>NC_141694.1:1334201545-1336601545 GCF_964263255.1 Lissotriton vulgaris | reverse complement strand
TCGGGAGTTGCAGGGTGTTTCAATAGATTTTACCTGTTTCTCTAGTGTTCATGGTAGCCTCACCCGGATTGACTTTTTCTTAACTTATACGGCCTCGATGGGTAATTTCAGATGGCCAAAGACGTATCCTCGGGCCTCTCAGATCACTCCCCAGTGGGTATAGATTTCACACATGTGGCCCAACAACAGAGGCACACCATTGTTAATAATCCATGGCTGCTTAAGATCCCAGATATTAGAAGGGATCTTGATGAACAAACTGGCTATTTCTTCGAAGAAAATGTGGGCTCTGTTGAATCGGCGCAAACAATCTGGGAGGCGTACAAAATGGTTATTAAGGGATACACCCTCTCGCTGAAAATGCAATATGTGGTAAAACGGTGTGAAATAATAGTACAGTTGGAGGATGCACTTAAACAGCTAGAAGCGGAATAAACGCTTCAACCTTCAGATGAAAAACTACATGCTTTGGCGCTTACGAGGGAGGAATATAAATTGAAAGCTCACATATTAGCTAAACAGACAGCTACTAACCATCGAATGTATGAGTTGGGAGACAGTGCAGGGAAGACATTGGCCTGCTTGGAAAGGAGGGAGCAGGGCTCTAGGTGGGTGTCCAGATTGCGTACATCTAATGAAGTGACTATAACTTGCCCAGATGAGATAGCGGAGGAATTCGCAAACTATTTTGAGGGGGTGTACTCGCCTTCTGCGATATATACAGCGGAAGAGTCCCGGCAACTACTGGCGGAGTGCGATGTGCCGACTCTATCAGATGAGGATAGGGAGTTGCTAGAGGCAGACCTCTCTGAGGAGGAAATCCGAAAGGTCATGAGCCAAATAAAATCTGGTAAGGCAATGGGGCCAAATGGCACTCCAGTGGAGTTTCTCAAGGTGATGGTCCTCCGAGTGGTCCCGCATTTGAGGGGGATGTTTCAAGAAAGCTGGGAAAGGGGTATCTTACCCCCGGATCAAAGGCTAGCGAACATTGTAGGTATACATAAATCTGGTAAGCCGGTGAAGGATTGTCGCTCCTATAGGCCGATCTCTTTAATTAATGTTGAGGCAAAAATTCTGGCGAAGGTACTCGCTACGCGATTGGGGACGGTGATATCTTCTTTAGTACACCCAGACCAATCGGATTTTATGCCAGGACGAAATACAGCCCTAAATATCCGTCGACTCAATAACGTGTTGGCCCACAGCAATATCTGGAAGAAGATGCAGTCATGCTCTCCCTCGATGCTTCAATGGTATTCGATTCAATTGAATGGTCCTATATGTTTGACGTTCTGGAAAGAGCGGGACTAGGCCCTAAATTTGTGTGATGGGTGCGGCTCCTCTAAACAGACATATGGGGTCAAGTTAGAGTGAACAATCACACGTCTAGACGTTTGTCTCTCCATAGGGGCACCAGACAGGGCTGCCATCTGTCGCCACTGTTGTTCGCTCTGATGTTGGAACCCCTGGCAGCGTGGGTACGGCGAGACAATATGACCAAGGGCCTGCGATGGTCGCAGGATTATGAAGACAGGATATCACTGTACGCAGATGATATAGTGCTATATCTTTCAAACCCCTACCGATCTATTAGTGTAGTCCTTGATATCTTTACTAACTTTGGGAAGTACTCTGGCTACGCTATTAATTGGGGAAAGTCAGTATTGTATGTACTTCATGGACAGACCCCGTGTCTTCCTAAAAACTGTGATCTGCGGGTGGTGGAGGACGGCTTTTGATACTTGGGAATTTTTGTCACGCCGGATCAGGCTCTCTTTTATGGTCGCGACTTAGACGCGATTGCAAGCAGACGTCCAACATTGGAGATCCCTACCACTATCACTGATTGGCTGCACTGCCCTCTTTAAAATGCTTGCTCTGCCACGGTTTCTATATGTCTTACAAAACTGCCCACATAAAGTCCCAGATGCCTATTTTACCGCGGTGGAAGTGGTGGTGCAAACAATATTATGGGACGGAAAGACCCCGAGAATAGCGCTTCAAAAATTGATGAAGGGATGGTACGATGGAGGTATTGCGCTACCAGACATACGCCTGCATTATTGGGCCTCGCAGGCGGTGACGGTAAATAGATGGAAATATGCCCCACCAGATGGCCCGGCATGTGCTCTAAATAGATATCAGATGGATAGGGTTGGATATCTTGGGGCGCTTTACTCTGGTCGACTGAGACAGCAAATTATAGGCCCAGCTAAGCATACATTACAGGTATGGAAATTGGCTAATTCTCGACTGGGATGGACAGACAGACTTACTAAAATGACGCCGCTGTGGTATTCCCAAAAGCTGGGTATGCTATGCCATCACCTGGGATTTGATAAATGGGACATGATCGGTATTTCGATGGTAGGCGATATGATTAAGAAGGGTAAGATCTTTCGATTCGAAGAGTTACAGACGACTTACAAATTGGCGCCCACAGAGATCTTGCGTTACCTGCAAATAAGACATGCCTTACAGGCGACATTTCCTAGCTGTGCAGTCATACCAGAAATCTTCCCCTTAGAACAGCATTTGTTAGATGGACAATTACACGCTAAGGCGATCTCTCTTACTTATAAAAAGCTAAGCAATAATATGCCAGACTCTTTTGGACAGCTACGGGAGAAATGGGATGACGATCTGGGAGCCATCGAGGACGAGGATTGGAGGCAGGCGCTGATGTCCCCCAGAGAGGCTGCCATCACACTTAGGTATCGCCTGGTTCAACTTCGTAACTTCCATCGCTCATATATGACTGGAGTCATTTTAGCGAGGATAGGGACTAGGCCAGACGACCTTTGCTTCAAGGGATGCAGGCAGAGAGCCACCTTCTACCATATGGTATGGGATTGCCCAGAGGTGCAAAGCGGATGGGAAAGAATCAAAACACATATGCACTCTGCCCTGGAAAAGACGATTAAATTGACGCCACAATTGGGTCTATTAAACTTTTGGGAGGCGACAGATCTTACAGAAACGGAACAACAGTTTGTAACTCTGGGCTTCACATTCTTCAAGAGAGATATTGCTAGGGGATGGGGAGGAGTGAGGGCACCTGAAGTACCGGTTTAGAGTAGGGAACTGAATAAGTGTATGATAGCAGAGAAAGAAGTTTTTATCGCAAGAGGATGCCCGAAGAAATGGGACAGGAAATGGGCCAAATGGAATTTATCCAGAGGAGAGATTTGTGTGTCACCAATGGTTGAGTTAGAACCAAGAAGGGCTGGGAACAGAGAGCAAAACATGTAATGTAGACATATGATTGGATTCATAAAAATGTGATAGGAGTGCTATGTTGCGAGATGGGATTGTCAACACTGAAATATAATGTTTTGTCATTTCTTCAATAAAAATATTTTTTTAAATAAATAAAAAAATGGAATTGAAGAGATGTCTAAACTTGTGTCGTATTGTCAATGAATTATTGAGTCTACTCTGGTTATAGGTGTTTTAGAATATTTTAACATGCAGCTCACTTTGGGCTAGATGTAGGTAAATCAGATTTACCGATTCATAAATACCGAATTTTACCGATTCGGTATTCATGAATCGGTAAATCCGATGTAGGTAATTATTCGGTAACAAATACCGAATCGGTAGGATTCGGTATTTACCGATTCGGTAATTACCGAATCGGTATTTGCCATTGATTCCTATGGGCCTTGAAGCCCATAGGAATCAATGGCAAATACTGATTCAGTAATTACCCAATCGGTAAAAATACCGAATTGCCAAGGGGGACAGAGTGTCACTTTGACACCCTCTTGCACCCCTGTTTCTGGCTTGTGTGCCATGTGACACACATACATGCCCTTAGGGCATGTCTGTGTGCCGCATGGCACAGGTGTACATGCACAGATGTGCATGTACACAGGAATTCGTTATTTACCATGCAATAGTATTACATGGTAAATAACGAATCCTTAGGGGCCTGTGGCACTGTTTACTGTGCCATCTACATATTGATTTACAGAATCAGTAAATTTACCGATTCAGTATTTTACCGATTCTGTAAATTTACTGAATCGGTAAATTTACCGATTCTGTAAATCAAAGGCCCCCTACATTACAAAACCCAAATACTTGGTCTCCTACATCTGGCCCCTAATTTCTAATGTAAAATAACACAAAATGTAGTTACAAATCACATTGCAGATGCAAATCACAGACAAGTCAGAAGCTGATAATATTAGTTTTTAAAACATGCATGTTTATAGCATTACTCACAGACATAGATGTAAAATACGTAACTGGGCTCTGAAAAATGAGCGAGTGCCCAAGAGTACAAATAATATCAGTACCAGCAGGCATAATACAGCTGGGTAATAAAATGTGGCTGGCTAGTGTTCCATGAGAAAACACGTCTTCGGCTTCTTTCTGAATTGCATGAGTGTTAAAGCAGTTTGATGTCTAGGGGGAATGTAGCCCCTTAAGCTTTGGGGTGGTGTGGTTGGACCTTTCGACGCACTTGATGAGATGTGCAGTGGTTTATAGGGGCCAAGGTGGTGTCTGTGAAGCTTCAGAAGGGAGAACTTGTACCTTCCTGTCTTGGTTTTCCTGGCAATGTGTTCTTTAAATGTCAAGTTTGTGTCAATTGTGAATCTGAGAATTTTCAATATTATTTTATCTGTCATTGTTTCTAGTGGAGTGAAGACTTCTACACTAATTTTGGAAAGCCCGGCTGTACTAAGTGGTTATTTGGAGGTGTTGACAAAAAAGAGGAATTTTTGGTAGTTTGACCTTTAGGTAGGTAAGTGTCAAGCAATTATAGGTTAGTTAGAGACAGGTTAGGAGTAAAAGAATGCTATTAATAGAGTTGATAGCTGTAAGTGTATTGATGGGGGTTCCATGTAGCATATCAACGAGAGAGAAGAGCATAGAACAAGGGGGTACTTTTCAGTAGATATAGAGTTTCTCGGATCTTCCTGTTCCTATCTGTACGATATGATCGTGGTTGATAAAGTACCATTGCAGGACTCTGTCAGAGATGCCAGTTTGTGATTTCATCGTGTTTATCAGTCCTTGGTGGACAACCTTGTCAAAGACTGGAAAAAAGTCAAGCAGAATCGGAATAGAGGGTCATTCATGTTTTTGTGCATCAAGTGCGGAACCATCTTTCCCTGGGTATCCTTGACCACTTGAAGAGAAGATGCCACGTGCTACAGTGTGTTCCACATTCAGACAGTTCGCCTGGTAGAATATGTTTATAACTGATATCCTTATTACTGATAGCCTCCTGTAGCTGGGTGGAGAGTGCTTTTGCAATGAGCTCTCATAGGCAGAGAAGAGGAGTAGAGGGCCTTAAGTGTGAAATATCATCTTGGATGAGGATCAGTTTCTTCCTCAAGGGCAAGATCTGTCCAGTTTTCAGGGCACTGGGATGGCTCTATTTCAGAAGAATGGCTTGATAATATAGATAATGTGCTGAATACGTCAATTCTGCCTAAAATGACAGGTGCTACCTTTACTTAGTTCAATGATACTAAATTCGACAACTGAGCAAATATAGAATGCAGTGTAGGAAACTCCATGATTTGAGCTTCTGATCTGAAGTTCACTGCTGTCAGCAGTGATCATTTAATTCACTCAGCAAACACAAGGAGATGATGGACAGAGTGCTGAAACTTTTCAGAACCCCCCCCCCCCCCCAAATTAGTCTGATCATCTTCCTCATGGGTTTAATGCACTCTGTCATCTTGCCATCTAAAGCCTACTGCTGATAGCTGAAGGATTCTCCTGGCTAGCATAAATCTGAATCAGATGACCAGTAAAAGAAAATTGTTTGCAACTTGGCATTGGATAAGCAGAAAAAAGAAAGGCTTTCTTTCTTAAACAGAGTATACTATTTTAGGATAATTCAGTACATGTGCAGCAAAGTCTCTCCTTTTACAATAAGCTTTTAATGGATGCTAAGTAACTTAGGATGTTTGCTAAGTGTTTAATGTATCAATGTGTAATTGTTATTGTTAGGAGTGAATACCCGAGGCAACAATAAAAAAATTACTTTGAAGTGACTTCATGGAATTCCATGTTAAAGTGGATAATAAAATGTTCAACCCTTCCTGAACTTTGCACCCGGATCCTTGTTGGATTTAAACTTGATATCCCTCTTCTCCATTTTAATGTATTACTCCCCTCATCCTGTTGGACTCAGTCATTTGATATGTAAACATGTATCTTTTACATCAATCTTAGTTTAAAACTGGTTTTTCAGCTTTTTCCTGATTTGCCAATATTTTGCCTCATTCCTTAATGATAACTGCATGCCTTCATGGGCTGAATTGCAGTGTGAAGATATTTGTGCGCAGCAGCAACTGGAGTAACGATCTAATTGTCAAAGGGCCAGATGACCGACTGTAGGAAAGTGGGTTTCTGTTGCAGTAACCCCCCCACACTTTTTGCCAGACTACTGATGCACTTTTCCTTGGTGTGCACTGGGTCCCTGCCAATCAGGTTCCCAGGGCCTGTGTTCTTCCCTCGAAAAAGAACCGAATTGGCATCTCTGGCCACAGGTCAGCCCCTGGTAAATGGTACCACAGGTACCCAGGGCACTGTGACCAGGGAAGACCTCTAAGGGCTACAGCACTAATTGTGCCATCCTTAGAGGCCCTGTACCCTGAAACTCAAACACTGCCTTGGCAGGCTGCATGTCTTGGTGCAAAACAAAGGGAAGAGTCGACATGGCACACAATCTTGTATGCCATGTCCACAAAACACTGCCCTGGCATACATCAGTCACCCCTCTAGCTGGGTGCCCTATGTCAGTGGTGAGGGTACAGGTGCATGAACCCTGTACCCCTACAGTACCAGGTCCATTCCTGGGCACTCTAAATGCAGTGCTGTCATTAAGAGTATATGGTGCTGGGAGTTTGTCATTACAAACTTCACAGCACCATAATGACTGCACTGTAGACTGGGAAGTTTGGTATCAAACTTCTCAGCAAGTTAAACCCACACTGATGCCATTTTGGGATTTAATGTAAGATGCACAACAGAGGGCATCTTAGAGATGCCCCGTGAAACTCAACCAACTCCTAGTGACCTGACTGAGTGGCTGCCTAGGCTGCCTTCACCAGACATGTTTCTGGACCCCTGGGTCGAGAGCTTGCTGCTCTCGGGGGCCTGAAACAATGCACATCCTGGGACGAGGTGCCAAGCCTCCTCCCCCAGGATGGGCAGGGTTCACTAAGGAGAAGCTTCAAAGGCATACCGCCTTTGTGAGCCTCTCCAGACTGCTTGCTGTACTTAGCAACTGGCCCCACTGGTTCTACCCCACACTTTGGGTGGGAGACCCGAAGGGAAAACAAAGTGAGGAAGAGAGGTGTTCCCACCTCTGCCAACTCCAGCCCTAAGGTGGGGGAGGTGAGGTGAAGCACAACCTTGAGTCCCCGCCATCTTGAGGATAGGGGACCCAGCCAACCAGGGATAGGCTACTGCCCCCCTCCCACTGCAGAGTGGCAGAATAGGGGGTGTACCCACCTATGTTCCCTCTAACCTGAGCACCTGGGTGGCCGCGCACAGTATAATTTTCACAGCGCAGGGGGCCTTAAGGAGCGCACAAAACAAAGGAAACTCCTGCTGACAGGGGAAGTGCTCTTGAGGGCCTGCTAATGAGTAAGAGTGATATTTTTCCTTTTGAAGGTGCGACTCCCCCGCTCGACCATCGCGATTCTTTAAAGAAAATCAAGTGACAAACTGGTTTTGAGACGACAATAGCAGACACGTGTAAACACCTTGCAAGCATTTTTGTCCAGGTAATAAACATGTTATAATAAAAGCATAAGCTTTTACTTGTTGCTTGTATTTAAAAGATATTGCTACTACAAAAGTCTCAGTTCCAAGAAAATAGTGTCATGTTCAACCTTTAATTAGGGAGGAAGAGAAATGAGGAGCTGGAAAAAAAATCAGGCTGGTTGAAAATTACTGCCGTAAAATAATCTGCATCTCAGACATGCTGTTCTCCACCTCTAGGAAGGACATTCCCCTGCTTATATTTTTAAGGCAAATTAAATAAACCAACTTTATTGAAAATGTTTCGATATTACATTCTTCCCTGGATGCACATTTGAAAGCTGCTTTCCATTTCTTTTACACATGTGTGATTTCTCCAAATTGTTCTTAATAATACAGTTCCTGTCTGGGAAAGCAAATCACATAAAACAAATACTGAAAAGGCAGTGAGCAATACCATGATTGGTGAATGGGAGAAGAAGTAAATCTAAGCTGTAGTTAAAAAAAGACCCCCTAAGGAAAATGAAGTCACCAGATTATGTGTACCACTGAGTTGGGTAATAAGTATTTGTAATATAGCACCAACAAGCCCTTGGATAGAAGTGTATTTCACAAATACATGTATGGTTCCCTATCTGGTACACATTTTCTACCAAACATTGGCATACAGTCTGAAGTGCTTTGAACCTGCATTCTCTCAATTCCTTCTTCCCACTAGTTTCTTTCTTTCTCTCGCGCGTTATATTTTAGGGCGCCTGGGTTACTGAGTGATGTTGGTCTAGGAATGGGATTCTGCCCTGGACTAAAGTGACGATGCTGAAGAAGTGGTGGGTCCACTGTGCACAAGTCATGATGCAAGGGGGCAGAAATCCAATTATATCAGAAGTCAAATAATGTGAAGAGGATGGGCTAGATTCAGCTTGGCAAATTCAGAAGGTTGCCGGGAAGGAGGTCCTAGAAGGAGTCCTAAATTGCTTTATACTAAAACAAATGATAGCCATGTGCGCAGTACTACTCTGAGAAGCCACATTAGTAATTCAAAGCACCTATTTCTTTACAGTACAATGTAATAAAACATACATTTTTAAAAGACAATGAACACCACTGTTGATTACATGAGTGGGCAGTCCAGTTAATTGACACATGTTTTACCTTTGTTTATGTTTCAGTGTAAAAGTTAAGGGGTGTGTTAACACCAAAGAGAGGATCTGAGGGTTACCACCTAGCCAGCTCTCTCCAAATTCATTCAAGCCTACTTTTGAGCAGTGCTTGAATTGAAATCACATAGGCATTATAATTTCATTTTCTCTTTCCATTTCTCATCAGATTAGGCAGTTTTTAAACTGATGGGACTACATGTGTAACCCCCAAAGGACATTCAGCTTTCGGTGCAGAACACGGTGAAGAAGTCTGCCACTGGTGAGACACAACCCATACAATATGCTGGACAAGCTAGGAATTCATCAAAATCTGAAAAACACACCTTTAATATACCCTGAGAAGGGCTTCAAAGTTATCATAATGTAACAATTTACACGTTACAAAATAGGCACATGCTCCACGTATTTACTCAGTATTGTGCTGTGCACTTCTAATTAAATGTAGTGGGGTAGTTCGTAAACTGCTGAGCTAAGAAGACCCTTTTTTCTGCACAGCAGTCTCTCTCAATAAATACTGTTTCAATCCAGTTATTTTTCTGTCAACTGCTGTCTTTCCTGGACACCAACTCTGAGCAGCATTTTCTTCATTGCACAGCTGTATCCCATGGTTACAGCTATACCAGATAGTGTTCCCTCTATGTCACTGCATCTTCCCTGGCACGTTTTTTCCATTGTAGTCTCATTCTCTTTGTGCAATAGTCTCTCTCAATTAAGGCTCTCTTATCTTCAGTTACCCCATCACTGTAGACTACTGTAACAGTAATTCACCTTGGGCAGGCTCTTTTCTGCTCTGCACAGCTCTCTCAGCCCCAAATCCTTCTTTTACCGGTGTCCTATCTGCACAGTCCCTGTAATATTATCTTGACATGGTTTGCCAGGTTTGCTACTAATTACCTGCTTGCCTCACTGATGTAGTCCTCATTACTGCCTATAATATAAAAGATGCTCTATACTTCATTCACTTACAAGGATTGTATTTTGTCTCTTAATTCCAAATCTCCTGCACCCATCCAAGTCTAACAAGGATGGGGAAAGGGGTATGATTGAATTCTCCTTGACAGCTCTCCTCCTACTCCTACAGGTTGGGCTTTGAGGGAACTCTTCTGTGTCTAGTCCTATCCAATGTCTCTGACTTTATGCATGGTGAGTTGTATGCCTCTGTCAGTACAGGGATATGGGTAAGTCTGAATTGGTTCAGGATGAGAGTTGTTCCTTTGCGCAACTGAGCAGTATGCATGTTGAGGGGAAGATGAGCAGTATACCAGCTTGAGTGTAGGGTGAGGGATGCAACTTTGTGAATTTACAGTGAGAGCATGGTTAGTGATGGGCATAGTACATGCTGGAAGCAGTGGCGGCTGGTGACATTTGAAAGTGGTGACGCGTAACAATTCTGGATGAGTGGCTGGTGGCGAGTAAGCGTAGCGGGCGGGCCTCAGTGTCATAAAGAGGGTTAGTTCAGGGGAGTTCTCCCCATGGGAATTTTATTTAAAAAAGAGTGGGCAAACGGTGCATTCTCAAGCAAATTTTAGAAAGCAAGAAGGTTACTGAAGCATTTTTGAAAGTGTAGTTATGCAGTGGTGTCAGTTTGTGAATGTGACATGAAGTACCACATAATCCATCTTATGCTGCATAATCGGCAGATTTGAACAATAAACAAATTTGTTTCTAGCTCAAACGGATCAAAAGTAACGAAAAACATGGCAGAATGTGTTTGTTCTTTTGAAAGGGGAAAGCCGTCTCAAATTTTGACTTGTCATCTTTCAGCTGCTTATTACTGTATGTGGGTGGTGGTAAACTGGTACTAATAAAGTGAAAGCTTTCCCCAGGCAGTTACCATATGTAAAGACCCCGAGTTCACACACACTGCACTTCAAAAATTAAATAAAAACACTGCCTGCTTTCCTGCACTGGGCAGATAAAACCAGTGACACTAACACCTCTCACAGGGCCATGATCCTGCCTTCCACCTGCACCCCTTCACCCCCACTCTTGTGATATGTGTAAACCATATGTACACTACTCCATGATATGGCTACTGGGCCAGGCAGAGAGCGGCCCAGCCCCACGGCAGGTATGGAACACTGTGGGACAGTGGCAGCATGCCTGGCCTGTCTGCTGCTGTACATGGGTGGGTGCCATTAAACTATATCAAACCAGCTCCATTGTGCGCCTGCCAAAATATATGCATTACCCGCGACAATAAAAGCCAGGCCACAAGCCTCGGGTAATCCTTGCAAACACCCACTTTAAACATCACACAACACAACACCACAGGAGCTTGAGGTTCCGTGACAATTGTAAGTGATGTTTCCGACTCGCACGAATATGGTCGAGTCTGGTATCTATGAACCGCAAATGACGAGTTTAGTAAGTGTGCGCAGTTTCGCTGTGCTAACTTAAACCGTTCGTTTGTTATGTGGGTTTTTCGTCTATACCCACGGGTTCCATCTTAGATACGGCATCCATTTTGTCTCTTGCCCTCAAGTAGCCAGCAAACGGACGCCGTCCGCTTCGCGACCCTGGGACTCCCAAGATATTTGCGGAAGACACATGTCCTTTGTAAATGTCTTTATGATGAGGGGGATGATACTGTAAGGCAGATGGCCCCGCTCGAGGCTCATCTTGCCGTGCCGGTTTATTGTCTCAGCCGTGCATCTCATTAGGCACGTCCCTTTGATGCCTGTATCTCGTGTTTCCCGATACCTCCCCTTTTACACCCTTTCCGATCCCCCCACTGTCTCCGTCTTCCTCTGCACCTGTCCTTGTTCCTATTTCAATCTGTTTTACTGCTGATTGGAATGCACTAATGTTGGGAAGATGGGTTTTTACAGTTGGGAACCGCCAAATGTTTCCGCACTTATGTTCCGGACCTTGTGTGTATCAAAGTGACCAAAGCGACCCCTCTGGGGGATAATTGTGGGAACCGGGTTGTAAACCTTTGTGTACCATGTTGTCCTATGGGTAAAAACTGTATAAAAGGAGCGATCCACAGAACCAATTTGAAGCAGTCTCCCCAAGTTGCACGCGTTGTACTTGTCGTGATTTCTGTGTTCCCTGCAGTAAATAAACCTTGAATCTTTGACGCCGAAGGAAGTGTCCCGTGTCTCTGTGATTCGTACGCCGGAGCAGGTTACCCACGAAGGTTTCAGGTGTTGTGCCCTGGCACCGCTGGGTTCTAAATAACCCAGTCCTTCAGTTGGCGCCCAACGTGGGGCCGCATCAGTGGTACCGGTCCAAGCCCGACGATCGTGAGGAACTTCGTGTGAAATCTCCGAGGGAAGGTGCACTCCGCTTCATCGATCCTGTTGTCGAAATAAGTGGCCCGAAGACTTTTCCCGCGAAGATTCCCGCCTCCTGACGGCTGCGACGGACTGCTGCCCTGACTGTAGACCTGTTTTGGCGCCTGGCGTAGACCTTGGTATAGCGAGACGATTGACGGGCCTTCCTGGTGACGCCATCGATCTTTGAGTTAAGTATTTGTGGGTCGCTCCCAGAGTTCTTGGTTGTTGACACTTTAGCGAGTGTTTTTGTTGTTGACGCTGTGTGAGTGTTTTTGTCGGTGACACTTTGCTAGCGTACTTTGTTGTGTTATTTGACTCCTGCAGACGCCAAAAACCGAGGGTTTTTGCTCTTTGCTGGGACTTGGTAAATCCCGTAACCCTTGAAGTTTGTGAAACTCGGCTAGTGTGCAAGATGCCTGGTCGTAGTACTTTGTTTAGTTGTTTCAGACCTTGTGGTATGGATTCCCGACTGGAGGACTCGTGTCCGATACCTCCGGTTGGAACTCCCACTTATGAGCTCTACAGTAAACATGGGCTAGGCCCGATTACTTTTAATGATTACTGGATCAAATACACGAAGAAGGACGGTGACCTTCGTTGGCCGCCTCATGGTAGCTTCGAGGCCCCGATCTTAGATAATCTAGAGGTTAAATTGTTCGAAAGAAAGTCAAGGCCGGCCATGTTTGATGCCTTTCGGTTGTGGCGTAAAGAAGCCCGACAGAAAGAAATCAGACAGACTAAACGAAATCAGCGAGATAATGTTGCTACCATAGTGAAGAAAGCAGAGCAATTTCAACGTGACAAGGAGGTTAAGGATAAGGAAGTGTTTGACAGATTACAGCGTATGACTATAGATAAGTGCTATCCTGTTTTGCCTACGGAGTCGGAAAAGAAGGAAGAGTCAGTTGAGGATCCTTTAATGTCCTATCTAATGAAATCGCCACCTCCGTACGTACAGGGTACCACAGCCCCTGTGATTCCCCCTGTACCTGTTCCTGCACCTATTCTTCCTTTGCCTGTTCCTCAACCTGCACCCGTTCTTCCGACTGTTCCTGCTCCTTTGGCTGTTGCTATTCCTACTGCTCCTCCGCTTCCACATACTCCTGCTCACGCTACTGCTCCTGCTTTGTTAACCCCTGCTGTTGTTTCTGCCTCTACTCCTTCACTTATTAGTCCTGTGTCCTATACTTCTCCCTCTACTCGTAGTCGTAATTCTCCTCTTGCGGCTAGCTTCTTTCATTCGCTCGGACCTGTTCTTGGGTCCGCTGGTTCAGATGGTCCTCAGAGACGTAGCCAGCTTCCTGGTAACAGGGAACGTGCTTCGCTATATAATATGGCGATGGGTTGGATGACGCACCCCCTTAGAAATCCACCACGTATTGTACTCGACACGTTTTGTCAGTTCAATATACCAACCCAAAGATTTGTGTTCGAGGAAATGTGTAAGGTCCTTCGCGATCAGATATCGGCCGACGCACCTGATGAGGTGCTGACCGCTTTGTCTGATCTACAGCTTCAGTTCTCGGCTGGACTGATAGTGGATACTAATGTTCGACGTGCTGTTGAACGATTGTTATCTTTTCGTCCCACTCCGATACCCCAAGCCTTGTTTGTTGAGGATGTTGAAAGACAGCCAGATGAGTCTGGTCAATTTCCTATGCGCGAAGTTCCACCGGTTTGGATGCCACCTAATCCTAATGCTGCTCCTCCGACACTGGGGCATTTCCAGAGAGTATGGATACATCTCCCATGGAAACGCTCGGAAGTGTTACAGGTGAAGCAATCTTTGCCTGACCCTCGCAAAAATCCTACAGGGTATTACAAAGAATTATCGCAGCTCGTAGACGCTACGATAATGAATCTTGCTGATATCGATATGCTGTTTGGTAATGTTGTACCGCAACCGGTATGGGCTAAGATTCGTCAGGAAAATCATGCAAATGAATTAGGTGGTGATTGGGCGGCCATTATAGCGGCGGATGGGTTGCAAACTGGTGGTGCTAAACCCGACCAGCTGATTACTGCTCTCCCTCAAAGAATAATAACGTTAATGAAAACTCTTATGCCAGCTATGAGGGTAAATTGGGACAAATTGTCAGCCTGTAAGCAAAAGAAGGACGAGAGTGTTTCTGACTTCTTTACGAGGTTTGAGGAAGCATTCATTGACCATAGTGGACAGGATATGGGTACCGAGGGTGGTCAGCGATTGTTCGTGGATAAATTTGTTTCGAACTTATTGCCCGATTTGAGCAATAAATTAAAGAATTCAGAAAGTGCATGGGCCGTTTCTACCTCAGCTCAGATATTGGCTACAGCGCAATATTATGAGAACAGAGAGAAAGAAGAGAACGACCGTGCTGATAAAAAGACGAAAGAGCTTAAAACTAAAGTGTTGCTTCAGCAAGCGTATCCTCCGCGTTCAAATCAGAATGCATCCCAACAGAATAGATCGCAGTTGCAATCGAATCGATCGCAGCCGCGTAATGACTCCTCCTCCCAAAGATCATCGTTAGGGTACAATCAATGTGCTTATTGTAGACAAGAGGGACACATTAAATTCAATTGTCCTGTTCTCAACGAACGTAATAGTGGTAACTCATCTAGAGGAGGTCGTGGTGGTTCGCAGCAGGCACCACGTGGTAGAGGTCGTGGTGCTCAGAACGATCGCTCAGATAACTCATCAAATTCCGATAATTGTTTTGATCAACGTGGATCGTCGCAAGGACGATCTGCGCAGTACAATGTAGACGATTATTACGTCGATCAGGGAACTGACGACAGTAATTACTAGGACAGCCATAGACAAGGAGAGGGAGTGGTATCAGTTCCGGTTGATCAGAGAGGGCCTTACGTCGCAGTTGCTACATCGGGCGTCGTTGAGCCTTTTCTGTTGGACACTGGTGCAGCGAAAAGTTCCATTAAGCATTCGAAACTCCCTGGCGCACCTTTGTCTGGCTTAACAAATGTTTCCGTTGGATTCTCTGGCGCCCCCGTTAGCAATCCAGTTTCGCGCCCTTTGCCCCTTACAATTGGGCCTCGTGAGCTAGAAGCTCCGTTGATTTTGACTACGGGTTGTGGTGAAAATCTTTTGGGCCTGGATTTGCTCAAACGTTTGTATGCAACTTTGTATTGTTCTCCTGCGGGTGTAAAGCTTACGTTAGGAGAGAGGGTTGTCTCTCCTATGTACTTGTCTCTCGATAAGCTTCCACCGGAATTGAGTTCTCTTCCTGCATCTTTGTGGGCAACAGGTCCCAATGATGTGGGCCTGCTTGACATCTCCCCTTATGTTGTTCAGTTGAAATCCAATGTGCGATTGCCACGTATTCCCCAGTATCGTATCTCTCTCGATGGTGAACGAGCATTGCTAGCGATCATTTACGATCTGATCGAGAAAGACGTTATTGAAGAGACTCAGGGAAACGTGTGCAACAGCCCTGTACTGCCCATTCTAAAACGTACTGATCCTTCGAAACCACCTGTTTATCGCTTTGTTATCGATTTACGGGAGGTGAATAAAATTGTGATTCCTCAGTTCCCCGTTGTGCCTGACATCACGGCGCTACTGACTCTGATTCCAGCTTCTGCATCGTGGTTTTCGGTGATTGACTTGAAGAATGCGTTCTTCAGCATCCCGATTGCCGAGGAGAGCAGAGACCTTTTCGGTTTCTCTCTTGGTGGACGCAGCTTCCGGTTTAAACGCGCTCCTCAGGGCTACTGTGAAAGTCCATCGATTTACAGCCAAGCCTTGAAGAGTCAACTGGATGCGTTTCGGTTGCCGGCCGGCGCGGCCTTAATCCAATACGTTGATGACCTATTGGTAGCTGCAGATACTCAGGACATTTGCAAAATTGCTACGGTGTCGTTGCTGCAACATCTCTGCGAGTTAAATCACAAGGTGTCACCTTCTAAACTCCAATATTGTTGTCAAGAAGTAACCTATCTAGGTCACTTATTGTCAAAGGAGGGAAGGAGGTTGACCCCAGAGAGGATTGCAGCGATTGCGCGAATGGCTGTGCCAAAAACCCAAAGAGATGTGCGTGCCTTTCTAGGTATCACGTCGTACTGCAGGCAATGGATTCCTAATTTTTCATTGCTAGCGAAACCATTGGTGGCTCTTAAGTGCAAGGATGTTTCAACTCCTTTACCATGGACGGAAGAATGTCAGAAAAGTTTTTCTGAATTGCGTGATTCATTGTGTTCGGCTCCTGTGTTGGGTACTCCTGACTACAGTAAGCCGTTCACATTGTATGTTCACGAGAGAGAAGGTTGTGCGTTGAGTGTCTTGACGCAACCTTTTGGTGGTAAGCAACGTCCATGTGCATATTTTTCCTCGACCTTGGACCCGGTAGCTAGAGCATTGCCGAGTTGCTTGAGAGCAACAGCGGCAGCCGCGGTCTCCATCCGACAATCAGCAGGATTGGTCATGGATAATATGCTTACGGTGATGGTTCCGCATGCAGTCGATACTCTTTTGAATCGTACGAAAACTCAGCACTTGACGAGTGCGACGTTGTCTGGGTACGAGTTGACGCTGTTGGCAAGCCACATTCAGATAAAACGTTGCAATGTTCTGAACCCGGCGACTTTGTTACCAATTAGCTCAGAGTCAGATGAAATAACAGAACACGATTGTTACTTGAGGACGGAAGAGGAAACAAAAGGTCGAGTGGACCTTAAAAACACCCCATTGGAAGAACCAGATGGCACACTGTATGTGGATGGTTCATGTTTCAAGTTGCCGAATGGTGATGTGACTACTGCTTATGCTGTTGTAACGTTGAATACTGTTGTTGAGACTGCAAGATTAAATCAGAATTCTGCCCAAGCTGCAGAGCTGATCGCTCTCACTAGAGCGTGTGTGTTAGCGAAAGGGAAACGTGTGAATGTGTTTACCGACAGCCAATATGCATTTGGCGTCGCCCATAGTTTTGGACGTTTGTGGAGAGAAAGAGGTTTTCTAACATCGCATGGTACGAAGATTCAGCATGGCCAGCTTGTGAATGATCTTTTGGATGCACTTACGTTGCCTAAGCAAGTGGCGATTGTTAAATGTAGTGCGCATCGTAAGGTGACGGATGATGTTGGTCGAGGTAATGCGTTTGCGGATGAGACTGCTAAGGAGACTGCCCGGAACCTTAGCACTCGAATGTATGTGACGAGTTCGGTTAGGTGGCCTACAGAATCGAGTATGTGTGAGGACACTATCGAGAGTGTGAGAGCAATTCAGAATGAGGCCACCGAGACTGAAAAGACGAAGTGGAAAGAAAGTACGGGAAAGTTGGATGCGAATGGTTGTTGGATTGATTTGTCGGATCAGAAAAGATGGTTGTTGCCCGATGCGTATGTGCTGGCCGTTGTGACAATGGCGCATGGGTTAGCACATATTAGCGCGAAAGGTATTTGTAAGTTGCTGTCCCCTGTGTGGAAGAATGATGGTATTACGAAATGTGCTGAACGATTGGTTAAGAACTGTATGGTGTGTATGTTGTACAATCCTGGCAAAGGAACCCCAACTCCTCCTGGCAGTTTTGCTCCCCCTTCATGTCCCTTTGAGGTGATCCAGTTGGACTTCATCCATATGGAGCGATGCAATAACCTGAAATACGTTTTAGTTGTGGTTTGCGCATTCTCCCGATGGATCGAGGCCTATCCTCTCAAAGACAATACTGCTTTGTCTACTGCGAAAATCCTACTGAAGGAATATTTTCCTCGGTATGGAATGCCTAGAGTCGTGTGGTCAGATAACGGAAGTGAGTTTGTGGGAAGTGTGATGAAGAGTGTGTGTAAGGGCCTTGGAATTAATCAGAAATTCCACAGCGCCAATCATCCCCAGTCAGCTGGCTTGGTTGAAGGGTATAACGGTACCCTTAAACTGAAACTAGCAAAGATTCAGGCTACGACTGGTCTTTCGTGGCCTGACGCTTTACCTTTAGCATTACTGTCAACTAGGGCGACTGTACACTCCCGAGTAGGGCTTAGTCCCTATGAAATAGTGTTCGGTCGTCCTGCGAATGTTTGGGGGGTTCCTAGGCCAGGTGTGTTCTGTGATCTTGAGTACCCAATGTTGATCGATTACCTTCATGACTTGACTGCTAAACTGAGGTTAATTCACCAACAGGTTTACGACGCACTGCCGACGCAGACGGAGGGTCCAGGCCACCAGCTCCAGCCCGGAGATTGGGTGGTGACGCGGAACTTTTCGCGCAAGAACAACTTGGACCCGAGGTTTACTGGACCCTACCAGGTTCTCCTTGCCACGAGGACTGCTGTTCGTCTCGAGGGACGGAAGAATTGGGTGCACGCCACCCACACCAAGAAGGTCCCTCTTCCTTTGCCGGCAGACCCGTGGGTGAGGAGAGGCATTGCATCAACTGAAACCGAAGGATTGTCGGCGTTTGTACCCTTCAGCGACGCACAGCCTGTTGGAGAATCCTCAGTGCAGCAGAGAGATACTGTCGAACATTTGTCAGCAAAAGACTCGAGACTAGAACATTCAGCTGATCAACAGGACGTTGTCCCTTCAACGGATCCTTTGTTTGACGAACAGACACGTCCTGGGAAAACCCGATACTTTTTGCGATCCAGCACTAAAGACTAATAAAAGATCCTGTTCTGTCCTTTGATAATTGCATTATCCCGTTTTCCACGATCAGTTTGAACACTCGTATCATTGTAATTATTTTGTACATATTCATTGAGCTTCGTTCCTTACACTTTTTGCTTCCACAGCTGAGAAACATTGTTTTCGCATATATACACTTGTGAAATAAAGGCCGTAGGGCCGCGCGCGTACTTCCTTCTGGTTAGTAGGTCTTGACGCTAGGTTAAAGACCGTCGGTTCCTGGGAACTCCTAGGGATTGACTATTGCTACACAGAACGAAGTGCGTCAAGAAACGTTGCGGACGGTCATAGGGAATGGCATTTTCGAAGCTGACGGATTTGGAAGGAGCTCAGGCTCATAGATTCAAGCTGCAGCAACTCAGTCGTACCAAATGTTTTATATTCCAAATATTCTTGTTGTTTTTGACTGTTTCTACATTATTGGCGGGTGGGGTGTATTACACGATGTCCTACTTCTTACCTTCTGCTACACCTACTCCTACCCCTGACCCTAAACTTACCTCCACTGCTTCTCCCCACTCTTTTCATATCTTACCTGAACACGAGCAGGCTAGACGTGCAGAATTCCGCAATAATTCCTTTATTCAGCTCCTTCATCAGCATCAGTTAGTGGTTAACACTACTAATTGTTGGGTGTGTGGGTTGATGCCACATACTACGGATAAGGGAATTCCATATCTGGTGTTACCGTATAGCTCCCAAGGGTCTGCTCGAGCATTTCAGACAATGTTTCGTAGCGCACTGGGTTTCCACCCCATTCGAGAACCACGTTCCCCCTACTCTGGTCCTACCTCGTATCAAAAACCTTTGTCTATAGCAATAGAGGATTTAGATAGCGATATCTATGATCCCTCGCTTATTCCTGAAGAAGAGGTACAAGCCTATAGGGTCCTAAGTAGAGGCGAATATAGTGTGTTCACTAGTGAAAAGCAGCTTAAAAGCTCGCCTCCGATATGGGTCGTACCCCACATTGGTAATTTTTGTCTAATAGGTCGTGGCCGAAGATCGAAAGCCCGACTTGGAGAGAGTGCTTGTACTGAAAATTACATTCTGCCGATGGTCTCGTCCCCTGTGTTCCTGGCCGCCAAGGGTACATACTTTATCTGTCATGATCGTGCATATGCACGGTTGCCCTCTGACTTCATGGGCTCATGCTTCATTGCAAACTTGTTGCCTCCGACGTTCACTGTAGATGCAGATTATCACAAGACTAGAGTTGTGAGAGGCGTAATTAGCGAAGAGGATACTGCCGGTCAAGAGGCAGGAGACTTTTTCAAGGGTTTCCTCCCGTTTTGGGGACCTATGGTTAATAGTAGGAACCTGAGACAGTTGACTCGAGTGGTAGAATCGACAGCTAATATTACTGCCAGTGCCCTTGGTAATATCACCACTGAACTTCAGGCGGATAGGCTTATGACGTTACAAAACCGTATGGTTTTAGACGTGATCTTAGCAGATCGAGGTGGGGTATGTAAAGTGATCCATTCGAGCTGCTGTATTTTCATTCCTGATAACGCTCCGACTGTCTATCAAGCCATCTCGAGGTTGCATAAGATCTCCGAATCCATACACGTGGATGTAGGGGATTGGACGCTACTTGGGTGGTTTTGGGGCCTAATGTCGACTTGGGGTTGGAAGATTCTGATGATCATCGGAGTCGTTGTGGCGTTCCTGTTCACGTGTTGCCTTTGTGTGCAGTGCGGTCCTGCCTTATGTGGCCTCTGTGCTACAACGTGTATGAGACAGCCACCTGTTACCAAGGGGACTCGGTTGGACAGAGCTATGCTACAACAACATCTAGATGGTCTGATGAATATCGAATATGATTCCGACTAGTGCTTGCCTACATGAGGGCAAAAGGAGCGTCTGAGGTTCCGTGACAATTGTAAGTGATGTTTCCGACTCGCACGAATATGGTCGAGTCTGGTATCTATGAACCGCAAATGACGAGTTTAGTAAGTGTGCGCAGTTTCGCTGTGCTAACTTAAACCGTTCGTTTGTTATGTGGGTTTTTCGTCTATACCCACGGGTTCCATCTTAGATACGGCATCCATTTTGTCTCGTGCCCTCAAGTAGCCAGCGAACGGACGCCGTCCGCTTCGCGACCCTGGGACTCCCAAGATATTTGCGGAAGACACATGTCCTTTGTAAATGTCTTTATGATGAGGGGGATGATACTGTAAGGCAGATGGCCCCGCTCGAGGCTCATCTTGCCGTGCCGGTTTATTGTCTCAGCCGTGCATCTCATTAGGCACGTCCCTTTGATGCCTGTATCTCGTGTTTCCCGATACCTCCCCTTTTACACCCTTTCCGATCCCCCCACTGTCTCCGTCTTCCTCTGCACCTGTCCTTGTTCCTATTTCGATCTGTTTTACTGCTGATTGGAATGCACTAATGTTGGGAAGATGGGTTTTTACAGTTGGGAACCGCCAAATGTTTCCGCACTTATGTTCCGGACCTTGTGTGTATCAAAGTGACCAAAGCGACCCCTCTGGGGGATAATTGTGGGAACCGGGTTGTAAACCTTTGTGTACCATGTTGTCCTATGGGTAAAAACTGTATAAAAGGAGCGATCCACAGAACCAATTTGAAGCAGTCTCCCCAAGTTGCACGCGTTGTACTTGTCGTGATTTCTGTGTTCCCTGCAGTAAATAAACCTTGAATCTTTGACGCCGAAGGAAGTGTCCCGTGTCTCTGTGATTCGTACGCCGGAGCAGGTTACCCACGAAGGTTTCAGGTGTTGTGCCCTGGCACCGCTGGGTTCTAAATAACCCAGTCCTTCAAGCTGACCCCTCTCTCATCTTGTTCACAGACCCTTTGGGCAGTTTTAGCCGCGGAGTGTGTTATGATCATCACTTGAAGAATTCACCAATAAGCACGCACTGCTGGGCCCAGAAAAAGCGTCATTGTTTTGCTCTGAATTGGGGTTGTTTAAAAAGTGACACCGTTGGGAAAAACAATTAGCAAAGCTATCAGAATCGTGACGGTTGATATATTCTCGCAGCAACAGATCTTGTAGTACAATTAACCATATCATGCTAGGCACACTGCGGCACTCTCCTCTGGGGGGCATTAATCAGCACAGTGGCATAGGCGCACCTTTTAAAGACCGTGAGATTAAATGATCCACAGCAAATGTCAGGGGTGCCCGAGCTATTTTACACCACAACATTGTGTTATCCCTAGTCCCGACAATCTTATGACTGAAATCTACTGGGCTTCCACGGTTGTAATTCACTGCTGGCAGGGGTCGTTGCGAAGGGTGCAGGTGCTCAGAGATTACTGACGTCTGGTGGCCAGCCGGGAAAAAAAAGAGACAAATGTGATTTGAAATTCAATTTGCATTTTTTACACCTATAGGGCTTAGATGAAGAGACTGTTGGTCTACGCAGTGAAACAAGTATGTGTAAAGACATTTTCCACATATTTTGCTCCTGATTCTGATGTGATCGGCATCAGGGAGACATGGGAGGGTAACAGGTCTAACTTACTTGCATAAACAGTATTCGAGCAGGAGGGCCGTTAAATAGAGTTACAATGGGTAACACTATGCCAGAGCCAACATACTACCCGAGTTGGCATTCAAGACCACTGAAGAGGGACGTATCCATTCGTTTTTGACATGGGTGTATAGGTTTTTAGTTTGCTTCACTGAAGGCATAACACTACCCAAATTGGCGTTCAAGACCATTTGAGAAGGAACGCTTAATAAGGGCCGGATCCATGCGTGTTTGACATGGGCGTACAACGTGCAGATGTTCTCGCCTACTATATAATATGCAGTTTTAACTTCCTACTTAATATGATGTAGGTGGAACATTTTGAAGATTTCCCGCATTTCATCAGTTTAACTGAATAGGGCAAATCATGTCCCTAGACGAGCTGAAGAGAATGCCAAATGCAGTCCTCCAAAGGCTCCTACCCGTTTCTCGCAAGATAAAGGTGGGTCTCCGAAAATGCCACGGTTTTTAAGATTTGAAGAGAAGACGTGTTCTTTTTTACTGTGTGCAATCTTATCGCAGCAATAATACATTATATTTTGGCTGCTTACTTATGACCTTTTTTCCATGAACCATTTTTTATATGGACGGATCTGTCGCGGGAAAGAATATCGACCGTCGCCGGACCCGGATTATTCAAAAGGCTAGAAGAGCCGCTGTGCTGCCACTGCCTGCCTGCTATGAAGAACGATCATGCGCCGGCGCCGCCATGTTCGAAACATAAACAACTGAATGTGTTAACTGAAATATAAAAACTTACGTTTTCTCATACTGTTGAGACCGCCGTCCGTCAGCGCCGCATCCTGGGACCTTCGACCTTGGCGCCTTCACTGGAGCAGAAACCGTTACCCTGCCCTCCGTCCTCAGCCAATCCTGGACCTGGAGCAGCGCCAGGATTGACACAGGGCATGGTTGCTTTCTGCCCGGCTGCCCATTGGGAGAGCGAGGTTTCGCTCTTCTAATGGGCATGCGAGCAGGCACAAGTGTGCATGCGTGGGCAAGGCTGAAAAATGTGCCTCCGTCCCCTCTCATGCGCACCTGTGTGCTGCTGCCTGCCCCAGACAATGCCTTATGCCTGTCAGTCAACATGACACAGGACCGCCCACCCCCTTCAGACTCTGAAGGGGGTGGGCGGTCCTGATTCATGCTGACTGACAGGCATTGTCCCTCGGCGTTTTGAACTTAAGTAAACTGAGACTTTACTTAAGTTCAGAGCAGTACGCCGAGGGAGCTGCGGGTGCGGGTGGGGGGGCAACGCCCCAACGCCCCTAATGGACGCACCGCCACTGGCTGGAAGGAGTGATAGTCATCAGAAGTGCATAGTGAAGTGATTGGATAATTCAATCAATTGATCTTTATTTCGACGTTTTTCAGTCATAATAGTTTACAATTAAAACATGTATAAAACAAGAAACATAAAAATGAGCATTTCCTAAAATCGTTCCCTAAAATCAGATTATCAATCAAGATATACAGTCATAAAACCATTCATAAGATCAGATTATCACACAGGGTTACTATCATAGTGTACAATGACTCCTGGTGCCGCTGTGGTGAGGGAACATCTCTTGGACCACATAGCTAGAAGGAACTTTGAGAGAGCAAAAACTATATGCGGTGATGTATCAGTCTTAAGCACTCTCATTGCAACAAAGCATTTATCAAATCCCATGTTCTTACATAAGGGTACCAACCAGTACTTTCTAGCTTTTCTGTAGGCGGGGCAAAAAAAGAGGATGTGTAATTCATCCTCCTTACACGCACCACATCCGGGGCAAAAATTACTCGTAGGAACAGACCACGTGCTTGTGAATGCCCTTATTGGTAGAGTTCCGTGCCTCCATTGAATGTATAACTTTCTAGCACCTACCGGATATATGACATTCAAGAACTCCTCAAAAGAATACGAGTGTTTAAGTGTTAGAAAGGTAATTGTCAGGGAGCCAGATTTAGAGTCATGTAACCATATGTTTTGTTTATAATCCATGAAGGACTTCGCAAGCGTTTTGCTTGTAACCCCCTACATGCCGGTTCAGGATCGTACCAGAGGTCCGGTTGTCCCATTTTCCCCAGTTCCTTTTTCACAAATACAAGCCAGGGGATTTTAGCTGCATTACCATGACTCAGCACATCCTTTAATTCAAGCCCTATAATTGGATAGTTCTGGAGTTATCCATAGCCTGCGCCAAAACCTGAGGGGTTTCAGAGCTAGCTCATCCTGGATAAAACTCAATCCTAAATCCAATCTCAGCGGAAGGAGAGGTATGCCTTGGGGGAGTGCAAGTAGCTGCCTCATGAACTTATTCTCCACTTTAGGGATTTCAGGCCTACAGGAGTACCCCCAAAGTTCCCCACCATAAAGAGCCGATGCCCTCGCCTTGACTTTATAAATCTCCAACGCGGGGCTCACCGGCTTATATGTCGATGTGTTTGACATTTTGAGGATACCACCCACTAATTGAGAGAGTTTAAGTTGGGATTTCACCTGTTGAGGGCCCCAGGAAAGGTTTTCATCGATCTTCACCCCTAAGTACTGAAAGGTCTGTACCCTCTCCAGTCTAACCGATCCCAAGGTCGGGTTTGGGCGGGTCACTGCCGGAGGACTGAAAATCATAAATGTAGTCTTGTCAGCATTGACTTCCAGTCCACGGCAGCGGCAAAAATCAGTGAAGCTGTCCAACACTCTTTGGATAATTGCAAGGTGAATTGTTTGAATGTAGGGTCAGCAGTGTGCCTGTGTGAGAATGAGGAAGTGTTCATTCTGTGCAGGGCAAGCTAAGCGTATTTGGAGTGGAGGTTGAGTAGTGTGTATTGTGAGTGCAGTGTGTGGGTGTGGCTTTATGACTATACAATGAGTTGTTTGCCTAAATGAGTGCAGTGTGAGTAATGTGAGGGCAGAGTGAGTGATGTGCATAGGGAGATCAAGGTGAAAGGATTGCTTGCAGAGTGTCGACTGAGTGATTTGTCTGTGTGAATGTATTGTGACTCGTGTCTGTGTAAGTGTGAAATAAGCAGTATGCCAGTGTGTGTGTACAGTGAATAATGTGCTTGAATGCAGAATTTATGTGTGTTTATGAGTGCATCTGATTATGGGGTAAGCAAAGTGCCTGAATGTAGGGTGAGCAATGTGTCTGTGTGAGTGCAGGAGCCATGAGTCTTCAAAAGTCTAGGATGAGGAGTGTGTTGTGTGAGTGCAGGGTGAGTATTTAGTTTTAGCTGTATTGTGAGTCCAGGATGAGGGGTATACTTGTGTAAGTGCAGGGTGCAGACATTGCCAATACTTGTTAAGACAATTTAGCAGGAAAATGTGCTTTCACTTAAGGCTTTATCTTTTAAATGTTTGAGGAGGTGTCCTTTCTAATCTCACTAGAAAGTAGTATATTTTTAGTAATATCACTCAATTGCGCATACAAACAAGAAATGTGTGCACACAAGCAGGTCACTGCCGCACTGAGACAAAAATAATTAGAGGGAACACTGGTACTAACCCAGGGAAGGGACCCATTGGTCCCTGCCCTTCATCTTGCTGTAACACCCCTAAATTTAGTATTTAGGGGCACCCTGAACCTTCCTTCCTCAGATCCAGCAACCACAAGAAAAGAAGAAGGACAACAAGCCGCGAAAAGCTTTTAAGAGAACGACGCCCACTGACTTGGCCCCAGCCCTACCGCCAGTCTCCCCTCAAACCTGCTCCTGTGAAACCCCGGCGTGTCCAGCGGCCAGCAACATCAAAAAACCCGGAGGACCTGCCTGCATTCATTTTCCAAGCTGTTTCTCTCATGAACACCCGACGTGTTTAAACTGCAGCTTCTGGTGCCAGCCAGATACCGCGAATCCAGCGCACTCTGCACCCACCGAGCCCGGCCTGTGTTTGAGAGAACAAACATCACAAGGAGGTCCCCCCGGTGATCGTGACCTGAGATCCGGCAACCCTTGACCTGCCTCAAGCCTACAGATGACGCCTGCAGCCTCAATCCAGAGGACCCCCCCTACCGCGAACAGAGCGGGTTAGAAAATCCGACGTCCCAAGGCACCCCTGCACCCGATGCACCACGACCTTGTGTGCCAAACAGGGCCGGACTAGTAAGTCCTGGCACCGGGCAATCTCCCGGTAGGCTGGAGGGGGGTTGGGGCCGGTTTTGTGACAGGGGGCCGGTTCTATTGTTGGGGCCGATTTGGCTGTGTGGAACCGACCCCTGCATGAGTCATAGACCGTCATTACTAAAGAACAGCCAGGCATTACCTTCTCTTTCCTCCTTTTGTTTTTTTGCTTCTCTGTGAAATGGATCCGAAAAAGAAAAACACAGTCCTGCCAAGTATCATGCATTAGGCGTATGCGTATTTCACCATGTATGCGCACTTGCAACAATAAACCTTTCGCAGGTCTTTCTGAGCTCCCCGACCCGAGCACAGCCTTGGCACTGTAACAGATTTACCCGACGTGCGCACCAGCGTGATTAATCATGGCTGTTAGTTCCTGATGCTGCAGGGTGAGCCGTGGAAGCTTGTTCTGAATCCAACAGCAAACTATATCTGCAGTAAGTCTGTTTTAACATGAAAAACAGTTTATTTGCGATAGCAGAGTACACGGTCATCTCTTAGTTCATTAACTCGTGCTAGTAACAAGTAAACTGTAGTTTCGGTGCGCTGGACCATCACACTGTGGCTGCTCACTTTACTGGTGTATAGTTATCAGATAAAGTAAATGTGGCTCCTTTGCTGTTGTTGGTTAGCATGTGGTTTATACCTGAGTCCTGTCTGTGCAGCGATATTATTGCTGAATGTCTCAGCTTGGATAAGGGCCTTGCAATTTCATGGCTAGATTATATTTCATTTGATAAACAACAGAAGAGTGAAAGTACCAACAGAGAAACCTCAAATAAAAATGTGAGGTTTGAGTGAAAGTGAAAGAAAGGTAGGAAAAATCAACACATATAACAAGTTATATAAGAACCCTCACTCACCAACCTAGCGGTGACATGCTTCATCACTGGGTTCCCACTGGAAAGACATAATGTCTTTCCAGTGTGCTACAACGCCTGTTTACAGCGGAGCTGGTTTTTGTGTGTGTTGAGGGTGCGACAAGGAAGACAAATTGTGCTAGGTGAGCGCAAAAAAAGGGAGTGTTAAATCTAAAAAGTGCGTATTTGTGACTGTCAACTATTTTATTAATAGTTCAACCAGCACTGATTAAAAACAATTTAAAGTGGAAACATAGGAATGGTCTCGACAATTAGAGACACCTAGTCACAACTTCGCACTTTTTAGATTTAACACTCCCTTTTTTTGCACTCACCTAGCACAATTTGGCTTCCTTGTCGCACCCTCAACACACACAAGAACCAGCTCCGCTGTAAACAGGCGTTGTAGCACACTGGAAAGACATTATGGGGCAGATTTATGTTAACTGGCGCATCCCCAGGGATGCGCCAGTTAACATGCGCCACAGTGCGCCACAGCTCCGCCAGCCATGGTGCGCCGCATTTATAATGTGACGCACCATGGTGCAAAAAACGGCACAGATGCGTGACGCATCTGTGCCGGAAAAGTGGCGCATTGCTGGGGTTGCGTCGCAAGCGCGACGCAGCTCCAGCAAGGGTAGGGGGTGCCCCATTTTAACAATGCTGCGTCAAGACCTACGCCTGTTTCAAGCAGGCGCAGGCTTTTGACGCAGCATTGGCTTAAAAGTGACTGAGTGAAATCTCATAGATTTCACTCAGCCACTTTTGCGAGGCGCACCTGCCCCGTAACGCCCACCCTGCGCTGGAACACCCACAAGCGGCGCAGGGCTTTACAACATGACGCATCTGCCTAGATGCGTCACGTTGTAAATCGTTCATAGGGAGGCGCCACGTTTACGCCGCCTTGCGTGACGCAACAGCGGCGTAAACGTGGCGCAAGGGCCTCATAAATCTGCCCCTATGTCTTTCCAGTGGGAACCCAGTGATGAAGCATGTCACCACTAGGTTGGTGAGTGAGGGTTCTTTTATAACTTGTTATATGTGTTGATTTTTCCTACCTTTCTTACCCTTTCACTTAAACCTCACATTTTTATTTGAGGTTTCTCTGTTGGTACTTTCATTGTTCTATTGTTTATCAAATATCCATTAGGGGTAAGAGAGTGAACCAGTATACCCTTACTCTCTCTTTGTTAGCATATAGATTATATTTCAAAAACAGTTTGCACACTGGGATTGTCTGCCCCCTCAAATATTAAAAAGGATGATAAACTAAAGGTTAAGTGCTATTTTCCAGAGCGCTGCCAGACAAAGAGGTTGCATATTGAATTAAGTAGGAGTCCTCTGAGTAGTTACTACAGGCTTTAAACACCTGCTGAACCTGTACTGTCCCTGACCCTAGATCTCATGCACTAGGAGAGGTCTCTTCTCTTCCTCTTCAGGGCAGGAACGTTCTGGCAGCTTTTAAGCTTTTGGGAAGTTTGCAGCACTTTGGGGCCCTCCTGCTGTAACGGTTTGGCAGACCAAACCTTGTTACACTTCTTGTTTTTCTGAATTTTTTTAATCCTCTGTTTCGGTACTTTCTTTAACCCTTACTAAATACTTTAGTGCACCGGAAATGTAGAGAAGTGCTATTTCACCTTCAGCTACTAAACATCCATGATGTATGCTTCAGGGTCAGTTTGTTTCTGAAAGCTGTGGTGAGATGTAGGAAATCTGTGGAAGGTTAGACCCCTGGGTGTGGTTTGCTCTCTCATATTGTTACAAACAAACCATTCCCAATGAAATGTTTACAGGATGTCTTACTGGTTGATTTTTATTTTGAGTTGTATCTTGTAACAAAGCTGCTATACTATGTGAAACAGGTTGATTGATAATGTATTGTATCGATTTTACTTGGCTTTTAGAATTGTTTAATATTTTAAACGGATGTTTTTATTATGCTTGATTGTCTTTTATGGCCAAATCGAATTAGGATCACTTGACTTGATTAATGCTTTTGTGAAAAAAGAAAAGCAAGCTATTCAGGCATAAACACTTCTGTTTGCAACAATGCCAAAATTAACAAATTCAAAATTAATTTCTAACAGAAAGTTGTGTCAAAATACATTTTCCATGAATTCAAAATTATGGAATTTAAATTATATTTCAAGTGAAACTCTTTGCTATTTAAAAGTCAATAAACTCACAGCATTCTAATTAGCACTCCTTTCTTGTGGATTAATTGTAAAACCGTTTTCAACATTTCAGACTCATGTGGAAATGTTTTATTTACTCTTAAACAAAGTTAATTTTTGTGATGATCTGTTTATTGGTAACATGATGTGGTAGTAATTCTGGTTCCTGGAAGGAGTGAAGTGCATCACAGAGACGGAATGTCATGGGGATTTGATCATAGCCCCAGATGTATGAATTTCTTAGTTTTTACAACCTTTTCTATGATGCACTCCTTTCCTGGTACTGACATAGATGTTCTGCTATCAGAAGTAAATCCATGTCAAATATTAGAATGTGGTATGCTTATCCTTGAGACTACTACTTCAAGCCTGTGATTGCCTCGGATTCCTAAGGGTAATGGATTCTTTCAGCATGCCAAATATTAGTAAATTTACACTAACATATGTGACAACATAAGGGTGAAGAGTTACACATGTTGTCTCTCCGTCCGCCGAGGTCCCCCCGCCATACTAATATGGCGGGGGGAAAACTAGTGTGGATGTCGGGTGGATTGCCTCCGCCAGGCTGGCGGTGGCTACCACCATTCTGGCGGAGGCAATCCGCCCGACATCGTAATGACCCCCGTAGTCTATACTATGAGTTATTCCTTACATTTGTAAAAAGATTTACATTTTATATGAAAATATATGGTTGTATCACTAAAAGCAAACTTTTTGTAAATTCCAAAGTGAAAATTCTACAAAACCACTTTTGGGTTGGTTGTTGATTTGCAAAATATACCTTTTCTACTTAGTATTCACACATTTTGAACAATACATATAATTCAGAACCCAAAAAGGATCATTGCTGGATTAAATACTGAGCTCAAACTTTTTTCCATAAGTAATCTGATTCTTGAGAGTTGAATCACAAATCATTTTGAACTGCTTCTATTTCATGTCCTTAAGGGTAGGTTAAGGCAGTGCTTGCTCCAAACACCTTTTACCACTTGTTGGACTTAACCCTTTTTCATGACTGGGCACGTTACCACTGCTGATCAGTGCGAAAGTGCATATACTTTCCCTATTGTAAATTGATGTATGGATTAGTGACTTCATGATTGGCTGATTTGGTGTTCCTATCAGACCCTAGTACAGTGCACTGAGTGTGCCCATGGCTTCTGAATCCAAATGCTGCTGTTGGGCTTGCAGCACTGGTTGTGCCACCCACAGAAGCTGCCTTGTAAAATGTGTCTAAGGCCTGCCAGTGCAGAACCTGCATGCAGTCTGGTACTGCCATGCTGACTGGGCAAATCCACCCACTTGCCAATCCCTAAACCTTCCCTTTTCTTCATATCAGACACCCCTATGGTAGGCCCAATGGCAGGGTGCATTGTTAGTATAAGGTAGGATGTGCCCTGGTGTGTGCGGCATGTCCTAATAGTGAATTACAGCCATATTCGTTTTTCACTATTGCAAGGCTTCCTAGTCTCCATAGGCCTGAATGAGCAGTTAGATCAGGAGCGTAACAAACACCCCAGCAGGCCCCGCGGTGCGGGGGGGGGGGCCCCAGGATTCAGTAAATGAAGGGGGCCCGGGGCCCCCCTCAGCTCTCAGCTCTTTGGTGAGAGCTGTGAGAAAGTTCAGGCTTGCTGAAGCAAGTCTCTCTCCCTCTGAAGCAGGTGCAGGCTGTCTGCAGCCTGATCTGAGCTCTGAGCCCCTCCCTGACTGAAGAGAAACAATGTTTCAACTGACATTGTTTCTCTTCAGTCAGAGCTGGAGGCAGGGGACAAGGGTGGGAGTGGGGGCCCCAGAGACAGCATTATCCACAGGGCTCTGCTCCTCTGAGAAGTATCAGCTACTCCCACTTCCCACAAGTGCCAGTCTCACACTGTCACCAGTGCCAGCTCCTCCCACTTCCCCACCAGTGCCAGCCACTCACTCTGCCACCAGTGCCAGACTCTCACTTTGCCACCAGTGCCACCCTCTCACACTGCCACCAGTGCCTGCCACTCACTCTGCCACCATTGCCAGCCTCTCACACTGCCACCAGTGCCAGCCTCTCACACTGCCACCAGTGCCTGCCACTCACTCTGCCACCAGTGCCAGCCTCTCACACTGCCACCAGTGCCAGCCTCTCACACTGCCACCAGTGCTTGCCGCTCACTCTGCCACCAGTGCCAGCCTCTCACTCTGCCACCAGTGCCAGTCTCTCACACTGCCACCAGTGCCAGCCTCTCACTCTACCACCAGTGCCAGCCTCTCACACTGCCACCAGTGCCAGCCTCTCTCTCTGCCACCAGTGCCAGCCTCTCACTCTGCCACCAGTGCCAGCCTCTCACTGTTCCACCAGTGCCAGCCTCTCATACTGCCACCAGTGCCAGCCTCTCATACTGCCACCAGTGTCAGCCCCACCCACTTCCCACCAGTGCCAGATGCTCACTCTGCACCAGTGCCAGCCTCTCACACTCCCACCAGTACCAGCTTCTCTCTGCCACCAGTGCCAGCCTCTCACACTTGCACCAGTGCCAGCTGCTCACTCTGCACCTGTGCCAGCCTCTCACACTGCCACCAGTGCCAGCTGCTCACTCTGCACCTGTGCCAGCCTTTCACTCCCGCCAGTGCCAGCCTCTCACACTCCCACCAGTACCAGCTTCTCTCTGCCACCAGTGCCAGCCTCTCACACTTGCACCAGTGCCTGCCGCTCACTCTGCCACCAGTGCCAGCCTCTTACTGCCACCAGTGCCAGCCTCTCACACTGCCACCAGTGCCTGCCGCTCACTCTGCCACCAGTGCCAGCCTCTCACTCTACCACTAGTGCCTGCCGCTCACTCTACTACCAGTGCCAGCCTCTCACTCTGCCACCAGTGCCAGCCTCTCACACTACCACCAGTGCCAGCCTCTCACTCTGCCACCAGTGCCAGCCTCTCATTCTGCCACCAGTGCCAGCTTCAGCCACTACCCACCAGTGCCAGCCTCTCACACTCCCGCCATTGACAGCTGCTAACTCTAACACCTGTGGCAGCTGAGCTCCTCCGACTACCCACTAGTGCCAGCTTCAGTCACTACCCACTTGTGCCAGACTCACATTCTGCCACCAGTGACAGCCTCTTACACCACCAGTGCCAGCTGCTCACACTGCCCAGGTTTGCTACACTCCTGCCCAGTGCCAGTTCCTGTACAGTGATGCCACCTATATCACACTGTGCACCAATGCCCAGCAGTGCCAGCTCCGTGCACTGCCCTCATGTGTACGTCAGTCCCCCTCAGGTAGTTGATGGAAAGGTTTAGACTCCTTGGCCAGCACTAATATTTGTTCACTGTCTCGCAACTTATCTTTTTTAGCCTACGTTTTCACATGAAATCCCCTTAACTCCGTGCCCAGAATGTATTTGAAAAGGTACAGTCAAAGCGCTATAACTTAAGATGCCTACATCATTCGATAAACTTCTCACTACACAAAAGCCAAAGCAATTATCTCCATTAAGTAGGGTTCGATGAAACAGTTGGAGCAATTAAGACAATTAGGCACGCGGCTGTGAAATTCATTGAGGCCTCTTCACAAAGGTAAGTTTACACATGTACATTTACTCAGGGCACAAGTCCTAAAAAAATAGTGGGGGGGTGCTGTTGTCACGACAGGAAGTGACGTCACGAAAGGTGGCTTGCACCATCAGACTCATTGCCTCCCCTCGCTCACCCCTTAAATGCGATTGCATCAGCGAAGCCACCGCATGAGCAGCGTTCTGAATGAGCTCCGATCTCGCCCCAGAGAGGCCAAAGAGTGAATGTGTGGCTCCATTTGCTCCAGGTATCGAGATCCCGGTAAAATAAGTGGGGGGACGCCGTCCACACGTGTGGTACCGCGACTCGAGCCCTGCATTTACTCCTGTAAACCCTGCACCTAGGTGTAAATCTAAACCTTTTTGCCATCCAGCATTTCCTACTGTAGATTTACACCTAAGTGTAAACTTACATGTTTCCACCCACTAGTGGACTTTCCTTCAATAGGATTTATGAGTCTAAAATAACTACTAGTAACTTTTCACTCGTAGGTAGTGATTTCCACCACTGTAGTGGAGATCTCCCTATGAGGAAGTATAGGGAAATTATTAAAGCTTGTTTTTGATTAAAAAAAAAATGAAAATATTGAAATATAAAATATAAATGTAAATTAATTTAGGATATTTATTATAAATTTAGATGTAATAAAATAAAATGTTGCAGGTGGAGAGACAGTGGAGAGAGAGAGGGGAGAGAGTGGAGAAAGAGAGAGTGGAGAGAGAGTAGAGAGAGTGGACGTGGACAGTGGAGAGAAAGTGAAGAGAGAGAGTGGAGAGAGCGGAGAGAGAGAGAGAGAGACAGTGGAGAGAGAGTAGAGAGAGAGAGTGGAGAGAGAGAGACAGAGTGGAGGGAGAGAGAGAGTGAAGAGAGACAGTGGAGAGAGAGACAGTGGAGAGAGAGTAGAGAGAGGGAGAGTGTATATAGACAGTGGAGAGAGAGAGAGTGGAGAGAGCGTGGAGAGACAGAAGAGAGAGTGAGAGAGAGAGTGGAGAGAGAGAGAGAGTGGAGAGAGAGTGGAGAGAGAGTGCAGAGAGAGTGAGGAGAGAGTGGGGAGCGAGAGAGTGGAGAGAGAGAGAGTTGAGAGAGAATAGAGAGAGGGTGGAGAGAGAGTGGAGAGAGAATAGAGAGAGGGTGGGGAGAGAGTGGAGAGAGAGTGGGAGAAACAGTGGAGAGAGAGAGAGAGTGGAGAGAGAGAGAGTAGAGAGAGAGAGATTGGAGAGAGAGAGTAGAGAGAGAGAAAGATAGAGGGGAGAGAGGGTGGAGAGAGAGAGAAGGGAGAGAGGGTGGAGAGAGAGAGTATAGGGAGAGAGGGTGGAGAGAGAGAGTGGAGAGAGAGAGTGGAGGGAGAGAGTGGAGAGAGAGTGGAGAGAGAGAAAGTGGAGAGAGGCTAGAGAGAGAGAAAGTGAAGAAAGACAGTGGAGAGACAGTGGAGAAAGAGTGGAGAGAGAGACAGCGGAGATAGAGTGGACAGAGTTGAGAGAGAGAATGGAGAGAAAGAGAGAGTGGAGAGAGAGTAGAGACTGAATGACTGACTCAGAGACTGAATACTGACTGACCGAGAGACTGACTGGCTGAGAAACTGACAGAGAGAGAGAGAGAGAGAGAGATAGAAAGACTGGCTGAATGAGAGATTGGCTGACTGACTGACAGAGAGAGTGAGTGACTGACAGAGAGAGAGACTGGCTGACTGACAGAGACTGACTGACTGAGGTAGAGAGATACTAACTGACAGAGAGAGAGATTGACTGACAGAGAGAGTGACTGAGAGATAGAGGCAGAGACTGACTGACTGAGAGAGATAGACTGATTGACTGCAAGACAGACTGACTGACTGATAGAGACTGACTGAGAGAGAGACTGGCAGAGAGAGAGACTGACAGAGAGAGAGACTGACAGAGAGATTGATTTAGAGAGAGAATGACTGACTGAGAGAGTCTGACTGATTGGGAGAGAGAGAGACTGACTGGGAGAGAGAGAGACTGACTGACAGAGAGAGACTGACTGACAGAGACTGACAGAGAGAGAGAGACTGACTGACAGGGAGAGACTGAAAGAGAGAGATACTCACAGAGAGAGACTGACTGACAGAGAGAGAGACTGACTGACAGAGAGAGACTGACAGAGAGAATCACAGACTGACAGAGAGAGACTGACTGAGAGAGACTGGCTGACTGCGAGAGAGAGAGAATGACTGACTGAGAGACACTGACAGAGGGAGAGAGAGACTGTCTGGAAGACTGACTGACTGACTAAGAGAGAGGCTGAGAGAGAGACGCTGAGAGCGAGAGACTGAGATAGAGACTGAGAGAGAGACTGACAGAGAGAGAGACTGACAGAGTGAGGGACTGACAGAGAGAGGGACTGACAGAGAGAGAGACTGACTAAGAGAGAGACTGACTAAGAGAGAGACTGACTGACTGAGAGAGGCGGTCTCAGAGAGACTAATTGAGAGAGAGACTGACTGAGAGAGAGACTTACTGAGAGAGAGACTGACTGAGAGAGAGACTGACTGAGAGAGAGACTGACCGAGAGAGAGAGACTGGGACTCTGACAGAGAGAAAGACTGACTGACAGAGAGAGAGACTGACTGACAGAGAGAGAGAGACTGACTGACGGAGATAGAGACTGGCTGACTGAGAGAGAGAGACTGGCTGACTGAGAGAGAGAGACTGACTTACTGAGAGAAACTGACAGAGAGAGACTGTGAGAGACTGACTGACAGAAAGGGAGAGACTGACTGACAGAAAGAGAGAGACTGACAGAGAGAGACTGACTGAGAGAGACTGACAGAAAGAGTGAGATAGAGAGATTGACAGATAGCGAAAGTGTGTATGAAGCTATGCAATGCCTCTTAAGATTGCCATTGTCTACTAATTAAAATGTATTATCAAAATGTGCTTTTTGTACTTACATCTGCTTTTGAAATACTGCATTGTCACATTGTCTAATGTTTTAAAACGGAAATGAGAAGGCGCAGTGGATGCACTTTTGTCAAAACTGAACGATGAGTGTGCCCGGTGTTGTATATCTTGACAGGAGTCTGCATCAGGAAACCCACCTAAAAATGGGCAAACTTTCCCGGCCTACTGATGGCAGGGACCCTGTAATGAATGGACCACCTCGTATGATAGCCTGCTGGCAGACTAAGCCCAACCTTTAACTCCACCATCCAGTATTACTTATAACGGCTGGATTGGTGACAGTGGCGTAACAGTAGCTCCGCATCCCCTGCAGTATGGTGGGTCGCTGGCCTGAGAGCTGTAGACTGGCATGGAGAATGGGAGGGGGCCCCCTCCATGTAGTTTGCAGGGGGGCCCCCTCAAGTTTCGTTAAGCCACTGAGTTAGGTTATTACATTTTTTAATCCCAACTGACTCAGGGAACATGGTAGAAATTCGAGTTTTGTAAGCCTGAACTCAGAATGATAAAATACATCTTTTAGTGAAGTTGGTTTTAACATTCTATGTTTGAAAATACCACTTTTAGAAAGTAGGTATTTTCTTGTCTACCTTTCCAAGCATGCCTCTGCTAGGTTGTGTATTCCTTGTCTGGAGTTTGAGGGACAGGGCTGGGGGATTCCAGGACACCGGGTGAGGCCGCTCAGTGGTGAATAGAGAGATCTACATCTAGATGGGAGGGAGGAGCTGCACCTGGGACCTGAATAGGATTATGCCTGCCCCCCACAGTGTTGGCACCACCCCCTGTGGTGCGTCCGATGTCTCTGCCCTGCACTGTGAAAGGAGAGAAGGAGTCATGTCAACAGAGTGCTCCAGGGCTGTGCCTTTCCTCCACAATGCTGGCTCCGCCTCCTGTGGGGTGTCTGGTGTTTCTGCCCTGCATTGTGAAAGGAAAGAAGGAGTCATGTAAACAGAGTGCTCCAGGACTGACCAGAACTGGTTTGGACTAGGCAGAGACCCTCTGCCCTCAGAGGACAAAGGATTTTCGGGTATAAATATTGGACCCCGATCCCAAGAAATTAAATCACTTTTAGACAAACAAGAAGAAACCTTTTCTGAGGAGTGGAACCAGAAGAAACTGAGGAGAGACGATTCCTAAGCTAAAGTGCTGCTTGGGGGATTGGCCTGTAGTGGTTGCCTGACTGTCAAAAAGAGGAGAAAGGGACTTTGTTTACTTCCATCAACTTGTAAGGATCTCCAAGGGCTTGGAACAGGGCTTGCCTCCTGCTGAAGTCTCAGGGACAACAGACTTCAACCCACAGCTCCCCAGAGTTTCTTGGGAACTGCCTGCTGCTGTTTGGTGCCTTCTGAGGGACTGTGTTTTGTAAGGAGCTGGAAGCGGGACTCAAGAGGAAGAAGCATGTCGTCGTCGCTGCTGCTGCCGTCGCATCCTGGATGTCACCGCTGTAGATGTCGTATTTCACTGCATCGAGAGAAGCGTCTCACAATGAAGAAGAAGTGTGTCGCTGTCGCTGCTGCTGCCGTCGCATCTTGGATGCCGCCGCTGTAGCTGTCGTATTGCACCGCATCAAGAAAAGCGCCTCGTATCCACGGAGAAGCGTGCCTCCATCGGAGCTGCTGCCGTCGCATCTTGAATATCACCGCTGTTGTTGTCGCATTGTGAGGAAGCGTCTCGCAACGTCGGAGAAGAGTGTCGCAGCCGAAGCTGTTGTCGTCGCATCACGGAACAAGGGTGTCGCCGCTGCAGCTGACGCATCGAATCGAGACTTCTCGCATCATCGGAGAAGCGTGCCGCATCTGGAAGATCTTCATGGATTTATTTCTTTGCACCGGAACTTTGCCGCATTTCCATTGCTGCAACACTTCTCTCGTGGAAGTGTAACGCATCGTAAGGTACATTGACTCAAAGTGTGGCATTTTAAGAACTAAACAGAACTAAGCTACAACTACCATTTTAAATACAGTATTGTGGATTTTTGTCGTTTATGGTCTTGTGTTAAATCTATATAAAGAATACTTATTTTTGATATAAAACCTGTGTGGTGTCCATCTGTAATGTTGTCACTTGATTACTGTATGTGGTCACAAATGCTTTACACACTGCCTCTGAGATAAGCCTGTCTGCTCGTGCCAAGCTAACAAGTGGGTGAGCAGGGGTTATTTTAGGGGTGTACCCCCTTACCCTGACTAGAGGCAAGGGTCCCTATTTGTCACAAGTACCTACCTGTGCCAACTAGGGACCCCCAAATCTAGCACCACTGTATTGTGAAAACAGGATTTTAGAGGTGGTCAGTGCTTAATTTGAGCTAGTGGTTGCTGGTGGGGGCCAGTGGCACTCTTTTTTGGGGACCAGCACTTATTTTTTGCCATCAAACAATTAAGAGTGCAAAACTGAAAGTTGGATGAAAAGACAAAAAACCTGTCACAAAGGAAGAAGGCAGGAACATGCAAGAGTGAGATCAAGACACAGGGAGTGTCTGGTAGTGAAGTAAAGAGGCTTGAGGTGGATTAAGGATTATAAAACCTTGGTATTCAGGGCCCCAACTTTCAATTGCACTGGCCGCAGGCTTCTGAGCAGAGCACTTGGCACTGGCACTCATTCTTTAACACGTTAAGTACTGCAGGTGTTAATATGTGACAGGAACATTTGTGTACATTTGTTATTGGGGTAATATATTCCTTTTTGCATTGCTGTGTTTTACTACTAGATTATTGCAATCTGTTTTTGTTGTGGTGTTCGCCGGTTGTCGCATTGTGTTCTGTTTTGACTGTTTTATGGTGCTGTGTCCCGCTATGTTAGATATTCCAGCAAATGATGCTACATTTCCAGCGACATGCAGCACATGCCTTTAAAGTTCCTGTTACAAGCAACCATTTTCCACTATCCAAGTTGGCAAAAAGTGAGGCTCCAGCTTTTCAGCTACTCAAGACATCAGTCAGTCCTAAACTATGGGAGAGAATGTGACAACTTACCAGCCCTGGTACTCACTTTATGTGATATAGCCCACCACCCATATCCATCACCTCTGTATCTACCTTCCTCAGTTTGAGTACTGTTCCTATATCCTCGCTCTTGGGGAAATTGTGTGGGCCATTTTATCAGAGGACTGGTACTTACAATTCGGTAGAAAATTAATGTGAATACTGCTCGGACTTGCACGTTCAAATGGGAGCAACAAGAAGTAAAACTGTTGGCTGCCTCTGATGAACATTTTAAGTTTAAAAACATCAACCTGTATGGTGCGTGAAAGTAGTCCGCAAAAGTTCCTTTTTTTTTCATGGTATGGCTACAGTTTTTGGTCACAAAGAAGAGCAAATAAAAACCCCATTGACTGAACAAACAATAGACTAACAGCTCACGGCTCAGCAAACATCTTTAAGGATTAAGTGGCGCCCTTTCAGTGCAAACATGTACTGCAGACATAGTAAACCATATAATAAATAGTATGCACTTTCATTAATTTAATTTTGGCTCTGGTGGTAGCCTTAAGTCACAAAGAAAGAAAGAAAAAACATATCAGGACCAAGGCGTTCCCGAAAGCATTTCAAGGAATTGTGCAATAACTATAAAATATAGCATACTTTTCAATATTTAGCAAAATAAGTTTATACAGCATAGTGCAACATATCAATTGTTTATGGTATCCAAAAGAAGTTGAAGCAAAATAGCGATTGAATGATAAATGGAAACAAATCTGTCAAACAGCAGATACAACCGTAAACAGGCATTGGAAATGCAATTGGTCTCACGTTTGTTTGAGTTAGAGCTATTGACATTGTAAAGGGCAACCTCTAATTATGTGGTGTGGATTGGAAATATGTGGAGTTGAATTGGGTGGCTTGGAACTGTGTGCATAGCTTTGTGTTTTTTGTGATGAAAAAGAACAAATGGGTAGGAGCTAAGCTCCAGATCTGTGAGTTAGGTATCAAAATTAAGTGCCTGACACCCTAAGACAACGGCACCACCCTTGTAGGGACATGTCTGAAACAGTGAACATTAGTTTGGTAACATGGTGTTTGTGAACGTCCTTGAAAATGCACAATAGTTGCCAGAATCAAACATGTTGTTCCCCTGACTAAGCAGCTAAACCTGTTACATTCTTCCACCATGAACTGTCCAAGAACATAAGACCTTTGGATAAAACAAACAACGGTAGAAGAGCCATGTTACAAATTAATACATATAGTTTTGTTCACATGTTATATTAATTATCCTGAGCAGAATTTATAAACAACAAATGGCTTTATTTCACTCCTGGAAAAGTGGCAACACAACCAGAGAGGCAGGCCAGTCTCATGTCTCACACAATCAGCCCCTCCATCTCCTATGAGTGTGTGAAGGCAGCTTATTGTCAACCACATAGGAACCAGTGCCTCCGATTACCCTTAGTGCATTGAAGGTAGTCATGTTTCGCTTCAAGTGGGGCTGTCCTGTGCAGCTGCCCGGGTGATTAACACGACTTGGTACATCACCCTACTTATTACACAAAGAAACTTAATTACAGGCAATCTGAGAGTTCCCGACCCTCTGTGACCGGGGCTACCATATAAAAGAGCGAAACAAATTATAAGAATGATGTAATTACTTCTTATGTTTGGTATTCAGCCACTTGCAAAAGAAAGGGCTGTGTCTCACCCATCCAAAATATAGCACTCTTCCTCCCCATATGGCAGTAATATAAACAGCCCCTACCAGCACTCCCCAATATCTACAGCGTTGTGCTGCCCAGAGGTCTTTATTAGTTTCATATGTCTGAATCCGGGTTTTATGAAATAGTATATTTTGTCTTCTGTGTCAGAGCAGTGTGATAGGGTTAAATAGTTGACAACAAATATGCAAGTAAATAAAAACTTTATTTCTGCCGTTTGTATCCGTCAAACCAGAAGACTTCGGCATCTGCTGTACACAGTGACAAGAAACAATGTTGTTGTTGAGCTGGGAGTCATGTGAGGATAGTGTTGCGTAATGCTAGACTCTGGGTGTGCTTCTACTAAAGTTCTTATGGTCATTTCTGATTTACGTACAGGCATTCCGAACTTGCCTGCAGTCAGCACACGTGGATGTGCTGGTGCACTTTGGTTCCAGTAATTGTGGTATTGCTGGCAATCCCTGCAGTGCCGGAGTGTTGGGACTACTCGGGTCTGACGGAGGTCAGCAATTGTAGGTGCCAAAGTATTGCGGTACTTCAGACTCGCAGCTCTAGCGCTTAGGGCGCCGTCTTTAGAAACTGCAATGTTTTAAAAACTGACAGTATTTCCCAGTCCTGTCATCTCAATGAACAAGTTGTGGGCGCTCCCTTTTGAGGGGATTACGGTAATGGCAGCCCCTCACAGACAATAGGGCTGGTGCGGTCCTTGGAGCCGGAGAAATCCTCAGGTACTCAGACTCACTTGACAAGGTGTTAATGATCCCTCTCTCTGGATCAGGGTGAGACAAAAGAATACCCAGCAACAGCCGGGGCTCTGCAGTGCTGCACGTGTCTTGACTCGTGAGGCAGTAACTGGACCGAAAAACAGCTGTGCTCGAGCGCCAGGGAAATTAAATGTGGACTCTCTTGGGAAGTGCTAGCTAATGCCTGCCCCATTCTTAAATTAATTGCCGTTCTGGCCTATGCATATTTATAAAAAAAAACCAATAAAAAACGTACTGAAATTAAAAAAAAGAGGCATGTAACGGGGCCTCAAGGGCGACTCATTATGCCATGGAAATGCAAGTAGTAAATTAAGAAATTAATTATGCGTGGAATGCTGCTGAAAATGATGGAAGCAGACAGGGGGACTATGGCAGTGCAAGCAAAGCGCACACCCTCTGTTTTCCACGTGTTTTACTTTTGGTGGAAACACTATTTAATACTGCATCTGTGAGAATACACTCCATAATACTGCAACTGTTTGCAGGTAGACTATTTCAGTTCAGCTCCCTCTCCTGTTTCAAACACGCTTCACAGTGGCAGAGAATGTTTATTTTCCGATTATGTGTATTCATTATTAGTTTTATGAATTATTTGTTTTTGTTGTAGGACAGACATGTAGGTTTGAGTTGCCATTGTCCCTCCATCCATGTTGATTTGTCTCCCTTTCTCCTATCCTCCGTCTTTGTGCATTGTGCCCACTCCTCCGACCCTTCTTCCCTCTGTGATGCCTTTGTCCCTTTACTCCCACCCTCTTCCCCTCGGGCTTTTGACCCCTCTCTCCATATCTATGTTACTTCTTCAAACATGATGCACCATAGTTGGAAGAGTGTTTTTCCGGAGTGCGTGTATCCCTTACATTTTTCTGACTTTTGTTGCTTTAGTTGAATTGCAGCATCATATTCCATCATGATGCCCTTTCTCCCCCTGTCTGTCTGAGTTGCCTTTACCTGCTACCTCCCCCTGACCCTCCATCTGTGTGCATTTGCCCCCTCCTTGCCACCTGTCTTCCTGGTGGCGTTTGACCCCTCTCTCTATTACAATATTTTAAGTAGGTCTACAAGTTTTATGGTGTTGATGATTTTGACATTTCCATCTGTATTTATCCATACTTATTTATTGCTAATTTTCTCTGTAGCTATCAACATTTAATTTGTGCTTAGTGTAAAAAATGAAGTTGCAAAGGGTATTCACTTTTGAATATACAATGGATTGTAGCCATCTACAGTACAATACAGTCATTTGAAATCGTTTACTTTGTTTAACAGCTTAAACAGCTGCACCTATTTAAGCTTCACGAGGAAATCTTTTGAGTTTTTTTAATTCCCATACCTGTCAACCTGCAAAGATATTGACGTAGCACTCATGATTGGCTGTAGGGAGTATCATCCAAAAGAAACCCTTCTTGCTGTACTTATCCATATTTAAAAGTAAATAGAGAAAGGAAAATAGACGGTTTTCTATCTGTTTCTATCTGTAAAAATCAGTAATAACAGAAAATTGAGAGCTTTAATTGTAAGGAAATGCATTTTATTGCACGATCACCCTTCACATATTTTTACCTATGTTGTTGGATTCTGGACTCCGTACATGGGGCCTACACTAACCAGGCCCCACTGCATGTGCTCTGACCCTAAAAACATATTACATTGGTTAAAAAACCCAATGGGCACATTTAAGTTACCTAGAAGTCGCTAGTACACTGTACTTCAAGTGACCATGTAAAACATGACTCTAGGCCTGTCGCAGTAGCTTAGCTAGGCTATTTTAAAACAATCTTTTCGACCTGTCAAAATCACCGTTTGCCAGGCCTAAACCTTCCTTTGAAATAGTAGTACATCACTACATCACTCTTCAATTTATTAGGAGATGGTCACCACTCCCTAAGGCAATGGGTATAATGTTGGACTCGTGTATTTAATATCTTTACATATACTTACAGTGATAAAGGCGCTAACCCATTTTCAGTGTAACAAGGCTGGCTGTGCCATAGAAAACACTGGGTTACTTTATTATACTTAATAAAGCTAACTTAAGATTATCACTAGCTAGAAAAATTCAAAACACAAATGTTCATAGTTAAATCAAAATCTTGTCTAACTATTTCACAAATAATGACTTTAGAAAGTTTCGCCTTTATTTCAGACTAGACTGAAAGGACCTCTAACAGGGCGCCCCTACTAAAGTTTAAAGTGGCTGAAGCCCACTCCCTTAGTGGCACGTATCTACGTGCAAATTAAATTCTTGGGAGTAGGCCATCCTTCGTCCTGTGGAATTTCTCAGACAACCCTATAATCATGCCTTGTAAAGTCTTGGTAAATCTCTCCACTATACCATTTGTTTCAGGTGATAAAGGGTCGTGAAATTGCAGGTCACCCCACACTTGTCCTACATAGCCTTCAAGTACATGGACATGAAGTTTGTGCCACTGTGGAAGATTACCTTTTTAGGGAACCCTACTCTGGTGAACACTCCAAACAGGGCCCTGGCCACTTAGGGTGCAGTCACCATCCTTAGAGATATTGCTTCATGATACCTTGTTACATGACCCATCACCAATAAAATCAACCTATTCCCTGGAACCAGTAGTGTTGCGTAATTTATCCCTTTAGAGTAACTCTGCAAGGTGTGCTTTAAAACCCACAGGTGACATGTGTGAACTTGGTTAAATGCAACATTGATGAATGTGAAAAGCAGATTATTGTTGCCTCGCAAAACACTATTCAATGTGTAATTGACAGAGAAGCATTGCTTTTGGGTTACTAACAATCCCATAAAGGGATCAGGGGCACTGTGGAAACAGCAACAAACTTAATTTTATTATTCGCCATATCACACACAGATTCACTAAGATGAATGAACACATTTAAGTTAAAAGTATTTAGTACTACAAGAACAATCTGTTTCTCAGTACATCTAAAACAATTACACAGAATATTATAAAAACAGCTAGACGGCATGTTATGAATAATGAGAATAGAATGAATTTTTCCAGCATTTTTTAATTGTACAAAAAAAACAGAATCAGGAAAATCTGACACCCTAATGTCTACTTCAATGCGGTGTATTACGAAAGCATTGAAGGCAGGGCAAATTGCACTCTAGAGTTTCTTAGAGAGTAGAGATGCACTGTATACCTTGTTAACAGTAAAGGCTTGATTTATCAGTGGAGGCACAAAGATCATGTTCCCTGCAAAGGGAAAACACATGCTGCAGTGGAAACTCAGCATTGTCAGCTTCAGGTGAGATGTAGCATCTGCGAAGTGCGCTGGCAGTAGGTGGGACCATTTCTGGCAGAATCTCTGGCGATACTCTGAGTGAAGGACCTCTCCTGACAAAGTGGTTGTCCTTGTATATTACATCTTATTATACATTTGAATTTTCAGCAGACCTTTAAGAATGTCTGACATAGATTGGTTGCATCCTAGGTGTTTCCTTATGAACATATAAGGTAAAAGGACATCAATTCGACTGACACTATTTTGGTTATATGTCTATGTGTTATTAATTTACCTGGCATGGTGAAAAGTACACACTTGACCGAGACCAATGTCGCATTGATGGTTGTATCTGTGTAATCAATCAAAGGGCTTGATGCTTTAACAGTTCTTAGAACAAGAAGGTCAGGCCACATCTGCATCTAATAGCAGACATGACAATGATTCTACATAAATTGAGAACAATGTTTTTGAGAAAGGTATGATGGCGGCCTCCATTCGTCAAGATGGAGTATAAGCCTTCATAAGATGGAGCTAGACTTTAGGGACTTTATGTCAGTTGGAGAGTCCAAGGGACCAACAATGTCAATTCCCACCCTCTCAAAAGTCATCGGAACTAGAGGCAGTAGAAATTAAGGGAGCCTTGGGTTGCCCTCCTGTCTTGTGACTGGAATGGCAGATGGAGCAGGAGTGACAAAACTCCTTCCCCTTCTCAGACATCAGAACTAGAGGCAGTAGAAATTAAGGGAGCCTTGGGTTGCCCTCCTGTCTTGTGACTGGATGGCAGATGGAGCAGGAGTGACAAAACTCCTTCCCCTTCTCAGACATCGGAACTAGAGGCAGTAGAAATTAAGGGAGCCTTGGGTTGCCCTCCTGTCTTGTGACTGGAATGGCAGATGGAGCAGGAGTGACAAAACTCTTTCCCCTTCTCAGACGTCTTGGGCCAGTAAGAGTGGTTGACCAAACTGGCCCAGGTCTTTGCATGCACCAAAATGTCTAGCCAAGGGGATGTAATGGCCTATTTTTAAGAGGAAGGCCCTATACTGTTGAAAGATGACCAGTTTCCATGATGTCCCAGGTTTTGTGACCCTAGCCTCACTGTACAGGACACTATCCTCCCAGTAGATCCGATGGGTTCCACTGGTATCCCTCCGAGCATGGCATTCAGCCTTGAACCAAAGGCCTCTAAGAGTAAGGCATGTTTTCTGCCCTTGGCATATTTCTTCTCTGGCGAGTTCACCTGCCTCTTGCAATTGAGCAAGCTCTAGCAGATCCCTCTGGAAGGGGGGTTCTTCCCCTTTAGGTTCCTAATCCTCCCCCTGATGTTCAGTTTCTTCTGGAGTATGAAACCTATGAGGCAGCTTTCCCAACGCCTCTTGCCCTTATTCTTGATTGAGGGGGCCTTGGCCATTCTTGCATTCTATCAGGCTCCAGGCTCCCTTAGCACCCCCTGATGTGCTGTTAGGGCCCTGGTGGCCACACATGCCCACTCAGGGAGACCCAGTATTTCCGCATAGGTCTTACTTTTCACTTAAGACCAAGTAAAGGCCTCTTGGTAAGTTCCCAACAGACACTCCACTGGAAAGCATAGGCTCACAGCTACTTTCATCAGGCCACTAACCTCCCCCCACTCCTTATTGTCAGCATACTTATATGCAGTGTACATAACATTTAAAAGTAGAACAAATGTATTCAATATTTTTACAAGTCATTACACTAAAAAATACCCCAAACCCATTTTTCACTGTAGCAAGGCAGGTTGTACCATAGAAAACAACTGGTTATTTCCTTACACCTAATAGAGCTAACTTAAGATTGGAACTAGCTAGAAAAATACTTCAAACATTTATTTTAATATATGAAAAAAAGAGGTAGGATTGCTGCAATAGCAAGCACACTCTACCATAGTATCTGAAATGTAGTAAAATGATAAGTCTTTTCTGTTTAGTGCTCCGGAATCGCTCCTTCCTATGCCAACCTTTTATAGGGTTGGTTTGAGGAGGAGCGGGTGTGGGGCCACATTGGATCATACTGGACTGAATACATATATATTTGGGGAAGATTTATTGATGATATTCTGATGATATGAACTGGACCTGTAGAAGATCTTCAAGACTTCAAAGAGCATTTGAACAACAATCCCTACAACATGTCATTTAATGTGAATTTTGATTACCATGCGATTCAGTTTCTTAACATGGAATAGTATACTTGTGATTCTAAAATTTTGACCACATTATTCGCATAAGACACATCTTGTAATGCCATATTACATGATAGTAGTGTCCATCCTCTGCAGCAAATCAGAGCTATAGCCTATAATGAAATGGTGAGAGCAAGAAGAAATTGCAGTTCAGATACAGAATACACCAATAACCTTGTTTGCATCAAACAGGGTTCCTTATCAGGGGCTATAAGCAAAAAGTTATTAATGAGGCTTACAGTGGCGTGGTCAAACTAGACAGACTTATGACACTCGCCAACAAAAAACCCAAAGAAGGTCTTTGTACAGAGATCATAAAACCAATACTATCCTATAGCAATAACATTGGCAACATCATCAAGGTCATGATCCCACATTGGCACCTTTTCAGAGGAGACAGTAATATTGTACAAAACATTAATAAGTATGTGAGCGTCACATTCCGGAGAGGAACACTTTGAAAGGAATAATCAGCCCACGTTACCTAGGTACCAATACCGGAACCAACTTGCTGGCACAATGTAGTAAGGGTTTCTACAAGTGGAGGCAGTGTACAATGTGCACATTGACAAAGCAATTGAGAACTTTGGAATACAATCATAGCCTTATATACCCTATCACCTATAACATTAACTGTACCACACAATTTTTGTATATGTACTAATATGCAAATGTGACAAGATTTATGTTGGCAGCACTATTAGAATGGTGAAAGAAAGAATACTGGAACACTTCAGAAGGGTGAAACAAGGGGACACAAAGTACCCCTTTGCATTACATACATTAACATGCGACAGACAGGGTAACCATAGGATGTTCCAATTCTATTGTTTAGAAATAGAACAACAAAATAAGAGAGGTGGTAATCGAGAACTCCAACTGAGATGACAGGAAGCCGTCTGGATAATGCATCACAAAGGGGTGGAAATGGGTTTGAACATTGATCAGGAATTGCACTACTTCCTGGTTGACTGATAGAGTTTGAAATCAAGTGTTCATCTGAGAGGGAATGAATGAAATAATCTGCCCATGTTTTGAAGATGAAACAATCAGATGTGACAACAGATGTATTGCTGTACCCTATGTTCTGCCCGTTTTTATGTTGATTGAGGAAATGTATGATGACAACTAGGTTTTGAGAGGCCATGTTTCGGAAATTGAGGGACTCTCACCCTTAATACTAATGTTAATTGTTCTCAATGAACAGATATTGTACAGATGTTATGTATGAACTGTAATAGAAAACGAAATACCTATCCGCCACAATTTATTTTATTGTGGGGCAGCTTCTTCCCCAGTTGAGGGTAAAAAACTCTCTCATAGAATTTCCTTACCACCCCGCTGTGGGTCACCTACACTGAATACACACACTGGTATTTATTCTTTCCTTCTTATTTCACCCTGATTAGCTAACATTGAAATCTAGCATGTATACAGGAATGCTCTCTACAATATAACCATAACAACTTATACAATATATTGGGGAGATAACTTTCATATTGTGGATATGAAGCCATCTACCTTATGAAATACTGTTTCACACATAACACTATGGGCCTCATTAGGCTCGCGGACGGACTTGTGTCCGTCCGCGACCCCAGAGGATGAGGGAACGTCCGCATGGGCTGCGGCGTTCGCTCATGTGCGATTAGGATGTGACCGCCACCCTGGCGGTCACATCCTGGATATTTAACATTGTGGCGGGTGCTGCATCAAGCAGCACCCGCCTCAATGTTAAAAGTGCATGTTTAACATTTACATGCACAAAGCGGCAGGCACCGCGCGGTGCCTGCCGCTTTGTGCAAGTAAATGCTGGGGGTACCATAGGTACCCCCCATGTGCACCCCCCACCCGCCAACACCCTGGGGGCCTGCAACGGGCCCCCAAAATTAAAAGTACACATGCTTTTCCACGGCGGAAAAACCGCAGCGGAAAAGCATGTTTACAAATGCTTCCTAATTTGGCTGGCGGTGTCTGATAGACACTGCCAGCCAAATGAGAGCTTTTCCGGCGCGGTTGTAATCTGACCGCGGCGGAAAAGCAGCGGACAGTAACCAAGACCCACCAGCCATCGTAATGCGGCGGTGGGTCTTTGGTGAGTCCGCAGAGGATTTTCCGCCTCCTCCGGGCCGGAGGTGGCTTCCCCCGGCCCGGAGGAGGCGGAAAATCCTCCATCAAAATGAGGCCCTAAATGTGCCCTTTTCTCTTCATAAGACCTAATGAGTACATTACTGAAAAAAATTTTGAGATTAACCTCCCAGGTTTCAACTTTTTAACTTTCACTTGGGATTCATCATCTTGAATGGATAGGGTACTAACCTACAACTGATAAGATCGATACTCAGGACTATTTACGTGGTGCATATATTTGACGCTAATACTTCCGATTAGATCATAGGTTCTCATGCAAACTGGATATACACTTGAGAACACATAGAACAACAATGTAATGTAATGATGTAATATACATTAACCATGGATCTACCTAAACATAATTTTAGCCAGTCTGTATATTATAGTTACGAATTACACATGCTAAAATGGCAGCTCCTTTTCCCGAGGTTGGCAATTGATACAGCAAGTATGTCCTCAGTTTCTAGTGGCTTTTATATGATAACCAATATGGCGCCTATAAACAACGCCATTATGCCCGATTATGCCCGTTCACATTGCGGGACCAGATGCAGCTTGGAATAGCACATCCAAGAAATGAATTAACAAGTAAGTTTCAGTCGCTGCGGCATTCGTGCGTTCGACTTAGGGGTAGCTTTGACTCTAAGCATATAATGATAATTGGATAATATTGGATCTATAATTCTAATTTTCAACCCCATATGATTACAAACACACATGGCTAGTGATAACATATGGTGGTCTGACTTAAAAATACAAAGAGGATATATATTTAAAAAACATTTCCTCATTAACCGCAACAACAGGACGGGGCAATTTCAGCACGCATATATCATGCTACTACCTTATATTCAAGCGGATTGGCACATTGAAGAAATTAATTTATTATTCTGATCTAATTTACTAATTGTAACCACCAGACGGGGAATACTAGAACACTTGTATCTGGCAACAAACTTTATGGTTTAGCAGATTGCCCATTTTGACTAATACATGAGAATATTAATGTAGTGACACAAATCCATGTGGGATAATGACATATGGACTAGTTTGATAAACGGTTATTATAGGATAACATTTAACTACAATGAGACTGACCTGACTATCTACATCTAGGGGTATCATGTTGGCTTTGTCATGTAATACTCTGCTCAATTTTGATTATAGATTACCACCCTCCCAGCATCATCTTAAATCCCCTACACAGGATTAGGATAACTTGAGGTACGACATGAACTTTCCTTTTCCTTTATCCGACTACTAGTAGTTGCTTTTTTCACAATTGAGACACTGAAGCTTGTGCGTCTTTCCAGAATAATATTATGGCGTACTCGTGAGAGCTTGTTATATAAAATATATACCAGCCATAGGCATTTGGAACTGAGTGAGTATTCAATTGACCCTCAAATATATGTTATTATAAACACAACTATATCCCTTGACACCTAATATAAACGGATCAAACGGTATAACCTAAATGTAGCACATGGTAATGTTAGGTGAATTTCCACCATGATACCTGGTGACCAATTTTGACATCATCTCGCACTCCAACAATGAGTACACATCAAATATATGCCAAACACACAGGGTACCTCTGTCGTCACTTGACCCAGGTGGTGGGTTCAACAGTCTTCTAGATGCTCTTCCTAAATAGATTATGGATTTGTTTTAGATGCATTGCCCTGATGAAGTCTGCTGTGCCTGTAACAGCCAGAGATTAAACATTTGTTGGCAACGGCATATATGAGAGCAAGGAAATTAAGTACTGTTGAAACCACAACCTCAACTTTGGGTTTCTATGTGCCTGGAGAACGTTGTCACTTATTTTAATAGTTGTACAAAATCCAACTTCAAGCTAAAGTCGAATTTGTCTAAGTGTTTCAGAAATAGGAGCTTTACAAAGTTACTATTTTTCTGCCTATAACCTCTAGTAGCCTGTTCATAGTTAATCCTCAACTGTTACCTGGGAATCTGTGGGCTCCCTGCAAAGAGGTGTAACATAACTCCCAGGATAGGGGGAAAAAGGCTTTGGGTGGGAGAAGGTGTGGCCTCCTCCTGACAGGATGGCCTTTAGATCCTTCCATTAACTGCACAAGCTTCAAAGGGGCATCCTCTGTCACACACGTATGTAACTAGGCTTGCCTCTTCTATTGTCCAGATAGGTTAGTGCTAATCCCAATGGGAGGAAACCCCACTTCAGATCTGGTTTGAAAGAGGAGTTTCTATTAGCCATAGACATGCCTTTGAGGTATGCCCAGAGCTCTTCCCAGGGGAAGGATGTTTTTGCCATGTTGGATTTTGGCAGAACAATGTATTGCATGATTGTTTCGATCCAAACTCCAGATAAATTATGTTAAAATGGGTATTGTTGCTTCTAGGAACTTTGTACCCTATTGGTCAGGGAGTCTCCCCAACCCACAAGCTAGTGCCAAGTGCAAATGTGGCATTCCTGGATACCTTCTTCAGAATACATCTGGAACCTCTGGAGACAAACCTCCAAGGGCTGGACCCACTCCCTGGATAGATAAGTGGACTCCAGTGGTCAGTTGTCTTGTCACGGCACCTGCTTTCATAAAATGGCGCTTACAGTTACAAGCCTTCACTATGATTGGGATTACTGAACAGAAATGGGAACGTGATCCCTCCACGTTGAATAAAACGTGCAACTTCAAAAGTGGATCATTTTGAATTAACAGCATCTGGTTATCATATCCAACCATTGCATAAACTATTTGTACATCTATACTTTTCCCCTGGTTCTGAATATTTCACAGCATTTCACTTGCTCTAGCCTGCGAATAAGCCACTTTTGTTTAAAAAGCAACAATTATGAACGATCAGAACATGTATTATAGTATGCGTTATTTGTTCGAGAATTAATTTGCTAACTGTTGTTTTATTATTAGGGGACAAAAACGAAATCATATGGTTGAAACAAACAATGATATGCTCATGATAAAGGTGATAGAATTCATCACCTGGAAAGCATTTATTTGGGGGCACATGCATCAAAGGAAATTGCATTCGCAAATGGTGCGAATCGCAAAATTCGGCCGTTTGCGAATGCCATTCCCATTTTTGGGATGCATTAAAATTTTTGTAATTTTTGTAATTTAAGAAATCGCAAAATTGTGATTTCTTGAATTGCGATTGCATTTAAGGAATCTCTAATTGAGATTCCTTAAATGCAATGCATCAAACTCTAAAAATTTGCGAATTCGCAAATAAGGGGAGCAAATTACCATGAAGTTGACCTTCATGGTAATTTGCGAAAACTTTGAAAAATGCACCAAAGTGCATTTTTCAAAATTCCATTTCACACACACGCACACATGCCCTTGGGGCATGTGAGTGTGCAAAATGTACTTCTAAGCAGATTTCAGGGGTGCAACAGGGTGTCCTTTGGACACCCTGCACCCTTGAAATTGCATTCTTAATTTGCAAATTTCTAATGGTGAATTGCAAGTTAAGAATGTTTTTCCATTAATTCCTATGGGCCTCTAGGCCCATAGGAATAGATGGGGAGGTATTCCTTAATTGCGATTCTCAATTAGAGAAGTGCAATTAAGGAATTTTAAGAAATCGCTATTTTAATTGCGATTTCTTGATGCAGTACATTTTGCAATTCCTTAATTGCGATTCCTTATTTTTCGCAATTAAGGAATCGCAAAATGCAATATTAATGCATGTGCCCGCTAGTCCGCGAACACCGGTGTAAAAAGTTCAAAAGTGAAATTGTTCACCAAATGAAAGAGATATGAAAAAATGAGAACTGAAAAAAAAAATAAAGCCAACTTTTTTGAATGAACGTAAAACGGAGTTTACATTTTAGTAACTGCTTTGACGTGGCTGGAATTCCCTTGCGGTGCGGAAGAATCCACGCGTGCGCAGAACGGACGGCTCCCAGCTGTCCTCCACACACGCCCACCAGACGGCCCAAGGTTAATGAAATTAGGAATGCTAAATTGGAATACAGGTACCAAGAGCACACTTGTGATGCAGGACCTTCGCAGTTAAAAAAAATGCCACCATGAATTTCTCTCTTGTATTGTACATCTTGGAAATTCATTTGTGCTTTCCAGAAGTTTTTTTTTTTTTTTTACATAAATTGGTCATCAAGACTCGAGGATTAATTAACCAATGTTTGGAACAAGATTAGTAACTGCAGCAGCTTTTCCCAATGCTCCCTATCTGTTCTGAGAAACAACGCAAAGCCTGAATGTCTGAGTAGCATAATCCCTTAATGGCTCAAATTAACAAATGTTTAATTCATCTCCATTTACATTTGTGCCTGATGCCAGAGAAGGCTGGAGAGAACAACAATCGAAAGTAGCTAGCATGGGCACCGAAAACTTCTTGGCAACGGGCCCAGCTGTACTGATGTGAAAATGTGTAAAAAGCATATTGAATGGTGCAAATGGAAATCTCCGCATTACTCTGAGGAATTCATTTGTAATTGTGTCTGATAAGCCAAAAACAGGCGATGTAGGCAACTTGTCTCAGATGTTTTCTTATGTTAACTCAATGTATTTTATTCTTATGTATGCTAGTATTTTACTTTAGTGAGTTTCGAAAAAAGCTCCCTGCGCTCCTAGTGTGGCTATTGACAACTTAGCATTCTCTGCAACTTGAAAATACTATTTTTAGGTCTGACGATAGCAAAGACCTTTTGATTTGACTAAACATATATACTTATTTATAGGGGCTTCAGTCAGCCCTCTCTTTCCAATAGACTGTTGGGTTGTCAATTAGATTTTGTTTATGACCAGCATGGCATTTAACATAGAGCAATGCCTCCGCCTATTTCATCCTGCTAGTTCCTTTCTGCTTGAGTAAGGCATTCTGCCCGAGAACAATCTTATCACCCTTTCAGAAAAGTTCCTACATGAGTGTCAGGATCAGTGGACAAATGTGTTTTTTTAATGAAAAAATGTTCGCGGCTACCACTTCAGGATCTTACTACCACACCCTGCACTGGCGCACTGCTTCCTTTTTTTGTATCCTTTGTTGTGTTGCATTGAGGCAAGTCTGGGCTTGGTGCGTGCCTCCAAATTCAAACTTCGGAAGTTGCTGTTGCTGTCCGCGTGTACTGCTCTTCTGCTCTTGGCCATCACAAGCCTCTGCTGCCAGGCCACTTTTCCCATTCGTGAGCACCCGGTGAAGTTGTCATACTGCCCCAATGCCCCCTTCCTTTCTCTTACGGCTGCCCTTACCACCGTGCTCATCGAGGGGCATGGAAGCAGCGCCAAGGCGCTTTCCGTTCCTGCAGCACCAGGCCCTTCATGAATGCAGGGCCGGCGCAAGGCATGGGCAGTGTGGGCAACTGCCCAGGGCCTCACACTCAGACCACCAGCATGGGGCCCCACACCAGTATAACACACCACCAGCCCTCTTGTACTCCTGCTGATTTAATTGAAAGAAAGGCGTCTCTTTGCAATTGGGCCCGTGAGAGGGAAGGGAAGAGGCCCTCTATAAGATCCTGGTATCAGCAGAAAGGATCACTCAAGGTAGGTTGTAGATAGGAGTACAAGTTTATTCCTTAGTAAGAAGATGCCATCCAGGTCCCAGCCACTGACTCCAACAGTCCCTCAGGTGATTTAACTCATTAAATTCCAAACCTTCTTGTAACTAGGATACCAACACAGAGAATACATTCCCTGGTAACCATGGCACTGCAGCACAGCAAGCTACAAATGTCACACACCTCCCCTCTTTCATAAAAATACAGTATACAATAGAATGAAAGGGAGGATAAAGAGAGAATAGAGACAAATTGAAGAAAAGAGAGAAAAAGAAAAAAAGCACAATACAACAGTGGTAACCAAGAAAAGTAAACAAAAAGAAAAAATGCAAATAGAGGCTAAAACCTTGCACTTCCAATCTATTGTACAAAGTCCTTCGCACTTACAATTTACTGTGCAAAGTTCTTCAAATAGGATGGTTTCCTTCTGACCCTAGAGTACAATCTGGGAATGACAACCAGACCAAGGTTGTTGTTACTCTTTACAGAGGAATCAGAGAGACACACAGGCCCACTGTAAGGAACAACTCTTCCCAGGTTCCAAATGCAGTGATCTTGAGTCTTAATGGCATTCTTAAACACTTTGATTACCCGAATGGGCTTGGAAAATTCAGAATCGAATCCAGGCTGCTTGATAACCACCATGTCACCAACAACAACCACAGTTTCCTTACTAGCCTTTCTAGAATCAAAATAGGATTTCCTTGCTAAGATTGTCCCAACCTCTCTCCCACATCATTGAGTGTGTACATTCTTAGTTGCAGCTCCTTCCAAGTCTCTTACCCATGATGGCTCCACCAGAGTACTAGGAGATCTGCCTCTAAATAAAGGAAATGGAGATTTCCCAGTTGTACTGTGAGAAGTCAACCTATAAATCTCCACTTTCGTCATGGCTTCCTTCTTCCAATTAAGACCACTACATTTGGCCAAAGCAATAACCTCTTTCAAAACTCTGTTAAACCTCTCCACCATGCCGTTGGTCTCAGGATGATACTGGGAACACTTATTTTGCTTGATACCACAATTCTTTAAGAAAATTTCAATTTCTCATGAATACAATTGAACACCATTGTAAGTTAAGATGGTGTCTGGGTAGCCTTCCCTTGCCATGAGATTCACCAAAAACAAAATCATATTGTTTGTTTCAATCTCACTCATGAAGCAAAATTCTGGCCATCTCGAAAACATGTTCATAACGACTATGACATACAGCTGTTGCCATTCAGAATGAATGGGGCCAAGAATATCCAATGCTATTTATTTCCATAGTCCAGGAGGTAACTCTGACCGCCATGGGTTGTAACCTCACAACTTTTGACTTCTGACACAATGCACATGCTAAACAATCTCTCACCAGCCTTTCTACTTGTAAGTCCTTGCCAGGCCACCAATAAGAGGAACAAAGCCTCTCCTTTGTCTTGGAATTTCCTAAATGAGAAATATGAGCCAAATCAATCAATTTACTGTGGAGTTTCAGAGGAGGTACCAATAATGTCCCGCAAAGTAAAAGATCACCACACACCCCCAAGTCATCTTTTACACCCCAAAATTTTGCCACTGATCATTAGATAAAATCTCCTTTTACACAAAGCACACATGAATGTCATCATCTTCAAATTCTTCGCCAGTCTCACTTTCATTGATCATTCACACTAATCTAGACAACGTGTCAGCTCCTCCATTTTCTATACCTAGTATGTACCTTATTGCAAAAATTATATTCTTGTAAGGCAATCACCAATTTTGTTATCCTGCCTGAAACCAGGTATATCCCCTCCTTTGTAAAAATGTCACAGAGGGGCGTGTAGTCAATTTTAACCGGAAACTTAGTTCCCCACTAACATTTCTTACGTTTTCTGATAGCACAGAACACAGCCAAAGCTTCCCGCTCAATTACATAATAACGCGACTCCAAAACAACTATAGGGCAACCCACTATTCCCCAAGGAACTGGTTATATTCAATAACAGAGTGTGAGTATTGCATGTACCTGATTTAAACACCTGTGTTTTGAGCAAATTTTGAGCCCGAATTACACAGTATAGTAAAGGTTATTGTTACTTATGTTTTTGCATATGGTTTTTTTTTTTTATAGACCGACATGGAGTTGTTTATAGCTGGATGTGGTTACCTTTTAGGAAACTATGTTTGAGGTCTTAATTACCTGGCGTCCCTGTGAGTAGCGGTGTTGATGTTGTTATGTCTTTTTGTGCATGTCACCTATATTAAGCAGTGTTTTGCACTTGTGGCAGACTAATGAAAATACCTAAACTGAATAAGTTGGTGATGGAGCTAGTTTTAAAGGGCTTTGGACTTTTTTAGTTCACTGAAGTAGAGGTGTAGTTGATTATGAGGTGTGTTGTACACATATGAGCACCCTATTTTTCTTTGGGTGAGGGCAAACGATACATATTTTGTTCTCAAGGATTTTTATGAATATGTTTTCTGAATATAAAATATTGTTTTATGTTAGATTTATGGTGCAAAATATGTCCTGAGGATGGTCTCGTGAATTTACAGTTTAAGAGACCGAAACGTCGACGTAACGACACTTCTTTCGCGTATAAAATTACCAATTAATGTTTTGTGAATTGCATGTATGCCAATGAATTAAGTTTAATATATGGCTAAATGTTAATATTGCCCATATATTTCCTGTGCAAGAGGTGTCAAATGCTACTGTATATGTTGTAAATGATGAGGCAGTAGACATTTTGGTTGCCATATATGATGTGATTAATGGATGATTATCCTATGCTCTATTGTGAAAAGATATTTGAATTTGTTCCAAGATTGTCTAAGATAAAAAATAAGTGTTTTGATAAAAATCTCTTGAGTTTTGTGGAATTATGTTCACTGATGTGACAAATTGAAAATTGTAAACAAAGTTAAATGAGTCCTCAAGGAACACCTATGTTCTGTTATATAATAACAAGACTCAGCATCCTTCAATCCTTGTGACACAAACATAATTGTATTGGTGCCCTCGTCACCTTCTTGTTGAAGATCTGCCCCCAAAACTTTAAGACTTGCATCAGTGGTCATGATAGATACATTCAAGGGGTCAAAACATTTAAGGTTTCTTTTTTCTTTGGAAACTGAACTATCGCTTTCGGAATTACATCTTGCGATGCTTTCCCAGATTACTTACTTTATTTCAATCTTTTTCTGCTTCCTCCACGTCTTCTGGTTCTTAACTCGATACACTTATTTGTCTTATCCTGTTAGATGGTAAAGATTTATGCCTTGGAAAAAATTACAGACCCATCTCTTTGGTCGTTTTAGACTATAACATTTTTGCCAAGGACCTGGTTACTGGACTACAGCCTCTTCTGCTTACTCTTCTTGGGAAGGAGCAATCAAGGTTTGTCTCAGGGTGATATTTATCAGATAATACTTGTCTCTTCTTTGATATTATATCGAAGTCTGCTGATATCCTGAACCCTTGGCAGACATTGCTTTAGATGCAGAAAAGGTAATTGACAAGGTTAACTGGTTTTTGTTATTTCATGTTCTTCGTTGGTTTGGTTTTGGCTCTAAAAACATTTACTTGGTCTCCCTCTAGTGCTCGTCTCCACAAGTTGTCATTTGTGCTAATGGTCTTACTTCTGCTTTTTTCCTCTGGACAGGGGAGTTAGGCAGGGATGTTCTCTATCACCATTTCTCTTTCATTTTGTGCTTGAACCTTTCTTGACCAAGATTAGACAACATCCTCTTATCAATGGCTTTTCCTATAATGTTCAACATATTAAACTGGCTCCATATGCAGATGACATCTTATTATTTATGTATCAACCTCATTACGCCCTTCTTGCCTTCTCAGAAGAGGCCATATCTTATAACTTGGTTTCTGACTATAAATTAATGTGAAATTTTACCCTTAAATAAACGTACTTTTAAACATGACTACTCTTCCTCTAACTTAATTTTCCAGAGGGCCCCCAGCGCCGGGAAACCACTTCATAGGTAGCTGTGCACTTTACAAATTCAAGGGTATTATTAATATTATTTGCACTTATCTTGGTGGGGCAGGCTGAATACAATTAAAATGATGTTAGTTCCTATATTTTATTTACTATTTCTAAAATTCTGTTAAATATTGCTTGAATCTTATAGAAAACTTCACTCTATCTTATCCTCTTTTCTTTGGAATAACAACAAATCTTATATGTCCCTATCTAAATTGAAGAGTCCCAAAGTGGAGGGAGGTGAACATTTTCCAGATTTTGCTCATTTTCATAAATCATTTCTTTTAAAGCAATCTGTTCATTGGATTTCTTGCTCTTCTTTATTCACTCCATTATGGGTTGACTTAGAATGAGAGTTTCTCTATAGGTTTTCTTTTTCTGAAATCATCCAGTTGATTGCTCGCCATACAAGTAAATTACTGAGTTCAGTCATTCCCTGTCAACCTATAAACGTGGAAGTCAGCAATGCATGGAAAGGGGCGACCATTCGGTCCCCCCGAACGTATGGCGGAGTACCACGATCCCCCCGGGAAGCCATCTTGGGCGGGAGGCGAGTCTCGGCTGGTATGCCCGAAGCGGCGTAGCCGGGGCGCGCTTTTTCCCGCCCTGGAGTGGGCTGGCCTAGACACTGACGCGGCCCGCCACGCCCTTTGGGGCAGGCAGGGGCGGGTTTACGCCCGCCCAGAAGACGGATAAAAGGAGCAACAAGCCAAGAAAGCATCCTCTTGTTCCTGTGCTCTGAAGCTGCACCTCCTCGCTGCACGTGAGCTCGAGACGGAACGAAGAGCCAATTTTGAGCGTGGTAATCTTTCTCTTTTTTTGTCTTACAGATACTCTGTCTGAGAATGCCTAAGAAAGTCGGAAAGCGAGTTACTACCGATCAGATGCTCCGTATGCTCATGAAAGAAGTAACCGATCTGAAGAAGCAGATGGCGGCTAAAGACGGGGAAGGGGGACCGAAACGACCTTTGGCGGGAGCAGCTCCTGGAGGAAAAGGCAAGAGGCCCAGAAGGGGGGCATCTGGGGGGGACATCCCGGTTCCCGATACCCCACTCGAGGAGCCAACTCCGGTGCCGAGGGAGGGGAATCCGATTCCCGTGGTGGTCACTCCCGTGTCCGGAGAGGACATGCCGCCTGAGTTAGCAGCACAATTGGCAGCGTGGTTGGGGAAAGATAGCGAGGGCGCCACGGCTGACGACGCACGGGTGTTGATGAAGCAACTGCGTGAAACTAGGGAGGCGGCGAAGGCACCATCGCCAGTTACCCCGCTGTCTCCGGCGGTGGATAAAGCAACAGGAGCAGGTCCAGCGGCGGATGCAGCTTCTGGTTCAGGTAAGCGGCCATTGCCGATTGCGAGGGAGGAGTCTGCACCTTCACGAAGGGAAAAGTTGGGTCAGCATGTCCCTCTGGCAATTAAGGAAAAGATGTGGGCGGATGAGTATGTAAACATTTTTTCGTTGCTTACCGACCATTATGAGATGGAGCATGTTAAGAGCCAAAAGGAGCTCATGCATCCGAGTGTTTGGCGCGCAAAGATGGCCGCCTTTAAGGTTGACGAAAACATTGGCACTTGGGGCAGGGCATGGGGAATCTTTACCTCCATCATGGGCGAACGTAGGCCCGAGTTGCTGACCGAATTGCCTATTTATCAGTCACGGATCATGGAATATTATGGATCATATGGGGGCAATCAGTGGTTCTGTTACGATAATATTTTTAGAAAAGCGAAGGAACACGACAAAAACTTGACTTGGGATTGTTACGACTCTGTTTCATGGTCAAAAATGGAGAGTACTGGTATGTTGAAGTTACCATTGGTAGGGAGTAGCGGGGGTGAATCCTCCCGCCAATATGCTGGGACACCCTTTCTGTTGGATTTCCACTGGCCCAAGCACTGCAGGGACGTAGCATGCACCAATCCCCTTTACCAGCCCCGTGGACCCCCACAGGTCAAAACACTATGTGGGCACCAGGGGACCCGAAAAGAGGGTGGTAATATTGTAAAGACACCAAGTCTTCCACCCTTGGCGACGAAAAGAAGACAGCTCTCTCCTGCTTTACGCTTCTGCACCAAACTGTAATAGAAAAAACAACACACCCCTTTATATATCACTGCAGACAGGGAATTACCCAGCCCTCCATAATCATGCCTTGGATCACACACACAATCCCCTCTTACCGCCTTACTGTGCAGGCTTGGCTTCGTAAAGGTTTGAAGTGTATAACAGCTCAACACTCTTTGTTCTGCAATACTTTGAAATGGGACTTGAGTAAAGGAGAGGACGCTGTCGTCGCAAGGACAATAAAAAATATAAACAAAAGGATTATGGCCAGGAAGGGGAAAAAAGGACACCGCCTAAAAAACCCCTTTATATGTTTCCAAAGTAGCAGACCCACTCGTATATCCAGCCGAGTCTGCAATTACTCAGCGCTGCCTTCGCGGAGTGACCCAAAACGTCACTTCCGCAAACAAAGAAGCGGAGAGCGGCAACAGCGAAGACGCGCTGAAAACCGCCGGCGCTCCGTTAAGAAATCCGCGTTGCTTTCTCTAACGAGAGAAAAAGGATACAGTGCAACGCTCGTGTGAGCGGGGGCCCCCGGACACACGCACAAAAAAGAAAACACGAAGGCAGCAAAATTAGAATCAAAAAACGGGGCGGAAGGGGAACCCAGGACACCCTACTAACTAGGACAGGGGACGAAAGGAACAAACAAGGAGGGCAAAACGGCAAGCCTTCTCACGAGCCCGTGAGAAGGGGGAGGGACACAGCCCAAGGAATGAGGGATCCAAAACAGCAGGGAAGGACTCGATCCAGCAGCAAACGTCAGCCAACAACCAGGGTAGAAAATCCAAACACTGGCAGATATCAAGCATCGAGCTAAAGGTAGGACCACCTTTTATCCTACTTCCCTGTCATGTGATCACAAGGCATGATCATAAAAAAAGGACTACCCGATACCTAACAGTACCCCCCCCAATGATCCTCCCCACCGGGCGGGGTTTCGAGGGGTGTTGCCTGTGGAACTTTCGGACCAATCGTGGAGCATGTACCCCCCCGGCTGGTTCCCATGTCCTGTCCTCCTTAGTATACCCTTTCCAGTCTACCAGGTATAAGAGGCGCCCCCCAACCCTCTTTGAATCTAGGATAGCCTGCACCTCAAATTCCTCCTGCCCATCCACCATAACAGGAGGCGGCGGTGGTAACGCCTGTGCAGAGGGCACGTAGGGCTTCAGTAAAGATGTATGAAACACGGGGTGTACTCTATATTCTGGGGGTAAACTAAGCTTCATTGCCACGGGGTTAATAACCTGCAAGATGGAAAAAGGGCCCACGAATCTGGGCTGCAGTTTGCGAGGACCTTGTAACCTCAGGTTGCGTGAAGCCAGCCATACTTTGTCCCCGGTCTTATATGCTGGAGCATCAACACGATGCTTATCCGCCTGGACTTTCATCGCCGCCTTCGCTACAAGAAGACTATCCTTGGCCAACTTCCATATGTCTCTCAAGCGCTCGCACACGTCATCTATGGCTGGCACGCGACCCGTGGGCTGTATAGCTACTGCTCTAGGATGGTACCCAAAAAAACAGAAAAAGGGTGTCATGCCCAAGGCGGAATGCACACTGTTGTTGTAAGCGAATTCCGCAATAGGCAGAGCCGTCACCCAATCACAGGATAAAGACACAATCAGACAACGTAGATACTGTTCCATTGTCTGATTGGTGCGCTCGGTCTGACCATCGGACTGAGGGTGGTAAGCCGAAGATAACCGTATCTCAGTCTTAAGCACTTGACACAACTCTGTCCAAAAATGGGAAACAAACTGCGCCCCTCTGTCGGATACGACCACCACCGGCAAACCATGTAAACGCACCACCGAAGACATAAACACCACCGCCATCTCTTTTGCAGTTGGGAGTTTCGGTAGTGGTATAAAGTGGGCCATTTTGGTGAATAAGTCTACCACCACCAGAATGGTGGTGCACCCTGCTGCCAAAGGTAGATCAGTTACGAAATCCATGCTTAATGTATGCCATGGACAAGGGGGGACCTCCAAAGGCTGTAAGAGACCTGATGATTTACAATGCGAGGGCTTGCTGATCGCACACACTGCGCAAGCACCCACATATTCTTGAACATCCTTAATCAATGACTCCCACCAAAACCACCTCATACATATTTCCCTAGTCTTTCTCATTCCTGGATGAGCTGTCAAGGCAGAGGAATGACACCATTCCAGCACCTCATCCCTCAACACCGGAGGTATAAACAACCTGCTATCATGGTACAAAAGTCCATCCTTCATTGATACCAGGGGTAAAGACAACCAAGGAGCCAGATCTACTTGGCTCAAACGTTCCTTCACTAGAGCAGGAAATTCTTCCACCACCAGAGCTCCCACTATTCTTCCCTGTGCTATCATTGCCCTGCTCTCCTTCTCGGAGCCATCTTCCTTTCCCACCACGTGTATTCTGGAAAGGGCATCAGATTTCACTTGTTGGGCTGCAGGTCTATAGGTTATGACGAAGTCGTATTCGTTGAAGAATAAGACCCATCTCATCTGCCGAGGAGTCAATGCCCTAGCAGAACGAAAGAATTCCAGGTTTTTATGATCGGTATAAATCGTGATCACATGTCTGGCACCCCATAAATAATGGCGCCATTCCTCAAACGCTAGTTTGACCGCCAGCAGCTCGCGTTCTGCCACAGTATAATTGCGTTCGGCTGGCATTAAGGTCTTAGAAAAGAACGCAATTGGATGCATATGGCCTGTGGTCTCATCTCGCTGGGATAAAACCCCACCCACAGCACACAAGGATGCATCTGTTTCCACATAGTATGGCAGGGCAGGATCAGGATGCACCAATACCGGCGCAGTAACAAACTGTCTTAACAACGTACGAAAGGCATCCTGAGTCTCATCTGTCCAATCAAAAGGAACACCCTTCCTCAAAAGGCGAGTCATTGGGGCCACAATGTCTGAAAAATGCAATATAAAGCGCCGATAAAAATTGGCGAAACCCAAAAGCATCTGTATTTGCTTCACATTTGTTGGTACTGGCCATGTCTCTATAGCCTGAATCTTTTTCGGGTCCATTCGGATGCCTGCAGCAGAGATCACAAACCCTAAAAACTCCACCTCAGGAGTCCCAAACTGGCACTTCTCCAACTTGGCGTATAAATGATGGTCCTTCAATGACTGCAACACCTGCGTTACATGCCTGGTATGATCGGTCTCCTTCTCTGAGTATATGAGGATATCATCCAAATAGACTATAACAGTCTGATCCAAATATTGGCCTAGGACTTCGTTAATAAAAAATTGAAACGCTGCTGGCGCATTGCACAAACCAAACGGCATAACCGTATATTCAAACAAGCCGTACTTTGTCTTAAATGCCGTCTTCCACTCATCTCCTGGCCGAACCCTTATAAGATGGTATGCGCCCCGCAAGTCTAACTTGGTGAACACCTTTGCCTTGCGGAGCTGATCCAGCAGCACGGAGATGAGGGGAAGAGGGTACCGGTTCTTTACAGTGGCCGAGTTCAACGTTCTGTAGTCCACACATGCCCTCAAGGAGCCTTCTTTCTTCGGGATGAAAAATATAGCCGATGACACTGGCGAGGAAGAATGACGGATATACCCCAAGAGCAACATTTCATCTATATAAGATTTCAAATGGGCCTCCTCAGGCTCTGACAATGCATACACCCGACTGCATGGCAACGGTGCTCCGGGTATCAAGTCGATCTTGCAGTCATACGACCTATGCGGAGGAAGACCTTGAGCACACACTTTATCAAACACCTCCTCATAAGATGAATACTGAGGAGGAACAACACTCTTTTCAATCAGGGCACAAGACAAGGGATTGATCTGTTCCGCTGCCACCACATAACAATTCCTTAAGCAGTGTACTGAGTCCAAGGTAACCAATCTCTGTACCCAATCAATCCTTGGGTTGTGTTTTTGCAGCCACGGGACCCCTAACACCAACCCAAATGACGGGGCATCGATCAGATCAAATACCACACTTTCCACGTGTCCGTTCTCACACAACAAACCAAGGGGAACGGTCTGTTTCGTAATACACCCCGAGGTCAACTCTGTCCCATCTATTGCCCTTACTGGCTCAGGCTGTTCCTTCAGACAACAGGGAACCATCAATTTTTCAGCCATCGATATGTCTATAAAGTTTCCGGTTGCCCCGGAATCTAACAATACTGACACCGGAATACGTGTCTGTGTTGGAAGTAACAATTGGGCGCTGATCACAAAATGCCTTGAAGCCTGGTCTAGGGCCCCTACCACCTCAAACTGCTCTATTCCGTCCCCACCAGAGCCTTGATCCACATATATGCAGGCCACCTTCTTTCCAAACCCTACCCCTGAGGGTTTCACTGTGCAATCACGTGCGAAGTGGCCCCCCTGTCCACAATACAGACACAAATTCAACTCTCTTCTTCTTTTCTTTTCATCTGCCGTCAGGGGTCCCCGTACTCCTCCAATTTCCATTGGTTCAGGGGCTGATCTACTCTTCCCCGTTGCCTTCGCCTCTGATTTCACATAACTACTACGGGGTGGCAGGACCCGATTACGTTCTCCACGTCTTTCAGTTACCCTGTGATTCAATTTCACTACTAAATCAATAAATGCTGCACAATCCTCAGGCGGATCAACCACTTGTGACACGATATCCTTCAACTCCTCACAAAGACCCTGATAAAACAAAGATGTTCTTTTCTCAATGGGCCAATGCGTCTCGGCTACCAATCGATTAAAGTTGGCAATATAAGACAATAGGTCCTGCCTGCCCTGCCGCAGTTTTAACAGCTCAGCATCGCTGGCCTGCATGAAGGCATGCTTCGCAAACAGCCCCCGCATTAACTCCTTAAATGCCTGGTAATTATATAGCACCCGATCATTGCTTTCCACCAGAGGTATTGCCCATTGAGCCGCGTTGCCAGCCAGGTATGACAGGATAAAAGCGATCTTAGCCGAGTCATCGGGGAAGGCATTAGTCCTGCACATAAAGTGCAGCTGGCACTGGTTCATAAAAGTGCCAAACTTATCAGGTTCTCCTGAAAATCTCTCAGGCGGGGCCAAAGGGACTGCCACGGGAGTCGTCACTGTTACTGCTATGGGGTTGCTACTACTAGCTGTACTTGTTCCGGCTCCACCTGTGTATTGAAAGGTAGCTGGTTGTAACACCGGAGCCGTTCCCCTGCTAGAGACCTGTTCCCTCGCTCTCACGGCCACCAGTTCTTGTTTTAGCCCTATGTTCTCCTGCTGCAGTTCCTGCATCTGCGCCTGGAGTGTATGTACTGCTCCCATAATATCCTGCATAGTAGGAGTACCTGCTCCCCCACCCAGGGCATTCCCATCTTCGTCCATGCTAGTCCGGGCAGTGCTATTATAACGTGGGCTTGATATTCTGTTGGATTTCCACTGGCCCAAGCACTGCAGGGACGTAGCATGCACCAATCCCCTTTACCAGCCCCGTGGACCCCCACAGGTCAAAACACTATGTGGGCACCAGGGGACCCGAAAAGAGGGTGGTAATATTGTAAAGACACCAAGTCTTCCACCCTTGGCGACGAAAAGAAGACAGCTCTCTCCTGCTTTACGCTTCTGCACCAAACTGTAATAGAAAAAACAACACACCCCTTTATATATCACTGCAGACAGGGAATTACCCAGCCCTCCATAATCATGCCTTGGATCACACACACAATCCCCTCTTACCGCCTTACTGTGCAGGCTTGGCTTCGTAAAGGTTTGAAGTGTATAACAGCTCAACACTCTTTGTTCTGCAATACTTTGAAATGGGACTTGAGTAAAGGAGAGGACGCTGTCGTCGCAAGGACAATAAAAAATATAAACAAAAGGATTATGGCCAGGAAGGGGAAAAAAGGACACCGCCTAAAAAACCCCTTTATATGTTTCCAAAGTAGCAGACCCACTCGTATATCCAGCCGAGTCTGCAATTACTCAGCGCTGCCTTCGCGGAGTGACCCAAAACGTCACTTCCGCAAACAAAGAAGCGGAGAGCGGCAACAGCGAAGACGCGCTGAAAACCGCCGGCGCTCCGTTAAGAAATCCGCGTTGCTTTCTCTAACGAGAGAAAAAGGATACAGTGCAACGCTCGTGTGAGCGGGGGCCCCCGGACACACGCACAAAAAAGAAAACACGAAGGCAGCAAAATTAGAATCAAAAAACGGGGCGGAAGGGGAACCCAGGACACCCTACTAACTAGGACAGGGGACGAAAGGAACAAACAAGGAGGGCAAAACGGCAAGCCTTCTCACGAGCCCGTGAGAAGGGGGAGGGACACAGCCCAAGGAATGAGGGATCCAAAACAGCAGGGAAGGACTCGATCCAGCAGCAAACGTCAGCCAACAACCAGGGTAGAAAATCCAAACACTGGCAGATATCAAGCATCGAGCTAAAGGTAGGACCACCTTTTATCCTACTTCCCTGTCATGTGATCACAAGGCATGATCATAAAAAAAGGACTACCCGATACCTAACACTTTCGATCAAGTACAGGTAATTACTACCACTCGAAGCCGAACGGCAACGCAGGTAAAAGGGGGATTTGTTGGAACTTTAACAGGGGTAAATGTACGAGGCCCCAGGGGTCATGCAAGTTTAGACATGAATGTGGAGGGTGTGGGCAGCCATCCCATCCTGAGTCCATGTGCAGAGCCAAAACAGGTGATAACGGCGGTAGGGGAGGCGCCAAACAGGTCTGAAATAGTCCGAGGGGCGCCTTTACCTACTCCGATTGATACCATGGCAATGATTCCTTGGCTCAGCGAATACCCGGATCATGTTTCCGCTGGGGTGTTGCGGAACGGGTTTTCATATGGTTTCCGCATCCCAGTGGGGGATTTTCAGGGTGTAGCAAAATGTAAAAACCAACTGTCGGTCTTGCAACATACGACCGTGGTACAGGAGAAGATTGGGAAGGAGGTTACTCGAGGTCGAGTTGCCGGTCCATTTGATGAGCCACCATGTGCTAACTTTGTTTGTTCCCCTTTGGGGGTGGTCCCTAAGAAGGACCGGGGTGAGTTCCGACTGATACATAATTTATCAGCCCCACGTGGTCTTTCCGTGAATGATGCGATAGACCCGGAAGTGTGTTCGGTGCGGTACGCATCTTTCGATGAGGCCGTCGCCATGTTGAATCGCCTAGGGCCCGGTGCGCTGATGGCAAAATCAGATATTGAGTCAGCGTTCCGGTTGCTCCCGGTACACCCAGACGATCAGCGTCTCCTTGGTTTCATGTTTCAGGGTCACTATTACATGGATAGATGTATGCCGATGGGATGCTCTATATCTTGTGCCTATTTTGAAAAGTTCAGTTGTTTTCTGCAATGGGTCTTCACAAAGAGGACGGGTTTTCAACATGTCATGCATTATCTCGATGATTTTTTGTTTCTGGGGGCGGCCGGGGATCCGGAATGTGGACAGGCTTTGAATGCATTTTGTGTCTTAATGAAGCATTTTGGTGTGCCGCTGGCACCAGGTAAGACTGTGGGTCCCTCGACTTGCCTCGAGTTCCTGGGGATCGAGCTCGATTCAGAGGAAGGTTGTTTTCGATTACCAAGAGGAAAGGTGTTAAGATTCAGGGCTTCCCTGGAAACGTGTATTAGTGAGTCTAAAGTCAGACTGCATCAATTACAACAATTGGTGGGCCAGCTGAATTTTGCCCTGAGAGTAATGCCGATGGCCCGCCCCTTTTCCCGCTCGATCGCTCAAGCCATGGTCGGACTGAAGGAGGGTCATCATCGCACGAGGCTATCGGCAGAGGTTCGCCAGGACATGCGCATTTGGTTGGCATTTCTGGCGGAGTTCAATGGTCGAATTGTCTGGAATAAACCGGCGGTGTCCTCCGAAGAGCTGGGGCTGTGGACAGATTCGGCTGGGAGCACTGGTTTTGGTGCCATATTCGGCACACAATGGTCGGCCCAAAAATGGCCGTTATGGTGGCATGAGTGTGGGCTGACAAGTAACATTGCCTTTCTTGAACTTTTTCCCATTCTGGTGGCCCTGAAAACTTGGCCTGAGGGATTCAGAGACCACTCTGTGGTGTTTTGGTCTGATAACATGACCGTGGTTGAGTGTATCAATAGCCAGGCAGCACGATGCAAATGGATTCTGAGATTGCTCAAAGAAATTGTGTTATTGTGTATGCAATTGAACGTGCTATTTAGGGCAAGACATGTGCCGGGGGTAATGAATCAAGCGGCTGATGCGCTTTCTCGTTTTCGTATGCAGGCCTTCTGGGGTTTTCTGCCCACAGCGGACCCGGTGGCGGCACCCTTTCCCGAAGCTCTCTGGTCTCTCGGTGCCCCGAATTACAGAACCTCGTGGGAGAGAGTTTAGCACCCAGGACAAGGAAGGCATATGAAGGGGCGTTCCGATCCTATTGGGCCTTTTTGGGGACTGCTAGGGGAGAGCTTTGGGGCCAGGAAGAGCTAGTAGTAAAATTTCTGCTGTCTTTACATCAGGCAGGCAAATCAGTGGCTACGGCCCAGAGGCATCGGGCCGCCATTTCCTTTATGGCAAGGGCTCATGGGATCCAGGACCCGACTGCGTCTTTTGTTGTGCAAAAAGCGCTACGTGGGTGGCAACGCCTTGAGGGTCGCAGAGTAGATGAGAGGCACCCGATAGGTTTAGATAGGTTGGCTCTTTTGTTATCTGTACTTCCTGCAACATGTTCATCCCGGTACGAAACAGGGTTATTCCGAGCCGCTTTTGTGCTAGCATTTCATGGGGCTATGCGGGTAAGCGAACTAGTGGCAAAGAACAAGCAGGATACCATGGGGGGACTGTGCCGAGAGCACGTTCAGGTCAGGGGGGAGACAATGACTGTCTCGTTTGTCAGGTCCAAGACCGATCAGGGTGCGATTGGGGACTGCATAATCATACAAAGGATTCCCGGGTCTCCCATGTGCCCTGTGGTGTGCGTGGAGGAATATTTAGCACAAAGGGTGGCATCATGGGGGGGGACCTTGTTGAGACACGCTGACGCCACCCCACTGACGAGGTTTCAGTTTCAGCGGGTGCTTGCGATGTCAATTTCGGCCGCGGGCTTGAACCCCGGCGAGTTTGGGACCCATTCCTTTCGGATAGGGGCTGCTACAGAGGCTACAGCCAGGGGTCTGAATGTTGAACAAGTAAAACGTGTGGGGCGTTGGTCCTCGAACTGTTATAAGAGGTATGTGCGGTTGCACATGTTGTGAAGCTGTAATGATGTACTCACGCTTCTTGTTTTTGTTTGGTTTTCAGTTGCGCAAGCCTGCGAGGCGGGGCGGACTGTGCAGTCGACCCGACACCGGGGGGCCAGCGGTCAGACATCACCGGCTGTGAAAAAGGAGGTGTGGGTCGTGGGCCACTCATACGTGAGGCGTGCCGCGGACGTATTCAAAGCAGGTGACATGATTCACGTGGCTGGGGAATACGGGTACAGTGTGTCCTTCTACGGAAAGGGCGGGCTCTGTATTGACCAGTTTCGATCATTTTTTGAGGGTTTGTTAGGGCGGACGAGGTCACCGCCGTCTGTAGTCATAGTACATCTTGGGGGCAATGATTTGGTGACCACTGGTAGACGACTTCTTCTTGAGGCAATGCTTTCCACGGTAAGTTGGTTGGCAAGAAGAGTTCCAGGGTGCACAATTGCATGGTCCCATATGATCCCACGGAAAGTGTGGCGGGGGGCTATTTCGGTTTCCGCTCTGAATCATTCAGTAAGGAAAATTAATATTAAAATGAGTAGATTGTTCCGTTCAAGTACACTGCATTCTATTTCGCATGGTTGTATTAAAGGGGACAGTATGTATTTGGGGGATGGTGTTCATTTGTCCCGGATGGGGAACGAATTACTCATAGGAGACCTGATAGCTTGGCTAAAGACTTTATGACATGACCTTTAGGCAGGAGTGTTGTGGGGGGTCCGGATAGCCGGACAACTATCCGGCCTGTGGCGGTAAGGTCATGATCGGTGAGCAGTAATTGGAAGATCCCTATGGGTGGGCGTCACCCATTACGGATGGGAGCGCTCGAGGGAGGTGGCCATTGGCCCCTCAACGGGGAGGCGGTCCCTTCTAAGGATGGGCCGCCGAAAGGAAAGGAAAGGCGGTCAAGGCCCCTTCCTGGGTAGGAGGGGCTACAGCCCCCTCCTGGGGAATTTCCCGGGGCCTGGACATCTGCGACGGCAGATGTGGTAAGTTGTGTGGGGTTTGGGAGGGGGTCTACGCTACCTTCTAGATACCTCACACGAGTCCTCGGACGACCTTTAAATGGCGTCGAGTTTATTGGGGCCCCCGTCAAGTCAAGGGAAATTGGTAAATGCACTTGAGGTACACCTCTGTGCGGTCGCCCCTCACAAGTGAGGGGGATATGTCTGGTTTAGGGATCTTGACACCGGTTACGACCTTGCCGTTGGCCCTTAAACGTTAGGATGTACAATTTCAAGTTAAACGTTTTGTAGGATGTTAGTTCGGCTAGGAGAACCTTTGTATTAGAGAATATGTTAAGGTTAGCCAAACATCGCAATGTGGAAATGAAATTGTACATTAATATGAAACTGTTATTTTAATGTTTTAATTTTGTTTCATATTTTAATAAATACGGCCGGGAGGGTCACTCCCTCCCGTCTTCCAAAAGTTCAGAACCGTTTCCGGTTTCCCATTCTTGGGGATTGTGTTGAGAGGGGGTGGCGGGTATCTCAGCCATATGACTTTTGCGCCGACAGATGCATCAGAATTTCTGACCCATCAGTCAATCCTTGCCCCATGGTGTGCTGTATTGTAATTACAGTCCATCCATGGTGGCACAAGGGTCTCGCATGCAGGCACAGGGTAATCTGATGCATCTATACAGATGTGTAAGTGTCTTCTAAATAAGCCCATTACTTTTTACTTGTCCCTAAGTCTCCACTTTTTGGCACCAAGTGTGGGATCAGATTAATTCCATAGTTTGTTTAAATATACCCTACTCTATTTTAAATGTTTTTCTAGGGAGCGTATCGGATGTGTGGGCTAATGTTTCATTTAATGTGCACATAATAGACCTTTTGTTGGCAGTTGCGTTTCAAAAAATCACTAAGTATTGGAAACAGATTTTAAACAGTTATCGTCAAAAGCATGGTGGTATGCAGTCTGTAATAATCATAGATTAGATACTGCCTATATGCATCCTTTGTTTCTGGTTTTGGAAAGGCAAGAATTGTGATCACCAATTACTCACTTTTTAGATAACTCTGCCAAATGATTCCCCATACTTTCCCCAGCAATTCAAGAAGCACTTAAACCCCCTCAATTCCCTTTTTACTTGCAATATTTTCCTTATTTTATTATTATTGGTCGATTACATATTTATACGCTTTTCTTGATACTTGCAATCAGACATTACACATAGTGGTTTCATGTGTATTTCATCCCTTTTCGCCCTCTAACTTATTTTCATTTTTAATTGATTAAGCCTTTTTATTTTTTCATTTTTTAATGTTGTATTCATATGTATATTCAATGAATGTTTTCCCTTCACGATTTTAATAAATCTCTCTTTAAACTTAAAAAAAGTATTTAATTCATATTTGTGTGGCTAGGGCATACCCACTCGCCTTTCAGCAATGCATCAACCAAAAACTGAAACTGACCCCACATCACAATAGGTTTCGTTGTGCAATGACCTCACGCCATGACCAGGAGGGTTGCCAGACTGCTTCAAAGTTTTCGTTGATGGTGTGTAAGCCTAGTCACTTGTGTTGTTTTGCCTACTTTTTTATTTCTTCTGTCACAATTTCCATTACATCCGTGTGTGGTCCTGGGTAAATGATTCTGTAAATAAACATGTGGTACTTTAAATATGATCTCTGTGAATTATCAATATTATTCTTATCCAAAGGAAGGGCCTGAAGATCTTATATTTTGCAAAAAACTCAACAAGGTTTTCCAAGCTTTCTTATCAGTCCAAGTTAATGGGTTAAAACAAAGAACACGTTGTTCATGTCCCAAGGGAAAGATCTATGACCACATTTAGAACTCCACACTTGTAGTCAGATATGCTTTTTATATTACAAACATACATATTTTGAGATGTATAAAAGGATAACGACCCTTTCCAGTCTATGAGTAAACTGAGTGAGTTAACTGTGTCTTTGGTCACTTTGAAGTTGTCAGAGATGAAACCTGCTGGGACTGTGTTCTAAACTGCGCCACTAGCGAGGTTGGAACAGCTCTAATAGTCATGTTAACCGCATGGTGCCTGCCACATATTTCAGGCATATGTCAGATGTGTTTTTTTTTGTTTAGCTGCATGCGTTCCAGCCCGCAGCACACGCCGCAATACAAAAGACACACAATGTGACCGCCGTGAAGGCAGTCACATCGTAATGCGTCCAGTGTGACCTCCGACTCCTAGTTAGGCGGTCCTGCTGCCGCATCGGTGTCGAGCGGTTGTAAGTCCATCCGACATCATAATCTGGACCTTTTTTTTAATATCATGTTATGTATACAAAAGTACCTTGTCTGAAAGTCCCTCCTGACACCTTTGCATCACCACTTCTTGAGTGCTTTTCCTTCTTTCTTTCTTCCACCATCTGATTCAGCTCTGTGACCCACAGAAGGGGTCCTACCACCCATATTTTCTAAAAGCAGACTCTGGTAAAACAGTAATATTTGAGGAATGCTGGAGATTACAAGAATTCACCAATGAAGTTATAAGGCTATTGTGATAATATTATTCCTCTGGCTTCTGTTGGTGTGCCTGTCATAGACTAAGACATACAATGTTCCAAAATCATTAGAAACTTGTGGTTAGTGCCCTACTATGTCTGTTTCAAATGTTCATACTGCACAATCAAACAACTGCCACGCTTACAGTACAGTGAAGAAACCGTTTAACTTAAGTTTGTTGCATGCAGACACACAGGCTGTCCGCATTTGACAGCACATTTATTTTCTTCAGTTGTTTTATTGTCTCACGTTCAATGTCACCCTGTCCCCCAGACACCATTCGAGGATCAACAGTAAAGAAAGCTATCTTTTCCTTCAGACATCATGAGGGGTCTCTTTTACTACTAATTTAAACTTACAAAATCAACTCATTTACATGGGGTTATGAACCAGTGCTTACTTTGTGAAAGAAAGAGTACTGGTGCCGGGAGCTCTGCTCAGAAGCCTGCAGCCGGTGCAAATAATTGTCTGCACACAGCATACCAAAGCTGGTAGTCTAATCCACTACCTACCAAACACTCACTGCCCCTTTTCCTTGCTCTTGCCAGGTTCTGGTTTCTCTCTTTTTTACGGTTTTGCCATGTTTCTCTTCCTCCACCTATCCAATCTGTATAGTTTTCCCTCTCTTGCACTCGAGAAATATCTAATGTGGCAAAATAAGTGCTGGTGCCCCCCACCAGCAACCACCGGCTCAAATTAAGCAGTGGACATAACCTAATTAGAGCAAAATAAATTTAATTCCAAGACTTTGAACTGCTGATCATTAGGGTGTGAAAACATCCCAGAACATCGGCACCATTCTCAGCAAGCTTTTATTTTGGGCGTGTTCAGGGGGTTTGGTGGCTGGGTAGGGTTCTAAAGTGCCTCATAGGTACTTCTCAGCATGAAGCCCCGCCCCCTTCAAGGCCCTAACTCCTCCTCACAGGGTGAGATTGTTCTCCAAGTTGGCAGGTATGAGTCTTAAAAGCTTCTGCGAATAATTTCTTTTGCACTAATCACTTTTTGTTTAAGTACGAGATAATACATTAAAACAAAATAGTGAAATAGGCTTTGCACCTTCCTAATTCATTGAATCTGTTCCCTGGATCTGCATAATAAGAGAGTCTCTTAAATATAAGACTCCCTCGCAGGCCCAAATCTATGGCACAGACTGATGATTGATGGAGGATTACTGTGGCAGTTTAGAATGTTCCCGCTGATTGAGCTGTGAGACTTGTTTAGAAATGCAGTTGCCTAAAAGTCTTGATGTACAATTTTTGTGAAAGCCTAGACTCGATGCATATACTGCTGAATATGCAATTTCTTCCTACCCAGGTCAGGCAGAGACACTGGCATCTTGAATACTCACTAGTTTCGCCCATAAGATATATCTTTCAAACACTTTGGAAAGTATTGATCATGCGGACAAACATTAACATTCTTCTTAAAGATATCTGTTAAACTTTCTGAATTTCTAGAGATCTATGCTTCACCCAACCTTCACATTCAATTGCACATTTACTGACTTCATTTATTTACAATGCCGACTTCAATGTTTTAGTTACCTTATTCTTAACTCTATAACCTTCAGTTTTTTTTTAGAAACTATGGCCCGCATGCATTAACAATGCCATTTGCGATTCCTTATAAGCGAAAAATAAGGATTCGCTAATAAGGAATAAGAAAAGGCTAGGCATGAAGAAATCGCAAAAAAAATAGCGATTTCCTAATATTCCTGAATTGCGATTCCCAACTTGCGAGTCGCAATTAAGGAATACCTCCCCATTCATTCCTATGGGCCTAGAGGCCCATAGGATTGAATTGGAAGACATTCTAAGTTTGCGAATAGCAATTAGCGAATCACAAATTGAGAATGCAATTTCAAGGGTGCAGGGGTGTCCAAAGGACTCCCTGTTGCACCCCTGAAATTGATCTGTGCACATATGTTGCGCACACACATGCCCTTAGGGCATGTGTGTGTGCGCAACATGAAACTTTGAAAAATGCACAAAAGTGAATTTTTCAAACTTTTTGCAAATTACCATGAAGTTGAACTTCATGGTAATTTGCTACTCCTATTAGCGAAATCTCATTTTTTTTTTACTTTGATGCATTGCATTTAAGGAATCTCAATTTGGGATTCCTTAAATGCAATCGCAATTTAAGGAATCTCAATTTAGAGATTCCTTAAATTGCGATTTTTGCATTTGGGATGATGCATCCCAAATGCAAACATACCGGTCGCAAAGGGGCAGATTCTGAGAATCTGCCCGTTTGCGACCGGGTTATGCTTTGATGCATGTGGGCCTAGATATCGTATTTGAATTGCGATGTGCGAAATAGGCAAAGTTAGAGTTCACCAAATTTGTCAGGTTATTTTTAAAGTTAATGTGAAGTTGCCAAAAAATGTTTCAAAATCTCATATGAAAGATTCTTGAAATGCCTGCTAAACCAAGTTAATTGGGGTCGAATTTTCTCATAAAGCTTGTTTAGTATGAAAAACTTTGTACTTCATAAATAAATTAGTGGGAAGAATTATAATTTAATGTATGCCTCATTTCAGTAATCTCACTTTCATTAGTGATAAAAAAATATGGGCTCATTTCGAGGTTTTCTAATTTCACCATCTGGAGCGGAGGTAAAGGGGTATCTTGTTGTTACTAGTAAGAACTAAGACAGGGAATAGATTAATTTATTTAATATCAGTGTAAAATGAACCATCATAACTATGCTTTCTAGAAAATTTGGTAATATCGGTAATGGAGGTAATTTGTTACGTGAATGTAGTTATCACCCATATTGCAGTGGCTTGTTGCTATGTTCCTTTGTTCCTACCCCTCTGTCCAATAGTCCACCAAATCACAGTGTTCCTGTGCAGGTAAAAGCGATGGGGCCGGGTGGAGGGAGGATTTCGACATACGATGAAGGGGGGAAATTACATAAATAATCTGTTTTCCCTCATGATCGTCCGTCAAAACCTCCCTCACCCAGCCTCACCGCTCTTACCTGCACAGGCTGCAGCTGTTTTCCCCATTTCCTGTTGTACCCTTTTGTCTCTTTGTTTTGCTTCAGGCACCCAGCCAAATTTTTGTCTGTCTCCTTCACTTTCCTATTGTGTCCACAACAGTCACCTCCCACTTATATGTTTGTTTCCCCCATAGCTGCTCCCTATTTTCTGTTATTTGACATTGTCTCCTGCTTGTGTTCCCTTTACTAAAACTGGACCCGATTTACTGTTTGGTGGGTATGGGACCATAAGCTAAATTTGGCAGACAGTAATCTGTCAGGGTGGCAGAGATAATATCTTCCATCACCTCAATGAATGGAATACCATCTGCCAAAGCCTAAATTAGGTCCATAGTCACCAATTTGTTCCCTGCCTCGCCACTCAACCCTGCTGGATATTTCATCTATGTCGCCTCTGGACTCAGCCTACCCTACCCTGAAGTGGGTTTTGTCTATGTTTCTTATTTTTTTTCTGAAGATTAAACAGCGAAGACCCCCACCAACACCCATTATTGCCTCACCACCCCACTGCTGTGGCAGTCTGCATGGAGTGGCAAGAGAAGTTAGCCACCATGCTGAAACTGTTTAACACCTTCTGTGTCAGAAGGAACTCTATCTCAAAGTGCTTCAGGACAAAAAAGTTGTCTCACAGGATATAATATACAGATATGTAATCTCTCCTGAATACTGTGTCCTTAATATCATATACAAAAATGCCACATATTGGGTGTAACTTTTCTATTATTACCTTCAAAGGAACAATCTTTTTGTAAACAATAACAAATATAGGGGCACATGCATCAACCTATTTAGGAAGTGCAAACGGTGTGAATCGGTAAATTCGGCCGTTTGCACTTCCTAAATACGATTTTGGGATGCATCATGTATTTTTGTGATTTCCAAAAATGCGATTGCTTTTAATGAATCGCAATTTTGCGATTCCTTAAAAGCAATGCATCATTGTTTTGAAATTTGCGATTTTCAAAATAGGGGGTGCAAATTACCACGAGGTTCAACCTCGTGGTAATTTGCGAAAATGTTTAAATATGCACAAAAATGCATTTTTTAAAGTATAATGTTACAGACACACATGTCCTTAGGACATGTGTGTGTGAAACATGCACTTAAAAATACATTACAGGGGTGCAGGGGGGGGTCCTTTGGACCCCCCCCCCTGCACCCATGTAATGCATGAACAAATTGCGATTCTAAAAAAGAAAATCGCAATTTGAAAATGCCTTCCCATTTGGCCCATAGGAATCAATGGGAATTGCGAATTCGCAATTTAGTATTCCCATAATATTTGTGATTCGGTAAAAATTGCGCTTTTTACCGATTCTCAAATATTATGGGAAAAAAATCATGCATCCCATTTTGCAATTCCTAATTTGCGATTCCCTAAAAATCGCAAATTAGGAATTGCAAAATCAAACAATGATGCATGTGGCCCTTCATCCCTACCCCACAAACGAAAAACATTAGGCTTAGCAGGGACGCACGATATTTATCTCCAAAAGTGGAGGGATCCCATTTTGATCCTAAAATACACCAGTGAGTGCAGATGTCTTTCATATTTAAGAGAACTGAAAGCCAAATTTAATACTACAGTATGTGGAAAAAAGAATATTCTTGCTATTAACATAATGATCCAGCTAAGTATTTCAAGGAAAATCATGAACACCTTGTGGTAGATATGAAGTGCCACAACAAAAAAATAGAAAACAAAAACAGTGGGTCCAACACGTCAATCCTGGTTAAACTCCAGAGGAAGAGATCGTATGCTGAGTTGGAACAGTGAAGGGAGATGAGATTTATAAAGAGCAACAACCATCCCTGACGATACAAGATCCTGAGAAAAGCCTATCCCAACAGCCCATGATGAGGCATCGCCATCGTCCACAAAAACTCCCTCTGATTGACAACCACCAACTCGGATGATGCCTCGTACCCATGGAACACATCGACTTCCAGATGCAGCCCAACAAGAGAACAAAGCTCCGCGGAACACTCGCCGACAGACCTCGGGGACCCCGCACACCCTTCACCAACATCATCGTGACTACATCGCATCCCACGCCCTCGCCTCTATGGACTACATACTTGGAGACCTGAACTTCCACCTGGACAACCACAGCGATCCTTACACCACCACCCTCTTGGAGTACCTCACTAACATAGGACTGGAGCAACTTGTCTTCGCCCACACTCACACAGCAAGACACACACTCAACACCATCTTCGTCGGAGGAAACAACATTCGCTTCATCTACACCACGGAACTGCTCTGGACCGACCACCACTGCATCCATTTCTCCTTTATGAAACCCACTGCACACAAGCTAATGCGCTGCCCCTACACAGAAGCTGGAACAAAGTCTCCGAAGAACACCTCACCTCCGCCCTCACCTGCTCTCCACCCCCTACCAAGACAAACATCAACAGTGACAAGCAATCTCCACCATCTGCCCAACACTCTCACCCCCCCATAGAAAACCATGAGACGAATCACCAAGAAAGTCAACTGGTTTACTACTGCACTCCAAGAATCCAAGCGCACCTGCTGGCGTCTTGAAAAGACGTGGAGAAACAGCAAAACCCCAGAAGCATACTCTGCCTTTACATCACACCACCAAATCATCAAATCAACAAAGAAAATCTTCATCCATGACAGATTCCTCTCCAAGGCCCACAACTCCAAGGAACTCTTTGCCATCATACAGGACTTTGCCACACCCAACAGCAAAACAACTGACATCCCTCCATCCCGAGACCTATGCAACAAACTCAGCTCCTTCTTTCACCTCAAGATCAAGACACTCTGTGACTACTTTGATGAACAAGACCATGGCACCGCCTCAACTCCCACCCCCAACGATGCCACCCAACAGACCCTTCTCGCCTGGATCTCTCTCACCACAGAAGACACCTTAAAGACAATGAAGAGCATCCACTCCGGAGCACCCTCAGATCCCTGCCGCTGCACAACTTCCACATGGCTTCCACTGCCATCGCACCCAAGCTATGCCGAACTATGAACTGCTCTCGCGACACAGCCACATTCCCCGACACCTGGAAGTACGCCAAAGTCAACCCCCTCCTAAAGAAGCCCTCTGCAGAACCAACGGACCTCAAGAACTGCAGGCCTATCTCACTGCTTTCTTTTTCTGCCAAAGTCATCAAAAAGGCGGTCAACACCTAGCTAACTCACTTCATAGAAACCAACAGCATCCTAGACACCTCTCAATCCAGATTTTGCAGCAACCACAACACCAAAATCGCCCTCTTTGCCGCCACCAATGACATCCGCGCACTCCTCGACCAGGGCCTTATCGGCAGCCTTCGACACCGTCTAACACCGCACACTAGCCACCGGACTCCACAAGGCCAGCATCCAAGGAATGGCCTTAGACTGGATGCAATCCTTCCTCTCAGGCAGAACACAGAGAATAAGATTCCTTTCCCTCCTTTAAGAACCAAAAGAGATCAGATGTGGAATACCCCAAAGATCCTCCCTCAGTCCCATACAACATTTACATGGCCCCCCTCACAACCATCGTCAGAAAACATGGGCTCAACATCATCTCCTATGCCGATAAGACCCAGCTCATCATCTCCTTACCAAGAAACATGACATCACCAGGCACAACTCCCAAGAAGGGATGAAAGCTGTCGCGACCTGGATGAACACAGCTGCCTGAAGCTCAGCTTGGAGAAAACAGAAGTCCTCATCCTCAGCTCCAGCCCCTCTGCATGGGACAGCACCTGGTGGCCCCCTACCCTCAGAAACCCTCCTACACCGACCGACCAAGCACGTAACGTCAGCATCATACTCGACTCTTCTCTCACCATGAATTTGCCAGATCAAGGTCATATCTTCCGCATGCTTCAACACCCTCTGCATACTTCGCGAGACATTTAAGTGGAACCCCCGATTCCAAGAAAACCCACGCACTCATTACTAGCAGACTGGACTGAGGCAAAGCCCTCTATGCCGGAATCAACAAAAACCTCCTCCGCAAACTCCAGACCGTCTAAAATGCTGCAGCCCGACTCATCCTTAACATTCGATAACACTATCACATAACCCAACACCTCCGTGACCTCCACTGGCTCCCCATCAAAAGAAGGAAAATCTTCAAGCTGCTCACACTTGCCCACAAAGCTCTTCACAACACCGGACCCCAAAACCTCAGCGCCCGAATCTCATTTCACGCCCCCAAGAGAAACCTCAGCTTAGCCAACCTCGCCCTATCCACCGTCCCTCATTTCTACAGGGCCAGAGCAGGTGGAAGATCCTTCTCCTACCGCACATCCACGAGCGGGAACATATTCTCCATTCACCTCCAACGGAGTCAGACACTGCACCAATTCAAAAAGAACCTCAAGACTTGGCTCTTCAAATGACCCCAACAGAGCTGAACACACCCTCAGCGCCATAAGACCCTCACGGGTGAGTAGGGCACTTCACAAATACTGATTGATTGATTAATTGTTTGAATGGTATATCAGCAACCAACAAACTCATTCAAGGACAAAGAAGATGATCCTTAGAGGGCAGCAATTTGTTTCTGTGGCGAATTTTATTCAATATCCTCGCCCTCTATCGTGGCTCAGGTGGCAATTGGAAATGGTGGACCAGACATCCATTAAGGTCTATTGTGAATACAAATGATTTGAAGACAAGAGGATGGGGGCACCTTTGTGATTGGTAATGGAACTCAGCAATTATTTTTTTACTAGAAATATGATTGTACTGTATTGGGGCTTAATGTACGATCATTCACTTTAGCGAGTCGCAAATTGCGTCGAATTGCAACTTGCAAATTGCGACTCGTTAAAGAGAATGTACAACATTGTCTCAGACACTTTGCGATTCCTAATCGGGTCACAAATTGCATGCCTTATTAATATTTATTGGTAATGGCTAGCACTCACAGGATGGTGGCCTGCTGGGGTCAACAGACCACCATGTCTGTGACTGTTCTTTAAATAATGCAAAAATAACAGTTGATGGACAGAATGCAGAACAATGTCATACATTCACCCCAGTACAGAGATCTGGGCCGGGCCTAAATCCATCGTTTTTTTGCACTCCACACCACCCCAGTTCAGACATGGCCATATGCAAATCAGCCTTGACCTTGTGCCTCATGGGAACAGTCCAGCCCGAACTGCCAAGCCATGTCATACCTGGACCGGAATCAAACATCCTAGGACCGGTTTCTGGGTATCAGCCGTCTTCTGCCAGGATAGCTTGACTCCAGTGGTGTGGAGAGCATGGGACTCACGTCTGAGCATACCCATCCCACTCGGGGTGACAAATGCAAAAATAACAGTTGATGGGCAGAATGCAGAACAATAGCATACATTGTTCTGCATTGTTCTGCTGCCCATTTGCATTTGTAAATGGGCTGAATCTGCGAATCGGCCCATTTGTGACCTCAAAAAGGCTTCATCCAAGTGGCCCCTAGTATTTTGGTGCACTTTTCTCTGCTTCTGGGTACCATTAGCACTCACATGGTGTCTTCCCCGTCTCATGGTGGGGAACCGTAACTGCACAGTGGCGACTGCTACTGTGTGAAGTCTAAGTGTGAATTATTCCCCTTAAATTAAAGTGCTTAATTGATTGGCAGGATATTTAGCTTCTGTAAATAAATAGAAGAGTTAAATAACGAATTTCATCTGTCAGTGACCATAAAAAAAAAATTCACACTGACAATGCTGCTAGTAGGCAATTAATCAGCACACCTGACAAGATTTCCCTTGCAAGCCAATCCTTAAGGCATGCAACTACCAGTGTTCCCTCCCCATTGTGTGTGAAATAAAACACTATGGGGCCAACTCACATAACTAATCTGAGATAAAACCCTAAACTTACTACTTTTGGTATTCACAGACGGCATTTAGTAGTAGTAAAGGTAGGACTCCTAACTTTACCACTACTAAACTGGGATAAAATCCTAACCTTACTTCTTTTGGTATTCACAACAGGCATTTAGTAGTAGTAAACTTAGAACTCCTAACTTTACTACTGATAAACTGGGATAAAATCCTAAACTTACTACTTTTGGTATTCACAGAAGGGATCTTTATTGCTATATTTGTTAATGAACATTACAATTTGTTTATTATTAATGAACTCATTTTTAATGATTTTAGGCCCTTTTGTTTTAATGGTGAATCCTAATATGTGATTATTATTTTTAGTATTATGACAGCCCCAAGACAAAGCAAAAAACGCTTGCCTTATACATATTGATATGGAGACCCCTTGACAAAGCCAACACCTGCCTTATGTTTTGATGTGTTGACCCCTTGCCAAAGCCAGTAGACAGGCTTGATGTGAAATTACACCACTTTATATTGGGATGTTGCATCTGGCATAGGTTCAGGATATTATTAGGGTGGTTATGACTAGGGCTCCCATTTTTCCGTTTTGACAGATTTTTACAGATAAATACAGAAAGAAACTATTTACTTTCCTGTCTGTATTTATTCTTAAATACAGAAAGATACGGAAAATAGGTGTTCTTCGATGATTTCTTCTACTGTCAATCATGAGTGCCAGGTCATTTGGTGTACAGATTTAGACGTAGGAGAGATTAAAAAAGACAATAGATTTCCTAATTGGGTTCAAATCTACAGTCATTTATGCTATTCTACAATTAGGACACCCGCTTTTATGGTATTTATTTATTAAACATTTCAATCTGTATTTATCCATATTTATTTTTTGGCCATCTTATTGGTCTTTATCCATATTTATTTTGTTTTTTAAGATTAAATGAGGCTGTGTAATGGTATATTTCCTCATTTATTTAACGGAAAAACATGAATTCATACGTTGATTCCTGTCACATTTTAGAAAATTAAGCACTCAAATATAACAAAACACTATAGTCACAGGTCAATATTAGCATTATATCCAAATATATTTTAACATATCTCTATTTTCACAAATAACTCATCCTCGTTTAACTCCCCAGGCTGTCTAACTGCTCAGCTGTTGGCCTGGAATTCATGAAGGGCAGCATGGAGGGTCACTCACAAGAAGCACCATTTTTTTTAGTTTTTTTCCGCTTTTATAAATAAATACAGGAAAAATATTGTTTGCTCTCTGTATTTATCTGTAAAAATCAGTAAACAATAAAAATTGGTAGCCTTATCTACAATGCAAGTGTTTTCAGATAACGCTATTACACTCACACTGCTGAAACCTTTTGGACATTCAAATGCCCATTGCAGCTTCATTTATACAACAAGCATTTACAATGCAATGGTCTCGGCATTATTAAAGGTAGTGGCTCATGACATTTTTTTTCATTTTTAAAAAAAAAACATAAATAAATGGTATTGTCATTTACAATGGCAAAAGGTGAGCATTAGAGAGTAGTAGAGAGTATTCGCGGACACAGAGCCACACACACACACACATAGAGAGCTCCACACACACAGATAGCCACACACACAGAGCCCCCCACACACACACAGAGCCCCACACACACAGCGAGCCTCACACACACACACACACAGAGCCCCACACACACACACAGAGCCCCACACGAACACACACAGCCCCACACACACACAGCCTCCCACACACACAGAGCCCCACACACACACACACACACACAGAGACCCCCCAAAACACACACACACACACACACACACACAGAGCCCCACACACACACACACACACACCCACACACACCCAGAGCCCCTCACACACACACATAGCAAGCACACACAGCGAGCCACACACACATAGCGAGCCACACACACACACACACAGCGAGCCACACACACACAGCGAGCCACACACACACAGTGAGCCACACACACACAGCGAGCCACACACACAGAGCCCCACACACACACACAGCCCCACACACACACACACACACACAGAGCGAGCCACACACACAGAGCCCCCCACACACACACAGAGCCCCCCCACACACACAGAGCCCTCCCCACACACACAGAGCCCCACACACAAACACAGAGCCCCCCACACACACAGAGAGCCACACACACACACACAGCGAGCCCCACACACACACACAGCAAGCCACACACACAGTGAGCCCCCCCCCACACACACACACACAGCGAGCCACACACACACACAGCCACACACACACACACACACAGAGCCCCACACACATACACACACCCAGAGCCCCCCCCCACACACACACAGCGAGCCACACACACACACACAGCAAATGTGTGCAAATGCTCCAGGATGTGCTGGATGGGGAACGCAGCGTCCCCCTCCCGCCTATACACAGAGTACTGGGGATGTAGTGCTTTGTGGGGGTTGTAAGGCGCTGTAGGGAGCGGGCTTCTCTCTGGGCTTTGAGAGGGCTGCGGAAGTGAGACAGTGCGGGACAGTGTGCGTGCTCCCCCCTTGCCAGGAGATGTGTGGGGAAGTGCCCGTCCTGCACCCATGGTCTAGCCCAGGTTACGCCTGTGCAAGTGGTTTGGGCAGCAGTAGGGAACAAGTAGGATAAAGGCTGCAAGGGGGCTAAGTGCAAAGTGGAGGGGGTGATTAGCCGACAGTGGGGGGGGGGGGTATCACCCGTGAGGCTCTGTGTGTTCCTTGGTCCAGAGAGGGTTGGCGCACCACTGGGGAAGGTGCCAGACGGGAGGCCAGGGGATCGGGTGCGGGCAGGGTCACTGCGGGTGCAGAATACAGTGCGTTGATGGTGGTGTAGGCAGGTAAGTCAGGGCAAGGAACGAATGCTGGGCGATTGCGGTTCGGGCGCTAGGACGATTCCTGCTGGCTAACCACTTTGGGGACAGCACCGACACCCAGTGACCACGCACGCAATCTTGGATTCATCCTCGATTCCTCCCTCTCCATGTCCAAACAGGTCAACACCGTCTCCACCTCCTGCTACAACACCCTCATATGCTCCGCAGGCTCTACTATGGCAACGCACTCTATGCCGGAATCCCAGCCAAACACCTACAACGACTACAGTGCATCCAAAATGCCTCTGCCCGACTGATCATCAACGTCCCCCGCCGCAGCCACATCACCCCCCACCTGAGAAACCTACACTGGCTCCCCGTCGACAAGAGGATCACCTTCAAACTTCTCACCCACGCACACAAAGCACTCCACAACGCCGGACCAGCCTACCTGAACAGCGGACTCAGCTTCCACACCCCTCACCACCAGCTCCGCTCCGCCAGCCTTGCCCTCGCTGCCGTCCCCCGCATCCAACGAACAACCTCAGGCGGCAGATCCTTCTCCTACCTCGCCGCCAAGGCCTGGAACACCCTTCCTACCCACCTACGGCAGACCGAAGACCTACTCGTCTTGAGAAGACTCCTCAAGACCTGGCTCTTTGAACAGTAGCGAAGCTTCCAAACCCCCCACCTCCTCCCCCAGCGCCTTGAGACCCTCACAGGTAAATAGCGCGCTCTACAAATAGATTGATTGATTGATAGGGATAGCAGAGGGAGGGCGATGGCGTTTGGCTCAGAAGTGCTCTCTTGTGCAGGACGTGGGGGTGGCTGCAGGCATCCGTGGGGGAGTGAAAAAATAAATAATTAAATAAAGTTTCTTTCGTATGGCGGGACAGGCGGGTTACAGGCTGTGCTGGCATGGGGTGGGGCGGAGATCGAAATTAAGAGAGGAGATGGACGGCGGGGCGACTCTAGGAGAGTCATAGGGCTGATGCATGGGGGGGCGCAGGGCTATTGGTGGGTGGGTTTGGGAGTTGCAGTGCAGCTTTGGGAGGTGCAGTGCTAAGGGAGAAAGTTTGGAGAGAGGCAAAGCGCGCCAGGGGTGGGTGGGGGCGGGGTGCACCAACACAGGGCAGCCAGGGTAGACATCGAGCAGCGTGGGGGGTTAGTTTCAGGACAAGGGGCCGTCCGAGGAAAGGAATGTAGGAGATAGGGGATCAAGGTTGTCAGACTATGGCCCAGGGGGGCGGGCTGGTGGAGTGGGTGGGTGCGGGGCAAACGCACCAGGCATGGCAGGAAGAGCCGAATAACTGCCTGGGATGGGGGATGCGGGCAAAGAGGAGGGGTGTTTCAGTTAGACAGGGGGGGGGGATGGGAGAAGCAGAGTTCAATAGGCGAGTATTTCTCGACCGGCCTCTGCCTCTCGACGATGTGTATAGGCAGCGAGAGCATAAGGAACAAAGTTTAGTCGGACTCGTGGGGTTCAGGAAGGCTGGAGTGGCGAGGGCGGCATTGCTTACAATGGCGGGATTGGGTTGCTCATGGGGTTATAGAGGTACTGGGAGGCAATGTCACGGAGCGCAATAGGGGTAGGGAAAGGGGGAGACAAGTTTTGTGTGGCCACGGCGGCCGCAACGCTTCTTCACACTAGTTCCGCTCTTTTCATCCCCTAAGAGCCCCCTATAATGCCTTCATTTCATAAGGGGCAGGAGATGGTAAAGTAGCGAGAAGGGGGTTGTAGGGGAACGCCAGCTGCGGGGATAGGACATTACAGGGTGGGCCGTCCAATGCTGGCTAATAATGGGGGTGTAACATAATGTACTGCCACCCCATCCCCCCCGCCCCCAACGTTGGGTTTTGCGGTTCAGTAATGCCCGGTGTTTAAAAAAGAAAAAGTTACGGTACAGCCTTTATGAGCCAACAATATCGGGGCCTGCCATAGGAATGCTTCTGCACATGGCAGAGCGTCACAGGGAATAGTACGAATTGCCCCAGGGGAATTTCATGTATTTATTTAGTGATGCATTTTAGGGAGCGTAAGGACTCATTAAAGGGGTCAGAACGTTGTACCATAGAACAAGGGACGTTACATAGGGGAATGGGTACAAAAATAGAAGATTACGGGCTCGGCACCGGTAGGCTGAGGCGGCAGCAAAGAGAGCGGGGGCATACAAATGCACATATTACAGCCTGGGATCCCTACACAGATATAGAATATACCGCTTAGAGACAGGAGGAGGGTTAATTAAGAAAGGAATACACGCTGACATGAACCTATTATAGTCCAGATGGACAATTCTGTTGGGAAGCGGAATTGATAAGAGTTTCACAAGAAACATCGATCGGAAATTTAGTCATGTTAGGCGCCAACTAGGGGTTTAGAGGGGAACATATAATTAGGTTTGGGCGTCTGAGGAAAAGCAGGGAAGACTTCTTTGGACCACTTCAGCGTAATTTGTGCAAGGACCTACCTTTACGGGTTGCAAGACGAACGTACAGAATAAAAACATCTCTCAAAGTGGAAATGTTCTGCGTCAAGGGAATTTATGAAGTGCCGAATCCTCGCTAGAGTGGGGTACAATTAATATAGCAGGAAGCTGTATAATGTTCATTGTACTTGCGGGAATGTTTTATCCCAAATAGATTACCAAGTAGGGCAGCTGTTGCTGTGTCGCTTCTCTCTCCTTTTCCTCTCCTTTTCTTCTCTCTCTCCATCCTTTTCTTCTCTCTCTCTCTCCTTTTCTTCTTTCTCTTATCCTCTCTCGCTCGCTCTATTCTCCTGTATTAACTGAGCACACCTTTGAAAGCATGTAGAAATCGGTGTATTTGCGCAAGTGCATCTATCCTTTCACTTAAACAAGAGGGTCAAGGTGTCATTGCATGTCATGTCCTTTGACGGTACAGTGACGCTACAGAAATGTAACTCTCGTGACCTTTAAACCCAAGGACAACCCAAGCAACCATACCCTACAACCGTGACCCCTCGATAAAGGTCACGGGAATTGGATAACAAGATTCTGCTATACGTATGACATGTACAAATAATTTACAAATCTTGCTGCAAAAGCTAAAAGTGTCCATCAATGTAAAAGGGCTGTGCTCACACAACATTGCACGGTCAGCAAGCCCCAGCATTAACACTCCCAGGTTAGAGTAAAATTTCCTGAGCGGTGCCTGGCTGCAGGTCCGAGGGGAGGACCGGGGCCCTACATTCCGGGAATGCCTCAACGTTTGTCCGCTACTTCGAGGAGTTTGGCATTCCTCCAAGGAGCTCAACTTTTATGAGACTTTTAGAGTGGGACGTTAAGTTGAATGCAGGGAGAATAAGTTGTGATACGAGGGTAGGCGCGCGCACCCGCTTGGTGTAACCAGAGTCAGCCTTAGTGGAATGGAATGAAGGGGTCCTGGCACAGGCTTACCTTCTCACCAGGTAAATACTGCTGCTTTCCTACATGCTCGCGGCCTCCGGCAAACCTGTGATCGTGCGCCGAAGCTACTGCTAGGCAGCACGGGGTGCCCAACAAGACATCTGAATAAATAAGACAAAATATTGTTTTGAATTGGGTCAGGCCGCCCCAAATAAAGTTGTGTCCTATTGTGCACCCGAACCCTTTGCGATTGCACGTGAACACATTCCAAGACTGGTTGGATTTTATATAAATAACATAACTACTTCTGGTTCTCCAGATGAGGAGTTACAGGTGAACCTGGCGTATCATGTATACAGGACAGCCCCCCTGTCGCCCCGTGTGGGCCGAGGGCAGAAGGGTGAATAGAACAAGATGAATGACCTCTGACCCCCGGATCGCCCTGAGAGTCTGCCTTTGGCTTTAGGGTTCATGCTCCGTTGACAGCTAACAGCCCACATGCCTGTTCCCACTCCCCTCCAATCAGCGAGCTGTCCCTTCCTGCCTTCACAAGCTAGATTCATGAGCCCGCCCCCCCAGACCTCTCCGAGGAGAACAGAGGGGGCTTGTAGCAGACGTGATCATTAACTGCTGGGGGAGGCTTCTGCTGCAGAGATGGACCGTCCAGAGCATCTGGCTGCTCGGAATTCCTTCAGGGGGCAGGGGAGGTGGGGGGGCTATGCCTCGCGGCCTGCAGGATGACAAGGGTTTCCCGGTGGGGGACTCCCCGAAGCCCCAGCGGGGTCTCCTCACCTCCTATCCCGGCTGGCGCTGGGGAGCATCCGGGATCCCCTAACAAGTTCAGACACCGACACAGGGTGATGGTATTTTTATTTATTTAATGTGTTTTTCTATAGCGCGGACTGTACCCGAAGGCATCAGAGCGCTTCACAATAGGAACAGTAATGATACATGAGAAGATTACGAGTGAACAAATTACAAAAGCAGACATTAAGTTACATGAGGCAAAAGTGACAATTGTGAGCAAGATAAGCCCCTTCCTTTTCACAGACTGGGGGGCGTGTTTTTGCTGAGTGACGGATGACGTCACAGATAGAAAGAACGCAAAAAACACGCCCCCGAATCCGAAAAAGACGGGGCTTAAAAGGAGTGACGCCCCTATCCTCCAATGGCTGGCCAGGATTTACTAGGCCAGCCAATGGAGAAGAGGGGCGGGTTCCAAGCCCCATCTAAGACACAATAAATGTCGGGCACCACCCACACTGCTTACAGCTGTGCGACGGAGTCCTCGACCTAAAAAAACACACCAAAAAAATGATCAATACAGAAAGAATCTGCAAAAAATGAATATGGATAAATACACCTGGAAATGTCAAAAAAATAAATACCATAACACCGGAAGCCCTAGTTATGACCCGCTAGGGGTCAACTGTGATTTGGTCTATCACTAAAAGGATTTACATATACATATTTGTAATTTAATGCATAGTATTTAGTTGTGTGTGTAATAAATGTGCACATTCTTTTCAAAAGAAAAAAGGCTGACCTGAAAAAAAATTAATTGTTGGTGTTACATATCAGTGACTGGAGATTACTAGCCCCCACCACCTCCCCCGAGTAGGCCTTGAACTGCTCTGCTTCGCTACTCTAAGAAAGTCAGGTGCTACGATGGGGTACTTGGTTCTCAGTAAGGAGAGAATTATGGACTTACTACATGCAATAAGATCTTACTTTACATTAATAAACCCCTAGAAAGTCCCTGAAAAAAACAAAGATTAAAGTGATTCTGGGCCTGATTCACGAAAGTAGTCTGAGACAAAATCCTAACTTTACGAGTTTTGGTATTCACAAAAGGCATTTAGTAGTACTGAAGTTAGGATTCCTAATTTTACTACTACTAAACTGAGACAAAATCCTAACTTTATGACTTTCGGTATTCACAAAAGGCATTTAGTAGTAGTAAAGTTAGGATTCCTAACTTTACTATTACGAAATGCCTTTTGTGAACACCGAAAGTCGTAAAGTTAGGATTCCTAACTTTACTACTACTAAATGCCTTTTGGGAATACCGAAAGTTGTAAAGTTAGGATTTTTCTCCGTTTAGTAGTAGTAAAGTTAGGACTCCTAACTTTACTACTACTAAGTGCCTTTTGTGAATACCGAAACTCAAAGTTAGGATTTTTTCTCAGATTACTTTTGTGAATCAGGCCCGATATAGTTATGTATGTTAATCCCTTCATACTTCACATTGAAAAAATCTTAAAAAACAAAAGTTTAAGTGACCATTTAAAACTAAAAAAACACTGAAAATCACCATTTAAAATCTACTGAGCTAACTATAACTCGCACCCCTGTCATGCACTGCTTATGACCTCACATATTGCATCACTCATGACATGTTCAACGACATCACTGATGGTAACTCAAATGATATTATTGATGACATCATTGATGACACCATCCATGATACATTGCTACCTTGCCCTGCCCCAGTGATTAGAATCTTGTTGTTCCACACACAAATCGGGCACTCTTTAATAGCTCAAATAAGATGATTGCACTCATTACCTCTAAAATAGTCAAAGCAACCATATAACCAATGCCACAAGGATCCGAAGTATGGATTAGATTTCTGGCTCCGGGGCCTCCTTTTCTGAATTGGCAATCCAAAACAATTAACCTTACTCCAGAAGCTGAATTTCATAGATTACACCAGCGTTTGCTAATTAGACAGATTGCACTAGTGGGAATCTACTGGTGGAAATGCAATTTTACATTAATGTTTCGACCATCTGGTGTTACAGTTCATTACAGACACGGTTTTCATTAATTTCTGGACTTTTACGTAATAACCGAATACATTTGGTGTGCTTTAGTCTTGTTTTGCTTCTACTGAACTAATTAGCCTAACACACATGAAATCAATCAATTGTGTTTGATAAATTCAGGACTGCAGGAACTTTGAGACCTGGATGGAGGTGCAAAACAATATTGGTACATGCTTCAGTTGGTACAACTGTTGGTATGTTGTTAGGTGGAGCAAATGTTGGCTCCAGTGCAATCTACGTAATCTGGAAATGGTTTCTGAAAACAATGGCAGCAGCAGCATACTCTGTACAGTCCAAGTTATGTTTCTGATGAACTAGAAACATTTCTGCCACCGCACATTTTTATTGCCTAAAACTGCTGCCTCCGTCATGAATTCGTATGAAATTACCTGCAATTTTGCTCTTCACGTCTGCTGTGCACAAGACAATGTATGGAGGTCAATTTAGGAGTGCATGTCACAAATTCCTAATTTTCAATATCAGCAATCCATCTCTTAATCTCCTTGTCTACATTCCTCTCACAGGCATGTATTTTTAATCTTTCAGTTCGCTGCAAGTATGACAATGCTTAACAAATAACATTCCCCAAATATTTTAGAGTAGAATTTAGAATGTGATATCATCCTCTCTTCAAATATGTGGGAGGATTTCTATGCCTCCCCTTGGAGTTTCAAGGCAACTATAAAAATACACGCATTTCTGGAGAGCAAAGACAACAGATTAGTTGACTATCTTGAATAGCTAGAATCGGGAGGGGGGGGGGGTCAACTAGCAGGGAGACATCATCTAGGGCCAGATGTACGACCCTTTTTTGCGGTCGCAAATGGGTGATCGGCACATTTGAGACCCCAAAAAAGGGTCCATGAATGTACAAAAACTATTTTGCGACTATTTTGTGACCGCATTTGCGGTCGCAAAACACTCGCAGTTTTCCACCTACTTTAAGTAGGTGGTAAACCACTCGCAAACGGGAAGGGTTCCCCAGGGGACTCCTTCTCCTTTGTGAGTGTGTGCAAAAATAGTTTTTTAAGAGCAGACAGTGGTCTCAGGGACCACTGCCTACCGTTCTCAGACATGGTGGTCTACAAACCTCAGTTGGCCACCATCACTGTGATTTTTCCGATTCCTAATGGGTCGCACATTGCGACCTACCTCATTAATTTTCATGAGGTAGGTCATTTGCGACCCACTGGGAATTGCAGAAAGTGTTCAACACACTTTCGTACATAAAAAATATATAAAGAAGAGGTTGAGGCAAAATCCTACGCAGCTAACCCTACTGTGGGAAAGGTAATTAAACACTTGTAAGGTGCAAAGACAAAGAACTGAAAGTTCAACCCCTTGGTGTAAGTGACTATTGTATCATCTGGAGCATATGATTAATGAGGCTGACAGAACCCAGGAAAGTGGTCTTGGTTAATCTTTTGTGTCAAAAATGGGTGGATAGACGATCATACCCATTATTTTGCACCAAACCGCATATCACCAATCTGTGATGTTGAAATTGTGCAATAACAATTTGAAATATCATCAATATCATTGATGATATTTCAAATTGGCATTGCACAATTTCAACATCACAGATTGGGAACTCACAATTCCCTGACCCCATTGGCTCTACCATACCATCTTGTAAGAAACCAAATAGATTGTCACACATACAAGGATGATGTTTATGATACCTTATCTACATTGTAACAATTAGAAATAGTTCCCATGATAGGTTTTTAGTGATCTATTATCTTTTTAGATAAGTTCTTTTTCTTTCCTAAATATTGTCATTATATATGCACCTCGATTCAATGATATTGATGACATTTTGAATTGTCACTGCACAATTTTAAAATCATGGTAATTGGGAATTAACAATTCCCAGTCCTCAATGGCAATATCATACCATCCTTTAATAGATCATCACATATGCAAGGATGATGTTTATGATAACTTATATACATTGTAACAACTAAAAATAATTCCTGTGATAGGTTTTTAGTGTCCTTTCCAGAATATTGTCATTATATATGTAATTACGGCTCTGAGCATCTGACGTTAAATATAAAGGACAAAGCTTTGACAAGATACAGAAAGTGAGTACTTGCACACACACTCCAAGATGACGCCCATGATATCTCTTGGGTCAGTGACGAGATCTTGAATTATTCCGACATTGGGGCTATTGTTGATAAGATATTGTTCATCAGTTTTTCATCACATCAATTATACTTCATTATTCCATTGGACACTTCTTTCATATATATAAGAGGTTTATGAAATCTGACAAAAAGCAGGAAGAGTGACATAGTAACTAAACACAATATCTTTAAGTATGGCGCTCACAATATCCTTTGTGGAGGGAATCATGCATGAATGCTAGTACAATACCATTCAGTGATCTGTCTCCCTGTTAAAAATGTTTGTCTATCTTTTGGACATCGATCACATACAGACCACAGTAGCTTGCAGATTTTATATACAAGCAGGGAAAAGTGAACCTTGAGAAATATAGTAATTTATCTGATGAATTTCCATTTAAACATGGCGCCCGTGATATGTTTCGCATCAGTGACCACATACTAAATCGGTGTGCAGGGACAAGCGGGCAATTTAAACTGAGTCATTATTTTGACTTGGTTTTCATCCTGTCGCACATCGCAGCCTGATTCTATGTACCGGATCACTCATACTACTTAAAATGTGAGTATGCAGTACATATAATGTCCATATTGTGATACCTGTATCTGTTTACACAAAATACGTTACTTCAACCAAGCCACAATATGTGTATGTCTTATCTTGAACGGCGCATCGCATGGCCTGTATTCAATATATTTGAGTACCCACCTTTGTACCAATGTATAATAACTTCTACATGAACAAATATGTCATTTATACTTTGTAGTAATGCAACTTTAAGGTCTTAAAGATTGCATAGACCTTTAGGAATAAGCCTTACAATAATAATGTTTGATGTACCTTGTCATTTTAACTATGATACAGGTTTTGTACATCTGGCCTTAGAAAAAATTTTGTTTGATGGACATCTTAGTTTGCGTTTATAGTGTCTGCGCATTTGCACTTTGAAAAGAACATAAGTATACAACATTTGTTAAGCTTACAAAATAAAGTTATTCAAATTTTTCAATATGCAACTTTGTCACTCTAACTGTTGAAGGTGTATCTAGAGCTTTGGAGCACCTACATTTTGGTATCACAAATTCGTAGGACCTTAACGTACTTGGAAAAGGTTTTTTTATTATTAACTTGTTTTGCAAACTCGTAGGACCTTAACGTACTAGAAAAACATTTTCATTATCCACTTGTATTGCAATACTGTTATTTCAAATACGCTATAGAATGTTATTTTTTGATCTTGCGTAATATAACAATTACTGGGTATCTCAGAGAGGGCAGGAATAACTTACATTTCAGAGGAGGGTATGCATCATTGACCGCTTCCCACTCAAAGTTTGACATATTTACTTGTGATATTGTGTTGTGGTTTTAGTTGCGGTACAGATTGGAGATATGCGGTTTGGTGCAAAATAATGGGGATGATCATCTATCCACTCGCTTTAGACGCATTAGATTAACAGAGACCACTTTCCTGGGGTCTGTCAGCCTCGTTAATAATAGGATCCAGACGATACAATGGTCACTTACACCAAATGTATAGGATAACTTATACATCAAGCAGTCTGAATACATTTAAAAACAAGCAATACCATCACCTTTAAGATACTTACTAGTGGGCCGTGGCAGAATTTTATGAAAACAAAAAAGTATCATTTAGGGCTAAAATTCACAACTTCTAAAAATAATGCTAGAAAGTGGTAACATAATGAAAAACATGTTACCAAATATAGTAGTGCAGCCAGACCTGCCAGCTAACTCTCTTTCCAAAGTCCATGCAAGGAGAGGGGGCTGCGTTAGACCTCGGTGGTGGAGGCCCTATGGCCAAGTCTCACTGGGAAGTTTGACGATATGCAGCCAGCAGCAATTGGTAGTTAAGTACAAGATAAAAAAAAATCATGAAGTTCACTGAAAAAACACAGTTAAAAGGTGAGTTATGTTTGTGGCTCAAGTACAAAAATTTGCAGTTATGGTTACTAATGTACACATACCATAACTTGTGTCATCTGCCATGCTCTAAGCAACAATCTGCTGAAAGTCCAGAAACAAAAAAATTGCTACCAAGACAATACTATGGCAGCCGGCGCTAATATGTTGTGTGTTGTAAGTTACTAGCCATAGCTGGCGAGTTTCAGTGGCTTTGGGTGTTTAAATCTAAAATCAATTACATTAATAAAACAATATTACAATTAGTGGTTTAAAATGCATTAAAAACAAGTACTAGTTCCTTTAAAATTCAGAATAAACTTATAATATTCACCCGTAGGAACCTGGGAAGATCGGTGTTAGAAAGTGCTGAATGGCGACTTATATAGAGACATTCACATCTTAAGTGGACTCAGGGTTCCAAATCTAAGCAAGCTCTCCTCCATATCACGCAGGACAGGACTAGAAGAATGAAGCTACCACAAAACATACGAGTGGGTCATTAAGTTGTATAAAGAAATAAAGTGCTGACCAATTAGCCTTAGGCTTGAGGGGCGGAAACAGAGAGGTGTCTCTCAGACAAAAAGAATCTAAATGGATACTCAAATTAAAAACAAGATTCCCTGGGGGGCATAATCTTGATGAGGAGCTAGCATCACACCTCCATATTGAGTAAAAAGTCTCTCTTAAAGACATAAATGTGAAATAAGTGAGTAATACAGCTGCAGTGTATAAGAAAATGCTTTCAGAATTTTCTTTTTAGGTTTATCTCTTTTCTGTGTTTTCTCATTCACAGGAGGAAAGGAAGGGGCCCACTTCAAGGGTCGCCTACCCTTTTCTTCTCCAGGCACTGGTCAACACTGAGTGCAGATAAGAGACTTTTAAATGTTTTCAAATCAAATGTAAAATACGAATGACAGATTAATTTGTATTATCTAGACTTCTTTCTTTCTCTTTTACACTTTTCTCCCCCTTTTTTCACGTAATTTTTCACACATTAGAAACTATCATGGAATATGGATTTTAGGAACTACTGTAGGACATTATACAAAGTGGTGACTGGATATTGATAATAGAATGTAATATAGACCGAAATGTTAAGGGCACTAGACCTTATATTCGATAATATACAAAATAATATATGGAACAATGCTAAGAAAATGTGAGCTCTATGGGCCTTATTTATGAAGGACTTGCGCCGCCGCTGCGTCACTTTTTCCCATGTTAAAAGTGACGCACCAGCGGCGCAAGTCCTTCATAAATAAGGCCCTATGTATATTAGATATTAGGCACTAGACCGAAAATACAAGCGGGGAGCGGCAATAAGATTTCTCCAAGCCACTAGTGCAATTTCACTATACTGAGGTTAACAGTCTGTTCCTTACTGAAGAAAGCTGGATTACTCAATGAAATGACTAGCGATAAAGTGTGATTGTACCAAACATTGGACAGGATGATTATTTAAGTCCATATAGTGGTTGCCGACATACCGAAATTGGCACTTTTACAGTAATAGGTACTCACACTATTTGGCCTCAGGTACGCACAAGAACAGGTAAAAAAATGTGCATAAAAATTGTGTATATATAAAAATTGTGTATGTAAAGAAATATGCACAAATATCCACATTTGGGAGACATATGCAATGAATAATGTTAATTGAATGTTTTACTATAAAAAGTGACTTAAAAGTTGAAGCATTATACACTGCCCACAAAGTATGCGTTGGAGTTTGCACATTACCAAATGTCTGCTATTTCTCCAACAGTAAAGTCCTCTGTTGCTTTCCATGAACATCAATGAACTTTATTTATTCTCAAGTGATTGTTTGGTCTGTTCGTGTGATCAAGTCTACGGACGAAACGCGTAACGAGCAATCAATAAACAGCTTCTGTGTATACCTGCAACTCCGAGTGTGCATTTACTTGCAAGGAATTGGCTATATATCTATGGGTGTTGTTTTGCCACTGCTTTTGAAAAAATAAATTGCTTCACTTCAAATTGGGGCTCGGCGTTTTTCCTTTGAAACTCTAAGGGTACTGTGCTGATATGTATGTATGTATATATATATATATATATATATATATATATATATATATATATGCCAAATCACTCCATCCACACCAAGGAACTCCCAGTTGCTCGGAGTCTACCGGTAATGCAATAAAGAGGAGCCGACCCAAGTTGCAAGTGAGCAATTAGAATTGTATTCTTTGTGAAACTCGCGCTGCCAGCATAACGTTTCGGCCTGCCCAGAGGCCTTGATCATATATATATATATCAAAACAATCTTCTCCTTGGACAGAGAAACGGAGTCGCACTCGCCAAGTCGGCTGTACAAAATGTATTCTTTTTAAAGCAGCGTGGCAGTCCTGATGCATTTCAGTCTCCAATGACCTTTCTCGAAGGTAAGTCAAGCACTCTTACATCACAGTTCAAATCCACAAAGTAATTGCCTCAATTTATATTCTTCGCCCATCAGTGGACACAATGATTTGAATAAAGCATGCTGGACCTTGTGGTTTTTAAACAGTGTTAATCAATTCCCTCCAGTGGGCGATGCCATATTATGGCTGTTGCTTTCAGTACACATAACACATGTCAGCACTCACTTTTGCTCCATATACAGCCCATTTTCCAGGCTGTTAGGAACCAAACCTGTTAGGAACCAAACCGTCTTTCGGTGGCAGCCACTTACCCTATACACTTTCTCTGGTTACAACATTGGTTCAAGGGCGGGCAAGTTTTGGCGTGCTTGTTGGTGATGCGTCACTCCCGCGGGGAACCAACCCGCTAAACATCACAACAATCTTCTCCTTGTAGATATATATATATATACATGTTGGGCAGCCCACTCCGGCCGGAGTGAGAGGAATAGGGAGAACAGCCAATCAAGACTGGGCAGGACATTCAAAGTAGCCCAAGGGGAAGAGGCGTGTCCATTTCTACAACTGTGGGCATTGAGAAAGGCCTCGCGGCCGAAATGCATTTGCCTGTTGTTAAAGAGAATAAAGCTGCTCCTTCGGATTTCCCCATGGTGGCTTCTGCATTCTTTTTTCCAAAAGAATTGTGCCGATATATATATATATATATATATAAAAGTTCCTGGCCGCCAAATGCAAAGATAGGCAAAAATCAGGTGAAGACCTCTTCCGAACTCCATGTAATTACGGCCCAGCACACAAAATCAAGGTGCAAGCAGTGTAGAGGGTTTATTGAGCATAAAACGACAAGTGTTCATCCATGACGCGTTTCGCTCCACGAAGGAGCTTGGTCACATAAATATATATATATATATATATATATATATATATATATATATATATATATATATATATATATATATATATATATATATATATATATATATATATATATATATATATATATATATATATAGTTATAATACATGACAATGGCCTATGGTTTTCTCATTTATATATGAAACCTCGTGAGGAACACTTTTAATTTGTAATGTTTACTGTGTGTGTGCATTCTGTCATTATTGAATCCTGAATCTGCATATATCTAGGTCTCTGGGCTTTAACTAGGGGTGGGAGAAATTCACGGATATAGAGAGGCCATTTTAGAGTTTAGAGGTGGGTAGTGGTAAGGGTTATTTTAGAGTTTTGGGTGGTTATTGGTATAGGGTTGTAAGGGTAATAATGTTAGGATTTCGGGCTAGGTAGTCCTATAGGTTGATACGCATAATTTTAGGGTTTAGGGGTGGGTAGAGGTAAGGATAACTTTATGGTTTAGGGTGGGTAGTGGAGTAGGGTGGTAATTGTAGTTAATGGTTTAGGGTTGGGTACTGGTAAAAGGTGGTAAGGTTAATTTAAAAAAGGGGGGTCGGGATGTTTACCACAAAGAAAAAAAATCATTATAATATAAATAATAATTTTAGGTTTATATATAGATTAGAAAGATTAACAATATTCCATGGCGTATCAGGTATATAATGGTAACCCTGGATGGCTGCTCGGTATATATACATACATTGCCCATCATTATGGCATTGAGGCATGTCAATATTTGCTAGATCAAGATTGCTCAGCATACCACAATGCTTTTAACAATGTTATCCTTTTGTCTAACGCACATCTTTCCCTTTGATAAGAAGCTATACCTCCAAAAGCAGGGCACAGCGATAGTGCAGCTTTTGCTCCCACATATGCCAACATCTATATGGGATGGTGACAGAAAGAGATGGGGTGGGCTGACTGTAAAATGCACTACATGAACAATATCGGAATGTGGGTGCACTTTATTGATAACTTGCTCATATTGTGGGATAGAGATGAGATATCACTGTGTGAGTACATAGGAACCTTGAATAACAACCCATATAACATACAGTTTACTGTGAAATGGAGCGCACATCAGATTGAGATTTTAGATGTCAAGCTGCAGGTAATAGGGCATTCTATTTGAACAACCATTTTCCGAAAGAAGACTGCCTGAAACTCTGTTTTACATGGCGATAGTGGTCATCCCTGCTCATTGAAATTGAGCATACCATACAGCCAACACTTGATAGCCCGCAGAATTTGTTCCAGTGATGTTCTGTTTGAAACTGAAGCCAAATCTTTGATTATGAGGTTTTCTGAGTGAGGATTCCCAGAACAAATGCTGGCCAAGAGCAGGAAGAAATTGTTGTTCACTAATAAACAGACTAAATTCAAAATCACACTAGATCAGTCCAAGGAAGACAATGTGATAAGATTCTTTATGGGTTATAACATTGAACATGGATCCATTTGTTCCCTAATCATGCGTAACTGGCAAACATTACAGCATGATGAGCACTTAAAAGATGTTGTAAACCAGCATCCTAATCACATATCGCAAAGCACCATCATTGTTCTATATTTTAACCAGATCTATGTTCCATCAATAATCTGATTGGCTTATGAATATGAATTTAGGTTTTGCAAATGTGTTACATGCAAGGACTGTTATGTTATGTTATGTTATAATGGGACTTCTATAGCGCGCGGCTACTCCAAAGGAGTGTCCCGGCGCTTTGTGCTCCAGACCCAGAAAAGGAAACTGGAAAACATAACAAAAATACAGAAAAAGGCAGATCAAGAGGAGAGGACTAAAAAAGAAACTCTAGCCTGTGAAAAGCCAGGTCTTCAAACCCTTCCTGAAAGTGAGTAAGTTAGGGGTGAACCGCAGGGACAGCGGTAGAGAATTCCACAATTGGGGAGCCAGCATTCTAAAAGACCGTCCTCCAACACGGGCTTTCTTTATGCGGGGGACTACGGCGAGTGCCAGAGACTCCGATCTTAACGATCGTGTCGGCAGATAAAAGGCCAACCTCTTTTGTAGATATTTGGCACCCGTGGCGTTTAAGGCCTTATGAGCTAAAGTCATGGCTTTAAATATTATCCTCTTCCGTATGGGGAGCCAGTGTAGAGTTTGCAACAAGTTTGAGGCACTGGCTCGACGATGCAGGCCAAAGATGGCTCGTGCAGCTGCATTCTGGGTCACCTGCATACGCTGTAAGAGGTATTCTGGAAGACCCAGATACAGGATATTGGCGTAATCCAGTCTGGATCCAATAAGAGCCTGGACAGTTATTCTCCGATGTTCCTCAGAAAGCAGCGGAAAGAACTTTCGGAGCATCCTGAGGATGCCGAAACATGTTCCTGTGAGGGTCGACACCTGGGATTTGAGCGACAACCTGTTGTCAATTTTAATGCCCAGGTTCTTAGCCCACGCAGGACTGCAAGCTTGGAGCGTATTGTGGCAGCTATGACACATTTGAAGGTAGAACCTTTATGAACAGGGAGAGGATCAAATGTGAGACTGAATTTGTTGCCTATGTTCTGGAGTGTGGCTATAAAATGAGATATGTGGGCAGCACAGTCAATAAGGTCAAGATCAGGATTTTGCAGCACATTAGAGCTATTAAGCATCAATTCAGGACTTACCCTCATAGCCAAGCACTTTTGGGAGGTGCATTATGAAAGTTAGACCACTCCGCAATACTATGGAATAAAGCATATTAAGGCTCATCCTCACAGAAGCAACAGGGAACTTGAACTGCAGCAATGTCAATCTAATTTTGTTGGCCACCAAAGAGCCATAGGGGGTGTAATATTGGTGCAGAGCTGCATGTTCATCTATGAAGAATACGAAACTGTGAACTCTTGGCTTGCAATTACTTTGTTGATATTGCCCGCACTTGATGTTGGACTGTATATTGATATTACTCCCTGTGCTGTGTTGGTATTTTTATAGCGCACTGTTGTGGTGATGGAGCATATATAGGAATTCAACGTTGGCAACTTTTTGCTAGTTTATTGGTTTATAGTTTTTTTTTTCAAATGATGTGATGCCTTTCCTGTCGATGGTGTCGGCTTTCTGGCAGAGCCGGCTGAGGATTTGAGCACGTATCGCACTGTAAAGCATTGGCACTTTATTGTATGCTATTGGGGTGCTATATATTTCTGTCTCAGCATTCTACTAATATTTTCCTAGTACATCATGTCTATTGGTTTTGATCAAATTATGCTAAAATTAGTAGTTGCAGGTATATGTGGGCACATGTAATATGAGTAATAGCGCCAGGAAACCGCTTGGTGACAGTGCGCTCTACAAATACCTTGACATTTACATTTTTTACATTTATGTACTTTTTTTTTACAAGAATCTGGATAAACCATGTTTTGCAAGAGCGCATTCTGATTAATTTAGCCATCAGATGGATGTAGCTGGGTTTCCCTCTCTCAATATATAATTTCCTGTCGCATTTGAAAAACAAAATGTCATTGCATCTATATGCAAATGAGCATTGGCACCTTAATTGGCTTCATAATGATAATAATACTGCCATTTTTAAAGCGCGAACAGCTACCTCCGAAGAGGTGTCCCGGCGCTAGGCAATAGAATGGTACGCAGCCAAGCCACACACTACATAACTTAGAGAGCAGATTAAGCAGGACTGAAGAGCCAAGTTTTTACAGCTTTTATAAATTGTAGCTCTGACTCAATCAGTTGTATGCGGTTAGGCAAGGAGTTCCATAACTTGTGCAATAATACACCTTATCATTGGGATTGTCATATATTTGAACCGCTTTCAGTAATCAAGTTGGCAGAAATACTCATGGACAATCTTATGGAAAATAAAGTGTTTACTACATGCACTGGCACTTTATTCAGTGATTATGTTTGTATATGGGTTTGTGCAATATCCATTCAAGTTACTGTTGTAACTTTAAGGACGTCTAGGTAGCCGTAGAGTAAGTTACATGCAGAACGTTTATTAAGACTTAGTTGCACATTATTAAGATGATAAGTTTCAGGAAAATAGCTAGTAAGTAAATAGCATATAGCTTACGGACCCTCCAGGAGCAGGCTCCTTGCTGCTCAGCCTGCAAACTCCAGCTGACACTCTACACTCTACACCTCACCAGGCACCCAAGCATTCCATTACATCACCAAGCACTCCAGCACTCATCCTGGCTGAGCAGCAGGGAAAGTGTACCCACGGAAAGGGTACACAGCAACATCTCAAGTCACATCCATCACCCCCTGAAGATTACCTAAGTATATGCATTAGCATTTTACTCACTAATTATGTTTTTATTTGGGTTTGTGTACTATTTATTTACGTTGCCTATTTAAGATGGTCTTATTATATGCATCAACACTTTATTTGAGCATTTGGCACTTGAGTTGAGAGTGTACAATATTTAATGGAGGTATGAGGATAGGTCATAATTGGTTATATGATTAATCCAGCAACAGATACTTTGTGTTGAATGTGAACCCACCTTGCGCAAACTGAAAAGGAATGTACACGATATTATTTCCTCAGTTATAACAGGCTTGAATCAATTGAGATATGCATAAGCATGATTCCAGTATGACTGCTTTGCTTATACCTGATTGTGATTGCACGCAGACTAGTTCTGTTGCTGACAGGAAACGTGTAACAAAGATGTGCTTTTTAAGCACTTTGATTGTGGGACACGGGGTTGGGCGGTTGAAAGCGTAAGCTGCTATGTGTTGGCATTGTGTGTTGGGAGTTGATGCAATTTAAAAAGAAAAAACATATTTTCGAGCAGTCCAAGAGCATTGTGCCATCTTCCTGTGATATACTGAGAGAGTGCAGTTGATCTGTCTGAAGACAGAGGAGCTAGGTTGTGATATATATACCTAGTGGTAGTCGCCACTAAGGAATTATACTTAGGACAACTAAAAAGAAAGTTTTGGGTGTTGCTAATAACTTTGGCGCCATTTGACGCATCTCCGTGAAACTTTTTTTTAAAATGCTACTTTTTGTCTAGTTTGTGCATCCAAAGTTTCAGGATGATCTGTCAAACAGGTGCCAAGAAAAAAGGGGGGTCTCGAAGAGCAAAATCCCCATGCATTTTTTATTGACTTCTTTAGGCAGGGCAACAGCAAAAGCTGCTGAACTGAGTTACATCAAATTTGGCAGAAATCTAGATCTTAGTTCCCTGATTGTGCATTTTGTGATTTGGTGTAAATCCATTCCGTTGTGTTTATTAAAAGAAGTTTAAAAAAATTGTATATCTGGAAGGTTGGGTTGCCGAGAGTCTCTAGACTCTTGCGGGAGCACCAATTTATAACTAGACAGTTCTGATTTGCCCAGGAAATGTTATTTCCCTTGGCCCATTTCATTGCAGCAGGAGTCAGTCTGCGGCAGCAGCAAGCCCTCTGATTGGCTGCCAGAAACATGAGAACAATGCTGCTGGCAGCCATTACAGGACTCAAGGACTTATTCCCCTGTCCAGAGAATGTTTTAAAAATATATATAAGGGGGCAGGGTTGAGATACCATGATGCCCTAGGCCTGATGAGACCACCCTGAGGCCAGAAATGAGAAATTTTTAAAAAAGGGAAAACATTTCTGGTATCTTGTACTACTCCTGCACGATCATTAAAAAATAAAAAAATAGGTGCCCGGGACGCTTTATTTTAATAATGGAAAGGGGGCACATGGCCCCCACGCCTTACCTTCACAGGGCCATGGGGACCCTACCCCTGGTTCTGAAAATAAAATATATATGAAAAGCTGATTCGCCCCCTTTTTCTGAGGCATCAGAGGTCCTGGAGAGCCCACCCCTGGGAGTGAAACATATAGTATGGGGAGGGGGATGTGGGACCCGCCCGAGCATTCAGAGATCCCGGGGAGCCCAACCCAGGCTGGGAAATCTTTATATAAGTGGAACGGGGCACCAGACCCCCCTCCCTGAGCTATGACAGGCCTGTGAGAGCCCTCCCTGGGTCAGAAAGTTTGGGGAGAAGGGCTAAGGTCCCCTGTCCAAAAGCCTCTAAAGGCCCCAGGGAGCACACCCCAGGGCGAAAATTACTTAAAATGGTGATGGGGGCTGAACGGAACCCCACACAGAGCCTTCATATGCCCAGGGGAGACCACACCTGGGCCCGGCTCACTGGATATGTCCTGGTGAGCCCACCCATGTGTTAGCGGACCGAGGGGTGTGCACGCACTGTAGTGCAATGCACACCCCTTGGTGCCCTTCCATACCCAATTCCAAGCCACAGGTACTGATTAATTTTAATGATCAGTAGATACATATATAATAAAGAAGAGAAGTATAAGTGCTGAACCTCGAAGAAGCCAGAAACACACAAAAAGCGTAAACAATCGGTAGAGGTGCCATGACAGTATGAATTACCCAGGCAGATATTTTCCAACTAACTATCCTTATTTTTTTTTCTTTTTTATTTTTAAAAATCTGTTTATTAGCATAGTAATTGGAGCAGTTACATACAGGTGAACTCATGGGTAGAGATTCGGGAGCCAGGCTGGGCCTGAGTCACCCTTCTTCCATGAGTAGCAGCAGTGACTTTGGCCTGGATATCCAGGAGCATAAATGTCATATAGGCGCATCCTATGGTAGAATGTGCTACATTGGATTGCCCTTTGGTGCTCATGGCACTGCCATTCCTACCACTGGTCTAGTGTGTTGGGACGGCATCATCAGGAACAGAATTTTGAGAGCCTTGTTAACTTTCTGTAGTTTCCTCTTCTTGCTTTTCCCCTTGCTGTAGGCAGTATTTAAGAGGTTGTTGAGGACCACAGAGATCAATAAGGGACCAACCCACTGAAAGGGTGATGTCACTACTGCCAACTGTGCCTTTTAGTGGATAGAAGTTGATGTCCAGAAGTAAGACAGTCAAGAACAAGTCACAATTGGAGAAAATTCTTCGTGGATTAAGTTCTTTGCTGTTAAATGCAATATAATAAACAGCAGCATAAGGACGGTCTCACTGGGACTTTTCCAGTCACATTACCCTTAAAACAAACTTCTACAAACTGACTCATTTCATTGTTCCAAGAGGTCAGTACCTCAGCGCTGAGTTTCGGCTCTGCTGTTTCATTCTGTGCCAATATTGGAACGTGTTCTTTTTCATTTTGTGATTTAGCTGAAGATAGTTGTTTTCTTGGCTGCTTTCGCCATTTCAGAGCCTTTTGAGGTCGGACTATACATTAATCCTAAGTTAATATCTGATACAACAATCAAATACGCCTCTTTCATATACTCATTAAATCATAGCAGGCTGATATGTTCTTTTGTCTAGCCGATGAACAATGTGTACCAGAGAAATTGCATATTTGCAATGATATTAAAATAATCGAAGTGGAAAAAGGGCACAAGAGTTAGAATGCAAACTAAATTAAGTGGTATTTTGTTGATATAAAATCGCACGATTAAAGAATGCTTACCAAGTGATACAAGTCAGATTTCTAAAAATGTTTTGACGCAAAATCAATTTTCAGAGACTCAGGGTTCCTATATTTTTACGCTCACAAACTTCACTCGCACATGTAGAAATTCAGCCATTATAGTACAATTTTGGGAACCTCAAATTTGAGGTTAAAGATGGGTTTTTAGGGAATCTTGGGCGGGTTACCTTCAAGAGTAGATGAACAATCACAAACTTTGTTTACGTGTATCCTTATACCTTTTAATGGTAGTTGTACGAGCTGCAACCATCGTAAAATGTAATTCTGTGAAAGTAGGATGAAGTGCGTTTCCAGATAATGGATGGGGAGGGAACACCCCAAATGTAATGGGGAGGAGGGGGTAATATTCCTTTGACAAAAAAAACATAACAATTGCAGATTACCATTTGCTCCACATTTCTGTGTGCAGAAATTTCCACTTGTGGAATTTCCCCGTGAGTAGTTGTTGCGCATCGAAGTACTCAGAAAATAAATTCCAAGTGTAGATGTCTTTGGATACTCGCAGAAAATTTAAAAAAACAGTTTGGGATTAGTGAAGCATGGGGTTTTCCCCAATTCCATTGCACGCTGGCCTAGAACAGATGATCCTGGGTTTACCACATGTCAATTTGAGCAGAGCTGGGATAACCACTCCTGAGTTTATTGCAAAGTCAATTTAAGCAGAGCCTTAATAGCCCTTTCTGTGTTTAGCCCTCAGATAATTTAAGATGAAATTAAATGACCTCTCTTAAGTTTCCCTCCCAGACTTTTTAGACTGAGATAGGATTAGGAAAAAATTAACTTGTAAAGGCATTCTTTTAACCAAATGTTTTACTCGTGCCAAGCAGTTTGCATTACATATATATCTACAGTGTCTTATTTATAGTTTTGCATCAGAAAACACAGAGAAAAGCCTAGCAGGAACTTAATTAATAAAAGGAATGGTGGATGGACTCTAACAGATTACCATATGTATATTTGGGCTATTAATTTGAATAGCACTAATGGTATATTGAACCCAAATACGAGAGGGTATAAGGGCCATATGTATCAAGGCCAAATGGGTTCGCAAATGCCGAAATTTGCACAATTTCGACGTTTGCGTACTCATTTTCGCAAAATGGTATGTATGAAAGAATTTGGGTGCAAAATAAGGAATTACAAAATTTGCGATTCCTTATTTTGCGATTGCATTTAAGGAATCGCTAATTTGGCAATTCCTTAAATGCAATGTATTAAGCAAAAAAAAATTCCAAAATGCCCTTAAGGAATCACAAATTACCACCAAATTCTAGTTGGTGGTAAGTTGCGATTTCCTTGAAAAATGCACATTTCAGCTTTTTTCAAAGTGCCATTTGACGCACATACATGCCCTTAGGGCATGTATGTGCACCACATGTGCACCCATACTTATTTCAGGGGTGCAACAGGGTGTCCTTTGGACGCCCCTGCACCCTTGAAATTATTCTCAATTTGCGATTAGCAAATTGCGAATCGCAAATTGAGAATAAATTCCCATTCCTTCCTATGGGCCAGGAGGCCCATAGAAATGAATGGGAAAGTATTCCTTAATTGTGAATTTACAATTTGTGAATTCGCAATTAAGGAATATCAGGAAATCGCTAAAAAATTGCGATTTTCTTGATACATACCAATTAGCGATTCTGAAATAGCGATTTCTTAAAAATCGCTATTACAGAATTGCTAATTGGTGTCTTGATACATATGGCCTCATATCATTTATCATAATATTAAGTTTGGTTCATCCACACAGGTTAAACTTTAGGTGTTATGATTATATACAACTCTATGTTATCAGTAATAATGAGGACATTAAAATATTGGGCGGCTTAGTGAAAAATTCCGATTGGCGTTATTTCTAAAAAAAATTGTCAACTTTTCAGTCTGCTTACCATGAATTAAGATGGAGTTTGATTGTCACCCACTTACCGGAGGCTCAAATCACTTTTGTACGTGAATAGCACACATTATAGGGAATGGCAGCATATTCTAACCTTGGTTGCCTTTCTTGTGTTCATACAGGTTTATACAAGGAATTACAGTGTAAGTATTTTAGATGACAAGTATATGGCACGTCGACACATGTATGTTTTGTCAAACTCTTTTGGCAGAATGTGTTTAAAGCAGTTCCAGATATAACTCAAGACTAAGCACAAATAGAATATAACCGAGTAAGGAAGAACAGGAATCAAAATGGAGAAAGGTATCTGATTGTCATATATGGATCCAATGCATTAATTAGCAGAGATGGCTGACAGAGAAGGTTGCTACACTGGTTTAATTAAGGTCAAAACTGATTAATATCATGCAACTGGAAACACAAATGCATACCAAACCAGGATGGTTCTAGATTTTTTGGGTGGTTTAGGTCACTGTTAACCCACAAGTGTCCACATAATGATTATAGCATGGACTGTACATCATTTTATAATTAATGTAAAGTGTGTTATTGACGAGCATCAGGGACTACTGCCTAGATGCATCAACCTATTTAGGAAGTGCAAACGGTGCGAATCGCAAAATTTGGCCGTTTGCACTTCCTAAATAGGTGTCTGGGATGCATCAAGCATTTTTGGAAAATCACTATTTTTAGCGAATTCCAAAAATGCGAGTGCTTTTAAGGAATCGCAAATTTGCGATTCCTTAAAAGCAATGCATGATTATTTTTAAAATTGGGATTTCGCAAATAGGGGGTGCAAATTACCACAAGGCTGAACCTCGTGGTAATTTGCAAAAATGTGTCAAAATGCCCAAAGATGCATTTTAAAACACTGTCATGTTTCAGACACACATGTCCTTAGGACATGTGTGTGTCTAACATGCACTTTAAAATACATTTCAGGGGTGCAGGGGGGTGTTCCTTTGGACCCCCCCTGCACCCATGGAATGCATTAACATTTTGCGAGTTTCAAATTGCGATTTCGCAATTCCCATTGATTCCTATGGGCCAAAAGCCCTACATGCTAGCCGACTCCGGTGAGAATTGGCTGCAGGGCCCAGCTCCGGTACAGACCGCAAGACTAAGGCCGGCCTGACCGCGACGCAGCTGGGGTGCCCAACTACGCGAGACCGAGGCTTCTGGCGGGCTGCTGGGCCCGAGTCGGGGACTGCAGCGGACGCCGCTGGAGCTGGCGCAGACCCGCAGCATTAGCTGGGCAGCCCCTAGCAGAGCCGGATTCAACCTTACAATCCGCCCGACCTGAAGCTGCAGTGCCTGCGACCTCAGGAGGTGCCGGCGGGAGCAACGACGAGCCGACGACGGCTGCGATTCCGTGCCAGTAAAAGCCGAAGACAGCGAGCCTGGAGAGATTCGAGGGCGCGAAGGTGAGCACAAATTCTGCGAAGCCGCCCCTGAGCTGGGGCACAAGAACGACAAGCGGTGCCTGGGAGAGAACGGTACCTCCCCCACTGCACGTTGTCCCCTCCGAACACTGCCGGGAGGAGAGGCCTGCTCTCGGGGACACTGGGGCCAGAGGACACCAGGGGATGGCCGTGTGCCCCCCCACCCCCTGACGCGGTAGACTGCTGAACCTGGGAGCTCACCCCCCCCCCCCCTCCTGAAGAGAACTACTTGCTGGGGGCCGCGGACTGAGGCGGGCGAGACCCGGACGCGGGCAGAGACACTAGTGAGGCGCGGCAGCCTGCAATGGAAGCTCACACCGCCCCACGCCAGTGCCGGCGTTGCAAACCCTGAGAAACTGCCGGGGACGACTTGGAAGCCCCCTGTCCCCCGAGGCGAACCAGCACCACCGCCGGTCAAATCCTGTTGCCCACCACCACGCCGGGCCTGCGCGCCTGGATGCCACAGACACTACGAGATTGCCTTGTGCGGACCGGAGACACCAGCGGAGCTGCGAGTGCTGCCGGGGGGCGAGCACATTCCACTTGAACGGCGCTCACCTCCCACAGCCTGGCACTACTGGTGCTGCGACGGAAGGCGCTCACCACATACCGCCCAGAAGCCCACAACCACGATATCCAGACACTTGCATAGTGAGCGCCCCTCACCACGGAGGAGGAGGAGGCCTGAGGCCTGAGGCCTGCAGAGACAATCCCACCTCAGCGACTGAGTACTGCACATTGCAGCCTCCCCCCCTCTTGATAGCAGGAGCTACTCGCACGCTCTGTCTGGCCCATGTCTGGAGGGGTGATGACACGCACCGGGATTGGAAACGCGTCGACGAAAGGGAAGCAAACAAAAGTGGCGCCCAAGATGGATGCGGAGCAAGTGGCATCAAAATTAGACAGTATACTGGCGGCCATGGAGAGGATGGAAGCATCCCTTCAACAGACGCGCACCTCCCTAGAGACCAGGATAGATGGGGTGGCAATAGACCTGACCCACCTCAGAGCCGACCACAAGAAACTTCAATTTCGCACCACGACGCTGGAGGGCACGGTGCCAGCTATTGAACCGAAGGTGACCCAGGCAGACAAGCACATACAAGACCTCCTGAACAGGGTGGAGTTTCTAGAAGACCGCGCTGAGGATGCGGAAGGACGAGCACGAAGGAATAACATTCGCTTGGTGGGCACTCCGGAAAAATGGGAAGGGACAGACCCTGCTCGCCGTGTAGAGGACTGGCTACGAGACCTGCTGCCAGAAGACGCGCTCTCACCCCACTTCGTGGTGGAGCGGGCCCACCGAGTACCCACAAGACCCCTTCCCCCGGCTCAAACCCCAGACCATTTCTCCTCCGTGTCCTAAACTACAGGGACCGCGACGCGATACTACGCGAGTCTAGGAAGCTAGGGGAAGCCAACATAGACAATGCCACAGTGATGTTCTTCCCCGATTACACCGTGCAAGTACAGAGACAGAGACACTCCTTTCAGGCAGTGAAGAGGCGACTGCGCCAAGCGCATCTCAAGTACTCACTACTCTTCCCTGCCAAACTAAGAGTGGTAGCACGAGACAAGACACATTTCTTCACAAGCCCTGAGGAAGCTGAGGCCTGGCTAGATGAAGGAATGCCAGACGCGCCTAGGAAAGCACAGGGAACAACCACCATGGAGGGAACCCGATGGCCGAGACGCCGCCGCCGCCGCAGGATGCCCACATCCCCACAGACTCGAGAAACGGCAACACACTCCCCATCAATGCAGGAGCAACGGGATGCCCTACGCAGAGTGGCGGAAATCAGCAGCTCCCTGGCCCAATCGCCACACCCGAACGCCAGCCCACCACATCCCTAACGGATGATGAAGCGATTTACGGCTTACCGTATACCCAACGCTCCGAGGAGCTCCCGGAGGTCACGCCACAGACAGCAGAACTTTTCGGCTGACCGGGACCAAGATACACCTCACCTCTGGACTACAGCGCAGACCCAACTAGGCAGCTGCCTAACTGACTCGCCTCCTAATGGGTAAACTGTGTACCTACCTATAGATGAAGCCTCCCCAACTCGGGGAATCAGGAGCGGGCCAGACACTGTGAGTAGCTTTTTTGCCTTATACACAAGGCCCAACCACCCACTGACACGAAATAAACGTTTAGACTGTGGTGGTATACATGTTAACCGCCACTACTTTGGCCACTCGAAGAGGGGGATCTCCCCTGGAGACCCTGCCCCCACCCCTCGATGCTTGGGAGCGCCATTGGCGTTGCACTGAGCGGCAAGAACTGGGCGTCCGCCAGACAGCAACGGCCTCTCTGCCCGACCAGGAGGGATGCTGCACTCCACATGGACTACACTGTAATTCCTATTGTTACAACATAAGTCACACAATACCCCCTAGAACTGTATAGTTTACGAGCTCATTCAAGTGTTTGGACGGCAACATGTTCTGCAGCCGACCTTTTGGTATTTTCGATTATGTTGCCATGTTGAGGCTATATGTTATCCCTTTCTTCCCTACCCTTCAACACCACTGGAGATCATTACACTTTGCGCTGAAAAATAGCAGCAATTTTGCGATGAGGATGAGACACTGGGCTTGGTGGGGAGTCGTGCTTGAGGATTTGACATGCGGGGGGCTGGAGGAACTTGCACAAATGATAGCTATGGCTGAAATACGAATATGCACCTGGAACGTCAGGGGAATGCACACACCAGCTAGGCGCTCCCAAATTTACTCATACCTAAAGCGACACAAGATAAGCATAGCACTGCTTCAGGAATCACACTTGAACAAGGCAGAGGTACAAGCACTACACCGCAGGTGGCGCAGCCAAATCTATGCCACGAACTACTCCTCATATGCTCGAGGCGCACTGATATGGGTCCGTCCTGGAACCCCCTGGACAGTCACTGATACTACCATAGACCGGGAGGGCAGGTTTGTTGTCATACAAGGCAGACTAGACGGGCAACAGGTAGTACTTGTGTCCCTATATTCCCCAAACACTGATCAGGGAGGCTTCCTGACGCGCCTCTCCACAATAATGGCGACCTGGCATGAGGCTCCATGGATACTGGGCGGAGACTACAACTGCACACTTGATACAACACTTGATCGCTCCTCCCCACCCACAATTGGTGCACCTACGCGAGGCGCCACAAAGGCATTACTTGAGTGGGCTGGGCAATGGGACCTCCATGATGTTTGGAGATCACGCAACCCTGGGACACGGGTTTACTCCTATTATTCAGGCGCTCACGATTTACATGTCCGCCTAGACAGATTCATGGCATCCACTGAACTCCTACCCCTAGTAACAGATTCGTGCTACATGGGCCGCATGCACTCAGACCATAACCCACACTTTTTATCCATAGCTTGGGAACGCCCGCGCCCCCCCGTACCCACCTCAGCCTGCACTGCTACTTGACGCGGCTTTCCGCGATTCCCTCCTCACACGCACTGCTCAATACTTTGAGGACAACGCAGACAGAGCGTCCTCCCCCCAGGTGGAATGGGACGCTTTCAAGGTAGTGATCCGAGGCCACTGTTTGAGGACACAGGGACACATGACACGCTGAGAGGGAGAGCTCGTGGGAGGCTTCGTAGGCGCCATCAGCCCGACGGAACGAGGGACACGCCCACTTTGCGGACACGCCCCCTTGCAAGCACGTAAATAGAACGCTGGTATCAGCGCGTCCACTGATAGCCGTAACCTCCTGAGGCACAGCCGGGAGATAGGAATTGTAGAATTCAGAAGGAAATAATTTTAAAAATTGCTCGTAATTGTTTTTAACAGCGCACGCTCTACCTGCCTGTATTCCACTTGGAAAGCTTACCCAGCAGCGGTTGACACGCTGAGAGGGAGAGCTCGTGGGAGGCTTCGTAGGCGCCATCAGCCCGACGGAACGAGGGACACGCCCACTTTGCGGACACACCCCCTTCCCTCTGACCTATAATAATGTGTATGTACCGGAGGCGCAGCGGACGAGCGCAGCGGGCGCGACGAATGCGCGCCGAAGGCGCGCATAAGGCAAGCTCGTCTGCGCTCGTCCGCGCCGAGTCCGGGCCTAGGGCCAGCCCCCTTACTCCTTATCCCTCAGTACCCCTGCAGTATAGCCCTGACACTTTGCATAGTTTTAGGACATCCACTAGCGAGGGATGCCTACACAGATTTCAAGCTGATGCCCTACCCCCTACCTGCCCCAATTGCAACCTCCACCTTAAGCCCAAAACTACACCTGAACTGCTATATGACTACCGCATGTACCTGCTGAACTGCCGCTCCCTCCCAAAACACAGGGTTGAAATTTCTCTCTTAATAGAGGAACTTTCACCTGACATACTGTTTTTAACAGAAACCTGGCTAACTCCTGACGCTGAGCCAGCGATTCTGGAAGCCCTCCCCTCAGGCTTTCAAATCTCTCACCAAGACCGGCCTAAAGGGAGAGGAGGAGGTCTAGCGATAATTTATAAAGATCAATTTCGCTGCAGTGTAGCAGCCGAATCCATCCCGGACTGCGAGAGTATCACTTTCCATGTGGAACTCTCACCTAACAATTGCCTTTCCGGCACGCTTATTTACCGACCTCCCGGCCCCCCGAATCAGTTCCACATCTGCTTACCCTCAAACATAGCCGAACGCCTTAATCCCTCATCTAACTTTACCGTTTTAGGTGATTTTAATTTCCATTTCGACTCAGATTCGGACCACATAGCCACTACTCTAACAGAAGACCTCGCAGCTCTACAATTGGCCCAAAAAGTTACCTCCCCCACCCATGTTAAGGGTCATCTGCTGGACCCGGTTTTTAGCAACTGCATCGGCCTCACAACAGGATCACCCATCCACTTGCCTTGGACCGATCATTTTTTGATCCCTATCAGTTGGTCTGCACTGAAACCTCTAAATTGACACCGACCACAAGACTCACTAGAGCTTGGTCAAACCTCGCAATTGACAAATGGACCGATTTACTTGCTGAGAACCCCCCCCTAATCAAAGATAACCCTAACCTTGCTAATCTGGCTTATTCTAATTGGATCACTCAGTCTTTAGACGTAGTTCTCCCCCAAAAAAAAATCACACTAAAACGACTTCAAAAAACTGCCCCATGGTATACTGAAGAGCTCAGAGCCAAGAAACGCTGCTGTAGGCAGTCTGAAAGAAGCTGGCGAGCTGATTATTCCTTAGGAAAGAAAAATCTCTATCATGAAGCCATCAGGGAATACAAAATGTTGATAAAATCGACCCAAGCCGCTTACTATTCGGAGAAAATCTCCCTTGCTAAATCCAAACCTAAGGAAATTTTTAAGATCATAAAAAAACTGACCAAACAGTCCTCCTGTGATCAGGCAGATAAGTCCACTACCCATTGTAACGACGTCGCTGAATTCTTTCACCAGAAAATAAATACCATTTACTCTGCTTTCCCACCAAATAACCTCACCCTCTCAATTCCTACTTGTCCCCCCATGACTCCCACTCTTCACTCACCTACATTAACACATTTCCCCCCACTAGAGCTAGCTACTCTTGAGCCCCTAGCACGGAGTGTTAAATCTGGTTCCCCCAACGACCCAGCACCTCCAGACATAATAATGGCAGCATCTCAAACTACTCTGCCTATAATTAAGGACATCCTAAACGCCTCCATTTCATCTAGTGTGGCACCGACTGCCTGGAAGCAGGCTATGGTCAGAGCTCTAGTGAAGAAGCCCAACTTGGACCCTAATGATCTGAGTAATTATCGCCCCATATCCCTGCTCCCATGGATCAGCAAGATTCTGGAAAAATATATCAATAAACAACTAATCACTTTTCTGGAAGATCACCAACTACTGGACCCGACCCAGACGGGCTTCAGACCCAAGCATGGGACCGAGACCGCACTCCTTATGGTCACTGAGGAAGCGAGAAAGATCTTGGATCAAGGAGGATCAGTGGCAGTGATCCTCCTTGATCTCAGCGCGGCCTTTGACACGGTTAGCCATAACACTCTGCTATATCGCATGTCCCAGGTTGGGATTGAAGACAAAGCCTTGTCCTGGTTCAAATCTTTCCTCCAAGACAGATCCTTCTGTGTGTTTGAAGACGACTCTGTCTCTGCCAGCAGACCTTTGAATTGTGGAGTCCCTCAGGGATCATCTCTAAGCCCTGCACTTTTTAACTTGTACATGAGGCCACTGGCTGACGTCGTCCGTCCGTATGGGATTAAGATCATTTCCTACGCAGACGATACGCAGCTGGTGGTCTCCATGACTCAGGAAGCCACTCCATCGGCTCCAGGCGGGCTTAGAGAGTGCCTTGAGGAAGTGAAGACCTGGATGTCCCTTTCTTCGTTAAAACTGAATGGGGACAAAACGGAGCTGATGATCCTGGGCTCCCCAGACCCCAGCATTCCCCCCTCTTTATGGCCACCCAGTCTGGGCCCCCCACCTACTCCCAAAAACAGCATCAAAAGCCTTGGAGTGTGGCTGGACAGATCCCTGTCCTTTAACACGCAGTCCACAAAACTTTCGGCCACCTGTTTTGGCATCATGAAAATGCTGAAAAGAATCCTCCCCCTCCTTCCCTGGGATGCCAAACAAACTGCCATACAAGGCTTAATTCAATCGTGACTCGATTTCAACAACATACTTTATCTTGGTGCCCCCGAATCCACCCTCAGAAGGCTCCAGATAGTTCAAAACTGCGCAGCACGCATTCTATTAGACCTTCCCCGCAGACAGTCAGTGAGAGCGGGCCTGACTACCCTCCACTGGCTACCGGTGCGACAGAGGGTCCTGTTTAAAGCCATGTGCACTGCGCACCAGGCCTTCTGGAACACCGGCCCTAAAATTACCCAAGACTTAATTACCCATTATGTGCCCAACAGAAGCCTCCGCTCTAGTCAAACATTTCTTGCAAAAACCCCCAAAATAAAAAGATCTAGATCCGGAGGCAGGACCTTCTCCTTCAATGGTGCTAGAGCCTGGAACGCCCTCCCACTGCACCTTAGAGCTAATTCTAACCTCTCAACCTTCCGCAGACAATTAAAGACCCATTTATTTCACTCAATCTAGCTAACCTTTCCCTAATTCTCCTTCTAAGCCTGCTGTAGGTATTCGGTTCTCCTAGCGCTTGGACGCCTCCGGGCAGCAATTTGCGCTATATAAATGTACATCCTATCCTATCCTATCCTATGAGGCACCAACTGGAGGGCGACCTGACTAGGCTGGAATCTGACTTGCTCGACAGGGAGGAGGAGGCTATTGAGGGCGATGCTCACTCGTTACAGGGGGCGCACGCAGAACATGCGCGCCTACTGGAGCGACTACGCAACATCAACTACGCTACGCACTCGGCAAGGACGCACCACCTAAGTGACAGACCTGGCAAGCTCCTGGCCTGGCTGGTATCACAAGAGACTCGCTCGACCCCAGTGACAGCAATACACGTAGAAGGGAGGGGCTTATTATACTCGCAGCGCCATATACATGACGCGTTCACCACCCACTATGAAGCACTATATCGCTCCCGATTACCAAATCCCCACCCGGACATTGCTGACTACCTCTCCCCTCTGCAGCTGCCACAGCTAACCACTGCGCAGCAGGACGAACTGGGAGCCTCGCTCGATCCTGATGAGGTCCGCGAAGCAATATTTTACTTGTCTAACGGCAAATCCCCGGGCCCAGATGGGCTCCCAGCCGAATTTTACAAGGCTAGCTCAGATATCCTCGTCCCGGAACTTCTGAAAATGTACGCCGCAGCTGCAGAGGATGCAGCCTTACCCCCAACGTTAAATGAGGCCACTCTGATCACTATCCTCAAACCTGACAAAGACAGTACACGGATGGGCTCCTATCGCCCCCTGGCGCTGCTAAACACGGACTACAAAATACTGGCCTCCACGTTAGCCCGGAGACTGGCCCCCTATGTGCCCCGACTGGTACACCAAGACCAGAACGGCTTTGTCCCGACGCGACACACCTCTCACAATATCCGCCGCCTCTTCCAGATACAGAAGTATGCTACCCAGCAGTGGCCCAGAGCAGGATGCCAGATACTAGATCTAGAAAAGGCCTTTGACTCGGTCGAGTGGCCGTACCTGAGAGCAGTTACGGAGAAGTACCAGCTAGGGGGAGGCTATGAAGCCATGGTGGGCCTACTATATGACAAACCGATGGTCCGAGTCCGCACAGGCTCACTACTCTCAGATATCATCCGGGTGCGAAGGGGCACTAGGCAAGGCTGCCCCCTATCACCTATACTGTTTTCATTGGGCATGGAGCCCCTGGCCACAATCCTCAGGACCCAGGGACCTGAATGAGGGATACCACTGGCGATGGCCTGCATGCAGTGTCGCTATATGCTGACGACTTATTGTTGCACGTTAGAGACATAACTGACATCCCTGCCTCACTGACTGACGTCTTCCGAACGTTCGAGGAGATGTCAGGACTACGAGTTAATTGGTCCAAATCGGGGGCTTATCCCTTTAGCCTGGATACGCCCGAATGCGACATCCGCCTGGGCGGAGGAAGATTGCAATGGTACCCCACCACATTCCGATACCTAGGGATACGAATATATCGGGACCCAATAGATGTCCTGGAGGGGAACCTCCTGCGGACAATCGCCTCGGTCCGGGCGCAAATCGGCTTCTGGAACACCCTACCCCTCAACGGGCCTAGCCGTATAGCACTGACCAAAATGATTGTGCTGCCCAGACTGCTGTACTATTTCGCCAATATTCCCACATATGTGCCCAATAAGATATTTCGCGATCTGGAGATCCTGCTGCGTAGCCTCATCTGGAATGCGGGCCGGCCCCGCGTGGCGCTGGCCAAGTTGAACATGCCCACTGACTTGGGAGGCCTAGCGGTTCCCAACATGGAGCTGTACTACCTTTCGGCACAGATGCAATGGGTGACGGGGTGGCTAAGCGGCCACCACCTAGAAGATACTACCTCAGACACTGCTGCCTGGACGCAAGCACAAATTTGCACACTGTTCCATCCGCTAACTCGGACCCCCTGCCCCTCCCAAATGCACCTCGCAGTGGCGCGCAAGTGCTTCCTGCGATGTCTGCGACTCACCCGGGCAACAACACCATATGCCCCGATATTACCCCTCCTGGGCACTCCTGGACCGACGGGCGCACTGACTGAGACTCGATTGACCAGCTGGATGCAAGCAGGGGTGGACACACTGAGTGACCTCTATACAGATGGGGAACTACTCACTTTCGCGGACCTAGCGGCTGGCACGGACCTCCCAGCTGGTCAGTTCCTGTTGCACGCGTCCCTCTTGCGCACGCTTACTGCCTCCTGGGGCGACATGACAGAGGAAATACCGAAGCACACCTTCATGCAATATCTGCACGTTATGGGTAACGGCTCACACATCATACACTGGCTGGCGCAAGCCCTACAGACACACTCGCAACTGTCCATGCTGCCGCTACGGGAAAAGTGGGCAGCAGACAGGGGAAGGGACTGGACTGCACCACTTTGCTGGATATCCGGACCTTAACACGTAGACTAGCTCTGCCGAACACAACCGCTTGCTTCTATGCCTCAGTGAGCTATACCAATACACATTTTACCACACCCGTGTAAGCATTACGAACACGCATCTGGTGATCTGCCTATCGACAGTTCCCCCACTATTGACTAACCTCAGCGGATTCCCAGGTTCTCAGTGGGGACTTGCGCAATGACCACAATGGCACTAATGCTAGATTAAACCTGCACTGTTCTTATTGATAATAAAAGACAAAACTATAGACCTGTCAATTATTAAACTGAATACCAGATGATTGTACATGCATTTTCATAAGTTTCGCCGCCGGACCCCCGGGTTACCGGCTAAATGGCTGTGTCATCCAGATAAGGATTTATTTGATTATTATTTGCCCGGCTGGCCTCTGAGCACCGCAAAATGTACACTGTATGATGACGAAGTTGTGCAAAATAAAGGTCTTCCAAAAACAAAAACAAAAAAAATGATGGTTAGGAAAAGGAGGGCGTGGCTTGATACATTCAGTGAGCTTCCATTGACAAGTCTGGCAAATGACAGCAGAAATACATTAGAGGATGGCACACACCACAAGCGTGAATGCGCGTTTCCATTACTTTCAATCAACCTGAGAGTTAGATGTACAGAGAGAGGATGTATTGCTATGAGACGGAGAGTGCAGTGTTGAGCACAGAGCCCTCCATAACAGGACCTTTTGGCTGCTTTATCGACCCGTATGTCAGCCATGCCTTTTTAAATACATTTTGTAACAGGACATGGGCCCCGAATCGAGTAGGCCTGTGCAATAGAGATCCGGATGCGCTTTCCTTCCATTATTGGTTGAGCCTCACAGAGGAAAGGCAAAAGAGTTGAGAAGATTTTAGCCACTGTAACCTGCGCTGCCATTTCGCCCAATATTTTCAAACATATTCTTGGGGGAAATTTTGCTGGTGAAGCGAGGGTGAGTCAAGTTTTTTCATTTGTAAATGGAGCATCCGTTTAAGTTACACCACTTTATATGTGCATAAGATGGCACTGCACGGACAAACGAAACATCATGCACAGATCTTTTCAAAGCACCAAAAGTGCCAAAAACAAGGGCATTTAAAACTAAGTGTGTACTGTATGAACGTGGGGGATGCTTTTGGATGTGTATATGTATGTGTGTGTATATTTTGGAATTTGTATACACATAACTAGCTAATGCAATATAAAACTTTGGTGGAAACCAGTATAAAGGAACCAGGATATAATGGGAGGCGTTTGGTAACATATAAATGAGACAGTACTTTATAACAGTTATTTTTTACATTGAATATGTAAAATAAATGTTCATATTGCATCACACTGTTTACAATTTTGGGAATCGAGAGATCACGTGATTTACCGAAAACCATGGAATTTTACATGTACCATTGTCTCTACATTTTAAGATCAGCGACCAAGGGCCACATGTAAAAAAATATGAATAGTTATTACCTAATTGGGATTTTGTTGCGACTCACAATTAGGAAATCGCTATTCCTAATGTATCAAACTCCTTTGAGTTTTATTAAGAATTCGTAGTGGGCCACATATAGACCTACCTCATGAATATTAACTGGGATTCACTGCCACCACAGGAATGGTGGACTGCTTGGGTCAGCAGACCAACCTGTCTGTGATTGCTTTTTAATATGGAGATTTCTTTTTTTTAAGGTAGTGCATGTTTCTTAAAGGAAAACTGGATGTTTTAAATACGAAAATAAATGAAACATTAAAATGTAATGTTTTAGGAGTAGGCAGTAGTCCGTCGGACAGGGTTGTGGAATTTAATAAAATATCTACTTGTCCATTGGGCACGTTGCTTCATAAATCTACTTGTCCTGTAACAAAATCCACTTGCCCCTTCGGTGCCATGTAGTGCTGCGACCAATGAAGGCAGCAATCTCATTATATAAGAGCTCTGGTGTAGCCTTTCTGACTATGCCAGGGCTCATACCATAGTAATGTTTGAATACTTGCAGTCCCCTTGTGTTGCCACGTTTATGCAGATCTAAATACTGGGGCTAAAGGTAGTGGTAAGCAATAGTTTCAGGGTTAGAATGCCCTTTTGAGTCTGTGCAAACCTACTAACTTACATGTTTTAAGGGTTTTTAACAACTCTTCTCTAATCTTTTCCCATATTGAGAAATGTTGGAAATTTACTCCTGACAATGGCAGATATAAACCTTCTTCGAGACTTGGGACAAAAGTAGTTAGACGGAAAGTGATCTTGAAAACACTCAGACTTTCGCATGAGCAAATCTACACATGCATATTTGCTCGTGCTAAAAGGCAGTTCACAAATATTTTCTAGAAGTACTATTTCTTGTCCTACTTAATTCACTTCTTGAAAGCCATATAGCTGCACTTAATGCAAGGACATATACCATGGGTGCACTTTTGAGACTTTCTTTAATAATTGCCCCCTAATTTGGTTGGGCGTTGAGTATGGCCTTTTTTGTTTATGTTATGTTATGTTATGAGTTTGATTGAGCGCGACAGCTGCCCCAGCAACGAGGCGTCCCGGTGCTGAGAAACCATAGAATAACCTACTGAGTGGAAGGGGAGGAAGAGACAGATGGCTCTCTCTCTCTGTATCGTCTGGCTTCACTGTGAGTGACGGCATTCTGAACTTTCACAAGGAGCAGTGTGTGCTTTTTGAGACCAAAAATCTATTTTTGCTTTTGCCAATGTTTGTTATAATGGTGAGGGCCCAGCAGCTCCCCCACCAATAAGGTTTTACAAAAACCCTGCCACAACAAGTCATACATTCACAAAACTAAAAAGCTGAACATCAATTTCCGACCTACTGACTTTGCCAATGCTTGTTTATTCCCCCCCCCCCCCATATTCTTATTGAAACTGGTTACACTGATTTTCCATTATGAATATTTTTGGGAAATACTAACATGTATCAACACATATTACTAAATGATGCTGCAAAGAAATGGTACCTGAAATTTTACAGTAGTTTAGCAACATGTTATTTTTCTTGCTTTCATTTTTATCAACATTTTATTTTGAAAGCAAACAATTGCCAATATTGCTTTCAAGCTTCTGCAAATATTTGCATCAAATCAGAGAGCATTCTGGGAGCATTATACTTAGTGTCATATTGCTAAACTTTGAAAACATGTGTACATATTTTTACAATGGAACCACTGTCAGTAGTGCAGTCAGAGCTTATAACATTTACTTAGAGCGCTCACCCTAATCATAAAGTCTTTCAATTAATGAACCATAAATAGAAGTTTGAACATCTTTAATATGTTGACAAAAATATGACCTGAACTGCAGACATTGCCTTTCCCTGCTCCGTTATGTGGTACTGCAAACTGGCAGCCACTGGGTTTCTGCTGCAGAGGGTTGGGCATACTTGTCCAAAGGGCAAAATACACATGAAAATGTGTTGCTCTTAACCCCAAACAATATCTCCTGGGCGTCGGGCTATTGAAAGTCCACATCCCTGTTTGGACCACTGCCTGCTCTTAAAAAAATGTTTTCTTCCCATTCTTAAGGAGGCCCATGGCAACTCCTTCCCATTTGCAAATGGATTACCACCAACTTTGAATGGGCAACAAAATGGAAATGTTTCACTGGCTCATTTCGGTCACAAAACATTCGTACATAACTCTGCGGTTCGGTATTAGGAAGGGATGCCCTCAAAATGCCCCTTCAGAATACTGAATTGCAAAACCCAAATTGTGATTCAGTAGCAAGCTTGTTATCGAACTGCAATTTGGGTTTTGTACATCAGAAAAAACATTTTTGTGGTTGCAAACGACTCAATTCTGTGTATCAGACCGTTTGCAAATGCAAAAAAGCCTTGTACATCTATCACTAAGCCAATAGACCACGAATCCATTTCTTGCTTCGTTGAAAATTATGACCGTCAGATGAATGACATTGTTGTGAGTCAAGGCAACTGAAACAAAAACTGTCGGCCATTGCTTTACCTAGCCTCAAAACAATACTGAGACCCTTGGTATTTTTTATAAGATGTTTTGGAATAAAGTATATTGGCTCCCTCAGTGCTATCCATTAGCACAATTGGAAATTGATGCCTCTTAATGGAGGGAGATCACAGTTGAGATAGGCACCTACTCAGTAAAAGGAAACCACTCACGGGATCAGAACCGGATAGGCACATGTTTTCTGAACTTCTACAAGGCACAAACACTAATGTACTCTTGAACAACAGGAGAGAACAGATGTGAAGCCTTAGGAGAAAAGGCATTGGCACACTAAAGAAGTCATCTACTTTATCTAAACAAAGACAAGCCGAGCAAACGCCTCAAATCACAGAATAATAAAAGAGAAAGCAAAACATGTTTCGAGCCATAAAGTCCCTCAGCCTAACAGCAAATAGAACTGTGAACCAGACAAAGGCAGAAAACCGTATCTCCAGCCACTCATTAAGAATCATTTTTGCCTAGGCCAGAAGAACTTCCTTACCCTTGAAAGGGAATCCTTTTAGTTGGTAAATGACAAGGGGGCATATTATCAAGGGGGTTTATCTCTGCTTTTTTGCTTTAAAAGCCAAGAAAGCGGAGATAAAATTATCTCCCTATTACCTAGCTGTCGCTAACACCAGGTAGCGTCAGCTAGTAGGAGATAGCGACCATCTTGGGCCCCACTTTGCATGTCAGTGATATTTATCACTAATGACATGCAAAGTGGGCCTGCCAAGATGTTAGCGACTGAAAACAGTCGCTAACATAGCTATCTCCTATTACCAACTTTTGGAGATATTTGCGCTAAGCGCGAATATCTCCAAAAGCTAACACCTGCCCTGAGCAGTTCTTAGCCATGTTATCCAATGGGAGGTGGATAACATGGCTAAGAGCATTAGCTTGGTAATGCATGAATATCGTTGACTTTTCAGCGATATTCATGCATTGCGGCCGATTTTTAACGCATTTGCGATAAACCTTGGTAATACCAAGGTTTATCTGCAATAAAAATCACCGCAGCTCAGCAGTAAATTTTTGTCTCTAACCAAGCAATAGCGATAATTATCGCTATTGCTTGGTAATATGCCCCAAGGTTCCTTATGAGGTCCTCGGTGATCCCATTTTGGTTGATAACAGGAGTAAACAGCTGAAACAAGATTACAAATTGTGAGGAACAAAGTACTTCAGTTTGTTTCCAAGGGCACATTCATCTAGGGAAACCTATCAAAATGTGTGTGGAGAAAAGTAACCAGATTGAGTGGGGAAATGTGTCAAAGCCAGTGCCTTGATTCCAGAGGTTATTCCTCATACCATACATTAATTCTTTTCATAGTGTAGTAATACATCAGAAATCCTGCCCTTGCACTTGAATGGGGAATTACAGCCATTTCACCTTCATAGCCAGTGTCAGTAATAATTAAATACCCGTAATACATTATCTTGATTTTTTGCGTTACACAGCTTATGTTCTCTCCCTTAGCAAGTGCTGACTCTCTGCAGCCTGCCTATAGTAATATACACTTGATTGTGTTAGGATAACATTTTCTAAAGAATTAGCAACAGTTTTAAATGGCCATTTCGTATCATATGTCCCAGCTTATCAATATTCATTTTGGTCAGTGGTCTCAACGAACGTTTAAAATTCATACATTTACACAAAACAATGTCCCTACCCTTTGCTGGCATTCAGTATACTCCTGCCAAGAGGATTGCTCTACACTTGAAATGTAGGGGCATATTTATCAAGGGTTTTTGTGCCACCTTCATGCCACGCAAGAGTGCGCAGGGCAACACAAAAGCCTATAATGAGATTTACCAAGCCCTGTAAGCCATCTTGTGCAGCCCTGCATGGCTTAACCCCTTCGACGCTCATGACGAGCTCAGCTCGTCATGAGTTACGCCTGTCGTACGCTCATGACGAGATGAGCTCGTCATGAACCGCGGGTTTTCGCAAAAGTCAGCGCACAGCGGGAAAACGCGTAGCGCGCATGGTGTTAATACAACTGGAGTCGCTGCGTTGAATTACTCTGCCCCAGTGAGGCCTTCTATGGAAGGAGCTTTGGTGTTCCCACGCATCCACCCATAAATTCTGAAGCATTCCCAGATTTATCAATACTGGTAGACCAGGGAATGCGCCAGAATGGCACACCCTCCCAATGAAGGTGTAACAAGGAGAAATATCTTTATTTTGCGTTGTTTTTCCCTCTTTCTACCTATTTGTAGCATTTTGATGCATTTCCCAGTCTACCAGTATTGCTAAATCTGGGAATGCTTCTGAAAACATGGGTGGATGCTTGGTAACATCTGCGCTCCAACCATGGAATGTCTTTTCTGGGGCAGAGTAAGGAGACTAGTGTTGCCTTGCATTACGCCAAATTTACAAAGCCACGTAATGCCATACAAGGTCCACGCTGGGCCGCACCCTTGATCAATATGACCCTAAGTTTCAGCAGGTGTACTCGAAGGTCAAAGTGTCATGCCCCAAGTTGTTTCGATCAAATGAAATTAAATACCCACATGCTCCTTTGTGCATGACATGTGCTTAAGCTGGGTGTTGCATGCAGCCAGGTGCTCCTGCAACGTGTGGTATTCACTGTTTATGGAAGGCATGCTGCTGCAGAAGCTGCTTCCTGCTTAGCCTGTCTACCAGACACCATGAGGCACAGACAATGTGCCCCACACTAGCATTTGGAAGACCCTCAGCTTACAAGTCTCCATGACTGAGTTGCAGCATGGCATATCCACCGGAATGAAACTTGTTTTTCCTGTAGAGTGAGAATTGGGTTGTAAAATGTAATAACTTCCTGTTCGACACCATAATGTGAAAGCATCTGTATTTTGTATCTCCAGAGGGATAGTGCATTACTGCCTTCCAAATTTGGTAACCAAGGAACTTTGAAGGCAGTCACTTTCTTTATGACATGGTCAAGCACTGGTGGCACTTGCCTCTGCAACATGCCAGTCTGACCAACCTACATGGAAGCTCTTGTATTGTAATGCCTCCTTACACAGCTCCATGGAGGGTACATGACTGTAATAACACAGCGCGTGAATCTTCAACAGGGAGGTTTATTCCATGCAATCAATCGCCCACCGTATCCCGCTCAGCTCGTTCGGGTGCCCAACAGCAACTAATGGTTGCAGTTAGAATCCTCACCAGAGTCCGCAACACAAACGAGCCATCATTACAAAGCCCTACACAATGCCTGATGAAACCATAACAAATGTGAGTAAGATCATGCATATAGGATGCATATGATGGGCCAAACATTCTAACCACTAGATCACCTTCCTCCCTTTAAAATGAAACAAAAACAGGTATAATAATTACACTTCGCACTAAGACATCTCTATAATAATTACACTTTGCATAACAATTAAGAGAGTTAAAAGCTATACACAGACCGCATACAAACACAAGTTTGCGGGGCAATTAACCTCTCTTCGAAAAATTGCCTTCAACCTGTACCTGGTTACCTGCTACACAGGTGTGAACAGATCCTTTCGCTTTGCTCATGCCGGTTACCTGCTCTGGCATAAGCTTTACTAACTTCCTCTTGTTCCGCCAACAAAGCACAACGCAATGCCCGGTTAAACTATAACAAATGTCAGAGCATGCATACAGAATGCATATGATGTGCCAAACACTCAAGCCACTACATCACCTTCCCCCCTTAAAAATGAAACAAATACAACAATAAGAATTACACTTTGCACTAAGACAGCTCTATAATATTTACTCTTTGCATAACAATTAAGGGAGGTAAAAGCCATAAACAGACCACATATGCACACAAGGTCACTGGGCAATTAAATTCTCTTAAAAACATTGCCATCAATCTGCACCTGGTTACCTGCTACACAGGTGTGAACAGATCCTTTCCTCTTGCTCATGATGGTTACCTGCTTTGGGTTAAGCCACACTATTTTCCTCTTGTTCCACCAACCTTTTCCTATAACAAGAGCAGCACCTCTGCTGACTTTGTCCACACACACTGGTGCAGTGAACTTGGACTCCCCTTTGTAAGCTCTGATAGAACTTTTAAACATCACCCAGTCGCCTGCCACTAGATCTGCATCAACCTCACTGGGTTTCTTATCAAAAGTCTGCTTCCTGCTAGTATTTTGTAGCATTACTTTTGAGGTTATATTATGTCTGGGCAGGCCAGCACTTACACTTGTGTGATTATTTTCAGAAATAATGAAGTGTCTATCTTTTAGTACTAATAAAGGGGACAGTGCCGCAGTGCAATGTAGGGATTTATTGTAACTCCTAACTTTCTGAAAAACCACTGGACCCATATTTAATCCTGAATTCAAGGCTGTTCGTATGCTTTCTTCAATGATACTCTTACAATGCTCAACCAACTCATCAGAGGAAGATGAAAACTGAGCTGCTTTCAGTACTGGACCAAAGTCTCCTTATGCGGTCGAACACAAAGTGTATACTGCTGTCTGTAACCAGACATTTAGGTGTGCCTTCCAGAACAAAAATGCTTTCCAAGAATTTGATAACTGTCTCAAGGTCAAGCACTTCTATGAATGAATGATAAATCCACTTCGAGACATAATGAAAGAGAAACACAGTGTACCTCATATTGACTGCTGAGGTGGGTTAACGCCCTGCAAAATGCAACCTAGTTTTCTCCAAGCAGTTCCAGAAACAGGCGTCAGATGTAGACACTCAGGACACCTGTCAATCTTGAGCTTAAATTGAATACTCAAATCAGGCCACCAATAGTGTTGCTTGACATTCATATGTGTCTTGGTGGTTCCCACATGACCTAAACGCACCAAGGATATTCATTTGCTTCGAACTTTTATGGGTGGGACCACACATTTCCCTTTGAAGACACCTCTATTAACCACAGATATGTTGTGAGTGACACAAGACAAGGTTTTCAAATCTCCATGGCCAACCATGGACTGTGTAGTTCATGACCTTTCCCAAAATGCAATCTTCTGCATAAGCATTTGACCACACTTGCTCACTTATTACAGATTGATGCTTAGTCATAACGTATTGTTGCTACACATTCTCCATTATACAGTACGCAATTAACATCATTACCTGGCTCAGTGTGGGAAAAAACGTAAGTGAGAAAATACCATCCATCCAGATTTGTTCAGCAGTTTATAATAATAATAATAATAATAATAAAGAGCTTATAAAGCACACAGTAATGCCATCACGGCGTGTCCCCGCGCTGAAAGGAGCTACTCACAGCCACCCACTACAGAACCCCTAGCCCTACAAAGTATAGAGTAGAGTTTTGAGCCTAGCCCAAAACACTGTCTCACTGCTCTCCAGTCTCAGGGCAGGAGGAAGTTTGTTCCAGTGCTGAGCAGCTTGGAGCGAAAAAGATCGTCCACCCATTCTGGCCTTCCTTACCCTTGGGACTGTCAACAGCCCAATGCCCTCCTGTACCCATTACCAACTAATGATGTTGGAATATCACCAACCCCTAGAGGGTTGTCAGAACCTGAGACTAAATATAAGCCCATTTTGGCATGGTCCTGCCACCTTATAATATTTCTGCCTTTAACTGCTACATTCACTTTAGTGTACTTCGCTCTACCCAGACAAGACACATTAGTTTTGAAATAGCCAAGCATATCGATATCCTTCTCTCCAAAAGTCTTGGTATTGACATCTGTGGAGGAAAATTGTAATTAGTTCACCAAGACTCATGAAATGTGGTTTCTCTCAGAATGGTGATGGGTGACCTAGAATCAGCCATGACCATTAACGACATGGTACCAAAGTGAGCTTCACATATTGGACTCATCACAGGCATGGACTGATCTGTACAGTCCAATGTGATAACAACATTGTTTAAGGGTTCTATATACATATCAACATCCACATCCACACTCCCAATCTTCACAGGTAGTTTCACACTACTGCACAAACTTTGAAAGTGACCTCTTTTTTACATGACAAACATCTCTTGACAACAGCAGGACAGCCAAGAAAATGACTAAGATGAGTTTTTAACCCACACCTATAGCAATAACCAAAAACTCTCTTTCCAGTGTATCTAAAAGGCTTCCCTTTCGTTGTGACACCACAAACAGACTCCGGAAAATCAATATGAGGAATTACAACGTTGAAACTAGTCTCAGGATGCAGCACTTTGGAAACAATTAGGGATCTTGATGCTTTTGGGTAAGTCAACAACTTCTTGCAAAGTTGAATTCCTGCAACTCAGCAATCCTTCCTCGATTTTCCTTGAATAACAGTTAATTACAAACTGGACACAAATACAAGTGTCTAAGTAAGGACCAAATACACATGTTGTAGCTAGAACTCTAAGGCTGATACCTATTCTTCCATGTTTTCACTGGTTGTTGTTTACACTTGCAGGGGCTATCCCATTCAAGCATGATGTTAGACTCGTCCGAGAATTGTTTTCGCAACCTAGCGATAACCTTCATATAAACATTCCACTGGCCATATCCAGATGGCGCAGGTACAGGCGGTAAGCTGTCAAAAGCTTGTTGGGGAGCACGCCCAATGCTTTCAAATACTATCTTTTGTGCCGGGCAGTACCCATTGGCATCTATGGCAACCACATTGTTTTCAAATAACCTAAACCACTTAACCCATTTAATGAGTAGTTTACCAGGTTTCGCTAGAAAAGGAGTTGGCTGCGTAATTTGCTGCCGAGTGGCCATGACAAACATCCAGTAAATGTGCACTTAAAAAAAATACAGTATAATAAACAGCCCCAACTGCCAACAGTATCTCTAAAGTAGAGAGAGGTAAGTAACACAGTTCAAATAAACTGAGGTCACATCAACGCCTGATATGTACCTTAATTGTGCTCCAGTATCTGAGAAAGGACTCCAGGCAAACAATTAAATAGCCAGAAATTTGAGTAAACCGAGAGGAACTGTGAATGCTGCTCTTGTCAATGAAGAAATATGCACAAATATGGCCGCCACATAAAAAAGTGGTGATGCCACTGCCCCTGCATTGCATGTTGATGTGCACACCTAATTTAAGGTGCCGCTGGGGGGAAATAGCTGAAATAGAGACTTGGCAAACAGTTGAAAACAGAAAGTACTGTCTGACTTGACAGACTGACGAGGAAAAAAAACAGGAAAAGATAGAAAGTGAGAAGAGATAAATACTGTATCTGAGTTTATTACAAGACGTGGCAGACCTTCTGTCAAGTGCATGCACACTAAGCACCTTCAATAGTCTCCTGAATAACCAAATGAGTGTGTATCACAGTTATTTACGGCTTCCAACATGATGCTCACTGGAAATGGATATGAATGTGTGTGAACACAAGAGTATTTTGCTAGTAGCAATATGGCCGCTGGACATACGAGGCGCATAAACAGTAATGCATGTTTGACATGGCACCAAACTGGAGGGCACACTGCTCAGAACTGCAGGCATAGTTTGCGACGCACCCCAGATGACGGTCAAAAAGACTTGGTTCATCACAAATCGCTTGGGGAAATCAAAGTACATGAGCCACCTCAGGTTAGTTGATTTTTTTTGCCAGCACCTACAATGTACCCAAAGTACTCTTCCATAAAATATACGTCTACTGCAGACCTTAACTGTCCTCCTTACAGGATTTCTTCTCACACTGTCGTTCCATCGCAGCGGTGCCTAGCTGCCAGAAAGCACCCAAGTTTAGACCCGAACTGGCGCACTTGGGGCGAGGAATTAAAAGACACACAATTGATGGACAAAATGCAGAACAAATTAAAACATTCACCCCCAGTAAAGAGATCTAGGTTAAATCCATCATTCTTTTGCTCACCATGCCACCCCAGTGGGAGGGGTATGCCCAGAAGTGGGTCCCGTGCTCTCAATGCCTTTGGAATCAAGCTATCCTGGCTGATGAGGGCTGAAAGCCCGAAACCAGTCCTAGGATGCTTGTTTCCAGTCCAGTGAGGACCTGGCTTGGCAGTTCGGTCTGGACTGTTCCCATGGGGCACAGGGTCAAGACTAATTTGCATATGGCTGGGTTCAAACTGGAAGGGCATGGGGAGCAAAAGATTATGGATTTAGGCCCAGATCGCTCTACTGGGGTGAATGTATGACATTGTTTTGCATTCTGGCCATCAATTGTTCTTTTTGCATTTGTCACCTCGAGTGGGACAGGTGTGCCCAGACGTGGGTCATGCACTCTCCATGCCACTGGAGTCAAGCTATCCTGGGTGATGAGGGGGTGAAACCCCGAAACCAATCCTAGAACGCTTGTTTCCAATCCACGGAGGACCTGGCCTAGAAGTTCGGGCTGGACTGTTCCCATTGGGTGCAAGGTCAAGACTGATTTGCAAATGGCTGGGTTCAAACTGGAATGGCACAGGGAGCAAAAAAACGATGGATCTAGACCAAGATCTCTGCTGGTTCAGATGCCCAAAAGGAACTCATGGTGGCGGTTCGAATCGTCATCAGACTCTGCTACACACACGAGCCATCATTAGAAAGCACAACACAATGCCTAATTAAACCATAACAAATGGTAGTAAGCACGTGCATACAGAATGCATACGATGGGCCAAAATTTAAATCCACTACAATGATACCTTGTATCAATGTGGAAGGAGTGCTGTATTACATTGGTGACCAAGGGGGACTGGTTTGTCTGTAAGAGAGGTCTGTGATTTAGACAGGAACTTTTTTCTATCACCATCACTAAGTCAGACAAAAACAATAATTTTATGAAAAAGCCGTGTGTTGGTGCTAAAATGTGAAGGACAAGCAGCAAGTCAGTGATGAATGGGGCGTACCCTAGCAAGCGAATGGTTGAACGAGCTGACAACACAACTCCTTTCTTTTAGTGATAGCTTCTGTTTTGTAGCTGACATTAGTCTTGACAAACAGCGAAACCCTTCTGTAGCCAGGCCTGGAAAAAATACAAACTAGAAATGTCATTCTATAAGATGCTAGCCATGCTATACCACATAATTGCTATTTGAGTCTGTCAGATAAAAAACAAATCCTCTGGAACTGACAAGTAAACAAATGGAAAATGGGAGTTAAAACGAACACAACAGCTGTGGAAACGTTTCCAGCAACATTTCCTATTTTTGTACTTTTATTAGCCTATACACAAAGTTAGTTATTTTTATCTTATTTCTATATGAACGCCAAATGATTGTATAATGCTAATAAATGTAATCCAACAGAATATCACGTTCAAAGCAATTTGCAAATCTCTAGGGGGCTTATTTACAAGGCCCTTGCACCACTTTTGCGTCATTTTTAACATGGGAAAAATGATACAAAAGTGGTGAAATTATATTGCTGGGCATACCAATTAAAGAACAGCAGGATGCTACTTTCAAGACTAGATGATACCTTGATTGGTTGTATGTTTAAGGCCATGCTGCGCGATAGTCCAGTCAAGGGTTTCAAGTACAAATTCAGTGCCGCTAAAAATGTTTTTAAAGTCTGCCAAAAGTCTGCCTGAAGGTTCTATACTCTGCCGCCAAATTATGGTTCCACTGCTGCGTAATTGTAGGTATACACTACTATAGCAAGTGGGTTCCTGTATGGGACTCACCGGCTGACGCCCTATCTCAACCTTTGAAAGTGGCAGGAGTTCTGCATTGGGGCGATATAGTTGAAGGAAGCAGTTGTCTGCCCTGGGACACTTGGAAGAACTTAACAAACTGCAGGTTCTCTAGATTTAAATATTACCAAATTTCAACGTGGTGCAAGAACCAACATTGGCAATGCCCAGGAGACAATGCAATGGAGGACGACCTCCAAGATCTAAACCCAAGGAAAAAGGAGATAGCTCTTTGGTATAATCATCTCCTTGTTGCTGCAGACAGGAAGCTAGATCCTCGTCATTTTGTCTGGGAGAAGTGCTTGCCGGAGGAAGAGCTGCAAAATTTAGGGCAAGTATCTCTGGATAAACTATACCCTTTAATTAAATCGGCTGCACTAGGAAAAAACACATTTTTACCCTTTACAGGATATACTGGTCCCCGCTTAAGATATCCAAAATAATGGGAGGTGGAGACACCAGATGTATATGATGCCGTATCCACGAGGCGGACGATATCCACATGTTTTCTACTTGTCCAATAGTGAAGGAATATATGGACACTGGGAGTAAGATCTTGTCAAAAGCACTGGGCAAAGATGTGGAGGTAAGCCCTACTTTAATCTTTTTTGGCATTGCACAGCCTTCAGAGGGTGAGGCAGACTTCACGGGTGAACAGTGTACACTTGTGTTCTACTTAATCCTCTTAGCAAGACGAGAAATATGCAAAAGATGGCGCCTGGCAGACCTTCCATCTTGGAGGGGATGGTGGACCTCAGTAAGATTTTTTAGAGTCCTAGATCAAAAGGTTAACTCCTATAACAATAGAAACGAGCTCAGGCTTTTATGGAAATTACTAGACCCAGAGTAATTGGTATGGCTAGTATGAACTGTCCAATTATTACACCTCTTGGTCAGCTTGCGATGTGCAGTACGGGCTGGTTCCCATAGAACATCAGCTGCGATCAGACCCCAGATATAAGCAATTGGGTGGCTAGTACCGAGCGAACTAATCTGTCCAGATAGGCTTTACTGAAGTATAAAAGTATCCCCAGTGTGATTTCTCTGAATGTTGGTGGTGGTTGAGGGGGGGGGGAGGGGTGTTGAGGAATATTTGGAGTCTCTTCCCCTTTGACATTTAATCCCAGATAGGATAATGGGATAAACATGACGTAAGATGTGAGCAATAGCCCATTACAGAGTGGCTTACTACTGTCCACTTTTTTTAACGTAAAGGAAAGCACTGTTATCAACATGATGATTTTTTGCCCCCCCCCCCACCCCCCTCCGATCAATTAAGCCCCACCAAGGGGGACAGGGGATGTCGGCCCCCGGTTTGAAGGCCTCTGAGAGAGAAGTAGAGTATCAGCAATAATCACATCACTCCCATCATCAAAAGCTAATAAAACACAAACACACAAACAGCCACTAAAGCACCAACTGCACCATCCACTTTACACATTACAAAAAGCACATCAAAACCACTGTCAAAACAGCATTATTCCATCAATGATATTAACTATCTAGGATGCATCTGAATCATAAACATAAAATGTACTCTAATTAGAATATCACAGAAACACATTTCCAAAACTACTCAATCATAACATATAAGCATAAATGTCATCCTCATCCAGGAAGCATCTGATTTGCTGCTGACCGGAGACATGCAGCAACAATCAACAACACTCTCATCCTCACCTGAAACCAAAGCTATACTCTCATAACTGAAAGAAGACTACATTTCTGCTCAGCCATTCAACTGGATCAGAGATGATCCTTCTTTTGCAAATGATTTCACTGTTTAAGCTCACATCAGGCTGAAAATTCATCCCAGTCTAATCAGTGGACCAGAACGCACCAATATACCAATAGGTTTATTTGAGTACTTCATATAAAACAAGAAAAAGAATAAGAACACATACAAGATAAAAGTTGCACATGAAACATTTAAAACAAACTGACCTCCTAGATCACAACTCCAGTACCTTATGGGCCATGTAGTTAAACATTAATGAGATGCAGCTTCTAAAGATATGCTTTGCGTAGAAGTCTTCAATACCTCCAATACATGTTTCAAATTTCAAATATGGCCCTTATTAATGTCAGCAACTACTTCTGTGTTGGAGCAGCTTCCAATGGGCATCAGTTTAAATAATGCATCTCATCTTTGTTTCAATTCGTGCAGCTGGGACAAAGATGTGTTATGGGCAGAAGATTGTCCCATATGGAAATAAACATTCTGGTGCAAAGTACGGCTCCTGAATTTAAACTAAAATGTTTGAGATAAAAGCTGTGGTAACATAATTGGAAAATGGCTCAAACTTAGATATACATTTTTCATTTGACAGGAATGTCTTGCACAAACAACCATGTGAAGTACTAAACACTGATTCTCTTCTATGGCCAGACCTTGCGTACTGTCTTATCATCTATGGCCATATACGATTTAATCATGTTAGGGGACTCCTAGAATTGTATTTGCCCCAACATATACAGACAACAGGATGGAATCTATGAAGCAGGCCTTCCTGACATCTTTAATGACTGTTAAAGGTGGTGTAGGTTTTCCTGCTGCCCCATCAAACAGTGGCTAGATTTCTGTCATGAAGACACATCAGGATCAAAGGGAATACCTGTATCCTGAAGAGAATTCCACAGTAGATGAAGATCGTGGATCCAGGAAGACAGCATATATACGGATACTCCATGAAGCTTGACAAATGTTTTTCAGGCTCAATTGAAACCAGAATACCTGGCCAATTGTGGCAGCTTTTGTTTCCTGAATCCATCTTGAGTCTTAGACAGGATCAGGATGGACCCATTCCGCAAGCCCAGACAATACTGCTAACAAAACATTTTTTGAAGATTATCAATGAGGCTAATTGTGCAGCAGTTAGCCGGATACTACCTGTTGTTCTTTTTTTTATATAGGTACTATTCCTACACCATGCCAACAAGATAATATAGAGGCCCTCTTAATATAGCATTGGACATATAACACCCCTGAAACGTATAATGGGACGTTCTGTAATTTTGAGCATCACGTGGAAGGTTTCCTCTAGGTAACCAGCAGTGGGATGCTACCATACAAATGGCATACTGTACTCCACAAAAATGCAATTACATAACAACATGCAGCAAACAGATTTCACATGTTTTTTGCTATTTACCTAATAAGACAAAGTGTGTAAAATCAATTTACTCACTTTGTCATTGGGTCTTCGTGGTAAAATCAGTAACTGTTTTTACAAAAATGTACAAAAATAGTTCAACATAATTGTATTTAATTTTAAAACGTCATTCAGATATTCCACGACTCGTGTATGGCAATTTAACAGCAATATAAGTGTTGTGAAGTGTTTAGTTTGGGTTCAATATCTATTTCCCTTTTGTTGCTGTGAAATAATCTTTCTGTCTTTTAGATTGAAACAAAATCTGTTTGCTCCATTCTGTCTTGCACAAGCAGCACTGGATTGTGCAAACACCATGCTTTGACTCCTGTACAAATATTTTGATATGTGACCCCTTTGCTAATGTTGACATTGCGCCAACTTATCGTATGCCGTGCTAGGTTTGTGTAAACACTGTGTGGGGAAAGAAGCCCTGCACGTTGGCAAGACAAAATCTGGCTCATCCCGGATAAAAGTTAATCTTTTAACCATTCATTTAATCAATAACCACAGTAATCACTTTATTATTATCTATCGAGCAGGACGAACTATTACGTGTTACAGCCACTCACGTATATACTTATTTCTATTCGAACTGACCTTTTATCTTGGTCATTAAGCATCACTATCTTTAAGGTTTAAGCAGGGTTCACACCGAGGTGAGTGTTTTCTTGGGAAATTCCTGTATTCCGAAGAGGCTGTCATAGCAAATTGAAGTGTTTGTAAAAAAAAGGGCATTTGTGTAATCGGCGTCTCATAGGTACTACAAATGACTGATCCTTCCTTGGAAGAGAGAGGATGAAACATTCAAAGGAGGATGTCTAATAGCTCTCCTTCCTTTACAGTAGTATCTGATGTTGCTTTGATGTACATCAAATAAGCACTTTGAGCACCAAGGTAGGAAAGTGCTACATAAATTCCAATACACCTCAATGTTCTGGCTGGTCATTGAAGCCTTTGCTGCCTGCTCTTTCCCTAACTGAGGGGCCGATTAGGATTGCGGTGAATCCGCATCCTCCGGGCCGGCGGAAGCCACCGCCGGCCCGGAGGATGCGGATTCACCGCTGCAGTGATTTACAAGACCCCCCCCCGCCAGATTAGGATGGCAGGGGGGTCGTGAAGACCGTCCGCAGCTGTTCCGCCGCGGTTCCGCGGCGGAAAAGCTCTAATATGGTTGCAGTGTCTGTCAGACACCGCCAGCCATATTAGGATTCGCCGCGTGACATGCCTTTCCGCGGCGGCAATGCCGCCACGAAAAGGCATACGGTCTTTTCTTTGAGGGCCCGTTGCGGGCCCCCACGGAGAAGGGGTGGGGGTGCACATGAGGGGTACCATAGGTACCCCCTTGCATTTGCTTGCACATAGCGGCAGGCACTGCGCAGTGCCTGCCGCTCTGTGCATGCAAATGCACTGCATGCAGTTTTAACATTGCGGCGGGGGCCACCGCAATGTTAAAAATACAGGATGTGACCACCAGGGTGGCGGTCACATCCAACTTCTCACAGTACCTGTTTGGAATTCTTACTCCTTTATTTACCATTTAGTCTCAATTTCTACAGGTCTGCACTAAACTTATTGAAGTCTTAATAGGGAGAACACCAACCTCAGAGAAATAAAGTACAAATAGTAAGAAGATGATGGAATAAACTTCCTAACTATAAGATGCCTCCTGATCTCAGGACTTTCAAAAAGATTTAAAACACCTTGACCTTTTCAGAAAAACACCCTACAATTGGTATTTTTCTTACACTTTTCCTTTTCTGCCTCAGATCATATCATGCCTCAGTTGCATATATTACATTTTTTGCTCTGGTCCTCTACCCTACGGGTACATTTGTTTGCAATTCTGAGCCTTTGAAATATTAAAATCCATTCTATCATACAAACCAGGTACCAGATGTACTATTATCCTGGTGGAATAAAGTGATAGCAATTTGAGTCAAGTGTTTTTTGCGACGAGAATCTTACTTTACGGAACAACGTAATGGTAGGTCTTTTCTCAGAATAAGAAATTGGAGTGGGTTGCAGTATGACCTACCCAATTACTATTAATAAGGCTGGTCACAAATTGCGGCTCACTCTGATTGACCCAACACATAGGACAGGTGACTCGCAAAAGGTGAACAGACCCCAATTCTTGTGATTTCTTATTTAAAAACTGTTCTTTAAAGCAGACCAATTGTTCTTAAAGGAAACGCCCTGTGTTTCAGTGAGAGCTTGCATTGGTCCCCTGGACCAGTGCATACTCCCTGTGAAACTTGTACTCTCTTTCTCAAAGGAGAAGAGGTCTAAATGGGACCCTTTCCCTTTGTCAAATACATTATCACCACAACTTGAGCACCTGTAACTTTTCAATGGTTTATAGGTTTATAGGTTTATTCCAGGCAGAAACCATTGATAAATGTGTTACCAATTCAGCATCTAGAAGGGACACCCAAAAAACATCCCTTCCAACTGCTGAATCAGTATCCTGTCACTATACCATTCAGGAATGGCTAAATCTCTACTGTTAGACCGGACATCCTTGGTGTGGTAGCTCCATATGTTTGGCTTCACCCCTCCTGTTTTTTAGAATTTGCTTTTATTGGCATTAGGACTCTGTGTACTTCACCACTTCTAGCCAGAGCTTGTTGTCTATCACTAACGTATGGTGCAATTGTCGTCTCCCTACATGGTACCTTTAATTTACTTGTAACTCCATAGTAACTGGTACTAAATGTACCCAGGGCCTGTAAATTAAATGCTATTGGGGGCCTGCCTTATCTTGGTTTGCAAGAAACAGAACTGGGCAACCCAATAACCGAGCTTGGGTAAAGTTATAGAAAAGTAAAAGGGCTAACAAGGAAGCTTTTAACCAAACTACTTATAAAAAGATGTCTTTAAAACTCAGAAGAATGATTAGTAAAATAGTAAAAATTTGTATTGTTCTAATCACTCTATATGGCATATAATTACTGACGGATTTATTTTCAACTGTTTCTGACTGTGATGGTACAGTGTTGATGGATTCTTGGAAATTGCTTGCTGTGCATCCCTTTTTTTAGTATGGTTTTCTTAACAATACATTGGTTTTTTACCACATTACGATATACACCTGCCTTTTTAATTTTTTTCCATGTATTATTCGTATGATATCTTCTGGGGACATTAATTAGAACATTATGATTTTGTACTCTACAATCATTTATACAGTTGGGTTGTAAAGAATATTTTTATAAGTAGTTTGATAAAAACTCCCTTGTTTGCCCTTTTAACTTTCTATAATCTTGGTTCACAGTGTTAGGTCCTTGGAGCTCCAGATCTTCTTTAGCTGAATGAAGGCAAACCTTGCATTACTGATGCTTGCCTTGACATCGGCATCTGTGTGCCCCTGCTTGTCTATGACACTGCCCAGGTAATTGAAGGCCTCAACCTCTTCCAGTGCATCTCCTGAAGAGTGACTGCAGTTGTGCTGCCTGTGTTAGCCTAGAGAAGGCTTTTTAACACCAATGTAATGTTGGACCTTCTGTATGGAGTAGAAATTTGGAGGTCAACAGTGACCACCATCAACAAAGTCCAGACCTCCTTCAACACCTACCAGAGGAAAATCCCTCAAATCCACTGGCCAAACACCAACAGCAACTTGTGGCAGCAGACTTCCCAACTCCTAGTTCATGAAGAAATTATGAAAAGACGCTGGGGCTGTATAGGTCACACCCTCCGCAAGCCCGCACCAAATGTCACCTAACCTGGAACCCTCAAGAGAAGATTAAAAGTGGAAGACCATGAAACCCCTAGTGGAGAAGCCTCAAGGCTGACTACAGGGAAAAGGGCTACAACTGGAGTCAGACTGAAAGAAAAGGGGGCTGGAGAGACATGGTTGATGGCATATACCCCAAGAGGGGTATTAGGCATAAATAAGTAAGTGGACCTGCAGCACCCATTGTGCCACCCACTAAGGTAGCCGTTTAAAACATGTCTCAGGCCTGCCACTGCACCCTATCGTTTCGTTTTAAACATTTCTATTAAGCCAAACATAACTTTTGCCAGGCCTAAACATTCCTTTTTAGGTCTCGCCCCGGCGATTACAGCCCGAATCGCTGTCTCGCCGCGAGACCTATAGTCAGCGGCTCTGCTTCCCAGGAGACAGGAGATGGGCAAGCGCAACATGCCAGAATCGGATCAGGCTGCGCGCGTGAACACGCGCTCCGATTCCGGCATGCTGTTCACAGGCACAATGGATCAGGATGCACGCACGCACACACACACACACAGAGACACACGCGCACACACACACACAGACAGACACACACAGACACACACACACGCACACAGACACATGCGCACACACACACATCCCCTCCCCCCACTCATCGGGCTCTTTCCGGGTGTCCCTCTCTCCCTCGGCAGCGGGTCAGTCTCGGCAGCAGGCGGGGCTCTCCACGAGCACGGGAGCACCGCTAGCTCACACGCTGACTTCCGGCTGGCTTCACGGGCACATGAGCGCGGGGTAGGCTCCCGCCTGCTTCCTGTCTTTTTGCGGCCCGCCCCCGTCCCAACACAGGTTGCCGGGCTTCCTGTCCAAGCCGGGCTACGGCGGTGAGTTTCTCAATACGTGACTTGTTCTTTTTCTTTCTAACTGTCCTTTCCCATTTCATTTTCTAGAATATAACAGCCCCATCATGTCAGCAATATCGCCTACTCGTGTTTGATTTTTGTTAGTCATTCACTGCAATGTTTTTTGCTCCTGCCGCCCGCTATCTCCCTTCTGTACCGGGATGGCTCCTGGAGTGCGCCGTCCTGTGGGCTCTGGCTGCCTCTCATCTCTGCACCAGCGGTGGGGCACTGGAGACAGCCTGCCTGCGTCCCGCGGAGCCTTCATTGCGGTGCCAGTGCCTCTGTGAGTACGGATGCAGTGCCTTCCACTGCCAAGGCTCTTAAAGGTATTACCACCTCTGCATGCTTCATTTCTCCTACCCGTTTCACTGAGTGCATCTGAGCGCCACACCATCTCCTTCCTCAGTCTGTCTCCATCACCTCTGCGTCTTCCCCAGTCTACAGCACACTGAGGACACCCTCCAGATCTTCTCCAAAAACTATTTCTGGTCCCTTAGTTTGACATTTTTTATCCACCCCTGCATACCCCACCTCTCCTCCACCTTACCATGAACCCCTGCACTGGTTCACAGTCCACCTTCACAGCCTCTCTCCGTGCAGCACTTCTCGCCTCACCGTAACCTGGCCCTCACAGTGTGGTCTCTCCCTCTCTCACCTCACATGCAGTCATCCCTCGATCACCTCGCACACTCACAGTCCCTCCACTCCGTCATTTGTACCCTCACCCCTCCATCACCTCCACCCCTCCATCACTGCGCAACCTCACAGCCCCACCCCTGCATTAAACCCATCCTCCTCTTAAGCTCCCTTCCTCTCTCTGCTCACCCTCACAGTATCACCCCTGCATCTCCACGAACCGTCTCACCCACCAACACTCACTCCCTGCAGTTCTATGGCCTCACATCCTTACTGTGTGCGGCCTCACATCCTAACCGTGTGCGGCCTCACATCCTTACTGTGTGCAGCCTCCCCCCCTCAACCTCACAACTCCAACTCCTCCGTCACCCACCCTCTGTCTCACCCACCACACAAAGCGCTCCACGACATGGGTCCCGAATACCTCAACAACCGCCTCTTGTTCTACACTCCCACCCGCCAACTCCGCTCCACCAGCTTTGCCCTCGACACCGTCCCACGGATTCGCAGAACCACCACCGGAGGAAGATCATTCTCCTACCTGGCAGCCAAAACATGGAACTCCCTCCCCGCACACCTATCAACGACCCAGGACCATCTCACCTTAAAGAAACACCTCAAGACCTGGCTTTTCGAGCAGTAGCAGCACCCCCACCCCTCCTTCAGCGCCTTTAGACCCTCACTGGTGAGTAGCACGCTCTATAAATGTTTTGATTGATTGATTGATCCCTAAGCTGTCAGGCCTACATACCTCTCACAGTGCATCTCAAACTCCTACTGCCAGAGACTGAGGTATACATAGCTGTCAGTGCATCTCCTGCACCCTGCTGCAAGAGAGCTGAGGCCTACACAGCTCTGTTAGTGCATCTCAAGCACTCTACTGGCAGAGACTGAGGTCTACACACCTCTCTCAATGCATCTCACCCCTGCTGCAAGAGACTGAGGCCTTATTATGCACCTTTCTGTGCATTACACCCCCCCTGCTGCCAGAGAACTGAGGCCTACACAGCTCTCTTAGTGCATCTCAAGTTGCAACACCTATTGCATTGTAATGCATGTACCATGGTGTGCATATTAATGCACACCTCATAGGTTTTATAAGCACAAAGTTAAAGCATTGTAATTCCAATGAAAAAAGCTCTCAACATCATGGAAATAAAATAAATATCGCATTTACAGAAGTGTATGATATTGCATTAGAAATCCATTATAATTATGTTGTTAAAAAAAATCACATTAATGAAAGCCATTATCATTTCCAATGCCAATAGCTCACACTCGTGTAAATACGATGCAATAGATTTTGCATTTGCAAAACTTTTAGCTATTAGCATTTTAAATTACAATGCCTTTTATTTATGTTTTACAAAAGAAAAACACAAAAAAATGTAATTTACAAGGCAATTCCTCAAAACAATGTCACTGCGAGACCTATTGCATTGTAAATGCTTGTTAATATTTATAAGTCACCCATAAGTTAGGCCCAAAAGGGTCACAGGGCAAGGTGCATTGTATTTAAAAAGTAGAACAGATGGGTTTAGGTTTTACATGTCCTAGCGGTGAAAAACATCTAACGTTTTTTTCACTGCTGCAAGGCCTATCTCTCTCTCACCGAATAACAGTGGGCTACCTTATTACATTTATTAAGTGATAACTTTTAAGATAGAAATATGCTGCTAACACTCAAATTGTATTTTAACACTCTCTTTATTGGTGAAGTTGGATTTTACAATTTTACACTTTTACAAAAGCTGGCATGTTCTTGTCCTAACCATGTGTGCCTTTTGTAAGTATCCTCGGTCACATGACTGTGACTGGCTCTGCAGTTTGGTTTGTGTATTCTTTACAGACAGTGACACAAAGGGAGCTTAAGTGTGGACAGGATAGGCCATCTTGGCAGGATGACTGAGAGCAGCTCCCAGCACTACATGCACTTCAAACGACTCTGCCTCATACACCAACAAAGGAATCTGACACCAGGCCTGTCTGTCGTTTGTCACCCCTAGACACGTTTGTAGCTTGACAAATGAAGGGAAGAACTTTCCAAAACCAGATGTGAGGGTAGGACAGGGAGTGCCCCCACAGGTTGGCATCATGTATAAATATTGGACCTCCAGAGCAACTCTTCAGAACTGACCTGGAACTGTGGAAGTTACAGAAGGACTGCCTTGCTGCCAGATGACTCCTCTGTTGCTGAAGGACTGCTCTGCTGCTGAGGGACTGCCTTGCCTCTGAGAAGGAAGACTGGATATGCTTTCTTTCATCCTAGACTATCTATAAAGACTCCAAGGGCAAGTTGACTGATCTGTGTGAGCTACAAGAAACAAAACAAGCTTCAGACACTTCCCTACACCTGTCCAGCTGGCCTGCTACACCGGACCTGCCTGAGCCCTGCTAGCCTCTGCTGGAACAAGTCCTTGTTCCCCAAAAGAAGCCTCATCTGGTCCTGGACCCTTGGCTGACATTAAACAAAACTCCTTGCCTAAGAGAAGGTTCCATCAAATCTACACGAATCCCTGCAAAACATTGTAGCAGAGCTGCATCAGATCCGACATTGAACGTCGCAAAACCTCACCGCACAGCTGCGAGGAGGACTGGCCCCAGGACCACGCTACGTGGCACCCTCATCTACAGACCTCCAGGAACTGGCACTCACTATGCAACCACCATCACAGAGCTCGCTGCACCCCACGCCATCATCTCCAGAGACTACATTCTACTCGGGGACCTGAATTTCCACCTCGACAACGGCAATGACCCCCAACTCCACCACACTAGGAGAGGTGTGACGCCGGGGAGACTGATGCTGGAATCCGGGGATCACCATTCAATCCCCGGCACCGGCGGCAGATTAGCCCAGCACCATATGACTCTGGGCAATAGCTTGCTTAATCTTCCCGACGGCCCCCAGTGCCTGGAGACCCTTACGGGTGATTGTTTACGCTTTACAAATGTAGTTTATTATTATTATTATTACTCTCCTCGACAACCTCGCCAACCTTAGATTGATACAGCTTGTGAACACGCCCACCCACAGAGCGGGTCACACCCTCGACCCCATCTTCGCGGGAGGAACTAACATCCACTTCAGCTACATCACACAGCCCCCCTGAACTGACCCCCACTGCGTCCACTTCACTTGCAACACCACCACAGCACCAAAACCCTCCCCACGCCACAACAACAAAACTGGAGCAAGGTCACAGAGGAACACCTCAGCACCACCCTCCTCCAACCCCCCCCCCCCATCACCACGAGCAACACTAACTCTGCAGCCAAAGAATTTCACTGCTGGATCTCCAGCTGCGCCGACAAACTTGCACCCCTCAGCCCCCCTGCCATACAAAGCCTTCTAAAAGCCCCCTGGTTTACCACAGAACTTCAAGAAGCCAGACGCTCCTGCAGACACCTAGAAAAAAACTGGCGGAACCTCAAAACCACAGAATCACGGAACAACCACAAGAGCTCCCTGAAGGAATACTACCAACACATAAGAGACACCAAACGGACTTTCATAAGAGACAAAATCCAGACCAATGTGACCAACACCAAGGAACTGTTCAACGTCATACAGCAGTTCGCCAAACCCACCTGCGAAGCCATGGATATCACACCCTCCCAGGAACTTTGCGACAAGCTCAGCTCCTACTTCTATATGAAGATCAAGGCCCTCTATGACAACTTCAACGAAACAACGACAAACACCACCACCCCCCTACCGACCACCGCCGATAAGCCTACCATCACGTCCTGGGATACCACTACCGTCTAACTCATCTCTGCAACCATGAAGAAAACCTACTCAGGAGCCCCTACGGACCCCTGCCCACCACACATATTCCACAGGGCCTCCACTGTCATCGCACACGAACTAGGAAGAACCATCAATGCCTCCCTTAGATCAGGCATCTGCCTGGAAGACTGGAAATGGGCAGAGGTAAAGCCCCTCCTCAAGAAACATATGGCCGACCCTACACACCTGAAAAACTACCGGCCCATCTCTCTTCTCCCCTTCGCAGAATCGCAAAGACCCAGCTGACCGCCTTCATAGAAAAGAACTCCATCCTGGACGCTCCAAATCTGGATTTTGCAGCAACCACAGCCCCAAAACCTCCCTAGTCGCCGCCACCGACAACATCCACATGCTACTGGATCAAGGACACACCACGGCCCTCATCCTCTTGACCTCTTTGCAGCTTTCAACACCGTCTCACATCGCAAGCTCACAGCCAGACTACACGACGCAGGAATACAAGGAGCCGCCCTGGACTGGAACCAATCCTTCCTCTCCAATAGAACCCAGAGGATCCAACTCCATCCCTTCCTCTCCAAACTGACAGAAATCAGCTGCGGAGTACCCCAAGGATCATCACTCAGCCCCACGCTCTTCAATGTCTACCTGGCCCCCTCATCAACGCCTCCCTCAGATCAGGCATCTGCCTGAAAGACTGGAAATAGGCAGAGGTAAAGCCTCTCCTCAAGAAACCTACGGCCGACCCTACGGACCTGAAAAACTACCAGCTCATCCCTCTTCTCCCCTTCGCGGAATCGTAAACACCCAGCTGACCGCCTTCATAGAAAAGAATTCTATCCTGGACGCTCCAAATCTGGATTCCGCAACAACCACAGCCCCAAAACCGCCCTCCTCACCGCCACCGACAACATCCACATGCTACTGGATCAAGGACACACCGCGACCCTCATCCTATTGACCTCTCCGCAGCATTCGACACCGTCTCACATCGCATGCTCACAGCCAAATTACACGACGCAGGAATACAAGGTGCCGCACTCGACTGGTGGATCTAATCCTTCCTCTCCGATATAACCTAGAGGATCCAACTCCCTCCCTTCCTCTCTAAACCCACAGAAATCAGCTGCAGAGTACCCCAAGGATCATCACTCAGCCCCAAGCTCTTCAACGTCTACATGGCCCCCCTCGCAGCCATCATCAGACAGCATGGGCTAAACATTGTATCCTACGCCGACAACACTCAGCTCATCCTCTCGCTCACGAAGAATCCCGAAGACGCTAGACTCTGCTTCCAGGAAGGAATGAAGAACGTGGCAGCCTTGATGACGGACAGCTGCCAGAAACTTAACTCAGAGAAAACTGAGGTCCTCATCCTCGGACCCTGCTCCACCGCCTGAGACAACACCTGGTGGCCCTCTGCCCTTGGGAGCCCACCGACCCATACAGACCACCCTCGGAACCTCGGCATCATCCTGGACACCTCCCTCTCCATAACCCGCCAGGTCAACGCCATCGCCTCCACCAGTTTCAACTGCCTTCGCATCTTCCGTAAGACTTTCAATAGATACCCCCCGACTGCAGAAACACTGTCACCGACGCACTCATCACCAGCAGACTGGACTATGGCAATGCCTTCAATGCCGGAATCAACAAAACTCTTCTACACAAACTCCAAACCCTCCAGAACGCTGCAGCCAGACTCGTCCTCAGGACACCGCACCACGAGCACATGACCCAATACCTACGAGGCCTCCACTGGCTCCCGGTCGAAAAGAGGGTCACCTTAAAACTTCTCACCCATGCCTAGAAATTCCTCAACAATATGGGACCCAAATACCTCAACGAGAGACTATCCTTCCACGTACCCAAGAGGAACCTCTGCTCTGCCGACCTTGCCCTGGCAGAGGGCCCCCGCATCCACAGAAACAGATCCGGCGGGAGGGCTTTCTCCGAACTGGCTCTTCAACTGACCTGGAGCCACCGCCCCCCACCCCTCCCCCAGCGCCTTGAGACCCTAACGAGTGAGTAGCGCACTTTATAAACCCCTGATTGATTGATTGATTTTTGTTTAACATTTAGTCTATTTTTCAAAATAGGGTTGGGATTTTTCTGGTGTTATGTTTTTACTTTGTTACTGCTTGTGTTCTGTGTAAACATTTTACACATTGCCTCTAAGCTAAGGCTGACTGCTTTCTGCCAGGCTACCAGAGGGTTAAGACAGGATAATTTAGTGACTTTGATGGTTCACTCTGACAAGGGTTGTGGTTGTTGCCTTAGTGCAGCTTTCACCCATCTCAACCAATAACCCAATTTTTTATCTTTACCAACCACTAAGATGAAAACATTTTGTAGTCACAATTTCTGAATCGGAGTGTTTGCTACTGCAAAAACATTTTCCTACGTCTGGCCCTCTGTCGCCCCCATCCACTCTGGTTTGCCTCTCCAGGCTGTATCCTATCTTGCTTATACTCTTTTTCTATGATCACTTCTACATTCTGAAACTTTCTGCCTATTTCTTCATGATCCAGAGCTACTTTCTGTTCTTTGTTTTACCTTCTGTACGTTGCTTTCTCTGGTCAACGTAATTTTTCTTTAGATTTAATAATTCCTTATGTAGCTTAATAATACATAGTTGTCTGACATTATCAGAGGCACTTTATCTGGCACTGTGAAGTAGTACCAGTAATAGTCTGAGGGCCTCATTTATGAAAAGTGTAGCATCGCTGACGGAAAACAGCCATGTAACACTTTTCATAACGCCATCCTTGCAACATTGTATGTACTGTATGGTGCTGCATGTGGCAAGGATTTACAGATACGTTAGTAATCCTGGCGTATCTGTAGGCACAAAAATGGAGATTGCTGGAGTGTGTCTGAAAACTGACGCAACTCCAGCAATGTGTCATTTCAAATGGGGCAAGCCCCATGTGAAAGGCACTGCGTACCCCCACGCATGCTTCTGAGTGGATGCGTCACTTTGTAAATATGGCACAGCATGGCACATTTTTTACACTGCTGCAGCGTCACAAAAAGTGACGCATAGGCAGCGTAAGGGCCTCATAAATAAGGCCCTGGGAGGTTAAGTGACCACTGATCAAAGGGCCCAATTCTATATAGTGAAGAGGAAACGAGATAATAATGATTTGGAACACTGTGTTTTTTCCAAGCCCCAGTCAGGTAGTTGTGTTTATTGGCAGCAACGTGGACCATTCCCAGCCAGGCCTACCATTGCTTGAGACAACCTCCTGTAGTCAAGGTGACCTCAACTGTTCCACACTTGTCTGGAGTTTCATGCAGAAGAAGGTCATGAAGCCATGATTGCTGGCAGATCTTATACTGTACTGCTTGGAGTTGATGGCATGTTGAAACCAGCTGGTTTCTGGCCTGTTGGCATGACCTCACAGTAGGTTTGAAGTTGTTGCCTTGCTGATATATCCCTACATTTTTACTGTCTAGGCCAGAGAGCCTGACCATTTATATTTACAATAATGTGAGGTAAAACACTCAGCACAAGACATATAACTCATGCATGTTGTCGCTGTGCCAAAGCATTACGCAGGCAGCAAAGAATTGTGTATTCCAAAAGTCAAACCAGTTTGCTTATGAGATAATTCTCTCAACTACAAAGTGAGAGTCCTTAAAAGTAATAACTGTAATATAAACTTGGGTTTTTAATGTGTTATGTCTGGTCAATGAGTTTTTGAGTCTCATTAGCAGCTGTACATTCAAGATTAACATTTACAAAATTATTTTCTTTGCATTATCTTTTTCTGTTGTTTTCAACATTTGATCGTCTTTTCACTTAAATACTACGCTGCCTTCATGTTTTTCCATTCATCTGTGATACTATTTCGTATTTTTAGTGAACCCTACTGCTGAAACTGTAGAAACAACACTTTATAGACCTCACTGCGGGGAATGATAGCTATAGGCACTGCTCAGCGCTGCTCTGATTTACAGGATAAATAGGGGAAGCAGGTAAGGCCACATAGATGACAAATGAGCACAGTCATGAACGGTTGATCTATGATCTTCCAGCAGACTACTTAAAAAAAAAACACCTATTTTAATGACGGCTAATCAAGAATCCCTAGATTTATCAACCAATCTCTTTAGAATGAACTGGATTTTTTTTTCTTTTCATTTAGGTGCCATCTGATCTATTGTGTGTCAAATGTGCATCTTTGAGAGACATATACTGGTATAGTGGCGACCAGTGACAAAGTATCCTTCTGTTTTTGACAATGTTCCATATTCTGAGCCATTAGGCACAGGCATGTGAATGGCGTATGCCAGTGACGCTTAATTGAAATGATCATGCCAAGGTAATAAGATATACAGGGACATATTTACAAGATCTTAACAACACCATAATGTCACTTTTTAAGACGTTCTGGTGGCGTTAAGTCCTTCGCCTTATTTACAAGGTGGCATAAAGCCACGTTAAGCCTTGTAAATAAGGCCCCCTTTCGTGCTACACTTAGCCTGAAAGGGGTGTGCAATGGGTGTTGCCGTGGGAGATCTGCTGCAACACCTATTGTTTTTGATGTTACTCCTATTTACAAGGTTCTAAACATGGGGCAAAGCCAAATTTTAAAAATCTGGTCTTAGCATGGAGAACTGAAATGAGGAGAAATGATTCATTTCTCCTCATGTTTTCTGTTTCTATGTGTGCTACATTGTGCAGCACACGTAGAAACCATTAAAAATGATGGGATGACCCTGTGTCCCTCATAACCTGTGTATGCAGTTATGAGCTACAAACAGTTCTGTCAGGTGAACGAAATATCCTCAAGGGTTATTGCAAAATAATGTTTTTCATTAAACATTAAATACTAAAAGGTCCTATAAATAATCCCTCAAGCATGTGTGAAACTTCTCCTACTCAACATTCAAAAAAATGATTTACAAAAACCACTGACACAACACAACCATTATCTTGTTTTAAATATATGATTTTTCATATATCAAAAACATGTATCTTTAACTCTTTTCATATTTCTCTTTTCAACGGCTGTCCAGAGAACATAAAGAACAATACATCACATTCACATATACATAGTGAAAATCACAAATCTCCCGGTGATCACATACACAAACATGAGACCTTGGAAACACAAATAATCAAAATGTCCCAGAAATGTTTTGTTCAGTGTATCCTTATATATTCTTTACATATTCCAAGGACAGCTGACATAGGACATAACGTAATGTTGTTGACATTTCAACCCTGTGATCTAGTGTTTTTCACTATACATCATGGAGGGTCTTCTTCAGGACTAAATCAGACCAAAGGGCAGTCTATAGGGAGATAAATGCCCTACACTAGTGTTGTGTGGTTGATGGCAGGGAATCATTGTTTAAAAAGAATGGAATTCGATTCAGCGGGACCTATCTATGGTAACTCACCTTAAATGTATTCAAAGAAAGACACATATGGCGTGTCCAAAATGGTATCCATTAGTTAAGTAACATGACATGCCAAACCCCATCCAGGGTTCACTCAATGTGGGGATGGGGTTATTATTACCTTCCTTCAACTGTAGAGCTCTTGGACCAATCTATAATTTAAGGTTACACATGTTATGGGTGAGGACATTTTTTCAAGACGGTTATTTTAAAAAAAACAGCCCAATGTGCTCTCCATGTTAGGGCCCTAATAAGTGCCTATGTTTAATTTATACATTAACGCAGCATGTTAAACCACTGTGTACATGCTTAGAAACATCAGTTCCATATAATTTACAAGACATGCTTACTCAGTGAATCCTACGAAAGAAATGAAAGGCTCCAGTGCTGACAATTAAGTGCCAGTGCCGAGCACCAGAAACTAGTGGTTCAAATTAAGCACTACTTGGGTAGTGTAAGCAATGCAGGTGTGTCAGGCATGCAGCGAGGAAAAGTCCAGAGGCCTTTGACTGTGCAGCCGAGGTTTCAGGATTTCTATGGTACTGCTACTTCAGTTACTGTGGTTAGAGGACCCTTTTACCTGTAAACTCTTCCAGTGGGTTCAGTGGGTCTGTCATCTAAAGGACCATCGTCACCTCCCCCTGTTCAGATCTCCTGTCTCATGTTTAGGTCTCTTGACCGGGATCTGAGGAACTGGCATCGATTTACAACAATATAGCTCCTATAATCAATATGTTAGAATTAGCATGATGTATCTAAACGTATTAGCTTATGCACTTACACATTAGCATAATTCCATCTGTCACGTTCTGGAACCCTAGCTTGCACCGCTCCCTGCATTTTACGTTTCCTTGTCCGGACCGACGCCATTTTGTGGCCTCGCTCGGAGCCCTGTATTAACAAACCCCATTCACTTCTTTCCTCGGAAAGCATTCTCCTGAGAAATACGCCAACTGTTGCAGAATTGCTGTTTCAGCTCGTTAGGCCCGTCAAGGTTGTAGGTAGCAGGAGAAGGCCCTGATAAGCACATTCCGGGAAGGGTGTGGGGCAGGCTGTCCAGAAGCTGGCAGAAGGGAGTCACCCGTCCGACCTTGCTAATCTAGGATGAGCTAAACAAAGAGCCCTTTGTCTGCCAAATATGGGCCTTCCTTTATGCACCAACCGGTACCAGCCTGTATTTTTCCATCTTGGGTAATGATTCTGCAAATGCAACTGTATATATGTGATGTTCTGATAATGTGCCAGCAGTCTTCTTGGCGGACCTCGTGGGGTTAGGTTGCAAGGAGCTCCTCTGGCAGAGTTTGTTTTTGTCTAATAAATGCTTGGACATTCTTCACTGCCAACTGACTGATTATTGGTAATGGGAATGGGATTGGTTGTGATTATAACTATAATTGGGAGGTGGTGAATAATTTTCAGTACTTCAGATCTACTCTTCGGGCCACAGGTCATGTCAATAGGACATAGGGCGGGTTCCTCTGAAGCAAGGCAGGCATCAGGTACCTTGGCTTCAGTCAGCATTTCTGTGACCTACTCTTAATTTTAACACTTCAGTCAGCTTTCTCCCCTACCTACTCGCAATTCTAATATATATTCCAACAGGACAACAGAGTATTGTGCACTACCTAGCTCCATGGAGTCAGTGACATTCACTTAAGATTTCTAAGAGTCCAGGGCACAATGGGTGGTAATAGAAACTGTGCACAAATATTGGCAATAAATGCATGAAAGGAAAGAAATGAAAACTATGATTTTTAATAAAACTGACATGGTTAAAAAAACACTGCATTGCTTCTGGATAATGAGTTATGTCATAGCAACCCATGACAAAACTCAATTCTGTAGTCTAGAAAAGATACAATACTTATATAGTGCGGTGATGTGCTTTTTCTAAAGCACCATCACAACATTATCAGCTTAACCGCGGCGCCAATTCCGCCGTGGTGCGGCAGTTTGAATGAGTGGGCGGGGCTGCGTCGGCCAACGGACGTGCGCAGCACTACCAAGGTAGTGCTTCCGACAGCCGTTGGTCGACGCGCCCATCGAAGGGGTTATACAAGTAGTAACACTATTGGAAACAAATGAATCCACTTTTTAAAAATCTATATCACAGAATCCAATCGATCTTATTTAATGCTTGACTCCTATGGTAAACATGTTTTTTTATCCAGTAACACTTTGAATGTTGGAATTTTCAAACCCAACATAAAATGTAAAAAAGCAATCAAAAAAACACAGACATTCCATAATGAACCATTGTGGTGAATGGAAAGCCAGGAATGGCTGAAGTTGTCACACAGTACAATGGGCAACTACGTAAAAAGTTTTAAAACAAGTTTCACTTTGTGAGTTTAGGCCTCATTTTTTTTAACCAATCACAGATTAAGCAGTGAAGTGGTGAAAGCTCAAAGATTCCATGGCATGTGCAGATGTTAGAATTAAAGTGATAACTGTCAAACATTGAAACTCCTCAAACACTGAAATTGCTAAAAATGGACCGCCTACCACAGTGACAGGTCCAAGGGCTATAGGACCAATGCTATAGCATCACCTGCAACCCTTTGGTAATGATGTGTAGTAGCAACAACTGAACGTGTCTAAACTGAGAAGATGAACAAAACCCCTAATTCCTGGCGCCTGTGTTCCCATCCAGAGCCAAAGCTCTGGTGTACTTTCAAAAGCCCCAGCCTTTCAGTTGAACTATTGTTGGGACTTTAGCCCAAGTGTCTTGTAGAAGCTGGTGCCAGTGCACACAGCCTCAGACAGTTCTCCACTGTGGTACCTGTCTCCCAAGAGCTCTGCCATCATGCAGGCCAATGGATCCAAACACTGATCTATGTCACGGCTTCAGGAGCAGCAAAAACACCAGCCCCTTATGCAAACCAAGGGAGCTCAGGTTAAGGATTAAAAATTAACTCTGGTACTAGCACTACTTTCTTTCACCTGCAATGAACCGTTTGGCTAGGTCCCCACTCTGTTCCATCACCAGCTCACAGTCTCTGTCGTATTGCGTAATCTTTAGCCTCTTCTACCTGCTTCCCCCTCCTGCAGCCTTTTCTTGATTTGTCCTCCTGTACCAAATAAACATATGCCCCAAGCTTATCCCAACAGCCCTGAGGCTGTCCCTCAATCCCACACCATCCACGAAAGCCCAGCCGGGATCTCCCTTTTTTCACCATGCTCTCCCCTCTTGCACCGGCCATGTAGCTAGAGATGTAACTGACTAGGTATCTAGCTGTGCAGAAAGAACAGGAAATCTGCAGGTGCCTTTGTAGAAATATGTATATTCATAGTGAGTGATATGAATGCAGGGTGAGGGATGTGACTTTTAGAGTTTGGGTGCGGGTTAAAGTGCAGAGGGGGAAGAATGAATGCAATTGGAGACTGCATACAGGGTGAGTGGTGAGACTGCCCAGTGAGCAGGTGAGTGGAGTGTCAAGTGAGTGCAGGGTAAATGACAAGTGTGCAGGGTGAACGGCGAGTGCATGGTGAGCGGTACAGCAGGGGCGGCCTTAGGCATGTGCAAGCTGTGCACCTGCACAGGGCCACAAAAATCCAGGGGCCACCACGCCAATATATGTCCTTAATATAATAATCCTCTGAGGATGGATACATATTTGCGTGGCGGCCCCTGGCAGGGATTTGGTGGCCTCTGTTCCACTTCCAAACACCCCCCCCCCCCTCTTCACTGGCCTCCGTGCTCCGCCCGCACGGACCCCCTCTTCTGGGGCCCCCTACATTCGCTCCCTGCCCAGGGCCGCCATGAGCCTAGAGACGCCCCTGGGTACAGTGTGATCACTGAGTGCAGGGTGAGTGGTGAGACTGCAGGGTGAGAGTTGCAGGTGAGTGGAGTGTCATGTGAGTGCAGGCTAAGTGGTGTGCTCCTGTGGGTGCATGGTAAGAGGAGGATAAATGGCATAAGTAGATGGTGATCTTTGCAAACACAGTGTGATTAGTGTGAGTGCAATGTGAATATTGAAAATTATGGGTTAGTTGTCTGAATGCACGCTCCGAGTAACTCAGCGTGTTTGTTATCCAAGGTAGCGAATGGGGCCTCAGACATCATTTCTATGATGGCATCGATCATGGGGGGGTGGAGAAAAAAAATAACTTGTGGGTTCTGCAACAAACTTTCAGACTTTTCATATTTATTTATTTATAAAGTTTTATATATGGCTTTGTGTGTGTTATACTGATATGTATTAAAATAGGAAATGATGTGGCATAACTGTCAAAGCTGCTGTGCTCATTTTGAGTTGGTGAACAATTATTTAATCTAGGCGCAAGCTTAACATCTTGTGATTCTGAGCCAATCGCTTTACCTCCTCGTGCCTACAAAAATGAATGCGTCCCTGTATAATATAACTGATGCTCATCAAAAGTGCCGCTCTGCCTTCTGGGGGGCTCAAACTAATATAAAACTGCAAAATAAACAAAGCCTACGGTTACTTTTCAGGAAATGCATTCTCACACTATGGCAACAAAAGTAATTTGCAAGTGTAAGGACTAGTCAGGTTGGAGACAGGGACGCTAGGAACCCGTGAAAAGACAACATGGCCTTGTTATCAAGTAAATGATTGTTTAAAGACCTGTGAAATACTCCGTGTGGCTACCAAAAGACGGCAAACCAGCCAGCCCACAGGAGCTCAAGAACTGTGTGTGTATGTGACTGGGATGATGCCTCAGCCCGGGCTGTCACACAAGACAGTGGCGGGAGGGGTGCAGCTAATGCCCTTGAGCCCTATGGGCGCTGCACGCTTGCACTGAGGGATATGACTCCGAGGTCTAACCTGCTATCAGTGCAGAGCACACTCCTCCCAGATAATGCAAACTGCCCCTCTGAATCTCATGGTTTGACCTGGTTTTTAGAGGTGAGAACCAAAACAGCGACGCTTTACTCTGTGTAGCGCACTTCCCTGCTGCGTACATATAAAATGCACTCATAATGTATATATTAGCGAGCTACGGTGAAAGGGTACTGTAGGTCATAGTTCGTGTTACACCCACGTGCAGTTCTTAGATTACACAACCCAATGGCACAACAGATCTGAAAATGAGCGAACCGCTGGCCCTGGGGACAAAGTACTGGTGCTATCTGCAACCAGTTCAAAGTCCTCCACACATCTCGTCGAGTGCCCCAGCCTGCATCTAAATCTTTACTGATTTTCAATCTGACATTAAAAAAACAGGGCACGAGTCGGGCATACACGGGGTGGACAGCGTCCACCCACTATTTTCACAGGGTGAAAGCACTCCACCCTGCCAATAATTGGGGCCCCTCTGAATGATGTGCTGAACTCATCCTGGTGTAACTTCCAAACACCTGGACACTTTCAGTAGAGCCTGCAAGTTTTCTGCTTTCCATCTGCAACAAGCAACAAGTGCAGGCGGGGACAGGGCTTTCTTATTTAGAAGACTCCTGCTGGGCCCATAAAAAAAGGCCGGATTTGAGGGGTCAACTGGCCTCCTTTTGTGAGTCTCTTGGCTGGGAGCAGTCAGGAGCCTCACAACTGATGCAAATGAAGCGGAAGGGAAACAAAAGCTCACACCTTGTTAGCACTTCACACAAACTTAAGAGAGGCAGCTTTTCACTTTGTTCAGTCCCTGTTTAGTAAATATGCATGCAATTTAAGAATGTCAGATGTGTTGGTTTTTCCATGTATTTACACACAGCAAATTGCATTTATATAGAGCTTATTAGACCTGAGGAGGCGTTAAAATCATTTAAGTACCACTATTTTTTTCTTGTATAGCCCTACTCACCCTAATGCAGGGTGTCAGAGCGCTTTACATCAACACGTGCATAGTACATGTACAATAAATGATATAAGTTTATGAATAAATGTACAGGATGTTTTACATAAAACGGGGATAGCAAGGTGTAGAAGTTACATATTATCTTCCATAGCTCACTATGCTATTATCCTTGCAATGCGCTTAAACGTACACATGATAGACCTGCTAAACATATATGTGACGGCTTTAGATCTGATGTCACTTCTTGTGATGCCACTTCCTCTAAAGTCGTGACCTGTGATGCCACTTTCTATGATGCCAATTCCTGTGTTGTCATGTGTGATGTGCACTGTGATGTCGCTTGCATACTGCCTGACTAGGTTACTCCTCCCACTTCTGTTTTTTAGGACTTGTGCCCTGAAAAAAACCCTTGGTGCTTCAAATGGGATGACAAATTTGGATTATCTAAATATCTAAAAGAGGCGTAGCACCAAAAGCATAACTAGGATTCTTTTACAAGAGATGTGGCCTATATAATCATGAGTGTGACCTATATAAACTAGAATTCAAATGGAAAGCAATTGCATGTTTCTACGTGTGTATTTTGTTAGTAAGTACAGACACATACACCCAAAACAAGCTAAACGTCTTGTTAGCCCTGGCCTTTATGCTATACCGGCGAAATGTGTAGGTAACAGCTCCACTCCTCCCTTCAAATTACTTTCCTCTGCAATCTCTTTTTCACCCTTACCCCCACACCTTTTCTCTGAAGTCCCTCCACGGGAATGTCTCACTCATCATCTTCTTTCTCTCCATAGCTGTCTTTTCACTATCTCCTGCCACATGTATTTTAGGCCTGGGCGGTAAATTCGTTCCGCCTGTGGAATTTGCAGAATTTGGGTAATTTCGCGTTCCGCGCAGAACGCAAAATTGCCCAAAATTCTGTGTTCCGCGACTTCATGAAATTTTTTGCTTGTTCGCGTTCTCAAATGCGTGTTTGCAAGATATTTTCCCCGAACACAAAAACAGTGATTAAGAACAGTAAAAAAGCATTGCGAACACGCCATTCGCATTTTCGTGGAATCTCTGCATGTTTGCAGAGATTTTTACCGTTTTGCAAAGATTTGCGGAACACGATTAGACAAATTCCGCCCACCCCTAATGTATTTATTTTCGTCTGTTTTATTTCACGCACACACTTTGCAGTTTCTTTTTCTTTGACGCTGTCAATATTTCAACAGCTGTGTACCTCTTCAGACATTTTTCGAATGACTCGTAGGTATTGTTTGCACATGTAGGACCACTGCTCTGGACTCTCTGCAGAGAGGCCAAGATCTGGATGTGCATGTAGTCTGACCATTTTTATGACAAAGTGTCACAGCACAGTAAGAAACGTGCACTTTCTGCAGCTTCCACTACAGAGTTATGAGCTATGACCCTCATGGCTACCCAGAGAGCAACTCAGTTCCTGAGAAAGTGCGCTACACCACACACACGATGCATAAAAAAACTGCAGAAACACTCGAGAATGTGGCTTTAGTTGTGAGTAAATGAAGGGCTCCGAACAGACACTGTCTATTTTTAAGTCCTGCCGCCCCAGAGCACTGGCAGGACTCACCACACTTAAAGCTCTGAGAGCATTTGAGAAATGACAGTATAATCGGTGAGTTAAATCTTAATTACTGTTTTGGTTTAGAGGCTGTTTTTGTTCATAATCACTCTGTTAGCACACATGAAAAAAATGTTTTATGCTCGTCTATATTCCAATCTATAGGGCCCATTCACAAAAGCATTTATGAGTAAGTGAAGTAGAACTGCAGGAAGACTACTTTCAGATGCTCATAAATGCCTTTGTACAATCTGAGCATACCCCCCTCCCCCGCTCCCAGGGCAGCTCCTGAAGTATATGTTGCAAGCCCTCCAGCTAAACCTCAATACTCTCTTTGTCAAGGATAGGCTCAGGAGCATATTGTTTTTAATTTCTTAGTTTCTCTCATCTTTTTAGCATGCCTTTGTTTTAATAACGAGTGTCAGTATTAGCACATTAGCCTTGAGATGCTGGCATCTGCTTTGAAAGGATTGTGTGGTAAATGATTTCTATATCTTTTCCCTCTCTACCAATTCATCAGAATGTCCTGTGTGACATCATGGAATGTTTGAGTGCCTTACTGTGGCTAGATTGTCTGTTGGTCATCTCAGGCTGAGGAGCTGGTAGCTCACTCCTGGTGGGGTTTCTCCTTTGTATCTTCTTACCTTCTAACTTGCCACCTATCTACCTGCTAATAAAGAGGGATCTACTACTACACCTGGACTACGGATCATCATTTATGTACCACAGTTTGGCGACGTTCCTTGGACTAACCTACGCTGCAAGGAAAGAGGATTGAAACTCAACTTTAAGGAAACCTAGGACTGTATTGGGACTCAGTAAAAGCCAAGACTGGAGAAAGCTAATCACCTGGAGATCAGAGAAACACCCAGTAAGCCCCACCAGTGTCCTTTTCAGCTTGGACAGCCTGCACCCTGGGCATTTGTTTTGTGTGAGAGCCAACTACCATTTCGCTGTCATCTGGAGACTGTCTGTCGCCAGCTACAGGAGCCACTGACTCAGCGGGCCTGATCACCCTGCTGCGTTTTCCGGCTGCCTTTTGCACCTTGACAGGTCACCCTCAACCACTGTGGAACTGGTGTCTTTTCCCACAGTGTGGGCACTTCTCCTCCTGCGAGCGCTTGCTGTATTTGCTCTTCTGGAGGTGCCCCGGCGCTAGCAGTACCCTCTCCCTCACAACGGCCAGTATCTGTGGTGTCGTGCTGTTGTGTCTCTACTCTTTCCATCTATGGCGGTGAGTGCCATTTAAGCATTCTTCAAGTGAAGCCTGTCCTGCTTTTCGAGTGTTGCTTGGTGTGTTTGGACCAATTTGCTTAACGTTAATTCTCTCGTCACTGTCAACGAGATGACAGTTTTGGGTGTAGCTGTGACCTTTCTATCACAAGTAAGTGATTTTGCGCTTCAATGTTAAAAGGACATACAGCCGATGGACAATTGCATTCTTAAGTTATCTTGGAATATTTCAACCGCCTTGCAGCCTTTCAAAACCACAGTAAGTGTGCGCGCCTCTCACCTCTTCACACCCGTCGCCTGGCAAGCCCTCTATGACGTTTTGCTTCGTTGTTTGCTGCATTGCTGCCTCATGTCGTTTTGGTGCAAAAGCGTGCCTGGAACCACTCGGCGGGCGTCACATAAGCACGCCGCCATCTTGCGATTTACTTGTTCCTTTAGTCAAGTGTAGTCTTCTCTGTACAACGTCCTCTGCCAACCACATTGTTCTCACTGATAAAGTTTTGGGAACCCGGGTGAGTCACAATGCATCGCGCGCAAGCAGCATTCCTTCGACCTCAACATCAGCGCATCTGGTTCCATTTTCTCATGTTTCACGGATATTTTTGCAAGTACACATCTACGAAGGACTTTGATTCAACTTTCGGTGCACTTGTGGGGCAGCCACCTGGTTCCTAATGGTGACTTCAATTCCTGGCAGGAAAATGGCGTGTCAAGCACTTTGTGCTTGTCTGGCTGTCTCATATGGGTTTTACTTTCCTGTGATGTAGTCCTGCAGCAGTCTTCTTGTCTTGGTTGGAGGCTTCGTTTCCTTAAGCAGAGGATCCCGTGGCCTACTTTTCAAGACTTGCCTGCACGTCGCCTCACTTAGTTTCCTGGTGTGAAGTCACTCATCGGAACTTATTTCTATGCTTATGCTTCAACTTATTTGTATCTCAGTGTATGTTGTGGGCTGATGTGTGTGTTGGGCATAATGGATTGTTCTATCTATCTTTGGGAGGATGTTAGAGTGTTTTCTCATTTGTGTATTCTTGTCAGTGGTTATTTTATGCTGTACCCTATCATCGGGAGTTCGAGTTGGGTTCCTAAGGCAAAATCTTAACCCTACAGTGTACCCTTATTTAGGGGAGGGTGTGGGGCTAGTCAATGCCATATTTTGAAACTAGGGCGATGTTGTACCTTATGGTGTACCCTGTATATATACATATATATATATATATATATATAGGGGATGTTGTAGTCTTGGTCTCACAGGGTGTGTATCCTGTGTTTCACCCTGCTAGGGTGTTTGTGTCTAATCAATGCTCCATTCATGTACTAAGGGTTAGTACCCCATGGTGTACCCTTACTTAGGGGAGATAGTGGGGAGGTTGTGGTGCCAGTCAGTGCCAAAGTTTTGTTTCCTAGGGTCATGTTGTTACCCTTTGAAGAAGTTACGTCACACACTGTTAATGTGGTGTACACTTTCATTAGGGGAGGTTGTCTGCATGTAACTACTATGTTCAGAAGTTTCAAGGATTAGTATCCTTTGGTGTACCCTTTTCTGGGGAAGGTGGTGTGCGTGGTCAGCGCCACCATTAGGTGATGTTGCGTTGAACAATTTTTACATTGTTCCATGGTGTACCCTTTGTTAGGGGAGGTTGTCTGCATGTAACTACTATGTTCAGAAGTTTTAAGGATTAGTATCCTTTGGTGTACCCTTTTCTGGGGAAGGTGGTGTGCGTGGTCAGCACCACCATTAGGTGATGTTGCGTTGAACAATTTTTACATTATTCCATGGTGTACCATTTGTTAGGGGAGGTTGTCAGTGATTGTCAGAAAGTTGTATCACTCTATTTTTGTGTTGTTCCATCATTGCGTTGATCAATTTTTACATTGTTCCATGGTGTACCCTTTTATTAGGGGAGGTTGTCGTGATGCACTAGTCTGTTTTGCAAAGCATTCCCTTTTTCTGTGTAGGTTGTTAAATTTATTGCACAGTTGCCTAAGTACTTACTTATTGTACTTATAGGTGCACCCCCTTTCTTGAAGGGTGTTTGTCCATCTTGTGTTTTTTTTTGTTGCTACAAGTTGTGCCTTTCCTTTAGGGACGTGGTTGTAGCCTCGTTGCTCATAGCTACTTTTCCCTTGGACATCTGGACCTGGCGTACATCTTATTGTGCTTACTTCCATCTGCACACATTTTGTCATTTGGTTGTTACACCCTATTTGGCTTACCAGGGTCGCTACCTTGTTTTATTAAGAAGGGTGGATGGGCATGTAATGTAATTTGCATTCTTGTGTTTTGACCAACCATGACCATTTGTGCATCTTATGAATATCTTTCTAAATGCCTCTTTTAATTTTCTTTGTTTCTGTTTCCACGCTTAAGTTTCCTGCTTTTCAAATGCCTTGCTCTTGTGTCTACAGATTCCTCTGAATCCTTCCGCTCCGTCTAAACTTCTTACTTGCTGTTGTTCGTTAACAGAAGAGGATGTGTGGTAAATGATTTCTATATCCTTTCCCTCTCTACCACTTTATCAGAATGTCCTGTGACATCATGGAATGTTTGAGTGCCTTACTGTGGCTAGATTGTCAGTTGGTCATCTCAGGCTGAGGAGCTGGGAGCTCGCTCCTGGTGGGGTTTCTCCTTTGGATCTTCTTACCTTCTAACTTGCCACCTATCTACCTGCTAATAAAGAGGGATCTACTACTACACCTGGACTACGGATCATCATTTATGTACCACAGATGTCTCTGGACTTTCTCCCGCTTAGCTGCCTAACCCTTGATTGGCTACAAGAAAAAGATAGCCAGGAATAATTTTTTGTATTTTAAACGACTGGCAAGTAGCACTGTGACATAGGGTACCATCAGCGATGCCTGACTTTGCAACCAACATCATGTCGCAATGTGGGGCTTGCAGTTTAGCTTTAAACTCTGCCATTATGGGCCCAAACCCTCAGTGCTGCTGGCTATGATGCCAGATTTGCCTCAAGAGTTATATGCGACATGGAGCCACTTGCCAGCTATGATATAACATTTTACAAAGGTGTCTACTACATTGAAAAAACGACTTGCTTCACATATAAAGCCAAAAGTAAAATCTTCTCACATATGTTGCGAGGTTTCCCTATTTTAGTCACATTAGGCATTAAAACAAGCACTGGCAATGCAAATTATTTTCCTTTGTAGAGTGGAATGTTTTATTTTGAACCTCACAACACAACAACGGTACAACATGCTAAAAAGTAAAGGACAGGTGACATAGTAGGAGGAACTTAACAGGGTTCTCGCACACATACAGAGTAGGTACAACAAAGGGAGTGAGTAAAGTTAAAGGACTGTAGTTTGCTGTTCATAAAGAGACAAACATACAAGAAACGCAACCCTCCAGGAGGAAATGGCTGCACCTCTTATGGCACTGCCTTGCATTCATGTGAATCCTCATCTACCCTGTTTGGTATACTTCATCAGTGAGTTCTACTTTTAGCACTGGAAATCATCTGAAAACAGTACACTTCACTGGTTAGGCCTATACTAAAATTGTGTGTGCTAGCTAAACATGCTTTACAAGTTTTTCAATGCTACAATATATTTTTTTTAAATACAGCATGCCCTGCTCTTCTTTACTCTCTACCTGTCGCATAGCCAGAATATTTCCCCTGCGAGGTCAGACTATACGTTTCAGAGAAAAATACCAGACCCCTATGCAGGCAAGAGGGCTCAGGTGAAAGGTTAAAAATTAATAATGGTGCACTGCAGGTTCACCCTCCCGCAATGCACCACTGGCCTAAGTCCCCACTCTATTACATTACCAGCTCACAGCGTCTGTCAAACTGCTTCATCCTTAGCCTCTTGTGCATGCTTCACCATTCTGCAACCTTTGCCTGCTTTCTCCTCCTCTACCAAATAAACACTTGCTCCCAGGTTATCCCACAGCCTCAGGCCGATCCTCAATCTCTCACCATCCCCCAAAGCCTCAGCCCTGATCTCCCTCCTTTCGCCATCACTCTCCTCACGTAGTTACAGATGGAATGACTAGGTATCTAGTTCTGCTGAAAGAACAGGTGTTCTGCACGTGAGTTTGTAGAAATGCATATATTCATGCCAGTAGGGTGATTTTTAGGTCTCACCTGTGACAGAGCATGTGCTGCGTGTGCATGCATTCTTGCTAGCAAAACATATTGTATATAATAAGTGTTGAGTGGGTGAATCCAGGGTGAGTGTTGTGCATGTCTGAATGGTGTGAATGAAGGGTGAGTGGTGTACCCATGTGAGTGAAGGGTGAACTGTGTGAGTGACCGGAGTGCCTTTGTAAGTTTAGGATGAGCGATTTGCCCTTGTGAACATAGGGTGAGGAGTGAGTGCAGGATGAGTGATGCGAGTGCTGGGTGAGAAGTAAGAGTGACAGGTCAGTGGAGTATCATGTGAGTGCGGGGTAATGACATGTGTGCAGGGTGAATGGCATGAGTGTATGGTGAGCAGTGTACGTACAGTGTGATCACTGCGAGTGCACGGTGAGTGGTGAGACTGCCAGGTGAGAAGTAAAAGTGACAGGTGAGTGAAGTGTCATGTGAGAGCAGGCTGAGCGGTGTGCTCCTGTGGGTGCATGGTAAGAGGAGATTGAATGGTGTGAGTGCATGAGGATCATTGTAAATACAGTGTGATCTCTGCGAGAGCAAGAGAAGAACTGAGAATGATGGGATGGGTTAGTTGTCCGAATTCAGGTCAGCCACTTGGTGTAACTTAGCATGTTTGTTATCCATGATAGAGAGTGGGGTCTCAGATATAATTTCTATTATAGCATAGGTATACCTGTAGGTATTTTGACATCACTTGTCTCGTTCCCTGCATGGCCAGTTAACATTTTATATAAGAGCTCCCATAACATCTTTGGTTGAGTCCGCCCAGGTAGTACCATCTTGCCTGGGTGTGGAAAGACGCCTATGATGAAGCATATCACAATAAGTGAGTGATGCGTCTTCTCCAATACCTTTGGATATCTCATCACCCGAAGATATTCTGAGGCTTAACAATTGACCTCAGTGGGACCCCCTGCGCTTTTCCTTTTTTGTCTTCTTCGTTTGTTGATTTCTTTTTGCCTGAATATCCATAACGGATAGACAGACACCAGCAGTTGCCTTTTTGTGATGCAATACTTTTCAGGAAATGCATTGTCACACTGTGGCAGCAGAAGTAATTTGCGACTGTAAGGAACAGATCGGCAGAGTGGAGACCTCTAGGAAGCAGTGACAAAACAACAAAGCCATGTTATTAGGTAAATGGTCTTTTAATAACCTGTGAAATATTAGGGTGCGGCTGTGATAGGACTCCTGCCCCGTCAGCCCACAGCAGCTTAAAAATTGTGCGTGTGTGTGTGAAGCAGCCTCAACCCAGGATGACACACACCATATGGGCGTTGCGCGCCTGCACTGAGGGCTATGACTCCGAGGTCTAACCTGCTATCAGGGCAGAGCGCACTCCTCCCAGATAATGCAAACTGCCCCTCTGAATCTCATGGTTTGACCTATTTTTTAGAGGTGATAACCAAATCAGCTAAAGTTTTACTCGGTGTGACGCACTTCTCTGCTGCATACACATAGACTGTACACATAATGTATATATAAACGAGCTACAGTGAAGGGCTTCTGTAGGTCACAGGGTTCGTGTTACACCCACGTGCATTTCTTAGATTACAAGCCGATTGCACAACAGATCTGAAAAAGAGCGAAATACTAGTGCTATCTGCAACCAGTTCAAAGTCATCCACATCTCGTGGGAGTGCCCCAGGCTGTATCTAAATCTTCGCTAATTTTCATTCTGACATCAAAAAACACTCAGTGCTTCTAATGGGTTGACAAATCTGGAATATCTAAAAGAGGCGCTGCACCAAAAGAATAAGATTCCTTTGCAAGAGATGTGGCCTATATAATCATGATAAATGTGTTCGATTTTCTAATGATTTTTAATCCTGGCATTCTTGCTATATCAGATAACAGCTCCATTCCTCCCTTCAAATTACTTTCTCTGCAATCTCTTTTTCTTAGTCGCTTACACCCTTGCTCCTCACACCTTTTTCTTTGAAGTTTCTCCACGAGCAGGTCTCACACATGATCTTCATTCTCTCCATAGCTGTCTTTTCAACATCTCCTTCCATATGTACTTATTTTCGTCTGTTTCATTTCATTATTCTCCTTAACAAACACACACACACAGTAGTTTCTTATTCTTTGACGCTGTCAATATATCAACAGCTATGTTTCCTCTTCAGACATGTTTCCAAGGTTTTGATGAGCATGTAGTCTGATCACATTTATGACCACGTGTCACAGCACAGTAAGAAACTTCCTAGAAAGTGCAATATAAGACTCACACATGATGCATGAAAAACAAAACTATAGAAAACATCTGGGAAATTTAATGTGGGTTGCAGCGATTGATATGTTGGTGAGTTGCAACTCTGAAAATTCTGCTGAGGAGTGGCACAATGAGGGTATTACTGATGTGCAGTATCTGGAACTTATCAGTCAGTCACATCAATAGTGTGGATGGGAGAGTGTCAAGAAGTGCTTTGATCAACATCAACTACTTTTATTATGTGTTGCCTGAGTTGAGCGTGGAGTTGAGGTTGTTTCATCATTCCACCTGAATCTTTAAAATGGCCCATGAAGGTCATCTTTGTATAACTCCTAGGAGGAGATTTCTTTGTAACCAGTATTAATAGCCTGGTATGGACAAAATGTTGAATAACTACATACGAGTTTGTTAAGAGTGTCTTTTATCAGATAAAAGTTGGCATGTGATTAAATCCTCGTTAATCAATGTGGAGATACCAGAGCAACCTTGAGATTAAACAGTGATTGTTTTTAGGGCCGTTCCATTGTCTACCTTTAGACCAGACTTATTTCATAGTTCTAATTGATTATTTTTCCAACTGGATTCAGTTTAAGGCCGTAGCAGCAATCACTACTGAGCTGACAATTGGATTTTTTAAAATCTATTTTCTTTGGAGGGCGTTCCTAAAATTATACTGTTGGATAATGGCACACAATTTCTTTTGGCAAAAATATGTAACTTTCTTAAAGAGAATTGCATCAAACATTACAGAGAGGATCTATATTATCCACATTTGAATAGTTTGGTAGAAAGGGCTAATGTGTTAATCAAAGAGGGGGTCCAAACTGCTATCTCGTCCAGTTTAGATGTAGCTGAGTATTTGAGGTGTAAAAATAACAGCTATCATAATACACCTCTCTCTACGAATAGAGTGATTCTTTATGAGTTGCTATGCAAACGAGTTGGATGAATTCGGGGAAAATTGTGGTTAGGACATTTCTAAGGTTAGGAAAACTGTTTAAGTATCTCAGACTGAAAGGAAGGTACACTGTGATAAGAACTTTAATGTGAAAGAAAGAAATGTTTATGTGAGTGATTGGGGGCTAATACAAAAAACTAATTGGGTACCCAAAGGTTGTTTCAGGTTTAAGACACAGGGGGTAGATGGATTATAGCGAAAAACAAGGTACATGATAGACCATTGACTCTGGTTGGTTACTACAGTCCAAATTATGATGATTGTGACCCCTAATAAACCTTTTTGCTAACCTTTTGGACTTCCCGTATCCAATAATTATGGGAGGAGATTTTAATGTAGTACTAAATCCTAATTTGGATAAATCTAGTAAAACTAGAACTACTCCAACCCCGAAATCACGTAATCTCTTAAAAGCTATGATGGCCCAACATACACTCCGCGACCTTTGGGGAGAAAGAGCAGGAACCACACAGGGCGCGTCTTATCACAATAAGAAATATGGGAGAAGGTCCAGAATTGATTACTTTTTGATAGATTGGTGTTTTAGAGAACATATTTTGAAGATAGAATATAAAGCAGCTCACTTATCTGACCATTCAGCAGTTCTACTAACATTGAAGGATAGTGAGGAAATTAAAAGTACAGACTTAGAAGGAAAACAATAGAGTTAGAGAAAGAGCAGGCACTAACTAAGAATCAATTATCAGAGATCCTCCAAATACGGAACAAAAAAAGGTGGGTCGCTAGTAATCTGGCACATTTTGAATATGGGGAGGGGGCTGGCAAGCTCCTAGCTTGGAAAGGTAAGGCAGACCGAACAAAGAATAAAGTTAAAGAAGTCAAAGAAGCTCAATCGGGTATTCTATTGAGTAGCGATGTTGAGATTAATGAGGCCTTTAAAGAATTCTTTGGCAACCTATATAAGGAGCGAAACGAGTAATTAGTAAACAAAGGGATAGAGGATTGGCTCTCGGAATGTGTAAAGCCTATAGAGGGTAATCAACAAAATAGCCTCAACCAAGAAATTAAACAGAAGGAAGTGGTCAATGCCATCTCAACCAGCAAAAGGGGTAAAGCGGCCGGTCCAGACGTATACCAACTGAGCTATATACAACCTTAATAGAGGAAGTGTCCCCCTTGTTGGCAGAGGTGATGAATGAGATATTAAGCCAGGGTAAAAAACTGCCTAAATCATGAAATGAGGTTACAGTTTCTCTTATTTTTAAAACCAGAAAAAGATCTTACAATATGCAAGTCGTATAGACCAATCTCTCTTTTAAACTCCGATTACAACATTTTTACAAACATTTTAGCAAATAGACTAGCAAAAATTGCAAGCAGCATAATTCATGGAGATCAGAGAGGTTTTGTAAGGGGAAGATATCTACACAAACTCACGCATTAGCTCATAGGTGCCATCGACGTTGCAACAACTTTTGATACCCCTTTAGCTATAGTTACATTAGATGCCTCAAAAGCCTTTGATAAGGTTAGATGGTCTTATCTATTCTAAGTGCTAGAGAGATACAACTTGGGAGAGAATTTCTGCAGAGCAATTAGGTTAATCTATGAAGAACCAGTAGCAAGGGTCCTGGTAAATGAAAGATTATCTTCGCCCTTTAACATTTTTAGAGGCACAAGACAGGGTTGCCCTCTCTCCCCCTTTTGTTTAATTTTTATATGGAGCCTTTTGCTTTTAAAATTAGACATACATCTGACATTCCACCATTTCAAGAGGGAGACTGGGTCAGGAAAGTTGCACTATATGCAGATGACCTTATGGTCTACTCCTCAGACTTGAACAGAGCCTTACCAGCAATTTTAAATATAGCAACACAATTTGGAGAAATGTCGGGGTATTCGGCGAATCAAAACAAGACAGAAGTGATGACATGGAACCATGGAGAAAGTAATCCCTTAATAAAAAGATATCTTGGTATTAGGATATCACAGGATATAAACGTAATTGCAGAGAGCAATTTAAAAAGGGTATCTAAGGAAGTGGTTAAACTAATGAAGAGTTGGATAATCTCCCATTAATCATCTTAGGTAGAGTTAGTTTAGTTAAGATGTCTATTCTACCAAAACTCACCTTCATATTCGATTCCATACCTCTCCATTTTGAAAAATTAACTGCACAAAAAATACAACAAGACATAAATTCATTCATCTGGGTAAATAAAGGGGTTAGAATCTCCAGTAAAAAGCTGCGGAGGAGAAGGGAGAAGGGAGGCTTAACCCTGCCTGAGATCCGTTATTACGCTTGGGCTTTCCAATTAAAGAATTCTAGAATGCTTACTAAAATGCCGGACTCATCCATGATAGGCTGAATGTATACAGCTATGTTAAAAGAGTGCCAGATAGGTCCAGATGGTTTTCTTTTTAATATGTGGTGATCCTAAGTTTAAAAAAAAAAGTCAAATTAAAGGTCCTACAGTCTATGGCAATGGTGTGGTATCAAATCAGACATCTTATGAAACTGGATTATTATTCACACTATGCCCCTATCTGGGAGTCACCAGGTACCCCAGAATGTCTCAAGGATAAAATGACAACACCATTTAAAATCGCTGATATTAAAATCTGGGGTGACTTGTCACAAGATGGCAAATTATTATCCTGGTACAACTTAAATGAGATAATGGCGGGAACTCAAATATCTGCAACTGAAAAGCTGGGAGCAAAGCAAAAAATCTACAATAGGAATGGGAAACTGCCTAGATCAACTGGTAACAAAACCAACGGGAAAAAAGGAAGTAGCGCTCTGGTACTGGCACCTACAAGACATTATAGATGGAGAATTCACCTTGGCCGAAGATCTGTGGGGAAACTACTTGCCGAGAGAGAAGCTGCAAAATATCTGGCAAGTATCTATGCGCACACTTTACCAAAAAGTTAAACCCGCTTTTTTAAGAAGAAATCACCTGTTTTCACTTCACAGAGCGTACATATCACCGGAGAAATTATCAAAGATGGGAAGGGGAAGGTAAACCAGCTGTGCCAAATGCGGGCTCAAAGACGCCTCGGATATTCATATGTTTTATCAATGTCCCGCAATCGGAGATTTCTGGAATAAAGTGGAAACAACAATATCAGGTATATTGGGTCGACATATTAAGGTAAGCCTCCTCCTGGTTATATATAGATATACTGAAAGTGGGTGAGCAATATACCACCCCAACATGCAGAATGGTTGGAGTCACCAATATATATGTCCAGGATGAACCTATCTGGAAAAAAGTAATAAGAGAAAGCATTCTGGAATTTATTACAACTATGGTTGGAAACCACAGGGAATGCTATAAGTAACTTACTAAGATCATATATTATAAATATAAGATCAGAATTAATGTCCAATGATTACACCCGCAAATAAACTCTTTTGACTGCTTTAGGGTCTGGTCATTCGCTCAAAATTATAAGCAGTTCCGGTGTTTACACCGTGTGAGAGAGAAGTTGCAGAGGGGCTGGTGCCTATTATAGTATGCCCTTGAATGGTCAGAATTTCCCCCTTCTTGAAAATAAGGGCAGAAATAGTAGCATTCATACTCTATCAACCTTTCTGAGGTGAATGAGGACAATAAAAAAACAAAAAACGAATTGGTTGTTATTGTTGTATGTACTTTATTCGATATATTTTATCATAAAACTATGTACATCCTCCAATCATAAAAAAAGATCCATTTGCACATACAACCATTATACAAAACATTAAAATTACAGTAAAAAGGATATATACATATAAAAGTCTAAAAATGCTACTATAATACAGTCAAGGAACAGCAATCTGTATGTACCCGCTATCTCCTAACTCTTATTTTTCTTTATCAACTTTGTACGGGTCAGCCAGGCACAACCCAGGTACTTTGCTACCCCGCAGACAATGACCAGGGACGTAGTGTCAGATGTTAAGATACGTTGTGCCATCCTACAGCCCAGCTCTTTACAGATTGGTTTCAGCCATATTCTTCTCGCCACCCTATTTGCTTTGCATGCAAAAAGAAAATGGGCTAGTGACTCCCTGGGAGCTGCGCAACCTGGGCAAGAAACGGATGGGGAATTGCACTGCTTCCAACTTGCTGTGATTTCATTATTCGGTAGGGTTCCAAACCTCAGTTTTAAGTAAAATGTCCTGTCTCTGGGGTTTTGGATAAAGTCAACAAAAAGTTTGAGCTTCCTGACAGGTTTATGCTCCATAAATTGCTTGGTAAGGGGCCCCCATTTTGAGCTATATAACTCTTCTGCCTGCACCCAGTCCCAATATAGTTTTTTAATTATTTGTTTGGGTTGTGGGCACTGACTGACCCACGTTTTACCCAGCCCTATGTTTGAAACGAACTGTCTAAGTTTATTTATCCACTTGATCTTGTTACCAGTGTTCAATTTAATGAGTTCGTCGAAGGCTGCTGCATAATTTGCCAGTTCATGCGTCCTTCTTAGACATACTCAAAATAGTACAGGGTGGAGCCGTACTATGTCTTTAATCAAGCGTTTCCCCAAATCCTGACAGAGGGGTTTTGAAGGGGTAGAAGTTGGAAGAGATACCAGTCATCTAAAGAACTTATTCTCGGATCTGACTAAGTCAGTGGTATTCTCAAACCCCCATAATTCCGATCCGTATGCTGCTGAGGCTAATGCTTTCCCTTCACACACCACGAGGGCAGGGGCTATTGGTTTACTGGTAGAGGCTTGCTGCACTCTTAAAATTGCTCCTGACACACGCTTGTGGTTGAGAAGCATTTTGGCCATATGGGAGTTCCAATTCATCCGGTTATTAACCCGAACTCCCAAGTAGTCAAACGATTCAACCATCTCTAATGGTGTACCATTCGGGGAGATGTTATTCCTAAATCTTTTTGATGGTGACAGGGTCATTAGCTTGGTCTTGGTAGTGTTAATGGTTAGTCCCCTTTCAACACAGAATGAACTAAACCTATCCAGCAGTTTTTGTAGGCCTGCTGGACTTTTGGACATCAGGAGGGTGTCGTCGGCGAACAGGAGGGTACGTGTTTTCTCCCCCGCCAGGACTGGGGCATTGGCTGGGTCCTCCTTCAAATGGTCTACCACCCCATTAACAAAGAGGGAGAACAAAGTCTGGGCCAGCACACAGCCCTGGCGTACCCCCCTATTTACAGGCACCCTCTCAGGCAGCTGTCCCTGATTCCCCCATCTGATTCTGGCGTAGTTCCCTTCGTGGAGTCGCTTAATAAAGTCAAGAAGTGAAGTGGGAACTTATTGGGTACCCAAAGGTTGTTTCAAGTTTAAGACACCATTCCATGCTGAAAGGGTGGGGAAGAATTTGGTATTTTTGAAGAACAATAGTTGCTGGAATTTAAACAAGAATCAAGAACAACGTGGACGGACCGACAAAAGAATCCTCGTACCAGGACGACTCAGTACTATACACTGGAATGCAAGAAACAAAATATTAGGCTTGTAAGAAGAACCCTCACCCACCACCCTAGTTGGTGGCATGCTTTATCATTTGGTTCCCAGCTGGGCTGCTGAATGCAACTCATCAGTGGGTCGGCGTCTGATTTACAGCGTAGCAGGTTTGATTTTTAGGTGTGATATATGCTCAAAGTGGTGATGTTAATAATGCCTCTGGGATCCCCTACTAATAGTATTTTATTCCCAGGGTCCTAGAACACAGTTAAAAACAAAACGGGAATATATTGAAGATAAAAACTTGATCTTCATTATCCCCTAAACACTGGTCGACATGTTTTAGCCTCGTCAGCAATAATGATGCTTTCATCAGAACCATACAATGTGAAATGCAATGTGGCAAAAAAGAAATGGAGCCACTGTAATTTTTTCAGCAGACACGCGAGGTATACAACGTTTACCACGCATTTTTTACCACGCACTACACTTACAACGCAGGCATTACCACGCATACCATTAAAATGCATTGCGCTGGTGGGCGCTCTAGGATAGGGAATAAGTTTAATTTTATATCCAACACCTTCCCTAGTGTCCACGGGGACTGGAGTTGGAATATAAAATTATACTTACCACTATCCAGCACCTCAAAGCGCTATGCGTTGTAACGGTATGCGTTGTAAATACCGCGTTGTAATGGTATGCGTGGTAATAGTATGCGTGGTAACGTCATACATCCGACACGCGAAGGTGTGCTGTGCATGTAGTGGTGTAACTGTACTTGTGGGCCCACTGTCTGGTTAAAAATCTGGAAGACAAAGCACAACATAAAGGACATACAAAACATGTAGAGAAGCATAATTGTGACTGTTCATTTGTAGCTTCTTTATCCTTTCACTCGTGGTGTGCTTACATATGCATTCAAGTGCACTCAGTGAGTCGATGTTAGAATTCTTCACAAACAGTCATTGAAACGTAGATCTGCGACATTGACATACTGAATGCAAATTCCTGCATGGTGGTTTAGTGCAGGCATGCATGTCTCTTAATGAACATTAAAAGCTGGCTTGCGTGGCCTCATGTCTTTGTAATCGCAGTCCGAATCATGGTAGGCTAATTTTAGCTGCCGTTTAAATTCTACATAGTAAATGCTATTACAGGTAGAAATGGAAATGCTGGTCAAAGAAGGATTTTGTCTTGCTGAAAACGCATGTGTGATCAAAAGCATGCACTATTACACCATTCATCGAGTCACAAAAGTACACGTAAAATTAAAAGTAAAAATACAGGAGATATCTTACACCAGCTATATGAATAAGGTAACTGTAATGGATACCGGAAGGGGCGGACTCCTGTAGTCACAAACTGTTGAGAAACGAATGCAGCATGTAAGTGTGTACTGCCCCCCAAACCAATGAAAAATGTGGCAGAGTGGGGATAAGGCAGGCCGAACTCTAAAGGTGGGGACTTACTTCATCAGGTTGACCGCCCACCTGCCTCACCTAATCCGGTCTTCTCAGGATCCCGCCGGTGACTGGAGGCAGCGGCAGGGCCGGCTCTAGGCTCATGGTGGCCCTGGGCAGGGAGCGTAGGTAGGGGGCCCGGATGAGGGGGTCCGGGCGGGGCGGAGCGCGCAGGCCAGTAAAGAGGGGAGGGGGTAAGGGAGTTTAGAAGTGGAACAGAGCCGAGGCCGCCAAATCCCTGCCAGGGGCCACCACGCAAATATGTATTCATCCTCAGAGGATTAATATATTAAGGATATATATTGGCGTGGTGGCCCCTGGGGTTTGGTGGCCCTGTGCAGGTGCACAGCTTGCACATGCCTAGAGCCGGCCCTGGCAGCGGCTACAGTTGTTTTAAACGCTTCCCGGCGGTGGCCGGGGTCGTGTCTGCACGTGATGACGTGACTGCATCATCGCATGTTCATGTGACACGGTCTGTAACCATTTGGTAGCTAGAACGCTTACTTAAGGTGGAAGTCAATATCAATGACAAAAATTTAAGAAGGCGGAAGAATATATTTTAAGTAAATGCAGCCAATACGTTTAAGATGTATAATGCTCCGTCAAGGGCTAGTGTGCCAGTTGGTTTTGAGTTGTACTACATGAGGGTGGAAGTTGATGGAAGTGTTAATTCCTAAGAAAGATATTGAAGTTAATACAGCCTGTGAGTGTAAGATGTATAATGCTCCGTCATGGGGTTGGAGTGCCAGTTGGGTTTGACTTGGTGAATGTTTGTTTTTCGCTAATTCCATTTACCAGAAACATATATGTGATAATATACTGTTGGAAGAGCCTTACATAGTACTGGTAATCATTCTCTATGCATTAGGGGAGGCACTCGTTCTGAATGTAAATAAAAATACAAGTACAATTAGTGGTACACTAAAATAGCATCATTACGGTGTAAGCACGTATGGATGTATATAAATCCTGTGCTCACAAAATTGAGGCACTAAAGTGCTGTGCCCTTGATGCTGTGTCTGTCACTTCAGTGTATAAAAGTTCATGGTTTCAGCATAAGATGGACAAAGGTTGTGGGCATTGGTAACAATACTGCCACAATACTATGACTTTTATTGTTAAAGGCCATGTGATATGAGCGTTAGTGATGTTTTCCCCAAATACCATGATTACTTGTTAATGTGCCTTTCAATTAGGGTCTATTCAATGGAAATGGCCGGTCACATTAGGGAGTCCCCAAGCATTTAGCACTCTGTTAGTTGGATTTACATGGTTTTGTGGGCGTCTTGCCACCAAGCTATCTTTGAGGCTTCTAGCTCTTCTGTATGAGAAAATGGGTTTTTCTCAGTTGAGTTTACCTTTTTCCAGTATCCTCCAGTTTTTCTGTATGATCCGTGACACCTTGATAAAGACAGAATTATAGGTGGTCATGCATGTTAATGGTATTGATGAGGATATGCATGGTGTTTGCTTCAGTAAGCCTACTCGGTTTTGATTTCTTGCTGGTTTTTGAGCTGTGCAGATGACTTTATCAGGATAGCCTTGTTCCTTGCGTTTCGTTGTAAATGAAGAGGCTTGGTCCGTGTGGTCCCTAATGTTGCTGCAATTTCTGCGCAGTCTGAGGTATTGCCCAAAAGTTAAGTTTTCTTTCAATGGTCTGGGATGGAAGCTATTGAAGCAGAGAAGAGAGTTTCTAGCTGTAGGTTTGAAATGTGTTTTTGTCCTTAGCTGACCTCACTCAGCTGTGATATCGAGGTCCAAGAAGGTGATGCTTTTTGTATCTACACTGTGAGTGAATTTTAGGTTCTAGTCACATCCATTGACTCATGCCAGAAAAGAGTGTAATGTATCCTTCAGACCTTCCAATATCAGGAAGACATCAGCGATGTACCTCTTGTAAAATTTGATGTTGGCTGTGAAAGGCATGCCTGAGTTGAGGAGATGTGTTTTCTCAAAGTTGAAAACATACAACCCTGCCACACTAGGGGCGAAGGTGCTGCTCATAGATTTGCCATATGTTTGCAAAAAAAGTACACCTTCAAACAAGGCCATTACCACTGATGCAAGGAGTTGACAGATGACGGAATAGGGAAAATAAAATCAATAAATCCTATTCGCGGACTCCTCGCCCCGCCGTGCTTACAGGAGCCGCGACGGATGATGAGAAAAGTACCAAGGACTGTGTTGTTAGATCTGGAAGGAGAAGTGTTTTACCACGTATATTTAAAGATTTTGAAATGTAAGTGATTAGATGTGTTTTTTTTTTAGTTTGTTATGTTTTATTGGGAGAGGAGGTGTTGTATCCATGATGTTGTTGTTGTGGCCGTGTCCTCATGCTTGTTGGGCTTGTGGTCGGTCTTGCATGGAATGCACAGGTAGAAGGTGTGAGGCAATCCATGTGAGAAGGTTGGCGAACCGACGGAGGCGTAGAGGCAATGCCTTTGTTCAGGGCTTCATTGCAGTGTATAAACTGCTTTATCTTTTACTCACCGTCTTCCATCTTATCTTTGAAAGGAACGGTCTGGAATCAGCCAAGCTTAGGCCAGTTGCAGACAAGGAGGAGTAGAAGCCAGAGCAACACAGCGCTGCCCTGGCTCAGGAGCCAGAGTGAGATGGAGGAACTGACCACAGTGAGGGTGGGCCTGGCTAGCTGGAGCCGGATCGAACAATGATCTAGTGCCCTAGACCCTAGAAGCAAGAATAGGTACAATGTGGAAAGCCCCAGCAGGGCTTGTTGTCACAGTATGAGAAATACAGAAATGGAGCAGGCGGGACACCGGCAGGCACCCTGCAGTACAAAGGGAATGGGCAAAAGCATTTCCCTTTACTCCTTACATTGATAACTGATGCTGGAGGCTGGGAGGATCTTACCAAGAGCAGTGAGAAACATAAGGAAGCAAGACAAGTAGCAGTGCCCCACCACTTGCAGAATGACACCTGGTAGTAAGGACAAAGCCAACGGCCTTGGAGAGGTTGTCACCAGAGCTAACAGCGATGAGTTACACAGATGCAAAGAAAAAGCCATCAGACAAAACACCAGCCAAGAAGATGCGCCAGGACAAAAAGCTAAAGGATATCCTGGAAGTGGTGAGAAGCAGAGGGAAATAATAGCTGATGCAGAAACTCCTGCAAGGAGCAGAGGGACAGTTAAAAAGCAAGGAAGAGAAAGGCAAGGATCCAAATAAGGCAAGGGACATCACGGTCAGAGGAATGGCAGCAGACAAAAGGCTCAGAAGGGCATGGTGGACCTGGGAGAACATGAGCTCTCACGCCCGGTGCATGGGGCTAGAATGGCTGAGACGAGGTAGAAAGGACACCCCAGAACCTCAAGGATGAAGAAAGGGATACAGAAGCTGAGCATGTGGGGGGTGGCAGTGCTGCAGCTGTTGCACAGTAGAGCAGTGACAATGCAAGAACAAGAGCAAGACACGTAGCTGGTCAAGTGGGGGGAGGCGGCCTGATAGCAGCCTTGGCAGACAGCATGATCTTGCCACAACCAGCCACAGTTCAGTCCGTAATTACCCGCTCTGATCCTTTTTCTACCAAGTTTTCCGCCTAGCTACATCGTTGCCCCAGCAACACACACGTCCGTAGCCCCGCCCCGCTCCCTCCCCAGTCACGCCCCCCGTGGCACCACCCAATCACGCCATATAGACAACGTGACACCCCTTCCGGGTTCACGGAGCTGCTCCTTCACACAGCGAGCCTCCCGAGCGTTTTCAGCCTTCGATGCCCCCGGCCACCTCGATTAATTCAGGTTAGTGACTTATCTATCTCGCCCAATGCGGCGCCAGCTCACAGTGATTGGCGGCTCGTCCCCGTCCATTTTCAGCCACCGAGCGCGGCAACAGCACACCATAACTGGCAGATGTCTTCCCCCTACTTACTGCCCTTCCTAACCTGCCTTCGGCTACGCCATCCAAGCTGCAGGTAATTATCTGACCATGCGAGCCTGTAACACCATCATGCCTGCCCCCAGGTCATGACGCTCTCTTGTCCCCCTTCTCCCACAGACTTTTCTTCCGCTGCTTCCGCCCAGGGACCCAGGAACCACATGATCAGCGGTTTATGCACAAGTAGGTTTCTGCCTTGTCAGGTACCAGTCCACCCACCCTAAATCCCTTCACCCACTTCACGTACCACTTAAGCGCAGCGGTGGTTTGTTGCCTCGCTAAGTCATCCACTGGTACCACCCAGTGTTCACCACCACACCGTCCCCCCCCCACCACCACCACCACACCAACGCGCTTGCTCCTCGATTCAATACCCTCCTAGCACCGATCACCAATATACCGCGGCCGATACCCGATTGCAAACCTATCACTCCCACCACACGCGATACTTCCCAGGCTCTCAGCACTGTAAATCATACTCCGGTTTGCCGTTAACGCGCCCGCCCACACCCACACCTTACCCAGTCGACTCACCTTCCCCCAGTACCTATTTTAGGCCTGCTCACCATCCCACTGTGCTCCATAGTCTCACCACTCCTTCCCTCTCTCCTCCCCACCTCTCTCCCCTGCCCACCCCCGCCTCCATTACCTTGCCTGATTCGACCTTTCTCCCCACAGCACTGCCTGAACCTGACAACCCTGTCCTGAAGACGATCCCGACTCACGGGGATCGAAACGCCGTCGACATCACAGCGCAACTTTATGGCGCATTTAAAGTTTTTGGCTCTTGTAAAATTGTTTGATTTAAGTGACTAAAAACTAAATCTTGTGGAGCCACCACTGTATATTTCTTTGTCACCTTGCGACGTTCACGCTTTTCACGTTCAGCACTTGCATCACCACCTTTCACCAATTGTATATATCACCACTCACCAAGTGCCTTCGGGTTGTCACATGATTTTCTCTGTACAGTGCTACCTAACTGTATTCCCATGTGAAACACCCTACTTTGAATTGGTGAATAACAAGCTCTTAAACCATATGAGTCTCCTTGTTTCTTTTATATGTAATGCTGACTGCATACATCATTTAACTGCCTCAAATTGATACCTGTTGGGAATTGTTCTTTCATATATAAACAACCAGCCACAGGTCACACCTCATATTAGGGAGATGGGTGGGGTACTGGACAGACATACTTGGCAAGAAAGGACAAGACTGGTACAACACCGGGGAGACCTACCTTGATGGGAGGAATCAACAAGCATGGCCAATACCAGGGCACGGTCCACATAGCTGGCAAATCCATTCACACAGGGTATGAGGAAAGACAAGCAGACAGGCAGCTGGATCACAGCGCAGCAATGGGTACAGCCATGCTGGAATGCACACCACAGAATGGACCATGGGCAACCTTACAGTAAGGGCATGGTCTAGGCAGGACACATGTTTTTCTACATGAGAAAGAAAGTGAAGCAGCGGGTTTGGCCAAGGGGTGCCACATTCAAGGAGGCAGTAAGGTCAGATCCGTGCACTGGTAGAGCAGCCCAGCAAGTCCCCCCTCCGGGCTCCTCAGGTCTGTCCTAAAGGCGTATAGAGCAGGGTCATGAGGTAGGGTGCATGGTATTTTAAATGTATGGCATGTGGGTTTAAGTTTTACATGTCCTAACGATGAAAAACTCCTAAAGTCCTTTAAAGGTCTCGCCTGCGCTGCAGCGAATGCGCTGCTCACTGGCGAGAAATTTTGTGAGAGGGATTTCAGAAAAGGGCTTTAAGTTCTGCCCCTAATTTCCATTGGCTGGCGTCACCGTTTATGCTAAACGTGGCCTGCCATTGGAAATAAGGGTTTTTTGTGGACGCCCTTTTGCCTCCGATCCGACCGGGTCGCCTGGTTTGCTGCTGTCCCAAAGAACTTTTTTATCTTTATGGGGCCATGTGTTTCTAATTCACACTAATTAGAATCACATGGCCCCATAAAGCGAAGAGATCGATGCTTGTTTAATGTTTCACACTGCTTTTAACCCCTTGCATGCTTGTGACGGAACCGTTCCGTCACAAGCCTCGGGTGAGCTGTGCTTGTGACGGAACAGTTCCGTCACGGCCCGCTCGCCGCGCCTGCGCGGCGCGAATTCCGCACCTGCACTGCAAATTATTGGGCGGGTGGGTTCGTGACGGAACCGTTCGTCACAAGCACAGCTCACTAGCGAGCCGTGACGGAGCGGTTCCGTCACAAGCACGGGACTGCCGCACGGCCGCCCTACCCCCTTAGCGCTGCGGCGGAATAGCCGCCGCAGCGAAGGGGTCAAAGAATTGCTGATCATCATTGCCCCCGGCACTTTTGAACCAGTCGTTGTAGCACAAGCAATATCGATGCAAGCTGTTTTATCGCACTGTACTGGCTTCCCTTGAGCGCCCAAAGAGCTTTGAAGGACTCCTCAATCTTCCCTTGTGTGCATGGCTGCGAGAGGCACTGCACTACACACTGTGTATGTGTTACAAGGAGTTGCAGCAGAGGCATGCTTTGTGAACATAGAGCTCTGGACATTGATATAGGCTCCACTTGTGTGCACAGCACTGAATGAGTACAAGCTTCCCACTTGTGCACTACATGGAGCGCTGTTAATGCAAGTGACCCATTAATGGGCGTAGCATAAGCAGCAGTTGTTTGCTTCACTTCTACTCACAAATATGCAAGGAGTGCACCAACAACAGTGCAGCTCTATATAGTATATTTATAGTTAGTGCAACAGTGCAAGCTTCCTCAAATACAGCCTTCTGCTGGAGGGTGAGACTCACTTATGTCTTTTCCTGCCAATGCAAGCTTTCATCACACTTTAAGGAACACAACCCACTGAGGAGACGTTTGAGGTCCCAAGCCCATTCAGTCCTTGGACTTTGGACTTTCAGCTGACAAACAAAGCTGAAAGTCCAAGGGTTGAATGGGCTAGGGACCACAGACATCTCTTATGTGTGCTGCACGATTATGTACTTGGAGACTGGAAGAAATCACACAACGTCTGCCACTTAACTTCCAGTTGCTGGTCTGCAGTAGGAAACGGAGGGGGAAAGATTCCTTAATACCAATCATAATGTTGATGGATTGACTACTTGAAGCGGCAACTGTTTTGTAGTGTGTAGCTCCAGTCCCAGCCTAACGATGTGGTGGTCTTTCTTGTAAGTCACAATTTCGTAGTTATTCTTTCTATTGTGGAACGCTTTCTGTTAGAGGTTCCTGATCTCACTGTGCTGGAGCGCCCACATGGTGCACGAGCAACCTAAGCTGTCGATAGGGTGGCTCTGGATTCATGTCAAAGAGGCGTCCTTTGTTAACCTTTGTTTTTTCTCAGCACTGTGTAGTCTGTTTCATCAAGGTTAGGCAGGGATATGTTCTTAATTCGCAGTTGAATTTAGACTATATTATCGAGGATGCATTAGTATGTTAAACATCTCGGAGATCACTTCTGGAGCCATTGGCACATATGGCCATCCTTCATAGTGGGATTGTCTTGTTTGAAAAGTATAATTTGATTTCTGCTTCCGGTTCTGGTTGAGTATGATTTATAATAGCTCGAGCGAACCTAGCCTACGTGAGCGTTGGACTGGGTTCTGAGAAAAGGATGGGTGCTCGGGACTGCCGGAATCCTTGGGCGGATACAAGCACGCTATGGGAATCAAGCATGCTTTCTCGTGTTGGCGGTTCAGTGGATTGTAGGAGGACCCGAGGTTGGTGCTGGAGCGAGGCATGTAGTTGTGTAACAGTTCAACGCAGGTCACTTGTGCGTTCCTGTGTAGCCTGTTCCACCTTCTGCTCATGGCAGCCATGCTTGCTCGATCTACATTATTCATGTCTTTCAGAGGAAGCGCCAGCCAGTGGCTGCCGCAAGCAGCCTGTCCTTTATTGGGTTTAAAGTTGATTTCTAGTGCTTCTTGTACCGAAATTCACAAGAAAAGCAGATTTCAAGTTCATCAAATGTAGCAATGACCAAGCAGTAAGAGCACAACCGCCTAAACATAGCACCGGAGAGCTTTGAAAGTAGTGGGGTTTTTTTTAGGCTTTTTAGTTTTCAACAGGACCTTGGCCTCTAAAAAAATAATTAATTAATACTTGTCACTTTTAGTAAAATAAAATCAGTGCAGTGAGTTTGTCTGGCGTCAGATCTGTGGACTGTATTATTTCGTCACGAGTTAACCAGTCGAAAATTGATCGCAATTTCGATGGCGAGGACGACCCGAGTCCAGTGGTAGCCTCTGTAGTGTCGAAAGTGGTCGTGGATGTTACGTCATTGCTGCCATTTAATGTTCCTGTAGCGCTTTTGGAGTGTAGACACCAGGATCCATATTACCACATTCTGGATGGGCGTGTGGCACTTTTGGTTAGAGATATGTACCTCCGGTGTCGTGGAGAGCTTAGTGAACCGGAGATGTTGCCCTAGAGAAAGGCACACCGTTTGGCATGGGGTGGAAATGGGGATGGTGGGGGTAGAGGGGTTTTGGGAAAAGCAGGGCTTTAAGTGGGTTGAAAAAACAAGGGGGGGGTCTCTCAGATGGACCGATGTCATTAAGGGCGTGCCTTAAAGGGATGTAAACTGAAAATCTATGCTTAGCTTAGTGTACCTCCCGACTGGTATTTTGCTACTTCGGTCATTACATCCAGATATATAATACAGCAGGTAACATTATACCTACAACAAGCCTTGACTATTGCCTTTGTCACTGGTTGTTAGTTGCATAACATAAATAAGCAACAACCATGGCTTGTACTATAGAATGTTGACAATACTTTAGTTCTGAAATGGTGGGACTGAAACAACTATAACGAGTCTCTTTGAAGTTACATACAAGGTCGGCGAAGGGTGGTACTGCTGCAGAGTTAAGATTTGTTAATATTTGTTATTTTTATCCTGAGGGTGAGTGCAAAAATGGAGAGCTCGATAAGGACTCGTCTCAGCAACTGCTTTTTAGAATTGCCGGTGCTGAACACCGGCAGGACTTCGGCCCACTTAAAGCCCTGGGGTTAAGAATAAGCTTTTACCAAACTAAAACAGATTAACATGTAGTGGCCCTCCTTACGTCTGGAGCGGTGTTGGGTAATGTTGGTAGCAGAAGTTAGAAAACCTGGGTGAGGTGCGTAATCTTAGTAGGAAAGCAAAGACTGTGTTGGGGTATAAGCAGAGATTTAAGGTGTCCGGGACGTGTTCAGTGGTTGACAGCCTCAGCACCCTTTGGATCACCAGTCTTTCGAGGGTGTGGCCGCATTGACTGCCTTTAGTAGATCCTCAAATGAGTCAGAAACCCCACCTCCCTCTTCACGCACTCTCGAGACCAGGAACAAACCGGTCTTGCATCAACAAACACCTTCTGCCCATTTCTAACGATGGACCATTGGCAGTAGACTTTGATATCCTATGTTTGAGGTGTTCAACACACCTGTATTTGAGCGCACTGTTGTGGCAAGGCTGGCCAAGGACCCTTTGAAGTGAAATCCATATTTTGTCGTCCTCGCTTGAGCTTTTGGCTGTACTTCGTGAAGATGACACGTGAGCAGCCCTCAGTGTCTGCTTCTGTTTGATTCACGATGCTGGGATGACCCAATCTCACCCACTTCCCCACTGTTCTGCCTTTATGAATAAAGAGGAAACTGTTACAGGGTGCTGGGGATTTTTTACTGTGTCAATAGTCCCATCCGTGAGGGCCGGATGTGACTCAGCTCTGCCCATGACACTTCTGGGAAGAAGGGGGTTTATCAAGCAGGCCTGTCTGAAGAATGGAGCAGTAGTCGTTTGGGCAGCCTTCGTTAATATCTTTGTTCGATTTGATATATATCATCTGCCTCTTTCAGACTCTTCAGTGAAGAGGACTCTGGCAACTAGCTGTGTTTGACAGGGTGGGTACGCATTCCGTTTATTGACCCTGTCCTTCTCTTGACTCTTACGCTACCCACAGATGCCGCTGTGTCTTGCATCATGGCGTGTTGGAGGGCCAGAGAGGGGTTGCACTACTGGGCCCTGTCCTTCTCTTCACTCTCACGCTACCCCCAGATACTGCTTGGTCTGGCATCATGGCATGTGTGGAGGACTGCAGGGGGGTTGCGTTACTGGGCCTGTCCTTCCCTTCACTCTCTCACTACCCCCAGATGCTGCTGTATCTTGCATCATGGTGGGTGTGGAGGGCCGGATAGGGGTTGCGCTACTGGGCCTGTCCTTCTCTTCAATTTCACGCTACCCCCAGATGCTGCTGTGTCTTGCATCATGGCGTGTGTGGGCGGCAGGATAGGGGTTGCCCTACTGGGCCTGTCCTTCTCTTCAATTTCACGCTACCCCCAGATGCTGCTGTGCCTTGCATCATGGCGTGTGTGGGCGGCAGGATAGGGGTTGCCCTACTGGGCCTGTCCTTCTCTTCAATTTCACGCTACCCCCAGATGCTGCTGTGTCTTGCATCATGGCGTGTGTGGGCAGCAGGAGAGGGCTGGCGCTACTGGGCCTGTCCTTCCCTTCACTCTCACGCTACCCCCAGATGCCGCTGTGTCTTGCATCATGAGAAAACAAGGAAGGTTTGGGTCCTGTACTCCCCAGACTGGACCACCCAAATATTGAAATCACAGAAAGGTGTCAAGGGAGGTTTATTTTAAATATTCGCAATAAATCTAAGACCACTAATTCTGAGGTTTTTGAGCATTTATTCTGCTTAGTTTTGATAATTCAAAAAGATATTCATCAATCAATTGGGCATGTCTTTTAAAAGGAAACACCACATTAGTAAATCAAACAATTGCAACACATTTGTATGTGTGATTTAGAATCATTTCTTTTGTGAAACAATATATACAACACATATATAATACCAAACGCTATTTGTGACAAACATATATACAGCAAACCAATAATCACAAGACAAGCATCGATAAATTATGCATGCCAGCCTGAAATTAAACCAGTCCTGCATTTGCACTGAAAACACAAGGCGGACAATTGCTCATTCAAAGACACATGTCTACTGTCCTGCCTCTGGGACGGTGGGGATGCATATAAAGGGTGTTGACAACCTAGAAAAAGGGGGACATTATTTCTATTCAGTCACCTCGTGGCACACCCTGTTCTTCCTTCCCCCACACTCAACAGCCAATGCATTTCGAATGCCTAACAATTCCGGGATTCTCTTCAGGACTCGGACTTGGTTTTGTTTTTTTGGCTCTCAATTTTGCTGCAGACAGATGTCCATTATCTGTTCTTCAATTCATAGTATTAATCGAGGCTTACATTCTATGGGTGTGTGGAAGCTCTTGATAATGATTTAAAAACGGTCCAGGATCTTGAGACTCGTGACATGTAGTTAGAGCTCAGGGGCTCGTCGCCATGAATTTCTTCTGCAATAATCCTGACTGTTTCCTGTGTGAATGGAAAACTACATGAGAGGAGGCTCCTTGATTATGTGAAACCCCACACCCCTTTCTGTGATATCAGTGTCTTGCATTATGGCATGCTGAGACCCCAGCCCTGTCCTCGGGCATCTCTGCAAGCTGGCACACTTGTCTGGAAGTGGTCAGTGAATAGTTATGCAGCTACATATCCAATTCAATTCAAAGAGGCTTTATTCGAGTATTTCTCATAAAAGCACTGTACATATAAAAATTTAAAACATCATGAAATGGATGCCTCAATCAAGTAAAAGACAAATGTTTTACATAAAAAACATTAAACATACATATACTTTAAAATGACAAAATACATCAGATAGATTCAGTAAAACAATCCCTATGTAAACAGTTACTCGGCTAACGCTTTATGCCTAATGGACCAGGCCCACCCCAGAAATTTTGCTACTGCTATGGCCAGTGGCAAACAAGAACTAGTGCAAATGATTCTCAAAGCTACGATGCCACTGTTGGTACCTAAGTTTTTACATACTGATTTTAACCAAATACGCCTGGGGACAGCATAGGCTTGACAAGAAAATAGAAAGTGCCCAATGGTCTCTTTTACTGAACCACAGGCGGGGCAGGAAGTATTAGATGAACCCCTCCACCTGCCAGTTAGGGACCTAAGCGGAAGAGCACCTATCCTCAATTGGAATAGAAGCTTCCTATCCCATGGCTTAGTTATATTGTCCCAATAAAGTTCATGGTTAGGAGAGATTTTGGCTTCCAAATAGCGTCCTGACATAGATCTAGCATCATTATTTCTCCAGTCCCGCTCTGCCACATAATCCCAATATAGCTCCTTTAGTGTTTTCTTACTAGGAAAAAGTGCGCCTGACGGGTTATCCCAGATGGTTTGGAGACCCAACAAACATAACAAGGATCTAAGATCTTTTAGCCATTTGATCCTATGAAATACATCTGCTTTAATCAGCGGTAAAAATCCCTCAGCATAATGCTTGAGTTCTAGAGTATTCCAGAGTCGTCTCCAATACAAGATCGGGTGGAGCTTTGCCAAATCGTCCACAGCCTTTCTGCCCAACTCGTATCTAAGAGGGAGAAGGGGGGTACTTTTGGGAAGACCAGTAATTGTCCTAAAGAACTTATTTTCGGACTTCTGTAATGGGTGGAACTTCCCAAAACCCCACAGCTCAGCCCCGTATGGTGCTGAGCCAAGGGCTTTTGCTTCATAGACCTGTAGGGCTAGAGCGATTGGTTTAGATTTTGATTTTCTATGTTCTGCCCCAAGGGCTCCAGCAAATTGTCTGTGCCTTAGTGATGCAAGATCAATATGCTGGGACCAATTGAGATCGTTGGTTACGTAAATACCAAGATAGGTAAAAGCTTTAACTACCTCTAAGGGACGATGGTTCATAGACAGCCTGGTTCGGAAACTACGGTGGGGTTAAAAATCATTAGCTAGGTTTTGGCCACGTTAACTTCTAGACCATGCTCCCCACAAAATTCCTCAAAGATATGGAGGGCACCCTGGAGGCCACTCGGGGTCTTTGATAGAATAAGAGTATTGTCGGTGAACATTAATATTGGGACCTTAATGTCCGCCAACGAGGGGGCATCTAGATTGACAGACAGCATTCTGGCTACTACTCCGTTGATAAACAAGGAAAAGAGCAAGGTGGCCATCGCACACCCCTGCCGGACTCCCCGCTCGACCGGGAAGTCTGCAGTGACCTCACCTTGACTGCCCCATTGTATCTTGGCAAAATTCCCCTCGTGCAACCTCATAACCAAGGTCAATAGATCCTCCGGTAGGTCCAGGTTCCACAACACTGACCACAGCTTAGTCCTGGGAACCAGGTCGAAGGCAGCCCGCAGATCCACAAAAGCGGCATACAGGCTGCCCCCACCCAGCACCACAGTTCGGCACCATAGCAAGGTAAAGCGGAACACCTGGTCCACCGTACTAGTGGCCTTCCGGAACCCAGCCTGGTAAGGGGATAATGCATTATTCTCATCAACCCAAACCATAAGCCTGTTCACCACCATCCTCCCCACCACCTTTTGGATGGTAGCTATCAAGCTTATGGGTCTGTAGTTACCAGGCAAACCCCGATCGCCTTTCTTATATACGGGGATAATAATTGCACCCTTCCAGGATGACGGGACCATTGCTCCCTGGGCAAGAGCGTTGACCAAAAGAAAAGTATATTTGCCCCAGCGTTCCCTTTTGTTAATAAAAGTTCCGCGGGGACCCCATCCAAACCAGGAGCTCTTCCTCTAGATACTGCACTTAAGGCCAACAACACCTCACTGTGGGTAAAAAAGTTATCTTTGGGATATACAGCCTTGAAACCATCCATCTCAGAGCCAGGGTGGCTATCTGCATATTGTGGCTTAAAATAATTGACCCAGTCCTCCTCAACAACGTTATTTTCGGGGCAATTGGGTAAACCACCACTACCCCATTTAACAATGCTCCAGAAGAGCCTGGAAGCTTTACTTCTACTTGCCTCCCTTAGTTCATTCCAGTGCTGCTCATCCCAAGATTTTTTTGCACTAGCTATACTGTCCTTGTAGATCTTTCTTGCACTACGGATAGCCACTTGTTCCCTACTCTTAATAGCTGTTCCCAGAGCTAACCTGGCTTTCCTAAAATCGGAGCTACATATCCAATTTCATCTGCCAGACTAGTGTCCTGTGTGTGGACGTAAGCAGGGTGATGGGGTGGACCCGGGCGTCTGCGTCTTGTTGCTGTACGTGTGGGTAAAATCCTCAGAAGAGACACACACCGTTTCTCTCTTTCTCTCGCTCTCACACCCGCGCTCTCTTTCTCATTCTCTGGCACATTCTCTTTAACTCACACACAATCACTCGCACTCTCTCTCACACACCTACTCTTTCGCCCCCACACCCTGCTTGAGGCCGCTTAGAGGCAAGCCGCTCTTACATTTCTACCCTGCCTACTTTTTCATCCCGCCTCAACATAACCACCGAAAGGTGACACATGGGTGGAGGGGGCTACAGGTGACTCAGTAAGCTTGTTGGTACTTCATAAGCAACTCAAACTTTTCTTACATCTAGTCCCGTTCAGTTTTCTTTGCATGTCTGTTATGTTGGAGGTTTGGTATTTATTCTATATTTTTATAAGGTATTACATACTGCAACTAACCGGATCCATGGGCTGTGTAAACCGCTTTAAAAACTGATCTGCACTGGTATCTGATTGACCATAATTCCCCCTGACCGATAGCTTTTATAGTGTTAAAGGACTTTGCTCCTGCTTAGGACTCCAGGATGAAGCAGGCAAGGAAAGGTGCACTGTACCCTAACGGTGGCAGGGTTAATGTCCACCCTCTTCTCTGTTTGTGGAGTAAAGCACAGCCTTATTTGAGGTGCATGGGGCCTCTCACAGCCATGGAGACACTGCACTAAGACTATTAATTCCCCTGACGACATGCTCTAAACAAGCATTGGCAAAATCAATAGTTCTCGTCTTTGGGACCCTTTTGCTTTGCCATTTTTTTGCCATGATGTACAGCTCTGATTCCCTGCTGCATGGCTAAGGGAACTAAATTTAAAAAAAGGTGCTATGACGTGGTAGTTTTGTTAATTAGTGGGCGAGTACTTCATGCACACTTGAGCCTACAAAAGCACGTGAGCGGTTAATTGGAGCGCAAATGGGGGGATGAGAGGCAAGTAACACTGAGGGACGGGGTGGGCGGTAAGCAACATGGCAGTAGCCTTCAAAGCAAGGTGCAGGGTAAACAGGGCATGTGTAGGCAGAAGCAACACAGGGGGGTGGTAACAGAAGGTTCTGGGTGCCCTGGGCTCAGAGCATCATGTAGAGGGCCAGGAAAGAAACACATGGACGAGAAAGCAGTGTGGGGAGGAAGAAGTATACAAAAGTATATGATGGCGAGGACATCACAGAAGTGGATGGGGAGAAGCGCACGGCAAGTTTGCTCAGTTGGGCATTGGGCAGGGTAAGAGAAGCACGTGAGAAAGACAGTTGAAAAATGCATGTACTCTTGTGGAGGGCTTAACTCAAAAGAAACAAGCATTAGCGTAGCCAATAGGTCTCGCCATTAGGACCTTACAAGTGTTTAGCCATACAGCACATTATCCTTGATGCTGTGCCACCAGGGATTGAAGAGCTATACAAAAGCTACACACTAGATCATGTAGTCCAAGTTAGGAACATATGCTTGCCTTAGTAAACAATTTTGAACACATTCCAAGGCTTTTTAACCCCATGGCAGAACAAGTATTGAAAATGCAATAGGTCTCACCTATGATTAGGTCAAAGCCATTTGCTTTGCTGTACAATACCGTTAGCAAAGCAAATGGCTTTAACTTAATAAAAGGCGAGACTTATTGCATTTTCAATGCTTGTTTATAACTGTAAGGCTATTTCTCCCATACACCAACACTGAGTTATCTAATTACATTTAATAAGTGCTGATTGGGATCAGATACAAAAATGTAGTATACACTCAAATGAATTCTAATTTCCTCCAGTGATGTGGAATTCCTATAGCCTGATTCCCAGGACATATTGCTTGGGGTCAAGGGAAACAGGGTTTCATATGTATTTTGTTCTTGAGACAAGTAGGCCCAATCTGTTGCAGCAGAAACTATTTGGCTGCCAGTTTGCAATACCACATTATGGATCAGGGAAGGGCACTGTCTGCGGTTAAGGAAATATTTTTGCCAGTATATTAATGCTGTTCAAACTTCTATTTATGGTCTATTAATTGAAAGACTTCACCACTGACAGTGGTACCAGTATAAAAATGTGTACACACGTTTTCAAAGTTTAGCAATATGAGGCTTTGTATAATGCTCCCAGAATGCTCTCTGATTTGATACAAATATTTCCAGAAACTTGAAAGTAATATTGATGATTCTTTGCTTTCAAAATAAAATGTTCATAAAAAACAAAAACAAAAATATTTTGTTAAAGTACTGTAAAATTTCATGTACAATTTCTTTGCAGCATCATTTAGTAACGTGTTGATGCATGTTAGTATTTCCCAAAAATATTCACAATGGAAAATCAGTGTAACCAGTTTCAATAAAATTATGGGAAACAAAAATAAACAAGCATTGGCATAGTCAGTAGGTCTGAAATAGATGGTCAGCTTTTTAGTTTTGTTAATGTATGACTTGTTTAGGCATGGTTCTTGTAAAACCTTATTGGTGTGGGAGCTGCCGGGCCCTCACCATTATAACAAACATTGGCAAAGGCAAAAAAAGTTTTTGGGTCTTAAAAAGCACACACTGCCGCAGTAATAACTGGCACTGAACAAAACTAGTGTGTATGCAGATATGCACAGTGAAGCCAGCCTATACAGTGAGAGAGACAGAATATTAATAAACACTAACGGTCACGGTTAACGTGAGACCAAATTAGGGGCACAATTATTAAAGAAAGTCTCAAAAGTGCACCCATGGTATATGTTCTTGCATTAAGTGCAGCTACACGGCTTCCAATAATGAACAGGAGTAGGACAAGAAATAGTACTCCTAGAAAATATTTGTGAATTGTATTTTAGCATGAGCTAATATGCATGTGCAGTTTTGCACATACAAAAGTCTCAGGGGCACATGTATCAGAGTACAATTTTGCGAGTCCTTAGTGGCGATTCTTTGAGAATCGTTATTAAGGACTCAAAAACTGCTATGTAAGTAGGGTTTAGAAAAGCGACTCCTACACATTCCTTATTCCAAATTGCGAGTCGTAAATAAGGAATGGCTTCCTATTCATTTCTATGGCCCAAGAGGCCCATAGGAATGATTGGGAATTGCGTGTGCATTTAGCGAGTACCCAATAGGTACTCGCTAATTCAACATACAATTTCAAGGGTGCAAGGGTTCCAAAAGGACACCCTGTTGCACCCCTAAAATGTGCATGGGTGCACATATGGCGTACATACATGTCCTAAGGGCAGGCATGTATGCCACATGGCACCTTGAAAATAGCAAAAAAGTGTTTTTTCTAGGAAGTTGCAAATTACCACCAACTAGAAGTTGGTGGTATTTTGCAATTCCTTAAAGTAATATCGCAATTTGCGATGCCTACTAGCATAGCATTTAGGGAATCGCAAATTGTGATTCTCTAAATGCATGCACAAAATAGAGAATCACAACTTTTGGAACTCAGAGGCACGAGACCGGGCCCTGAAGCTAGCTCTACGCCGAGCTGATGACATCACAGCCTTCAGGGCTGTGAGGTTGTTGGCCCGGCAAACACTTAGGGGTACATTAGGATATCGGGCGGATTTCCTCCGCCAGTCTGGCGGTAGCCACCACCAGCCTGGCGGAGGAAATCTGCCCGACATCCACAGCCATCCACAGCCCAATTCCCCCCGCCATATTAGTGGACCGCGGCGGTGAGAAACACCGCCCGCATGTTTTCCGCCCCGGTCGCCTTGCGGCCGGGGCGGAACACGAGTAACATGGTGGCGGTGTCTGTTAGACACCGCCCGCCATATTACAATGGGCTTTCACCAATGCATTTGCCGCCACGGAAAGGCATGCGGTGACTCCCTGCGGGGGCCCGTTGCGGGCCCCCTGGGAGTCCCTGGCTTGGGGGGTTGAACATGGGGGGTACCTATGGTACACCCCCGCATTTCAAAGTGCAACATGGCAGGCACCGCGCGTTGCCTGTCATGTTGCACCTTGAAAAGCAAAACGTGCACTTTTCACATAGCGGCGGGCGGAGATTTCTGCTCCGCCCGCCGCAATTGCAACCATACAGGATGCGCCCGCCTGTGTGGTGGGCGCATCCTAATGCCCTGATCGGAACCCCCGCCCTTATGGCGGGCGGTCCCAGGTCCCGATATGATGGCGGGCGGACTAAGTCCGCCCGTCATCATAATGGGGCCCTTAGGCTTCTTTGGGACCGCAAGGGGGAGCGTGCAAGGGGAGAGTCATGTGAGTGAGTGACATGCCTTCAGCCAGCTGAAACAACGAACGACCACTCACTATCACGGCGCGGAGGCAATACTAGTACTGTGTGAGTGTTATTATTTTGTCATTCAATTTACAAAAGAAAACGAATTTTAAAATTGAATTTGAGCAATTTTTGGTAACGGGGCGGATCTGCCACTGCTACAACACTGCATGAGATTCCACTCTACAACACTCCATGAGACGCCTCTCTACTTTACACCACTCCACAACCCTCAATTTCACTCTACGCCACTCTACTATACGACACTCTACTCTACCCCATGCCACTCTCCTCTATGTCACTAAGTTTTATCCATGCTTAACAGCAGCCATGCTGATGTAAAACATGGCTGAAACATTGGTAAATCCAATAGCTCTTGCATTGCACTTTTTAGGTCTTCCTAGAGTCAGCGCATGCGCTGCTCTGATATTTAGTAGGTGATTTAAAAGCGCTACCCAGGCCGGCCACCAGCTTGCTATAACACATACAAGCACGCGCGACGTGGACAGCACTTTTTCACGTTGAGCGTGCACTCAACTTGCATCACCACTCGCGTTTTTTTAATTTCATTTCACGGCCGTGCGGCATTTCTTTTACGGCCGCGCCGCCAATGCTTGTTTATTTAAGGGTAAGTGACTTTGAACTTTCTTCACTTTTGTGAGAAAGTATGCATGCCTAATGCAGTAGTGTGCTGCCTGTCACGGCTATTGGACGTTGCCTTCTGCTTGATTCACTTGATGTAAAAAAATAACTGATGGGAGGGACTCTTGCTCATAGATACACTAGTTGGTTGCAATTTGCTTGCATCAGCATTTGTTTTGGCACTGCATACTTGGACATATGCAAATCTTGCATGATTCACAGTAGGCAGAATAGAGTTAAAGCGGAAATGCAAGAAAAAGAAACAACAGAACAATAACTCAAATTAAAGTGAAGGCACGCGACTTGTACAGTCTCAAAGGAAGTGAAAGGTCGTTATATTCGTTGAGACCTTGTCACTCACCAGGGGAAACTTACCCGTCTTTTGTATCATTTTACGTCTGCCAACTATTGATTTTGAAGACTCAACGTTACTATTTTTGGTTGTTGTATTTTTAAATGCTATATTGATGATAATCAAGTTTGGTTGTAATAAAATATGATGCCGATCCAACTATTAGAATATCGCTCTCATAAAAGGTATTGTAACAGGCAAAATATCAAATATGTACGTCCCTGTAAAAAAAAAATATATTATGATACATCTCAGTGCTATGGTTTTACTTCACAGTTAATTTTATTCTTTACTTGCTCTATTTTTTGGACTGTCGTCCTAGATTAATAGTGGGCTTGACATCTAGTTAATGAAGGCTTTGTTAAGGGCATTTAATATAGCGTTTGCGACTTATCCCTGAAGGGGTATCTCGGCGCTGTAGCAAAGGCTTATTTCTTTATCTCGGACTGTGGATAGTGTTACCAGGGATTGCTTTTTGGAATGTACATTTTCTAGCACCATTTTTGAAGGAGTGCACACGTTCGTGTTTTGGAGGAAGCATTTTGAAATGCAGTCCATGAATGTGGAACACATGTGAAGAACATTAGCAAAGGTTACTGAGAGTGGAAAGTGTTTGTAGGTCTGGTTGAATTTCCTGAATGATATATGTTTTGCAAGGAGGCATCGTCAGTAGAGAGCGCTGCAGGGATGACAGAGTCTTTCAGAATAATTCATGCTTCAGTGATAGCTGTGAAGTATGGGAGATTGGAATGACAATGTTCAGTGATGTTGAAAGTCTTGTGGCAAAGCAACTGGGCAACACATACAAACATTTAATGTTTAATCCAGAAGGTGGTATGGGAGGTGGCAAGTGATGAGCCTAGGGTACCAGAGGAAAGCCAATATCTGTTGTGGGTTACATGGTTTCCATGGCATTGGAAAGTGCTTGAAACTGATGGGACCTGAGGTGTTGCTGATTGCAAGAATAAGGATGGAAAGTGTGAGCTGTGTCAATGTTTGTCTTATTACTGGGCCCAGCCAGTGGTTATGGGGTCAGTGTGGTTAGAAGAAATATGGTCAGCAGTAAACTCAATGTGAAGCAAAAACACAACCTAAATCACAGTCACTTCTGCTCCACTTTCCCGTTAAATGTTGTTGGTCAGTCTTTATTTACAAAGCGTGATATTGTACTGGTGCAAGCAAATATTCCTCCCTATTGGAAACGAGGTAGATGGGCTAAATAATCTAGTAATCTTCCCTATTCACCTCTGCCACTGGTGTCATTGGAGTGTTCCCTTTCTTCTCAAAGAATTGCATTCAAAGGGTCCCAGAATGACAAACAAGATTGCTGGTTGCCCATCTTGGCAACCTACTTTATATGTTAATTTCGCATTACTGGACGTTCTAAAATTAAAATGAAATGAAAAGTTCCAAAGCAGGTCAGGCAGAAGAGGGAAGCTAATATTTTTCCACTTTCCAACGTCCCCTTTAAATGCTTAACTCAACAATATTTATTTTGGCACAGGTGTCTATGGTTCTCATTTCTAGAAGTGAACACAAATATTTATTTTACTCTGTTAGACCATGAAATGCAATTTTCCATAGTATGGGACAGCCTTTGGGAAAAGAAACCTTAAAAGTAAACGGTCTAAATATCCTGAAAACTTTAACTATTCTTTTTTTTAATTCTTTTTATTGGGATTTTCCATTGTACATAAAGGTTAGTAATGTAGCATAGTATGTACATGCAAAGGTATGAGCAATAGTAGCGGTAAAATAGTCACATTTAAATTTAGCAAGCCTTACACGTATGACAAATGGTAATTGAAGTTCCATTAGATCATTAAACCACATCTTAAAATTCGGCAACAAAAGAAAGTTATCTCGTAGACTACTAGGGAGCGTGTAGGACGGGATGGTAGTCAATAATGGTGAGCAGTGTGAATAATCGTGGTGTGTGCAGGGGGGTAGCACAAGAAATCGTAGTTGGGGGTTTCAGAGACCAATATCGTAGCTCGCATATGGCCGGGGGCACTTTGCGGATTGGTAAGAAACATGAAGAGTTAGCTCCGTGGGGTCTCGAGTGGCTTCCCTAGAGAGAGTTGGCGAGTTAGAGTCCGGGGAGGATCTTCCGGAGTGGTGAGGTGTAAGAACTAAGAAAGAAGTGTGCCCCATACAGGAGATGGGTCTTTTTCGAATTGGACGTGCTTCTTCGTAGCGGAGAGCTGTACCATCCGCGGTTCTCCACTTGCACACCGCACCACGCCATGCCTCCAAAGACGGGGCGGTGCGTGCTTTTCAGTACATTGTAATTATTCTCTTGGCTAATAGTAAAGCTAGGCTCGCAAACCGGGTGCGCACAATGGGACATTTTTCTACATTTAAAAATGCCTCGCAGGATTTAAGGTCAGTGAGTTGCATGAAGTTGTGTAGTGCGGTATGTATACCTTGCCAAATTAATTTTTTTTTGTTTAAAGACTCTATTGCAAACATTCATAGTCTAGTCAAATATATAAGCATGGTTGCATATAACAAAAACGTCCCAGACCATATTGCTTTTCTGCAGGGGTGGCCTTGCACAGGGCCGCCAAACCCCAGGGGCCACCACGCCAATATATATCATTAAAATAATAATCCTCTGAGGATGGATACATATTTGCGTGGCGGCCCCTGGCTGGGATTTGGAGGCCTCTGGCGGTCTGTTCCACTTCCAAACACCCTGACCCCCACCTCTTTATTGGCCTCCGCGCCTGCGTTCCTCCTGGTTCCTGATTGGCTTCTTTTTTTCTCTACCCACTGCTGGCTACGTCGTGTGTCACAATACCCTCCTCCTCATAAATTTTATCGTTCTGATACGAATTCGGAAGGGTAGGAGCAGCCACAGGTACTGGTCATCTAACGCCTTTTCTGGACGTTTTATTAAAACTCCTTCTTGAGCTCCGGGGGCCTTCGCCCGCCCGGACCCCTTCTTCCGGGCCCCCTACCTACACTCCCTGCCCAGGGCTGCCATAAGCCTAGAGCCGCCCCTGTTTTCTGTGTATTATCAGTCTATGTTTTCATGATGTGGTCAGAATCCAAATAAGTGATTCTTGATCTTGAATTTCCATGCACACCAGAGGTAAGTAGTGTGAAGAAATTGTTATTTCCGCCAAATATTTGGAAGTAGCATACAACATATTTATCAGTAAATCTGACTGTCCCCTTTAATTTCAGCAGCAGGAACACAAACCAATCATACAGCAACTGCGTCACTAGACATACCTGATAGGGCTGGTCATATGCGGCTTCAGCTCTGTTATACTTTCAGTAGTTCTTAAAACAAGCATTGGCTTAGCCAATAGGTCTCGCCTTTGGGACCTTATAAGTATTTAGCTATGCAGCTTAATATCCTTGGTGCAATAACATCAACTGTTGCATGGCTAAACCCTTCTACGGTCCCAAAGGCGAGACCTATTGGCTATGCCAACGCTTGTTACCTTTACATTAGGCCATGTTGCACAGCATCTGGTGCTGCTGTGCAATACGGTTTAAAATGACTGACTAACTTGTTTTCCAGGTGCAGATTTCAAATAAAAAGATTTAAACCTAAAATGAAGAAAAAAGTGTTATAAAAAGGGTCAATGCTGGCTACATAATAGGCCCACTTTAGGTTTTGCTTGAACAGCGCTTGCGAAATCTATTGCAATAATAATAATCTTAAAACTGGGCTTACTTCCACCATCACTTCGTATCGGTCCGTGGGCTTGCCACTTTACTTGTACTCCATTTCTATTGGTTGTAGGTTCTATTTCCTGTTTTTGCCTCTTATCAGTAACCCATGGCCCTAGTACTCATGCTCATCCACGTTGTTGGGGGGGACTGCTTTTATTAGGGCACTGCGGTCCTTGGGAGAAGCTCTTTTGTTAGGTTTTATTGGGAGGGTCTCTTTTATTAGGTCTCCGCCTGCGAAAGACTGGGCACATGCTCAGTCGAGCTGGCGAGACTTAATGGGATAGACAGAACATCATTAGTGAGGTTAAGCCCCGCCCCTCTTCTCCATTGGCTGGCCTCCTAAACGGTGGCCATCCATTGGATAAGAGGGCCTAGTGACGTTCTTCTTTGTATCTAAGCCCCCTCCTTTCAGACTGGGTTTTTTTTACTTATTGCTGAAGTAAAAGGTTTCTTATCTTCTTTATGGGTCCAGATGGCCCCATAAAGAAGATAAGGAACCTTTTACCCCAGCAGGAAGTCGGGCGTCCAGTCTGAAAAGGACGGGGCTTACAGACAAAAGGCTGTGTGCAAACATCAAGTGCAAAGTACTTAAAGGCTTGTTTGCAGCTACAGCTATCTTGGAATGACCCGCTTTGTGCAGAGACTTCCTGTCCTACAGGGAAGGGGACCGTGTGCGCTCCCAGAGTGCCTCCTCTGTGCGTCTCTCGCACAGAGGAGGCACTCTGGGAGCGCGATGAGGAGCTCGGGGTGCCAAGATGGGAAGTCACCGCTGGGCTCCGGACACACACGAGCCCCACACACCCCTGCCTGCCCCGCCGGCTCCATGCCCCCTCCCGCTGCACCCGCCCCTGCCTGCCCCGCCGGCAATAGCTCTCACTGCACATGAGCCCAAAGACCACCAGAGGTGGCACCCAGCGAACAGAGAGGAGGGCACCTCAGCAGCAATGGTCCCCAGCAGAGCGGGAGAGAGGCGAGGAGGGGCACGGACACTGCGGCCACCGTCCTTTCTGCTGACACAGTCACCGGAAGGAGGGCAGAGGCCGACCAACGCCCGCCAAGAGATGGGCTCCATGATTGGCAGCATGGCCCGAGGGAAAGAGGGGGCCGAGCCCCAGGTCCTCTCCTACCCGCAGCTGGGGGACTCCGGGGAGCCCGAGATCTCTGCCTTCTACTTCTCAGTGTGCCTTTAGGCGCTGTGCCGACCCATGAGGGCCCGCTGCGGACACGTGTGAGTTACCCCTGCCCTGGCGCCCCACGTGTCCTCTCTGTGCCACCTCACGCGTTCGAGCCCACACCTGTCTCTGCACCCACAGTGCGACATAGAAAATCAAGTACGCGTTCTGTATCGTTCTCCCTAATCGTTTTTCCTACAGTGCTTTTCTGCATTCAACCCCTTGCTTTGTCTTGTTTTGAGCGCCTCTCTGATTGTAGCGATTGGTTTTTGCCCCTTCTCCACTCTTCGTTTTGCTCTCGTGATATTTCGAGTTGTGCATTATCCCTTTTCTCCACAGCTGGCAGCAGACTTAGCCCCCTAGGATCAACTGTTGCCTTTGTGTTGAGGCCACGTGCTCACTCAGTACAGTAGCAGACTGGATCCGACACACAAGAGTTTTTTTTTACACACTGTCCCATAGGCTTTTACACCAAAAAGCCAAAACTTACTTTCTGTCAAGATCTGTTCTAAAACAGTCACTTCCCAACTAAGTTATGGCGGGGACGCACTGTTCTCTGTGCAAACATGCGCTTAACAAATGTCATTAACCTAACCATGTGGTGCACTTTAATCCCTATGTCAAGACTGTGTCTTCTATGTGAAGGGGGAAAAGTAAATCCATTTCTTTTGTTGAAGTCCATCTTATGAATTATGGAGAAAAGCCATTATGTAGCAGAAAGGACATTTTTGATTCATTTTTTAATCAAATAGCAATACACAATTGTGATGTCATTTTAGGTAACTACACAAAATATCGAGTAAAAAATATCGAATTACATAAATATCAACTTAAAAATATAGAATGGACAAAATATCGAAAGACTGAATATAGTCAGCAAAAATATTGAATTTAAGGTAAGTAATGTAATATCGATTTTAATAGATATAGAAAGTCAAAATATCGAAGTATATAATATAGGTTATTAAAATATATCGAATTTTTAATAATATCAAACTTAAAGTGTTTTGTATGTTAGTATATGTGTGAAAAGTGTATATTTTTTTGTACATTATTTTAAGTAATGAATTTTATGTTATTTAATTTTTGCGTAATTTAATTCTGTAGCGGGTTGTGGGTTTATAGGGTATCAGGGTGGGAAGTAATTTAATTATATTAAATAAAATATTAATGTTAGAAATTATTGAATATTTTTAATTTAATTTTGCGTTTTAGTTATAAAGCAGGTTGTGGGTTTATAGGGGAATAGGGTGGGAAGTAATTTAATTGTAATTAATTAAATATTTTAATTTATTTATGGGTATTTATTTTGAATAAATTGTTAATTAATTTTTAATTAATATTTAATTAATTTTTAATTGGTAATTAATTTTTATTAATTGATTAATTGATAATTATGTGAATTTTAATAATGTATTTTCTGTAGTGGGTTGTGGGTTTATAGGGGAATAGGGTGGGAAGTTACTTAATTGTAATTAATTAAATGTTTTTATTTATTTATTGGTATTTATTTTGAATTAATTGGTAATTAAATGTTATTTGTTAATTAATAATTGTAAATTGGTAATTAATTTGTATTAATAGTTAATGAATTTTAATCATTATTATTTATTAGTTTTTTAATTGATTAATTATAATATTATATTAAATTGGTATTTACTTTTTTAAAAAAATTATTGATATTTAATCATTTTTTATTATTATCTTAAATATTTACTTTCCCTACTGTTAAGCTCACTAGAGAGGGAATAGTAATTTTTAACCGTACGCTATTTAACGCTTTCCAATTTTTACCCCTACGCTATCCAACGCTTTCCCTACTGTTGCACTCTCTGGAGTGGGAATAGTAATTTTTACCCTCCCGCTATCCAACGCTTTCCCTACTGTTGCACTCTCTGGAGTGGCAATAGTAATTTTGACCCCTATGCTATCCAACACTTTCCCTACTGTTGCACTCGCTGGAGTGGGAAAAGTAATTTTTACCCCTACGCTATCCAAAGCTTTCCCTACTGTTGCACTCACTGGAGTGGGAATAGTAATTTTTACCCCTACGCTATCCAACGCTTTCCCTACTGTTGCACTCACTGGAGTGGTAATAGTAAACTTTACCCTCCCGCTATGCTACGGTAAAAATATTGTATGTTTTTTATTAATATCATGTGAATATATATATGTTTAAAAAAATAAAATGTTATGTTTTTTAGCTTAAATTAATTATTTTAGAATTTTAAGGTTATTTAAGTGTTTTAGTTAATTATCTTTAATATTTCATTTATTTTAAATTACTTTTAGGACATTTACAAAAATTCGATATTTTGACTAACTATATTATTTCTAAACGATATTTTTGATCCGATATTTTTGTACTTACCTGTTTGTAGATGGGAATTCGATATTTTTGTAGTCGATATTTTATCCTCTTATGGCTCTGTGTGCGTGGCTCTGTGTGTGTGGCTCTGTGTTTGTGGCTCTGTGTGTGTGGCTCTGTGTGCGTGGCTCTGTGGGCGTGGCTTTGTGTGCGTGTGGCTCTGTGTGTGTGTGGCTCTGTGTGTGTGGCTCTGTGTGTGTGTGTGTGTGTGTGGGTGGCTCTGTGTGTGTGTGTGGCTCTGTGTGTGGGTGCAAATGCAATAACGCTCACATTTTCCGAGAGATTAAGCTATTGGCATTGTAAATGACAATGCCATTTATTTATCTGTTTACAAAACCAACACATAAATAAAAATGTTGTCATTTACAATGCCAATAGCTCTAACTTTTGCAAAGGCGAGGCTGTTGCATTGTAAATGCTTGTTTATACTTTGAAGGGGTTCTTGCAAGCGACTGCCCAGGCGCTGCATTTTCTGTCAGCTTACACTGGGAGGAGCAGTTTATCAGGTCAGAGTGGGTCCTTGGACGGTGCATGTTTTTACGGGACTCCCTGCTGGTGTTCAGACTGGCTGCTTGGGCACCATGTGTTTTTGAAGGGCTCCCTCCTTGTGGTCAGAGCGGCTGCTTGGGCGCTGAATGTTTTTGCAGGGCTCCCTCCTTGTGGTCAGAGCGGCTGCTTGGGCGCGGAGTCTTTTTGCAGGGCTCCCTACTTGTGGTCAGAGCGGCTGCTTGGGCGCTGAATGTTTTTGAAAGGCTCTCTGCATGGGCGTTACTTGCAACTTGCACATGTCATAGGCTATATGGCTTTCATGAATCACTTTATGGTTTCATTCCTAAACTCGCAAACCGGTTTAAGGAAACGTGGGTGCACATTTTCAAGTTTCAAAGCACCCCTTTCAAATGTGCACCCCAAAACCAATTTATAATTAAGGCCTGCAATCAGAGGCATTTCTTGGCTGGTGCACGAATGCTGCCTTCATAAACATTGGTTCCCATAAGCTATGTGGAAGGACAGGCGCCTCCTTTCCAAATAAGACCATTTTATAATGGCCGACACGGTATCACAATCTTTAAACAGAACTTGTTACTATTTTACCCTTTTCCTTTACACTGAAATCACTCAAGATGTCTACACACTTGTACAGGGTCAAGATTCCTATGGACTTGAGTGGAGGATCGACAATTCACCAGCAACCCATTACATGGATGGGCTTTACTTTGTAAAACAGTTTTCTATTACCCCATGAGAAGTTTTCCATTGTTAATATCCTGAAAACGACACTTCCATGTTGGGGTTGTAACGTGCTTTAATCGACATGCTGCACGTTTCCAGATAATTCTTCCTAATTGCACTTAATATTTTGACGATTGTGAGGCCACCCTATCAGTCTTTTAACAGGATTTGTCACTTTATACTTTTGTGACATTTTTTCTTTTTTGCTTCTCTTTATAGTCCTACCAGTAACAGCACAATATATTGCTTTTCTCAATAAAAGAGTTATAACACTTTAACGGAGTTTCAATAACTGATATTGCACAACTGCTCACCAAGCTACAACTTACAAAAAAAAACAGCTTATTATGAATGCATTTACCAATGCTTGTTTTAAATGGACTTCCATGTTCTTCCTTCCTAGGTCGACAACATAGCAATCACTGAGTTTGGTCATCAGATCCCATATTATTTGTACATGCAAATAGGCAATTCAGTTGTGGAGCAATGGTTAGAGACGGTGAACGCAATCCTAAACGTCATTTTCCTCTGTCCAGGGCTTATCGGTACTGCCCTGAACAATGTGTCCCACGCACTGCACATTAGCTTGTACAGCGACCTCTCTGCCCCCACTGTGCAAGGGCAAAGGTCAAACTAATCACCCTGCAGCCACACCCTTGCTCTGATGACTTCCAGAGTAGCACTGCCACTGCTGTTGTGCTGGCACTTGTGCCAGCTGAGGCCAGGCTCCCATCTTAATTACACCCGTGCAGAGCATGTCAAAGGCGCTGCCGAGGTACAAGTTGATTACTGAAAGGAGTGCTGACTAGGTTGAAGCCAGGTCCCCATGAGTACCGGAGCAACCCTTGTTTGAGGAAAAGTGCCGGTGACTCGTGGGGAGAACATGAAAAAGTGCCAGTACTAATTTAAATAGACTCAGCCCTGCTGCCCTTCGAAAGTCCTCTCGGGTAAGGAAACGCCACCAAAAATGACATCCCTCGAGACAGAATATTGTTGACTAAATGGGACATATTGTATGTACTCTGAATAAGGATCGTACGTTCAGAAAATCAAGACTATACAAATATGTAATGTTACACAAAAAATGTAAGACTATTTAAAAACAGAGTGTAATAAAAATATACGTTTTCTAAGACAATCCTAGCATCAGTTGTAGTTGTAACACATTCCGCAAGCCAAACTATTCCCAACAGTGAATGAAAACATGCTTTATTGGCAGGTTTGCTGAGGTAGATAGGGCTTGTAATCAAATGTTTCGTGTCCGTCTTTACCTTTGGAAGTAGTGCGCGCAGAAGGTGAGCAGCAGCAGCTTGCATCCGGGGGAGCCGGGGTGCGGGCTGCAGAGCACCAGCAGAACGGGCACTAGGAACGAGGGCAGCTCCTGCAGGAACCAGCCGAACTTGGCGGGCACAGATATGTACGTCTGCTTCTTCAGCACGTCCACGTGCTTGCCGTAGGTGGCTGGGGTGAACTTCTGTTTGACTAGCAGGAGGACACCCAGCAGGCAGAGCGCCGAGCTCAGGTACAAATCCAGGTCCCGCGTGCACTGCATGCTGCCGCCGGTCTCCCGGACTTTCACCAGACTGTGCGCACGAGTGACTGCCGCGCGAGTGGAGTTTCGGTGCGGAGCCAAGAGAAGGAGCGACGGCAATGCATCTACACCCCCCTGCCTTTCGATTTAAAGACTCCCTCCGTCACCCCCGCCCCTTACACCCCCAGGGAGGGGCCGGGAGGGGCCGCTCCTCTACCCCCTCTGGCGCCCCAGAGCCACAAGGAGAAAGCTTTTATAAACACACACTCAAATCAAAGGCTGTACTCGTAGAAGGAGCTTTAACAGTCAACACATCACAGTTTCCTCTGTTACTCACATAACCTGACAATTAAAGAGAAAACAAAAGTCAATGAACAATTCACTTCGAAATATTTTTTAATTTTTGTCCCGTGCTGAAAATAGAAATTGAAGTGCAGCTATTCACTATTCAGGAGTAGGCAAGGTCAAATTGGGGAAGAGGGGAAGTGGCTCAGACCACTGGCACCAGGTTTGTGTGAGAAAGCCTGTTTTTTGGAAACAGCTGCACATCATATAACTTAATCCTGGCCCTTACAGAACTGCAAACCTCACTATGGGCCCGATTCACATAACTAATTTAAGACAAAATCCTAAACTTACTACTTTTGGTATTCACAGAAGGCATTTAGTAGTAGTAAAGATAGGATTTTGTCTTAAGTTTGACTTAAAACAAACTTAAGACAGATTTAAGACAGACTTAAGTTAGGATTTTGTCTTGTATGTCTTAAGTCTCTCTTAAGTCTGTCTTAAGTCTCTCTTAAGTTTGTCTTAAGTTTGTCTTAAGTCAAATTTAAGACAAAATCCTAACTTTACTACTACAAAATGCCTTCAGAGAATACCAAAAGTAGTAAGTTTAGGATTTTTTCTTAAATTAGTTCTGTGAATCGGCCCCTATACAATTTTTTTCACTTATGTTGAGTACCCTCACCCCTTCTCCCCCTCAACAACTTACTTCTATGAGGGCCCGATGTAGGTAATCCCAGATTACCGATTCTTAAATACCGAATCATACCGATTCGGTATTTAAGAACTGGCAATCGGGATGCAGGTAATTTTCCGATTTAATTACCGAAACGGTATGATTCGGTAATTACCAAATCGGTATTTACCGATTCGGTAATTGCCATTCATTCCTATTGGCTTGGAGGCCCATAGTAATGTATGTCAATTTCCGAATCGGTAAATACTGATTCGGTAATTTGGGGAAACATAGAAGGGTGGCAGGGTATCACTGTGACACCCTGTTGCACCCCTCAATTGTGCATGGGTGCACATGTTGCATACATACATGCCCTTAGGGCATGCATGTTTGCAACATGGCACGGTTTTAAAAGCAAAAAAAAAGATTTTTAAAGGGTTTTCATTATTTACCAACAACTTCTAGTGGTAAATAACAAATTCTTAAACCCCTGTAGCACTGATTACAGTGCTACCTACATGTCAAAATACAGATTCGGTAATTTAACCGAATCAGTATTTTACCGAATCAGTAAAATTACAGATTCAGTGAAATTACTGAATCTGTATTTTAACATGCCCCTACATCCCAAACTCCAAATACCGGTCGGTAACGTCCGAAATCTACCGTTACCGACCGGCATTTGCCTTCCTACATCTGGCCCTAAGTCACTACTTCCTCTAGTGCTGCTCTTCTCCCTGAGGCCTTTAAACACCCTTGGAATTTTACTACAACTCTTAATCTCTAACTAACGGAACTTTCTAATGAACCTTTAACTTCCTGGAAAGTCTCGGTCTGAGCTTGTCTACCCATTTTCTTTCAGTCTGGATTGCGGCTGTCAACAACAATAACCTTTGGTAGACCATGCCAACTGCTCAACCAGCTGCCCCTGCTTCAAAGTGACATCCTTGCATTGTTACCTCCTTTGCATAACTGTTCCATATAAAGACGGCAACCAGAAAGGCCAAAATGCGACCTCGCATAGAAATCCCCCAAAACCACCAGCTCGAGGGTGTGAGGTAGGGCAAAAATGCTACTGTTCCTAGACTAGCCACCGTGTCACAAACACAAAATGGTGGCTGGTGACCTAAAATGTCCTCAATATATAACTTCGGCTACAAATGTAGCCCAAACGAATGTATTGATCCCAAACTCAGAGCAGTCAACAAAAATACACTTTGGTAAATTATGTCAACTTCTTAGCCAGCCGCCACCGAGAAAAAGGAAGGGCCCTGATCCAACTGTTTTTGCCTTCCCACCCCGCTCACCAACGAATATGCCACACCTTAGCCAGAGCATCTCTCATGTGTGACCAGTATGATTCCAACCCAAATAAGCCTGGTGGACCTGACCCCACAAAAACACTCAGCATCATCATACCCAATTCCCAGATGCTTGATTCTGACAAGTTCGCATTTCCTTATTAATCTTCCCTCTAAATGTATCTATGGCCACTGTCGAGGGGGGACCATGCCACACTTTCTTGGAAACAAACTCCATCTAAATGACATGACTGTAGTATTCTGATGTCTTACCTTTTCTCCTATGTTACCTTGTCCCTAGCTGCTCAGCCTGCGTGAGTGTGCTGAGTGGAATGTTTGGTGTGTGGAGTATGAGCGGAATGCTTGGATGACTAGATTTAGCGTTTTTACTCGTTGTCCCCTGTTTAGGGTGAGGGCAGGACATTGGGTGTTAGTCCCTTTAGTCCACATGACATTACTCATTACATGGTGAACCTATTTTATTTTACATGTTGTCCCTTGTTGATTGGTAGAGGCAGGACATTGGGTTATAGTACCTCTTGTCCACATTCACATACTCGTTGTCCCCTGTTTAGGGTGGGGGGCAGGACATTGAGTTATAGTCCCTCTTGTCCACATTCACGTACTCGTTGTCCCCTGTTTAGGGTGGGGGGCAGGACATTGGGTTGTAGTCCCTTTAGTCCACGTTTTCTTGACTCCTTACATGGTGAGTTTACATTTTCACGTTCATAAATTCTTTATTAGAGGACGGGGATGGGTGTTGTTTATCCATCTTTCCCTCTTGTCATTGGTTCCTTTTCCTCTCGTGATGCGGCATGCCCTTTTTCCCTGGGTCTGGGCTTTTGACTGATCTTCATTAGTTCCTCTTCCTCTTGCAATGTGGTTCTTCCCTCATCCCTGGGTTGTGAACTAATTACCCTTTCTGTAATTTACAAGTTTATAGTTTATGCTTTGGTTCTGTTACCTTATTCTTCCGTTCATTAGGGAAGAGGTATGTAGTATTCTGATGTCTTACCTTTTCCCCTATGTTACCTTATCCTAGCTGCTCAGCCTGTGTGACTGTGCTGAGTGGAATGTTTGGTGTGTTGGGTATGAGTGGAATGCTTGGATGACTGGATGAGTAGTTTAAGTTGATGGATGGGGCTGACCAGCTAGCAGGCTGCTCCGGGTGGAGTTGCTGTTGATGAGTATCTACACTTGCTGATGAGGACTTTTGCTACCTGTTTACCTATTTGTCTTCAATCTAAATAAACCTATGTGTTACTCTTCACACCAGCGTGGTCCATCATTACTACAATTACACCTTTACCACTGATGCCAAATCTCATTAAAATCCCTCATTCGAGCTGACATTACCACCAGACCTTTCTCCAAGACCATGTAATTCCCACCTAGAAGCAACAAGACAGCAGGCCAGCTTACGACCTTCAACAACTTGCTCAAACATGGTGAAATCTCCTTCCAACGCATGCCCCCTTTTTCCAGGCTAGCGCTGGAGCTACATGTTGCAGTTGATGCCCAGATCTGCCCTGATGCTGGTGTCTCTCACCCATGTTTCCACCCACTTAACAAACGAAAGCCCCCTATGATCCACAGTGTCAAACTGCGGCCTGCATGCCAGGCATCCAACTTAAAGAATACAACAAAACAGTTGACACCTGATAGAGCGCGGGCTCACCTGCTCGTTTTACCATACTCACCTGGGCCCATAAAAACATACACACTTCGAACAGATAAACCTACACTTAATCAGGATTTAATCAACTTTTTAGGACCTATACCATTAGACTTACCAATCCTTGTCACCAGTAGCTAGAGTCCTAAGGGATCAAGGGTGTTAGAATAGTAGGCAGTATTTAAACAATTTGCACTTATAAAATAACCACAGACTCGGGAAAAGTTTTAACACTTTATTTATGTACATTTTTAAATGTCAGAGTCCATACCAATTCAATTAAGGAGCATTCAATTAGAAAGTATATAATTTAGGCAAGATGATGTGAGAATATTATGAGACTTTCTTTAAGCATTGAAACATAGGAAGGGTAAGAAAAGGGAAACAGTACAATGACATACCCACGCAACTTTATATTTACCTAGAATGGTGTGAAAACCAACCCTGGCCCCGGGCTGGGATAAAGGACAGGACTCCCGATAGTTCAGGTATCAACAGGACAGGACAGGTGCAGATCAGAATCAGGATAAGTATGGACCAAATTGGATCAGGACAGGACTACCACAGGTCAGGACCGGCTCCCACAGCTAAAGTACAACGCCAGCGTCACACCCCTCTCTGCAGCTAATAGTCGGACCCGATTGGGTTATCGAACCTTCTCCCACAGAACACCGATTGGGTTATCGAACTCCTTCCCAGAACGGGGATTGGGTTATCGAATCTTCCGACAGAGTGCTCCACCAGCACCTCTGCTCTCGATCGCCTATTGAGTACGTTGTCAGTGACAGGTCAGCTATTTGGACAAGTCGGACAATCTTAGTTATACCATTTTCCAGGGCAGTGTACCACCCTCAATGTTGCAAATGTGTGTATTCCCTCAATTTTGATTGGTCAAAAAACGAGGAGAGTTCATCACACCATACCAGTTATGAGGTCACTTGATTCAATAATGCAAATTATCTTCCCGCCCATAACTTTAATTTTCCCATGCATTTTATTGCACCCAACAATGAATGTTCTAATAGTAAATACAATGTTAACCAATGTATCAAAGTTTCTTCCTCTAGAGAGGTTGCGGGGTGAGTTTCCCAGGCGCATCTTCAGGCAAGACTGTCGTTGGTATGGATTCAATGCCATGGCATGTGGACTCTTGAGAACGCAGCACATGCACAGTCACGGGACCCAAGATGGAGCAACATTGTACTTGATTGGTCCAAACACGAGCTAATAGCAAAGTCAAAGAAGAGCAGTTTTAAAACAAAGAATAAATGAATGCACTGTATGCCACTTATCTCTATTCTATTCCCATTATTTTATTTTAACTACAGCGTTAGGTATTAAGCAAAATGAACAATTTAATAAAAGCAGCAATGCAAGCGTTAGCATATGAAAACATTTAGCGGCCATCTTTAATTCTAGTGCGCAGAAGCAAAATTTTCCCACCAAAGCAGAAAGTACGTCATGTCACGTGAGTGTGACAGACCCATGCGCAGAAAAGTTCCTGCGTTGCGGTGGCCATTTTAAGACATTTGAGCTACGGTTAGTAGAAAGCACATTGAAATGCTTCCCCTAGATACTAGAAATGTCGTGTGGTGCATTGTTGGTAAGACAAAACATGTTTATTAGTGTATTACAGTTTATTTTGAGAGGACTGAGTATGATCAAGTCCTTTTACGGGCGAAACCTTGCTCCATCAATCCCCTCTTTGATGATATTTTATATCATCACATATTACAGAAACAGATGCCAACTTTTCAACATTTACTAATTTCTATTTCTTCAAACACACTTTTAGGTTTTTCACCATTATTCATGTGGAATTTTTTTATCTTTTTATACAAATCCCCATTTAATTCTTCAAGCTCAATTTCACTGAGTTTCTTTTCTTTCCTTTCTTATTTACTGTATATGACTTTTTATGTTTGCAACGTTTGCAACAAATAATTATCCCTAAAATCAGTAGTGCTACTCCCACCATTGGAATCAGTATTTTACCTACAAAACTCTTTCCTACGTTAGTGAACCAACTACCTATTGAAGAGAGACCACTAATTAGTCTCTTCCATGCACTGTCAACCTCCAGTGGTTTCAATTTTTCTCTCAGATTGGTAATATTTCTCGCGTACTTTTTAATTTCTACGCTTTCATCTGGAATGTAAGTGCAACAATGTTGCGTTTTTAACATTCTACAGACTCAGCCCTCTTTTACCAATAATATATCAAGAGCAAGTCGATTTTGTAAAACCATTGATCTTACCGCAACTAGTTCGGTATTGATCATTAGAAATCCACTAGCAGTGTCAGTTGATAAGCGATCCACTACTGTTGACAATTTGCAAATTCTTTGAGTGTTCAGAACCACTCCCACTGAAAGTATTATTGCACTAAATATGTCACCTAGTATTTCAGCAAATGATGCTCTTTTACTACGAGTTAATCCATTAGTTTCTTCACTGCTTCCAGTGATTTTTCCCACATGGTACACCTTTGGGAATACTATTCCAAAATAGCAACTCCCATATCAATGATCAGGTAATTTAAAATAGGCTTGTTCCCACAAATGTAATAAATTCCAGGATAAACTGGTTCAGTTCCATCCTTGAAACCCCAACCCCCAATATCTTTGAAATTATGTTCACATTCACTGGAACCAATGAATATATTGTTATAATAATCTGTTTTCTCTCTATTGAGACATAGTTTCCCTTTCTTTTCGAAATCCAGCAACATAGTAGCTTGAGTCTTGCCATCAGAGGTAAACTCTTTATTTTCAGCCCATTTAGGAATCTTTTGTTTATGATCAGTAGCTTTCTTATGGAAATCCTGTCTCCTTTTCTCCACTAAATCTAAAAACATATTTTCTTTCTCGTGTAATATTCATGTTAGATTATCTTTGTGAGCCTTAGCTATATCTATTGATCCTACTGTTAGAAAATAATCACCCATGAAGTGTGTAGAATCTCTAGTACTAGAAATACGAATTACATTTCTACGTAAAAGAACTTCAGAAAAGATTACATCAAAATTATAATAATAATACAGTAATTTTCCAGTTCTGTAAAACAAATTAGCTGATATGCTACATGAAATACCACAGGTCCGAGGTAAGTGATGGTAAGTGACCCCTTCAGCTACTGATGTGGGCAGCTTCATGTACACATAGCAATCACTAATTTCCATTGTTTCTACATAATCTACTAACAAATTAGCAAATACATTTAAATGTGTTCTATTTCCAGCTCTTGTATAATGTAAATATCCCTCATCTGGTGCTTCTAAACCTACTCCATGTTGCTTGAGACTAACTGCTTTCTCATATTTTTGTGTATCTACTTTCTTAGGTGAATCTACTTGCTCAGGTATATTAGTGTTATTCTGTATTTCTTTGCTTATTAGGTAAGGTATAGCTAATGTCAATCCAAACCATACTATAACTACTATTAATATACTACATGTGTATATTCTACAACATGTCTTTAGACAATTTCTTTTCGGTCTTCCATTAACATTATAATCAGCCATTTCCGACTAAGGAGATTTTATCCCCTCTTTGTAACTTTTCCACAGACTTTAACCTGTGATTCTTCTCTCAAGTTAGTCTCACTTCTTCATCAGTCTGATCAACAATCAGTTCGTCATCACTCAGTTCTAGATTTTCAAAATCTTCAAGTATGACGTGGGTCCACTCAGGTCCTTTGAACTTGTTTTTCAGTATTTTCAATGGTGGACTTCTCCTTCTGGGTTGCTCTGTGGATGGTCCAGCTTGGCTTGATATTTCATTTACTTGCTCTGGTTCTCCATATATTATTTTAAGGTTAAATTTCAGTCTTTTGACAAACCTAGGCCACTTATCTCCTTTTCTGAGTCTTTTAGCTGGCACCGTGCTTTGACTTTCTTCAGACGCTCTTTTTCTTTTCGTTCAGTTGTGGCACTACTTGTTCTTCATCAACTTCTGAATTACTCCCTATCTGATTTGGTCCAGGGCTTAATTTTGTTTCATCTGCCTGGATACTAATCTGGCCTTGTTCAGGATTTTGCTATAATTGTAAGTATGGGCGAATTTTGCGAATTCGCGGTTCGCAAATTCGCGTACTCACGAATTCGCAATCCGCAAAATCCGCGAACTCTCACGAATTTGTGGATTTTTTCTTTTTTTGTGTTCGCAAGGGTTTCTGCCAGTTCGCAAGGGTTTTGTACCAGTTCGCAAATGCGAATTACTTGTCGGGTCGCAACAGTCGCGACTATGTTGTTTCTACGTCTGGTTCCTCACAGCACCCTCTGTTTCACCACTGCCACCCTCTGGTTCACCTATGCCACCCTCTGGTACATCACTGCGACCCTCTGGTTCATCACTGTAGATTATGGGGGGGAAAGCACACCTGCCCTGACATTAATTAATTTGGGGTTGATTAATGTGTCACTGAATTTGAACTTCCAGTCTGGCACCTGCTTCCTTATCTGTAATTGCTTTCTCTTGCAATGAAATTTTTTTTCACAGGACCTTTGTGGCCTACTTGTAGCTATTCTCTGAGCCTGCTGTGAGGGTCAGAGCAGGGTCATAGAATAGTTGCAAGTAGGCAACTGAACTCTGGGGGGGGCCCTCAGGAAGCACTACAGGGAATGGTTCCTAATGATGAGCTTGAACTTTTGCACCTGCTGAGTGCTTTCAGTTTTGCAAAAATTGTTTTTCTGCAATTTCGCGGGATTTGCGGGGCGAGAATTTGCGCGTGATCGAATTTGGAAGCCACGAATTTGTGCGAATATACGATTTGTTTGTTTTGCGGCGTGTTAGTTTGCATGGTTTTGTGCGTTTTAGCGAGCCACTGGTAGCGCAACGAGGCGAAGTTACCCTCACGGTCCTACATGGGCGCGGCCAACTTATTTGCGTGGCGTATTTCCGTTTCCGGGCGCTATGTGTAATCTCGCAAAGTGTGCGGCTCGCTAGTACAAGTTCGCGTGTGATCGCGAGGGAAATCTCACGCGAACTTACCCACGCGGTCGTGAACGGGCGCGGCCATCTTGTTTTTCATTCATTGTTATGGTTCTGGGTATGCTTTCTGTATCCTCTGTCAATCTCTGCCATCCTTTGCTTGTTTGAAGTTTTTTTTTATCTATTTTACTTATTATCTATCTCTCTATTTTTCTAGCTCAATATTTTTGTGTTTTCTGCTACTTTTGGTTAATTTTAAACTACTTTTTTAAACTCTTTTCTTTTCTTCTTCCCTATTCTATTTCTTATTTCTTATTTACCTTCCTTTCTGCCCAGACCATGGTAAAGGGAGCTGGGCAGCAGCCTGAGAAGGGGAAGGGTCCTGCACCCCGTGCCCGGCTCCCTTGCGGGCGTTTGAGGGGGAGCAAGTCACAGCCCGGGAGATCTTTAGCGCGGAGGAGGTGGCCGCATTAGTGTTTTATGTCCAGCACCGCCTCCCCAGGACCATCATGGCAGGCGGCAAGATCGCTAGCAGCTACGGGATCCGGGAGAGCCGAAAGCGGTGGGAGAAGGTGTGCCGGGCCATGTATCAACACTCTCGGGTCCGGCGCACCTACAACCAGGCCACCCACTGTTGGTCGGATCTACTGGACCGGCAACGCGACTTGATCGACCTGCTCAGCCTCGAGATCCCCGGGCTTGGTGAGTAGTAGTAGCTATTTCTTCACTACTCTGTTTTCTCCTGCTCTGTGTGTTATTATATTGCAAATTTTTGTTTTTTACCAAGAGCAATAATGCTGCCGATTACTTTGTAGGTAAATTATATGTCAAAATCTTCTGTGCATTTCAGGTGCACTGCTCTCCTTCTCAGTAGCGTTGCTACTATGCTTATTTGTTTTCGATTTTGTGTTCATTTCATTGGCCTGAGAAATTATGTATGAGTGTAGTTTAAAGAACTGCGAAAGGCTAGACACTAAGGGTCAGATTTTCAATTACCGGCGCATCCCTGCAAAGTAGTTGTGCGCCACGCCACCACTACGCATGGTGCGCCGTATTTACAATGCGGCGCACCATGGCCCAAAACGTCACCGAAACGTTACGCATCTGTGCCGTAAAGGCAGCGCATTGCTGGAGTTGCGTCGCAACGATGGCGCAGCTCCAGCAATGCTCTGGGGTGCTCTATCTCCCCAATGCTGCGTCAAGCCGTACGTCTGCTTCAAGCAGGCGCAGGGTTTGAGTGACGCATCATTGTCCTAAAAATGACTGATTGAAATCTTGTAGATTTCCCTCAGCCACTTTTAGGATGCGTTCCTGTGCAAAAACGCCCTCCCTTGTGCCGCAAACGCCCCTGATGGCGCAGGGCTTTACAACGTGATGCATCTTCCATATGCGTCCCATTGTTAATATACGCCGCACCATGGCACCTCTTTTGTTCTGCCGCTGCGTCACAAAAGTCACACAACAATGGAGCAAAAGAGCCGCAAGGGGCTTGTAAATCTGCCCCTACAGACTCAAGTCCAGTCCTTCCTTTGTACACCTGGCAATAAGAAGAAATAGTGGTGGTGGATTGATAGTTTGAGTATTTTATTGACTGGTTAATGTAGTAGGAAACTTTTTAGTGTTGTCGCTGATCTGCAATCACAATGGAGTTTGTCTGTCACTTCGCGTGCTGCAGACTACTGCCTGCCAGTCCTAGGCGAATCTTTTTAGTAGTTTGTTTAGTGAGTTACATAACTTTCCAAGTCAACGGTTCGCAAATCAAGCAATACTAATATCGTAGTAGACCCCATGAGATAGGTCAATATATCCCGTGGAATAGTTGTCTATTTGCTATTTCGCCAAAATATTTTGTTATTGTTCTTTTCAAATGTTTGATTTGGTTGACAAAAATCATCCATGTTTTCGGGTCTTTCTTTCTTTCATGTTGTATATCAGCTCCCCCCATGGGCAAGAGCACAGAGGAGGAGGGGTTATCAGCTGCTGCTGCTGTTCAAGGCCAGGATCGGTCAGGCGAGGGCTCCTTTGCTGGCCGTGGTAAGTTTTAATTTTAATATAGAGTACCTATTTTTTCCTGGCGTTCCTCATTCGATTTTTTCTAAATCGTCTTTGATCTTCTTGTAGACTGTATCTAAATTTTTATCCTGCCTCTACTATGACTTCCTGTGGTATTACTAGATTATTCTTATTAGTCTGTCTGTGTAGCTAACTAAGATTGCACATTTGGCAAAAGGTGTTAAACGAAACTCCCATTCTAGTCATCAATAGCTCTATGCACTGAGTGCAGTCCTCTGGGATTGTCCATAATGTATTTTCAAGTCTTCTAAATGTTTATGCTTTGACAATTACCAACAATAAAAAGGTGAATGACCACCAAGAAAGAATAAGATACTACTTTACTTTTGGTTTGGATAGGAGGACAATCCATATTACTACTGTTGCAGGGGTAAATCTGCACAAACAGAACTATGGACACTAAATAGTGCATTGTTTATCAATTATAATAGGCGCAGGTAGACTTTCCACATACCTCAGTGATATCAGACTTTGAAGAACCCCCAATCTCCTTACTGACTAGATAGTGTGGCAGAGTCATTTAGCTCCCGAATTCATCGATGATTGATCCCCAATGATGATTATCCAATGCAGGACAAGAGTACGGAGTCAGAGTCCAGAAGTGTCAGAGGCACGGACTCACGCTTGCAAATTGCAAAACCTTTTGCTCATTCACTCTTGACCAAAAACCACAGAGTCTATTTAAGTTTTAAAGCTTTAATAAAAGTAAAAATATTTACTAAAATCAAGCTTGTCATAAAACATAAACGGTTGATTAAAAATGGAAAAGTGCTTAGTGATTTATTTCACACATTTATTGTTGGCAAGCCGAGCCCTCACCTGGTTTGAACTTTAATTTTTCTTTTTGGTGCTGAATCGTTGGTGATGATGATTTGTTCTTAGAAGTGAAGCTTCTGTCTGTTATGAGAAAAATTGTGCGTGTTAAAAAGCAAGCATTTATCAGTTGTGCCAAAAACAACACCCTTCCTGGAAAAAGGGACACTTTTACTTTAGAGTAGACAGTCACAAATTATTAGATTGGTTTCTGTATTCACATTTCTTCATTCCTAGACAAAATACTAGTGAGTGGTGTATGTCTATGACATCTAACATTCTTAAATGTACTTTGTAGGTGGAACATCTGGTGCTGGGCCCAGCGCGGAGGTGGAGGAGGAGACTTCTGGGGAGGAGGCAGTGCAAGTGCCCGATGAAACTGCTGTGCGGGTTGCCACGGTAGTGGCGGGCAGTGGTAAGCTCTTATATTCCTTACTTATTGAGATTGCAGACTGCATAGTGTGCTCCCCGTGAGAAAACGTAAGGTTTGTCCAGATGAGAGACATGAAGAAGAATGATTGACATATAGTTTGAATGGATGGATGCCTGGATCATTGTACTATCTGACTCTTAGATAGCATATGTGTATCTAGAGAGAGTAGACGGTCACTGGATGAACTAAGTGTTACTTTGAAGAGCATGTAACACCGCACCCGCACGTCCGTCCCAGTGTAGGAAAGGCAAGGAAAAGAAGTTGTAATTTTGTCCGATTACTACCATGAATAGTAGCAGTAGTTTATTTTGCAAGCACAGCATATATCCAGCTATTACGATGGCCACTCACTACCTCTGTTAATAAGTTTAGTAGAACTCGGTCATTCATGTGTGGATGTATCACTGTTCACTCAATAAAAAGCAAAGCACCTAAAGTCATCCCATATGCAAGCAAATACATACCATGTGCAGTGATAGATAATCAGATTATTTATCTTCTTCATTTTCCTTTTCTAGTATTTATTGGCACTGTAGGGTGAAAGTTAAATTAATTAAGCAGTAGCCCTTGTAACTGAGTATTCTCAGTGCAACCCGTAATAGAAAAGTAAGAGCATCACCACCTGCATGTACTGGACTGGTACAGTAACGCAAGTCTGTCTCACTCACCATGGCGGGCGTCTGTTTTTCTTGGGTGCAAGTTGACTGCTCTGGCATTATGTCGGCTTGCAGAAGTTAACGTACCAATTTTGCTAAACAAGAGAGAAGAAGAAGAATAAGACTGGTGTACTGTCATAGTCGACTCTAATGGAGTGAGTCCACAGTGCTCGTAGAATTGATTCCTTAAACTCCCACTAATGTTAGAGCAAGGATGAAGAAGTGGGAGGTTAGATAGATACTGGCCACAATAGTTATGTACTGCGCTTGCAAGTTGCTAGTTAGACTGTGACACAACTTTCTGCTGAATCATTTTGTGCTAATCTTAAAGAGCATTGGTTACAGACTATGTCTTTCTTTCTTCATATAGATGCTCCTTCCAAACCAACACGGAACGAGCTGGCTAAAAGGGCCCGGCAACGGAAGCTGGAGGCCACTGTCGCCGAATATCGGCGGCTGGTGGCCCAGGAGGAGGAGGACACGCAGAGTACGTCAACAACATCCACTGCGACACCTGCATCCTCCTCAGAGCTCCCTGGGTCAGCCAGTCAGCGCAGCAGGTCTCCAGTGGTACGAAGCCGGGCTACCACAGCCACCCTCCACTGCCGAGCAGCAAAGAAATCAGCTGCCCCCGCAGCAGTTGCAAAAAAAGGATGCACCGCCTTTCCCTCAGGGTGTCCTACCTCGAGCAGGAGCTCCTCAACACCAAAACCCTGCTCGAGACCCTCCGCAAGGAGCATGCCGACCTGGCCCGAAAAGTCAACAGCAGCCAGGAGTAGGAGGAGACTGTCCCTTGCCCCTTTTTTAAAGACTTCTAGGGGGTGGGAATTGGGAGTTGGTTTTCTACTTTTTTGGACTTAGTTTTCACGGACATTCGTTGGGGTTCGGGAGGGGGGTGGGTTGGTTCTTGCGGGAGATTATTTATGTTAAGGATATATAAATATACTTTAAACTTTAGCTTAGCATACGTGTTTTTTACTGCTTTTGAGGCTGGTGGGTGGGGGTTTAACAGTAAGTTTGTTTTCCTGAAACTTAAGTGGCATCTTGATTCAAGTTGTGTAAGTACTAGAAATTGCCTAAATGTTTTCAAAACTAAGTGCCTGTCACAAAGTAAGTGAATTCAATAGTCCTAGGACCGTCAGTCTCTCATCTCTCAAATACTCCATTATACTACCTCCCCTCAAACGCTTATCTTACCTGTAATTTGTGTTTGGAAATAGGGCTAGGCACAGGGCTGGCTGCACGGGAAATGGCGATTAAGGTTGGCAATCCTGGGCGGATGAAATGTCATCATTGCGGTGGTACTTGTGGTGTTACACAGTGGCAGTTGCAGCATCTGAAAAAAAAAGAAAATGAAACCTTGTTTGTCCTTACCGTAGCATTAGAACGGTACGATAGAGAATATAGCAGGTGACAGTACACTAGAACAGTGCCACAATGTAGCTTAACAAATGGTAAAGTATTGAAAGTATAACTAGTACTTGCGTTGAATTTCTTTGACATTGGCTACTACTACAAGAAATAGTACTGAAGGTGAAGGACACAGCAGAGTAATAATTTGCCACATCTAGGAGGAGGATGTTATTGATGACCAATCAAGTTGATGGCGCACATGAAAATCTGCTTTCATTTACCAATAGTGACTCAGTGTCAAGCTGAGTAACAATATATCCTCGGATTTCTTCACCAGCCTGTTGCTATGACCTTATCCTCCCCAGCAAGTGTGTGGAATTATTGCTGTCATTTATTCACACATCAATCAAAAACACACAGCCCGGGGGAAGAGGGTTAGGGTTTGGAAAATGGATGGGAATGGGGGGTTTTGGGAAAGTTTTGTTGAGAGAAGAAAAAAAAGCACAGCATGGTCAAACAATAATTGAAGATAAACAAATCTTTGGGTACAAAGCTAACCATTAATCTTTTAAGTGACATAAAGGAAGTGCATGCACTACTGCATGCATGGTTACTGAAAAGTAAGTAGTACTTTCGACAACCACGAATAAAAGAATGCGACAGTACAGGGCTGCAGTAATAATTATGCGTTGCCTATCTCCGCACTCAGAGAAACACTTGTTACATTAAATTAGGTTTAAAAAATAGCAGGAGTAAAACCTATAGAATGGCTGTAGGGATGAATTTAGAAGCAGAGATCAAAGAAATGCAGAGTCACACTCATAGAAGTTCACAGCAATAACATTACTTAAAAGATAATTAGAAAAGAACGGATACTGTATCTGTATGTTATTGTAGTTGTCCTATTGAATTTGGTAAGTTGCATGAATCCAACCATTCCTCTTATTAGCGGAACTCCTCCATTCCATCTGGCGCTCCGTCCATCAATGTTGGTGACCAGAAGACACCCTGTCCACTGCCTGCTTGGCGGATGCTGAATTGCGGCTCGCTAATGTGAAGCCTGACTTCATCATTTTTTTCCCATTGCACAGGCTGAAACCCGGCATGTAATTATTGATGGAAAAACAGGAAGTGATATTAGAACAGCACTGACGAATAAATATAAGGTATGTACGCTGTGTAGTGCAAAAAGTCTCACTTTAAGTTTCCTATTAGACAGTACAATATTTATGAAAGTGCGTACTCTGTCTGAGTCTCCTTTTGAAGGATAAATGAGACCCTTACTAAACCCAGTCGCAAAAATGTAGAAGACCCCCAATCAGATCTCCAAAAAAGAGGCCTAGTAGAAAATGGTGACAAAACATACTTTGAAAGTAAAGTAGGCCCAAATCCCCCCTTACCCACCATGGATTGTATTCAAACCACTTGCAAGCAAGCAAAAGTATCCATACCCAGCATTGCTCCAAAACTCGCAACTCCCCCCCCACAAGCAGCCCCCTCCCAAACACATGCAATACAATACAGCTAACCCTAACAAGCCCTAAGTTAAGAATAGTGGCAAACACTTTCTTTAACTAGGCCAAATCCCCCCTTTCCCACCATGGATTTTCTTCAAACCACTTGCAACCAAAATTACACATTCCTACGAGTGCTCTAAGACCCCAGAACTCAGTTGCAAAAATCTAGAACACCCTGAAACACATGCAATCCTGTTGCTAGTGCTAACCCTAACGAGCCCTTGGTTAATGTGCCAAAACACTTTTCAGCATGGATTTTCTCCAAACCACTTTTATCCGGTATTAGACCTTCCCAGCAATGCCCCAAGACCTGTCAACCCACCCACAAAAAAGCAGAACACCCCGATACAGGCAAAAAGCAAAAATGGAAAATCTCATACTTAGAATATTTTCGGCCTTCTTTCAATTCAGTCCAAATACGCTGTGCATCTAGGCCCTAACTCCCCTTTTCCACCATGGATTTCCTGAAAAAACAAATGCAATCAACATTAGACTGTGCCAGCAGTGCTCCCAGACCCCAACACCCACCCACAACAACCTAAAAGCCCACCAAACAGCACCCAAAAGACAGGCAAGTAATCAAAAGCGTAAAATAAATTTCTGCTCCGATTTTCTCCAAACCACTTTTATCCGGTATTAGACCTTCCCAGCAATGGCCCCAGAGCCGACAACCCAGGTGGAAGCAAGTAGAAGAGCCCCCAATAGCCAAAAAGCAAAACGACAAAAATGGGGAATTTTCAGGCAAATTTCCAAAATCACTCCACGCACGCTGTGCAGCTAGGCCCTAACTCCCCTTTGCCACCATGGATTTGCTTCAAACCTCTTGCAATCAAACTTATCCATGCCCAGCAGTGCTCCCAAACCCCCAAACCCACCCACAAACACCCAGAACCCCCCCAAACAGCACCTTAAAGACAAGCAAGTCAGCAAAAACGCAAAAATAATTTCACCTTCGATTTTGTCCAAACTACTTTGATCCGGTATTAGACATTACCAGCAATAGCCCCAGACCCCTGCAGCCACCCGCAAAAAAGCAGAACACCCCCAAACTTGCAAAAATGGGCCTACTACCTGGAATTCAGTCCAAATACGCTGTGCAGCTAGGCCCTAACTCCCCTTTTCCACCATGGATTTCCTGAAAAACAAATGCAATCAACATTAGACTGTGCCAACAGTGCTCCCAGACCCCAAAACCCACCCACAACAGCCTAAAAGCCCGCCAAACAGCACCCCAAAGACAGGCAAGTGATCAAAAGCGCACAATCGTTTTCTGCTCCGATTTTCTCCAAACCACTTTTATCCGGTATTAGACCTTCCCAGCAATGGCCCAGACCCGTCAACTCACCCGCAAAGAAGTAGAACACCCTCACAAGTGCAGAGTCTTTCTTCATTGGGCGTAATCCAGCCAACTGCTTTGATGGAAATAGGAGTCTGGAGGAGGAGGATAGAGGAGCATGTTCTTGTGAACTTGTGAACCTGAGGAATGCAGACTGCGGCACCTTCAAATCAATAAGCAAATAAGTGAAGACAGTTCTGCTGATGGGCTTGTTTTTGTGATTAAAGTTTTTTATATAGATTTTGCAAAACAAAGAAAGACAGACACACAGGAATAAAAGTGAATAAGGACGAAAAAGAAAGTTATTGATTTATTGATTCATTGACTCATTTTCAGGGCTCGGTGTCAGGGAAGAAGAGCTCGTCCTCATACTCTGCGAATTCAGGCGGGAGTAGGTCACCTAACAGAGAAGAACTTCCCTCATCTAAGTTGGAGTCCTCCTCATCTTCTTCCTGCGTGTATTCTCGTATTTTGTAATCTGGTGGTATGAGGTGCTGATTCATCTTGATCATTGTTAACCTCTCCACATTTTTGGGCGAGAGGCGGGTCCTTTTGCAAGTTACAATGCCACCAGCAGCACTGAAAACACGTTCAGAAGACACACTTGCGAGTGGGCAAGACAAGTAATTTATAGCCAGGTTGGTGATCTCTGGCCACAATTCTCTTTTCCCATGCCAATACGCCAATGCTTCATCATGAACTTAGACCTCTGTTGAGTCATTCAGATAGTCCTGCACCATCGACTCAAGGTTCTCCAGGGTTCCTCCACTTTGCTTACTTTTTGCTGGGACCTTCTGAGACGCTAACCCAAGCTGAGTTAGCCAATCCTCTTCTTCACACAATGTTACTGTTGTGTCTGGTGCAGATGATCGGTTTGCTGGTGTCTTTAACGGCTGAGAGGGAAAATCACTCACTTCTGCCATAGATACAGAAGTGGATTCTTTTGACTCCGGATGGCCTGCTGATGCTGATGTACTGCCTTTTCCTTTAATTTCCTGCCATTCTTTTTCAAACCTCCTGGCTGCCACAGCTAGCCAATGTTTGTACTTTTTAACTTCTGCATCATCAAAAGGAAAGAATACTCTACCTGCCAGTGCCTTTTTGAACCGTGGATCCAGAATAGTAGCACAAATGTAATGCTGTTCTGAGTGGATCTTTTGAAGACGTTCATCGCAAAGTAGGCGCTGTAATAACTTCTCTGCCAACTCAAATGCTGTTCCTTTTCTTCATCATTTTGAAACATAGAAGACACCGCCTTCAGTTGGTGCTCTAGCATGCGTAACAATGGGATAGCTTTTCCCAAATTACAGTCCTCCCTGTTGAGTGCACGCGTGAAGACCTCAAAAGGACGAAGCATGTCTGTCAGGCTTTTAACTAGCTTCCATTGCTCCACGTGTATCCTCAGGTCCTTCATAGCTGCACCCTGTGTAAAGAAATACTGATCGACTACCGCACTCTGCTCAAACAGACGCTCAAGCATGTAGAAGGTTGAGTTCCAACGTGTTACCACCTCCTGGATGAATGCTTTCACTGGCAGTTTACGTTCATGTTGCAGGCACCTCAGCTGCTTCCGGGCCTTAAAAGAATGGTTGAAATGTGTGCACATTCTTCGGCAGGTGGTCAGTAACTCGCACACTGGACTTTCTTCACTCAAGAATTTTTTAACAACCAGGTTTATACAGTGCGCCAAACACGCCACTCTGAAATAGTTACCCTTTTCCATGGCCTTAACTACATTGGCGCCATTATCCGTGGAAACATAACCAACCATGCATTTTCTTGGTGACAGCCATTGAAAGACCTTTGTGTTAAACTCATGCAAAATGTTTTCTCCTGTATGATTTTTCTCCATGGCAAACATGGCTAGTGTTGCATGTTTCCGAGCAGCCTTAAAAACGTTGTTCGGGTCAACACCTGCGTTTAGCTTTGCTTTAACCCCTGAAAAAGAGACCCAGTGTGCAGTGATGCACATGTAATCAACGGCTTGGCAACTGGACCACATGTCTGTTGTCAGATGTATAGTGTGAACGGCACTCTGCAAAGCTGCCCCAATCACCCCCAGCACATCTTCATGTAGTGCTGGAACCGCATCTCAGGCAAAATAGAACCGGCTAGGAACCTTCTATTTAGGGCAGAGCGTTGCCACTAATTCAAGAAAACCAACCCCTTCCACAAAAGAAAAAGGGAGGAGGGCAAACGCTACCATTTTAGCCAGCTTAGTCTTATACAGACGCGTCATTGGGTGGTTGCATTCAAATGGCGCATCTGAAAACAACATGCTTCTAATGGTGGGCTGGGCCATTTTACGGGATGATGATGACTTCTTCGACCCAGTTACGGTCGGTGATGATGAACTTTTTCGCATTGGTATCTCACTCTCCCCCACATGCTTAGTGTGGCTCATATATCTTGCAGGGGGTGTGCTGCTGACAGGGGTACTGGGTGTAAGTGAAGAAATGTTTGACGCTTCTTCCTCCTCGTCATCATCAGATGAAACATCAACGGATACAGTTTGTTGACTTGCAATTCGGGCTTCCTTGATCTCCTTTAGGTGCGCATGCCATTTGACAGTGTGCTGTCTCTCAAGATGACCTCTCTGGCCTCCGGTACCATAGTTGGTACCAAGCTTACCACGACTAACCCCAAGCTTACAAATGGTACAAATGGCTATGTTTTCCCTTGTTGGGCTAACACTAAAGAAGTCCCAAACTGCGGACTTCAAAGGTCTGTGGGGGGCGGAGGAGGCGATACTGGGAATGCTAATGCCAGATGAAGTGGAGGATGTGTGTTGCCGAACTTTACTACGTTGTGCACTTGCAGCACCACTAATTGAGGAAATGGAGGTCAAGGTGGATGGAGGTCCCTTCTGGCGAGAAAATATGATAGCGGTAGGTGGTGGTGTACTAGTTAACTGCATTGGTGGTGGTCCCATTGCCACGTCGACAACATCACGCTCAGCAGCATTTCGGGCTAGGGTAAAAATGTCTGTTTGCTGCATGCCTGCTGAGGCTAGAGTGGCATGTATGATGACTGCGTCGTCGTCGTGAGAGTCTTCATCAGCAGGAGTATACGCCACTTCTTGTTCAGCGGCATCATCACACTCCATAAGTACGAGACTTTCGGGGACCTTCCTTTTACGCTTAGCTACCTTTGTCAGATCATGGTGTGCCTCACTCTCAGATGGCTGTGGTGGTTCCCAATTTGCATCCATATCATCAGAAGGAAGGGGGCTGGAAGAAGATGTAGAACCATCCTTGATCTTTTCCTTGCTAGGGATCTGGAAGACAATGAATGATGAGGAGGAGTGACTTCCTCAAATGATACCTTGGCTTGAATGTCGATTTCCTGATGTGCCCCTACTTCGGGAGGAACAACTATTGTGGGCACTTGTGCCGCTCCATGCACCTCTGCGTGCACATCTCCTTACGCTACCTCTCCTTCCACATGTACTTGGGCTTGTACTTGCACATGTGGTTGTTGTTGCGGCTGTGGTGGTTGAACACTCGTCAGATGAGTTACAAAAACCTGTGTTGATTGAGGGATGCTGCTACTTTCTTGCGATGAGCCAACATCACTGGTCGATGGTGATTGAACAACTAGACTGGCTGCCTCTGCAGCACTCAAGGGCTTGGACTCAAGTTGGAGTGGTGGTGGTGGCACTGAGCCCAATGGCCCAATGCTGCTGCTGAAGGCGTACTTTTTTTAACCAAAAAATGCGGCACTCAGCACACCAGTCTCCTTGGTAAGTGGCGCCACTTGCTTCTTCTGCTCCTTACTGGCAACTTTCTTGCTAGAGGAGCTATGGGCAACTTTTTTTGGGGCCATCTTCTTCAGATGTCAAAACAGCAGGCCGCAGCTGCACAAGTTGCAGAGTTGTCTGTGCCACACGTGACATTGTGCTGCACACATCGCAGCAGGATTTGTTCCTGGCACTGATGAGGAACGATGAGGCTGATGATTCATCTTTCTGCACCTAAAAGCAAACAAAGCCAGAGGAACATCAGTTAAATAAATGTTGCATATGTAGCGGTTCAATTAATAGTTTGCAAGTAAGCATTTTTATTATACCCACCCCCCAAAATGGAAAGACCAATAAAATGCACCACTGCCAGAGTAACCCTGGGCATAATGGATGAAAGCATGGCTGACTGGGTGCAGGCCTATGGCACAACAAACCACACTGCCGGGCTTCAAAATGGCCCCTAGACCCCCACCACATGGCCAGGCCCTGCCTGTACCAGTCCTCAAAATGGCCCCACCCACATGGACTGGCCCCATCACCACCCCCAAAAATCAAAAAACACACAAAAATCACCACAATCCAATGCCATCCATGCCCTCAATCATGTTCAAGTTCAAGACACCCCACAGAAAGACTAGGCCCATGCACCACAGAGTACCCCTGGCCAAAAGGCCCCAACAACAGCCCCAAAATCGAAAAACACACAAAAATCACCACAATCCAATGCCATCCATGCCCTCAATCATGTTCAAATTCAAGACACCCCACAGAAAGACTAGGCCCATGCACCACAGAGCACCCCTGGGCATAATGGATGAAAGCATGGCAGACTGGGTGCAGGCCTATGGCACAACAAAGCACACTGCCTGGCTTCAAAATGGCCCCTAGACCCCCACCACACGGCCAGGCCCTGCCTGTACCAGTCCTCAAAATGGCCACCACCCACATGGACAGGCCCCATCAACACCCAAAAAATCGAAAAAACACACAAAAATCACAACAATCCAATGCCATCTATGCCCTCAATCATGTTCAAATTCAAGACACCCCACAGAAAGACTAGGCCCATGCACCACAGAGTACCCCTGGGCATAATGGATGAAAGCATGGCAGACTGGGTGCAGGCCTATGGCACAACAAAGCACACTGCCTGGCTTCAAGATGGCCCCTAGACCCCCACCACATGGCCAGGCCCTGCCTGTACCAGTCCTCAAAATGGCCCCCACCCACATGGACAGGCCCCATCAACACCCCATAAAATCGAAAAAACACACAAACATTACCACAATCCAATGCCATCCATGCCTTTAATCATGTTCAAATTCAAGACACCCCACAGAAAGACTAGGCCCATGCACCACAGAGTACCCCTGGGCAAAATGCCCCAACAACAGCCCAAAAATCGAAAAACACATACAAATCACCACAATCCAATGCCATCCATGTCCTCAATCATGTTCAAATTCAAGACACCCCACAGAAAGACTAGGCCCATGCACCACAGAGTACCCCTGGGCACAATAGATGAAAGTATGGCAGACTGGGTGTAGGCCTATGGCACAACAAAGCACACTGCCTGGCTTCAAGATGGCCCCTAGACCCCCACTACATGGCCACACCCTGCCTGTACCAGTCCTAGAAATGGCCCCCAACCACATGGACAGGCCCCATCACCACCCCCAAAAATCGAAAAACACACAAAAATCACCACAATCCAATGCCATCCATGCCCTCAATCATGTTCAAATTCAAGACACCCCACAGAAAGACTAGGCCCATGCACCACAAAGTACCCTTGGGCATAATGAATGAAAGCATGGCAGACTGGGTGCAGGCCTATGGCACAACAAAGCACACTGCCTGGCTTCAAGATGGCCCCTAGACCCCAGCCACATGGCCAGGCCCTGCCTGTACCAGTCCACAAAATGGCCCCCACCCACATGGACAGGCCCCATCACCACCCCCAAAAATCCAAAAAACACACAAAAATCACCACAATCCAATGCCATCCATGCCCTCAATCATGTTCAAATTCAAGACACCCCACAGAAAGACTAGGCCCATGCACCACAGAGTATCCCTGGGCAAAAGGCCCCATCAACACCCCAAAAAATCGAAAAACACACAAAAATCACCACAATCCAATGCCATCCAGGCCCTCCATGGTGTTTACAATAATGAGACCCCACAGAAAGACTCAGTCCATGCACCACTGAGTACCCCTGGGCAAAAGGCTCCAACAACAGCCCAAAAATCGAAAATTCCAAAATTGTAGTTGCAGCAGCTGTAATGCCTCAAACAAACTTACTTGTGAAATTTCTAACCCAAAAGTGATCCAAAGAAAGTCAAAAAGGCCTCAAATCCAAATATCCAGCAGCATCCACAAAAAGTAATCCTTCCAGGTCAAGATCCAAATCAAAGTGACCAGGACATGAACAAAGCACTGGGAGGAGCCTGCTGGACAGGAAGAGGAAGTTGGAGACTGTGGGGCACTTCCTTCCTCTCACCCCCCCCCAAAAAGGACTCCTTGCAAAAAAAAGTGCAGGCAAATGTCAGCCTGAGGAGTTATTCTGATAAAAATCATCATTTTCAGAAGGTTTATGCTGCTTGCTGGTGGATTTCTTATGCAGAATTGCAAATTTTGAAATTTCGCGAGTGCGAGATTGTTGCTGCCTGCCGCATCTACGTGTTCGCAATTGCGAACTCCCGCGATGCGTGATCACGGCGTACTCGCGTTGACAAACTCTCGCTGTGCAAGGTGGCAAGCCGCGATGATGTAATCGCGGTCGCCAAACTCCTGCGGGATCCAAAATGGCGCAGCACGTGCAAACCATGGAGAAAAACAACTCTGCAAACGCTGAAAGACGGTAAGTGAACGCCGCACGCCGCAATATTGTATTACCAAGCAAAAACATCCGCTGCGTGCAAATTTGCGAATTTTCGGCAAATTCGGGAGAGTTCGCGGATTGCGAATTTGCCGAAAATCCGCAAATTCCGCGAGCGGAACGGATTTTACGCCCATGCTTATATAATTGACTGACTTTTATTTTGCTTGCCTTCTTCTTCCTGAACGCGTTTTTCTACGCTTATCTGGTCCTGCTCAGGTCTCTGGATTTCTTGATTATCTGCTGCCTGAGCTTTTGCCCTAATACCTATCTTTCCCTCCTCAGACTCTGGAATCTGGCTGGAGTTTCAAATGTCTGAGTACACTGATCTTTCCTTATCTGGTCCTCCTCATAATTACTTTTGACTTAGATTTTTGTAATCTGAGTACATTCTTCTATTCCTGAATCATCCTCTATCCTCGCATATTTTTAAAAAACCCTGTTTTGCTATTTGATTTTGCCTATTTTAGAGTCTTTACCCTGCTTTTATTGGGAGCTCACTTACTGCACATAATTTTGTTGTCCCACCGCCATTTGGGCGAGTCCGGCTCCCGGGTCTGGTGTTCTGTGGGCGCCATCTTGGATCAGAACAAGAATCTTCATCGGCGAGCGCCATTTTGAGCGTTCTAGTGCTCTGACAACATCGCGGGACGCCTACTTAAGGCGGTCTTAGTTTCTTTGGCAGCCTGAACAAGCTACCACGTTGCTGCGCTGATCGCTGCTGCGCTCGCGCATATTTTTAAAAAACCCTGTTTTGCTATTTGATTTTGCCTATTTTAGAGTCTTTACCCTGCTTTTATTGGGAGCCCACTTACTGCACATTATTTTGTTGTCCCACCGCCATTTGGGCGGGTCCGGTTCCCGGGGCTGGTGTTCTGCGGGTGCCATCTTGGATCAGGACAAGGATCTTCATCGGCGAGCACCATTTTGAGCGTTCTAGCGCTCTGACAACATCGCGGGACGCCTACTTAAGGCGGTCTTAGTTTCTTTGGCAGCCTGAACAAGCTACCACGTTGCTGCGCTGATCGCTGCTGCGCTCGCGCATATTTTTTTTTAAAAACCCTGTTTTGCTATTTGATTTTGCCTATTTTAGAGTCTTTACCCTACTTTTATTGGGAGCCCACTTACTGCACATAATTTTGTTGTCCCACCGCCATTTGGGCGGGTCCGGTTCCCGGGGCTGGTGTTCTGCGGGCGCCATCTTGGATCAGGACAAGGATCTTCATCAGCGAGCGCCATTTTGAGCGTTCTAGCGCTCTGACAACATCGCGGGACGCCTACCTAAAGTCGCTCCTCCCCGCGCAGCGGGGACGCGCAGTAGGGACGCCGTCGCGTTGCCGGAGTCGTGCCAGAGTCCTGCCCGTCTGCGCCCGTCAGCGACGAGGAAGCGCGAGTCGCGGCAGGGCTCCGGGCACAAGTCTGGACTACCATTATGCCTGCTTCATCTACAATCAGCTATACTCGGGCTGAACTGCTATCCTTTGGGAATAGGGTCGATGTTGGTTCATGCGACCCTGTGGACCCTTTATCCGGTCCATTTGCTTGTGGCTGCAGGGGCTGGTCCCTTGACAGACCGGTCAGGATCCGATCTTTGGAAGGGAGTGATTCGGTCACGAGCAATAACATCATCGCTCGTGCACTTCGGATCTGGAACCTGAATGTGAGGTCACTGGTCAAACATCACCAGTTTATACATGACCTCATTGAAAAGGACTCCCCTGATCTACTTTTTCTCACCGAAACCTGGCTCCAGGACTCGGATGCCGCTATTCTTAATCTTACCTTTCCTCCGGAATATACGGTCTTCACACTTAATCGCGCCACGAGAGGAGGTGGCATTGCTATGGCGGTAAAATCGTGCTTCCCCGCGGAATGGAAAGCCCTGGGGTTGCCAGCCTGTGAGAGCGCTCTCTTTAAAGTGTCCTTTATCATCACTTCACGTTGAGTGGCATTCGTATTTATCGCCCTCCAGGCAATGACACAGCCTTCAAGACCGCCCTTGCCGATATGGTTAGTTCTTTAGCACCTAGCTGTGCGAATTTCAACATCACTGGCGACCTTAACATTCACTTTGATCGCGTGTCATCATTAGCCATAGACACTTCGCTTGCAGATCTTGAAGCACTGCAACTTGTCCAACTTGTTACGCTTCCTACTCATACTGGGGGACACATCCTTGATCCCTTCTTCTCCACTTTGGAGAGGATGAAGGTGTCCAACCCGATCCCGGTTGGCTGGACCGACCACCTACTGGTGGAAGTCTTCTGTCCCATTGATAATTCGCCACTCAAACCTGTGGACAGGCTGATCCTTAAAAGACACTGGCACAAGCTCAAACTTGAGGAATTTTATAAGATACTGGAGCAGAAACCCTTAAGCCCTTTTTTGGATGTGGAGCAAGGATAAAACCTGCTATGCAAATGGATTTCGGATGCCCTTGATTCCCTTATACCTATGCGCTGGTCAAAATGTCATTCCAAGGTACCCAGCCCGTGGTATAATGACTCTCTTGCCGAGCTTAAAAAAATCTGCCGGAAAGCTGAGAGGGAATGGAGGAAGTCTTATGACCTCAGTCTGAAATCCTCTTATTTTGCCAAATTGAAGACCTACCACAGGGCAATCTGCAGAACTCGGGACGCATTCTATGCCCAGGAATTCCAAACTAGCACCAACCCCTCTAAATTAATTTTCAAGGTCCTTAAAGACCTTATGAATAAAAGAGCCACTTCGGCAGAAATCTGCACCGACTCTCATTGTGAGAGCCTAGCCTCCTTCTTTTTGGAGAAAGTGCAGGCTATCTACCGAGGATTTGACCTGTCTCTGTCTGATCCTGAGCCAGCTGACCCGAATGTCTCGGACTATGAGACTCTGACCTCCTTGCCTTACTTGTCTATGGAGGCCTTTGACAAACTTAGTCTCAGGATTAAATCAGGCTCCCCTCTGGATCCGCTGAAACCAGCTCAAATTAAGCTGCTCTCCCCCTTGTGTCGGGTCCCGATTCTTACTTTGATCAACCTGTCGTTGTCTACAGGCACGGTCCCCTCCGCATGGAAGCGGGCGGTAGTAACCCCAGTTCTAAAGAAGGCAAATGCAGACCCGCTCTTGCCTGTGAACTATCGCCCCATATCTCTTCTCCCCTGGACGGCCAAAGTCAAGGAGGCTCATGTCAATTCCATCTTGACTGACCATCTTGCTCATAATCATATATTAGATCTGAGTCAGAATGGCTTTCGACCGGGACACAGCACCGAGACCGCTTTGCTCTACATGACCGAGCATCTACGTCTGGTGCTTGACTCTGGGAGGACGGTGGCGCTCCTTTTATTAGACCTGAGCGCCGCATTCGATACGGTGTCTCACCATATTCTGATTCAGCGCCTAGAGGAAGCTGGAGTAGCAGGGACTGCTCTTCAGTGGTTCCGCTAGTTCCTTACTGATCGTTTCTTTAAGGTGGCTATACCACCCTGCCAGTCCACCTTCCATCCATTGAACCTTGGGGTCCCACAGGGCTCCTCATTAAGTCCAACTTTGTTCAACCTTTACGTGAAACCGCTAGCTGGGATAGTCAAACAGTGGGGTCTGACGATGACCTCATATGCAGACGACACGCAGCTGGCGGTGACACTGAGTGGAGACCCTGAAGTGGATGCCCCCAGATTCCGAGCAGGACTTGTGGCAGTGGCAAATTGGTTAAAAACCAATTGTTTACAACTAAATGCCAAAAAAAACGAAGTTATGGTTTTGGGGAAACATGCGGAGGTTTGGGGAGATCAGTGGTGGCCTCCAGAACTGGGCGTCACCCCCATCCCTACTTCTGAAGTAAAGAACTTAGGGGTATGGATGGACTCGGCTCTTACCTTTACGGGTCACACGAAGAAGGTTGCTGCCACCTGCTACGGAATCCTTCGAGGATTAAGGCCAATCCTCAAATTTTTTGACCCCCTCACTTGACAGCTCGTGGTCCAAGCCTCAGTCCTGTCTCGGCTGGACTACGGTAGCGGACTGATGCTGGGGGTAAACCAGGCTGAGGCATCTAGGCTACAAAGGGTACAGAATGCTGCGGCGCGGGCCATTGTTGGTCTTCCTAGGCATTGCTCGGCCTCCAGTACTATTTCTGCCCTTCACTGGCTGCCGGTTAGGCAAAGAATTAAGTTTAAAGCGCTCTGTTTGGCCTTTAAAATTTTGAAGTTCTCCTCACCGCCTGCACTGGCTAACTTGCTCACCCCCTATGTTCCTTCAAGGTCTTTGAGATCGGAGGCCCTTCATCTCGCGGTCTGCCCCCGGTTTAAACTCAGCAGGATGGGTGGCCGCTCTTACCGAGTACTTGCCGCGGGGTTATGGAATTCTCTACCGGTGCACATTCGAGCTCTGAACAATCTGTCCGTCTTCAGGCGTGCTATTAAAACTTTCCTGTTTCCTGCACTTGCTTAGCCGTCTGTTTCCTTCCTTTTGTGTGTTATGTTTTGGTACTTGTTCAAGCGCCAGGACGCCCCTTTGCTGGGGCAGCTGCGCGCTGTATAAATAATATTAACATAACATAACATAACATAACATAACATAACATAACATAACATCACTCTGTCTATCTAGATAGGTTTGACTTCTGGTTCTCACAAACTCTGCAGGTATGTCGACGACTGGAGTCCATTAATCCTGACTGGTACTCGGTTGTTCCTCATCAACTACTTCGGGATCAACTTCTTTAGATCCCTCAGATGCACAACCCTAAGCTTCTACTTCATCAGGTTCTGTCACCCTCTTAGTGTGACTGGCATGGATCCAATTCGGAATTCCCCTGCCCTTGAACAGCTGTGGTGGTAACCAATATCACTTGATGTGGCTCTCCTCACCTTGGTGCTAGGCAAGATTCTCGAGTATGTTCCTTTATCACTACCCAGTCACCTGTATTCAGGTCATGTGCTGGAGTTGATTGTTCGGACAACAGCTTCTTCCCCAATCTGGTGAAAGATAGAACACACTTGGTCATCCAGTTCTTTGCAGTACTCGAGTACTAAATCATAAGATATATTTATCTGCTTGTGTCCTGGTACCCATGCTTGCCTCATTGCTTTTCCCATGAGTATTTCATGGGGACTCAAGCCTGTGTTTCTGTCTGGGATGCTTCTGAGTCCCATCAGAACAAAAGGTAAAGCATCAGGCCACTCCAATCGGGTAGATTCATACATCTTTCCCAATCATGACTTGATTGTACTATTCAGCTGTTCTACCACTCCAGAAGCCTCTAGGCGGTATGCACAGTGCATCTTTTGCTCAATTTGGAATGCTTCACAGATCAGACAATTTATTTCATTATCAAAATGTGACCCTCGTTCTGACGCAATTGTTACTGGAAAACGAAAACGAGGTATGAGTTCCCTCAGTAGTAGTTTAGCTACAGTGATGCTATCATTTCTGTGGGTAGGGTAGGCTTCCACCCATTTTGAAAACAGGCAGACAATGACAAGGACGTACTTCAGTCCTCGGCAAGGGGGCAACTATATGAAATCAATCTGTAGTCATATGAAGGGACCTTCAGCCTTCCCAATCTTTCTTGGTAATACTACAGTTCTCTTACCAGGATTCATTGTTTGGCATGTTATGCACCTCTGGCAATACTCTCTCCTACATTCCTGAATCTCGCATTGAACCAACTCTGTCTAAACTGCCTAATCATCGCATCTCTACCTATGTGTGAACTTCCATGATACATCCTAGCCATAGGAGCAAGCATACAATCTGGTAACACAGGTCTCCCATCAAGGTAAACAATAACACCATCCTCAACCCTTCTTCGACATCCTATTTTCTCCCGCTCTTCCTTTTCCTTAATTTCTGCCTCATTTTGTAAATCTCTCACTTCTTCCCATGTTTTCACTCTTTCAAGCAACATAAGGTGGCAGCTGTTTCCATGTGCATCAATTTTCTTATTTATTGCCATCTTATGTTTGGCACACTGCTGGGCTAGTTGGTCAGCATAGCGGTTACCTGCTGTCACTCTGACATTTCCAGATTGGTGAGCAGCACACTTGACCACAGCCACTTCTTTTGGTAATTGAATTGATTCCAGCATGTCTTTTACATAATGTCCAGTCTTAATAGGAGTACCCGAAGAAGTCAGAAACTCCCTTGCATCCATAGTTGGCCAAAGCCATGCACAACCCTGTAACCATACTGACTGTCAGAGTATATGGTTTCTTTCAAAATTTTCCCAAATTTGCAGGCTCTTGTCAATGCAACTAATTTGGCTACTTGTGCAGGCTTAACTCCAGGTAAATAGGATGCTTCCACTGGACCCAACAAAGTCCACACAGCATAAGCAGCACTTAATCCTCCTTACTCATGTCTCATGCTTGAGCCATCCAATAACAGCTCATATTCAAATGTCAACAATGGCTCTTCTTTTATGTCTGGTCAGGGCTTAGAACTGTGTTCTGTAAGGTCGATGCAATCATGCTCAACTTCCCCTTTCACTTCTTTGAAGTATGAGTCAGGTAACAGTGTGGCTGGATTTAAGACAGTGTATCTGGCAATGGTCACATTCCCTGCACATATAAGAATTCCCTCATACTTAGTCAGCTGACTTGGAGTCAATTACTGAGTACGTGTTCTGGTTAACAGAATCACCACTGAGTGTGGGACGTACACAGTTGCAGGGTGTCCCATAATAATGGATTCACTTTGTTCAAGACTCATGCAGGTTGCAGCTACTGCTTTCAAGCATCCTGGCAATGCAGATGCCACTGGATCCAGTGTGGCTAAAAAATATCCCACAGGACGTCTCATTAAACCATGGGTGAATTGTTGGGTGCATCACAGAACAATGCAAATTCCTTTGAATAATCAGGCATCCCTAAAGCTGGAGCTGAGCAGAGACAGTCTTACAGCTTAAAGAAGGCAGTCATGCTTTCGTCATCCCACTCTACTGGGTCTTTTGCTCTCTTCGTTGTCGTTTGTATCAGAGGTTTAGCTAGGACTGCAAATCCCACAATACACTGCCTGCAATAACCCACAACTCCAAGAAACATTCTTATTTCTTTCTGCATTTGAGGTAGATTTGTGTTTTTGATTATTTTGATTCTTTCAGAGGTAACTCGTCTGACACCTCTCTCTATTTGGTGCCCCAGATATTTTACCAATGTGGTACAGAATTGTAACTTTTCAGGTGACATCAAACTTACCTGCCACACGCCGGAGCACGCAGCACTTACCTGCCTCACGCCAGGACAGTCAGCCCACGCCGCCACCGCTGAGAGTCACTTTCTCAGCACTCTGGTCGCGCCGCCGCTCCGGGACTACGATTCCCGGCAGCCTACGCGGCGGCGCGCGTTGTGACACCGCGAGGGCGCCAGGGGAGGCGCACAAAAGCGCCGAAGGGCCGGCGGAGCCCTGGGAGAGCATCAAACTTACCTGCCACACGCCGGAGCACGCAGCACTTACCTGCCTCACGCCAGGACAGTCAGCCCACGCCGCCACCGCCGAGAGTCACTTTCTCAGCACTCTGGTCGCGTTGTGACACCGCGAGGGCGCCAGGGGAGGCGCACAAAAGCGCCGAAGGGCCAGCTACGCGGGACGCGAGCGGGACGCCCGGGGCGAAGCCCGGGCAAAGGGCGGGCTGTCTGAGGCCGTCCGAGGTCGGACAAGGTTGGGTTGGGCCAGGAACTCTGCCCAAACATCTACAGGCCTACAGACGTTCATTGAGCTGCAAAATCATCGTCTGCCAGGTAATTCGCTTTTTAACATTTAAACTTTACATCCTGTTACCTAGCCATCTGCACACATGCCTGGTTTGCCTGGTAAAAAGTCAACGCCTGCCACTAACACTATGGAGAACTATTTAGTCCAGGTAGTGGCGAAAATCAACAGTGATAGAAGGTCCTCTTTGGGTTTGGATTCATCCACACAATCCCCACTAGTAGATATAGAAACAGAGGATCCTTTTAACCTGATAAACACTAGCCTTTCTGGGGTAGCACAAGCTCCCTCACAGGATACTGTCACCATTCAACCTAGTGGCATAGTGGCAAGCACCGAAGATATTAATGACATCGACGTAGTGCCTCTGAGTCCCATGATCTGTGAGCTTATTACCCCCCCCCCCCATTGTTCCAATTCCAGCACCAAGGATTACTGGGGTTAAAAGAAAAGCTATACAAAAACGACCGGGGTTAAGGTCATCTAAAAACAAAATTGCAACACCACCAAGGAAAACCTCTTGTGTGGAGGAGGACGATCCCTTGGGGGAAACATATGCAACCTTCTCTAATATTCTACTTCAGAAATTTTGCAATCTGATGGACATAAAAATCAAAGGTATAGTCAAACCTCTGATAAGCAAAATTGATAAGCTATCCGCTGAAGTGACTAAACTGGAAGGTCTCCTTGGTAAAACGCTGGGTGAAGTAGGGAAACTCCCTGAAGTCATTACGTCCAATGTACAACCTCTGGTTAATGACATTTTAGCAAACAAATCGCCACCCACTGTTATTCCAAACCCCCCAGTGGCTCCTCTGATGAACTTACCGGAAATTAGCTCTGGTGTTGCACCCCTCGCCAATTCTATTGTTGAAGCTAATACCTCAAAAGGGTCATTTGAGCTGGTGGTGGAAGCCTCGCCATTAGTTCTTGTTTTAGCAAATGTACCCCCTCTGGCTTCCGGTGAAGCTGAATCAACAGCATCGCTTGTAAACAAATCTTTATCTTGGCTAACCAACAACATGGCCATATCTTCGTGGGGGAAACAGCAACTGGCCGAGGAACTGGTAAATGCAAGAAGAGTGGAGTGGATTGGGAACAGAGAAAAAAAGTTCAAGGGCGATTGCGTTGTGCTTAATCTCTCACACCCTGACGCATTACCAAACATATTGCCTAACATTTTTCCGCCACAGAGACGCTCCACTTCTATTGTACCACTAACCCTTGACTTCTTTTATCCTCGAAAAGGCAGGGGCCCCAATCCAAGCACCTTAAGAACAAAATGGAACGTTGTAACCAAAAGGGCTAGCAAGAATTTTGGTTCCGTTGAGTGGGGACTAGGTTTAGAAAACAGATTCTCTGCTCTTTCCAATCTAGATGCTTGTGATTGACAAATAATTAACTGTATGCCTCAGCTGCAAATACCCTTATCCTTGTGTGCAACAGGGGGGCACAATCGAGCCATTGGCTCTTCAAACGAGTTATGTACTCCAGATGTTTTAGTAGGATTAACAAATCTAATAGTTGAAGGTAATGTTAATGTGGATGTAAATGCGAACAGGCCTGTTTTTAGTTCTGATTTATGTGGGGAGCATGCCTCTGGGAATCTACTATCTTGGAATATAGCTGGGTTATGTTCCAAAATGGACTGTGGAGAGTGGTTTGAATTCGTCAGTAAGTATGACGTCTGCATTTTCCAAGAAACTTGGGCCTGTGATCCTGTTTATGCATTGGGGTATCTGAATTATTATGTACCGGCTACCAAAGGTCCCAAGTGGAGACCAATGGGAGGTCTCACTATATGGGTCCGACAGTCCCTGAAGATTCTAGTAAAAAATATAGAGCTAAATCACAAAGACATCCAGCTCATTAGACTAGAGAGGGACTCCTCTACTCCCATTGACATCTATAACTTATATGTTAGAGGGGGAAAGGCTGGCAAATCTACGGTCTTAGCGTCACTGTACAGTTACCTAGACACTCACTCTTCTGGGAATAACATCGTACTGGCAGGTGACCTAAACCGCACTTTTGAACCCCTTGATACTGGTGAGGCTTTTTTAGGTGCGGAAGAAGATAATCTGTGGGAAATCCCTGCACTTGATTTAACCCCAATAACTCGCTGGACCGAGGATATTTTAAGCCTGAACGCTATGTGCCTTGAATATGGGTTAAGGGCTCTGAATGGTCGTACCAAGTCAGACAGAGTATCAGCCATGACCTTTGATAATGGAAGATCCAAGAGTCGAATTGATTATGTTATATGCTGTATGGCCCTATGGTCATCCATTATTGATATGGAGGTTAAGGAAAGGCTTGAGAGTGACCATAATCCTCTTTGCGTTCTCCATAAATGGTGGCTGTCTGATGTGTTTGCCCCCAATGCTGCCATCGATCCCTTACCCCCGTTGATTGTACCTACAAACGATTTACGTAGGTTGAGATGGATTAGTGTTAAAACTGATGAGCTGGTTATGGAAAAAATAAACAGGGCAACTGACAAGGCTATTATGGCCCTTGAGGGTGAAACTGGGCTTCTTTCTAGTGTAAATAATGCCACTAAGGTCCATGAAGCTCTCTTTGATGAAATTAGAGGCCATTTCCTGAAACCGGCAAACAAAAAGATGCATGCCCACAGACCAGCACGTTGGTACAATCACGAATGTAGGCTGGCAAAAATATCCTTGGGTGATGCTATTAAGAACAAGAATTTAGAGGCAATTAGATCTGCCAGGAAGCATTACAAACAATGTATAACAAGAGCAAAAAAAGATTGGGATGAGGCACACTGGAACAACTTGAAAAATGCTAGCGACCGTAAGGACTCCAGGTTATTTTGGCATATAGTGAAATGGGGACATGATAGGATAGAAGAAGCAAGTACTAATAATGTCCCCCAGGATGCTTGGGTAAAGTTCTTTAGTGAGCAGTATGCTTCTAGAGATCAGGCAGTGGATAGAAGGTACACGCATGGTTCACCTACTGGGGATGACATCTTCACTAAGAATGAAATACTCGCTGCCTTAAAAACTGTTCGTAGTGGGCGGGCTCCTGGCATTGACGGGGTGCCGGCAGATGTTTTCCTGAATGACACTGATAGATGGTGCAGATACATTCTTCTGTTGATAAATTTGATTGCCGGGGGGGCAGATATCCCAGCGACTTGGAGGGGCGCTGAAATCATCCCTATATACAAAAAGGGAGATCGGGCACAGCCTGGTAACTATCGCCCCATTAGTTTAATAGACACCATCCAGAAAATAGTGGGCCGAGTAGTTGTCAACAGGTTGCTGGATTGGGTTGATGAACACAACATTTTATCCCCCTTTCAGGCCGGATTTCGCAGGGCAACCAGCACTGTGGATCAAGTCTTCCGTTTCCAACTAATACAGTGGAAGATCGTGGTGCTAGGGGGAGACAGCCTGTATGCAGCATTTGTTGATTTGCGGGCTGCCTTCGACCTGGTACCGAGGGCAAAATTGTGGGAAGTGCTTGAGACACTAGGGGTCCCTGGGGATCTGTTGATTTTAATTATGCGACTGCATGAGGGCAACTATGCCAAAATAAGATGGGGAGGATACGGGAACAACACTGCCGAATTTCCTGTTGAGCGCGGGGTTCGGCAGGGTTGTTCAATGGCCCCTACTCTGTTCACCCTCTTCATTAATGGTGTTGTTTCCCGCATGCAATCTCAGGCTGTGGATGCCCCTTCTCTCGCTGGGGAGAAGGTCCCCATTTTAATGTTTGCCGATGACACTTTAATTTTATCAAAAACCCCCAGTGGCTTACAAAAAGCATTGGCAATATTTGATGGGTTCTGTACTGACCATGGACTTGAGGTGAATGCGACCAAGACAAAACTCATGGCTTTTAACCCACATAGAAATTTTAAATCGAATATTACCATGAGTGGCCGCATACTCGAAGTTGTAACATCCTTCACCTATTTGGGGATCTTGATCTCCAATGATAATAAGTGGCAGCAACACCTTAACATCGCTACATTAAGGCACAAGCAGCTATCTGGGGCTATAATTAAGGAGCACAGGAAGTCAATGACTAAACCAATCAAACCACCACTGACAATATACGAGGCAAAAGCAATTGGGTCGGCCTTGTATGGTGCGGAGCTATGGGGGTATGAAAACCTCCATGAACTCCAACTATCCGAAAATAAATTCTTGAGGTCATTGACGGGTTCTCCGCAGAGCAGCCCACTATTGCCCCTGCGTTACGAGTTAGGTAGAAGAGAGCTTACGGAAAAGGCCAAACTGCGCCCGATATTATTCTGGCGCAGACTTTGGACCACACCAGAACTCTCTCATTATGCGGAGGGGTTCTCTGATATCATTAAAGCCGATCGTTACAATAAAATCAGGTGGCTTAAAACATTAAAGACTGCACTGTTCAAACTAGAACTTCATGCCCTATGGGCAGACCCTGCTGGGGCTTTATTTCCCTCTAAGACTGTGTTAAAAGACATATTTTGGGAACATGTAGCTAATAGTAGCTTACTTAACACCAACAGTGGGACTATGACCACTGGCTACTTAGAAACTAAAATGTTCCCCATCTATGAAAAGTACTGGGACTACATAATGAACCCCCTGGATAGGAAATTGTTATTTCAAATGAGGGTAGGTTCGCTCCCACTTTGTAACTTAACAGCTAAATGGAAAACAGGGGGGGCAGTACTATGTTCAGCCTGTGGGGTAGGAAAAGAAACCCTAGGTCATTTTCTGTTTTGTTGCCCAGTATATGCTGCCCCAAGGCAAGCCTGGTTGGCTCCTATGTGTAGGAACTTAGGTACAAAAAGTAGTATGGTGGCACTGCGTATAGTAAAATCTACCACTGAAGAATGGATCAATATTGCAATCGCAAAGTATCTGGGATGGGCGTGGGTTTTAAGAATGAGACTGCTGGCAAGTTAAATACTGCCACCAAGTCGCTCAGAGACTGCTAGACATTTGTCTATTCTCTGTAACTTTTAGTAAATAGCCAGAGACTGCTAAACTAACGTTTATTCTCTGTAAATTTTTTAATTGACCAGAGACTGCTAGGCACTCGTCTATTCTCTGCTTATGTAATTTGTCATCGGCTTAATATTGTTTTTTTTTTTTTTTTTAATGCAATGAATTCTTTTTAACGTATGATCTACTGGGGATATTTACATTGTTATCATGATCATTCCCCTCTGGTCTCTATTTGTCGACGATAATGATTTTTGCACCTGTATATATGATGTGTCATTGTTTTTAAATTGTCAAAATACGTATGTGCTTGTTTGATTGATCATGTAAATTTAATTGCTTTTTTTAATTGTATGTATGTTTGTCTTGCTTTTATGAGTAATACTCGAATAAAGCACTTTTTGAATTGAATTGACACTTTATGCCCTCTGTTGGACTTGGCCCTTAAAGCAGGTTCACCCCTAATCTTTTTGATTTTAATCTGTGATATGCGTGGATGATTTTCTGGTCTGTGCGCACTTTTCCTCTGTGTCCCAGAGTAAAGTGCGTGCATGTAGTGAGGCTGGCCTGCTCTCCCATAGGGATGCATGGGGAATGTCTGTGTCCCTAGTAATTCCTGATGTGTGGGGAGTGCATGCTCGAATTTAGTATGTGCGTGTTCGTGGGAATGAATGCTTCGCAATGATGTATGTTGCGTGAGTGTGGCATGTGTAGAAATGTCATTTCTAGGACTTGGCATATTAATGTAAAATATGCCTGCAGTGTGATTGGCTGGAGCTGGCTGGTGAGCCTGGCTCCAGGAAGGCTGGATGGGTCTGCCCGGTGGTGAGTGTGAGATCAGCATGCTTGATGGCTTGGGAGGAGTGCACTTGGTCCCTGCTGGGCCTGGACTTTCCCCAGACAATGCTGGCTCCACCCCCTGTAGTGCGACTGATGGCCCTAGCCCTGCCAGTGAATAGAGAGGGTGGTTGGGGTAAACAGAGTACTTCAGAACCAGCTGCAACTGGTTTCTCCCCCACCCTGCACCCTTGAGACAAAGGGGTTTTCCTGTATAAGAAGGGGCTGTGTCCCCATGCAATTTGTCCTGTTCTTGGTTCTGCCTAGGATCCTGCCAGAGGGGGCTCTGCTGCTGCTGGGGCCAAGAGGACCGCCACTTGGGCTGTCTCCCGGCCTGGAGACCCAGTGTGCTGGCTCTGGCCCTGCCTTGCCCCTCTGCCTGCCTCCAGTCCCTGCTGGAGCTTTTGCTTTTTACTTAGAGTGCATGGGAGCGCTCTTATTCTGATTTATAGCGCTGGGCGCGCTTTATTTTCCTGGTAGCGCTGGGCGCCCTTCTCTTGGCGCTTGAGAGCGCTTTTATTGCATTGCCGGTGCCCACCCGGCGTCAGAGCCGATTTGCCGATTTTCGGCATAGCGAGTGCCCACCTCGCTTTATTTTATTATTTAAAGGCCGGTGCCACCCGGCATTGCCCCGTACTTGGATATTGTAAGTATCGCGAGGGAGCCCACTCCTCGGATACTGTGAGCCCGCCTGCCTGTCTAGAACGGGCCGCCGCGCTGCCCGCGACGACCCGGAAGTGCTTGGACCGACGGCCAATCCCAGCGCGGCCCGGGAGAGGCGAACCGGAAGTCCCGCACCCGGAGCCGAGCAGCGAGGAGAGGAGCAGCCGGCCGTCCCTGAGGCTCCCGAGTGAAGGGAGAGCCCCATCCGAGAGAAGCCTCCACCCTGCAAGTGAGCCGGTGAGTACTGGCGGGCCCTTTTGGTTCTCCAGGGCGGATCCCTTGTTCTTAGAGCCTGAGAGGCTCAGCGCTGGCACACTTCTTGTTCGAGCCCCGAGAGGCTCCAGGCATTCCCTATTTGTTTAAGAGCCCGTCGAGGCTCTTGGGGCAGTAATTAATTCCCGAGTCCCCCGTGAGGGACTCCAACGATCTTGGGGCCATTTTGTTCGTTGAGAGCCCGGCGAGGCTCCTTGCCCACAGTCCATTATTGCCCACATTGAGTGAGAGCCCTGAGAGAGGCTCTGGGGGCATTTTGATTATCCTGAAGAGCGCTGAAGCTCTATTTACGCATTTTGTTTGGCAAGCCCCTGAGAGGCTCCTGGCCCACCTTGTTCTTGAGCCCTCCTGGCTCCAACGTTGTGCATCTGCATATTTACAACTGTCCAGCACTTAGTGGACAGTTGCTACGTTTAGGTTTGTGTGCTGTGCTGCCTGCGCAGCTTCCCTGACACTGAGACTCAGGGCATTCCGCCCCTTTCGAGGCCAGTTGGCCTGAGGGACCCCTTTTGGAGTGTTGTGCTATGTGCACCCTGCGCATTGTAATGTACTTGATGATGTGATTCTTGCGCATGTGTTCTAACCTGTACTTTTTCTAAAAGTGACCTGATTAGGTATTCTGATGGTTATCCCCTTTGGCTAAATGTGACCTGCAGAGAGGATGGTTTATGTTTATCCATTATGCTAAATGTGACCTGCATAGTAGATTGTTGATGGTTCATGTTATGTTTAGGTTTCCTTCCCTTTGCTAAGAGTTAACTGCTTAGGTGTTGGTATTCCTTCCTTAGGTCCTGGTTACCTGCGTGATTTACCTACAGTGAGTTAGGGTTGCGTAGGAGGCCCTTACTGTTCCAGTGATTACTGGATGTGTGTTGCATTTGTAATTTTGGTGCTAATCATTCTATGTTTACGACATAAGTGTATATCTACCAGTATTATTATCTAACAAGTGCCTACCCCTGACAGTGGTCCATGTGGCCCTGTCCTGTACATAATTCCCCTTGTAAATTCTGCCCGTGCCCCTGGCACAGTGTACAGTTTGCGTGTGTTATCTAATGTGTTTTGTTTATTATAATACAAAGGCTATATTGATATATATCCTTGTGTGGAGTCTTTTCTTTGTGGTGGGCCTTGGGTGTTGTTGCTGGGGTGCGTGCGCAAATACTTAACTCATACCGCCTCCAAGTTTAGCCTAGACTGCTCGCGCCACGCTACCTAGAGGGCGAGTGGGGGTTGCCTTGGTGTGTGACTCCCCTGCCCTGACTTTAGAAAGGGTGATCCCTGACTGACCTCGACGCGAGTCTTGGCCGGCCAGGGTCCCGTTTCTAACATTGGCGGCAAGCGGTGAGGATAAGGATTTGTGTTTGCGCTGTACCACAGTGGCGACAGGCCACACTTCAAAGCTCTGCATTTTTTAGATAACCGCATTTTGGGGATTATTGTTTTTTAGGGAAGTTCAGTTTTGCTTCTCCTGAAAGGTGTCATTTGTATTTTGTCCAGTACCTTGTTCCCCGCCCTGCTCCCAGAGTTTGGTACCTGTGTCGCTAGTGGTCAGGTTGAGAGAATCAGGGGTGGTAGAAACTGCCTTACCAGTCCGAGGGGAGGGTTGTGTGTGAATGAGTGTGTGTTACGCTGGACAGTGGAGTGCAAGTTCTCTGATAGGAATCTTGCTGAATTTTGTGATTGTATTCTCCTGTTTAGCTCAGACCCCCAGGTTCCCTGTGTCAAACTTTTCCCGAGAACGTCCGTCAAAATGGAGCCAGTTTTTGATCTCTGTAGTCTGTTTAGGTACAGTAGGTTAGAGCTGGTCAGATTCTGCGAAAAGGGAGGCATAGAGGTGAGTGAGTTGGTTACTCAGTCCCAGCTTAGGGACAGCCTGATCATGTGGCAAAAGGATCAGTGGGATCTCGAGCACAGAGAGAGAGATAGGGCCCGGGCCGCACGCCATGAGGGTGGTGAGTCTGTGGGGAGCCCTGAAGATTCTGATGAAGAATGTGAGTTGGATGGTGATGACAGTGGATGGATGTCAGCAGATAGTGATGACCCCATAGATAGGGAGTCCCTTGCTGAGCCCAGTGTCAGTACCAGCGCCCCATCCCTTTCCCTGTCCCCAGAGGAGTGGTTGGATAGGAAGGAAGAGAGGGAGTATCAGCTAGCGTTGGAACAGCTCAGGTTGGAGCATGCCAAGCTAGAGGCTGAGAGGGCCTTGTTCAGGGAGAAGGTAGCCCAAGAGAGTAGGTTACCCCCTGAGTACATGTGTAATTGTCTGGATTCCCCAGGGAGGGTGGAGTCCAGTGGTGGCAGCTTTTTAAGTGTTGGTGTTGACAGTCCCACTCCCAGTTCCCCGAGTATGTTGCCTGTTTCCCCCGCAGAAGAGTTTGGGTTGAAGTTCAGGAGACTTAGGAAACTGCCTCATCAGTCTTGGGAAGACTTTGAGGATGAGTGTTGTGGAGCACTGGTTGATTGGGAGAAGGCTCACGTGAACGACAAGTCTGGCGGATTGTTTTGCATGGTTGTCACAGAGCACCTGCTCAGTTATTGTGTGCCAGAGTTGCGCCTGCACCTGTTGAAGTTTGGATCATTTAGTGCATGTGAGCTTGCAGCGGAAGCGGACCGATGGGAGAGTGCAAGAGGTTCCTTAGCGCCGCTAGTGAGTGGTTCCAATAATAGTGGGTCAGGTTTTCTCCAACCCAGCGTGGTGGAGGAGGGTGAGAGTAGCCCAGCTAGGTCTCAGTGTGGGGACCTATGCTTACCTGTTAATCCACTTGAGGGAGATCTCCTAGTGTGTGGAGGACCTGGAGCATCTATGAGCGAAGCTTCTGTAGTTGTGGAGTCTGGCAGTACTGCTCCGGGAGGGAGAGTACAGAAGTCCAGTGAAAGGAATGATTTGGGAGTGACCTGTGAGTCCTCAGAAGTCCTGGAGTGCCAGGCAGTGATTCCACCAAAGGTTCTAGACCGGAGGTTGGAGGTCCAGGTTCAGGGGTTGCCTGACCTGAAGGGTGGGAATACTGTAAGCAGTGTCCTAACCAGTTCTTTCTCCAGAGGTACCGCCCCGGTTGGGAGGGAGCAGGACTCTGGAAGGGGGTGCAGAGGGTGGGAAAGCCCACCTCTGACCCCGGTACCACCTGAGGGGTTAAACCCTAGGTTGGGAGAGTGGTGTTTAGAGGGTACCCCTCGCAGGAGGCGGAGGAACCCTAGGAGAAGAGGTAAGGGGAGGAGAGCCTTCCCTGAGACTCCTGGTCCACCTAAGGTTGTAGACCCTAGGCTGGAGAACCAGTGGCAGGCTAGCCCTGTCTTGCAGACAGGAAGAGTGGAGCATGGCTGTTATGTGCCAGGGGTTACTACCCCCCACTTGGTGAGTTGGCAGGATCCAGTGGCACCTGGGTGGCCTAGGGCCTGGTCCTCGCCGAGGGCAGCTGGAGAGTACCAGTGGGGTAATCCAGTGAGTCCCTACAGTAGCTTTAGAAAGAACCCCAGGGGTTCACAGTGGCGTAAAACAGGAGGGTGTCCCTGCAGTTGCGGGCCCGCATCCGTGTTTTATCGCCCCAAGCAGGGAAGCCCATCACGGTGGTGATTGGTCTGCCCTGCGTTTTGGCTGGTAGGGGGTTGTGTTGGACTTGGCCCTTAAAGCAGGTTCACCCCTAATCTTTTTGATTTTAATCTGTGATATGCGTGGATGATTTTCTGGTCTGTGCGCAATTTTCCTCTGTGTCCCAGAGTAAAGTGCGTGCATGTAGTGAGGCTGGCCTGCTCTCCCATAGGGATGCATGGGGAATGTCTGTGTCCCTAGTAATTCCTGATGTGTGGGGAGTGCATGCTCGAATTTAGCATGTGCGTGTTCGTGGGAATGAATGCTTCGCAATGATGTATGTTGCGTGAGTGTGGCATGTGTAGAAATGTCATTTCTAGGACTTGGCATATTAATGTAAAATATGCCTGCAGTGTGATTGGCTGGAGCTGGCTGGTGAGCCTGGCTCCAGGAAGGCTGGATGGGTCTGCCCGGTGGTGAGTGTGAGATCAGCATGCTTGATGGCTTGGGAGGAGTGCACTTGGTCCCTGCTGGGCCTGGACTTTCCCCAGACAATGCTGGCTCCACCGCCTGTAGTGCGACTGATGGCCCTAGCCCTGCCAGTGAATAGAGAGGGTGGTTGGGGTAAACAGAGTACTTCAGAACCAGCTGCAACTGGTTTCTCCCCCACCCTGCACCCTTGAGACAAAGGGGTTTTCCTGTATAAGAAGGGGCTGTGTCCCCATGCAATTTGTCCTGTTCTTGGTTCTGCCTAGGATCCTGCCAGAGGGGGCTCTGCTGCTGCTGGGGCCAAGAGGACCGCCACTTGGGCTGTCTCCCTGCCTGGAGACCCAGTGTGCTGGCTCTGGCCCTGCCTTGCCCCTCTGCCTGCCTCCAGTCCCTGCTGGAGCTTTTGCTTTTTACTTAGAGTGCATGGGAGCGCTCTTATTCTGATTTATAGCGCTGGGCGCGCTTTATTTTCCTGGTAGCGCTGGGCGCCCTTCTCTTGGCGCTTGAGAGCGCTTTTATTGCATTGTCGGTGCCCACCCGGCGTCAGAGCCGATTTGCCGATTTTCGGCATAGCGAGTGCCCACCTCGCTTTATTTTATTATTTAAAGGCCGGTGCCACCCGGCATTGCCCCGTACTTGGATATTGTAAGTATCGCGAGGGAGCCCACTCCTCGGATACTGTGAGCCCGCCTGCCTGTCTAGAACGGGCCGCCGCGCTGCCCGCGACGACCCGGAAGTGCTTGGACCGACGGCCAATCCCAGCGCGGCCCGGGAGAGGCGAACCGGAAGTCCCGCCCCCGGAGCCGAGCAGCGAGGAGAGGAGCAGCCGGCCGTCCCTGAGGCTCCCGAGTGAAGGGAGAGCCCCATCCGAGAGAAGCCTCCACCCTGCAAGTGAGCCGGTGAGTACTGGCGGGCCCTTTTGGTTCTCCAGGGCGGATCCCTTGTTCTTAGAGCCTGAGAGGCTCAGCGCTGGCACACTTCTTGTTCGAGCCCCGAGAGGCTCCAGGCATTCCCTATTTGTTTAAGAGCCCGTCGAGGCTCTTGGGGCAGTAATTAATTCCCGAGTCCCCCGTGAGGGACTCCAACGATCTTGGGGCCATTTTGTTCGTTGAGAGCCCGGCGAGGCTCCTTGCCCACAGTCCATTATTGCCCACATTGAGTGAGAGCCCTGAGAGAGGCTCTGGGGGCATTTTGATTATCCTGAAGAGCGCTGAAGCTCTATTTACGCATTTTGTTTGGCAAGCCCCTGAGAGGCTCCTGGCCCACCTTGTTCTTGAGCCCTCATGGCTCCAACGTTGTGCATCTGCATATTTACAACTGTCCAGCACTTAGTGGACAGTTGCTACGTTTAGGTTTGTGTGCTGTGCTGCCTGCGCAGCTTCCCTGACACTGAGACTCAGGGCATTCCGCCCCTTTCGAGGCCAGTTGGCCTGAGGGACCCCTTTTGGAGTGTTGTGCTATGTGCACCCTGCGCATTGTAATGTACTTGATGATGTGATTCTTGCGCATGTGTTCTAACCTGTACCTTTTCTAAAAGTGACCTGATTAGGTATTCTGATGGTTATCCCCTTTGGCTAAATGTGACCTGCAGAGAGGATGGTTTATGTTTATCCATTATGCTAAATGTGACCTGCATAGTAGATTGTTGATGGTTCATGTTATGTTTAGGTTTCCTTCCCTTTGCTAAGAGTTAACTGCTTAGGTGTTGGTATTCCTTCCTTAGGTCCTGGTTACCTGCGTGATTTACCTACAGTGAGTTAGGGTTGCGTAGGAGGCCCTTACTGTTCCAGTGATTACTGGATGTGTGTTGCATTTGTAATTTTGGTGCTAATCATTCTATGTTTACGACATAAGTGTATATCTACCAGTATTATTATCTAACAAGTGCCTACCCCTGACAGTGGTCCATGTGGCCCTGTCCTGTACATAATTCCCCTTGTAAATTCTGCCCGTGCCCCTGGCACAGTGTACAGTTTGCGTGTGTTATCTAATGTGTTTTGTTTATTATAATACAAAGGCTATTTTGATATATATCCTTGTGTGGAGTCTTTTCTTTGTGGTGGGCCTTGGGTGTTGTTGCTGGGGTGCGTGCGCAAATACTTAACTCATACCGCCTCCAAGTTTAGCCTAGACTGCTCGCGCCACGCTACCTAGAGGGCGAGTGGGGGTTGCCTTGGTGTGTGACTCCCCTGCCCTGACTTTAGAAAGGGTGATCCCTGACTGACCTCGACGCGAGTCTTGGCCGGCCAGGGTCCCGTTTCTAACACCCTCCTTCTGCCAAATGATTCAGCAATGCAATGGTATCAACAACACAGTCATTTTGAGTCTTAGACGCCACCAACAGGTCGTCTATGTATTGCACCAGGACAGACTGTCCGGGCAAGACCAATGATTCAAGAAATGTTTTCTATATCTGATTACAAATCAATGGACTTTCTGTGTACCCCTGAGGGACACAGTTCCAAACGTAGACAAGGTCGTCATATTTGAATGAGTAAAGATATTTGCTATCTGGATGTAATGGTATGGAGAAAATTGTATGGCAAAAATCAATTACCTTGAACCATCCGGCTCCCCACGGTATCTGATACAGGATCACTGCAGGATTTGGCACAACCGGACAACATGGAACGACAATTTTATTAACCTTGCGGAGGTCTTGTACGACCCTATATTTCCTGCTCGGTTTCATTGTGCCAATTATAGGTGAATTACATGGCCTGCTCATTATTTCTTGTAAAATACCTTGCTCAACCAAACGCTTTATTTCTGCTGCAACACCTGCTTTTATTTCTGGGCTCATTTTGTATTGTCGAATATTTGAGAAAACTGCACCTTCTTTTACTGTCACTATTACCGGGTCAACATTTGCCAATAATCCTACATATTTCCCAGTGAAATCCCACACTTCAGGTTTCACTGTATGCTGCAATTCTTTTGGGAGGTCTTCCACTAGCATCTATTTATTTTCAGGTTCTTGTTTGGCTAACATTAATTTATAAACTCCATCTTCGTCTGGAGTTTGAATTTCAACACCATTTGGGGTACAAAAGATTGTGCAATTCATTTTGCACAGTAAGTCCCTACTTAATAGGTTTACTGGACTGGAGTCGAACACTACAAACTTGTGCATTTCTTTAAAATTACCTATTCTGATTTCCATAGGTTCTGTAACAGGGGTACTAATTTGTTTATTAGAAACACCCGCTACTTGGATCGCTTCTCCAGAGAGGGGTAGGTTTGGAACACCTGCTTTTCTCACAGTAGAACGGGTAGCGCCAGTATACAACAAAAAGGTAACATCATTTCCCTAAACGTTTCCCTCAATATATGGACCTGACTGATCTACCGGCAAGGATGCACCAAGCACACACTCCTCGTCCTCCCCTCTCAGGCACTGTCAATAACTATCTTCCCCGAAAAATTTGTCACTCAAAAGAAAGTGTGATGTCACTGCGTCTCTCCTTCCATTTCCCTCACAATTTGTGGTATCCACCTTGTAATTTGCTTGACTCCCAGAATCTGGCATAGGTGTAAGTGGTAACTGGTTCTGTATTACCTGTTGCTGTGGTTTCCTTGACACCCCATTCTGCGACTGTGGATTCAAGTTATCATTTTGCACATTGTTACTCAATACAGCCTTACACTCGTTCCTCCAATCCCCCATCTTTCCATACCCATGACAAGGACATTTTTTCTTGGCCTCCTCTCTGTTCATCCTACCTCTTGGATTACCCCCATTTCCATCTCCTTGATTCTGATTATTTTTCAATTAATTTAACTGGAGTTCCTGCTGCTCTGCTAATTTTACCTGTGCCCACATTACTTTTTCTTCTAAATTCTTTTGTTTATTGTCAATTTCATCACCACAATATTTTGCATACTTAAGTATTTCATCTACCGGCTTGGCCTGCCAGCAGATTTTATGATCTTTAATCATTTGAGAAATTTCTGGCTTTAACCCTGACACAAATCGATAAATAAAATGTGTCATGTCTTTTGTATCAATGCTTTCCAACCCACTGTATTTCTTGAATACATGTAAATGTCGTTCATAAAATGCATGTTCTGATTCATCTTTATTTTGGGTAGTTCTATCTATTTTCGTCCAATCTGTTTCTTTCGGGGGTACTTTTGCTTTCAGAAATGTTATTACTTGATACTTTTTCATCACGTCATCTGATGGTGCTCCTGTCTTTGGGTCTCTGGGGTATTCGTCACTGGGCCAGTCAATAGTAATTTTACATTCTGTCCATAAATCTGCGGGTACTACAATGTCAAACAACCCATCTAAATCCTTTAACAGTACTTTTGAAACCTTTAAAAATCTTTCGTCTTGTCTGTACCACTCTACAGGTTTCTCTCTGAGTTTTGGGAAATCATTTGTAAATGATAAAATATCCTGTCGGGACCATGGGACATGCACATAACCTCTTCCGGGCACTTCTCTCATTGGGCACAACCTTTCCACTTTTTCTGCTTATTTTAGTAAATATTCAGATGCAGTGCTTTTTCCCTGGGCCTCCTCCCTTTTCTTTGTCCATCTTGTTTTCCACTTGTCTAATTCACCCCATTTATGTAACAACAAATATAATTCTTTGATTTGCAATTTACGTCCTGACACATTCATGTTTTCTAAATCTATATCGGAAAATTCAGCTCGGTAAGGTTTCTGTAATACTTTAGCTTTACCAATGTCGATTCCCATTTCAGAAGCCAAACTCATCAACTTTTCATGAAATGTTTTTGTATTTCGAGTGATACTTCGACATATAAACAACAATTCGTCCTCACTGAAAGTGTTTAACCCGTCCAATCCCACATTTCCAGCAATCATTTCTTCTAATTCAACTTTTCATTTAACACCTTGGCTGCTAGGTGTTTTCCCCTCCTGTGCTGACTTTTTCATAATGCCATCATTTCATGACGAGCTCAGCTCGTCATCAGCACAGCTCAACTGTGCATCATGACGAGCTGAGCTCGTCATAAGCATCGAAAGGGTTAAAAATATCCAATACCTTTGCCTGGATTTTGGCTTTTCTATTTCTGGAGACCATCTCTCTATTTCTTCTGGGGATACTACAGTAGCACTTCTTGTACCTGAGGATGTTTCCATCCATACCTCTCTAGAGCTTCCAGGAGTGTTTCTCCTGATCGAGTCACCCACTGGTTCCCTTATAGGTAAATCCATCAGGGAAATCACTGACTCACATTCACTTGTTTGATCATCAACTATCAAGGATTCTTTTCTAGATTGCACTACAGGTGTAGTCAGAACAGGAGTTTTTGGACAGGACTGTTTTTCTCCATATTTTGGAACAACAGGACCTATAGTTACAGGAATGGTTAATGCTTCAGGATTAATATTCAACTGTGAAAGTTTCTGAATTCATTCATTTCTCTGTTTATTTATTGCTTCTCGTTCCCTATCCTGTAATACCTTTTCTAATGAAGTTTCATGTGCAACTTGCGGAACCAAAGGTGGTTTTAAGAACGGGGCGCTAGGGTTAACTCTATTTGCTTGTTCATGGTAAGACGGCGGATTTTTCATTAACAAATCCTCCAAGTAGTCATCATCTGATTCACCACTAATCATTAAATTTCTCGTTTTCTCTGTGCACTTGCTTCCTGACGGTTCCTCTAAAGTCAATACAGGATATAATCATTCTACTAACATAGACTGTCTCCATTTCTTCATTTGTTTATCTCTTCTCTCTTTAGGAAATCCGGGATAAAATTTACTCCAACTTCTGTCACTTCTGGGTCTATCTCGCTCAAAAGCCTCAGTCTCCCATCCTTCTAATGCTTTGTACTGGGTTAATCAAGGTCTGGGATCTCATTCATTCCAGCGTTTTCTCAAATTGTACAAAATTCTACCATGAAAGGTACCATGTTCTGGAAATGCCAAAACACCATCATCTTTTGTGTCCTCTGTCCAGTTCTCTAAACCACACAGAAGTGTGGTAGCCCCTTTCTACCATCATGTATGATGCGGACATATTTGGCGGTGGAATAATAATACCTTCTCTTGTTTTAATTATTTTATCCTTCTTAAAGAAATTCTTAATTTTCTTAAATAGCGAAATTTTTCTTTCTCCTCCGTACATGATATTCGGTCTTCCTCTTATGTATTGCTCTTGCGCAAAACGTAAGTACCTCCTATCGGGTCTATTTCCTATAATTGCTGGATCTATATGCCACATATGATTTGCACAGATAAATTTAATATGCAGCTACACTCAATTGTTTACTAAATGCTTCACCAATACCAGCGCGTTTCTTCTTTTCGAGAACCATCCAGTGATTTGAATTCAAATAACTTTCGACCAATGATTGCGCGGCTTTTCTCCTGAGACAAGTTCTTACGCTCCTGCACTCACCCCTCCTTTACAATTATTACCTCAGCTACACACCCGCTGTCTCAACCAATACCAGCGCCGCTAATGGTGACGTCAGCGCAGCTCCGCAACTGACTCCCTTATTTCTTTTCACTTTTAAATGCAATATTCATTAATTACCAATGTAAAATCATTCACCACTGTGCCTAAGTGCCTAAATTCAAAGAAAAGATTATTTGCACCTGATGCGAGTAAAAACTTTTTCCGCGTACTCTTCATACACTGCGAGTAGATCCCTTCCGCCTAATCTTCACACAAGCATTAGAGAACCTGCTACTCCCTCAGGCTTACCCTTTCTAGGTTATATAAGGCCAAAGTTTCACCAGCGAACTCATTTGCTCTCATTTATTCACACATTTATACAGTAAAAATCCCTAACTATGCACTTATTTCCTTAGGTAAGTGACCTCACTGCAGTGTGGCTTCCATTTACCACCTGCTATTCTGCCCCCGGGATTCCAAACAAACATAGAACTATACAAACTGATTTTTGGTTAATACATAAAATCAATACAAATTCAAATAATCAATGCACGACTAACTACCTATCTTAACTAAACCCTAACCATCCTCTGCTACCAAAAGAATACTAATAGAGCGCGGGCTCACCTACTCGTTTTACTATACTCACCTGGGCCCATAAATACATACACACTTCGAACAGATAAACCTACGCTCAATCAGGATTTATTCAACTTTTTAGGACCTACACCATTTGACTTACCAATCCTTGTCACCGGTACCTAGAGTCCTAAGGGATCAAGGGCGTTAGAATAATAGGCAGTATTTAAACAATTTGCACTCATAAAATAACCACAGACTCGACAAAAAGTTTTAACACTTTATCTATGTAAATTCTTAAATTTCAAAGTCCATACCAATTCAATTAAGGCGCATTCAATTAGAAAGTATATAATTAAGGCAAGATGACGTGAGAATATTATGAGACTCTCTTTAAGCATTGAAACATAGGAAGGGTAAGAAAAGGGAAACAGTACAATGACATACCCACGCAACTTTATATTTACCTAGAATGGTGTGAAAACCAACCCTGGCCATGGGCTGGGATAAAGGACAGGACCGGCACCCAGAGCTAAAGTGCAATGACAGCGTCACACCCCTCTCTGGAGCTAACAGTCGGACCCCGATTGGGTTATCGAACCTTCTCCCACAGAACCCAAATTGGGTTATCGAACTCCTTCCCGGAACGCGGATTGGGTTATCGAATCTTCTGACAGAGTGCTCCGCCAGCACCTCTGCTCTCGATCGCCTCGTGCGTTGGGTCAGTGACAGGTCAGCTATTGGGACAAGTCGGACAATCTAACTAGCTAAGCCTACCTTAGTTATACCATTTCCCAGGGCAGTGTACCACCCCCCAATCTTGCAAATGTTTGTATTCCCTCAATTTTGATTAGTCAAAAGACGAAGAGAGGTCATCACACCATACTAGTTATGAGGCCACTTGATTCAATAATGCAAATTATCTTACCGCCCATAACTTTAATTTTCTCATACATTTTATTTTACCCAACAATGAATGTTCTAATAGTAAATACAATGTTAAACAATTTATCAAAGTTTCTTCCTCTAGAGAGGCCCGGGGTGAGTTTCCCAGGCACATCTTCAGGCAAGACTGTCGTTGGCATGGATTCAATGCCATGGCTTGTGGACTCTTGAGAACGCAGCACATGCGCAGTTGCGGGACCCCAGATGGAGCAACATTGTACTTGATTGGTCCAAACACGAGCTAATAGCAAAGCCAAAGAAGAACAGTTTTAAAACAAAGAATAAATGAATGCACTGTATACCACTTATCTCTACTCTATTCCTATTATATTATTTTAACTACAGCGTTAGGAATCAAGCAGAACAAACAATTTAATAAAAGCAGCAATGGAAGCGTTAGCATATGAAAACATTTAGCAGCCATCTTTAATTCTAGTGCGCAGAAGCAAAGTTCTCCCACCAAAGCAGAAAGTACGTCATGTCAAGTGAGTGTGACAGACGCATGCGCAGAAACGTTCCCGCGTTGCAACTGCCATTTTAAGACATTTGAGTTATGGTTAGTAGAAAGCACATTGAAAAGCTTCCCCTAGGTACTAGAAATGTCGTGTGGTGCATTGTTAGTAAGACAAAACATGTTTATTAGTGTATTACAGTTTATTTCGAGAGGGCTGAGTACAAGCAAGTCCCTTTACAGGCAAAACCTTGCTCCATCACACCCGGGGTGAATGGTCCTCAGAACTAGCAAAGTGGGATGAGCCAAATATGACTAAGAGCGGTAGATATGAAGACCACACAGCCCACTAATGATTTATGAAAAATGCTGCAAACAATGGAGGGCGAGACCTGCGGTGGCCTGCAGTGCGGGGGAGAGTTGGGCGGGAGTTGGAGGGGGGAAGTTTGAATGAACTCAACCAATTTGAAGATACCAGGACTGTTACTGGGTTTTTGGAAAAACAGAATGTAGCCCACCAATTGACGGCTGTGGAATATATGTTATGTAACTCAAATTGATGATAATATGAGAACGTGTGTTATACCAAAACCCAATAAAATATGTATAAAAAAACAACAAAACAGTTGACAACTAGCAAAGAATTAACAGCCACCCACAACGTATCACTATAAACAGTCTGAAGACCATCTACCCATGTCCATAATTACGTCCCAATTCCAACATCACCACCCTCTTCTATCCCCACACCAAAGAGAAATTAATCTGAACCGTAATCTCTTGCATCCAGCCCTACTTAGGCTAACGTCTTGAGCCACAAGGTACACTGTTGAAATATTCTTACTGGCCTGCCATCTTTATGCCAAAAAACTCTACCCCTCCCCATTCCTTCCTCATTTGCAGTGTGACCCCCATCTAACTATGGTGCCTGTCCACAGAATAGTACCTACGCAAAATAGCCTTACCTTACCCCCTCTGATCAGTCCTTGACCTGAGAAGCCAAACCTGCAAACCTGCAGCCAAGCGGTGTACATCCTCCCAGAGTACCCCTTGTCCCTCGTTAGTCCTTAGTAGTTAAGATACTTGGAACGCACCAAAGAACATCAACACCATCGGAGGGGACAACCCACAATGTTTCATCTGGCCTTGGCAAATCCTGGCAAATCCTGGCACTTCCAACAGCCTGAAAATGACAGACCTAATGTTAATACCTCTTGACAGTTCTACCCACGCTCCAGCAGTTGTCTCCCCAGCTGACGGCGAACCCTCTATAGAAGCTTACCATTAAGGCAATGCCCGCCAGCTTACTTAAGCTAGGCACTCTCGGCTGTACTCTCGCTAATAACATCAGTATACATTGCAAAACATCTTCTGCTCTAGCCCAGTTCTTTTGTTTCTTACACGCCTGCTAACTGAAACCTTGGCCAGACCGACCAATATTTCCTCGTAGACACCGTTAACGAATCTACCACCAACTGGATCATCCTCTGTCACCTGTAGTCCAACGCTCAAGCACCCCAGTACAAAAATAACAATCAGCTTCAGTACCTGTGTACCCCTGTCTGACCATCGATTGACCACTTGACCTCTGACTTATTGCCCTCCTGAACAAAGCACTACTGTGGGCCACTTGATCCACCCATAACACCATGTGAAAGAAGACTAAAATTCAATTAAGTGCCTGCCTTGCACTCAAACCAGTGATTATTCTTCACCACCCATTCTCATGCCAATATAGCCCAAAACCCATTCCCTGAAATGAATCCACTCCTTTCACATTGGTCGAACCCAGCGAGTTAGACTACCACTATGTATCACTCTCAGAACCCACAGAGATAAGCTGCAGAGTGCCCCAGGGCTCCTCCCTCATCAACGTCTACATGGCCCCACTGGCAGCCATAGTCAGGAACCACAGACTTAACATGGTCTCCTAAGCCAATGACACCCAGCTGATCCTTTTCCTCACCAGCGAACCCCCATCCACCAGAAACAACTTCCACACCGGAAAGAAGGCTGTCACCAACTGGATGAGAGGTAGGTGCCTCACCTCAACTCGGACAAGACCAAAATCCTCATCCTGGGACCCACCCCCTCAGCTTGTGATGACTCCTGGCAGCCAGCTGCGTTAGGAACACCTCCCTCTAGGACCATGTACGAAACCTCATCATCATCCTGGACTCGTTGCTCACAATGCACCACTAGATCATTGCATTTTCCTCACCATGCTTCCACACGCTTCGCATGGTTTGAAAGACCTTCAGATAGATCCCCCCTAAATGCAGAAAAACGGTCATCCGGGCACTCATCAGCACAAGACTCAACTACAGCAATGCACGGTAGGCCAAAATCACCCAGACGCTCCTCAGGAAACTCGAAAATGTTCAAAACACTGCAGCCAGAATTGTCCTCAACATCCCCCACTATAGCCACATCAGTCAACATCTGCGAGAACTCCACTGGCTCCCAGTTCATAAAAGAGCCACTTTCAAGCTCCTCACACACAACTACAAAGTCCTCCATGATGCAGGACCAGCACATTTTTACCACCACCTCTGATTCCACGTCCCCACCAGACACTTCCGCTCCACCCAACTGGCCCTTGCCCCTATCCCACGGATCCCCAAGACCAGGACCGGAGGAAAATCCTTCACCTATCTCGCCCCCAAAACCTGTAACACTGTGCCTCTCCACCTCGGGCAAGCCCCATCGCTGACCCAATTTAGAAAGAAGCTAAAACCCGGGATCTTCAACTGAATTCCGGCACCCAGACGGATCCGCATCCCCCCCTCCAGTACCTTGAGACCCTCACGGCTGAGTAGCTGCACTTTACAAACCTTGATTTTCCTCGCAGCATCAGAAAAACATATGCATCCTGTTCGACCCTCGTCTACTGGCATTCTGATAACTCACTCCAAGCAAATTGCACATCCTTACATTGTCTTTGATACTCCGATCCCAGGTGATGATGTCTCCATGGCAAGGTAGACAGGGACACACCTAGTCTCCTAGCAAATGTCCTTACAGCTCTCAACACCCTGCGAGCAAACGCCAGTATAGCACCCAATAGCAGCTGCATTGTAACTTTGGTAAATGGGCTTCCATGGTTCACACATCAACTTCAATGCCAAAAACGATAGCACCATACTGGGTCCAACTGTCTTTTCTGGAGCTAATGGCGCATTGAGGTCTCCCATGAGTTCCTGGAAACTTACCAGCATGCGCTGGTAGAATGCGTAATGGGGGGTTGCCCACAAAATTAAGTCATCCAAACAGTGCGTGACATCCTCATGTCCTGTGCCAAGAAAACAACCACTGCCAGAATGTATTGAAACTTTCCCAGAGGGCACAAAATATTGAACATCCCCTGGGAAACCCTTGAAAACCTACCACTGGCCTCGAACTGGTTACATAAAAGCTGAAAATCATCAGGTGTATCTGCAATAAACGGAAAGCAGATATAAGGTCGCCCATGGCCGTATGTGCCCCCTGCTCGACTCTTTCCGCTAAAACTATAGCAATGACCATTGTTCCCAGCAAGGTGCGCTCCTCGGGGCCCGCGCACCTCTGTTCTCCCGAGCGAGCAGTGCTGTGTGTGAAGCCACAGCACATCCCGGAAGAGCGTTTCTGCGCCAACAGGAAGAAAATGCTCATCCTGTGACCTTTCTATTCTAATTAGAGCGCTGCTGCCGGGCAGATTGTGGTACTTTTGAAAGTATTTAGTTAATCACAGCGCCCATGAAGAACTGCATTTAACATAAATACTTTCAAACAGCAAACAATCAGCCCCACAGCTACGCTCTATTTAGAAAAAAGAAATGCAGCAAGTCTACAAACAATCATCTGAAAGCACAAGTTCGCGCTTTTAAACTTGCTGCATTTATTTTCTAAAGAGAGCGCAGCTGTGGGGCTGATTGTTTGCCTTTTGAAATTATTTGTTAAATGCAGCCCTTGATGGGCGCTGTGATTAACATAAATTCTTTCAAAAGTCCTGCAATCAGCCCGCAGTTGCGGTGCATTAAGAAAATAAATGCAAGGTGAGAGTCCTTACGTCACGGGAAGCCAAAGATGGGGGCGGTGGCGGTCAGCCTATCGGCGCGGAGCTCGGCACAGAGGGGACTCCTCAGGGTCACCGCGGGCGGGGCGGCCTGGTCTTCGCAGCCCAGGGTTCCATGTCTTTTTCCAGTCTGACCAGAGGCTGAAAAGTGACCCTGTCCACGTTGGGCGTGCTGACTGCTGGAGGGGCTGGCTTAGCCCTGGCTCTACACAGGTCGATAAAAGCCAGTGATTTAGAGCTAAATCCTCCAAAGTATTCTTGGAGCCACAATGGTCCTTTATCTGCCTTGGATCACAGCAGTGTTCGTTGCGGTTACCAGGTGTGTGATGCCTGCCACAGCATGGAATACCAGGCCTTCCAAAATTTGGTGGAAATCAGTCACACAGAAGCGGAAGCAAAGGCTTTAGCAGAGGAGTGTGAAGTGATAGACTGCCCTGATGAAAATGGAGATGTGTTTACTGAACCAGGCAAGATGTCTGATTACTTACCCAAGACATATCCTAATGCGAAGCCATCCCGGACAGCGAACAGTGGGGCATTGCCCCTTGATCTGAGCTACATTGTCAATGCTAGGCATGGTGGTGAGGATTACGTCTCCTCTCTTTTGACTGGCTACTGTGATGCTCCCACAGGGGTCACCAAAAAAGATGGCTTGTATTACAACCCCTAATTTCCTGGCCAGGCTATTGGTATGGCACCGCCTATTTACAATGAGATCCTGGAGTTTGATGATGGCGCTACAGCTACCATGTCTCAGGTCACTAAGGATGCATGCATATTCCTTAGGTGGGCAGCTGAGCCAGAACATGACCAGCGCAAGCTCATGGGACTGAAGGTTTTGATGATTGGTACAATCCTTATCCCTGTGGTGTACTATTTTAAGAGACAAGTGGTCCGTATTGAAGAGCAGGAAGATTGAATATAGGCCGCCTGAGTAAAACGTCCAAAGCACACCACCTCAGCACTCAAATGCTCCATTATTTGGCACCCTATGCAGTTGGTTACAACGCCGTGGTGCAGATGACTATATAAAGCCTTTCATTTCCATCTAAATCCCCGAGCAGGAGCCTGCAGAGTCTCAAGGAACTTATATCTGTTAATCTTATTATTGCTCTAGCTCTTCTGTTTTTCTTCTTTTACTTGTCATTCTCACTGATGTTGTCTACAAAATCCAAGCATCACCTGGCTTTGAACAGAAGGGACTTGGGAGGAGAAGAGAACGTGGGGTCAAAGACAAATTGATTGTGTTCTTCTTTTGATTCTCATAAGAGGGAGGCAAATAAATTGAAACAGTGTCTTTAAAAACATTTAAAAAAAGAAATGCAGCAAGTTTAAAAGCACAAATGTGTGCTTTCAGATGATCCTGGATCCTGAAACACAAGTTATGCTTTTAAACTTGCTGAAACACCCATAGGGCTAAAGGTACTTCAATAGTTAACCCCTTCGGTAGCACAAAATGTAGGTGCAACTCTAGTTCACTGGAAGGGCTGGGATATGGTGGTCAGTGGTTGGTTATTGGGCACCTCTCTTTTGACACACAAGCACTCCTTCATTATTTCCACGCACATCTGTGAGCACGACTAGCGGCCTGGTCCCCACAGCACAGCAACTAACTCCTGCACAGCAAAGCAAGGTAGGTGGAGTACAAAGCTGAGCACTAGTTCTCACTACCTCTGTTTCCACTCAAGTCTGCAGAACATGATTGGTGCACTGGCCTCCTTAGCACAGCAGCTAACTCCTGCAAAGCAGCTATCCCATGCACTGCATAGCAGAGTGCGGTAGGTGCAGCGAAAGGCTGGAACACTACTTTCCACTACCTCTGTTTCCACACTAGCCTACAGAGCACTGTTAGCACCCTGGTCCCATTAGCACAGCAGCTAAAACCTGCACAGCACCTCACCAATGCACAGCAGAGCAAGAGAGGTACAATGCAAGACCAAGCATTAGTTTTCACCACCTGTTTTTCTACACAAGTCCACCGAGCATAACTAGTCCCCTTCTCTCTTTAGCACAGCAGCTAAACCCAGCACAAAAGCTAGACCCTGCGCATCAGCTAACACTTTCACACTAGAGCGAGGCAAGTGTAACCGGAGCCCTAGTTTTCATTACCTCTGTTTCCCAAAAAGTCTGCAGAGCATGACTGGCGCCCTGGTTCTTTTAGAACAGCAGATAACCTCTGTATAGCAGCTAAACTCTGCATAGCAGGGTGAGGCAGGTGCAGCACAAGGATAGGGCACTAGTTTCCACACAAACACCCCATGTATTTCCACACAAGTGTGCAGTGCACTGCCATCTTCCTCTCCCTATCTGACAACATTTAGCCCCAACAGCAGCACAATGAGTGTAGACTCGCATCACTTGAGCATCACTAGTTCAGTAAGCCTCTGGGGGAAGCTGGCTACAAGGCGGATTAGTTCTTTATGATGGTTGGCACACAGTTCCACATAAACAAGAGTCCAATATTTCCACGGATATGCTCCTGCCCTTATGACAGTGCACATGTCTGATGGGCTGGGGGACACTGCAGCCGGTGCATGAATAGTTATTAGAATCCCAGGGGCCCTGGTGATAAGATGGTCTGTGGTTAATAGTGACCATTGTTGCAAAACTACTTTCTCAGACCCTTAGGATAAGAGTTAACCTCTACAGCACACAAGTAGACTTTGACGGAGAACCCCCTGCAAGTACATTAGTACCTGGGGGTGGGTGCAGGAGGAATGAGGTGGGTTCATGGTGAGGGGCACTGTTTTCACACCATTTCAAACCTGTAATGCATGGCTACTTCAAGACCAAACACAAGTTAACTCCTTCAGCTCACAGTGATGTTATGCAGAATAACCCCATGCTGGTACCTTGTTAGTTTACTAGATCATGAGGGGCCTGGCGACAGGGTGGTCAGTGGCTGACAGAGGTCGACTATGTTCTCATAAACAACCCCCCTCGATCCTTCCACACAAGCGGCTTCTCAATCCACTCCTCACAGCTGTATAAATGATACAGGATAGGAAAATTAACCCTTGCAGCGGAGCCCGGCACGCTGCTAGCCAGACAGCAGCCTGCTGGCTACTCAGAAACAGGTAGGAATTCAGAGACAAGAAGTCATCTCCGCTTAGTCAGTCAAACTGCAGCTAAATGCATTCATTGCAGCTCTGCTGTGTCCTTCTGAAAACCACACAGTGTATATTGTTTCTACAATCTGGGTGCTCTCTCTAGTGGTCAATGTACAATACATCCAAAATATCGTAGGCATAGAAAAGGGGTATAGATCGCTAAACTCAGCTACGTAGAGGCAGGTAGAGTTTTTGTTGAAACGTATAGTGACACAACTCTTCTGACAGGGCAGAGTTTAGAGTTTGTCCCTGGGCACTTATTGTGCAACTATCTCCACATGCTGGTCCATGTGTTGTGTTCAGCTTGGGACCTCCCGAAGCGGCTCTCGCCCTCTTCGTGGACCCACACAGCACAGAGGGTTACTGTGCCTGCTACAAAAATGTGTACCATGCAGATCACAGAACTGAGTGTGAGTAAACTCATGGAGTAGGAGAAAAAGGGGGAGGAGGTGCCACTGTTGCACAGTGTGCCACCAGTACTAGGGTCAGCCTTGGCTGGGAGTGTTAGACCCCCTGAAGTTTGGGTCTAGTTGCTCCTCTGATCACAGCGTCCATCATGGGCTGCATTTAACATAAATTCTTTCAAAAGGCAAACTATCAGCCCTACATTTAGAAAAGAAAGGCAGCACGTTTTATATAGTGCTAACCCAACCCAAAGGTATTGGAGCGATTTACATGATTTATTTCATTATTTGTATTCATGGGGACATTAATTGATATGCAGAGGATCAGAGGATATTAATCTGACCCGAGACTCAAAACCCATCTCCTGAGTCGGCTGCTCGAGCATTAAGCCACAACCTCTACCACAAGAGCAGAAGCATTTTCAATAATGTATACAACTTTAAGCCACAAACAACTGTTGACAACGCTAATAGTCCTGTCTTTTTGTAGTCGTAATGTTACTTGTATTAAATATCTGGATGCAATGACAGAAGAAGCAAACTATCAGTTGGCTGGCACACTATGCTAAGCACAGATTTTTAGCTTAATTGCTCTTAAGCCACTCCCTTAATTGCATCGGTCACGCCCCTTTGAGAGACACCCAGTTTTTTCATCCCACTTAAAGCCATGGTCTACAAGCGCGGTTGGGTTGTTAGCGCATATAGCCTTGGCTGCAGCGCACAGAGACCGTACTCTGCCGCACAGAGGAAAAAAATTAGAGGGAAAATTGGCCATGACTACAGATGACCATGACACCGACCTTGCTCCTCTATGATAGAGTCATTGACCAAGTCCCCCCCAGATATTTTATGTGTTGACTCAACCATGAATGTCCCCTGTCTTGTCATTGGAACCACCTCAATAGGGGACACAATTAGGTGTGCCATAGGACAATCTATGCAAGGGCCTATCATCCAACGTTATTGGATCTCCCCACTCAACTTATTCCGAACCACCAGCCTATGCGTGTTAACTGATTTCAAGTTGTGCATCCACCGACTCACTCTGGGGCATTCATTAACCCTTTGAACTCCTTCTATTGGTAGCCTGGCTTCTTCCTTCTTATAGTGTGATTGTCAAAATTCCAACCTATCCAATTTAACGGTTTATGAGCCTTAGCCCCCCCAGGCCCTCATGCTCCTATTCTGCCCAGGAACCCGCCATTGGACTATGCTACTGTGCCCCTGCGGCTAATTGCTGTGCAGTAATCACAAGAGAGTATCAGAGGGTCAAAAGTGAGACAGGCTAAATTGTCAAAGACAGAACAGGTATGGCGCTCCCACTGGCCATATGACTAAGGGGCAAGGGTTATAAAATGTGCCAGATCAAGATCAGTATCTGGTCTCTGGCTCCCATCAGTCACCATTCGGAACCGCCCTTCATCATTTGGGGCTCCGAGGACCAACACTATACCAGATCTTGGTGTTCTAGCAGAAAGGGGGAAATCTTCCTGTTAGTCAGTAAGTGTTAGTGTTATGGTTGAAACCATATGTGTTGGTAAAGTGACTGACAGGGTTGAAAAGGTGTAGTGTGCAGTGCAAGAAAAAACCAAGAAAAGTATAAGAGGGTGAATAAAATTGGTTTTAAGGAGCAAAAACTAATTTAATGAGGTATGACTCCTAGCACCAATATTAAAAAATAGCCAAGACAGGGTGAATTTATAACCTGTCTAGTGGTGTGACGTGGTCGACATGTTTCAGCAAAACTGGCCACTAGCCTTGCTTTCTTCAGGACCTATTAAATACAGCTACTGCAAACAAAGAAACCCAACGTGACAGATAAGTAAAATGTAGTGTAGAAAAGTCACCTGAACCTCCAGGTTGTGTCTGTTCCAGATCTCTTCATACACTCAGCGGTGGGCTGAAATAAAAAGCATGGCGTGAGCTAACCCCCCCATATACCTGTCTGAGACAATCCTGTCTAGTATACCTGGTGCAATTAATCCACATAGGTGTGGTCCATGACTTGGACTCTGAACAGGCACACTGACCACATTAGTGTAAAATACAAATAGCGGAAATTGAAGCATTTCAAGTTTCACAGGGTACTTCTTACCTGATTAGTAAGAAGTATACACCTCACCTCGCCTGGCTGCGGCTCAGGACTGGTGAAGCACCGCTCTAAAAAAGGGTGAATAAATTCAAAGAAGAATCATCCACCGTATCATGCCTGGACTTGATCATTGAGAGCACATGTCATCGCTAGATGCTAGCAGTTAGAGTGTGGCGGTAGAAAATGTCATAACCGCTTGTACCCGGAGGATATATCATATTGCATGTTACCTATAGTTAATTGCTGTGCTACACATGCCCAGCTGGGTGACTTGTGGACCCCCCCCCCACAAGCGTTGGTAAGATGAAGTCTGCTGGCGCACTTTGTGCATTCTTGCCAAATATACCATTCTTTGTTGCATAGGCCCTTAATCTGATCCCAGCACACTCCCGCCCAACCACTCTGTCCTTTTTCCTGGATACCCTCTTCATTCCTTTACCCCCGACTCCTCCTCAGGTGGGATACAGCTGAAAGGGTCGATAAACAATCAGTAGGCTGCTCGCCATAAAAATCGTTGTCACATTTTCCTCACCTCGTTGGGTGCTACCATAAGTCATTGTCAACCTCGTCCCATGGCACCATGGATCTAATACCCTGCTAGCTCGGAGCTGGTATTTGTCACAGTACCCACTGGCCTAAATGAGAAAACCCTCCGTACAGTTCTTTTCAGTCACCGGCACTTCCAGCAGTTTGGACAGCTCATAATCTTCCGCCTGAGGACCCTCCTTGGCCCTCAGTTGTCCATGCGGCAGCTTTAGCATCTCTACCTATTCGCCTTTCCATATCTTTTCCTTAAGTACTAGTCTGAGACCCGCCCCCAACTGTTTAGACCTCCCCTTGTATGGCAATTTCTTAATCTTCATTTCTTCACTTTCAATCCCGCCTGCCTTCCCCCTGCTGCCTGTCTCCCCCACCTTCTCTCCGCCTGTATACCCACCTACTCTCTTGTCTGTGGGTTTACTAGACACCCAGAGGGCTCTTCCACCTTTCCGATTCTTCTCCTCCACCAGCCCGGGTTTCCTCCGTTCACACTCCCTTGGGCCTGAGCTAGCCCCATTGTTACCTTTAGCCTCTGTACTTCAGCACCTACTCCTGTGTCGTACACAAAACAACCATTTTGTAGGCAGGCCTCCCTGCTCTCCTGAGGCTCCTTCTCCTCCACCCCAATGAATACCCTTTTGGTGGTGTTTGCCCTGCCCAACATTTATTAAAAAAAAAGCCCCATTTGTAGGTGGCCTCCGACCCTCTCCTGAGGCTCCTTCGCTCCTGAGGATTCTTCACCTCCACACCAATGGACCCCATGGTGTCGAGGTTTCCCTGCCCCGCATTCATATAGCAACAATTTCTTGGGCGGACCTTCCTGCTGTCCTGAGGCTCCTTTGGCTCAAACCAATAGTACTATTCTGGCAGCATTTTGCCCTGGCCCGCATTCACATAACAGCCATTTGTTAGGTGGGCTTCCCCAATCTCCTGAGGCTCCTTCGCCTCCATACCAACGAACCCCATCTTGGCATGTTTCCCCATGCCTTACATTCACATAACAACCATTTCTTAGGAGGGCCTCCCTGCTGCATTTCCTTCCCTGGGGCTAAGTTCTGTGCCTGCTTCGGAGCCCGCCGCCTCACCTTCTATTCCTGTCATGCAGCCAAAACAAGCCGACCTGTCGGTGCCGAGTGCCTGCATCCTTAGCGCAACTACGTTCGCAGCTCCTTCTGCTTGTTGAGGGGGCGTACTGTGCCCTCCTGACCTTTCCACTGATGCAGGCCGCCGTATCCCATGTGTCTTGCTTCTGTGGGTTGCACTGAAACCCTCCTGCTTGTTTCACCACTAAGGCCACACCAGACCTTGAGGCAGAGATCATGTTGTCCAATGCCGACGTCCATCTGGCTGCACAGGGTCCTGCCTTCTCTTCACCTTGGGGCTGCTGAGTCCGTCATAGCTGTTGCCCGCTCCCCCTGCAACAAGCAATTGCGATGCAATAGGTCTCGCATTTGTAAAGTTTGAGCTATTGGTATTGTAAATGACAAAATTTTTATTTTTGTGTTGGTTTTGAAAATAGCAAAATTAATAGCTTTGTCATTTACATTGCCAATAGTTATAACTTTCGCAAATGTCACACCTATAGCATTTGTAATGTAATATGTGTTGTATTTACGTGACTTAGATGTATTGATATTATAAATAATAATGGCTTTTAATGAAATAATTAATACTTAAATAAAAGTTATTGTAATTTATATTAGCAATAGCTTAAACTTTTGTAAATAACTTTAGTGAAGATTATGTTCAGTGTATTTTTTTGTGACGAAAATCCAAGAACAGAAGTGAAATATTAACATCTTTTTGTGACATCCATACTAATATTATAAAGAGAGAGCCCAAACCTTTGAGGCAGGTAAGCTCCGGAAGTACAGCGCCAATCAGAACACCCGATACAGCACTGGAAAGGTGAGTATAAGCAGATTGACATAGGCTATAAACCAGCCCAATATATACATTACAAGTGAAAAAGACTGTTTTGGGACAAAGTAGTCCGTTGTGGGCGTGGGCGTTCTGCTGTAAAGCAATACTTGCGAAAAGCGCTCTGTGTGAGAATCGTGTTCTGACACGTCTTGAAGTGGGCGTGTCGTTTAGCATTGTTGTGGGTGTGTGACTTCAGAGACGCCTGAAGCATTGCAGAGAGGGGGAATAGCGCCTTGGAGTTGTGGCGTTTGGCAGTGACGCTATGTAGGGTGTCTAAGTGCACCAAGCAAGTCTTTGGGGAGTGCGTGAACCTACTAAGGCACACGCCCTGAGTGTGCATGCCAGGACTGATCAGGGTCGTCGGCAGGAGCGGACACACATGTTCGCATTCTGAGGGAAGGACAACAAACCGCAGAGCACACGCTCACCTTCCGCGCAACAGAAAGAGGGGTTCTGAGCAGCCGCACAGGCAAGTCGCATGAAACAATAAATGTACTGTGCCATGAAACTTTGCCTTGCCTATTGTAACCATTTAAGACATTCTTTTTCGTACCCGGACAAAGTCGGGACGGGCTGCTAGTTTGTAATAAAGCTTGAAACATTGAGAGAAAATATTTGAACCAGTTGTTGAATGGTTGCACAGATTGATGCTGTGGTGGCGCTGAGTGATGTTGTGGTGGCAACGAGTGATGCTGTGGCGTTCAGTGATGCTGTGGTAGCGCATAGTGATGTTGTGGTGCACCTGAGTGATGCCTTGGTGGTGCTGAGTGATGCTGTGGTGATGTGATAGATAGAGTGAGGGCAATAGATAGAGTGAGGGCGATAGATAGAGTGAGGACGATAGATAGATAGATAGATAGATAGATAGATAGATAGATAGATAGATAGATAGATAGATAGATAGATAGATAGATAGATAGATAGATAGATAGATAGATAGATAGATAGATAGATAGATAGATAGATAGAGTGAGGGAGATAGATAGATAGTGTAATTATGTGGCACTGAGTGGCATTTGGAGTGTATGTTGTGTTGAGCGCAGTGTAAATATGTAGCATATAATTATGTGGCACTGAGTTGTATTTGGAGTGTATGTTGCATTGAGTGGAGTGTAATTATGTGGCGTGTAATTATGTGGCACTGAGTGGTATTTGAAATATATGTTGCATTGAGTGCAGTGTAATTATGTGGTGTGTAATTATGTGGCACTGAGTGGTATTTGGAGTGTATGTTCCATTGAGTGCAGTGTAATTATGTGGCGTGTAATTATGTGACACTGAGTGGTATTTGAAGTGTATGTTGCATTGAGTACAGTGTAATTATGTGGCGTGTAATTATGTGGCACTGAGTGGTATTTGGAGTGTATGTTACATTGAGTGCAGTGTCATTATGTGGCGTGTAATGTGGCACTGAGTGGTATTTGGAGTGTATGTTGCATTGAGTGCAGTGTAATTATGTGACGTGTAATTATGTGGCACTGAGTGGTATTTGGAGTGTGAATGATAGCTGTGCATAGCTTCTTAATATTAGCATTCATCAATTGTATATGTATTTGCAAATCAGGTATATCACATTTGCCAATTATGTCATACTGTGTAAATGAATAAACTGTTTATAAATGCATGGATTACGCTTTAAATGTAGATCTGCTTGACATCCACTGGTTTGCGTTCACAGGCAAGTAGATAGATGTACGTGTATATGTCATTTAGATATGAATGAATACATTGCATACATACCTTTAGATAGCAAAGACTGTTTCTCAACTTTGACTCTTATAAAAGCAAATTCGCTTTTACATGGGGAATAATATATTGGTGTGAAATCACTCCTTATGATGTCACTTTTATGACATCACTGAGTGTGATGTCATTGTAAACTGCATATGCTAATTAGTTCTCCTCCAAGTTTTTGGGGAATTGCGCTTTAGGGGCATAGCCAGTGTGTCATGGGTGCTGGTGCAAGGAAGAAACCCCCCGGGCTGCTGTTTGAATTATAAAATGCAGCAATAATCAGGGTTCAGTGCGCCTCTCAGGCCTCTGGGAGCTGGTGCCACTGCACCTGCTGCACCAGTGTAAGTTACGCCCCTGTTGTGCCGAGAATGGGGTTGCCTAATTATTTAGACTGCGTCAATATGTTCCCCAGCTGCAACCTGATTAAGCAAACGGAAGTGCCGGTGAAGGAAATAACCGAACGTACTGGGATTAAACTTTCCATTGCCCTTCTGACTGACCCAAGGAAAATGGACTCCTCGTGCGTTGAATAACTTGTACCCTTTAGATTCTTCTGTGCATCTCTCCAGTGCAGACCGGCCATGGCCCTCATTACAAGTGGTGTTTTGAGATAAATATCACCAGGTCCAACCAGCCAATATTTCTGTGGGAAAATACGGCTTATGTGCAGTAAGAACCAACATTTTAATGTTACTCCTCAAGAGCTTGTGATAGGCGATAATTATCGAACTGGATAAAATACTTAGCAACCCGGTGTCGATTGTTATGCCCTCCAATTGCGGACAACTCGTATGAGGGCTTTTGCAGAGAAAATCAAAGGAAACATACACGCTTTCAGCATTCTGTCTTAAAATTGCTGTGAAAATGTGGGTGAATTTAGTAATTTGTAGCGTGTGGAATGACTGTACTGTGGTCAGTGTCTGTAACGTGTGATGTAAACTGAGAATTTGCATGCTCGGGTGTCTTGGAAAAGAGATTGCGTTTTAGATACATTTTACTTATCTGGGGTTGTCTGGGGTCGTTCACAGTAACCAAGGACCGTCTTCCGGTCCTGCCATGAAGTACAGTACTGCTTCTGCCTGGCTTTCCTGCACACACTCCTTCACACAGCGGAAGAAAGTGTATAACGTGACTGCCATCCGTGGAGTGGGTGCGGGTGTAGTTGTCGAGTTAACTCTCGATGCTACAAGGGGCAGTTGGCAGAGCTCCTGGGAAGGTACAGTCACAACTCAAGTTTTATCTTTAGGTGAGAACAGAGAACATAAAAAACAGCTTGGATGCGCTGAATCAATCAATGCTTGTCGTTTTTTATTGTTTTTAGGGCTCGGCCTACGTCACCACGAAGTGGGGCGGAGCTCCGAGCTCCTATTGTTAAAAAAAAAAAAAGTTTCTTTAGAGCTCGGGCCAGAAACATTCCTTAGTGCGCGAGCTTTTTTTATGGCATCTGCATAGTCATTCGTCTTCGCTGTGCTGTGTTTTTAGTAGCCTTGACGCGATAGGCTATATGTAATTTGCGTCCGCCATTTTTGGCATTTTCTGTGCTGTTTCGCGCATGGCAGTCCATTAATTTTAATTAGGAGCTGTCAGGGTGCCCTTCTAATGCAATGCAGATGGTGGGAGCGCGTTCACCATTCTGAATTGCATGTATCGGGCACGCGTTCATCTGCAGCGTGTAACTACATAGCAGCTCTTATAGAAAAGCTATTTGATCAACATGCAAGCTACTGGGTTTAAAAGTTGCATTTAATGCATTCCCTTAGTACCTTGCAGACTGTGTTTCTATGTTGATGAGCACTTTCATCTAAGTCCTTCTGTGCCCCTGGGCCGTAAAATTGTAGTTCTTTTTTTTTGCCAAATGTCCTGGTTTTTGGTTTTCAAAGTCTGCTCACTCCGCACATTGTTTTTCTGCTGGCCTAAAAGGCAGATGGTAAGCACGTTTGATCCGCAAGTTCATGTGGAGTTTTTTTTAATACCGCTCCACCTTGCGCCTAGAAGCAGTTCAGGCTGTGGGGGAGCACTGGAAGCAATGTTGCTAGAAGGACACTACATGATGGGTGCCGAGGCGATGTTTACAGCAGTTTCTTCGCAGGTGTGGTCCAAATCGGTCATATAATTGAATGAAAGTAATTATTTTATGCAAGTCGGGCTTGTAGAGCCGCAAATGGTGCTTGTTTGGACATGCAACACCCAGAAGAAACATGCTAAGTCACGCACATTGGAGGGAAGGAGCGCGCTATCGGAGGCTGCTCCGGACAGCCTACCTGAATGTAGGGGCTGGAGGAAGGCAGGGCCACAACACTAAAGAGGGGAAAGCACACGTCTGCTCTCTAACTTTCAACACGTAACCGCGGTTGTCGCTTAGTGATTTCTACGTGTTTTACTAATGGGCGAGTTGAAGTCTCTTCCCTCTCCCCCATTCCGGGCATTCTCTGTGCAACCGCTAGTTTCATTTTCTGTGCATTAAAGCACCTAAAAGCCACAAGGGCGGGGCAGCGCGGCGCTCTACACATCGGATGTGGTTTTTCTATCGAATATATGCGTGACGGCCCCTGAATGTGTCAGTATCGCCTCCTCCCGTATTTGTCCGCCACCCACCCACTTTCTTTACTGCACTAGCGTGCACCTGGCTCCACGTCAGAAGAGAGGCCCCGCCTTTCCAGTCAGCAGCACTAAGCATGGCAGGACTCACTCCCGGTACGTGCATGCATCTCACTGCCCCGATCTGGAGACAGTGAGCGATGCTGCATGAAGTACTAGGACTGGCTGTCGTCCTTCCGTCCCGTGGGTAGTTTTTGGGACTCCTAAAAGCAGTCTCAGCAGAGAACTCAAGGACTGAATGAGCATGATCTAATGAGCTTGTCGCGCCCTCTAGCTGCACTTATAGGTGCTCAAAGGGCCGTACAGGGGCGGGGGTTCTTCACTGGACTCTTTGACTGGAGTTCTGCACCTTTCCGGAGTACTAAGATCAACCAGGCGCCTCGAGTTGCCATTAGCGTGTGACATACCAAAAAAAAAAAAGCACGTAAACTTCGTGAACAAAATCATACCGGTTCTGTAAATCACCATCATAAAAGGTGCAAATGTTAGGTGAAGTTAGGGAATGGCACAAAAAAAACGAGTGGGCGTGGTATCTCTCCACCCACCCTTGCGGCTACCTCCGAGTTCCCACGCGCTAAAGTAAACACTGGGCAGTACAACCAAGCAATGACCACCATTTCATGTTCAAGTCCAAAGACAACCACCTCGTTTTTTTTTTTACATGAAATCATAACTTTGTGGTACCTGGAGTTTCCTTTTCTCTTTGACTACAAGGGCCTGAATGCAGTAGTGAAAAAACGGGATTAAGTAAGTTGCACATACATATTGGACGGTTCATCACCGTTTCAGAGTCTATAGTTTATTTGAAATATTTTTTTTCCTCTATAAACAATTTTTTGTGTGGACGGATATTCCGTAGCTATAGTGTTCACTAGAATAAGACAGCAAATGGGAGGCCACGGGCAAAAGGGCTCTCGTCAAATAGTGTAAATTAAATGTAGGAAAAAACGGAAACCTACAGCTGCTGGCTGTGAGTTTGCTGCACGTGCAGTGAGTGAGTGCAGAGTGAGAGTGAGTGCAGAGTGACAGTGAGTGCAGAGTGAGTGCAGAGTGACAGTGAGTGCAGAGTGACAGCAAGTGACAGTGAGTGCAGATTGAGTGCAGAGTGACAGTGAGTGCAGAGTGAGTGCAGAGTGACAGCGAGTGCAGAGTGAGTGCAGAGTGACAGTGAGTGCAGAGTGACAGTGAGTGCAGAGTGACAGTGAGTGCAAAGTGGCAGTGAGTGACAGTGAGTGCAGATTGACAGTGAGTGCAGAGAGACAGTGAGTGCAGAGTGACAGTGAGTGACAGTGAGTGCAGAGTGACAGTTATAGACAGTGAGTGCAGAGTGACAGTGAGTGCAGAGTGACAGCAAGTGACAGTGAGTGCAGAGTAACAGTTAGTGCAGAGTGACAGCAAGTGACAGTGAGTGCAGAGTGACAGCAAGTGACAGTGAGTGCAGAGTGACAGCAAGTGACAGTGAGTGCAGAGTGACAGTGAGTGCAGAGTGAGTGCAGAGTGACAGTGAGTGCAGAGTGAGTACAGAGTGACAGTGAGTACTGAGTGACAGTGAGTGCAGAGTGACAGTGTGTGCAGAGTGACAGTGAGTGCAGAGTGACAGTGTGTGCAGAGTGACAATGAGTGCAGAGTGACAGTGAGTGCAGAGTGACAGTGAGTGCAGTGACAGTGAGTGTAGAGTGACAGTGAGTGTAGAGTGACAGTGAGTGCAGAGTGACAGTGATTGCAGAGTGACAGTGAGTGCAGCGTGACAGTGAGTGCAGAGTGACAGTGTGTGCAGAGTGACAGTGAGTGCAGAGTGACAGTGAGTGCAGAGTGACAGCAAGTGACAGTGAGTGCAGAGTAACAGTGAGTGCAGAGTGACAGCAAGTGACAGTGAGTGCAGAGTGACAGTGAGTGCAGAGTGACAGTGAGTGCAGACTGACAGTGAGTGCAGAGTGACAGCAATTGACAGAGAGGGCAGAGTGACAGCAAGTGACAGTGAGTGCAGAGTGACAGTGAGTGACAGTGAGTGCAGAGTGACAGCAAGTGACAGTGAGTGCAGAGTGACAGCAAGTGACAGTGAGTGCAGAGTGACAGCAAGTGACAGTGAGTGCAGAGTGACAGTGAGTGCAGAGTGACAGCGAGTGACAGTGAGTGCAGAGTGACAGCGAGTGCAGAGTGACAGTGAGTGCAGAGTGAGTGCAGAGTGACAGTGAGTGCAGAGTGAGTGCAGAGTGACAGTGAGTGCAGAGTGATAGTGAGTGCAGAGTGACAGTGAGTGACAGTGAGTGTAGAGTGACAGTGAGTGCAGAGTGAGTGCAGAGTGACAGTTAGTGTAGAGTGACAGTGAGTGCAGAGTGAGTGCAGAGTGACAGTGAGTGTAGAATGACAGTGAGTGCAGAGTGAGTGCAGAGTGACATTGAGTGCAGAGTGACAGTGAGTGCAGATTGAGTGCAGAGTGACAGTGAGTGCAGAGTGACAGTGAGTGCAGAGTGACAGTGTGTGCAGAGTGACAGTGTGTGCAGAGTGACAGTGTGTGCAGAGTGACAGTGAGTGCAGAGTGACAGTGTGTGCAGAGTGACAGTGAGTGCAGAGTGACAGTGAGTGCAGAGTGACAGTGAGTGTAGAGTGACAGTGAGTGTAGAGTGACAGTGAGTGCAGAGTGACATTGAGTGCAGAGTGACAGTGAGTGTAGAGTGACAGTGAGTGCAGCTTGACAGTGAGTGCAGAGTGACAGTGAGTGCAGAGTGACAGTGAGTGCAGAGTGAACGGGAGTGCAGCGTGACAGTGAGTGCAGCGTGACAGTGAGTGCAGTGTGACAGTGAGTGCAGCGTGACAGTGAGTGCAGCGTGACAGTGAGTGCAGAGTGACAGTGAGTGCAGAGTGACAGTGTGTGCAGAGTGACAGTGAGTGACAGTGAGTGTAGAGTGACAGTGAGTTCAGAGTGACAGTGAGTGCAGAGTGAACGTGAGTGCAGCGTGACAGTGAGTGCAGCGTGACAGTGAGTGCAGTGTGACAGTGAGTGCAGCGTGACAGTGAGTGCAGCGTGACAGTGAGTGCAGTGACAGTGAGTGCAGAGTGACAGTGTGTGCAGAGTGACAGTGAGTGACAGTGAGTGTAGAGTGACAGTGAGTGCAGAGTGACAGTGAGTGCAGAGTGACAGTGAGTGCAGAGTGACCGTGAGTGTAGAGTGACAGTGAGTGCAGAGTGACAGTGAGTGCAGAGTGACAGTGAGTGCAGAGTGACAGTGAGTGACAGTGAGTGTAGAGTGACAGTGAGTGCAGAGTGACAGTGAGTGTAGAGTGACAGTGAGTGCAGAGTGAGTGCAGAGTGACAGTGAGTGTAGAGTGACAGTGAGTGCAGAGTGACATTGAGTGCAGAGTGACAGTGAGTGCAGATTGAGTGCAGAGTGACAGTGAGTGCAGAGTGACAGTGAGTGCAGAGTGACCGTGATTGCAGAGTGACAGTGTGTGCAGAGTGACAGTGAGTGCAGAGTGACAGTGTGTGCAGAGTGACAGTGAGTGCAGAGTGACAGTGAGTGCAGAGTGACAGTGAGTGCAGAGTGACAGTGAGTGTAGAGCGACAGTGAGTGCAGAGTGACAGTGAGTGCAGAGTGAGTGCAGAGTGACAGTGAGTGCAGAGTGACAGTGAGTGCAGCGTGACAGTGAGTGCAGCGTGACAGTGAGTGCGAGAGTGACAGTGAGTGCGAGAGTGACAGTGAGTGCAGAGTGACAGTGAGTGCAGAGTGACAGTGAGTGCAGAGTGACAGTGAGTGCAGCGTGACAGTGAGTGCAGCGTGACAGTGAGTGCAGAGTGACAGTGAGTGCAGAGTGACAGTGAGTGCAGAGTGACAGTGTATGCAGAGTGACAGTGTGTGCAGAGTGACAGTGAGTGCAGAGTGACAGTGAGTGTAGAGTGACAGTGAGTGTAGAGTGACAGTGAGTGACAGTGAGTCACACACCACCAGCCCTCAGTGCACGCATCAATTGTTAACGCATCCACAATTAACTATTGTAGCAATCGCAGTATGGTACACTTTACTTTTAAACATATTCATCTAAAGCACAGCATGCCACCATTAGTAAAATTACAATCCAACCCACATAATTCCACTACACACCACATGCACACACTCCATAACACATGGCGAAAAGACATTGCCATTACAATGCCATTAGCTCAAACTCAAATAAATCCGAGCCCAATTGCATTTCTAATGCTTGTTTTTTAACCTTAGCGCCCGACCAGCGATTAGCTGATCTTTGCAAATGTAGAAACTTGTCACTTGCCAGTTAATAACAACAATGAAGTTTCATCTTGTCTGATGACACAAGACGCAGCTATGACTGACTGCGCGAGGCTGGGACGAACACCACCTGACAACAGATGAAAAAGATATAAGGCAGAAAGAAAAGTGGAGGAAGGGAGAGACGTCAATGAAGCTCTTCTATTCAGATACTGAGAAAAATAAGACAAGGGGGAGCAGTACGTATAGTTGTGATAAGCAGATGTTTGAAAATAGCGAAGTTAATAGCTTTGTCCTTTACAATGTCATAAGTTATAACTTTCGCAAATGTGACACCTATAGCATTTGTAATGCAATATGTGTTGTATTTACGTGACTTAGATGTATTCATATTACAACTAACAATTGCTTTTATTTTTTTAAATAATTAATACTTAAATACAAGTTATTGTAATTCATAATGACAAAAGCTTAAACTGTTGTAAATAACTTTTGTGACGATTATGTTCAGTGTATTTTATTGTGACAAAAATCTAAGAACAGAATTGAAATATTAACATCTTTTTGTGACATTTGTAATAAAGCTTGAAACATTGAGAGAACATATTTGAACCAGTTGGTGTTGAATGGTTGCACAGATTGATGCGGTGGTGGCACTGAGTAATGTTGTGGTGGCGACGAGTGATGCTCTGGCATTCAGTGATGCTATGTAGCGCATAGTGATGTTGTGGTGCCCCTGGGGGATGCTGTGGTGGTGCTGAGGGATGTACGTCACTACCACGCACACTTTTACAACGCGTACCATTATAACGCGGTTGTAACAAAGCAAGTCGTTACAACGACTTGCGTTGGGGGGGGGCTCAAATTTAAAAAATTTGATTTACAAGTCCCCGTGGATAGTAGGGAAGGTGTTGGGATAGTAAATTAAATGATTTACTATCCTTGAGCGCCACCCAGCGCAATTCGTTGTAACAACTTTCGTTGTTAAAACCGCGTGGTAATGGTACGTCGTTGTAACGCTCGCGTTGTAAACGTTGCATACCGGTGCTGAGTGATGCTGTGGTGAAGCAATAGATAGATAGAGTGAGTGGGATAGATAGATAGAGGGAGGGCGATAGATAGAGGAAGGGCAATACATAGACAGAGGGAGGGCGATAGATAGATAAAGGTAGGGCGATAGATAGATAGAGTAAGGGTGATAGATAGATCGATAGATAGAGTGAGGGCGATAGATAGATAGAGTGAGGGAGATAGAGTGAGGGCGATAGATAGATAGATAGATAGATAGATAGATAGATAGATAGACAGACAGACAGACAGACAGATAGATAGATAGATAGATAGATAGATAGATAGATAGATAGATAGATAGATAGATAGATAGATAGATAGATAGATAGATAGACAGATAGATAGATAGATAGATAGATAGATAGATAGATAGATAGATAGATAGATAGAGTGAGGGCGATAGATAGAGTGAGGGCAATAGATAGATAGAGTGAGGGCAAAAGATAGAGTAAGGGCAAAAGATAGATAGAGTGAGGGCGATAGATAGAGTGAGGGCGATAGATAGATAGAGTGAGGACGATAGATAGAGTGAGGGGGATAGATAGAGTGAAGGCAATAGATAGATAGATAGATAGAGTGAGGACGATAGATAGATAGATAGATAGATAGATAGATAGATAGATAGATAGATAGATAGATAGATAGATAGATAGATAGATAGATAGATAGATAGATGTATAGATAGAGTGAGGGCGATAGATAGATAGACAGATAGATAGAGTGAGGACGATAGATAGATAGATAGATAGATAGATAGATAGATAGATAGATAGATAGATAGATAGATAGATAGATAGATAGATAGATAGATAGATAGATAGATAGATAGAGTGAGGGCGATAGATAGAGTGAGGGCGATAGATAGATAGAGTGAGGGCAAAAGATAGAGTAAGGGCAAAAGATAGATAGAGTGAGGGTGATAAATAGATAGATAGACAGATAGATTGAGTGAGGGGATAGATAGATAGAGTGATGGCGATAGAGTGAGGGCGATCGATGGATAGATAGGTAGATGGTTGAGTGTGGTTATGGTTGTGTGTGTGGTTGTGTGTGTGATTGTGTGTGGGTGGTTGTGTGTGAGTGGTTGTGTGTGTGTGGTTGTGTGTGGAGTTGTTTGTGGGGTTGTGTGTGGTTGTGTGTGTTGTGTTTTGGGTTGTGTGTGTTGTGTTTGGGGTTGTGTGTGGGGTTGTGGGGTTGTATGTGTGGTTGTGTGATTGAGTGTGGTTGAGTGTGTGTGGTTGTGTGTGCGTGGTTGTGTGTGTGTGGTTGTGTGTGTGTGTGTGGGGTTGTGCGTGTGGTTGTGTGTGTTGTGTTTGGGGTTGTGTGCGTGGTTGTGGGGTTGTTTGTGTGGTTGTGTGGTTGAGTGTGGTTGTGTGTGTGTGTGGTTGTGTGTGTGGTGTTGTGTGTGTGGTTGTGTGTGTTGTGTTTGGGGTTGTGTGTGTGGTTGTGTGTGTTGTGTTTGGGGTTGTGTGTATGGTTGTGGGGTTGTGTGTGGCTGTGTGGTTGAGTGTGGTTGTGTGTGTGTGGTTGTGTGTGTGTGTGTGATTGTGTGTGTGGTTGTGTGTGTATGTGTGGTTGTGTGTGTGGTGTTTGGGGTTGTGTGTGTGGTTGGGTGTGCTGTGTTTGGGGTTGTGTGTGTGTTTGTGGGGTTGTGTGTGTGGTTGAGTGTGGTTGTATGTGTGTGGTTGTGTGTGTGGGGGTTGTGTGTGTGTGGGGTTGTATGTGTGTGTGGTTGTGTGTGTGGGGGGTTCTGTGTGCGTGGGGTTGTGTGTGTGGGGGGTTGTGTGTGGTTGGGGGATGTATGTGTGTGGGGGGTTGTATGTGTGTGGGGTTGTGTGTGGGGGGGTTGTGTGTGTCGGGTTGTGTGTGTGTTGGGTTGTGTGTGTGGGGGTTGTGAGTGTAGTGGGATGTGTGTGTGGAGGTTGTGTATGTGGGGGGATGGTGTGTGTGTGGTTGTGTGTGTGTGGGGGGGGTTGTGTGTGGGGGGGTTGTGTTTGGGGGGTTTGGTGTGTGTGTGGAGGGTTGTGTGTGTCTGTGTGGGTGTGTGTGTGTGGGTGTGTGTGTGGGGGGTTGTGTGTCTGTGGGGTTGTGTGAGGGGGGTTGTGTGTGTGTTTGGAGTTGAGTGGGGTTGTGTGTGGGGTTGTGTGTGTGGTTTTGTGTGTGTGTGTGGTGGGGTTGTGTGTGTGGGGGTTGTGTGTGGGGTGTGTGTGTGGGTGTGTGTGGGAGGTTGTGTGTGTGGTGTGTGTGTGTGTGTTTGTGTGTGCGTGTGTGTGTGTGTGTGTGCAAATGCAATAGGTCTCGCATTTGCGAGAGATTAAGCTATTGGCATTGTAAATGACAATGCCATTTATTTATCTGTTTTCAAAACCAACACATACATACAAATGTTGTAATTTACAATGCCAATAGCTCTAACTTTTGAAAAGGCGAGACTGTTGCATTGTAAATGCTTGTTCTCCACTGTGTGAAATAATTTTACAAAAATGTGAAGGCCCAAAAGATTACAGTTTTTAAAACAAAAATCACAGTTGCAGGGAAAAAAACAATAAAGTTGGTTTTGCTGGAAAGGTAAACTTGCAAAAAACATGCTATTATTGGGAAAATTCTCTTGAGAATGTGAACCCTTTGTCAATGTCACAAAATTTGTGTGTATGATTTACATTTTACTCATTCCCCTATAAATAATTTTAGGAAATTCTGACAACCTCTGACATCACACAAATGTTTGTCTGTTAAGTTTCCATTAATTTCTCAATAATTATGTTTATTTATTTGCTGTTCCAGTGGTGTGGAAACATTATAATTATGGCTTTTCCATGCTGCTTCTCTTAAAGAGGAAACTCCAGGCTCATTACTTTACCTATTATAATATTTACCTAAATGACATCCATGGGATTGAGATTTTTCCAGCAAAGGTAATTATTCAAAAATAGTTTAAACCGAGTGAATATGAGCTTTTGTATTCCACCACTTTACGCACCCACAACATCTGAGCTTTTGACATCTGGACAATATGAAGAAATTCCTGTCAACTTAAGGTGCTTGATCCCAATAAGATTAGGGAGTGTTTTTCCAAAGTAAACATAGGATGTAAGTGTGCATTGAGTGTTTTTTCCAAAGTAAACATAGGATGTAAGTGTGCATTGACTATAAAATGTAGGGAAATTGCTTTAATGTGAATTAGAAGTAGGAGCCAAATTTAGAGTTTGGCTGACAGGGTTCACTGTTGCAATGATGATGGAGCACACTGTCTGCCAAACTCTTGTTCTGCCCACTTAATCTTAAGTCAAACTGCCCACCAGGTTTATGCAGATGGAGTCAAATATAATCCATTTGCGTAAACCTTTCTCTGACAGCCTGAGGAACTAAGGGCCATCAGAAGTAAGCCATCCAATCATTCACTCTATTTGTATGGGCGGTTAGATGGCCTTTTTATTTTTCTGTCTGTCGCCTGGTGGTGAGGAACTCACTCTCGCTCTGGAACTTTGGGCCTCATTAGGATGGCGGGCGGGCAATTCCCGCCCACCACCCTACCGGAAAACGGGACCGCACGCCTTACGGGCGGGGGTCCCGGGGGTGCCATTAGGATGTGCCCGCTACAGTGGCGGGCACATTCTGTATTTTCAGCATTGTGGCGGGCGGTGCTCTCTGCATCACCCGCCACAATGCTGAATATGCATTGCAGCATTTGCATAATGAAAGCGGCAGGCACCGCGCGGTGCCTACCGCTTTCATTATGCAAATGCAGGGGGGTACCATAGGTACCCCCGTGTGCACCCACCTACTGTGCTTCACTCTGGGGGCCCGCAGGGGGCCCACAAGAGTGAAGTCCGCCTGCCTTTCTGTGGCGGCATTGCCACCACAGAAAGGCCTTGCAAAATGCCCATAATAATATGGCTGGCAGTGTCTGATAGACACCGCCACCATTTTATTCCTTTTCCGCCCCGGCCGCAAGGCGACCGGTCGGAAAAGAGGCGGACAGTCTTTCTGTCCGCCATGGTCCCCCCAGCCATACTAATATGGCGGGGGGATTTCGAGCAAGGATGGCGGGCGGATTGCCCCCGCGAGGCTGGCGGTGGCTACCGCCAGTCTGGCGGGGGCAATCCTGCCGCCATCCTAATGAACCCCTTTGTGTTTAGAAAAGTAACACATTTTAAGGAATTACTGTAAGTGTCTGTCACCAATGACAGACTCACTCCATACTTTTAAATGGCTTTAGGGATCACTATGACGGCGGTTCATACAAACCTATAGTTCAGCACAGGGTCATGGGTGAACTCTAAATTTGGTTGGCAGAGTAAAAGCAGAGTGGCGGACTTATAGTCCTCCGCCACACTGGCTTTCATTACTCTGTCCACCAAACTCTAAAGTGGGCCCTAAATCTCTTCCCTGCATCTGAAATGATTTGTTAATTTTTCCCTGGAGTTCATAAGCAAATAAGCTGCCGATATATCAGAGCGGAACCTCTACATGGCCAAGTATGGGGATCCAGTACTATATGTCTTAATTGGTGCAAGTTAAAATCAGTTTCTGTGGATTCTAACTGTTTTTACAGGGGCCAGCTGGGTGACTGCAGAATCAATTCAATCAGTGAAATTAGCAGTCGCTGAGTCGATACTGCTTCCTACTGTGGGGCAGGACCTTAGAAGGATGTTATTTAATTCCATTTAAGAAATTTTCTGCCAAGGACATAATGTTAACGTGGTGGGTGTCTTAAGGCAAGGAGGATCATCACTAGGGACTCTAGGCTTGAGGAGAACATATTTAGGGTCTGTCCAAATTAAAGTCAGGACTTTATCAAAACTCAAATTGTAATTACTGGAAAAGACCCCATCTAGTGTGTCGTTGGTGTGATGGGTAGGTGAATTCACTATTTGTGTAAGGTCAAAGGTGAGCAGGCTGTCGACTAGGTGCTCGGTATCTTTATTTTTGGGAAGCTCAAGATGAAAATGTAAATTTTCCAAGATAGTAAAATTAAGGAAGTCCATGCAGGATTTGGTAAAATCCATTAAAGTTTGGATACATTTTTCTCTGGGCCCAGCAGGGAGTAAGTTAACATGCCAGTAAAGGTGCTGATGGTACTTATTTCCAAGTTAAACATAAGGGCTTCACAGTCCAAATGAGTAATGGTCTGGAACATGGCCATTAGATGGTTGCGATAAATAATCACAATCCCACTGCCACATTTGTCTTGTCTGTCCCATCTAAATACATCATACCCTGAGGGAAGGGCAATTCTTAAGTCAGAGTCTGATGTAGAGTCGGCCCAGGTTTCAGTTATAAAGAACATGTTGGGGACCTGACAGTCCATAAACTAAGAGAATTCAAATTTGTTTTTAATAAGATCTTGTAATAAGAAGTACGCAGGTAAGGGAGTCTAATGAATAATTCGACTCAGAGGTTAAAAGAGGGGGATGCAGCAAAGTGCCGCTCTCAAATAAAGGGTCTGAGTCATGTTTGAAAACAATATTTCAATTTGAACAACAATAATCCATAAAGTTGGGTATTAGAGTAAGCAGTAAATTGTTTGATTATGTGCATTCATGGAGCATAGCTTCGATTGGTGCAGCAGAGGCAGTGGCCCGCGGGGCCACTGAACCATGATAATAGCTGTATTTCAAAACTCAAACAGCAGCTAAGGGCTCATTTTCTACCTTGCACTATAGCCCATGATATACTGATAACACTACTGTGTGCACTCTAGTTAATAAGAGTATTCTGGGAATTTTCTACTCGTTTGAAAGTCTTTGTGGGAAAAAAAACAGATTTGTTCCGCCATGTATTGAAACCCAGGGAGAATGAGCCAGATGTACTAAATACTTATTTTGGATTTCCTATATAGCGACTCCTTAGAAAACACGATTTAGGAAATGCAAAATGGTTTTTACAAAAATAGCGATTGTCTCTATTAGGAAATCTCGATTTGAGTAATAATAAACCATTTGTTCCGATAGGTACAAATGGTTTTGGATGTCCTAATTTGAGATTTCCTAATAGGAAATCGTAAATTAGTAAATGTTTAAGGAAGGTTGACGTTCATGCCCATTGCAAGGTAGAGGATTGGCTGTGAAGCAGTCTTTGCTCATCTCCCTGGCCTGGAGGCTCATGCCAATCACCCTCCCTCTGGCTAAATTCCAGGGGACATTCACAAGCACATGCTCGCTCTCTCCCACTTGACCGCCGACGGCCTTGCTGGGACCCAATCAGCTGCCCAAGTGCTTTCCCTGCGCTGGCCCAGTGATAGAGACTCTTGCTGCTCGACAACACTGCTGCTCTTTAGCCCGGACCCTAATCTGGTCATCAGTCCTTGGGAAGGCCAATACAAAGCAATCTAGACTCACTTTCGAGGGCCTAGGGCTGGAAGGCCGGAGGAGTCCTCTCAGGATGCTGGAGAACGCGCTATGCAGACTGAAACCACGGAGGCCCAAGACGACAGCATCCGCTCCTTGCTCCTCGAGGTAAAATCCAATCTAAAAACCATTGATGCAAAGATCGATAACCTCTCTTCCCACCTGAACCAGGTAAACCAATGAGTAGATTCACACGATGCCCGTATCACGCAGTTTGAAGCAAGGGTTTCGGATCTTAACGATGCTGGGGCGGCGGACAAACAGCAACTCTTAAAAATGGACAAGGTGCTTAAACTGATTTGTGTAAAAAATGAAGACCTTTAATCTCGTTCCCGTAGGAACAATATTCGCATTGTCGGCCTCCCTGAATCCACTGTCATCGATAAAATGGAGACTTACCTGGAAACATTACTGAGAGAGCTGTTCGGAGAAGCCCTGTTGGGATAATTTATTGTTGAATGAGCGCACAGATCACTTGGCCCACGTCCCCCTCTTGGGGCCCCGGGTAGGCCAATAGTGGTTCCCCTATTGAACTATCAATACCGCTGTGCGATACTCTGCAGGGTGAGAGAGCTGGGGGTGGTCTGACATGAAGGCACCATACTGTCCTTCTATCCGGATTTCACCATACCTGTGCTGACTGCCGCCAAGACTTTTTCCCAGCTAAGCGCATCCTTCCACAAATCCATGTTTCATACACACTCCAATACCCTGCCAAGCTATACATAGACTCTGGAAATAAACCCCACTACTTCACAGATCCCAAAGCTGCCCTGGTGTTCGCCAAGCAACTACAAAAGCCTCGCTCCCGCGATCGCCAGTCGCCAACCGAAGAAGTTTTACAATTGCATTTCCTTTCATACACTCCTCTTTGGGAAAGCATTTGACGATACATACATACATACATCACACTCTCTTGCACCTACTTTTGTCACCAGGACAAATTACTCATGGTTATTTGTGCATGACGGCCTTGTACCGACTTAACGACTGAGCTCACTCTCATGACGTGGACAACTTTCAAAAAGCCTGTCTCATTCTTGCCTATCTTACCAGACATAAAATCGATAGCTGCTTTCTCCAGGAGACCCACCTGACAGTGCAGTATGCCACTAGGATCAGATCGAGACACTGGAGTGGCACCTATTCTTCTTTTTATTCCAATTACGCCAGGGGCATTGCGATCTTGATTAGGAAGGGCCTACCATGGCGCCCTGCTCACATCATTACAGATACTGAAGGTCGCTATGTGATAATCACGGCACCCTCTATGCCCAACCCGTGTTCCTAGCAGCTGTGTATGGCCCAGACACGGACAATCCAGAATTAAATACCCATGTTTGGAAGCTTATCTCATCCTTTTGCCCACTCCCATTGTTATGGGATGGAGACTTCAATATTGCTCCACATAACACTCTTGACCGCTCTGGCTCATGCACTCTCCACCCACAGGCTACCGCCACACTGCACTCCATAGTGCAGGACAACTGCCTGACCGACGGCTGGAAACACCTCCACCGTGAGAAGCCCAAAGGCACCTGCATTTCCACCATTCACAATTCCTGGTCCCGCATTGATCTGTGGCTTGTCCCCCGAGATGTGCTGGGTTGGATCACTTCCACTTCACATCTTGCACCCTCCATTGTATCCGCAAGACCTAAAAAAACAAAAATGTAGATGACATGAATAAATATGGAGGAAAGATAACTGTCAAGAGGAGAAAAAAAATCTAAATTACTACTCAATAACTAAAAAATATTCAATCATAGCAGAAAAATCTAAATATTTCACAGATAAAATCAATACCGCTAAAGACTCCACTAACAAGTTATTCAAAACAGTAAAAACCCTAACTAACCGTAACTAAAAAACACCATTGGTCCACACCAAACCCTGTGTAAATTAGCAATTTTCTTCGATGAAAGGTGAACCTGTTTTTAAATAATTCATTTCCAATCAAAATGACAGACCTTTGGCAGCCACTTGTCAAAATGACACGTCTTAAGAAGCCACAAGTGCCATAACTAGTGCCTTACCTAATGTCCTCACTGCCTTCATCTCCCTCTCAGATAAAAAGGTTGTCAAACTCATTGAAGTCATCAAATCTGGTGCACTCTCCGAACCCTGTCTTCCTCATGTGCCCCTGTCGTCCTCATGTGCTTTAAGCGGTTTCGGACACAGTGTCAGTGCAACTCTCTGAACTTTTGCCTAAAATAATGATTTCTGGACACTTTCCTGCATGTGACAAAATCTTCAGTGCTTCCACTGCTTTAAAAGCCCTCCCTTGACCACGAAGACATGAAGAATTACCAGCCCATCTCTTGTCTTCCTCTGCCGGCCAAGATTTTGGAGAAGGCTATGAATGCGGATATCATGGCTTTTCTTGATAAACACAATCTTCTAGACGGCTGCCAATATGATTTTAAACGTAACCATTATACTGAGTCAGCCCTGGTGGCTGCAAGGAAGGAAATTAGAAGCATCGTTGACAAGGGTGGGAAAGTGGCGCTGATTCTTCTCGACTTCTCGTCTGGGTTTGATACTGGCAACCACTCACTGCTTATCAACTGCCTCGAAAGCATTGGCATAAAAGACTCATCACTTTTGCTTCGTAGCTCCTTCCTGTCCGATAGAGAGCAAGTGGTCGTCTTTGGAGATTTTACTTTGGAACCCTCCTACCTCATGTGTGGGGTACCTCAAGGATCCAGACTAAGTCCCGCACTTTTTACTGCATATGTTACCCCCTTAGCCAATCTAATCTGTTCATGCAGTTTCTCTGTAATCTCCTATACCAATGACGGACAGATAGTAGCATCTGTCTTGTGTAATATCAAAGAGGTGACCAAATAGTTTAATCACTGCATGGTGAAAATTGTCTCTTGGATGAAGAATAACTGTCTTAAGTTAAATTCAGATAAGACAGAGGTACTCCTATTTGGCAACAACTCATCCTTTTGGAATTCCTCCTGGCGGTCTCAAAACTTCAGCCAACTTCCCTCTCCGCATTCCGCCGCATGTGACTGACATTTCCAAACATCTATTTAGGCTGGAACAGAAGTGGGTGTACAAATGAAATTCGGACAAACAGGGGCTCAATGAAGACATACCGTGGATGTTGTTATAACTGTGCCCTGGTATGTCTTTGATCGTCTTATCCACCCCCGTTATACTACCTTAGGTACATATTATTCAGAGACAACCAGTAAACTGTTATGTTTAATCTTGGGGAATAACCTCTTGCCCTTCTATCTGTGAATCAATGGGTGAACTACAGAGCAATGTAACCCTAGAGTGTAAATATTCCTTATAACAGCATCAATATCACTGTCACACAGTCAGTAACTATGTACTTTGTAGTCCTGTACAATATGCACGATTTTTCTCTACTGACAAAAAGCTCTAAACGAGAATAAATACCTCGATGAGCCGCACAGAATTAATTGTCAGGATAGCGACAGGCTCCGAGACATAATTCATGCTTATTAAGCAAAGAGTGACCTACTAATTCTTGTAATCTTTTTATGTGTGTAGGTTAGCAAGTGCCACATGTGCCACATCAATATCTAACACGATACATGCCCCAGTAACTTTATGAGGATTGTAGTCTGCAGATAACGCGATCCCTTTACACATGCTGTTATCTCCTAGTGTCCCAGACTACATCTCCCATGACTCCCCGCTGTACTCTCATTAACGCGGTGTTAGACCAATCACACCGTAGTATCTACAAACAAGTATGGCCGCCAGCACCGTCCCGGCACCTCCCCAAACAGTCCAGATGGCAGCGTGGAGTACCGACGGATAGGTGGGTACTTTGAGGATGTCCGTGTCTCGTGTTTTAACTCTAACTTTAAGTGTCGCTTGTGTGAATGGTGGCTCTGAACTTCTCAGCCTTATATATATATTTTTCCGAGTTTTACCAGACTACACGGAGTGGGCGGGTTCCTTACAAACAACACCTAAATCGCCTGGAAGCAAAGCCATAATTCAATACTTTAGACACTTGTAATGAGTGGAACGGGGCTTGTATTGACTGGATTTGTCTATTTACACAACCTAACTAGACATAGCACATCTATATTTGTTTTATACATCCGTGTACGCTTCTACTCTGCTTCGAGCAGACGGATTACAACTGTGGGTCTTACCAGACTACACGTAGTGGGTGGGTTTGTGTACAAATAACACGTAAATCTCCCGAAAGCAAAGCCGTAATTCAATACTTTAGACACTAGAAATGAGTGGAATGGGGCTTGTATTGACTGGCTTTATCTATTCATAAAACCCAACTATACAAAGTACATCTATATTTGTTTTTATGCATCCGTGTGCGCTTTTACTTTTTTTCGAGCGGACGGATTACATTGTCAAGACCCGTCCGGCAGACCCCCATAAGAAATTATGGTTACCTGATGTACATGTCCTTTTTCTGTTAATAGCCATTATTGACACAAATATGGGGTGTAAATACTGGCAGTCCTTGAACCATGAATGACAGTTAACGTGTCAAGATCGATTATTGATTACTCCTCATCACGAGGAGGATCTGCACGCTGAGATTCAGATACTAATAGCGTGTAGTATCACATATGTTATAGACAGAGTCAAGTTAATGTATTCTTTAGTTGTCGGTAGGTTTTCTTTCTTGTTACACATATCTCTTTATTAACAGAGCGGTGCCCCAAGAACCTGAGCTGTAGCCAGGTGAGGGAAAGCACGTTCCTCTCGCACTTAAGGTGAGCTGGAGGATTGTACATGAGCTATTACATGTGAATGGCTTTATGTGAGATTACGGTACTAATAGGTTTACTGTTATCTTTACCCTTTGTATGTCTGTGTTGTGTCATTGACCTGATGTCTCCTGCGTTTGGACACCTTCCCTTTACACAGGAGGATTGAGAGGACGAATCAGGTAATATCCTTATCTTTTTTTCGTTGTTTCACCAACATATATTTTTGAAGCAGTAGCAAAGTTCACACTGGTCCTGATGAAGCAGTAGATACCTTGTGAGGATCACAAAACTGCAGAAACATGTCTACCTAAACACCTAGTCGGTAGTTATTTGATGAACCCACTGACCCTTTGCACTAACTATGTTTTTATCTATTGGAAGTGTACGGCTATTAAATAAAGTGTTTTGTGCGTCCACTCTCCAATTTTAAATGAGCACCTTTCTCACCACTCACCTTTTTTTCATGCACTGCTTCTTAGTTACCAATCCTTGCCTATTTAACAACCTTGTGAGTCCAAACACTTCACAGCCAGATTCTAGTGAAGTGGTTTCAACGAGGACTCTCCACTCTGTGAAGTGGCCCAAATGATGGAAAGGGCGGTATAGGATGGTTAACTGATGGTAACTTTACACACTGAGGAAGTTCCCTGTTGCATACCATATTGACACATAGGATGCACATAAGTAACAAGTCAGGACACATCTAGACATACCATACGGTTATTTGCTCAGACCCACAGTTACTCTTTTGTAGTTATATGTTCTGTTTAGGGGGCTGTAACGGTTTTCGGGTCTATAAAGATTCCCTAGGACCCTCCTTTCAAAAATGTCTTTGTTTTTTATGAGCAATGATGTAGTCACTTAGGCCCATATTTACTAAGCCTTTGGCCACCCCTGCATTGCGGAAGGTGAAGCACAGCAACACAAAGGCTTATTTCAGATCTACAAAGCCACGCAGGGGGTGATTTACACAGCTGTGCGCAGATTTGCAAAGAAATGAAAGAGGAAAATGCCCCTTCGCTGGCGCTAGGCAGCCACAAGTGCACCAGCGCTGGGAGAGAGCTGGAGAGCATCATATCTTTGTGTTAGAATAGAAAACGTTTATGCTTACGCAGTGCCCTATGTAAGTTCGCATTCAGTAGAACCATTTTCTTTTAGGTGCCATTTCAGGCTGTTCGAAACTGAACTCATCCAATTCAAAGAACTGCCCCCTCTACGTTGTGGGGACGAAGTACGATAGCTCCAGTGATTCAGAGCATGGAGTCTGGTTTTTTTTCGGTTTTTTTCTTCATGGAACCAGATGCCATGTTGTGAATCACTGGAGCTATCATACTCTGTCCCCACAACGTACGTGGAATTGTCTGTGTGGACACGCACTGGAAACAATGACATCACACATTTTATATTATATTCTTCTGGCATAAGGTACAACGTGAACTAAAGGTGAAAAGCTTTCTTACATGCTGAGCTCTAAAGAAGTCCCAGGTGGACGAAACACGTTGGCTACCATTTCGTGCTGTGATGTGAAATAAAAACTGATGAATAACGAATAAAAGAAACTATTGAAGAAAGAACGACTCCAACATTTGTTGCTTGAAAAGAAATTGTCCTACAGTTCCTACTTATATAATATGGACTAAAAAATCAGTTACATATATAAGGGATTGGATTTTTGAGGGCTGAACCATCTTTGAAAAACCTTTTTTTGTATTTCACTGTTTAGCTGCAGCTTCCTGGAAAATTCCACTGTGGGCCTGTTCTTGCCCGGCTATGAAATGCACATAATGTATCTTTATGCTTGTTGACTTCAGTCTTCTCTGTAGCACACCTAGTGACTATAGAGATGGGGCTCCACTCTGAGTGCATATGAGTAAACAAATATTGGTTTGTAATCACTACTGTCTGACCCACTCATCATTTGGTACGGAAGGCTGAGAGGTGGTCATTCGTGACCTGAGTGGGCCCAAGCGGGTCACTTCCTTCATTTGTAAATAAGGCTTACTCGAGCTCTCTCCAATTTACGCAACACAACACAGCAACTTACCATGCTGCACTTTGTTGTATAAATTCGTAGTAAATTTGCTCCATAGTGCCTGGTGTCTATGGAGGGGACATAAGATCAAGCTGAGAAGTACATTTAAAGCAGAATTATGCTTTGAAGGATGGTATGCTACTGCCACTGTTTATGTTGTCGACCATGGCATGAACATGTTGAGCTGGTCTAAGCAACAAGGTCTATTCAAGGTGCCATTTGTGTTCAGTTTTTTTGGAGAGTGTCCTGCGGACTATCACAAAAAGTGAGTGAGATTGCTTTAAGTTGTTCCAACACAATACAACTCTAACAGGAGGAACACAACCAGCCACACAGAAGGTACATAACATATATTTATTAGTGTACAAGGAAGCGACAGAGGGTCTAGGTTCTAAACTATTTGCGGGAAAAGGGCATCATTGAATCAAGTTCAGCATCCCGAAGTCTGTCTCCAGATATATTGGCAAAGAAAAAGAGTGGCGAAATAAGGCATGCATTTATCTTTGACTACACACAGGGGGTAAAAGTTCCTCTAATGAAAAAATAGTAAACCAAACTATGGGTTACACAGGAGAGAAGTGACAGAATGGTCAGTTTGCTCAGTGGTCAGAACCTTGGTTGGTTGGTGTCTAGAAGTGTGGTGTAGGCATTTCTCATTTGGTATCTAGTGCCCTCAGACACCCTTGCGAGTGTCATTTGTCATCATAGGGTGTTTCTCCTCGTGTGGGTGGCGCTGCAGTCCTTCACGGGCCCCTCAAGCGGGCTCTTTGGCGGAGTTCTTTTGTAGGAGTAGCCGCAGTTGAGCGTGAGGGTGTGAGGGCCTAAATAAAAAGGTGTAGGTGAGAAGATAAAATGACCAAACAGTACCCAGAATATACTTTATTCGAGGGTCCGGGTGGTCAGTTTAAAGGGGTGTGGATCCTGGAGTGTCCCTAAAAAGAAAATATAAGGGGCAGTTGAATGACTAGCCGCTGCTCTCAGGATAGGTGTTCTAGTGAGGAAAAAATAAGGTGAACATGTTTCGCGCTTCTGGTGGTCCCTAGAGGATCCAATGGCGCTTCATCAGGACCAGTTGTGAATGTATAGAAAATAAATAATGAAAAATACCAGGTACCGGGCCTAGAGCCCATGGACCTGTGGTACTTTGTTCCTAAAGATGTCGAGCGTCTTGGCGCGGACAGGTTCTTTCTGTTGTAGTACCTGTCCTCAACCTGTTAAGACAAAAAGGTGTAACAAAAGAGACAAACTGACAATTAAAAACAAACTTGTCTGAAGAGGTATAGTTCTTTATACATGGAACGCATTCTTTTTCACATCCTTAAACTCATGTGTGAATTTTTTTTTAATCGGCTCAACATAACCATTCTTGTGCCACATTTCTGAAAAGAGTGGGTGCTGGAGGTGTTCTTGTTGTGTCTACAAGTTAGCAGAGTAGCAAAAGTCAACTCACATGCTAGGTGTCCTGAGAGGTAAAAGGCAATCCTTGCTGATAATCCCCTGTAATGAGCCAAGTTGAATAAAGAAATTGCCGTCAAAGCCCATTAACCATATCCCGCGTCTCAGGGCATGGGCCATATTTGTGAGTCACGCAGTAGACACACGCCATCTCTTACTCTATCTTTAAAAAGGTGTGCCAGTACCGGGCATGCACCCCCGTCGTGTTCACAATGTGTCGGGGATATGTCAAACACCTAGGAGACATGAAGCAAAACATACAAACTTACCCCAAATTTAGAAGGAGAGGCCTCTGTCAACTTCCACTTCCGAAAATTAAAACAAAAAAGTGCTGGCTGTTATCAAGGAGTTGTGTGCTTCATAGAGGGTGCCCAGAAGCAGCTGTTAGCAAGAAGTTGTAACAGAGGGTGTGGGCTCCGTAGCGAGTGTGTGGAGGCAGGTTTAAAAAAAAAGAGAGGGGGGTTTGTACTTACAGGTGTCTGTCTCCTCGGTGGTCCGTAACTTACCCCATCCGATGCGGAATGTCGGAATGGTGAAGAGGGCTTCCTTGCGGCTATTTTAATCCGGACTCGCAGGAAAAAGTGAACGTGAACACCTGGGAAGATCAACCGCGTCATGATGTTGCATGTCGGTCTGTCGTCAATAGTTGTCGCGTAGGTCTCGCGCTACTCCCAATCACGTCAAAACTTAGCTAAACATGGCAGCCATCTTACAAAGGGTTAAGGTGCATTAGGACATCCAGTGACTCGTGGTAAATAGTGCCCCCACAGTATCTAGCCTCTGTTAGTAATAATATAACTATCTATACTAGCAGAGGCCAAAAATGTTGCGTTTAATTTGCTTATCCCTGATGTTAAACGGGACTCTATGCGAACACATGATAACATGGCTGCCATTTAGCATTTGGTAGAAGGGCAATGGTACTTCCATAGACTGGTGGGGAAAGATGGATCCTCGTGATCTATTTTGAGAGGTGGGGGTAAAATAGTGGTGAGGCAGTTCAATGTGCAGGCAGTGGATTTAAAGATTATATCTTAGGCGTTCGTCCCCGTTGTCAGGCAAGAGTTAATGGGGACATCGGAAGTGGTGGCTTGATACAAGGTGGTTCCCACCGCTTTGGTCAGCATTGGGATGGCCTGGGCCCACAATTAATACCCACTAGAGCCTGACGCTACTCATGGGTACGTGACAAGCGAGGGAGCATGGGTTGATGTGATGGCTTTGTGTTAATGCACTAGGTTGTATTGTGTTATGGGTGACTGTGGCCTATGACCACTGGCTGTTTTTGACATAGAATGGCTGAATCCCAGTTGTGAATGTATTGTAACTGACAATAGGACCCAGATGGCAGGTTCAGTGTGATTCCCTGATATGGTGAATTGAATCTGGTTGTAAAGGGCACTCCCTAGGAATGCTGAATGTTTCTCAAAAGTTTAATTCCACCCACCGTATCTCATCATTGAGGCCTTCTGTATCACATTTCAGTCTATGAACCCATCTTTGTTCATGCCTGAACAGGGTCTTTGTAGTCCAATCTGGATTGGAGTCTATCACTGATCATCTCAAAGTCGTGGCTGCGTGTTGCATCTCTGCAAAATGAGCCAGTAATTTAGTGTTGGTTTTGCCTCTCCTAATCGTGCTCTCTTATCCTGATTTTGACCTGTTGTGTCGTCATCCCTATATACCTTTTGCCACATGGACAAAGAATGGTGTAAATGCAGTTTTTAGGGTTGCAGTTGGTATGTCTGGTTTGGCACCATGATGTATTCAGTCCTAGGTCCATCTCCTTAGTTGCCGTTGTCTCTGGACTGGTGGCACAAGATCCGCAGGGGTAGTGTCCTACGACCAGAGGTAATGCCCATAGGGTTGGTCTTTTCTCCTGGGTGGGTTTGGGTCGGGTGTGTACTAGGTGGTCCCTCAAGTTTTGTATGCGCTTAAATGCAAATAACGGGGGGGCCTGGTGTGAATGTCCAGGTCTTAAGTATGTCCCAATGTTTTCTCACAATCTTTTGTATTGAATTAGAGTTGGGTGTAAATGTGGTAACACAAGTGATGGTATCTGATCTGGGTTTCTCATTCACTTCCAGGAGGGGCATCCGTGGGTTTTTCCTGGCTCTCTTTCGTGCCTGATGTACTATATTGTTGGGATAATGGCGTTTTTTCAGGTTAGCCGTTAGGATCTCTGCTTGGTTCTCAAACTCTTTAATGGTGTCACAATGTCTTCATAAGCGTAGAAATTGGCCTACTGGCAGATTGTTCCTCAATGCCTCTGGATGATGGCTCTCATAGACTAGGAGACTATTCCTGTCTGTGGGTTTTTGTGTAGTTGGTTGTGTGTAGGGCTCCATTGTCCAGGGAGATCAAAAGATCTAGAAAGGGAATTTCCTTGTGTGACCTGGTGCTGGTGAATTTCAAAAAAGGATCCAGTGTGTTCACCCAATTCGCAGAACCTGACACATAACTCTTCGTCCCCTGTCCAGAAGATGATGACGTCGTCGATAAACCGACGCCACATCAATACATTCTGTCTGAATGGATTGGATTCTCCCAAGATATGTTTCTCCTCGAAGTTGGCCATATACAAACAGGCCAGACTTGGAGCGAATGTGCTTCCCATGCTGGTCCCTTGTACCTGGTGGTATAGTTGGGATTTGAAGGCGAAGAAGTTCTCTTTAAGTGCAATGGATGCACATTCACAAATGAAGGGTATTGGTGCTTCATGGGGCCATGGTGTGATGTTCCGTAGGGTCGACTCCAAAACCTCCAGGGTGGCGTCCTGGGGTATATTTGTATATAGGGCCTCCACGTCCATGGTGACCAGGAGGTCAATGGTGCCTGGTTCTGGGAAATTTTCTATCAAGTTCAGTACTTCTGTGGTGTCCCTGAGATATGAAGGTGCCGCTCGTAGCTGTCCTAAGGAGTTGTGACCCTTCCTTGCTGTTACCTGCCATATCGCCAGAGGATTGACCTTCCCTTGCCACTGACGCCGACCAGGGCTTCACGAGTGAGGGACTTTGCCTGAACGTGGTCTGAGGCTGCAGAGAGTGGAACACCCGGAGGCAGCAGGACTGCGAGGACCAGAAGCCAGTGCGCGGCATTGGGAGCAGCTGGTCCTCTTCTCGCCTGCCTCCTTCCTGCAGTACTTCTACGGCTCGCGGCCCCCGCTCCACGGGAGCCGCTCGTAGCCGTCCTAAGGAGTTGTGACCCTTCCTTGCTGTTACCTGCCATATCGCCAGAGGATTGATCTTCCCTTGCCACGGATGCCGACCAGGGCTTCACGAGTGAGGGACTTTGCCTGAACGTGGTCTGAGGCTGCAGAAAGTGGAACACCCAGAGGCAGCAGGACTGCGAGGACCAGAAGCCAGTGCACAGCTTTGGGCGCAGCTGGTCCTCTTCCCGCCCGCCTACCTTCCTCTATTTAGCCACGACCACACAGGCGCACGCGGGACGCGCGCGGGCAGCGCCAGGCGAAGCCCGGGCCGTCTAAGGCCGTCTAAGGCCGTCCAAGGTCGACCAAGGCCCAGCTGGGCCCCCCTTTTTCACTGGCATTTCCCCTTTGAACTCTGGTATTCTTCCACCCTTGTTAAGTATCCCATTTATATTGCGTGACTTTCTTATGTGTGTTTAAGTGTTAAGGAATAAGTCATTATGTCTTTACGGTCTGGGAAGGATAGGAATGTAATCCTTTCTTCCTTGGGAGGGGTGGTCACTGGTACCCTGGATAAATTTTTTAAAAGGGCCACCACAATCATTGAAAAGGAAATAGCCCTCACCGAGAAGCGCTTGTCCCTGGATTTACTAACGGGGAAGCGCACGTCTTTAGGACTAATTGGGACTGTGGTCTCACCCGCACCTCCAAGTCAACCAGGTCGTGGTGCTAGTCCCCTGCCGGTAGACACCGTTGTTGATGATGTGGGTTGTTCTATTGTAAATTTATCTCCTACCAGTTCGGTCTCTAGTAGTTGTAATACAAGAGTATCTAATTCTCCCTTGGTACATAGATTATCCCCACCAGCCCAGAACCAGGGCCCACCACTTACTAATACGTATAACAAAAAGAAAAGAGGGGGTGGTCGTCTGAAGGGTGGTCTGGCCAAAATCAAAAGAAGGTGTCTAGCTCACCAGAGGACGCAAATAGAAATCACAAAACTTGCTGACTGGCTCAAATACTAAGTTGATACCTGACACGATTGGTCGGCCAGGTGGAGGTCTGACTCCTTTGTCGATCTTCGGCAGTGTATAGTAATAAGGCACTCATGGGTCCTCGTTGGTAAGGAAAGCTGCTTCTTGTTGTGAGACCCACCCTTCCGTTGTTGCTTCACATACAATGCTCCTGATCCGGTTTTTTAGCCATGTGGTGGGATCTTCAGTGATGGGCTGGTAATAAGTCCTGTTAGATAGTTGGCGGTTGCATTCAGCTTCGTACATGGCTACGTCCTGAATAACGATGGCCCCGCCCTTATCTACTGGTTTCAAGATGATCGTAGTGCCTTCATGATAGATTTTAGTGTCCTCCTTTCTTCATTGGAAAGGTTGTTATAGGGTTGTTTCCTGTCAAGCGATGCCACGTCCTTGAGAATGGCCTGTTCAAATGTCAGGATTTCATTAGGTGTCATGGCTGCTGTGGGTGTGAACTTGGAAGGTTTTTTAAGGCCTTTCTCACTAGGTTGTGTATCGGGTTTGCCCTGGAACAAAGCCTTCAGTCTGACTTTTCTGAAGAACTGATGGAGTTCTTGGTGTAAGCGGAATGACTTTTGCTACTCTGATAACTTGTAGACACAACAAGGGCACCTCCAACACCCACTCTTTTCAGAAATGTGGCACAAGAATGGTTATGATGAGCCGATTAAAAAAATGTTTCACACATGAGTTTAAGGATGTGAAAAAGAATGCGTTCCATGTATAAAGAACTATACCTCTTCAGACAAGTTTGTTTTATTGTCAGTTTGTCTCTTTAGTTACACCTTTTTGTCTTAACAGGTTGAGGACAGGTACTACAACAGAAAGTACCTGTCAGCGCCAAGACGCTTGACATCTTTAAGAACAAGGTACCACAGGTCCACGGGCTCTAGGCTCGGTACCTGGTATTTTTCATTATTTATTTTCTATACATTCACAACTGGTCCTGACGAAGCGCCATTGGATCCTCTAGGGACCACCAGAAGCATAAAACATGTTGACCTTATTTTTTCCTCACTAGAACACCTATCCTGAGAGCAGCGGCTAGTCATTCAACCGCCTCCTATATTTGCTTTTTATAGACGCTCAGGATCCACACCCCTTTTAACAGACTAATAGCCTTCCCCTCATGAAAGTTCAGGAGGTTAGAGACTGAATATTTTGTGAATGAACATGAGCTCCCACCACCTCTGGCAGTACTCTGACACTGTTAGGTATTTAGCTGGTGCTTGTTCGCACAGATGAAACATTTGGAACAGGAAACGGAGATTTCGAAAAATATATCAGGGGATGTTATTTTCTCCATTGACTTGTATTTAAGTGTGGGCAGTTTCAGGCAGATGTCAGCTAAATTCAAGCCATTTCGAGTAAAAATTCGTGAATCTGGCACCTGTTAAAATATCACATCTATGATGCTGTAAAATAATAATAATAATAATAATACTCGGATTTGTAGAGCACGGCTAATCACCCATGAGCGTCAATTGGCGATGTCCTAGTAACAGAAAATTGAAGCTATTTGCCCAGAATCACAAGATGTTGAGCCGAAGCAGAGACTCGAACTTGAATCCCTAGCTCCAAAGTGGGTAGCTACGGCTGTTACGCCACACCCTCCCTTTCAACCTGTAGAAAACGCATGTGACGTACCAAAACAAGACAAACCTGGCTGTAACTGTGCTGAAAAAAGTACAAACGTCATTTTGCACTGATTTGCCAGCATAAATGCCATTGTGGACTGGTCATTAAGTGCAAAATTGCTTAGTCACCTAAGAAAGACAGGTAATCATGATATAACTATTGTACTGTATTATCATGTTGCTTACAATAGCCCGTCTATACATTTATTTTTATGCTAAGTTTTCTACAGCATAGGCTAAGCTTCAGGAGTACTACAACGGCATGGTATATATCTCAAGTGGATGTACAATATTAAATATGGTATTGAATCCAGAAAATTCACACCCACGCTGAAAACCTACTTTATCTCAGTGTCTCTGCCCTTTGTAGGATCCGGACCGGTGATCCCGTCTCTTCTAGAGTGCTGATACTGTCTGCCACATTGCCGCACAATGTGAGCTGGCAGTTTTGGAATATCATAGAATATCTTCAGTGTTTAATTTGTAAAGTGCCAGGGACCTCGTCAGGAGGCCACTACAGCCTCTAACACCTATTGTCCTCGCCAGTGCAGCCAAAGTCAGCAACAACACAAGTACTAACCATCAAACTCCTACAAGTGTGAGAATTCAGACTTTTCCAGGCCCCCAATGCTACAGCAGCTTGGGTGGCAAGTATTAGTCATTTTTTTTACTGTATATTGAAGTAATAAACAACTGTTGTTGTCCTCATCTCTAAATTAGATATACAGCGCCACCATGTGGCAGACTGTCATAAGTCCCAATGTTGACTATTAAGTGTGGGTGCCGAGCACCAGAAACCACTAGCTCAAATTAAGCACTGAATTCTTAATCATAAATACAAATGTGTTAGTATTGTTTATTACTAAGCATCATAATGTTGTGCCCTTGACCTACTTCTGTTTGTATTAGTGCTATAGGAGTATTTAACAGCCACGCCGACATGTATCGTCAGTTTGAAGTGACTTGTTTCTACTTACCCACCGCCATCGTTCGGCCCCCCTGAACATCCGGAAGCTGAATCACCATTTTCAGGTGAGCCACTCTCGTCGGGCATTTTGGACACTAGTTTCTTAGCGCGTTTGCTACAATAGACATGAAACAAAACCAGAATTTTTGAGAAGTGGCTTGCAGGAGTAGAACTTTTATACTTGCATCAATACTCACTAAAGGCAAAAATGCAGGCCCCTGCAGAGCAACATGTCCCCACCCTTGAGAGGGTACCCTTTCGGCTTAAAGGATGTCAGGATCTCCTCATCAGAGGTAGGGTGACCAGACGTCCAGGTTTTCCCCGGACATTCACGGTTTTCGGTGGACTGTCTCGGTGTCCAGACACATTTCTTCATTTTGCATAAATGTCCCGGTTTTTGGGACAAATGCCAGGTAATTGCAATTTGAAGGAGAATTGGAATGGGCGCTTCAGAAAAAATAATAAATTAAGAAATGTATTCTGCTTCCGTTACACAGCACAGGAGGAGTTCGGGGTGGGGAAAAGGGCTGGGGGCCTAGGGTGGAGGTCCTTCCATTGAAAATATTAAGTAAGTTTGGTATTGAAAATGTGAGTGTGTGTGTATATACACATATATTTGTGTGTGTATATAGCAGGCTGGCAACTAGAGCCAAATTTCGGGGGGGGGGCTGAAAAATATTTGGCGGGGGGGCTAATTCTTCCAACCATAGACAGAGTGACTGAAAGAAGGGGTGAAAACACAACAAACGCCTACTTTACAAGTAAATGATCTTTTAAAGACCTGTTAAGTACTCATGTGCGGCTGCAATTAGATGGTCGCCAGCCCGCAAATCTGTGGCAGCCCAGGCTGACACACACGACGGTGGGGGGGGGGCTGAAGCCCCGTGAGCCTAATGGGTGTTGACCGCCTGGTATATACACATATATATGTGTTTGTGCGTGTACACGTTTAAAAGAATTCCATATATGTATATGTATGTATATGTATGTATGTATATATATATATCAGGTTAGGAGAGATTGTCCAAATTCCGTCCGCGACGGAAGAGCACGCTCCGCGGGCCATCTACACCCGACCACGCGGCGGGCGTAACCAATCCAGAGACTCCGCCGTACGGACTGACGTCTAGGACCGTCCCCCAAATCAAGATGGCGGAAAATACACATAAAAGCGCTGCGGAAAAACAACCTGCCTGAACACTGCGGATGCCCCACAGCGAACATACCCACCACGAGCTGCTCGCCGACATGGACCCAGCACTACACGCTTACCCGATACTCTTCGCGATCCACCACGTCCTAGTCCTGGCCCACTACAGAGGACGACGCAGGTACGCTACAAACCATTCGCTGTCTGGAGGGGAGTACCTGCAAGGGTCATGACGTCGGGAGGGGGAGTGTCAGGTATCTGAACCCACTGATTAGAAGCAAATACAAAAACACACCTGTATCACACACGCAGGAATAACGCCGACAAAGCACGACACATGATTGACTTGCTTTATTACACATAATCGGGGTATAATCACAGTGTATGCATGAGCATGGGCATGGTGGCCACCACAGCTGGTACAACAGAGGCAGTACATGAGAGGGCAGACTGCAGTATCAGAACACCAACGGGGCATTGTGGACATCAGAGCAGGTACATCAGAGGCAGTACATGAGAGGGCAGACTGCAGTATCAGAACACCAACAGGGCATTATGGACACCAGAGCAGGTACATCAGAGGCAGTACATGAGAGGGCAGACTGCAGTATCAGAACACCAACAGGGTATTGTGGACACCAGAGCAGGTACATCAGAGGCAGTACATGAGAGGGCAGACTGCAGTATCAGAACACCAACAGGGCATTGTGGACACCAGAGCAGGTACATCAGAGGCAGTACATGAGAGGGCAGACTGCAGTATCAGAACCCCAACAGGGCATTGTGGACATCAGAGCAGGTACATCAGAGGCAGTACATGAGAGGGGCTAAGTGCATCAACAGTCCATTGCACTGAACAGGTCCATCAGAGGCAGTACATGAGAGGGGCTAAGTGCATCAACAGTCCATTGCACTGAACAGGTCCATCAAAGGTAGTACATGAGAGGGGCTAAGTGAATCAACAGTCCATTGCACTGAACAGGTCCATCAGAGGCAGTACATGAATGGGGCTAAGTGCATCAATAGTCCATTGCACTGAACAGGTCCATCAGAGGCAGTACATGAGAGGGGCTAAGTGCATCAACAGGCCATTGCACTGAACAGGTCGGTCAGAGGCAGTACATAAGAGGGGCTAAGTGCATCAACAGTCCATTGCACTGAACAGGTCCATCAGAGGCAGTACATGAGAGGGCAGACTACAGTATCAGGACACCAACAGGGCATAGTCGACATCAGATCAGGTACATCAGAGGCAGTACATGAGAGGGCAGACTGCAGTATCAGGACACCAACAGGGCATTGTGGACATCAGAGCAGGTACATCAGAGGCAGTGCATGAGAAGGGCTAAGTGCATCAACAGTCCATTGCACTGAACAGGTCCATCAGAGGCAGTACATGAGAGGGGCTAAGTGCATCAACAGTCCATTGCACTGAACAGGTCCATCAGAGGCAGTACATGAGAGGGGCTAAGTGCATCAACAGTCCATTGCACTGAACAGGTCCATCAGAGGCAGTACATGAGAGGGGCTAAGTGCATCAACAGTCCATTGCACTGAACAGGTCCATCAGAGGCAGTACATGAGAGGGGCTAAGTGCATCAACAGTCCATTGCACTGAACAGGTCCATCAGAGGCAGTACATGAGAGGGCAGACTGCAGTATCAGGACACCAACAGGGCATTGTGGACATCAGAGCAGGTACATCAGAGGCAGTACATGAGAGGGCAGACTGCAGTATCAGGACACCAACAGGGCATTGTGGACATCAGAGCAGGTACATCAGAGGCAGTACATGAGAGGGGCTAAGTGCATCAACAGTCCATTGCACTGAACAGGTCCATCAGAGGCAGTACATGAGAGGGGCAAAGTGCATCAACAGTCCATTGCACTGCACAGGTCCATCAGAGGCAGTACATGAGAGGGCAGACTGCAGTATCAGAACACCAACAGGGCATTGTGGACACCAGAGCAGGTACATCAGAGGCAGTACATGAGAGGGCAGACTACAGTATCAGGACACCAACAGGGCATAGTCGACATCAGAGCAGGTACATCAGTGGCAGTACATGAGAGGGCAGACTGCAGTATCAGGACACCAACAGGGCATTGTGGACATCAGAGCAGGTACATCAGAGGCAGTATATGAGAGGGGCTAAGTGCATCAACAGTCCATTGCACTGAACAGGTCCATCAGAGGCAGTACATGAGAGGGCAGACTGCAGTATCAGAACAGCAACAGGGCATTGTGGACACCAGAGCAGGTACATCAGAGGCAGTACATGAGGGGGCAGACTACAGTATCAGACACCAACAGGGCATAGTCGACATCAGAGCAGGTACATCAGAGGCAGTACATGAGAGGGCAGACTGCAGTATCAGGACACCAACAGGGCATTGTGGACACCAGAGCAGGTACATCAGAGGCAGCACAAGTACGTATTCCAAGCAACCCGTCCCAAGGACCACAACAGTGGAAGTCTGTACACAATGGACAATGTACACACCATGTGCCATGACATGTGAGTGAAGTGAACAGCACCTCACATCACGCTATCATGTGGATTGCGTGAGGTACCTGCATCGGACAGACTGCCAGCACCAGAAACTGGAGTGTGAGACACAGCCACAGCTCGAGTGACTGACACATGGGCCACAGACCCAGACACACTGCCAGCACCAGAAACAGGAGTGTGACACACAGCCACAGATGCAGTGAATGACACGTGAGCTACAGACCCAGACACACTGCCAGCACCAGATACAGGAGTGTGAGACACAGCCACAGCTCGAGTGACTGACACATGCACCACAGACCCAGACACACTGCCAGCACCTGATACAGGAGTGTGAGACACAGCCACAGCTCGAGTGACTGACACATGCGCCATAGACCCAGACACACTGCCAGCACCTGATACAGGAGTGTGAGACACAGCCACAGCTCGAGTGACTGACACATGCGCCACAGACCCAGACACACTGCCAGCACCTGACACAGGAGTGTGTGACACAGCCACAGCTCGAGTGACTGGCACATGCACCACAGACCCAGACACACTGCCAGCACCAGCAACAGGAGAGGGCACAACTGATACAGTGCTACTACATGATGCATGACAGCCAACAACAGACACAGTGCCACTATCTGACACATGAGAGTCAACTGCAGCTGCGCCACTGGGACCACTGAAATGATGAGTCACAGGGCTGTATGGGCCAGGAGGCAGGGTGGCTCTGGGAGCTGGTGATAGTTGGACTTGACCAACATCGGGGTGGGCATGTGTCAATGGTGTGTGTCTACGTCTCTTGGGGATATGTGAGTGCACCCTGGACAGGACAGGACTGGCAAGTGGTTCGGACGGAAATGAAATGTCACCCACCATGGGTGGCGCATCTGCTGCCGGGGGTATGCTCTCTGGGGACGTGCTGGAGCATGCTTGTCGTTTGCTGTGTGGCTGCCTTCTGGCCTCTGCAACATGTGTCGTGGGGGATGCTACAACAGGGCCCACATTCCTCTGCTCCTGACGGTCCCTGATGGGAGTGGAGGTAATGGGTGACTCCACCGCGGAAACATCTGTATTCCGTTCCCTCAACAACATCAGCCTTAGTGCAGCAAGGGGTGATGTATGCCTGTCTTTGATAGCGCCAGTGTCCATGGGAGAAGCCTTGTCCCTTGGATGTTCCTTTTCCGTAGGAGGAATGTTGTCTCTGGACTTTCCCTGTTCACTGGATGGTGCCCTGTTCCTGGCAGCAGACTTGTCATCTCTGGTGTACCTGTCTCCTGAACACACCTTCTCCCTGTGTGTGTCCATGCCCTTGGGAGTGTCCCTGCTCTTCTTAGGTGCCTTTGTCTTTTGACAGACCTTGTCCCTGCCCTTGGGAGTGGCTCCTTCCTTACTAGTGTCCCTGCCCTTGGGAGTGTCCCTGCTCTCCAGAGGTGCCTTTGTCTTCTGACTGTCCTTGTCCCTGCCCTTGGGAATGGCCCCTTCCTTACTAGTGTCCCTGCCCTTGGGAGTGTCCCTGCTCTTATGAGGTGCCTTTGTCTTCTGACTGTCCTTGTCCCTGCCCTTGGGAGTGGCCCCTTCCTTACTAGTGTCCTTGTCCTTGGGAGTGTCCCTGCTCTTATGAGGTGCCTTTGTCTTCTGACTGTCCTTGTCCCTGCCCTTGGGAGTGGCCCCCTCCTTACTAGTGTCCCTGTCCTTGGGAGTGTCTCTGCTCTTATGAGGTGCCTTTGTCTTCTGACTGTCCTTGTCCCTGCGCTTGGGAGTAGCCCCTTCCTTACTAGTGTCCCTGTCCTTGGGAGTGTCCCTGCTCTCCAGAGGTGCCTTTGTCTTCTGACTGTCCTTGTCCAAGGTAGTGTCCATGGAACTGGGAGTAACCCTTGTCTTGGGAGTACCTTTTATGTGGGATGCCTGTGTAGCATGTGGAGGCATTTCCCCCAACACCACTTGTGGATCCCGTGTGTGTACTCCAGTGTATCTGACGTTTTCTTTGTGAACAGATTTACCTGACCTAGGGGATGGTGTCTGAGCCCTCCGTGCCCTGACGTGCTGGCTGACGCTGCTTCTAGTGCAATAACCTGTATTGGAGTCCTGGTCAGAATGTACACTCCCCCCTGACACATCCAGTGGGGTAGATGGGGAAACAGAAGTAGCACCCAGTCCATGCGACTGTACAATGGCAGACGACACACTGCTAGCCAATGACTGAACTGTCCTGTGTAGACCAGCAAGATCTCCATGCATCCCTTCCATGAATGCCACCACCTGCCCCAACTTCCTATCGTGGTCTTGGAATGCATTTATCATATTGGTCTGCCCCACACACAGCTGTCGCAGCAGATCAACAGCCTCAGTACAAAGTGCATTTTGGCTCACCGAGGCTGGGGCAGCGGTGCCGACACCGAACGCCACTCTGCTCCCCCTACTCCTGCGTGCACGAACAGTACATGGTGCAGTTGGCGGCAGTGTGGGCCCTGTGTGCTGTGTCCCGACCGAAGGTGTTGATTGGCCACTCCCAGTCTGTAACAACAGTGCTGACTCACCAACACTGTCGGAAGATGAGGACGATGTTGTCTTGACATGCGAGTCCTCAGGGACGGTCCTGTCCCCCTCTCCAGCGCTGCCCTCTTCTGTGTCAGTCTGCGTGTGCGCGAAGTCTGATCCGGATGCATTGCCTCCAATCATCTCCGCCGTCTGTGGCTGAGTGGCCTCTGCCAAACCTGAAAAGCACAGAAAAGAGGTGTAAGTCATGGGCACACTAACGTACAGTAGGTCAAGGAATCCCTAATGCAATAGCTGACAAAGTACATCTAGCCCCCAACCTGCACATGGCCCACCCCTACCAGTCATCCTCACATGAAATAAGCGCTGTTGGCCGTGAAACCTGTACAGCATGCGGACAGGGCAGGAGCACGTACATCTGCACACATGTCTTGCCATGTGGCGACGGACCACAACAGCATGTGCATCAACACTCAACTGCTTAGCGAGTGGCGTATCAACATGCCGGACCTGGAAGTGACATTTGACTCCGCCAATGGCGCCCACATGCCATTGCAACAATACATACGCTACACTGGAGTCACTAATGTGTCTGGGCAACAATACATGCATTGCACTCCCATGCAACATACACAGACAGTATGCTTACCGCTACTTTGCTGTTGATCCACACGCAGCCGGTCGGACAGGTCAGGATGCGTCACAGCAATGATACGGTGCATGAGAGGGGTCATTGAGCGTCGGGCCAGACGTGGCGTTCTTGGAATCATCCCTAGTGTCACTTCCGCTACATTCTTGCTCTGCCTGGAAATGTCGTCCCAGCGTTTGTGGCAGTGTGTATGTTGTCTATTGGACACCCCCACTGCCCGTACATCACGTGCAATGCTCCTCCACACATCCTTGCGAAGGTGCAGCTTCACCTACCATGATGGGAGACAAAAGGGTGCAAGTCAGTGGATAGTTGGCCGCCACACAGAAAGGGCCAACCTGTATCTCTCAGCAGCCATGCACATTCCAACAATCATGTTGGGCCCACAGCACACCGCCAAGATTTCAGAGGCTAGGTGTAATGGACCACCTCATGTACACCAACATGTCCCCCACTGCACTTACCACCTGTCCGGGTGCGCCGTACAGCCGTCCGAAGTTGCGGAGCACACCGTCCACGAGGACATCCAGCTCCGCGGCGGTGAAGGGACGAGGCCGGATCTCTTTGACTCTCGACATGGCAAGTTCACGGAGTATGACACTAGAGCAGCAGTTGGTGGTCAGCTCCGCAGCAGCAGGTCGAGGTGATGGTCACAGGCAGCAGTCGGTGGTCAGCTCCGCAGCAGCAGGTTGAGGTGATGGTCACAGGCAGCAGTCGGTGGTCAGCTCCGCAGCAGCAGGTCGAGTTGATGGTCACAGGCAGCAGTCACTGGTCAGCTCCGCAGCAGCAGGTCGAGGTGATGGTCACAGGCAGCAGTCGGTGGTCAGCTCCGCAGCAGCCGGTCGAGGTGATGGTCACAGCAGCAGTCGGTGGTCAGCTCCGCAGCAGCAGGTCGAGGTGATGGTCACATGAAGCAGTCGGTGGTCAGCTCCGCAGCAGCAGGTCGAGGTGATGGTCACAGGCAGCAGTCGGTGGTCATCGTTGAATGTGTGCCTTAGCAAATCACACATATATAGGGCCATGAGGCCATGTCAGTGGCATACGTCGCCATCCATTGGTCAGCCCTGGATGCGTGTTTGGAAAAGGGCCAATGACTGGCCCTGGTGTTGCGGTGCACAGCATACGCTACATTCGATTGGCCATACGCGGGCCTTGTTCACACTTCCCATTGGCTGCACGTGCACAGACCGTCACGGTCACACACCGGCACCCGCATGTGGAAGCTTCCGGGACGGATGCTTCTCTTGCTACAATGTTCATGCACTGGCGCCTACATGGAGGGGCACGTATTCAGCTGGGGAGGTGCAGGCCAACACATCCTTTAGCTGATGTCAATGGACATGCAGGTCATGACCCCCCTTACAGTCACATTGCATCATCCACCGTACACTGGCCGGCCCAGCCCGGCCCAGGACCGGCGTGCCGGCCATGTCAACCACCGCTGTGCCAGGCCATGTCCATTGACATCAGCTAAAGGATGTGTTGGCCTGCCCCTCCACCGCCGAATATGTGCCCCACCATGTTGGCGCCAGTGATTGAACAATATTGCAAGTGAAGCATCCGTCCCGGAGGCTAGCACATGCGGTTGCCGGTATGTGACCGTGACGGTCCGTGCACATGCAGCCAATGGGAAGAGGGAACGCGGGCCGCGTATGCCCATTCGTAAACAGCGGAAGCAGTGCACCGCCATGGCGGCGCCAATGATTGTATCTTTTCTGACGATGCACCGTGTTGTATTGTCTGCAGTTGCGTTATGACGGTTGTGTGCGTGATTGCGTGACTTCATATGTCATGCTCTATTCCATGTGTGTCCATACTATGCCCATCGGTGTGCAAACAATGTGCATCACATGTGCATCTCGACGTCGGGTATTTCCCTACACACGTTTCTAGTTCTTCACATCTACACAGTACATCCCAGATGTATCGGCACATTCTTATTCAGTTGTCAGTGTGTGGTATATGTGAGCTAATGACTATGGTGGGGGTACACATGTGTTCAGTGCATGTGTGTTGCCTATTGTGTCACCATGCATGTAATGTACGTATGCCAACCATTATTGGTGTTGCCATTGGTGCATGATGAGATGGTGTGTGTGTATCTTTATCGTTTGTGTGCATGCACTTGCATGTGTGTATGTGATGTGGCTCCTACACATTTGGGTCATGTCACATGTATTGTTGGCAGTAATGTTGACCTGAGACTAAGTTGCATTGCACATGTTGAGACACATCATGTTGCTAGTGGCTGCACATTGTTGCTACGGCAATCCATGTTGTAGTGACAATCAGAGATGTCACACATATGACAATCATACACTACATTTTACTTGTTGGGACAGTTCGTTGACATGTGATTGAGTTGCACAGCCATGCGTTGTTTGTGAATTGACTTCCATTCCATCTACTCCCACACAGGAGGGCTCCAAATGTCCATCGCCCATACACTGTGCTGGAGGATATGGTTGACGAGGAGGTGATCAGGAAATTCCGGCTGGATCGACGTCGATTGATGGAGCTTGTAGACCAATTATCTCCTCACCTGCAGCCGGGAAGAGCCTATCCAGGTTCCATTACACCCACAGCAAAGGTGATGGCGGCAGTACACTTTTTTGCTACAGGCACCTTTCAGTGCACAGTTGGACATGCCGGGGGATGTCACAGTCCATGTTCAGCATGGTACTTCGGGATGTTCTGAAAGCCATGATGCTGTACAAGGATGACTACATACATTTCCCACAGCCGGCAGAGTTGGCAGCGGTCAAAGCAGACTTCTATGCACTGGGTCAGATACCACACGTAGTGGGTTCCATTGATGGCACACATATCGCTATCATTCCACCACGGGCACGTGAGCAGGTGTATAGGAATCGGAAGCACTTCCATTCCCTCAACGTGCAGGTGGTGTGCCAGGCCGATAACATCATATCCCATGTGTGTGCAAGATTTCCTGGCTCTGCACATGACGCCCACATCATGCGGAGCAGCATTGTCCCCCAACTGATGGCAAATCTGCGTCCGGCACAAGCGTGGCTTGTTGGTGAGTATGCTGTGGTGACAGGAGTGATATCTGTGTGGCATGGTGTGCCCACCAATTCTGGTAGTGATGTTTCTGTCTCTTTCTTCCCCCAACATAGGCGACTCGGCTTACCCAAACAGGCCTTGGCTGCTGAGTCCCATACGTAATCCAACTACAGCTTGAGTTTGAGTTTGAGGTTGAGTAGGGATTTGTAGAGCGCATAGCTACCCTCGGGCATCCCAGCACTAACAAGACCTTGTATACCAGAGAGGGGGGGGGGGCGGTAAGAAAGAAGGAGTTTAAGGGAAGAGCCAGGTTTTTAATTGTTTCCGAAAGGAGAGGAGGTTGTGTTCTCTCCTCATGGCCAATGGGAGGGTGTTCCATAGTTTTGGAGCGTTGTAGGAAAACAGGCGGCCGCCGGATCTTGACTTTTTTATTCTTGGGATGCTGGCAAGGGCGAGAGAGTCCGATCTTAGGTTTTTGATGGACTGGTGGGGTGAAATGCAATACAATGATGCCCATGGAAGGACACGTCGAGTGGTAGAACGTACTTTTGGCCTGCTGAAGTCTAGGTTTCGGTGCCTGGATAAGACAAGAGGGGCCCTGCCTTACTCACCAGGCAAAGTATGCAGGATCGTGATTGCCTGCTGCATGCTCCACAACCTGGCTGTGCGCAATAACATTGAACTGCTCTTGGACCCTGATGAACAGCAAGTTCCTCGCCCTCCCAACCCACCCATGTCGACTGATGAGGATAGTGGTGAGGAGGAAGGTGTGGACCAGAGGCGCCAGCTCATTGATTACTACTTCCCTTGAATGTGAGTGTGCACCTCTTGTGCTGGTTGTGTATGCCCTGTGTATGTTTGCTGGTGTTGTGTCATTGTGGTGTGCATCACCAGTGTGTTCTGCTATGTGATGTATGCATGTGTGTGTGTTTATTGATTTGGACAAGTCTCCATGATGTGTGTCCTCTCATCCAATCATTTTGTGATGAGTGTGTTTTTTGGAATGTTGCACTGCAGTGTGTTGTGTTGAGTGTGATTCTGTTTCCTGACGTGTCTTTGCTGTTTCTGTTTTTCCCTAGGTCACTCCCGCTGCGGCATGATTATGTACGACTTGGATCCCTGAACATGGTAATGTCTGTTTCTGATTCAATCATGTGAATAAACATGGAGGCAACTCATCATTGAGTGAGTAAGTGGTATTTATTTACAGATTTTGCATTGGTGCTGGTGCATAATTACAAATAAGTGTGGGGTGGGGGAGTGTGAGTTAAAGGTAATGGCAGATGAAATGTCCGTGCTGACACCACATTGGGTGGTGTCTGCCTAGTCCAGCAGACCTGTGCCAATGATTGGCTAGGTGGGACAGGATAGTTTGCTGGGTGAATGGCTGGCTCTGGCAGTGTCTCAGTCATTGAGGGCCCCTCTTGGAGCGTGTGGAAGGAGCGTCCACACTGCTCTCGCCCACTTCCAGCCTCGGACGGCCCCTCCGTCTTGGAGGTGGGACGGAGTCAGCTGGGGGCGCAGGCTGCTCTGGTTCCACATCCGCCGCCAAGGGCGCAGGTGGTGGTAGCGGTGGTGTTGCTGCCCGTGGCGTTGGTTGAGGGGGGGTGGGGGTGGGGGTGTTGCAGGCTATCCATCCCCTCCACATGGTTGTGTTCTGGGACATGATGTCTACAATTTGGCCAAGCCGGCTCGCAGTGGCCCTCAACATGTCGGTGTTCTCCACTGAGTCCTGGTGGGCACAATCTGCCTGTGCCTGCCCATGCTCGTAGTTTGCCTGAACCCTGGCTAGGGCTTCCAATGACTGTGCCACGGGATTGGGTGGGTGTCCTTCCTCTGCACGTTGTTGCGTTGTGCTCCTGCCTGCCTGATGTGGTCTGGGCTCTCTGGTTTGCCGCACACTCTCCCTGCGTGGCTGGGATGGCGCAGGCCCGGCGTCATGCGGTGGGTTAGGCAGGGTGGCAGAGGCAGGAGTGGTGGTACTGGTGGTGGTGGTGGTGGTGGCTGTGCAGGTCACAGTGGCCGGTGTAGCGGGAATTGCACAGGCCGTAGTAGTCGGTGCTGGAATCACCTGGGAGCCAGATGGCCCTGGCAGCCTGCTTGTGCCTGCACCATCCTCCGCACCGGAGCTGGCTGTGGAATCGTCCCCAGAGAGTCCTGAGTGAGGCGAGTCTTGAGGCTGGATGGTGGTTCCACCAGTGAGATTACGATCACCTGGAAAATAAAATTGTGCAGATCAGTACTGTGGACATTACGTGTTATTTTCAAATTGATGACATTTCAGTGTCCAGTCGCACTCACCCCACCCACCACCACTGCCCTCCCTATGGACATGGGGGCCTGTTGGGAGTTGTACTAGTGACCTCTCAAACACCCCACCCACCACCACCGCCATCCCTATGGACATGGGGGCCTGTTGGGAGTTGTACTAGTGACCTCTCACACACCCCACCCACCACCACCGCCATCCCTATGGACATGGGGGCCTGTTGGGAGTTGTACTAGTGACCTCTCACACACCCCACCCACCACCACCGCACTCCCTATGGACATGGGGGCCTGTTGGGAGTTGTACTAGTGACATCTCACACACCCCACCCACCACCACCGCACTCCCTATGGACATGGGGGCCTGTTGGGAGTTGTACTAGTGACCTCTCACACACCTCACCCACCACCACCGCACTCCCTATGGGCATGGGGGCCTGTTGCAGTGGTTTAGACGTTGGTGAGTATGTGGACTGCATGCATGGGTTGGGGCCTGGGAGATGTGTCTTGTGAGTTGTGTGAGGCACACCATGTCGTTGTGCTCGTGGTGCTTGGTTTGTACTTACCAGCCTCTTGTCCTTCCTCAATTCCTTCAAAGGTCTCTGGGTGCAGTATGCTCAGCACCTTGTCCTCCCAGTCGGTGTAGGGTAAGGGCTCCGGGGGGGTTCCGCCACCAGTGTGATGTGCCCGGAGATGGTTTTTGGCACGGATTGCTTTAACACGGGTTTTGAGGTCATGCCAACGCCTCTGTATCTCCTGCTTGGTCCTCAGCACGGTCCCGGACGCATTCACCCTAGTAACTATCCTGTCCCACATGTGATTTTTCCTGGCTACGGTGGTCTGCTGGACTAGGGCCCCGAATAAGTGGGGTTCTACACAGATTATTTCATCCACCATTACCTTTAACTCTGTGTCCGTGAATTTGGGGTTCTTTTTTGGTGCCATGGTGTGTGGTGCTCGGGGTGTGGGTTTGAGTGAGTTGGGAGGTGCAGGTGTGTGGTGTGTAGGAATGGTGTGGTGGGTGTTTGTGTTGTGGGTGTGTTTGGGTGGTGGTTGTGTGTATTCGATCGGTGTGTGCTGTATGTACTCTTGTGTCTCTTGCTAGCAGCTATGCTGTGATGCAGAGGATTTCGGGAGTGGGTGGGAGTTCTTTTATAGTCTGTGTCTTGGTCCTGTCTCAATGGTTATTGGCAGTCAGGTGCTAGGTGGGTGTGTTGACTGGTGTGCATTATGTGGTACTTGGGGGTGGGTCATTGTGTCTTGTGATTGGTTTTGATGTTTCAGGTGGGTGGTGGTTCAGTTTCCTGTGTTTGGTATTTACTTCCGTCGCACTGTTTGTCATTGGTTTGACGGTAGGGATGTTGTTCGTGTTGGCCTTCCGCTGTGAAGCACGGTTTCTCGTTGCATTGTTACCGCAGCGGACGTGGATTGCGGTGCCTACCGGGGTACTTGCGGTGTTATCCTAATTGCGGACACGGAGCCTACGCAGGTATAGCGGGAGATGTGGATGTTCACGCGGTCATGTGCGTACGCAGCGGCCGGTGTTTCTTCGGTTCCGTCCGCTTGCGGCAGTCTCAGGTGTTCTCCGACCGCTGCGGACGGAGTTTGGTGTGCTCCGTCCGCCGCGATCGGTGTTTCGTTCATATATTATCCTAATCGCTATGGCGGTTTATCCGCGGACCAGTTTGGAGTATCTTGCCACCTTCCTTGGCGAACGGAACACGTTTCCGTCCGCGATCCTAATCGACCCCTTAGTTCAGGTAGGTTTTTAGTTGTTGAATGGATTTCAACCTAAATGTTTTGCTTTTGTCAGAGAGTCATTTCTCTAGCCTTCATTTTTTGGAGTTTTGAATTCTCACCAAGATACCTGACCACACAGTCTTTTTCTTTTTCTTGATTGAGATTGACAGAAACCTTCACATAAGAATACATTTTTGGTGAAAAAAACAGTTATTGTCTTCATTTGTACATTTATAATTTAGGATATTCCAATGTTATTTTCATTTCTTTTGTCAGATTTTGACTCTTCAAGACAACATTCCGTTTGAAGTAGGTTTTTTCTTCCTTCAAGTTCATCCTTAATGTTTCTATTGACTTTGTTAGACCTGTAGTTTGAACATGTTCTTGTTTTTTTAATTCTTTTCTTCCTTTATTTTTTTAATTTAAATTATTTCATTTTTAGGATTATATTCCTGCTAATTGAACTTCAAATTCTGTCTGAAGTCTTTCCCTTTTCCCTTTCCCTCCATATCAAAATATCTAGTCCTCAAGGATTTAGACAACCCTATAGCCCCATCCAACTTTAAATTTTGTAAATGCATTTTCAACTTTGCCTTTAACACCGTTAATACCTTGTTTGGAATATTTACAATCATATTTCAATTTCTTTATATTACTCCTTAAGAGTTTGATGCCATCTGCACATACTGAAATTTCCTGCAGGACATTCAAAGCCATTAACAGTTACCCATTTTCCGTGTTCTTCTATGTCTATCCTACTAAACCTGCTCATAAGATTCTTTTTTGCCTTCCTTTTTACCATTTCATCTCCAATACCCGATCAAATCAGACACTACTCTTAATCTACTTGATATTCCACTATTGTATGCAGTGGGTTCTTCATTAATTAGGGCTGCTTACCTATCATACACTTCTTGCTTCAATCACTCACATAATCTCTCTATTGTATTTGCATGCACTTCAGTCCCATCAATAGACCTGTGAACAAATAAATATAAGGTAAGTATTTAGGAAATTTTGGGCGCCACTATATCTTTTTGCAAGTTTCCGCTGAATTTCTACTGGTTCCACAATTCAGATAAATACACAGGGCCTAATTCACAAAGAGCCTTGGCTCCACAGTCATGGCGGAGGCTCCACAGTCATGTTGTAATCTCTGCACTCATTGCGGAATCTCTTCAATGGAATTCTCATTGTAGAGATTCTGCCAGAAGAAAGGAGACTCCGCCACAACTGATGAACGTCCACCACGACTGCAGTGGCTCTTTGTGAATCGGGCTCACAGGCCCTAACACATGAAAAGAAACCATACTACAGTGTCTATATGAGCGGTTTGGGATCAATACTCAAATTTGCTGGAACCACAAAACACAACCAAAAAAACTACAGGGCTGACCATCGTCATAGAGCTGCCGCCAACACCACTACAGCTACAATCGTATAGTAAGCTATTCTTCCAGCATGAGGCAAATAGCTAAGAGCATGCCGGAGTCATAATAACCAACTCATCACTCTTAGGTACACAGCTCACCACATGGCAAATGGCCAGCAGAAGCTCGACAGGCTCAAAGAGACAAACGGTCAGCCCAGCACAGAGGAGCACAAGCACATCTGGCTACTTCAATGGCTAAGGAACTTGGGCAGATCCAAAACTGATTTATAAAGGTTTCCAGCTAGGGAACTGAATAAAATGTATTTTTTCCACTAGCCAGGACATTTTAAAACTTTTTTGTAATCCGCACTTTCCCTACCACTCTCACAATCCACCACACACATAGTCTATTCACATAAAAACAAGTGCTCCCAGTGCCAGGATATCTTAGGCATTAGAGTGAAAAGTAGCACAAATGTCCCAGTGGATATTTATAACATCTACATGAGAGGTTTCAAGGGAGGCTTACAGTCACCCATAATACAAACTCTTGAGGTTCATTTGGCAAGAGGCCGCCCTCCCACCATTTAATTGTTGCAGGCGATTTCAATACTACCTTTGAGCCCCTGGATAGGGATGACGTCAGCTTCACTACCAAGGAATATGAAATGTGGGCCATCCGTCTGTTGGATATAGCCCCAGTTAAGACGTTGTGACAGATAGCACTCCAGTTACAGGCCCTTACGCTAGACTACAGACTGAGGGATACTAACAGTAAAACCAAAGGCAACAGGCATGGGCCCACTGTGTATGGGTGCGTGTCGAACTGGCTACATACTAGTTGATTTTAGATTGTGCTGCACTGTTGAGGATATGGAAGTCACGGAGCATTAGTGAGTGACTATAATCCACTGTGCCACACCCTATGATCACTGTGTGACAATTCGCAGAGTGATTTATGTCCACACTGCCAAACGCAAGATGTCATCCTTACTCACAATTCACGTCATCTTCAGTGGCACCATGTAGCTCTCCAAACTGATAGCCTTTCCCAAATAATCTTTGATTTACAATAAGCCACAGCTACGTTAGATGCTATTCAACCTAGGGATGGAGAATGGAATGAGACTAATTGCATCCATTCACACTTTTTAAAGTGCATTGTGCAGTACTTTATAGCCCCCTCTACAAACTTGAAAAAGAAGCCATATAACCCTGACAAATGGTTTGACAAGAATTGTAGGCAGGCCAGGATCGAAGTGACCCAGACCATAAAGCAAAGTTTAGTTTCATGTTTATTTTGTTCTAGTGTTTAGTTTTTGAAAACTATTACACTAAAATTCATTCATAAAACACTTATTTTACACCAGCCACGGAGGAGCTCTGAGGTCCGCTTCTCCCTACATCGGCGTCAAGCCACGCTTCCCTACCCATGTCATCAGTGATGTAATATGTGAGTTTCTAAGCAGTGCAATGCGGCAGTGTAAGTTATAGTTAGCACGGGTAACTATAACTGCTGCAATTTCTCAGATTTTGTACAAGTGAAATGTTAGTCTAACTATAACCTCCCTGTAATCTATGTTTTTTGCAGTGATTATATATATGTTTACAGAAAAAGCAAAGGATGATGTCATAAGTAATATCTTCAGTGATATAATTTGAGATGTCATCAGTGATGTCACTGGCCATTTCATGAATGCTTTAATATGTGAGGTTATAAGCAGTGCATTGTGGGTGTGCAATTTAGAGTTAGCTCAGGTAACTATAACTGGTAACTTTCACTAGTTGTGTATGAGTGAAATGTGAGCCTAACTATAACATCCCTGTAACCTTAGTTTTTTTTCAGTACATTTCCTTGTTTTTTTATTTCTTTACTATAATGACCCTGTAACCTCTGTTTTTTTAAAGTAGATTTCTAAGGTTTCTATGGTTTTTCAAATTTTATTTCCTAACTATACGTCCCTATAACCTTTGGTTTTTAAGTGAATTTCTATGGTTTTGTAACTAGTAGCAGCATTTGCAGAGCAGTGGGGTAAGGGGTTAGCCCACTGGAATAGTGCTGTGTCAGACAAACTGGAGGCAACAGGCAGGGTTCTAGGCCCCCAAGGGCCGTAGCAGCTAAGGGGAATGTATCGCCAACTAGTCTGGCACCAGGTGTCATATTTGCAGAGTGGTAGAGAAAGGGGGCATATTTTTTCTGAGCTGATTACGGGGGCCCATCCCCAAGACCTGACCTTTTCTTTGCTTTTTTTTAATTAAAGGAAGGGAGCCAAGAGCCCCCCTCCCAGGCCGATTTCAGCCCCAAGGACCTTATCCCCGGGGTGCCGGCCTTTAAAAAAAAAAGCAAGATGGGGCCACACGGGCGGGCACCCTGGGACATAGCAAGAGCTTGGGAATGGCAGTTTCATTTGGCCATATATGGCACCAGAAGGTGGGGTTGTGCAGCCCCCCCTCCTTTGTTGTTTGTAGGGACTGCCCTGGGAAGGTGACAGTTCCTGGGGCCTGGAACCGTACGAGACAGTAGGGCCCAGAGGAGGTGGTGGTACCCGAGGTCCAGAGGGGTCCAAGTGAACCCTCATTTATCATTTATTAGCCCCAGGGAGGTAATAAGACCCAGGAGGAGGGAATGTGTGCCACCCCTCCTTTATTTAAAAGATGCCCCAGGACCTGTCCCAGCCAAGTTCTGATAATTAACAAATCGCGGGAGACAGCGCTTTGTATTTTCTTACATTTTCGGCAGGATCCATGGATCCCGATGAATGTTTTTTTAAACTAATGTTTTTTGGGCCGTGTGGGGTCCCTGTGAGATCCCCCCCAACAGCCATAGGGGGACAGGGTGTCTTTTTCTTTTTTCCTAATGTTTTTCCTGGGACTCAGCTCAAGCAGAGTCCTAAGATGGTTGCCAACTCTTCCTGGTTTGAAGTGATCGGGAGGGGTCACGGTTCCACTGCGCCCCTAGATATACAAATTTTGATTTTGTTAATGTCTCTAAAACTACTGAACTTATTTACACCAAATAACAAAAAGACACTTCCCTGGACAAAATCTACCTACCCGCCAAATTTTGTGTAATCCTGTTCAGCATGTGGTATTGGGTTCTCCAGGCCTACATATTCCGCAGAATACCCTCTACACCATAAGAACTGTTGGCACGGAACCTAGAAAATGCAAAAGACAAGTTTATTAAGACCCCATGGGGTGGTGGTACATTCCTACAGCACCCTTAGGTAATGCAAGAAGTATCACACCGAACATCGGTGCAAGTCCTTCTTTTATACAGTTTTACAGTAATAAAAACATAGGCGGTACACAGTTACAGAGTTTTAGGTACATATATGGTCATTTTTGGAACACCACTGGTCAGTTTGGCGGAACATTCCTAAGTGATAACTGGTCAATCTAAACTGCGCATGTGTGAGCTTGACCATTACTAAAAATAGCCTGTTGCTGGGCAAACTCGAGTGGCCAGTGGTACAGAGGAAGGACAAAGGGCATGCTGACCACGAGGCAACGCATTCTCTAAAATGGCCGCCAATACATACAAAATGGTGTCCGGCAACTATAGTCAAGATAAGAGGAAAATATGTGTAGCAAAGCTTAACGCTAACCCGATCACCATCAAATTACGACAGACGACCCTTTCAGCGTTTAGCTGAAGCTACCTCATAGTGAACATAGTCGGGGTACTCATCTTCAATATCAATAGACATAATTTGTGCTACTTCTTTATGAATCATTTGTTCATTTTTAGCAAAAGCTCGTTTGGATGGAATACAAGCAGAAAGGCACATAGAGCATAATACAGGGCCACACTGGATACAAAGGCATAAAAGAATAATATCCCAATTATTACACATAGAATCGTCAGCAACTTCCAACCCCATGTACTAAGTATTGACCAAAACCACCCCGAAAATGACCATGTACCATTATCAGGATGTATCTCAGCAGCAATTTTATGTAATTTGGATATGGCATCATACACAGAAGGTGAGTTATCTGGCACATATACGCAACAACTACTTCCGATAATGCGGCATGCTCCTCTCCGATCAGCTAATACTACATCTAATACCATCCTGTTTTGGAGCGTTACAATTCTAGTTATCTGAAGCTCCTCAGTTAAGTTTCCTAGAGCAAAAGCGGTGTCATTAGCAACAGCTTCTACACACGAGTTAACCATCTTATTTTTCGACTATTCAAAGCAGCTCCAACAAATGAAAAGAGACCCAAATTAAAATCAACATATTGTTGCAACGCAGTGTCGGTTTGGTCTATGTCTTCAAGGACTAATGCTCTCTTTACCCTATTCAATATGAAATCGTGATAAAGGATGTAATTATTATGATACATAGGTGGGGCAATAAACACAGGGGGTAATACAAAAGATATATAACATGTTCCTAACCATCCTATAGGGAGACGGTGATAGCCTTTATTTCCACATAAAAAATACGTATTTCGGGAGGCCACAAATGAAATGCCATTTGGTGTGTCAAAGGTAAGAGTGGTGTTACATTCACTTCTGCCAACTGGGATTGTACCTTTATTACAAACACAGAGATCAGCTTTGGTATCAATAACAGTAATCACATGTGAACTAGACATATTGACACTCCATTGGTTATTATAAACTCGTGGTGCTGACACGTTGTCGGGGCGGTACTCCTCCCATTCAAACTTAGTTCCTTCAGCTTGCGGATAGCCATCTCGATCATTATAGCATATCTTATTAAGTCGAAAGAGCAGCCCCCCTTTCGTTGGCCATCGCAAAGTGAATAAAAGTGTGTACCAAGCATTGCAAGAGCCTTTATGGGAAAACGGGAGTGGAATAAGCGGTGTGCCTCCTTTCTTTTGATGTCCAGGCAACATCCCACATACCCAGCAGTTAGAAGTGTTAGTCATATTATGGGTGTGATGCAGAATCTGAATAAAACTATTGTTCAAATAAGTTTGTCGGTGTCGCTCTTCATGATAGGCAGAGTAAAATGGAAATGTTCAGATGGCATCGGGGTAGTTGGCAACAAATGTTCTCGCACCGGTACCACAAGTTCTACTACCCAGGCTATCACAGCTATCACAACAATTGTCAGTACAAATAATACTGCACCAAGAATTCTCTTGTCTCGCACTGCAGAAGACGTCATAGTTCAAAGTTCAAAATGTCTCAAAAACAAAACAAAAAAATAAAAATATGAGTGCTGAGCTCCGAGGCAGCCGTTGGTTTCTTCACCGAGATTCAAGATGGGTGTCGCTACACTTGGCAGAACAGATCCCCCCCCTTGATATTCCCGGCTTCCGTTTCACAAACCTGGAGCGGTAACTCAACCAGTCTCGCACAAAAAAAAACCTGCTTATCGTGGTCGTAAGTTGTATCTCTCTCTTCCAGAAACAGTGTGGTCCGGGAAGGCTCCCTCCGATTCGGCAGACGTAACAGCTGGGCTCTCCTCCTCGTCCAAGATGTCTCGATAATCAGACAGCACAGTTGGGCTTACCAGATCCGGAAAGACACGGCGGCAGTGAGTAGAATGCACCCACCGCTTCCTGTTAGTGACTCGCACAGCCGTACGAGTTGCAAGCAATACCTGCTCAGGGCCACGCCACCTCGGTTCCAGGCTGCTTGTTCTCTCGAAAGAACGGATCATAACATGATCCCCAGGACGAAGATTGTGAGCTTCTCCAATAGAATTATCGGGGAGCGCTTCTCGAACCTGTTGATGAATGGAAAGTAAATCATTTGTTAATCGTGCCAAATAATCGTTCATCATTATACAAGGAACATCATGTAACAACCGAGGTTTAGGAACTCCCCATATGTTCATAGGCCTTCCGAACACCACTTCATAAGGTGTGAGGCCAGTGCGGGAATAGGGCACTGATCTAATAGATAGTAATGCCAATGGCAGGGCATCTGGCCAGACGTGGATGCCACAATCTTTGCTAGCTTTAATTTCAGAGTAGCATTATATCGTTCAACAAGACCTGCTGACTGAGGATGGAACACAGCATGAAATTTCTGCTGAATTCCCGATCCCTTCATCACATATTCCACAATTTTCCCAACAAAATGAGGACCATTGTCACTCCACAAAAATTTACAAACGCCGTATCGAGGGAAGTACTCTTTGAGCAAAACTTTAGCTGTTGTCAACGCTGTATTATCCTTCGTGGGGAAGGCCTCAATCCATTTACTGAAAGCACACACCACCACTAAGACATACTTAGGTTATTACAACGCTCAAGCTGGATGTAATCCATTTGCAGTACTTCAAACGGTGCAGTAGGTGGAACAAACCCTCTTTTCGGAGTATGCGTCCCTTTTGCAGGATTGTGCTGTAAACATATCAGACAGGTCTGCACTACTCTCTTGGCCATATTGGCAATCTCAGGATGCTCCCAAACTCGCGTTAGCAATCAAGTAATTACAAGAGCTCCAACATGTGCCAATCCATGTGTCATTTGGACCATCGCCTGCAAGTAAGCTGCAGGCAATTTCCATCTTTCCATATCTTTACTTCGCCAACAACCCTCATCATCCAGCACTCCCTCTGCTGCCCAGGTTGCGAGTTCTGCTTCAGACGCTGATTTCTGAATGTCTAGTATCTCCTCTCTAGCATCGTGCCACCTCTCAGCCTGTGATTTCACCACATACATTGGTGAGTCATTTCGTAACATAGCCGTTTGTCTTGCTATACTGTCTGCAAAAGCGTTACCTTGTCCCACTTTGTCAGTGACCTTTTTATGTGCACTGCATTTGATTATCGCCACTTTCTTTGGACAAAGTAGCGCATTCAAAAGATCACGCACTAGTTCTCCGTGCATAATGTGTACTCCATGCGAAGTCAAAAACCCACGCTCTCTCCAGAGTAGGCCAAAATCATGCGCTACTCCGAAGGCGTCCCGGCTGTCTGTGTAGATGTTCACACATAAGCCAGCACTCAATTCGCAGGCTCTTGTCAAAGCTATTAGCTCCGCTGCTTGGGCCAATTTCTGTGGCATTCGTGCTGTTTCTACCACTGTCTTAAGTGTCGTGATCGCATATGCTGCAGAAGTTGTGCCATCTGGCAGCCTTAAACACGATCCATCAACCCACAGTTCCCCATCCACATCTGGAAGTGGCGTATCCTGTAAGTCGACACGACCCGTTGTTTGTTCTTCAGTCAGGAAAACACAATCATGGTGTTCTTCTTCCTGGCCCTCAGCAACCGGATACGGCAATAAAGTGGCAGGGTTCAGGGTAGCACATCTCTTTAGTGTGATGTGTGGCGCCAACAGTGTGAGCTCATATCCTGTTAAACGTGCACTCGTGAGATACTGGGTCTTCGTTTGATTTAGCAAAGCATCTACCGCATGGGGAACTAACACCAACAGTTTGTGTGACAAAACTATTCCCTCACTCTGCCGTATAGCCACTGCTGTTGCTGCGACTGCTCAAAAACACCCAGGTAAACCTCGTGCCACAGGATCAAGTATTGCCGAAAAGTATGCACAGGGCCTCTGCTTATCCCCGTGTGTTTGCACTAACACTGACAATGCACACCCGTCTTTCTCATGTACGTACAATGTGCAAATCTTCGTGTAATCTGGTGTACCTAACACTGGTGCAGAACAAAGGGCTTGCCTCAATTGTTCAAAAGCAGTCTGCCATTCATCTGTCCATTCAAGAGGCATTGGTGTAGTTTTGGACAATAATGCTAACAAGGGTTTTATAATGTGTGAAAACCCCATTATCCTCTGTCTACAAAAGGACGTTAAACCTATAAAGGCATGCACATCTCTCTGAGTGCGGGGGACTGGTGTATCTAAAATTGCTTGAATTCGATCAGATGTTAATGCACGTCCCTCCTTAGACAAAAGATGACCGAGGTAGGTCACCTTTGGTCTACAATATTGTAACTTTTTCCTAGACACTTTGTGATTATTCTGAGCAAGAAAAGAGAGCAAAGCAAGAGTACTCTCCTCACACTGTGCATATGTGTCTGCAGCTATTAAAATATCATCAACATACTGGATGAGAGCTACTCCAGACTGCAAATCAAAGGAATCAGGCTGTCTTTTTAAAGCCTGGCTATAGATGCTAGGACTTTCTGTATAGCCTTGAGGAACTCGACAAAATCTATACGATTTATTATTTAACGTGAAACCAAATAGATATCTGCTATCGGGATGGATGGGAATGGAAAAGAAGGCATTTTTAAGATCAATTACAGAAAACGAGGTAGCAGTGGGGGGGACCAAAGTAAGTAAGGTGGTGATATCAGACACCACCGGGTACTGGGGCACTACAATTTTGTTTATTTCTCTAAAATCAATAATATATCAATAGATTTTGTCATCAGTGTCTTTCTTTAGGATCGGAAGAATAGGGCTGTTACAAACATTGTAGGGAACTTCCTCCACTACTCCCGCAATAATCAAATCCTGAACAATGTTCTTCAGGGCAATTTCACCTTCCCTATATATCTTATACTGGGATACACGTGGCAAAGACACTCCCTCATTAACAGTTATTCGAATAGGCGGAATGAGCATCTGTCCCACATCCGTGTCTGATGTAGCCCATAGCGTGTGTGGGAGAGAGGCTAATGCTTCAATTTCTTGCATAGTACATAGTCTTCCTACATCCGGATAATTGTCGTTCAAAATAACCCGCACTCCTTCAGGAGCGCAGCGTATTGTTGCTCGAAAAGATTTAAGCAAATCTATGCCCATAATATTGTCTGGGGTATGTGGCGACAATAAGAATGGGCACAGATCAAAGAATCTGTCAATGCAAAATGTAAGAGGTTGTGACAGTGGGCTTGGAGAGGGTGTGCATCGAACCCTATGCATGTAATCATTTCGCCAGACAGGATAGCCCTTGGAACCAAGTTTTTAGACAGAGCACTGCGAGTAGCTCCTGTATCAACCAAAAACTGATCAGTAGAACCCAAAACTCCCGCTGATACATATGGACCTCTTTGATCTACTGGCACTTCAACCGATTCCACACCCCATCCTACGCAATCCTATGCGTGCACATAATCCTGAGACTCCACATTCTCACCCTCCGATATCTGGTACTGATTCCGTCGATCAAAAGTATTACGATCATCCTGACCACGACCTCTCGCCTCAAACCTACCACGATCACTTGCTCCACCTCTCGCCCCCGAATAAATGTAAATGTAAATGTAAATGTATAGGCATTTATATAGCGCACTACTTACCCGTAGGGTCCAACTATTCAGTGTCCTTCCACCTCCTCGACCACGCTGACTACGTTGCTCACGAAGCACCGGACAATCTTCAGCCCAATGCCCAAACTCTTTACAGTATGCACATTGGTCCTCAGCAATGTCGGTACGACCATAAGACGTACCATACCCTCCTCGCCTGCCTCTATCATTCCCTCTTGGCTGCGTAGCACGAACCTGAGCCAACATCACCTTCGTCTTTAACTCCTTCGCTTTCTTATCAGTACTTTCTTTAGCCTCTAATTCCTGTCGCTCATAATACTGAGCCATAGTTAACAAGGACGCAGGGGTCGCCGTGGTCCAGGAACTTTCACTAGTTTTCAATCGCTTTGCAATCTCCGGTAGGAGATTAGCCACATACTTATCGACAAACAAATGCCTACCCGTATCATCCGTTAATAATTGCCCACTGTAATCATGAAACGCTTCTTCGAAACGTGAAAAGAAATCAGATACCGACTCGTCCTGTTTCTGTTTGCAAGAGGCTAACATAGTCCAATCAATCTTTTTAGGGGGAACAAGCGTTTTTAATTTATTCAAAATAGCTGTTGGGAGATCTAGAATTAACTGGCAAGGCTTACATGCAGGCTCCCTGTCTAAATCAGCTTGAGCTATAGCTTTCCAATCCGCTCCTAAAATTGTTTGGTCATCAAACTTACGAATTGCTCTCCACATATCAGGGGGCAGTATTAACCCAAAGAAAAGATCGATATCAACTAGTGTCATAACACATGAAGAAATAGCCCCCTCCACTCCTTCATAGAAAGCTGCCGGATTTTTACGTGGATCAGGTAAAGCGTTTTTCAATGCCATAACAATTATATATAAAATACCCTTTTGCATCCCCGGACAATTTATCATCACTGGTACCTTGCCCTTTGGGGGAAACATACAAAGGTGCGGCTTCACGCATAGGCATAACATGAACTTTAGAACTCTTATCTGCTCCAAAGATAGAACACTCTTTGGATTGCTCCGTCGACCCCGGCGCAGGCACGTCTGATTCTTTTTGTGCTTCCCGCAATCTGGACGCCTCATCCCGTAGCTGGACCAACCGCTGAAAAAACTCGTCCGCATCTGAAATAACAAATAAACCTTTACGCATATTCTCACGTTGAACTGATATATCCTTAGGCTCTAAATCAGTCGAATATTTCCTAAATCGGTCTACAACTTCATCTCCGAAAACGCTTAAAAAATACAACTGTTCTCGCTCTGGCCACTTATTCCTTTCAGTTTTAATCTCTGACATAGTCATTTTATTCAAATTAAGTTTGCGAGCACAACTGCGCAACTCCGCAGCTTCACAAGCAGTTAACCTCATACTCTTACTCCCTCGACCATCGTCGTCCAAGTCCACGTCCGGGGCCGTAGGCGAAACATACGGAGGCGGGCACCGATCTAGTAATAAAAAATCATCAACTTCATTAGTAAAGACAGGATAAAGCGGACGGCGAATAGGAAATTGACCGCTCGTTTGCAAATTACGTTCCTGTGCCTCCCTCTCTTTCTTTTCCTGCAACTCCTTCTCCTCCAGCTGTAAAGCCTTATCTCGAGCAGCCTTGCGCTGCTCTTTTTCTACCAAGGCTATTTCACGCTTCATTCGTTCACGCACTGCTTTCTCCCACATTTGTACACAATCAAACATATTTTGTCTAGACCTGCGCTGAAACAAACATTGTTCCACGAACTGAACCTTTCGTAAATCAAACGACCCATGTAGTGGCCATTGCAACTCGGGATCAGATTTAGTGTATTTATTCCATAATTTACTGTACAATATAGGGGGAAGGCCGAATTTTATGTACATCTCTCGATTGGGAATCCCCTCTGGGGGAGCCGGCTGGGATTCATTTAATCGATAAGTGGTACCATTTCCAAGACAGCACATTCCTCGAAGTGTGCTTAAAACAGGCATGTTCAAAAAGTATCACGGAAACGTGATACCACAAAAATGGCACTTACTATACTTCACACAAATGTGCCGCTCAAACACAAACAAAGTTAGAGAAATATCTCTACATGCCTGCCTATGTGAAGTGCACTGCACATATAGTTCAAATCATAGGATCAAATGTTAGCTAACTCAAAACATATTCATAGAACCACAGTAAGCGTCCGCAGACTACCTTACCAATCACAAGCTTACCAAAATCTCAGATATCCAGGTTCCAACTGCCAAGGTCTGTGATCAAATCAGCCAAATCGGCACTGTACGACAACTCGAACGAGTAGGATCTCAGTCGAGGAACGGCGCCACCTGGAAGGTCAGATCAGAAGGAAAGGAAGAAAACACTGTGGGTGCCAAGACTCGGGTCACTCAGAGGCAGCGTACGCGTCCATGGTGAGTTTCCAATCCTTCGTCACGATCTCTCCTTCGGGCATCCGAGTCGCCGATGAGTCCCTTCGTGGTCGCCAATTTGTGGTATTGGGTTCTCCAGGCCTACATATTCCGCAGAATACCCTCTACACCATAAGAACTGTTGGCACGGAAACTAGAAAATGCAAAAGACAAGTTTATTAAGACCCCATGGGGTGGTGGTACATTCCTACAGCACCCTTCGGTAATGCAAGAAGTATCACACCGAACATCGGTGCAAGTCCTTCTTTTATACAGTTTTACAGTAATAAAAACATAGGCGGTACACAGTTACAGAGTTTTAGGTACATATATGGTCATTTTTGGAACACAGCCAACTCATGGGAGGAGCTATAACACCACTGGTCAGTTTGGCGGAACATTCCTAAGTGATGACTGGTCAATCTAAACTGCGCATGTGTGAGCTTGACCATTACTAAAAATAGCCTGTTGCTGGGAAAACTCGAGTGGCCAGTGGTACAGAGGAAGGACAAAGGGCATGCTGACCACGAGGCAACGCATTCTCTAAAATGGCCGCCAATACATACAAAATGGTGTCCGGCAACTATAGTCAAGATAAGAGGAAAATACGTGTAGCAAAGCTTAACGCTAAGCCGATCACCGTCATATTACGACAAGCAGGTTGGTCTGTAGTTGCGTCTAAAGGTCCTATGGGATGTAACATGGAAAAAACGTATTTCAGGATGCCCTATTTTCTCATCCCGCACTTGACAGATCACTCCGAAACTTTCAAGACAACAGCTGAAACGAGTGTCGTATTAGTTTAGAAACCTTTACTAGGATTTGTCAAATGACAACACAGTTATTGGAAAAGGAAATAATGCTCTTCCTATGGGAACTAGGTAACTGGCGATAGCCAGTAGGTAATATGTACATGTATCTATATATGTATATATATCGGCTTCTTTATTATCCCAGGACTCCCACGACCCTGTGGCTAGAGAGACGCGTTTTGGCTGCGCAGCCCTTCCCACTCCTAGGCAAAGTAGACATAGAAGATGACTTATCCTATTGTGCAATGTAGTTTTAAACACATCTTACAATGCTAAGCAGTATCATAATACATCGTAAGGCACAATTGTGGATAGTGAATCATTGAATCACTACAGAATATAAAAGGCATAATGCAGCAAAACGTTATACATATAGCGGCACAATACATGTTGAGCCTGCATTGTCATGAGTGATACGCTTTTAAGCCTTCTGCACACAGAAAAGCTATGTCACCAGCCAATGTTGGTAACAAGTTAGGGAGCCATAGTGTCAGTGGCGGTGCATCCATTCGGGGCGTTCGGGCATTGCCCCATCACCCACGGCCCCATCTAGAAATTGTTCTACGGATGCTAATTCCAGCAATCAGGACTCCTGATTGGAATGGAATTCGCATCAGAACTTGAAGTAGAACGAACGACGCTGAAGGGGGCGGGGCTGCGTCAAAACTCAGGGTGAGTGACTGATAGCACAATAATGCGTATGTTTGTTTTTGGGCTGGTCATTTTTAAGACCAGCCCGAACATACGCACTAAGCCTTCCCCTTAGGAGAGCGAGGGTTGCTTCATTCGCAGCCCCCGGTCTCCTACTAGGCAGGGAGTGACCCTGCTCCAGGCCCATCCTGGTGCTGCTGGACTCTGGAGCAGCATCTGGATTGGCTGAGAGCCTGAGGGGGCTTCCCTGCCACTCACGCAGAAGATGGCGGTGAAGGCGCCAAACGCGGACCCCGGACCAGAAGCAGACAGCAGAGACGACTGACTCGGTCAGGTAAGTTTAAGCTTCTTTCTTTATTTTTGAACCCCCGTGGCCCCACACCCCTGTGCAAGACCCCCCTACCCCCTGCGAGTAATGTGAGCCGCGATTACGGGGTTTGTGAAAGAAGCACTAGTTATCTGTCACTAGTGCCAAAATACCCATGGGGGAAGGCGTGCGGCCTATAAATACACCTGTATGCTTTTGTGCGAGTAATCAGCTGCACGTTTATTTTCACATGCTCACAAGTGTGTGCTTATTGATAGAGGTTTTCATAGAAGGCTTGGTGAACAGATACTTGTAAGAATGGACTATAGTATGCAGATAACGTGACATTCCCCCTTCCTCATTTCCAACATTTTTCCTCCCAGCTATGCCCAATAACTCTCAGAGTCAGAACATGTTGTCTAGGGCGTAGCCTTTTATTTCTCATCAAATCAGGTAATTCTTTACAGACAAATAGGAGAAACCATCCTTTTTGGATATATACAATTATTCATAGCATCATGCTCTAACCGCATCAACCTGTCAAAGGCATCAAGTACATCATCAGGCACGACATTACTTGAACTTCAGTTTTGGCCGTACACTTAGCGGCAACAACATGTCAAAGGCAGTAAGATAATTAGACACAGCATTACACCTGCACTTGAGCTGGGCTTTACAATGGAACTTGTCCGTCTCATCCCGCCAAGCTCTCCACTCAGCTGCGCTCATTGCGCCGGCAGGCCCCAATGCGCACAGCAAACAGTTGCATTAATTGAAATCCAGGGCAGAGCATAACACACCGGCCCACCGGGGTGCCTGAACCCAGGCAGCCTCCCCAAGGTTCTACTCAGTTCATACTTTGCAGGTTTGGGCAGTAGAGTCCAGGACCACCGGCAGGTTGGTCCTCCTTTCCGCCTACCCTCAGCAGATGTGGATCCTGCCCCCTCCTGGGGTCCCTCCAGACACTGAACTTCCCTTGCTGTGCATCCCCCTTTGTTGATAACTGTCAGCACGCCCCCTACACACGGGCGCGCTCTCCCCAGACTGGGACAGCACAAAGACATTACAGTTGTAGGAATCGAAACCCATAACGTGAAGCCATGCCCCCTACACCTGGGTGCGCTTTCCACCCATCGGGACAGCAACAAAGACAGATAACAGCCTCGTGTATCTCCCTCGATGCAACACTCTCGGAAGAAGGACATCGCTGTCCCATGTCACACTTATCACTCCCCGCTACCCGAGCGGTCCCTTAACACATATTATTTTGTACCTAAAAGGCATACCTGTAATCCCTGCACAGTTAACCCCCTGTGGTCCCCATCTATTATTAAAATACAGATAAAACACAGTCAGGAGTCTTCTGTATTTTATCCCGGAGATCCATCAGTGAGAACAAGCGCATGTCCCCCGCCTACGCCGCAGGATCCCCTAGCCATACACTGCACTGCATCTATGTGGCGCAAAGGTGCTTTAACGCCTAGAAGTACAACTAAATACATAAACTAAACACAATACCAACTAAACATAACTTATCGAAACGCTACGCCTAGGCCCCCTCAAACCTCCTGTGCCACGCTGCTCACCGCCGCCCGGTCAACGAAGTCCCCGTCAACCAACGAAGTCCCCGTCAACGACGTGCCTCTAATGCTTGCTGGAGGTCTGAGGGGACAAAGAGGCAGACTACTCCCAGGCGCAGCCTTAAATAAACTCCCCTACAACCCTGCACGCCCTGCTGAAATCACGGTCCCTCCTTACTCGATACACCCCCTTCTTAGCTAAACCGTAGGGGGTTCAGTCACATGGCGCAACTAAGGGCGCTCCTCCCCTAGGCGCGGGGGGGGGCGGGGGGAGGGGGGGGGGCGCCTGTTCAGTTCTAGTTGATTCCGTATGTGGCATGGGATAGGTCACAATAGATCGTGGTGGTGGGGCCTAAATGCATTAATAAAATGGCGATAACATGAGTATTTCCTATTTTGGCATGCATGTAGTCAGAAAGGGAGTGCTAAAACGGTGCACAATGCCATTTTCACTTCTTGAGATAATGTTGAATTTATGTCGCCTTGTGAAACACACACGTCTAAATGATGATACGTGTGATAGTGCATCGCTGGCTAGCGTATTTCACTTCTAGTTGCTTTGTATGTTAATTACAGCTTTGTATGTATCTTTCGATCTGTTGAAGTGCACCTTCCAGTCAGTGGAATCCTGCGAAAAGAAAAGTGTTTGTTTTGCATGTTTTATTTATTTATTTATTTATGTAATCTGCTCAGTACACAAGTTAAACACGACGCTGGAAACGGACATACCTGTCAATAAAATGTTTATTAGCCATAGACGCGCGGGGATCTTGCATACCTGCTTTTCCCACATCACTCGTTTTGGCGTTACCTGGTGCAAGAACTAGTGCGCTGTCATGGCCCCCGATGAGCCACTGTTTGAAATAACGAGGTCGGCGAGCTAAAAGGCGTCAAACACCCCCGAAAACTGCAGGTTGATAAAACAGGCACTGGCTTTTCATTGTGAGGTGTGAGAAACCCACTGGAGAGAGCTCACGATCTCCAGAGGCAGGGAGGACTTCAGGGGTGAGATCAGATGGTGGGGAGAGCACTGCCACAGCTCTCTTTTCCTCTCTGCCTCATCTCTGTTAATGGTGCCTGTTCATAGGAGGCGGACATCCCTTGTTTATGCTGGGGCTTCAAGGGATCTGTAATACAATATTTGTCTGTGAGAATAGTGTCAGGGCAGCAGTCCTGACACGTGCCTTACACAGTGCCTCCCAAAACGGGACCTGTTAATGCAGCACATTTAGGAGGAGAACACCCTTGTTTATATGCAGTGGGGCTGGGGTTCCAGAGGGCAGCAGGGGATGTGCATGTTCTGATGAGAGGGCTGTTCTGGGCTGGGCTGAAACCTCTGCCTGCACTGTGATATAATACAGGCTCACATGGAAGGGGCTTAGGTGATAATTACAGTGAGTGTGATTAAACATTCCAGACACGTATAGTCTGTTACCACTTGCTTACTGCAGGGGCGGCTCTAGGCTCATGGTGGCCCTGGGCAGGGAGCGTGGGTAGGGGGCCCCCGGAGGAACGCCGGTGCGGAGGCCAGTGAAGAGGGGGGGTGTCAGGGTGTTTGGAAGAGGAACAGAGCCGGAGGCCGCCAAATCCCTGCCAGGAGCTGCCACACAAATATGTATCCATCCTCAGAGGATTATTAAATTAAGGATATTTATTGGCGTGGTGGCCCCTGGGGCTTGGTGTCCCTGTGCAGGTGCACAGCTTGCACATGCCTAAGGCCGGCCTTGCTTACTGCCTTGAGTCTGCGAGACTTGGCCTGGACGAAAAGCAAACTTAGCTGCTAACTGTGAATAGAGAAAACAATGAAAGAGCGCCTGTCTTGCCGGTAATAAAGATGCATGGATTATCAATTTAATACTGTTTTCGCATCGTATTCTGATCATGGGTCTCACAAGAATTCAAGTGAAGGCGTCACCTGTTGATGAAATAAGTATGCGCAGTGATTTATACGCCCAGCGAGGCAATTAGGGTAAAGGAAACATAACCTTGAGAGCAGCGACTAAGATCTTTAATTTCCAGCTGTTCAGGTTTCTATTACAACATGCCCACTACAGTTTATCGTGCCTAAAATTACAATTGGTAAGTGATTAGACGCGACAACGTACTAAAAGAAGAGGTCACCATTTATAAATGTCTTGCTTCTACCCCCCACTGTAATGACATGACTGGAGGAACCGGCTTTTTCTTTATCAATGCAACAACCTCTGAGATTTTCAAAAATATTGGGGCATATTATCAAGACAGGAAATAAAATTATCGCCGTTGTAGCGGCAGAAAACGGCCGCCAAAAAGGCGATAATGGGCTTGATAATATGCTCTATGGAATTCCAATTGAAGCCCATTTAAATGTGAGGGACATCTAACATGGGCTTCAATTGAAATTCCATAGAGCATATTATCAAGCCCATTATCACCGTTTTAGCGGAAGTTTTCTGCCGCTAAAACAGTGATAATTTTATTGCCTGTCTTGATAATATGCCCCATAGTTTCACATTAATTGACGTAAATACCACGCTCCTTTATTTTTTTTATGTAAAATATCAAGTGACAATATTCCTTCTCTACCCTTTTAATGTGATGTTATCTATTTTCCCGAGATAACATGGTCTTTGAAAATAAAAAAAGATCCATAAACAAACCTTGAGTACAGTTGCTCTGATACCACCTTCAGTTTCTCACAAAGAAATGCAAAGTTCAGTTCCCTTTGGTTGCTGTGCCCCTAATTTAACTCCATTGTTTTCTTTACCCAAACCATGCTTCCTCATGACACCTTCGTTAGTTTGTGCAAAATTCCTCCAAACTCGAAACAATTGTAAACCAGTGAGGTGAGGTGACTCGGCCTCTCAAAGATTCCAATTAGTACATATATGCACAGAGAATAAGGAAGAGGCTTTCAGGACAAACTATTTGTGCAGGATTTTATGTACTTATTGGCAAAAACGTATATGAAAAGGAAAATAAAGGAAATGTCACCTTACAAAACGGTCCCTGTACGCAGCTCAGCAAAAGAGCACCAAGCAAAATTCACTACACACATTCTCCAGAAGTAGTGGTTCCAACTGTAACTTTATTTGGCTTAAGGAGGTGACACGCATGGCATTCTAGCAGTTGAGAATTCAGGTCTAATTCCCGGCAAACTATATGTGGCCTTTGTCGATTTGCGCACTGCATTCGATTTAGTCCCCAAGGCAAGGCTGTGGAGGGTCTTAAAAGAAATGGGCCACCCTGCTAATCTTTTAAACATTTTAATCAGACTCCATTCATCCAACACAGCACAGGTCAGGTGGGGCGCGAGCAACCATGAAACAGAAACCTTCCCTGTCCAACTTGGAGTGAGGCAGGGTTGTGTGTTGGCACCCAGCCTTTTTACTCTTTTTATCAATTGTGTTGTTGATCATGTAGACAGATCATGTAGGCTGTGATGCCCCTAAAATTGGTGTTAGAAGAGTACCTGGACTGTTGTTTGCCGATGACATGCTTCTAATATCCAAATCACCATAGGTTCTTCAACAACTCACTGAACAATTTTATAGGGTTTTGTGATTACAGGGGCTTGGTTTTAAATGAGACAAAAACCAAGTACATGATTTTTAATAGAGGGAAAAATAAACCAACACCAAGATCTGTGTGGGCTGGTAGCGCCAAGTTAGAGCAAGTAGAAGTCTTTGATTACCTGGGCATCCGCCTGACTCCATCGATCAACTGGGGGCCACAAATAGAAAAAGCAAAGTTACAATTAATCTACCAATGTGCCCACATCAGCAAAATACATAGGAAGACGGTATCTCGTCAAATTGCCCCAGCCCTCGAAATCTACAACATAAAGGTTTTGTGAAGAGTTCTTTATAGTGCTGAGCTATGGGGCATGGGCAATCAATCCCCCCTTACAACTATCGAAAACCGCTTCCTAAGATCGCTGGTTAATCTTCCTGTTAGTTCGACCTTTGAAACCTCTGTACTTGGACTTTGCCCATAGATTGTTGTAACACAAGTTGAATTGTAAATTGCTAATGTTCTCGTTTTGGCTATAGACAGTGGAAGAGCTGGAAACCTATCGAGAGACTCTGAAGAATCTACTGAAATTTTCTAAGGCACTATCGATTAGGTGGTTCATCTCCTTGCGCGAATTACTGAGGAGGCTGCTTCTGGACCAATCTGGAAAGTATGGTGCAAATCTCGAGGGTGACGATGAAAGAACTGTATTGGGAAAATTCACTGGCAATAGCCCTGGTAGAACCAGTAAATAGTTTGACAAAAGACTTTCTGCTTTTTAAATCCGTTTCATTAATTGAGTCAACTACCGATAATATCATTCCAACGTTGGCACGCAAACTTTTTTTACAGCTCCGTTACAAGACTCCGCCCACCAGATTATTTTGCTCTATGTGGTGTTCTAGTGCTTATTTTGATTTCTTGTGCCCTGCATGTAAAGCTCGCCCAGAATCAATTGTCCACTTACTTTTCTTTTGCCCCATCTATTTATATTTTAGGAAAAAATTTATTTTTCCATTATGTAGACTTGTTGGCCCGGGACACTATCTTGAGGTAATGAGAACATTATGCATTGATACCGGTAGACCAATTGTTTTTGGCCTCGCAAGATTCCAGTACGTACTGTTGATCAGCCATGGGAAGCTACTTGCATGAGGCCCTTTATTCTTCTAGGAATTGCTGCATTTTTGCTTTTTACACATCTATCTAATGACATTGTTTTGATGTATTTATTATTAAATGTTTATATTCCTACTCTTATATTTGTGCTGTGTACTTTTTAGGATCCTGGTGATCGTAATAAAGTTTTTGATGATGATGATGATGATGATGATGATGATGAATATGCCAAAAACCTTACACTGGGGCAAAAATCTACTCTCATGTCCTTAAAGGTGGAAACATCATTAGTCATTAAACCATCTGACAAGGGTGGGAACGTTTTCTTATGGGACATCAACTAGTACAATCAGGAAGCCAAGAGCAAATTATTGATGTCAGGTTGCTATGAAAGATCATCATTTGGGCAGTACAAATAAACGATCCCTAATTATCATACTCTCCTTGCAGGCTGGCATGGAAAAGGACTGATAAGCCTGGATGAGTACCAATTGTTAATGGTGAAATTGCCCACTGTGCCTGTGCCAGGTTTTTATTTATTATCAAAAGTACATAAGCACAAAACTGCTCCCCCATGCAGATCAATATTATTAGCAAATAACAGCTTACTGGAAAACACCTCTATATATTTAGATTTCATTTTGTGTCCAGTGTCATCATCGTTCCAGTATACTGTAGTGACAGAAAATACAAGATATCCCATGGAAAGAGAGTTACATTTTGGCAACTATTGACGCTGTATCTCTACAGACCTGTATAGACCATGATTTTGGTTTAGAGGGTTCTATGCAATTTTTTAGGGATAAACCAATTGCCCTAAATGATCATTCAAACTGCTCTTAGAAATGTTGAGATTCTGCCTGGAGAATAATATCTTTCTCTTTGGAAAACAGTGGCAAAAACAACTCACCGGGACTGCCATGGGAAGCTGCTTTGAGCCAAGTTTTGCCAGGATCTTCATGGGGTGGTGTGAGGCACATTATATCTGGGCAGACACCAACACAGGATGGACACAACACATAGCTTTCTGGACACGATTAATTGATTACCTTTTTGTAATCTGGGATGGTCCACAGAAGGAACTTGATTCCTTTTTTGGATGAATAAATATCAACCACTTGAATTTGAGGTTAACCTGCAAAACGCACAAGACAGTAATGGAATGTCTAGATATTCTGCTAACAGTAGAGGATGGTACAGTACATACAAACCTTTTTTTCTAAAAGGAACCACCAGGAACAGTATTCTACATGCCCACAGTCATCATCCTCTAAATTGAAAATTGAGCATTCCCTATAGGAGTTGATCAGGACCAAGAGGAATGAAAGTAGCCCTGATTCCTTCCAAAGGGAACAGAACAGTGTGTGTGAGAGATTTAGATCAAGGGGCTATCCCATGAAGGTTATCGAAACAGCTTGCATGAAAGTGGGAGGCAGAGAGAGGGAGAGCCTGTTACTACCAAAACCCAAACAACAAGGGGGTAATGCGGTCAGACTGATAACCACATTCAACAGTGAATCTACCTCTGTGAGACACCTAGGGCCATATGTAGGTAAACTACATTTACCGATTCTAAAATACCGAATTTTACCGATTCGGTATTTTAGAATCGGTAAATGCTATTTAGGTAAAACTTCTGTAAGTATTACTGAATCGGTACGATTCGGTGTTTACTGAATCGGTATTTACTGTTTCGGTAATGGGGGAACACATTCAAGGGTGGCAGGGTGTCACATTGACACCCTGTTGCACCCCTGAGTTGTGCATGTGTGCACATGTGGCACACATACATTCCCTAAGGGCATGTATGTCTGCCACATGGCACTTTTTGGAAATGCACAAAAATGCTTTCCCAAAGGTTTTCGATATTTACCACCAACTTCTAGTTAGTGGTAAATACCGAATCCTTTACGATGCAAATCACTCATTTGAGTGCTCCCTACATTGCAGATGCGGTAATTTACCGATTCGGTATTTTGAGGAATCTGTAATTTACCGATTCCTCAAAATACCGATTCGGTAAATTAACGAATCTGTAAATTGGCCACCTACATCTCAAAAGCCTAATACCGGTCGGTAACGGCCGAAATTCGGTAATTTCGGCCGTTATCGACCGGTATTAGGCTACCTACATCTGGCCCCAGGTCAGCAGACATTGTGAACTTGTTAAATCTGACCAGGTGATAGGACCTCTAATGAGTCTACACTCACAGGTAACATATAGAACAAAAAAACGATCCCTTAAAGACATACTGATACACAGTTACTCCAATAATCGTGATATGGGTACAGGATCATGGTTAACAGGACAACAAGAATTCTACAGATGTAGCAATTGCAGGGCCTGCACACACAGCAGAAACAGGAAAACCTTCACACTTCCCGTCCCATAGGCAGGGAGGCAAAAGACATTTATAAATTGTACCAGTGATGTTGTCATCTATGTGCTTGTTTGTTTGTCTGGGTTGCAATATGTTGGGAGTACCATCTTCCTATTTAAGAAGAGGATCCTAGAGCATCTACAAGCGATCAGAAATAGGGACTCCATCTACCCAATTACAAGACACTGGCAGCAACAAAATTCGGGATGAATTGCATGATAGACTACCAGTCTCTGTTTTCATTTGCAATTTATTGGAATCTACATTTCTATGTCTCACACATGGAAGTCATCTGAACATACGGCAGTACCTACTTGAAACAGGTAAAAAGAATTCAATGTATGCCCGATTCCAATGTGCCTCTTTCTTCCCCTCCCCCTCCCCTCTCCCCCTTTCCTCGCGTACATTTTTCTTACACATGCTGAAGGAATGTGATATGTGTTTTTGACATCTGCATATATTGGTAAAGCTTGCTTTTTACCGAAAGTATGATCTCAGAGGTCTTGAACTTGAAACTGAGTAATGCAGTGGTAAGGGTTTTCGGCTTTTTCTTTATTTTTCACATCATTTCACGTTTTCACATGAGTCACAGCAGTAGGGTCGGACTGGCCGTAGCGAGCATCAGGCATTTTCCCGGTGGGTGGGAAGGGTGGGGCCGGTTTTTGTCCCATGTGGTGGGTTGTTACTCGGGGCTGCTTGTAACCGCTAGCCACTTTCAACCCCTCCCCAGCGGGCACTTCTTAGTAGCATACGCCCCCCACACTTGTCCAGTGGAATCGCCAGGGCTGGTTTCTGTTCCCACTCCGGCCATGCACAGCAGCTGCATATTTTGGAAATGATAGGCTTGAACCCTATAAATATAAGGTAGTGACGATTATAGAGAACTGCTGGGACAGAAAGTATTTTGTTAATGTACACATTTACTTATTTAGTGAATTTTTTTACAAACTAGACACTCAGCATATCCTGAGAAAAATTATATTTTATTTTGATTTTGCTTTCAGCATGCAATCTATGGTGTAATCATATGATCTATGGATCGAAATGCAATTTGCAGGTTTTTATTCCATTTGTCTGATTCTCATGTGGAAGTGTAGCTACCAAGCTAGATCAGATTATATATTCACATTTGCTGATGAATCCTTTAACATAAGGAAATTGCACATGCTTTGCTCCAAATTATCAATTGCGTTTTTTGTGAATTGTAAAATGCAGTATTTTTTTTTGTTTGTCGGTGTTTTCACTATGTCTACAAATTGCAACAAACTTTCACTGTTTTTAAAGGAATTTGCCACATTCCACTGAGTAACAAGGCTTTGACAAAGATCGCGAGGTCGAAGCATGTCAGCTGTTTATTAAATCATCGGTAAATGCATCCCTGGAGTGCCAGCTTTTTCTTTGTTAATTACCAACGAAGAAGATTTTCTCATCATTTCAACCAGGTCCTGCTCCTGCTGCCATGCACCAGCCCCAAAAGACGGATGTAGACGGGGACCAGCAGGAGTCTTTCTGTGCAGAACTACATATACATTTACAGTAACCAGATATTAACTATTCTCTTGAATTTATCAAACTCATGGATGTGATGGAGCAAGGTTTCACACGTAAAGTGACTTGCTCGTACTCAACCCTCTCGATAATAATATTAATGTACTAACTAACATGTTTTGTCTTATTAATATTGCATTACACAACATATTAGATATCTAAGGGAAGCTTGCCAATGTGCATTTACTAACTATAATCCGCTTGCACTAAAATGGCTGCTGCTACACTGGATTTTCTACTGCGCATGCGTCTGTCATGCCCACGTGACATGCTTGGTGGGAAAACCTTTGCTTCTGCGCAATAGAACTAAGATGGCTGTTATGTGTCCTAATGTGCAAGAAGCTTGCATCGCTGCTTTGCTAAACTGTTTGTTTTTGCTTAATATCTAACGCAATAGTTAAAATAAAATAATGGGAATAGAGTAGAAAGAAATGGTATTCATTGCATTCATTTATTCTGTGTTTCTAAAGCTGCTTCTTTTCTATTTTTTTCATGTTACCAAAATTACGGGCCTAAATGCTTTGCTTAACTCCATCTTTGGAGAAACTGCGCCTGTGCGACAAATGTCCTCAAGCCACAGAAGCTGTAGCCTTAAATCATGGCCAAGACGGACATTGAAGGCGGAGAAGAGTGAACTCCTTGCCTTGCCAGAGGAAGCTGAATTGATTACATTGTTTAAAAAGATCATTGATACATTACACTACCGGGTGGAATAAAGAACATTGGTTGATAAAGTTATGGGAGGGAACAACTTGAATACAAGATTGACAAGTTGCTTCTAAAAAAGTATGGTGTGATGGCTACTCCTCGTTCTTTGTCCAATAAAATTGTGAGATTCACACATTTGCAACATTTGGGGGTGGTACACTAACCTGAAAAATAGTATAACTAGGGTAGGCTTAGTTAGTTAGTTTGTCCGACTTGTCCGAATAGCTGACCTGACACTGACCCAACACACTCAATAGGTGATCGGAAGCAGAGTTGCTGGCGGAGCATTCTGTCAGAAGATTCGATAACCCAATCGGGGTTCTGGGGAGGAGATCGGTGACCCAATCGGGGTATGACTGTTAGCTGCAGAGTGGTTTTACAACGCTGGCATTTTGAACTTTAACTGTGGTGCTGGTCTTAGCCTTTGGTGGTCCTATTCTGATCCAATTTGGTCCGTAACCTGTCCTGATTCTGGCTTGCACCTGTTCTTTTCTGCTGGCACCTGTACTTTGGGATTCTATTTCTTTGATTCAGTCTATGAGCAGGGTCGGTCATCACACCGAAATAGGTAACTATTAAGTGTGGGTTTGTCATTGTACTGTTTTCCCTTTTTTCTTTTACCCACCCTCTATTCAAATGCTTAACGACAATTTCTCTCCAAGTTATTGCAAATGTTGTTTTTAAAAATCTGCATTAGACTAAACAGAATAAGAAATTAATTGGAGTTTCATGTTTTATAAGTCTTTCAAAGATTTACTTAGATAAAGAGTTTGTGGTATATTCATGAAACGCTAATTATTGCTACCTATTTTCTCTCTAACTCCTTTGATCCTTTAAGACTTTAGGTATCGGTGACTTGGATTGGTAAATGGAAATGGGAATGTAAATTAATACTTGTATAGAGCACTACTCACCCGCAAGGGTCTCAAGGCGCTTGTATGAATACCGCTGTGGAACCCATCCTGGCTTTTCCCTGTGAGGTGTCCACTCCTGGCCACCCTCAAGATGGAGTCCAGGCATCCTTAGCGTTGTGGGGGCCGTTGTGGAGATTAAGCAAGCTATTGCCCAGAGTTGCAGAGTGGGACTCCATGATTGGAATAGGCACCGAGGTGAGAATTATCAGGTCCGTGGAATTTTGAGTCCAAGACCCGCCGAGGCGGGGAATTGAACCCTGGTCCCGGGCTAGACCTCTGCATCAGGGTCTGCCGCTCTAACCATTGAGCCACACTTCTCCAGTAAGATAAATGGAATAAAAATCCAAATGTGGGGGCGTGGCTAAGATGGCGTGGCTAAGATGGCGGCTTGAACGGACGTGTTTTGCATGGCTCCCCGGCCCTGAACCCCGTAACACCCTGTAATTAGCTGCAATTCCCCCAAAACTGCTCCAAATTTGCACAGTGGGGTTGTGCCCCAAAGCGACACACTCCTGGTCGAGTTCTGCAGCGGCTGCCGGCGCCTATATCTCATCAAGGGATTTGTTTGTTAGAAAATTTTGTGACAGCAATGAAAGGAACTGTAATAAATCAAGTGTCCACACTATTACAAATTAGTGACTGAAAAAAATTTCACAAATGCACATCAATAAAGTTACCACACTAACACATTGAAGAAGTGAAAGAATACAATAACCAGGTGTTTTTTTAATCAAAAGATTATTATTATCTTTATAACAAAGAAATTAAATCAACAATATAAATAGGGTACAGGAAAAAATGCAATTGTGATGTAAGAAGGGGAAGCGTTTTAGATATTCCTATGATATATCACAAAATAAGTCTATGCTGCTAACTAATAAAAACACAACGATTTCAAATAAATGATTGAAAATCAAGAGTGGTTAGAAAATAACAAGCAGAATTAGACTCAACAGTCGACGTTTCGGTCTTTTGGGGATTATTTCATAAGACCATCATCAGGACTTGAGCTTTGAGCATTTGAAGAATGGTGATCCTGAAAAAAACTGCGACACAATGATATTACATTACAACCTGGTTATGTGTTAAAGACAAAAAACATCTCTTTTCTCATGATCTAGCAGAGAGACATAACATTTTAAGTATTGAGGAAGATTATTCTGGTCGGTGTGGCGACTGAATATGAAATCAAGTGTGATTCATCCATTATATATAGTTGGGGATGAAGTATGCTTACTTTAAAATTCTGAGACGAACACTTCCCAGAAGGAGACAAGGATGTTGTTTAAAATAAATCAACGATGCTGGATACAGGGATGAGAATAAATCAACGATGCTCGGGATAGGAATTAATCAACAGCATCCAGGACAAAAATGCTGAAAAAACAAGAATGACAAATTCACGATTTTGTGAAAGAATTTAAATTAGGGGTGATAAATCAACTGCATACTCGCTTACATTTAAATTCTTGGGTGATCACTTCTCGAAGGAGAAACAGTGATGTTGGTTGGACTTGATCTCTAATGTTTTATGAAGACGTGAATCAAGAGTGTCCAGAGCAGATAATGCTGGAAAAACAAAGGTGGCAGGTTTGCTATCTTGCGACTTAGATGTCATAGTTGGCGGTGATGAACCATTCTGACATTAGAAATTAAAATTACCTTGTGCATAGAATTTATATACACAGCAAGGGGTATCCAAATATGACTTGTGGATATTGTCTCAATATTGGTTGATCGATATTCCAATTCTGAAAATAAGGAAGGTGATTCTTATAAAAATTGCCCTGTTTATACTGAATATTTGGAACATGTTCAGGAATCGAATTTAAACGATATCCATAGCTGCATGCACAACAATCGTGTGATTCTTTGAGCCAAACACAGAAAAAACGTCGAATGTGCTACATCAAGTGTAAAATACATTTGATATGACTAACGGTTGCCAAATTGTTTTCTGAAGCATAACATAACCGCAGGATCTAAAGTGCGGAGTCACGATATTTGTGAACCAATTGTAAGCCAATGTAATTTTAAAAAACTGACATAGGTACGAAAGACCTCGAGGTATTTAAACAAAACGAGGGGTCAACCGTATACTTAGTATAAGTATCTGGCACATATTTGAGGGACTTAACAAAGTTAAGTTAAATACGAGGTAACGACACACACAGCATCTTAACAGCCTACGTAATTAGGGCAGACACTTACTTCAGCAAATGAGTGGAACGCCACGCGATCACGACGCGGGAGAAGGCAGCATATTTTCCAAAAACAGCCGATTCCGATCCCAGCTGCAGTTTGCCTTTTATATGAATTTTACGCGGGGTTCGGGACGTGATTTATCGCGAGATTACGGCCCCGTGTAATCAACAGCGAGGGGTGTAGTATGCCATTGACATGAATGCAAATCTGGCGGCCATATTTGAACATCTAGCTAGTAATTACATCGATGATATAGAAATAGATATTCATCGATTTGGAACAAGAATGGAACCTGATAATTATCGGAGTCTGACGATCTTGTGGACAACAGATCGCATTAAATATAAAAGCGTAATACGTAATATTGTATCCAAGTTTTTTGTGAACACAATTTTGTACACGGTATAATTGTACATAGAATACCACATCTAAGGACACGGAATTGAACATAATTGATTGTAAATGACCAAGATACATAGTATATTACATAGTACTATTGAATAGACAGATATGGGCATTCCACACATGAAGGCTGCTGGTGTACATGACTGCTGTTGCTGCATAGAGAAATTGAAAGCAGATCATTCATGAATCACATAGAGTGTATGTGCAGGTGTTTCATAAGCATTCTGTCACCATAAAAGTGCGCGCACAATCTTGTACCAAAGTAATTGAAACAACAACAAAATTTACAAAAACTAGGTTGTACATTGTATATTTCTTGGCATGTGTATAAGTGCTGGTGAAGCAAATGTACAAGTCAAGTAGACATGGGTAGACTGTATTATTTCAAGCAGGCAAGGGTGTGCCATTCAGTAAAGGAGTTTAGTCCATGCTTGATACTGTCTGCAGATTCAATCCAGCGGTATTCTTTGAGGGTTAACAGTCTGTCAACGTTTTTTTGTCTGATCGTTGGTTTGACCAGCTCAATGACCCACCAGGTCATCTCTTATTCTGAATGGTCAAATAGTGAGTAATGGTCCACAAGTGGAGCATTCTCGACTTTGCAGCGAATGCGGGATTGATGCTGTAGAATTCTGTTTAACCATTTGCGTGGTTTTGCCTATGTACAATAGGCTGCATGGACAGCAAATGCAGTAGATGACATTAGTAGTTCTACAGTTTGAAAAATGTTTAATCACAAATTTTTTGCCTTGAATTTCAATTTTTTTTTGTTATTGGTTGTCTTACAGGCAGTGCAATTGTTGCATTTGAAGTGACCTAGTATTGGTGTTAGCTGTCTCATATTGTTTACAACATGTGGATCTTGACGGTCATAGGCATGGACCAAACGATCTTTTAGATTCGGGCCACGTTTGAACGCAAATAATGGCTTCTCTCTTAACTCTGGAAGATTATGTAGTAATGACCAGTGTTTGTTAATGATCTTTTGAATCTGTTGGCTACTAGCACCAAAAGTGGTCACACATACAAGGGGGACTTCTGTCTTTTTGGGTTTTGTTTCCAATAACGAATCACGGTTGTTGTACCATGCTCGTTTCAGGGAACATTTCAGAAGCCTGTTTGGGTAGCCTCTTTCGAGAAGTTTTTGTTTGAGAATTCCGGCTTCATGGAAATAATCCGCACGTTTGGAGCAGTTTCTTCGAAGCCGAAGAAACTGGCCAAAAGGTAGCCCATCACGAAGTGCTTTCGGATGATGACTGCTGTATTTTAAAAGAGTGTTTCTAGCAGTGGGTTTTGTAAACAGGGTCGTATAAATGGTGTTATCCTCGTTGACTTTGATGGTGACATCCAGAAAATTCATATTCTTGGTGTTATAGTCGAGGCTAAATTGAAGGTTTGGATTTCTGTCATTGAGCCAATTGTGAAATTCTATCAAAAGTTCCTTGTTGCCCTTCCAAATTAAGAAAACGTCATCTATATACCTAAGCCAACATGAAATGTTGGCTAGGTATGGATTCAGATGGTGATAGATGAATTTTTGCTCAAAATTGGAGACATAGATATTGGCTATATTGGGGGCGTAAACCGCCCCAATAGCAACTCCTTTGAGTTGTTGGTAGAACTCTCTTTCAAAGAGGAAGACATTTTCACACATGGATAGTCGAATACATTCAACTACCACGTGCGGCTCCGGCCGGTCCCCGCTACCTGATGCCCCGGCGTCGGGCCTGACCTGGACGCCTACGAGACATGGTCCTGCTGAGGCGTGACTGAGCAGGGGCTCCCACGCCACATCTCCAGAGCGACCACAGACTGCGGACTGCCCCGGATCTTGGGCTCGTGCCTGGGTGCCAACGGGGGGGCCTGGTCCTCGGCCCGGGGATTACCCGCCCGCTGCTGACTCTTCCGGCGGGTTGGCGCCAAATTGAGACCCCGGTGCTGGGCCTGGTTTGGCGGCGGTGGGCCGCAGAAGATCAGGAGGCTCCTGGCGGCTCCTGGGCCTGCCCGGGCAGCGTTGACATCTGGGGACAGGCGCACCACCACGAGAGCCCACAACCTACAGACTGCTTCCGACTCGACGACACATATGCGCGCTGCTGGGGACCGGGCCTGGTGAGGTCCTGCTCCAGCGTAGAAGCACCCAGATGCACCCCAGACGCTGCCCGACGCACAAAATAAGGGTGTCTGCCCCTCGGCTGGCCTGTGGGCGGCGTACGGAGAGCGGCTGGCCTGGCACCGGAGTCCCCGGCTTCGGGCCTGCTTGGCGGCGGCTGAAGGGATCGTCGTCCTTGGCGCCCGAACATGCTGCATTGTGCCTGGCGTCCTCGCTGGCGCTGCTCTCAGCTTCTGGACATTCATGAGTGCCCCGTCATCGAAGGACTGGCCCTACCAGACCTGGTCCGGCTGTGTTAGCAACAGAGGCCTGGTCCTGACGCCCGAGGAGGCCTGCACCACAAGGGGGAGATATTCAAACAAAAACAATGGCTCCTGTGGGTAAATACTCAACAAGTTATAATAGTATAAATGCACAATGGCAATATGGGTGATATGAAAGAAGACGAAAGGCAAGTAAGTGGTATATGCACTGGAAGAATACATTAAATACCAGCAAAAATAGATACACATGTAAACAATCCACACATTTATATACATTTGTACAATTTCAAAACAGTGTAATTGTGTCCCAAGTGAATAGATTCTAGCAAAAAAACTAAACATATTCCAACAAATCATAGTAAAAAAAGTGACATGAGGTTCCTAACATGGATTTGTTTTTTGCAAAGGAAAAGAAGCTCCCATCACAACCCTATTAAATCGCTCCACTAAGCCGTTGCCAGCTGGATGGTAGACCGACGTATGTTTGACTGTGATACCGTTCCTCTGCATGAATCTGTTCCATCTTTCAGATGTAAATTGGGGTCCATTATCACTCAGGATGGACTTGGGGATGCCTTTTCTTACAAATGTGTCCGACAGAAATTTCATTATGTTTTCAGCATCCATGGCCTCATCTACTTTTACCTCCGGCCATTTGGAGTATCTATCTATAAGGACACATACGTACTTCTGGATGCCTTGGCCATCAAGGATTGGCCCCAAAATGTCTATTGACAATTCTTCCCACGGGTTCTGCTGGGGTCGAACTTTCCCAGAGCCGGGCGCAAGGGTTTGAGTGTCTTGTCGGCTCCTTGGCACTGTGGACAATCTCTGACATGTCTCTCTGCCCGTATATCCATACCTGGCCACCAGTAGTTTTGTTTCGTTCTTAGCTTCATTTTTCCTATACCTAGGTGGCCCTCATGTAGGATGTCTAGTAGCTTGGGGATGATGCTTCTTGGCGGGACCACTTTGTCTCCTCTGTATGTGAATACTCCCTTGTCACCTAACGATAATTCTTCCCTAACTTCATAGTAGGGCTTTAGGTTTTCACTCAGTTGTCTTTTGTCTGGCCAACCCTTGACAATGTGCATCTTCACTTCTTGCATGACGCTGTCCTCTTCGTATGCCTCTGTCCACTCTTGGTAGCTGATGGCTCTTTCTTGGTCCTCCATGAGAGCTACCATCTCCTCCTTACCCGTTGGGTCTTCCTCTCCTGGCTCCATGGCTGCCGCTCTGCTCAGGTAGTCTGCTACTCTGTTCCGATTTCCTGGAATGTACTCTATGTCGTACCTGAACTCGAGTAACTTCAGAGTCATTTTGGATATTCTGGGGGTGGCGTTGGCATGTCCACTGGACGTTAGCACCTTCACCAAGGGCTTGTGATCTGTCCTTAGTTGGAATCGGGTTCCCCACAGGAATTGTCGAAATCTGGTCATGGCCCACACTACAGCCAACATTTCCTTTTCGATTACACTGTATTTTCTTTCGGTGTCGTTCAATGCAAGGGAGGCAAAACTGATCGTCTCCATCTTCCCTTGCCCCCGATCTTGCATGAGCATCGCACCTAGCCCCTTGTCGCTGGCGTCGGTCGTGAGCACCGTTGTGCCCTGTGGGTCATATCCTTGGAGCGGTACCGCTCCTGCGACATCTTTCTTGATTGTCTCGAATTCACTTTGAGTCTCTGGTGTCCACTGGAAGGTGGTGCTCTCCCTGGTCAGCATCCTCATATGGTGTGTTTTTGAGGCAAAGTGTACCACAAATTTGCTGTAATACTCTGCCATGCCCAAAAATGACCTGACCTCCTCCTTGTTGGTGGGGGGCGGAGCTTCGGATATTGACTTCACATTTTTTGCCTTAGGTGTGATTCCTGCACCCCTATCTCGTGGCCTAGGTAAGTCACCGACTCCAGGCCCAGTCGGCACTTTGTCCATTCTGCCGTGAGGCCCTTGACCTCCAGGGTTTCCAGAACTTTGCCAAGCTTCAAGTCGTGGTCCATTTTGTCACGCCCCATTACCAGGATGTCGTCCTGGAAGTATTGGACGCCTTCCATATTCCTAAACAGCTGGTGGATTAGCTTCTGGAACACTGCGGCTGCCGAGGCCAGTCCAAACGGCATGCGGCAGAACTGATAGCATCCGAATGGGGTGATGAATGACGTGAGTTTTCTGCTGTCCGGGTGTAAGACTATTTGGTGGTAGGCGGAGGTTAAGTCGATGGTGGAGTACCACTTGACTCCCCGGGTTTTCGACAACATTTCGTCAATTCTTGGGAGAGGGAATTTCTCCACCACTATGTTCCTATTTAGTTCTCTCAGGTCAACACAGAGCCTGACCTTCCCATTTGGCTTCATGACTACCACCAATGGCGTGAGCCACTCTGCACACGTGATGGGTTCAATTATCCCTTTTTTCTCTAAGTCTTGTAGTTCCATTTGAACCGCATCTTTCACCGCTATGGGCACGTTTCTTACTTTGTGGGCGATTGGAATTGCTCCCTCTTTAAGTATTATCTTGTGTAGGAATCTCTCCAGTTTACCCACTGTGCCTCCGAACACCTTCGGGTAGTCTTCTTTCCACTTGGCCAGATTTGGCCACACTTCTGGTTCCGTGAGCAGTATCTGTTCTTTTCCTCCTGGGTCCAATTTGATTCCCAGGTCGCCCTGGTCCAGCCATCCCAAGACTGACGGTCCCTTCTCTGAGATATATAGCTTGCAGAACACTGACCGGCTTCTGAACTCAAACTTCAAGGGTCGCAATCCCGCCATTGGAATGCGGTCGCCGTTATATGTGACTGGTCGGATGTCCAGTTTCTCTAGTTCTGGCCCCAAGTGTGGTCTGAAAGTTCCGTCCCACACCGCTCTCTGGACAATGGTGTAGGGAGAGCCAGTATCCGCTACAACACTTATGGGTATTCCGCCAATCGTCATTTCCAGAACAGGTTTGGTTGCCCTTTTTCCATCCACACACAGCACCTGGTCGTATATGCACAGAACTGTGACCACCTCTTCTTCTGCGTTTTCTTCCTGGTCTTCCTCGCCCTGGTCGATGTATTTCACCACGCTCTTGGACGATTTCTTCTGGCACACTTTCTCATAGTGGCCGATGATACCACAGTACATGCATTTGGCCCGGAACGCTGGGCATTTCCTGTCGTATGCCTCATGGGACCAACTTCCACATCTGTAGCACGTTTTCTTGTTGTCGTTGCTTGCTTGTTTCCCTGGGGGTCCGGTGTTGCCTTGCCATTTGTTGGGTCCCTTTGGGGTGGAACCCTTGTACTTATGGTCTCTGCGCGGTTCCTCGTTGTATACCCTGTTTACCATGGTATTAGGCGTCGTTTCTTTCTTGGTTGCGTCTGCACACCTGCGCGCCATTTCCGCCCTTTTGACGATGACCATTACTTCCTTGAGTGTGGTGTCCCCACTTGCCCACAGCTTGTCCTGAATGTTCGTGCTGGTAGTGTGCATCACTATCTGGTCTTTAATGAACTCCTCCTCCCATGCTCCGTACCTGCACGTGGTCGCCAGCTTCTTCAGGGCTGCCACATACTCTTCTACCGACTCTCCCGGCCGTTGTCTCCTCTGCTGGAAGTTGAATCTGTCGACTGATACACATACCATGGGCCGGTAGTGTTCGTTCAGGTCATCAATAGCATGGGCATATACATCATCGTCTGTGCTTCCTCTTTGTTTGGGTACCAGGCTTTTGTATATTCTAAGTCCTTCTGGTCCCAGATTGAGTAATAGTATGCGCTTTTTCCTTTTAGGGTTAAATTGTTCCTCACTCTCGTCTCCCAGAACCCCTATGAAATTGTCTATATATTCTCTCCAGTCTTCCCACTTCATTAGTGGTTCCCCTGGCTTGGGCAGGAATTGGACGGGCGCAATTGTGTATCCTGCTGGTGTGCTCATTTTCTCCTCCTTAACTGTGGGTGTTGTGCTCCCTTTGTTACTGGGGCTACCTGGGGTGCTGTCCATTTCTTCTTTCCCTGGTTGCAATTGGGGACTCTCAGAGTCAGCCCCCTCCCCCTCCTTTGTGGTAGCCAGCGCTAATTCTCACTTTATTGTGGTCGATTTGTTTTGGCGCGCTTTTGTTTCCTGACTCCTCTTGGGTCTTTATGCTTACTAGCCTGCTGCTTTCCCTTTCAGGGTGTCTATGGGCTCTGCCGTGCTCTTTAGGGTCCAGTACCTTAATTAGAGGCTTCTGTGCGAGCTCTGTCCGCCTTGTGCTCGTCCTGGCCGCTTGTCCGTGCTGAACAGACCTCTGTCAGGGTCTGGGCTCACTAGTGTGCTGTTGTCTCCCTCAGTGTACCCTCGTGGTGGGTCCTTTTTTTTTTCCTTTGGGGTGCCTGGTGGTGGCTTCCCGACCTCGTCGCCACTGTAGTGAGGCTAATTGCCAATAAGACGCTGCACTTTAATTGTTGATAAATGCTTATTTATTCATAAACTGTACTTTCCTAAAGAGCGCCGAGCCGGCGCTGATGTCCGTATGCGTTCGCGCCTCCTAATGAGCCCAAAATGGCCGCTCGCACGTCACGTAATGACGTGACGTGCAACAACTAGTGCGCCACTACAGTATTCTGATCATGGGCCTCACAAAAATTCAAGTGAAGGCGTCACCTGTTGATGAAATAAGTATGCGCAGTGATCTATACGCCCAGCGAGGCAATTAGGGTAAAGGAAACATAACCTTGAGAGCAGCGACTAAGATCTTTAATTTCCAGCTGTTCAGGTTTCTATTACAACATGCCCACTACAGTTTATCATGCCTAAAATTACAATTGGTAAGTGATTAGACGCGACAACGTACTAAAAGAAAAGATTACCATTTATAAATGTCTTGCTTCTACCCCCCACTGTAAAGACATGACTGGAGGAACCAGCTTTTTCTTTATCAGAGCAACGACCTCTGAGATTTTCAAAAATATTGGGGCATATTATCAAGACAGGCAATAAAATTATCGCCGTTGTAGCGGCAGTTTTCTGCCGCTACAACGGCGATAATTGTATTGCCTGTCTTGATAATATGCCCCATTGTTTCACATTAATTGACGTAAATACCACGCTCCTTTATTTTTTTTAATGTAAAATATCAAGTGACAATATTCCTTCTCTACCTTTTCAATAGATGTTATCTATTTTCCCGAGATACCATGGTCTTTGAAAATAAAAAAAGATCCATAAACAAACCTTGAGTACAGTTGCTCTGATACCACCTTCAGTTTCTCACAAAGAAATGCAAAGTTCAGTTCCCATTGGTTGCTGTGCCCCTAATTTAACTCCAGTGTTTTCTTTCCCCATGCCATGCTTCCTCATGACACCTACGTTAGTTGAAATTAAATTAAATGAAATTTAATTTATAAAGCGCATGGCTGCCCGAGAGCGTCCCAGCGCTGCAGAACAAAGGGCAAACTGAAGAGGGTACCGTTAATTAGGGCTCATTGGGAAAGAGAGATGTTTTAAGGAGCTTCCGAAACTTCAGATAGCTGGGTTCAGTTCGAATCATGACAGGAAGGGCATTCCAAAGCGTTGCCTCATTAACCGAGAATTGACGTCCCCCAGCGCGCGCCTTCCTCACTGACAATGGCCAAGTTTCCGAGGTCAGAACGGAAAGTCCGAGAGGACTTGTAGGGGCGGATCAGATTCCTAAGGATAGGGGGTCCCCCCCCCCTGAAGTGCCTTGAGGGTTATGCAAAGAGATTTACATTTTATTCATTCACGAATCGGCAACCAGTGAAGAGATCTCAGTGCCGGCTTGGCCGAGGATCTTATTGAGGAGCCGGTAAGCAGCCTGGCTGCTGAATTCTGAACACGTTGGAGCGTGTTGATGGTGGCTTCAGGTGCCGCCAGAAACAAGGCATTGCTGTAATCCAGTCTAGATAATATTAGCCCCTGGATTAGCAGCTTCCTGGACTGAAATGGCAAGAGTTGTAGAACCTTCCGCACAGACCGGAGTAGGCCATAGCATATACCTGCTGTTTTCTTTGCTTGAGTCCTGAAGGTCAGGTCCCTCTCGAACCATATCCCTAAACTTTTGATTTCATCTTTCGGGGCGAGAACATCACCCAGGCAGGGAGGCCAGATGGATTTAGGTAAGGATGTTAGTTGGTGGCCCAGGAGCATAAGCTCTGTTTTGGCTCCGTTCAGTTTGAGCCGAGAGCTGGTCATCCAGGAATGTATTCCCGAAAGGCAGGCAAATAGATTTTACGAGCACCTCTCTTGTTGGGATAGCGAGACGACTAGTTGGGTGTTTTCCGCGTAGGTAACTATTTTAATCCCAAAAGGATTAACCACATCCTCCAGTGGGGCCATATAAACGTTGAAAAGGGTAGGGCTCAGTGAAAAGCCCTGAGGCACTCCACACTGCAGGGGGATAGATTTAGAAAGAGCGCTGCCTTCCCAGATCTGAAAAGATCGATTGCTCAAAAAAGATGAGAGCCATTGTAAGGCCATACTCCCAATCTAGCGAGGTGCTGACTTAAAATTCCATGGTCCACCGTGTGGAAAGCTGCACTTAGATCCAGGAGGATCGTGACAGCAGATCCCCCTGAATCCAAGATGCATCTTGCCTCTTCCGCCACCGCTATCATGGCAGAATCGGTACCCTGACCCGGGCGAAAGCCCGTTTGGGAATTACGCAGCAGTTTGTTGTTTTCCAGAAAGGAGGAGAGCTGCTGGTTGACCATTTTCTCTGCGATTTTACTGAGGCCTGGTAACAACGATATTAGGCGGAAGTTGGCCAGGTCAGAAGGATCGAGACCTGGCTTTTTTAGAAGGGCCTTCACCCTGGCCTGCTTCCAGCTAGGGGGGACAACTCCACTGGTAAGGGAGGCATTTACAAGTTCAGTTGCTAAGGGGGCAATGGCATCTGAAATCCGCTTGAGAATATACATAGGCGCGGGATCAGACGGAGAGCCACTTTTCATAGAGGACAGGGCTTTACAGAAATCTTCCCTGGATATATGGGTAAAGGATTCCAGGAAAGGGCCAGGGATAGGGGCAGAGTGGTCATCAGAATCAGGAATTGGCACACTATATGGTAGACTATCTAAAACATTTTGAATTTTTGTGTCAAAAAAGTCAGCTAATTGGTTACATCTTGCTTCTGAGCACTCCTGCCTAATTGGGGGGGGGAAGGTACCATAAGGAGTTCTTTTACTTTTACTATTTTGAAGGTTTCCCCGGATGAGTTCGAAGAAGTTTTAATTCTCTCTTCGAAGAAAGCCGCCTGGGCCTTTTTCAGGGCAGCTTTATAAAGTCTCATGGCGGATCGGTATGCCGCTTTATTGTTGGATGCCCAGTCTTTTTGCCATATGCGTTCTAGTTTTTTGCATGTTTTTCTAAGATTTCCGAGTTCCATCGTGTACCATGGTGATTTAAAGACACTACTCTTCTTTGTTAGACTTTTTCTGTGTAGTACCACAGCAAGGGAATTATTCAGCCAACTTCGGAAATTTATATCTGTCGCTAATGGATCTGGCTCCGGCAGGGGAGCTGATTGTTCAAGTGTCTGAGTCAGTCTCTCCAAGGATAGCTTAGACCTAGCCCTCTCTAAGGTGCGAGATAATGTGACATGTGGTGGGTCCGTACAAGTTTTCCATACAAAGGGCACTAAAAGATGATCGGACCATGAGAGAGGGAGAGGGGGGCTAGAATCCAACTGAAAAATATTAGAAAATATTGGGTCAAGTAGGTGTCCTTTGGAGTGAGTGGGCTCTTTATTTATAAGATTCAGCTCGAAGGATTTAAAATCGAGCCTGAGATCAGCCGCCACCTTGTCATGGTATACAACCTTTAGCATGCATCTTTTAGCACGCACTACCATTACCACGCATCTGTTACAACGCACACCATTACAATGCATAGCGCTTTGAGGCAATCTGACTTAGGGAATGGCTAGTGAATAGGTTAATTTACTATCCAATAACCTTCCCTAGTGTCCACGGGGACTGGTGTTGGAATAGTAAATTAAACTATTCACTATCCAGCACCCAAAGCACTATGCGTTGTAAAGGTATCGCGTTGTAAAAAATGCGTGGTAATTGTATGCGTGGTAAAAGTGTGCGTGCTAACATCATACATCCCCTTGTCATCGGGGTCATCAAAGTGTAAAATAAGTCCTCCTAATATTATAAAATTAGGTGAAGACGCAGCTGCGGATATAGTAGTATCTAGTGTCATATGGATACTTCATTACATATATTGCGTTAAGTTAGCATGAGTGTATTACATGTTTAAACAGCCGTTTTTCCTTCAGGCTTCAGTTTTGCACACGACACGTACTTGTTGTTGTAGCTTTCAGCCTAGAAGTGGTGAGGTGTTTTATTTGAGAATAATATGTTATTCCTAAGCTATCAGCTTTGCCTTGTACACTTGGTACAACTGTCTGCACACTGAGAGCTGCACACTCTAAGATTAACCTAACACAAGGTTGCTGGGAAGTCTGATCCTCGCACCACATTAGACATTAGACATAACACAAATAATGTTGATGCCAACATTTTGGGCTCTACGCGGGTTTAAGATAGAGTTACACGGAATGAACGCAGACACTTGGTGCTGCGCATGAAGAGAACTGGTAGATGCTGATGTGAACTGCTCCTACTGACATTGAGAGGTATGGGGTCGCCCTGCTAAAGCCCGAATGAGACCTTCTTAGATATAATATAATATGCTAGATAGGGTGCGCGAAATATAGGTGATATAGATTTCTATAGAAATTGCATTGTAACATGCTAGCACCTTTTGCTTACTATGGATTAGTGACTATGCTGCTGACTCTGATTTTTATAATCTGCATTTTGGTATTATACAAGATACTGCGTTTGAGAACTTTGCATTGAATAATAAATATTTCAAACTTGCACTTGTGTTCTTTGACTCTCAGTTTTGGTTTGAAATGATTATAGAACGAAAGAGTGTTCATGTGTTCCACGACTCCTGAGGTATTCTAAAGATCATGTTCTGGTTTGTCTAATACATGTATCATTCCATAATGATCCATGAGACACTGTAGCTAGCTAGGTAACTAGATTTCTGACACTGAGATGAGTTTTTGGATCATCCTAACTCACTAAGGTTCTAGATCTCTATGCACAGTTCTGTGGGAGAACGGAAACCCTGCTACATGGCGCCCAACGGATTGGTTGGCCGTATTTCATGACACTCGAGTAGTATATCATTCAGACCTTGACACCTTCATTCCCGTTTCCGGAAAACGGTGGTGTCGGAAAAACCTACCTATTTATGTGATAGGTGTTTTCAAGCTTGAATTCTTCTAAAAAACGGTTTCTTTGAATTACTACCCAGTTGTGCTACACTCAGTTCTTTGTCTGGTCTTTCATCTTCCTGTGCTAACATGGCAGTGGAAATAGCGCAGCATAGCCGCGTCGCGGTTCGCGATCACTTGCGGGGATATAATGTACCCGCTGAAGGCTTAGCTGTGGTTCTAGTTGTGAGTGCGGAACATGCGTACCCGTACGAATTGTTTTATTCCTGGGTGACATTTCCGGAAGTAGACGCTAATTCGGGTGTCTATCACACATACACTGCCTCAGCAGTACCGGCAGCTTATGCTCCGTACAGGGCACTGGAAGTACCTATTGACGCTTGGCAGCACGGTGTTTGGTTTGGTGGCGCCCTACCCCATTCTTTGAACGCTACGAGGTTAGGTCCTTTGTCCATTCCGGGCACAAATTGGCCCGCCTTGGGTGGATTTACTCCTCATCCTAATCGCGCCACGTGTAACGTAGCCGACCTGAGACGTCTACATGAGGTCTCGGTTGAAGTGATTAGAGCGCTTGTTCATTACATTAGTCGTAATATTCAAGGCGCAGCCCCCGCAGGTGCGCAGCTTCGAGCAGAACAGGCTGGTTTGAAAATCAGTCCTGTCTTGGTGAATTCCGTTATGGGCAGAAAGCCAGATAGTACGGATGAATTTCCTTACTGGCTAGCCGAGAAATTCGACCAGTTAGAGGCTGTGTTTCCTAATACGACTCCGAGTGAAAAACACCGGATTCTTACGCTTAGTTTACCGAAGGAAATAGCCCCGGACCTTGCTGACTGTGAGACATGGGGTAAGACTTTTGCAGCGGTTTACTCGAGGTGCTTTGGCACACCGTCAGTTTCGAACCTGTCTGCGATCCTCAAGCGTGTTCAGGATGATCACGGACCTGAGTCGGCGGTTGAGTTGGGTATGCGCCTGAACGGTTCATTTGAGACAGTTTGCGGTATTATCCTTGCCAATGTAAAAGGGGATGCAATGAACTTTCAGGTGGCCAATGGTCTGGCGTTAGTACCCGATGCCGAGAAACCCCGTCAGCTGGCAAAAATTATTGTGGCGGCTTATAAAACGGTTGGCCGCAATTCAAGGGGTGCGAAGGTTTTTCTGGAAAAAGAAAAGAAGCAACCCCAGGGGCAGTCTTCGGAAACAGGTGGACAGCCCAAGTCCAAAAAACAAACTTGGCCGAAAAAGCAGAATAGGGGTAAACAACAGCAACAACAGACACAGGTCTCTGGTCCGACACCTTCGCCACCTGCGCAGTCTGAGCGAGTTTATGAATTGCGCGATCGCGCTACGATTAAATCGCCTGACAGATATCAGGCAACTGACCAACGCTCTCCTCGTTCCTTTCAGGACTCATCGGCTCCATCATCCGGTGGTGGAGGGGGCGGCAGGGGCAGGGGTGGTCAGCAAGGACGTGGCCAGCCCCGCACGCGAAGTGAAGGGGACAAGCGGGACGACTCTACGCCAAAGAGACCGCAGTTTGCCAAGAAGAAAGTCGCTGCCTTAACGGCGCATCGATATGCCCCAGATAGTGAGAACGCGGCTTCGGAATCTGACGTGGGCTCTGACCTTGCTGGACAGCGCGGCGGAGATTACCATAGTGAGAGAGGCCCTCCGTCCACTGTTGAAGGTGACAGCGACTGACACTTATGTTGTAATCGAAACAGCTGATACACATGTTGCTCCCCCTGAAAGGCTTTTTGAAATTGTCCTGTTAATTGAAGGTGACATGCAGCGAACTGTAAAAGGGGTATTTTGGGAAAATCTTTCGGATACGTATGACATTTTGCTTTCGGAGGCTGACTGGCCCCCACCTTTTGTTCTCGAAGCTCCGCGAGGGGAGGAGGTAATCCTCCCCAGTTTCGCGCACACTGTACCGAGAGTGGAAGCGCTGCATTTTGCAGAAGAGTGGGCTCTGGCGCTTGCGCCGGCTGTGTACCGAAATCAATGTGGCTGGGATAAATTGTCCCCTAGCCATGAGATTCCATTACGGTCACAGCCTCAGCCACAACCCCAGTACCCCATACGGCGTGAAGCTAAAGCTTCGGTCGCGGCTATCCTTGAACAATTGGAATATCAAGGTGTAATTGAAACGTGTGTGTCACCAATGAATAATCCCCTTTTTACTGTTAACAAGCCGGACGGCTCATATCGTCTAGTTTTGGATTACCGGCATTTGAACTCGCATTGCCGTAACTGTGCAGTACAGAATACTCACGGCTCTGCCCTAGTGAATAGTCTTGAGCGTAAACGGTTCAAAACCACGCTTGACATTTCCAATGGTTTTTATGCACATAGATTAGATGGTCTAAGTTCCCAATGGACCAGTTTTACATGCGGCGGCGTACAAAAAAAGTTTAAACGACTCCCAATGGGATACAAAAATAGTCCTGGAGTGTTTTCCGCTCGCATTGTCTCTCTTTTGGAGAGTTTCGACCCAGTTGCATGTTCGTATGTGGATGACATTTATCTCACAGACGACGAGCTTTGGGTGCATCTGTGTCGAGTAAACAGCATAATTTGTAACTTTGCAGACATGGGTTACAAGTTTAACTTTGCTAAATCACACATTGCAGAGTACACAGTGTTGTTTCTAGGTTATGAACTTAACCATGAAGGAAAAGGATTGGCTCCTCACTTCCTGGAGAAGTGCGCGCAGTTGCGCTCTCCGACAACACTGAAAAAATTACAGTCTTTACTGGGTTTTTTAAATTTCGGGAGGACATACATTCCGGAATATGCCCAGCGTATCAAGCCTTTATATGCCTTGGTACAACCATCTTTTTCCAAATCATGCTGGCTGCCTGAGCATTCAGCCATTCTGCAGTCTTTGCAGGCTGATTTGCTCACTTCTGACTACTTACAGACCCGTGATAACCGGACCAACCTGGTGATAAGAATAATCCCTGGGACGGTGGGTTTCACGTACCTGACTTTTAATGAGGGGGATACTGTACCTATTGCTTACAAATCACACTTGTACACTTCGGCTGAACTGCGTTTTTCCACTGTGGAGAAAGTGTTAACGGCTGTGCAGATGGCAATTCTTAAGGAACGTGCCCTGTCGCAGGGAAAGCGCATGTTGGTTGTTACCCCGTGTCCTGCCTTGGAGGCGGTCACGAAAGCCAGTGTACCTAATTCTAAAGCTTTGCACCCTCGGTGGATTCAGTGGGCTACTTCCTTGACATCTCAGGATGTCACGTTTATTTTTGACGCTGCTTTACGGTCGCAGGAGTATTTACAGTATGAATTTGTTCATCCTGCTCCTTTAGCAATGCGGCCGTTGGAGGATTTCCACTGTATCATTTACACGGATGGTTCGGCGCAGGTTGCGCATGGCTCTAAACATGCCTACGTTTCCGCTTGCGCCATTGTGGTCGGTGCCATGGTGAACGATGAGTTCAAGTCCAGTGTCGTGCACACGCAGACACTTGGAGACTGCACCGCACAATTAGCAGAGCTCCGTGCTCTTATGCTTGCATTGGAGTACGCAGATCCTAGTGTGACAACTTTACCACGCTGTTGGCAATTCGCTTGCTGATGAGGCAGCGAAGTCTGCGGTATCAAAATACTTAGTTGCAGCGGTCACGAGGTCCAAGAGCAAAATAGATGACGACATCTTGGCGGCTGTTGCTGCCACGGCGAAGGGAGGTAAATATCCTGCGGGGTTCCCTTCGAAATACACATACCACTTAAGTCCCGATAAGGTTCCTTATGTGAAAATTCCTGAAGTTGGAGAGCGTCTGATTCCCAACTCGGATCGCAGAGCTTCTCTGATTACAGTGGCTCATGAAGGTGTGGCGTCTGCGCATGCGGGCGTCTCAGCCACTGTATCACAGCTACAACAGAGGTTCTGGTGGCGGGGACTGTACAAACAGACGCGCGATTATGTCCTTATGTGTGACATTTGTCAGCAGATTAAGCCTTCTACTGCTGCGCGTCCGCCTCAGACAAAGTTGTACATTTCTAATAAACCGCTTGGTTGTGTTTATTTGGATCACTGCGGTCCTTTCTCTTCTGATACTACGTATAAATACATCTTAGTAGCAGTTGACTCATGCACACGCTTTGTGTGGTTATGGCCGCATCGCAGCGCTGATTCACGGACTGTCATTAAGGATTTGCGTGTCTTTGTGGGAATCTTTGCTTGTGGTGCTTTCCATTCGGACCAGGGTCCGGCTTTCGCCTCTAAGGCGTATAAGGATGCTATGGTTTCGTTGGGAGTACAGGTGAAGTTTTCAAGCCCCTACAGGCCTGAGGGCAATTCTGTGGTAGAAAGAATGAACCGCGACTTAAAGCAATCTTTGACAGCCCGAGTTATAGGCACTGGTAGAAACTGGCTGTCCCACCTCTATGGCGTGCAGCGTGCGCTTAATAATCTCCCTAGAAGGTCTCTGGGTGGGCGGACCCCATACGAAATGCTCTTTGGTATCAAGATGTACGTCCCTGACCTTGATGGTGCAGACTGCCAGGCCCAGGCCGCGGCCTTTGACGTAGATGAACATTGCAATGTTTTACAGGATCTACAAAAGACCAGAGACAGTCTTGCAAAGGAACACTTGCCCTCCACGTCGGATGATGCGTTGCAGATCCCGGTAGTTGGCTGGCTACCCCAAGTTGGAGAACTGGTTCGAGAGAAGATCGATAACAAAAAGGAATTTGGTCCCTCATATCGAGCGCCAGTTCGGGTCCTTGGAGTGAAGGGCACAAGAACAGTCATTTTACCACCACTTCCAGGTCGTAAAGAAAACAGATTTATTTCTATTGACAATGTCAAGACACACAGGGTGGCCGATTCTTCATAGCATGACACCGGCTGTATCCTGTCCTTCCGTGGTGAGGCACTCTGTGCTGGCTATTACATCCGGTGCAAATCAGGAGGTGTCCCTCGAGATGCCTGCCATGACAAGTCCTTTATTAAATACTATTCCTGTTACTAACATTGATGAGGTGACCTATGCAGATCCTGCTGATTTATCCATGTCCGATTTACATGCACGTTTGGCTAACCAGTCCAGATTCTCTTTTGACTCTGTTTAGGAACTTTCAAAAAAACCATCAACTATTGCAAAATATGCCACGTTGTTTAAAAAATATTTTTTAATTCCGCCTTGGACATACGTTTGGCTGATACTATTTTCGTTTTATCTTTTTATGTCAATTGGTTTTGTGTTTTATTTTTTCCGCCTGATTGATGGCCATTATGTGAAAGAAAGAACAGGAATTCGGTACCTTAATGGAACATTGGCCCCTCACTCCTCCTCGCATTCGGCACACAGACTAAAGAGAGACTTACATTCAGTACAAATTACTGCTTGGCCTGTCCTTGATGGGATTGTGTGGGATGCGGTTAGGTTTCAGATACATGGCCCCACAGAAGTTATTAATGTTCCTAATGTGCTTAGAGTAAACATGGGAGATGTGATTAAGCAAAATATTCGTTCTGATGATTGGGATCTTCAGGCAGTAGAAGCATTATTCTCTGATTTAAAATATTATGCGGCTTTTGATGATGAGGATTTATATTTAGATTCTGTCAATTATGGTGATTTATTTTGTTACCAACATTATGGAAATCATTTCTTGCACAAGACAAGTTCCAGGCGGGTTCCTGTGAATTACACTCAGTGGGAACATTGCCCTGCTCCTTTACAGGGGAGCTCAAGTACTTTTTTGGGAAAATACTCTTACTTTACAGATTTTAATCAATCAAATCCTGAGTCGTTTTACTTCAAGGTGAAACAGAAATCAATGCCAAAAGTTAGACTGACTGACACAAAATTGTTGTATTCAAAGTCCTTTCTAGAAAGGTTATCTGTGGATGGCTATGAGTTATGGAAGGATGTTATTGACCTTAAATCGGTTTGGGGTACCAAAGATTGGCAGGTACAAGGCACTGAGGCTTTGCATCGTGCATGTCTCATCCCAAATCACATGTTGTTTTTAAATTCGACTATTTCCCAAACAACGTGTTTTGGATTGGCTACATCTAAAAAATTAAATACCCCTACTATCCCTGATTTGGAAGAATATTCGGGTTGGAGTAATTTCACTACCTTGTCCATAAATCAGATACAAGCTCTTTTGCAAAATTCCTCCTTTAATATTTCCAGTTTTGATCCGGATGGGTGGCTTTTATGGCAAAGAAGCTCTGATTCTTGCCAAAGTCGTTTTTTGGGTTTGTCTGAGGGTTTTACACACATCAGGCCAGATCCCAGGTTTGACCAAGATCACACTGTTACAACTTATTCAGTAGGCAAATTGTGTCAGAACTGGTTACAACATTCCACTTTAGCTGCAGTTAAACTGCATTTGTCCCAGTTGAATGAAAACATAGAGTTAAATGATTTTATAAAAGGCCCAACTATGGGTAGGTCTAAACGCTTTATTTATGCTATTTACAATGAAATTTGGAAATTTTCAAGAGTCGAAGCAGCTAAACGCCTGAGGGCTATTGATCAAGCCAATTTGGAAAAAGTGCTTGCAGTAGTTGATAATAGTATTAACACGCTTTCTTCCAGAATTTACACATTGGATAATATTGTTTCTTCTGTTGTTGATATTGTACATGATGAAGTGTCCACGTTATACCATGGTCAAAATCAATTACGTTCTGTAATGCAGTTTGCCTGGACTCTACAGACAATTAAGGCTGGTCGAGTTCCCTGGACCTCATTGAACGTTTCATCACTTTTTGCCCCTTTTAATCTTACTGATAAACAACGCATGCTTTCAATGCGTGATGCATCGTTTTCTATGTTACATATTGAGAGGCTAGAATCCTTACCTTTTTCTGTTGCTGAAACCACCACTGCCACGTGGCTTATTCATGGTTTAATTACATTACCATTTCCCTTATATAAATTTACTAACTGTATGCGGTATATTGCTATAGGACGATATGAGCCACTAGGCAATGCATTCCTACATGAGGCTTGGTCATTACCATACACATACAGATGTCTGAAAGATGGAAAAGAAGTGAATCTTAATGGTGAGGAATGCACACAGTCACCTGACCATTCATTAATATGCAGACACATTCAGTTACACGGTTCTTGTAATCAGGACCGCCCAAATTTAGCATGTGTTTTAAAAGGCACGCCAGTTCCAGCAGTAGTGCCCACATTTACATTATTAGCTAATGGTAGTTATTTGCTTTTAAACAATGAATTATGTTGTGGTTTATTAATTGGTGTGGCTTATATAGTTACTGTATCAGAGCGTGTAGTGTGCTGCAAGAACGTTCTATACCCACCCACGCATGGCTCTTCAGATGTCTCCATCTGGCCTCGGATCCCAACCTTGGAAGCGAAATTCAATGGTTTAAGCAGAATAAGGGCTCTTTTGTCTCAAAAACAAGTGACCCTGAGTTCGGCCCGGGAAACTTATGTCCTTCACATAGCTAACACCCGCACAGAGGTGCAGGCGCTTTTAAACACTGATTTGCCATTTCATTTCTGCGAGCTGGTACACCAGATTTTTAATGCTTCTTCAACGACTGGGCTGGCGCATTTTTTTAAACTAGTAAGCAGTGGACTCGTGACTACGTTTGAAAAAGTTTTTGGTATCATTCCCACGTTTTTCCACACTATTTTTGGGAGTTTGTTTGGTGGAATACCTGTGTTGCTGGCTGTGGCCGCAGGCTTTCTGTTGGTGTTTTACTTCATAAAACATGGATGCCCATCCTGCGCAAGACGCCGTTCAACGCCTCCTGACACTGTGCCGTAATCGGATGCTCAATTACTATGGAACTTTGCCGCTTGCAGCATTAAGCACGGCCTATAGATTGTCATTTCGGTTCACCGACTTCACGTGTGTCCAACCTGTGTTTCACTGCCTAAACTGCGAGTTCGATTGGGCCATTGATTTGTGCCTATGCTTGAGGACTGCTCCTGACGTCGATTTTGATCAGCTAATGCGTCCCGTTGTGGCTCACGAGCTGATCTGTTCTGGCGAGAGAGTTATGGCCTTGGCAGCGATAAATGGAGTTCTGGGCCAATGGGAGATCTCTGCAGCGGCGAATGCCTTTCTGACACACAGCGTTCTGGTGAACCCACCGAGTTGTCCTCTGACGTTGCAAGAGGATCCGATGCTGGAGGAGCACGTATGTTCTTTCCCATTGCTAAATTGGATGGCTGAACTATTTTCGGATGATGGCAGTGATTTCATACTGGAGGCTGTTGCAACTTTCTTTGCATATACTTTCCAATCGTGAGATGCCTGGAAGGAATGCTTTGTTGTGAAATATGACTTTCCCCTCGCTGAATTGGAGGGATGGACTATGTTCAGCTGATGGAGAGTTCGCTCACGTGAGGTTGCTGGAGATAACGTCTAAGTGGCACATGACTTTGGATATCGGATGAGTGCCTTGGTTTTTTCTCTTACAAACATTTGAATGGAAGCGACCTGGTCATACATTTCATAATTTTTTGAACCGGGCGGAAGACTTTTGGTTCAAGACTTTTGATATTTTTTAGATTTGATGCCACTGTAGGCATTCATACATATTCATTCATACATATTCATTCATACATATTTTTAGCTTATTTTGGCTCAAAACTATTGAATTTTGCTTTCAAATTGTGTATCTGATTTAGTATTGCCTTTTCCCTTATGATTGGCGGTGCTCGGACCAATGGGGGGGTGTCATATGGATACTTCATTACATATATTGCGTTAAGTTAGCATGAGTGTATTACATGTTTAAACAGCCGTTTTTCCTTCAGGCTTCAGTTTTGCACACGACACGTACTTGTTGTTGTAGCTTTCAGCCTAGAAGTGGTGAGGTGTTTTATTTGAGAATAATATGTTATTCCTAAGCTATCAGCTTTGCCTTGTACACTTGGTACAACTGTCTGCACACTGAGAGCTGCACACTCTAAGATTAACCTAACACAAGGTTGCTGGGAAGTCTGATCCTCGCACCACATTAGACATTAGACATAACACAAATAATGTTGATGCCAACATTTTGGGCTCTACGCGGGTTTAAGATAGAGTTACACGGAATGAACGCAGACACTTGGTGCTGCGCATGAAGAGAACTGGTAGATGCTGATGTGAACTGCTCCTACTGACATTGAGAGGTATGGGGTCGCCCTGCTAAAGCCCGAATGAGACCTTCTTAGATATAATATAATATGCTAGATAGGGTGCGCGAAATATAGGTGATATAGATTTCTATAGAAATTGCATTGTAACATGCTAGCACCTTTTGCTTACTATGGATTAGTGACTATGCTGCTGACTCTGATTTTTATAATCTGCATTTTGGTATTATACAAGATACTGCGTTTGAGAACTTTGCATTGAATAATAAATATTTCAAACTTGCACTTGTGTTCTTTGACTCTCAGTTTTGGTTTGAAATGATTATAGAACGAAAGAGTGTTCATGTGTTCCACGACTCCTGAGGTATTCTAAAGATCATGTTCTGGTTTGTCTAATACATGTATCATTCCATAATGATCCATGAGACACTGTAGCTAGCTAGGTAACTAGATTTCTGACACTGAGATGAGTTTTTGGATCATCCTAACTCACTAAGGTTCTAGATCTCTATGCACAGTTCTGTGGGAGAACGGAAACCCTGCTACACTAGAAGGGATCCTATGAATTGTTTTATACAGCCCGGAGTACGATAAATGAGGAGACCTGTCAGAGAGTTATTAGGGGTGATTTGAATAATGAAATGACTACTTCCTGAGTCAGCTATGCAACTATCTTCAATCCTACAGGTAAACCTGTCTTTATAGACTATGGCAAGCCCACCTCCCTTCCCATGCGACCTATGTTGGCATTGAATAAGGAAACCATCCGGAAGAGCGATAGCGATATCGAATTCCGAGTTGGGCGATAGCCAAGTCTCTGTTAGAAACAGTATATCAAGATTCTCATCCTGGATCATAAGGTTAAGTTATACCGCGTGCTTAGGTAGTGACCTGCAATTAAGAAGTGCCATGCTAAGATGACTCAAAGCCTGTTCACCCGATTTCTTTGCTCGGGTGATTTTAGGACACAACTTACATTGCCTGAATTGGCTATCAGACCTCTCAAGCTGACCACACAGCGGGCCTACCTTTTGTCTTAGCTGTAAGAGCTCGTCCCTGGGGTATATCTTGCGATGTTTAGGGGGGACGGGCATAGTTTTTGGCCCTAGGCTCGGTCTGGCGCGGACGGGCGCAGACGGACTTGCCTCTGGCGCGCCATTGGCGTGCCCGCTGCGCCCACTGCGCGGACAGGAAGTGACGTTCATTTTATAGTGTCTGGGCCGTCAATCGCCCGAGCACTAGTGCGCTAAACGTCTGCCTCTTTTAAGATGGCGCCCGAAGTCTGCGCCCGTGGGGTAGCTGCCTGAGACCTAGCAGAGCCCTAAATCAGTCCCCGGTTCCCAAGTAAGCAAAGAGGAGGTACCACAGATTCGGAGGACAAACTAGTCTAGGCACAATACATGATTTTTAAAATAAAGTAAAAGCACCAAAATGCGTGATTTAAAATAGTAAGCAGCCAAGGAGCTGGAGCAAGGTGAAGTCAAGTCAAGTTAAAATTTGTATAGCGCACTACTCACCCAGATGGTCTCAATGCGCTTGAGGGAGGGGGGGTGCATTACTTATCGAATATCCAAGTTTTGAGTTGTTTTCTGAAGGAGAGGTGGCTCTGTGTAAGGCGGAGGTGGGTGGGGAGAGAATTCCAGGTTTTGGCCGCTAAGTAGGAGAAGGATCTTCCCCCCATGGTGGATCTTTGGATGCATGGAATTGCGGCGAGGGCTTGATTGGACGATCGTAGTTGGCGGGTGGGGGTGTAAAAGGTCAGGCGCGTGTTGAGGTATTTGGGTCCTAGGTCGTAGAGGGCTATATGTGCGTGGGTGAGGAGACGGAACGTTATTATCTTGTTGACGGGGAGCCAGTGGAGGTCTCTCAGGTGACCGGAAATGTGAGCTTGGCGGGGAATGTCAAGGATGAGTCTGGCTGAGGCGTTCTGGATGCGTTGGAATTTTTTCTGCAATTTGGCTGTGGTTCCGGCGTAAAGGGTGTTTCCCTAGTCCAGTCGGCTTGTGACCAGTGCATGGGTGACCGACTTTCTTGTTTCGGTGGGTATCCAACGGAAGATTTTTTTGAGCATACGTAGGATGTTGAAACATGATGATGAGATGGCGTTGACTTGTCTGGTCATCGAGAGGGAGGAGTCCAAGATGAAGCCCAGGTTACGTGCGTGGTCGGTTGGTTTGGGTGCGTTGCCCAAGGCCGGTGGCCACCAAGAGTCGTCCCAAGCGGAGGGGATGATCCTAAGATGAGGACTTCCGTTTTGTTTGAGTTCAGTTTTAAACGGCTGTTCTTCATCCATTCGGCTACTTCTTTCATCCCTTCGTGTAGGTTGGTTTTGGCGGTGTTTGGGTCTTTGGTGAGGGAGAGGATCAGCTGGGTGTCGTCTGCGTAGGAGATGATGTTGAGGTTGTGTTGGCGCGCGATGGATGCTAGGGGACTCATGTATACGTTGAAGAGGGTGGGACTGAGTGATGATCCTTGTGGTACGCCGCAAATGACTTCAGTGGCTTCCGATTTGAAAGGAGGAGGCGGACTCTCTGGGTTCTTCCTGCGAGGAACGAGATGATCCAGTCCAATGCTTTTCCTTGTATTCCGACGTTGCTGAGGCGTTGTATAAGGGTGCTATGACAGACTGTGTCGAAGGCTGCGGAGGGGTCCAGTAGGATGAGGGCAGCTGTTTCTCCGTTGTCCAGTAGAGTTCGAATGTCGTCTGTTGCTGCAATGAGGACGGTCTCGGTGCTGTGTTTGGCTTGGAAGCCGGACTGTGATGGGTCGAGGGAGCTGTTGGATTCGAGGAAGGCGGCGAGTTGACTGTTGACGGTTTTCTCAATGACTTTGGCAGGGAATGGGAGGAGCGAAATGGGGCGGTAGTTTTTTAGTTCGGTGGGGTCTGCTGTGGGTTTCTTCAGGAGGGCGCTGAGTTCGGCATGTTTCCAGCTTTCGGGGAAAGTAGCGGAGTTGAGGGAGCAGTTGATAACATCACGGAGATGGGGTGCGATAATGGAGTCTGCTTTGTTAAAAATGTGGTGGGGACATGGGTCGGTTGGCAATCCGGAGTGGATGGAGTTCATCAACCGGATGGTGTCTTCAGTGGTGATTGGGTTCCAGGCGCAAAGGTTGTTGGGGGGGGGTTTGGATCAGAGGTGGGTGGGGTGGACTGGTCGCCAAAGCTGTTATGTATGTCAGCGATTTTGTTGTTGAAGAACGAGGCTAGAGAGTCACAGAAGTCTTGAGAGGGAGTGATGTCGTTGGTGCCGGCGGTGGGGTTGGTAAATTCTTTGACGATGTTGAATAGTTCCTTGCTGTTGTGGGCGTTGTTGTCGAGTCGGTCCTTGAATGCTGATTTCTTGGTGGATCGGATCAGCTGGTGGTGTTTGCGGGTGGCGTTCTTGAAGGTGGCCAAGTTGTCCGTGGTTGGGTTTTTTCGCCAGGTTTTCTCGAGGGTGCGACAGATCTTCTTGGATTTCTTAAGGTCGTCATTGAACCAGGGGGCTTTTTTGCTACCTTGCTTGATTTGATGGTTTTTCAAGGGTGCTAATTCGTTAGCGCTATGGGTGATCCATTGTGTGAGGTTGATGGCTGCTTGATTTGGGTCCAACGATTTGGCAGGAGGGTTTTGGTAAAGCAATGTGAAGAGCTGGTCGGTGGTAATTTTCTTCCAGTTTCTGCGGGGGATTGGTTGTGGGTGGTTGTGGTCTTTTTGTAATTGAAGTGAACGCAGCTGTGGTCCGTCCAATGGAGTTCTGTGGCGTGATTGAAGGAGACGTGCTTGCTGGAGGAGAAGATTGGGTTGAGCGTGTGCCCGGCGTAGTGGGTGGGGGTGTCTACAAGTTGTTTGAGTCCTAGATTGGCGAGGTTGTCCAGAAGGGAGGTGGTGTTGCTGTCGTTCTTTTCCAGGTGGAAGTTGAGGTCTCCTAGTAGAATGTAGTCCTCAGAGGGGAGGGCGTGTGGGCTGATGAAGTCGGCGATGTCTTCGCTGAATTGTGTGTGGGGTCCTGGGGGTCTGTAAATGAGGGTACCTCTGAGTGTGGTCTTAGGGTCGGTGTGGATCTGGAAGTGAAGGTGTTCGGCGGTTGCGAGGTTGTCGTCGGAACTGGTCGTGATGCGGATGGTGTTCTTATGAACGATGGCGATGCCTCCTCCTGTTTGGTTGATGCGGTCCTTTCGGATGATCTTGTAGTCATCCGGGATGGCTATGGCGATGTCGGGCGCTGATGAAGCGTTCATCCAGGTTTCTGTAAGAAAGGCGACGTCCGGCGTTGTGGTGTCTAGTAGGTTCCATAGTTCAGTGGCGTGTTTGTTGACCGATCGGGTATTGAGCAGGATACACTTCAGGTGGTTAGTGTCGGAGCTCTGCTTGGAGTTTGTGGGTTTGGCGAGGGTCCTGATGCAGTCAAACTTGCAGGAGTGGCAGGTGAAGGGTCCATGGGTGTGTCCTGGGGCGGCTTGGTAGCAGTCTGGGAGACGGCCAGAGTTGAGTGCTGAGAGGGTAGCGGTGTCGTACGTAATGCGGGTGGAGATTTTGCGGGGACCAGGGGGTCTGGCGCTGGGCACGGTCCAGGTGCGGACGGGCGTAGACGGGCTTACCTTTGGCGCGCCTTCGGCGCGCATGGGGCACGACCGCTGCGCGTCTGTTGCTCTGACATATGTAGATAGTGGAGGGGGGCAGAGCGAGGGAAGAGCAGCTGAGAGGGAGCGGGGTGGAGAGACGGGCTATGAGGCACAACAACAACAAAATGGCAGCAAAAACAAAAGTGAAACAAGGCGAGGTTGGGGCACAGTCTGTGATGTCGCTAAGATATGGGCAGAGGCACCAGCACAATCGGGCACAAATGATTTATCAAGCAATGCAAGCAGTGCAATACAATGTAGCTCTACGATACCAGTCAGCTCCAAATGATAATGCAGGCAATGAGAGCAATGCAAAACAATATAGTGCTACAGTACCGCAAATAATAATGCCAGCAATGCGAGCGATGCGCAAATTAATTATTAGCAGCAGCGAGCACAATGAGCGGAATAGCTCTACGATACCAAGAGCCAGGGAGCTTGGGGAGCGACCGTTTTTGAGCGAGTCAGGACGGTCACAGCGCAGAAACAGATGGGACGATCTGACTCCCGGCTTTTCGCCTCAGTAGCCCTAAGTTCTCAGGTAGATCGCGTGGTTTCCTGGTCCACTTTATAGTGTCTGGGCCGTCAATCGCCCGAGCACTAGTGGGCTAAACGTCTGCCTCTTCTAAGATGGCGCCCGAAGTCTGCGCCCGTGGGGTAGCTGCCTGAGACCGAGCAGATCCCTAAATCGGCCCCCGGTTCCCAAGTAAGCAAAGAGGAGTTACCCACAGATTCGGAGGACAAACTAGTCTAGGCACAATACATGATTTTTAAAATAAAGTAAAAGCACCAAAATGCGTGATTTAAAATAGTAAGCAGCCAAAGGAGCTGGAGCAAGGTGTGTACGCGTGTGTGTGCCCTGACTCCCGGCTTTTCGCCTCAGGAGCCCTAAGATCGCGTGGTTTCTTGGTCCACTTTATAGTGTCTGGGCCGTCAATTGCCCGAGCACTAGTGCGCTAAACGTCTGCCTCTTCTAAGATGGCACCCGAAGTCGACCGAAGTTTGTGCAAAATTCCTCAAAACTCGAAACAATTGTAAACCAGTGAGGTGAGGTGACTCGGCCTCTCAAAGATTCCAATTAGTACATGTATGCACAGAGAATAAGGAAGAGGCTTTCAGGTCAAACTATTTGTGCAGGATTTTATGTACTTATTGGCGAAAACGTATATGAAAAGGAAAATAAAGGAAATGTCCCTGTACGCAGCTCAGCAAAAGAGTACCAAGCAAAATTCACTACACACATTCTCCAGAAGTAGTGGTTCCAACTGTAACTTTATTTGGCTTAAGGAGGTGACACGAATGGCATACTACCAATTGAGAATTCAGGTCTAATCCCCGGCAAACTATATGTGGCCTTTGTCGATTTGCACACTGCATTCGATTTAGTCCCCGAGGCAAGGCTGTTGAGGGCCTTAAAAGAAATGGGCCACCCTGCTAATCTTTTAAACATGTTAATCAGACTCCATTCTTCCAACACAGTACAGGTCAGGTGGGGCGCGAACAACCATGAAACAGAAACCTTCCCTGTCCAACGTGGAGTGAGGCAGGGTTAACCATGAAACAGAAACCTTCCCTGCCCAACGTGGAGTGAGGGAAAAGAGGGAAAGGCTGGGTCCTGTCTCTGACCGGCTTGGACCACTCTTATGGAACAAACAAAACAAAGTGCCGGACAGTCTGGATTAATGAAAGCAAATGCACACCTAGTATAATTAATTGCTAGGCTGACAAACCATTTGTGATTAATCACTTGTATTTTATGAAAAAGTTTTTTTGAGAAGATTTTTGGCATCAAGGGATACACACCACATTTACAGAAGTTCACAAGTACATTGAAAAAACCAAATGCAATACATTAAATAACAATATACACATATGACAAACGTTATTACAGAAAAACAACTGTGCAATGCCTCAAATAATTACGTTTTACTGAGGCACCAATCCTGGATGAAAAATGAACAAGTGGACAAGCAAAATGAAACACTAGCCTACTTGTTTCCACCACCACTAGATACGTATTACAATTTAACATATGGTGCAAAAGAATAGGAACACACAAAACTAAGCAGAAGTGTAGAATTTGTGCAAGTTATATTCCTATTATGCCCTGGTATTTCAGTATCTGGGTGGAGCAGGACGCCGACGCGTTTCGAACCCGTTAACTAGGTTGAGGGTTCTCCTCAGGACAAGGATTGGGGGGTCGTTGTTGCTGTGAATTTAAAAAAATATATGGTGTCAATGGAATGCTGACCAACACCTCACTAGAGCTGAAACACTGTACGGAAACATGCGAGTACCTTATGCTTGGAATGTCAGGATACTCCCTGTGGGTGAGATGGTATAAACCCTGGTTAGTCTCTGTTACTTTTAAAACAATGTGGGCCTCCATATGATAAATGGACGGTTCAAGGGCACGTACCTTGATGTTTGAAACACTGAAGAGTGTATGGGGTGCCGATGCGCGTGAAATCAATAGTTCTGAAGGTATGCCTGGGGAAAGTAAACAACACTACACATCACATTCCTAACTTCTAGCGCCCTAGTTTGCTTTTACACATGTAGTTTATATCAACCACAAGGGTGAAATTGAATCCTACCTCATTCGGCAGAAATTCGTGATTATGCACGAACTCGAGCGGCGGCCGCCGCGGCAGTTCGGCAACTGTGGGATCAAAGGGGAGCGGTAATTAGAAAAGGACCGGGAAAACGTTCACTCGCTCTTTACAGACATTGTCAAGAGAGGACTTACGTTTTGGACGATTCAATCAAGCGGGACGTCGGACACACAAGCGGCGAGAAACTGGCAACGCGAGTGAGTAGAGGGTGTGTCCGAGTCTTTTTAACGCGTGATGCGTTAGCAGCGGTATGATGGGACATGTAGTCCGCTGGTATACACGCGCCCACAGCAACAATTAGGAAACTCTGTGAAAAGGGTTTTTTTTAAAGAAAGGGGGCGACTGGAGAGGTGTATGTGGATATCTCGTAGTGATGCCATGTACTGTTGGCAATCTGGTGCATATATGATCATGTTAGCGGAGGGAGGCAGAACGAGACAACCCAGATATAACGGGTGCATAGGTACATAAGGTAGTGAGGATGTTCTTTTTGTAAGACACATGAGCGGCACGCGGCAAAAGCAGACAATCGCTGCAGGCAGGCTATCTAAAGATTACTCAGTTCATTAAGATCATTCAGTCCCACCATGGCGGTGTTGAACTTCAAAATGAGGTAAGCCTCTTTCTGTGCAAGGCGAGCATCTGGATCCCCGCCGGCTCCCGGGGTGTTCTTGATGTTCGCTAGGATTGTCCATTTCAGATCATTGGATGAGTGTTCCTTTCGCAAAAAGTGGGATACCAAGGGTGCTGTCAAGACTTTATTGTTTATCCTGGATCTGTGCTGGATGATGCGTTGGCGCACCTCTTGGGTTGTTTTGCCAATGTAGACCTTTCCCCAGGGGCATGTTATGGCATATACTGCGTACTTGGTCTTACAGTTTGTGAAGTTATTATGGCGCCAGAATTTTTGACCGTCCGTGAAGAGGGTTCCTTCTGTAGTCAGACTGCACACTGAGCACGTCCCACATTTACGATGACCCGTTACAGGGCCCATATTGAAAAGGGTAACTTGTGTTTCTTTTTTTGCGACACCTCTTGTGGACGAGATCTGTTGTCCAACGCTTCTGTTTTTTTTTTAAAAGCGAACAGAGGTTTGCCAGTATTGGGTAAGATTTCTTCAATCAGATGCCAATTGCTGCGAATTATTTTCTGTACTGGGTTGGTGTGGGGACCAAAGGTAGAGACACAGACCATTCTCTCGACGTTGGATTTTTCTCATTTTTGCAGGAGATGTTCCCGGGGTGTCCATCTTGCCCTCTTCATGGATTGTTTCAGAAGTTTTGCTGGATAGCCGCGTGCCCTCAGCTTATTAGTCAGAGCGTCCCCATGGGTGGTAAAGTCTTCTGTTCTCGAGCAGTTCCATCTGACCCGTAGGTATTGGCCATATGGGAGGTTGTTCTTCAGGCTTTTGGGGTGGAAACTTGCGTAGTGTAACGCATTATTCCTATCCGTTTTTTTCTGAAAGAGTGTAGACTTCAGGCCTTCTGGTGTAGATTTGATCTCCACATCAAGGAACGGCATAGATCTGCAATCATATGCCAGACTGAATTTTATGTCTGGACTGCGGTTGTTTAGCCACTGGTGGAACTCCTCAAGGGACTCTGATGTGCCATTCCAGATGCACCACACATCATCTATATACCTGAGCCACTGCCCAATGTGCGCTCCATACGGATTGTTGTTATAGACAAATCTCTCTTCATATTGAGCCATGTACAGTATGGCCATTTCTGGGGCGAAGGGACACCCCATCGCCGATCCCTTTATCTGTAGGAACATTTCGTCCTCGAATACGAAAAAGTTCTTTTTGAGGGCGAGAGATGCCAGATTGACGATGAGTTCAGTGGGCACTCTGTGTGGGCGAGGTCTTGAATTGAGATACAGTTCTATCACGTCAACTCCATCCTGCTGTAGAATTTGGGTATATAGAGAGGACACATCCATTGTGACTAAAAGTTGGGTGTTTGGATCAAACTCAACTCCCTCAACTTTAGTTAGAAAATCCATGGTGTCTCGGAGAAAGGATGGGACTTTGATGGTAAACTCCTTCAGGAAAACATCCACAAACTTCGAAATTGGTTCCAGTACCGAGTCGCAACCCGATACTATCGGGCGACCTGGTGGGGCACTAGGATCTTTGTGCACTTTTGGAAGGAAGTACAAATGTGGGGTGCGTGGAAAACGTTTCACCAGAAATTCTGCTTCTTTAGGGCCAATGATCCCATTGTCTCTTGCATCTTTGACAATCCGTGAGATTTCATGGGTGATCTCAGCTGTAGGGTCCTGTGTAATGAGGCGGTACCAGTCGGTGTTGTACACGTGTTTTCTTCCTTCGGCTTTATAGAGGTCTTTAGACCAGAGGACCACTGCGCCTCCCTTGTCCGCTGGTCTGATCACTGCTTCTTGCTGATTCTTCAGGGATGTTATAGCCTGTCTCTGTTCTTTGGAAAGATTATTAGGTATGAATCTTTTTTTCTTTTCCAGCTCATTCAGGGAAGATAACACTTTCTGCTCGAAGGTGACAATATTCTTTGCCATGTTGTTATTAGGCGGACAGAAAAGAGATTTGTTTCGTGGAGTGAGGCAGGGTTGTGTGTTGGCACCCACCCTTTTTACTCTTTTTATCAATAATAATAATAATAGGGAGATTTGTAGAGCGCATGGTGACGCCGACGGCGTGTCCCCGCGCTGAGATCCTAGTGCAGGCTGGAGGGGAGGGAGGAGGAACACTATTGAGAGTAGAGAAGTGTTTTCAGTTTAGCTCTAAAGGTGGGCTCTGAGGGTTCCAGGCGGAGCGCCACAGGGAGTTCATTCCAACTGGACGCTGCTAGGTACCTAAAGGACCTGCCACCCATCCTGGCTTTGGACACCTTAGGAATGGCCAGGCGACGCGTGCCAGATGATCTGAGGGAACGCACGGGCTCATATTGTGTCAGAAGATCTTGCAAGGGGAGGGGTGCCCTACCGTTGATGATCCGGTGGCACGTGCAGAGTGCTTTAAATTTCACCCTGTTTCTCACCGGGAGCCAGTGGAGTGCTTGAAGCGCGGATTTTGAGGCTGATCTTCTAGGCCGTCTGAGGACCAGCCGGGCTGCGGCATTTTGTAAAACCTGCAGACGGTTTAAGTTCTTCTCGAGGGTCCCCAAGTAAAGCAGGTTGCCATAGTCCATTTTGGAGGTGACTAAGGCGTGCACAAGTGTTTGGCGGGCTTTGATGGGAAGGAACTCCAAGACCTTCCTCAGGGTCTTGAGGGTCCCAAAGCATGAGCCAATCACACGGTTGACCTGAGGTCCGAAAGTGAGTTTAGAGTCGAACCAAACACCGAGATTCCTCGCCTCCTGGCATGGGACTGGTGTGGGTCCTAGGCAGGGTGGCCACCACTCTGATGTCCAGGCTGCTTGGTCTCCCCCCACCACCAGCACCTCGGTCTTGCCTCCATTGAGCTTGAGACAGTTGGCAGACATCCAGGCAGCAAGATCTTGCATGCATGCTCTGAAGATGTCTGCCGACAGACCGGGCGCTCGCGATAGGGAGATGACGAGCTGTGTATCGTCAGCGTACGATACCATGCGCAGGCCGTGACTTTCCACTATGGTGGCAACCGGCGCAATATAAAGATTAAAAAGTGTCGGGCTCAGAGACAAGCCCTGCGGGACCCCCTGATCGAGGGCCACTCGCTCTGAGTAACAGTCACCCAGTCTGACTTGGAAACCACGTCCGGATAGAAACGACTGGATCCATTTTAGAGCTGCGCCTCCTACCCCTCCATTGTTCAGACACTGTAGCAGGATGGAATGAGCTACAGTGTCGAACGCGGCGCTCAGGTCTAATAGGATCAGGGCCATGGTGTGGCCCTCGTCAACACCCTGCCTGATGGTTTCGGTTGCCATGAGAAGAGCCGACTCCGTTGAGTGTCGGGGCCGGAATCCAAACTGGGTAGGGTGTAGGAGACTCGTGTTCTCCACAAATTGCATTAATTGCAAGTTGGCCACCTTCTCTGCCACTTTGGAGAAATAGGGTAGAAGGGAGATGAGACGCAGATTCTCCAGCTTATCGAAGCTGATATTGGGCTTCTTGCGGAGGGGAAGCACCACAGCTTGTTTCCATTCCATAGGCAAACTGCTGGAGTTGAAAGAAGTATCCAGCAGATGCCTAATGTATGGTTCGAGTGTCATCAAGCTGTCGCCCAACCGTTTGGGAGATGATGGGTCCCGTGGGGAACCTGACTTTACTGATTTGCAAATTTTGATCAGGTCTTCTCCTGGTGGAGTGGAGAATTTAAGCAACAAATTTTGTCCCTCATCCTCTCTATCCTGGATTTTAATCTCCCCTCCTGCCACCGGTTGGATAGGGAATGCTGAATAGATTCTGGAAACTTTGTCGCTGAAATACTCAGCAATGCGATTGCATGCTGTGACTGATCGGTCCTCTAGTCCTGTCGAGGACTGAGGGACAGCCAGGGATTTGTAGACACAAAATAATTCCTTGGTAGAGTTTTCAGCATCCATAATTCTAGTGGCATAGTAGTCCGTTTTAGCTTTTTTGATTAGATTGTGGTACAGCCGTCTGTTAGTGAGATATTTTTCTCTTACTAGGCTGTCATAGGCTGACCGCCACTGCCTTTCTGCCCGTTTACAGTTCTTCTTGGCACTCCGTAGTTCCTTGTTGAACCAGGGTGCCGTTCTTTGTTTGCGACCACCCCCCTTTGAATGGCCCAAGGGGGCCGTGAGGTCAAGGGCCGCAGTAATGCGAGCGTTGAGCAGTGTGTTTGCCGTATCCGCGTCGTCACCCCCAGGGGGGCCCTCTGCTATAAGGGCTTCGTTGAAGTCAGGTAGAGAGAACCTGGCCCTATTACGCCTGGGGTAGTTGAGGGGGGAGGGATCTAGCACCTTCTGTTTTGGGAGGAAGATTGCAAATGGTACCAGGAAATGATCGGTCCAGGGGAGAGGCACGGGGGGAAGCGTAGTGACATCCGCCCAGTTAGCAAACACTGGATCGAGCAGATGGTTGTGCTGATGAGTAGGGAGCTGACCCTTTAGCTCTAATTGTAGGGCCTGGAGTTCTTGACAAAACTCCATAGCTCCTTTGTCCGTCTGGTCCTCTAAGTGCATGTTTAGGTCCCCTAGTAATAGGAATTTATTTCTCCTCAACGCCATCTCGGTGATACTTTCAATTAGATTATTTTTAAACCTTGCCGGGGGGCCTGGGGGGCGGTAGATTAAATAACCCTTTACCGTGGTCCCCCCATTGACTTTTATGGTGAAGACGCCGGCCTCGCAATCTGCCATGTGTAATTGTTCCAGTTGGCAGGCGAGTTGCTGTTTAAATGCAATAGCTATGCCACCGCCTCTGCCATCAGGTCTGTCCAACCTTGTCATCAGGTATTCTTGCGGTAATGCCTGGATGATGTCGGGGTCGGATTGACCATCCAGCCACGTTTCTGTAAGGAATATCAGGTGTTGTTGATCATGTAGACAGGGACGGCTGTGATGCCCCTAAAATTGGTGTTAGAAGAGTACCTGCACTGTTGTTTGCCGACAACACGCTTCTAATATCCAAATCGCCATAGGGTCTCCAACAACTCACTGAACAATTTTATAGGGTTTTGTGATTACAGGGGCTTGGTTTTAAATGAGACAAAAACCAAGTACATGATTTTTAATAGAGGGAAAAATAAACCAACACCAAGATCTGTGGGCTGGTAGCGCCAAGTTGGAGCAAGTAGAAGTCTTTGATTACCTGGGCATCCGCCTGACTCCATCGATCAACCGGGGGGCACATATGGAAAAAGCAAAGTTACAATTAATCTACCAATGTGCCCACATCAGCAAAGTACATAGGAAGACGGTATCTTGTCAAATTGCCCCAGCCCTCGAAATCTACAACACAAAGGTTTTGTGAAGAGTTCCTTATAGTGCTGAGCTATGGGGCATGGGCAATCAATCCCCCCTTACAACTATCGAAAACCGCTTCCTAAGATCGCTGGTTGATCTTCTTGTTAGTTCGACCTTTGAAACCTCTGTACTTGGACTTTGCCCATAGATAGTTGTAACACAAGTTGAATTGTAAATTGCTAATGTTCTCGTTTAGGCTATAGACAGTGGAAGAGCCGGAAACCTATCGAGAGACTCTGAAGAATCTCCTGAAATTTTCTAAGGCACAATCGATTAGGTGGTTCATCTCCTTACGCAAATTACTGGGGAGGCTGCTTCTGGACAAATCTGGAAAGTATGGTGCAAATCTCGAGGGTGACGATGAAAGAACTGTATTGGGAAAATACACTGGCAATGGCCCTGGTAGAATCCGCAAATATTTTGACAAAAGACTTTCTGCTTTTTAAATCCGTTTCATTGATTGAGTCAACTATCAATGAAATCATTCCAACGTTGGCACGCAAACTTTTTTTACAGTTCTGTTACAAGACTCTGCCCACCAGATTATTTTTCTTTATGTGGTGTTCTAGTGCTTCTTTTGATTTCTTGTGCCCTGCATGTAAAGCTCGCCTAGAATCAATTGTCCACTTACTTTTCTTTTGCCCCTATTATTTATATTTTAGGAAAAAATTGATTTTTCCATTATGTAGACTTGTTGGCCCGGGACACTATCTTGAGGTAATGAGAACATTATGCACTGATACCGGTAGACCAATTGTTTTTGGCCTCGCAAGATTCCAGTACGCACTGTGGATCAGCCATTGGAAGCTACTTGCATGAGGCCCTTTATTCTTCTAGGAATTGCTGCATTTTGCTTTTTACACATCTATCTAATGAAGTTGTTTTGATTTATTTATTCTTAAATGTTTATATTCCTGCTCTTATATTTGTGCTGTGTACTTTTTAGGATCCTGGTGATCGTAATAAAGTTTTTGATGATGATGATGATGATGATGATGAATATGCCAAAAACTTTACACTGGGGCAAAAATCTACTCTCATGTCCTTAAAGGTGGAAACATCATTTGCCATTAAACCATCTGAAAAGGGTGGGAACGTTTTCTTATGGGACATCAACTAGTACAATCAGGAAGCCAAGAGCAAATTATTGATGTCAGGTTGCTATGAAAGATCATCATTTGGGCAGTACAAATAAACGATCACTAAGTATCATACTCTCCTTGCAGGCTGGCATGGAAAAGGACTGATAAGCCTGGATGAGTACCAATTCTTAATGGTGAAATTGCCCACTGTGCTTGTGCCAGGTTTTTATTTATTATCAAAAGTACATAAGCTCAAAACTGATCCCCCATGGAGACCAATAATATTAGCAAATAACAGCTTACTGGAAAACACCTCTATATATTTAGATTTAATTTTGTGTCCAGTGTCCTCATCGTTCCAGTATACTATAGTGATAGAAAATACAAGATATCCCATGGAAAGAGAGTTACATTTTGGCAACTATTGACGCTCTATCTCTACACACCTGTATAGACCATGATTTTGGTTTAGAGGCTTCTATGCATTTTTTTAGGGATAAACCATTTGCCCTAAATGATCATTCAAACATGCTCTTAGAAATGTTGAGATTCTGCCTGGAGAATAATATCTTTCTCTTTGGAAAACAGTGGCAAAAACAACTCACCGGGACTGCCATGGGAAGCTGCTTTGCCCCAAGTTTTGCCAGGATCTTCATGGGGTGGTGTGAGGCACATTATATCTGGGCAGACACCAACACAGGATGGATACAACACATAGCTTTCTGGACACGATTAATTGATTACCTTTTTGTAATCTGGGATAGTCCACAGAAGGAACTTGATTCCTTTTTTGGATGAATAAATATCAACCACTTGAATTTGAGGTTAACCTGCAAAACGCACAAGACAGTAATGGAATGTCTAGATATTCTGCTAACAGTAGAGGATGGTACAGTACATACAAACCTTTTTTTTCTAAAAGGAACCACCAGGAACAGTATTCTACATGCCCACAGTCATCATTCTCTAAATTTAAAATGGAGCATTTCCTATAGGAGTTGATCAGGACCAAGAGGAATGAAAGTAGCCCTGATTCCTTCCAAAGGGAAAAGAACAGTATGTGTGACAGATTTAGATCAAGGGGCTATCCCATGAAGGTTATCGAAACAGCTTGCATGAAAGCGGGAGCCAGAGAGAGGGAGAGCCTGTTACTTCCAAAACCCAAACAACAAGGGAGTAATGCGGTCAGACTGATAACCACATTCAACAGTGAATCCACCTCTGAGAGACACCTAGGGCCATATGTAGGTAAACTACATTTACTGATTCTAAAATACCGAATTTTACCGATTCGGTATTTTAGAATCGGTAAATGCTATGTAGGTAAAAAATCTGTAAGTATTACCGAATCGGTACGATTCGGTGTTTACCGAATCAGTATTTACCGTTTCGGTAATGGGGGAACACATTCAAGGGTGGCAGGGGGTTCACATTGGCACCCTGTTGCACCCCTGAATCGTGCATGTGTGCACATGTGGCACACATACATGCCCTAAAGGCATGTATGTCTGCCACATGGCACTTTTTGGAAATGCACAAAAATGCTTTTCCAAAGGTTTTCGATATTTACCACCAACTTCTAGTTAGCGATAAATACAGAATCCTTAACTATGCAAATCAATCATTTGAGTGCTCCCTACATTGCAGATGTGGTAATTTACAGATTCGTTATTTTGAGGAATCGGTAATTTACTGATTCCTTAAAATACCGATTCGGTAAATTAACAAATCTGTAAATTGGCCACCTACATCTCAAAAGCCTAATACCGATTGGTAACAGCCAAAATTCGGTAATTTCGGCCGATACCGACTGGTATTAGGCTCTCTACATCTGGCCCCAAGTCAGCAGACATTGAGAACTTGTTAAATCTGACCAGGCGATAGGACCTCTAATGAGTCTACACTCACAGGTAACATATGGAAAAAAACGATCCCTTAAGGACATACTGATACACAGTTACCCCAATAATCATGAAATGGGTACAGGATCATGGTTAACAGAACAACAAGAATTCTACAGATGTAGCAATTGCAGGGCCTGCACACACAGCAGAAACAGGAAAACCTTCACACTTCCCATCCCATAGGCAGGGAGGCCAAGATAAAGACATTTATAAATTGTAACAGTGATTTTGTCATCTATGTGCTTGTTTGTTTGTCTGGGTTGCAATATGTTGGGAGTACCATCTTCCTATTTAAGAAGAGGATCCTAGAGCATCTACAAGCGATCAGAAATAGGGACTCCAGCTCCCCAATTACGAGACATTGGCAGCAACAATATTCGGAATGAATTGCATGATAGACTACCAGTCTCTGTTTTCGTTTGCAATTGTCTCACACATGGAAGTCATCTGAACATACGGCAGTACCTACTTGAAACAGGTAAATAGAATTCAATGTATGCCCGATTCCAATGTGCCTCTCTCTTCCCCTCCCCCTCCCTTCTCCCCCTTTCCTCGCGCATATTTTCTTACACATGCTGAAGGAATGTGATATGTGTTTTTGACATCTGCATATATTGGTAAAGCTTGCTTTTTACCGAAAGTATGATCTCAGAGGTCTTGAACTTGTAACTGAGTAATGCAGTGGTAAGGGTTTTCGGCTTTTTCTTTTTTTTTCACATCATTTCACGTTTTCACATGGGTCACAGCAGTAGGGTCGGACTGGCTGTAGCTAGCATCAGGCATTTTCCCGGTGGGTGGGAAGGGTGGGGCCGGTTTTTGTCCCATGTGGTGGGTTGTTACTGGGGCTGCTTGTAACCGCTAGCCACTTTCAACCCCTCCCCAGCGGGCACTTCTTAGTAGCATACGCCCCCCACACTTGTCCAGTGGAATCGCCAGGGCTGGTTTCTGTTCCCACTCCGGCCATGCACAGCAGCTGCATAATTTGGTAATGATATTCTTGTGAACCCTATAAATATAAGGTAGTGACGATTATAGAGAACTGCTGGGACAGAAAGTATTTTGTTAATGTACAAATTTACTTATTTAGTGAATTTTTTGACAAACTAGCCACTCAGCATATCCTGAGAAAAATTATATTTTATTTTGATTTTGCTTTCAGCATGCAATCTATGGTGTATTCATATGATCTATGGATCGAAATGCAATTTGCAGGTTATTATTCCATTTGTCTGATTCTCATGTGGAAGTGTAGCTACCAAGCTAGATCATCAGATTACATATTCACATTTGCTGATGAATCCTTTAACATAAGGAAATTGCACATGCTTTGCTCCAAATTATCAATTGCGTTTTTTGTGAATTGTAAAATGCAGTATTTCTTTTTGTTTGTCGGTGTTTTCACTATGTCTACAAATTGCAACAAACTTTCACTGTTTTTAAAGGAATTTGCCACATTCCACTGAGTAACAAGGCTTTGACAAAGATCGCGAGGTCGAAGCATGTCAGCTGTTTATTAAATCATCGGTAAATGCATCCCTGGAGTGCCAGCTTTTTCTTTGTTAATTACCAACGAAGAAGATTTTCTCATCATTTCAACCAGGTCCTGCTCCTGCTGCCATGCACCAGCCCCAAAAGACGGATGTAGACGGGGACCAGCAGGAGTCTTTCTGTGCAGAACTACATATACATTTACAGTAACCAGATATTAACTATTCTCTTGAATTTATCAAACTCATGGATGTGATGGAGCAAGGTTTCACACGTAAAGTGACTTGCTCGTACTCAACCCTCTCGATAATAATATTAATGTACTAACTAACATGTTTTGTCTTATTAATATTGCATTACACAACATATTAGATATCTAAGGGAAGCTTGCCAATGTGCATTTACTAACTATAATCCGCTTGCACTAAAATGGCTGCTGCTACACTGGATTTTCTACTGCGCATGCGTCTGTCATGCCCACGTGACATGCTTGGTGGGAAAACTTTTGCTTCTGCGCAATAGAACTAAGATGGCTGTTATGTGTCCTAATGTGCAAGAAGCTTGCATCGCTGCTTTGCTAAACTGTTTGTTTTTGCTTAATATCTAACGCAATAGTTAAAATAAAATAATGGGAATAGAGTAGAAAGAAATGGTATTCATTGCATTAATTTATTCTGTGTTTCTAAAGCTGCTTCTTTTCTATTTTTTTCATGTTACCAAAATTACGGGCCTAAATGCTTTGCTTAACTCCATCTTTGGAGAAACTGCGCCTGTGCGACAAATGTCCTGAAGCCACAGAAGCTGTAGCCTTAAATCATGGCCAAGACGGACATGGAAGGCGGAGAAGAGTGAACTCCTTGCCGTGCCAGAGGAAGCTGAATTTATTACATTGTTTAAAAAGATCATTGATACATTACACTACCGGGTGGAATAAAGAACATTGGTTGATAAAGTTATGGGAGGGAACAACTTGAATACAAGATTGACAAGTTGCTTCTAAAAAAGTATGGTGTGGTGGCTACTCCTCGTTCTTTGTCCAATAAAAATGTGGGATTCACACATTTGCAACATTTGGGGGTGGTACACTAACCTGAAAAATAGTATAACTAGGGTAGGCTTAGTTAGTTAGTTTGTCCGACTTGTCCGAATAGCTGACCTGACACTGACCCAACATACTCAATAGGTGATCGGAAGCAGAGTTGCTGGCGGAGCATTCTGTCAGAAGATTCGATAACCCAATCGGGGTTCTGGGGAGGAGATCGGTGACCCAATCGGGGTATGACTGTTAGCTGCAGAGTGGTTTTACAACGCTGGCATTTTGAACTTTAACTGTGGTGCTGGTCTTAGCCTTTGGTGGTCCTATTCTGATCCAATTTGGTCCGTAACCTGTCCTGATTCTGGCTTGCACCTGTTCTTTTCTGCTGGCACCTGTACTTTGGGATTCTATTTCTTTGATTCAGTCTATGAGCAGGGTTGGTCATCATACCGAAATAGGTAACTATTAAGTGTGGGTTTGTCATTGTACTGTTTTCCCTTTTTTCTTTTACCCACCCTCTATTCAAATGCTTAACGACAATTTCTCTCCAAGTTATTGCAAATGTTGTTTTTAAAAATCTGCATTAGACTAAACAGAATAAGAAATTAATTGGAGTTTCATGTTTTATAAGTCTTTCAAAGATTTACTTAGATAAAGATTTTAAACCTTTCCCGAGTTTGTGGTATATTCATGAAACGCTAATTATTGCTACCTATTTTCTCTCTAACTCCTTTGATCCTTTAAGACTTTAGGTATCGGTGATTTGGATTGGTAAATGTAAATGTAAATGTAAATTGATACTTGTATAGCGCACTACTCACCCGCAAGGGTCTCAAGGCGCTTGTATGAATACCGCTGTGGAACCCATCCTGGCTTTTCCCTGTGAGGTGTCCACTCCTGGGCACTCTCAAGATGGAGTCCAGGCATCCTTAGCGTTGTGGGGGCCGTTGTGGAGATTAAGCAAGCTATTGCCCAGAGTTGCAGAGTGGGACTCCATGATTGGAATAGGCACCGAGGCGAGAATTATCAGGTCCGTGGAATTTTGAGCCCAAGACCCGCCGAGGCGGGGAATTGAACCCTGGTCCCGGGCTAGACCTCTGCATCAGGGTCTGCCGCTCTAACCATTGAGCCACACTTCTTCAGTAAGATAAATGGAATAAAAATCCAAATGTGGGGGCGTGGCTAAGATGGCGGCTTGAACGGACGTGTTTTGCATGGCTCCCCGGCCCTGAACCCCGTAACACCCTGTAATTAGCTGCAATTCCCCCAAAACTGCTCCAAATTTGCACAGTGGGGTTGTGCCCCAAAGCGACACACTCCTGGTCGAGTTCTGCTTTGGCTGCCGGCGCCTATATCTCATAGCGTTTAGAGGTTGGGCCAGCAAGGGATTTGTTTGTTGGAAAATTTTGTGACAGCAATGAAAGGAACCTTAATAAATCAAGTGTCCACTCTATTACAAATTAGTGACTGAAAAAAATTTCACAAATGCACATCAATAATGTTACCACACTAACACATTGAAGAAGTGAAAGAATACAATAACCAGGTGTTTTTTAATCAAAAGATTATTATTATCTTTATAACAAAGAAATTAAATCAACAATATAAATAGGGTACAGGAAAAAATGCAATTGTGATGTAAGAAGGGGAAGCGTTTTAGATATTCCTATGATATATCACAAAATAAGTCTATGCTGCTAACTAATAAAAACACAACGATTTCAAATAAATGATTGAAAATCAAGAGTGGTTAGAAAATAACAAGCAGAATTAGACTCAACAGTCGACGTTTCGGTCTTTTAGGGATGATTTCATAAGACCATCATCAGGACTTGAGCTTTGAGCATTTGAAGGTTGGTGACCCTGAAAAAAAATGCGACACAATGATATAACAGTACAACCTGGTTATGTGTTAAAGACAAAAAACATCTCTTTTCTCATGATCTAGCAGAGAGACATAACATTTTAAGTATTGAGGAAGATTATTCTGGTCGGTGTGGCGACTGAATATGAAATCAAGTGTGATTCATCCATTATATATATAGTTGGGGATGAAGTATGCTTACTTTAAAATTCTGAGACGAATACTTCCCAGAAGGAGACAAGGATGTTGTTTAAAATAAATCAACGATGCTGGATACAGGGATGAGAATAAATCAACGATGCTCTGGATAGGAATTAATCAACAGCATCCAGGACAAAAATGCTGAAAAAACAAGAACGACAAATTCACGATTTTGTGAAAGAATTTAAATTAGGGGTGATAAATCAACTGCATACTCGCTTACATTTAAATTCTTGGGTGATCACTTCTCGAAGGAGAAACAGTGATGTTGGTTGGACTTGATCTCTAATGTTTTATGAAGACCTGAATCAAGAGTGTCCAGAGCAGATAATGGTGGGAAAACAAAGGTGGCAGGTTTACTATCTTGCGACTTAGATGTCATAGTTAGCGGGTGATGAACCATTCTGACATTAGAAATTAAGATTACCTTGTGCATAGAATTTATATACACAGCAAGGGGTATCCAAATATGACTTGTGGATATTGTCTCAATATTAGTTGATCGATATTCCAATTCTGAAAATAAGGAAGGTGATTCTTATTAAAATTGTCCTGTTTATACTGAATATTTGGAACATGTTCAAGAATCGAATTTAAACGATATCCATAGCTGCATGCACAACAATCGTGTGATTCTTTGAGGCAAACACAGAAAAAACGTCGAATGTGCTACATCAAGTGTAAAATACATTTGATATTGACTAACGGTTGCCAAATTGTTTTCTGAAGCATAACATAACCGCAGGATCTAAAGTGCGGAGTCACGATATTTGTGAACCAATTGTAAGCCAATGTAATTTTAAAAAACTGACATAGGTACGAAAGACCTCGAGGTATTTAAACAAAACGAGGGGTCAACCGTATACTTAGTATAAGTATCTGGCACATATTTGAGGAACTTAACGAAGTTAAGTTAAATACGAGGTAACGATACACACAGCATCTTAACAGCCTACGTAATTAGGGCAGACACTTACTTCAGCAAATGAGTGGAACAACACGCGATCACGACGCAGGAGAAGGCAGCATATTTTCCAAAAACAGCCGATTCCGGTCCCAGCTGCAGTTTGCCTTTTAAATGAATTTTACGCGGGTTTCGGGACGTGATTTATCGCGAGATTACGGCCCCGTGTAATCAACAGCGAGGGGTGTAGTATGCCATTGACATGAATGCAAATCTGGCGGCCATATTTGAACATCTAGCTAGTAATTACATTGATGATGTGGAAATAGATATTCATCGATTTGGAACAAGAATGGAAACTGATAATTATCAGAGTCTGACGATCTTGTGGACAACAGATCGCATTAAATATAAAAGCATAATACATCATATTTACAATCAATTATGTTCAATTCCGTGTCCTTAGATGTGGTATTCTATGTACAATTATATCGTGTACAAAATTGTGTTCACAAAAAACTCGGATACAATATTATGTATTACGCTTTTATATTTAATGCGATCTATTGTCCACAAGATCGTCAGACTCCGATAATTATCAGTTTCCATTCTTGTTCCAAATCATTGAATATCTATTTCCACATCATTGATGTAATTACTAGCTAGATGTTCAAATATGGCTGCCAGATTTGCATTCATGTCAATGGCATACTACACCCCTCGCTGTTGATTACACGGGGCCGTAATCTCACGATAAATCACGTCCCGAACCCCGCGTAAAATTCATATAAAAGGCAAAATGCAGCTGGGACCGGAATCGGCTGTTTTTGGAAAATATGCTGCCTTCTCCTGCGTCGTGATCGCGTGTCGTTCCACTCATTTGCTGAAGTAAGTGTCTGCCCTAACTACGTAGGCTGTTAAGATGCTGTGTGTATCGTTACCTCGTATTTAACTTAACTTCGTTAAGTTCCTCAAATATGTGCCAGATACTTATACTAAGTATACGGTTGACCCCTCATTTTGTTTACATACCTCAAGGTCTTTCGTACCTATGTCAGTTTTTTAAAATTACATTGGCTTACAATTGGTTCACAAATATCGTGACTCCGCACTTTAGATACTGCGGTTATGTTATGCTTCAGGAAACAATTTGGCAACCGTTAGTCAATATCAAATGTATTTTACACTTGATGTAGCACATTCGACGTTTTTTCTGTGTTTGGCTCAAAGAATCACACGATTGTTGTGCATGCAGCTATGGATATCGTTTAAACTCCATTCCTGAACATGTTCCAAATATTCAGTATAAACAGGACAATTTTAATAAGAATCACCTTCCTTATTTTCAGAATTGGAATATCGATCAACCAATATCGAGACAATATCCACAAGTCATATTTGGATACCCCTTGCTGTGTGTATAAATTCTATGCACAAGGTAATTTTAATTTCTAATGTCAGAATGGTTCATCACCCGCCAACTATGACATCTAAGTCGCAAGATAGTAAACCTGCCACCTTTGTTTTTCCAGCATTATCTGCTCTGGACACTCTTGATTCAGGTCTTCATAAAACATTAGAGATCAAGTCCAACCAACATCACTGTTTCTCCTTCGAGAAGTGATCACCCAAGAATTTAAATGTAAGCGAGTATGCAGTTGATTTATCACCCCTAATTTAAATTCTTTCACAAAATCGTGAATTTGTCATTCTTGTTTTTTCAGCATTTTTGTCCTGGATGCTGTTGATTAATTCCTATCCCGAGCATCGTTGATTTATTCTCATCCCGGTATCCAGCATTGTTCATTTATTTTAAACAACATCCTTGTGTCCTTCTGGGAAGTATTCGTCTCAGAATTTTAAAGTAAGCATACTTCATCCCCAACTATATATAATGGATGAATCACACTTGATTTCATATTCAGTCGCCACACCGACCAGAATAATCTTCCTCAATACTTAAAATGTTATGTCTCTCTGCTAGATCATGAGAAAAGAGATGTTTTTTGTCTTTAACACATAACCAGGTTGTAATGTAATATCATTGTGTCACAGTTTTTTTCAGGGTCACCAACCTTCAATTGCTCAAAGCTCAAGTCCTGATGATGGTCTTATGAAATCATCCCCAAAAGCCCGAAACGTCGACTGTTCAGTCTAATTCTGCTTGTTATTTTTGAACCACTCTTGATTTTCAATCATTTATTTGAAATCATTGTGTTTTTATTAGTTAGCAGCATAGACTTATTTTGTGATATATCATAGGAATATCTAAAACGCTTCCCCTTCTTATATCACAATTGCATTTTTACCTGTACCCTATTTATATTGTTGATTTAATTTCTTTGTTATAAAGATAATAATAATCTTTTGATTCAAAAACACCTGGTTATTGTATTCTTTCACTTCTTCAATGTGTTAGTGTGGTAACATTATTGATGTGCATTTGTGAAATTTTTTTCAGTCACTAATTTGTAATAGTGTGGACACTTGATTTATTACAGTTCCTTTCATTGCTGTCACAACATTTTCTAACAAACAAATCCCTTGCTGGCCCAACCTCTAAACGTATCAATTGCCCAAGCCCGCAAGGGTTTATTGGGTTGCTCACCCTACTCAAAACTATATCTCATAGCAGCCAGGACCTGCGAGACCGGTGCAATGGCGGTGCCGAGCTGAGTCTGCCCGGCGGAGCTCGTGGCAGGAAGGTGCATCACCAGCGGGAGGCTCTGCCCTGCCATAGACATCGAGGGGCTGCTGGACCTCCGACACAGCGGTGAGGTCGGCGCTGGGCGATCTGTGGGCCCGGAGGCCACGTGCGGCTCCGGCCGGTCCCTGCTACCTGATGCCCCGGCGTCGGGCCTGACCTGGACGCCTACGAGACCTGGTCCTGCTGAGGCGTGACTGAGCAGGGCTCCCACGCCACATCTCCAGAGCGACCACAGACTGTGGACTGCCCCGGATCTTGGGCTCGTGCCTGGGTGCCAACGGGGGGGCCTGTTCCTCGGCCCGGGGATTACCCGCCCGCTGCTGACTCTTCCAGCGGGTTGGCGCCAAATTGAGACCCCGGTGCTGGGCCTGGTTTGGCGGCGGTGGGCCGCAGAAGATCAGGAGGCTCCTGGATGCGCCGGCGGGCCTGCCCGGGCAGCGTTGACACCTGGGGACCGGCGCACCACCACGAGAGCCCACAACCTACAGACTGCTTCCGACTCGACGACACATATACGCGCTGCTGGGGACCGGGCCTGGTGAGGTCCTGCTCCAGCGTAGGAGCACCCAGATGCACCCCCGACGCTGCCCGACGCACAAAATAAGGGTGTCTGCCCCTCGGCTGGCCTGTGGGCGACGTACGGAGAGCGGCTGGCCTGGCACCGGAGTCCCCAGCTTCGGGCCTGCTTGGCGGCGGCTGAAGGGATCGTCGACCTTGGCGCCCGAACGTGCTGCATTGTGCCTGGCGTCCTCGCTGGCGCTGCTCTCAGCTTCTGGACAGTCATGAGTGCCCCGTCATCGAAGGACTGGCCCTACCAGACCTGGTCCGGTTGTTTTAGCAACAGAGGCCTGGTCCTGACGCCCGAGGAGGCCTGCACCACAAGGGGGAGATATTCAAACAAAAACAATGGCTCCTGTGGGTAAATACTCAACAAGTTATAATAGTATAAATGCACAATGGCAATATGGGTGATATGAATGAAGACGAAAGGCAAGTAGGTGGTATATGCACTGGAAGAATACATTAAATACCAGCAAAAATAGATACACATGTAAACAATCCACACATTTATATACATTTGTACAATTTCAAAACAGTGTAATTGTGTCCCAAGTGAATAGATTCTAGCAAAAAAACTAAACACATTCCAACAAATCATAGTAAAAAAAGTGACATGAGGTTCCTAACATGGATTTGTTTTTTGCAAAGGAAAAGAAGCGACCTGTATAGTAATTTTCCAAATAAATGTAAAAAGTTGCCAAATAGTGGCAACTTATTTTCAAGAACAGTCCGCTTCTTTTTAGAGTTGTCGATGACGTTTTGACCTTATGAGGATAAAAGCTCTCTTCAGGACTGAGTGAATGTGGGGCACCTAAAGAAGTGGTATTAGAAAATATATCTACATTAGGCGGGTGGACCAACGCAAAGTGAAAGGAATAAAAATTGTATGTGGTGTAGCAGTCCATGTAGGACGGTTATACACTACCTGCTCGATTCTACTGCGGTTTACGTATGGTCATTGTGACACCGTGAAGAAGATGAATAAAAGCAACTTACAGAGATTCCAGCCGGGACCTAGTTGTGGTAAGAAGGCAAATGGACGCATTAATATCTTATGCTGTTTACAATTGAAGGTCAAGGTCCTATCATGATACACAGCAATCCAGACATACCCCTGTAATGACTGGATATGGCGTGAGTGTAGAACACAGTCTCGCTATCGTTTCCCGGACTGCGACTTGGGTTTAAAAATGCCTGTTAATATAAGTGCATAGCCAGTGTTTTGTATCTGCTTTATGCATTAAGGATTGTGCCATTTGGTAACTCAAAAGGTAATCTCAATTAAGGACCTCCGAGCACTCAGTGGTGCTGCAGGTGAGGCGATTTTCTTTAATAACGATGCGGCCAACTTGTCTCAGGGCTCAGATAATGCTGGCTCTACAATACAATATATAAGACACACTCTATCAACAGACGCTCTTGTGCTGATTTCAACCGCTTTAAAAGGAACCATAATAATGCACTTCCCTACCTTGAACTTTCCGTGTGACTTCGGACAATCCCGAGGATACAACCGGCGTCCACACAATGGCAAAGCTTGCCGAACGACTGTGCGATGTGCGTCAGAAGGGCTGGAACGCAGATGTAGACTATTTAATCAAGTGCGAGCGAAGGCGAACTTTGGACATATAGAAATGGAAAAAATACTAATTACTTCGCCTCATGCCCATACATCATATATAATTGTAAAAGTTATGTGTAGCCATTGGGCCTCATGGTTATACACAATTGGACCTCTACTTATGTACTTGGCACATCAATTAAAAGGACGCGTCCTGTATTGGAGTGGCAGAGTAATTCATATATGTCGATGGGACATTGTGTCAAAGGTGGGAATAAAGAATGGCCCCCAATGCAACCATAATGATTTGGATAGTTGCAATATGTCTACTGGCAATTGAGGGGTATCGGGAAAGCAAAAATTCTAAATTATAAACACGGCACATAAGCAACTAGAACCCCTGTCTAGATGATCGTAAAATAACCACTGGCAGCGATCATATCATTGAGCCACTAGGTCAGTCGTTAGGGAGTTGGGCCTGCAACTACTAAGAGCAGGGACAGATTTACGATGAGAGCAATGAGAACAATCCATATTTAAGCATTTTGGAAGCACCGTTTCCTGGGGCATTAAAACATTAACAAAGCTTCTTCCCAATGTAGGACTACAATTCTACAGGCAATTGCGGTATGCACATACCGGATACTAGTATCTTAGTACATCTGATAGTAATAAAATACATTTCACCCATTTACCGTATAGCAATCATGTACAATGACATATACAGTTATCAGCGTGTTTCAACAATTTACCTTGTAGCAATCATGTGCAAAGTCATGTGCATGTAATTGCCAGAGTGTTACAACAATTAAAACTATCATAATCATGAATGGAATCTTGCATATGTACATATAGAGTTTGCAGTAAGCTACGTCAACAGCCCTGTCGATATACCACTATATGGACAGTTGCTTTATTATACAGCAAAAACATAATGTGAAGTATTTTTAACTGGAGAGTTAAACATATCAGACGCTCAGAGAGGTGACGAAACCTTGCCACTCCTCCGCCAAATTGAGTCCCTCCTCTATAGAGTGTGTGCGTTCTATCCATTGCCACTCTAGCCTTTGCAATATCTGAGACAGATCCCCTCCTCTTGTTGGAATCCGTGCCTTTGTCAATGACTTGCCATGTTAATTGGTCTGCCGTGTGCCGTTTCTCTTGATAATGTTGTACCAAAGGAGCGTTTAGAACCAAGTTCCTAATTCTGCTCCGATGTTGCCCTATGCGTGCCTTAATTGCTTGCTGAGTCTGGCCGATATAGGCAGTCCGCAGGGACATAAAATGCAGTACACTACATTTTTAGTGTTACAGTTTGCAAACAATTTCAAGCTGTGTTTTACATTTCCTAGTTCAAACGTCTTCGTGTTTGTAGTGAATGCACATAAGGCACAATTTCCACATTTGTAGTTGCCTTGTGCACTTGGGACCCCCACAGTGTTTGTTGTGTAGGGGAGAAGCACACAAGTGCGGCAGTGCCTGGTATAGCTGCCCCGCCAACTCTTGCCACCTGAAGGCACCTCCACCGCTCTACGGGACATCGGGCTTGGTGGTGAGTGGAAAATCATTTTGTTTGCACCCCGTTGCCCGACGCCATATGTTACTGGCCAAGATAGACTCTCCCGGGCGCTGCCCCTGCGCCCACTTGCCCCCCGCTTCTCTGCCTGGGCCCCTAGAGAACGTCCCCCCTTTCTCCCGCCCGGCTGGAGAAGGGCCCTCCCGCCCCAACCCGGTGACCGGGGGTTAAGGCCAACGCAGGACGCAGGGCAGGCCGCACAATACCAGACATGCTGGCTAAGAGCGCCGTGAAGGGGGACAAGACTCGCACACCCCCCTCGCCCACTACCCCGGCCAACACTGCACCGCAGGATGACAGGAGAGCCCCGATCACGAAGGCATTCCTGGAATCCCTATTCAATACCCTGCGCGATGATTTCACAGCCTTGAAGCAAGATCTAGCCGGGGAACAACGAGAATTGTGCACGGATGTGGATGGCCTGGGTGAGAGAGTGGCGGCAGTGGAGACTGCAGACCAAGCATGCAGCGAAGAAGTCTAATTTTTGCGGAGGGAGGTGCTCCAGCTCCGGGAACAGCAGGTGGACCTTCAGGCGCACGTGGAGGACCTTGAAAATCGCTCCCGGAGGAACAACATTCGCGTGTGGGGTGTTCCTTTAAAAGCCGAGGGTAACAGCGTGTCATGCTACCTGCAGGAGCTCTTCAGGGATATTCTCGGGGAGCCAGCCGACTTCGAGGTCCGCATAGACCGTCCACACAGAGTGGGTCTGGCGAGGCGGGCCCCTGCCCCTCCACCGGACATTCTGGCATTCCTTCCAGATTTCCCTTTGAAAGAACGTATTCTGAGAGTGGCGAGCCAGAAGCAACCGCTTAGCTTCTGAGGCCACTCAGTGGCCTTATTTCAGGACCTCTCGGCCATCACGTTACAGAAGCGGAAATCCTTCCGTGCAGTCACGGCCTTTCTCCAAGATAAAGGGATTCCATATTCATGGGGTCATCCCTTTCGGATTATCTTCAAAGGGCAGGGGGCCCTGCATCAGATGCGATCCCTCCGTGACACATGCACCTTACTAGGCATCGACATTGAGGAGGATGATTCGCTTGGAGGAATGTTACTCGTGGGTCCCTCATTATCGCAATCTGATGGGTGGCAGCAAGTACGGAGGCGACGCCATCCCAAGAAGGGCCTCAAACCCGACCCAGAGACAGTAGCCCAGGAGCAGGCAGCGGCTATCCAAGAGGTGGTCAAGGACACAACGAGCTCTGGCTGACAAATTGAGGTTTGGGGGTTGATTTAATGCATTGTATTCGCAAAGGAGGGGGAAGGGGCCGGGGGGCCATTGGGGCTGCTGTTGCCACTTTCCTCCACGTTGAACTTCCACAGGTCTGGGACACTGACCTGGGACTGGGGGCTGTGGAGTCGCCAGCTCCACGCTTCCCAATACTGACCTGACCTATGGGCCTCCACAAACTTGTGACCGGTCCAGGACAATGTTGTTCTTTGGGCCCTTGCCAGTTGGGGTTAGGGAGGGAGTCATGGGGGAGTTGGGGAGGGGTTGGGGGGAGTCCAGAGCTCAATTCTTGTACACACACATTGGTTGCATCTCAACACTGCTCAGAATTTGCCATCCGGGGGGGAAGCCTCTTCATTCATTGCTATGGGTCGCTTGCCGGATGCCATAGCCTCATCCTACCACCTCACACATCACGATGCCACACACCTTTAAAGTATTGACACTTAATGTGCGGGGTCTCAACAACCCGGTTAAAAGGCGAGCGATCCTCTCCTCTTTGGAAAGTACACATGCGAATATCTGCCTCCTCCAGGAGACGCACCTGCTAGCCTGGGATTGTCACAGGCTTCGCTCAGGAGCGTTCCCGGGACTAGTCTTCTCCTGCGGGACCACTAAAACTGCCGGGGTAGCACTTCTAGTAGCAAGACATTTCAAGGGGGAAGTCCTCCACAAGATAGCAGAGATAAAGGGCAGACTCCTGGTGTACCGAGTGGTCCTGGGGGGAGTGACTTACACAATAGGTTCTTTGTACAGTCCCAATGAAGGGCAGGAGAAATTCCTACACACTGCCCTCACAGAGATAGCGGCGACTTCGGATAGACATATTATAATAGGCGCGGACTTGAATGTTGTGTTTGACGCAACCTTAGACCAGTCTTCCCCACGCACCTTCCACGCTAGAAGCCTCTCAGCCGCTTGCACAGACAGGCTACGGGACCTTGATCTACACGATTTGTGGCGGCAGGGGCACCCTGGGGAAAGAGAATACTCCCACTACTCTGCGGCGCACAAATCGTACGCACGCATAGATCACCTTCTAGTGACGAGTCCGGTGAGTTCACTCACCTCGTCGGCCGATATGGGAGTCATAGCTTTGTCGGATCATGCCCCGGTATCCATGACTGTTACCGTCCTGTCATCTCAACCGTCTCCTAGAGTCTGGCGACTCCGAGACACACTCTTGCATAGACGGGACGTGGTGAAACAGGTTCAGGAATCCATACAAGACTTCCTGCAGCACAACCCGAACCCCCACACCATCTAGCAACCCAGTGGGCCGCATTGTAAGCTGTCCTTCGGGGAGTATTTATTGCAATCTCCTCGGCCGACAACCGACTGCGAACGGAAAAAAGAGAGGAACTCACTCTAAAGGTGCAGGAACTCGAACGCATGCACCAGCGGACAGGGTCCCCAAGAGTCTGGAAGCAGCTTAAGGTGGCGTGGGATCACCTTGCGGCTCTCGACATGGACCGGGCAGAATATGCGGCACTGAGGCTGAAACACGCCTATTACACCGGCGGAGACCGGTGTGGCTGTTACTGGCCAATCGGCTCAGAGTAGCCCGGCAACATCAGAAAGTGAAGGGAATCACACGCACGGACGGATCTACTGTATCAGAGGATGCACAAATAGCGGAGATGTTCCAAGACTTTTATGATAACATTTACGAGGGCACGCCTCCGAATGTCGCTGCCGCAACTAGATATCTGGACTCAGTCACAATCCCATCTCTGGCACCGGAACAGTCGGAATGGCTAGAGAGGGAAATCCGCATCGAGGAGGTAGTCGCTGCGATAGCGCGGCTCAAGGTGGGGAATGCGCCTGCACCGGATGGCTACTCCTCCTCCTTTTACAAAACCTTCTGTACCACCCTAGCGCCGGTGCTCACTCGCCTATTTGATTCATTCGCGGACCCAGAAGCCATCCCACCAGATCTCCTGCGCGCCTCTATCTCGGTCATTCCAAAACCAGGGAAGGACAGAACTAAATGTGGGGCGTATCGACCAATTTCCCTCCTTAATGTGGACCTCAAACTATACACAGGCATCCTCGCCACACGTCTGACCGCCCATCTGCCAGGCTTAGTGGACCCCGATCAACGGGCTCTGTCCCTGACAGACAGACAGTTGATAACACTAAGAGAGTAGCCCACCTGATCGAAAAAGCTTCCCGAATACCTGGGGAATACATGATATTGGCAGTCGCTGCCCAGAAGGCGTTCGACCGGGTTCACTGGCCCTACCTAGAAATGGTACTGGACAAGTTTGGGATAGGAGAGAAGTTTCGAGCCCTAATCTTCAACTGCTACAGCGCGCCCTCCGCAGTGGTGAGAGTCAATGGCAATACATCGACCTCGTTCTCCATTGAGAGGGAGACGAGACAGGGGTGCCCACTGTCACCACTCCTCTTTGCCCTCTACAAGTAACCCCTCGCTTATCTGATCCGGCAGCGTCAGGAGGCTCTTGGCATCAAATTCGGCAGCAATCTTCATACCATCAGCCTCTATGCGGACGACGTCCTACTTACCCTGGATCATCCGTGGACGGCGCTACGGGAGTGCGTTGCTGAGCTTGAGGAGTTCGCCACGGTGTCCGGATTCAAGATGAATGCGGACAAATCTATAGCATTAGACCTGTCCCTTACGGCCTCGACACGAGCTTATCTGAAGACCCTTCTACCCATTCAATGGGCTATAGATACAGTTCCATACTTGGGAATTCAGCTCGCCCCGACCCTAGACAGAATGATTACCGCCAACAACACTACTTTGCGCACCCGCATCCGAGGAGAGATAGATCGGTGGCGACATCTTCCCCTATCCTGGATGAGTTGCATTGCGGCAGTTAAGATGACCATCCTGCCGCAAATTTTATATCTCTTTTGTACCCTACCACTTCGGCTTCCAGTGGGCTGGATACGACAAACCCAATCGGAGCTAGCCAAATTTATTTGGCAGGGTCGGAAACCCCGGTTGAAGAGAACACTCGCCACTTTGGCTCCTGAGGAGGGAGGTTTGGGCGTTCTGGACCTGTACAAATACTACCAAGCGGCCCAATTGCGCTATTTGGTGGAGGGGAGCAAGTGGGAGTCCGACAAACACTGGCTCTTTCAGGATCAGGCGGCGGTGGGGCGTCCGCTGGAAGAGATACCGTTTTTACCTCGAGCTTATCGGCCGCCCAACCTTTATGCGTCCTCAATCACCCGGGTTCCCCTAGAAGTTTGGGACGCGACTAACACACTCCACGGCCTGACCACATTCCCCTCTCCGCTCACTCCCTTGGTGGACAACCCTGACTTCACCCCCGGAATGGCTAAAGGGGTCTTCGCACACTGGAGACCGGCAGGTTGCCGCTTCCCGTATCACATATACAGCCCGGAAGGGGTGCTTCCTTTCCAGCTCTTTAAGCAAGAATATACCCTCTGCGAAACAGAGCGTATGAGATACTTGCAGGCGCGTCACTGGGCATTGCAGCCGCAAGTCCGAGCATCGGCCGACAGGAAATTCACCCCATATGAGCGTTGGCTCTTCTCACGCACTTCCAACTCCAAGCTCATATCAGACCTTTATAAACTAATTCAAACATCAACCAAGCACATCTACAATCCGTGCAGGGTACGGTGGGAAAAAGAACTGGGTAGATGCCTGAGTCATAAGGAATGGGGGAGCATTGCGTATAGGGCTAGGCACTCAGCGTACCACATGGGTCTCACCGAGACACTCACAAAAATATCCCTATACTGGTACTACACTCCTGAGAGGCTGTCCAAAATGGATCCTTCCAAAGATAATCTCTGCTGGATGGGATGTGGGCACACCGGGACTTTGATACACATTCTGTGGGATTGCCCGCTCATCCAATCATACTGGACACACATCTTAGATGAAGTGGACGCACGCTTCCAGACAGAAATACCCTGCTTTCCCGCTTATATCCTTCTGGGCCTTCCCAATGCACTGACTTACCCACTGCGCTCTCGTAGGGGCCGTCAAATAGCCATAGCCATTGGGTCTGCTCTGCAGAACATCCTTGCACACTGGCGTACCGCCAATGTCCCCACCACCACAGGCTGGCTCCACTGGTTGTGGCCACTTGCTGGGTATGGAGAAGCTGTCACTCACCGCAGCAGGGAAGGGGGAACAGTTTGAGGAACTCTGGCAGCCATTTTGAGCACTACTGCTGACTGAATTCACGGAGATAACTTGTCCTAGATATCTCAGGTTGTTGTGCCTGACGGCACCCATATCTGCTGACCCCATGGTATTCGAGGCGCTCAGAAGTTGCACGGTTGAACTGTAAGGAGTTTGATGGGAGCTCTGGACTGGGTGGAGGGAGGGGGGACAAGGGGGGGTTTGGAAGGGTGGGTTGGGTTAAGGGGGGGAGGGGAGTTTTTCTGGGGTTTTCCTAGTTCTACTATTTCCTTGGAACAGTTCATTTTCATCCCTGACAGGTTGGACAATGCTGTTATTGCCAGTATTGCATTGAACATCATGCCTCCGTTGAGGATTAGTACTCGTATCTGGTGTAACCAAACTGCTTATTGTATTACATTGCACTGTCTCTCAATAATAATAAAAAGATTTAAACCTAAAAAATCCAAATGTTAAACACCCCAATTGATTTAAGTGTAGGTTTACCTGCTTAATGTATATATAATTATATAGGCCCAGGTAAGTGAAGGACTGGGTTCTTTAAGACCCAGCGGTGCCAGGGCACAACACCTGAAACCTTCGTGGGTAACCTGCTCCGGCGTACGAATGATAGAGACACCGGACACTTCCTTCGGCGTGAAAGATTCAAGGTTTATTTGCTGCAGGGAACACAGATATCACAGGAAGTACATCGAGTGTAGTTCGGGGAGACTGCTTCAAATTGGTTCTGTGGATCGCTCCTTTTATACAGTTTTTACCCATAGGACAACATGGTACACAAAAGTTTACAACCCGGTTCCCACCATTATCCCCCAGAGGGGTCGCTTTGGTCACTTTGATACACATAAGGTCCGGAACATAAGTGCGGAAACATTTGGCGATTCCCAACTGTAAAAACCCATCTTCCCACCATTAGCGAATTCCAATCAGCAGTAAAACAGATCGAAATAGGAACAAGGACAGGTGCAGAGGAAGACGGAGACAGTGGGGAGATCGGAAAGGGTGTAAAAGGGGAGGTATCGGGAAACACGAGATACAGGCATCAAAGGGACGTGCCTAATGAGATGCACGGCTGAGACAATAAACCGGCACGGCGAGATGAGCCTCGAGCGGGGCCATCTGCCTTACAGCATCATCCCCCTCGTCATAAAGACATTTTCAAAGGACATGTGTCTTCCGCAAATATCTTGGGAGTCCCAGGGTCGCGAAGCGGACAACGTCCGTTCGCTGGCTACTTGAGGGCAAGAGACAAAATGGATGCCGTATCTAAGATGGAACCCGTGGGTACAGATAGAAATCCCACGTAACAGACGAACGGTTTAAGTTAGCACAGCGAAACTGCGCACACTTACTAAACTCGTCATTTGCGGTTCATAGATACCAGACTCGACCATATTCGTGCGAGTCGAAAACACCACTTACAATTGTCACGGAACCTCAGACGCTCCTTTTGCCCTCATGTAGGCAAGCACTAGTCGGAATCATATTCGATATTCATCAGACCATCGAGATGTTGCTGTAGCATAGCTCTGTCCAACCGAGTCCCCTTGGTAACAGGTGGTTGTCTCATACACGTTGTAGCACAGAGGCCACATAAGGCAGGACCACACTGCACACAAAGGCAACACGTGAACAGGAACACCACAACGACTCCGATGATCATCAGAATCTTCCAACCCCAAGTCGACATCAGGCCCCAGAACCATCCAAGTAGCGTCCAATCCCCTACATCCACGTGTATGGATTCGGAGATCTTATGCAACCTCAAGATGGCTTGATAGACAGTTGGAGCGTTATCTGGAATGAAAATGCAGCAGCTCGAATGGATCACCTTACATACCCCACCACGATCTGCTAAGATGACATCTAAAACCATACGGTTTTGTAACGTCATAAGTCTATCCGCCTGAAGTTCAGTGGTGATATTACCAAGGGCACTGGCAGTAATATTAGCTGTCGATTCTACCACTCGAGTCAACTGTCTCAGGTTCCTACTATTAACCATAGGTCCCCAAAACGGGAGGAAACCCTTGAAAAAGTCTCCTGCCTCTTGACCGGCAGTATCCTCTTCGCTAATTACGCCTCGCACAACTCTAGTCTTATGATAATCGGCATCTACAGTGAACGTCGGAGGCAACAAATTTGCAATGAAGCATGAGCCCATGAAGTCAGCGGGCAACCATGCATATGCACGATCATAGCAGATAAAGTATGTACCCTTGGCAGCCAGAAACACAGGTGACGAGACCATCGGCAGAATGTAATTTTCAGTGCAAGCACTTGCTCCAAGTCGGGCTTGCGATCTTCGGCCACGACCCATAAGACAAAAATTACCAGTGTGGGGTACGACCCATATCGGAGGCGAGCTTTTAAGCTGCTTTTCGCTGGTGAGCACACTATATTCACCTCTACTTAGGACCCTATAGGCTTGTATCTCTTCTTCAGGAATAAGCGAGGGATCATAGATATCACTATCTAAATCCTCTATTGCTATCGACAAAGGTTTTTGATACGAGGTAGGACCAGAGTAGGGAGAACGTGGTTCTCGAATGGGGTGGAAACCCAGTGCGCTTCGAAACATTGTCTGAAATGCTCGAGCAGACCCTTGGGAACTATACGGTAACACCAGATATGGAATTCCCTTATCCGTAGTGTGTGGCATCAACCCACACACCCAACAATTAGTAGTATTAACCACTAACTGATGCTGATGAAGGAGCTGAATAAAGGAATTGTTGCGGAATTCTACACGTCTAGCCTGTTCGTGTTCGGGTAACATATGAAAGGAATGAGGCGAAACAGTGGAGGTAAGTTTAGGGTCAGGAGTAGGAGTAGGTGTAGCAGAAGGTAAGAAGTAAGACATCGTGTAATACACCCCACCCGCCAATAATGCAGAAGCAGTCAAAAACAATACAAACAGTTGGAATATAAAACATTTGGTACGACTGAGTTGCTGCAACTTGAATCTATGAGCCTGAGCTCCTTCCAAATCATTCAGCTTCGAGAATGCCATTCCCTACGACCGTCCGCAACGTTTCTTGACGCACTTCGTTCTGTGTAGCAATAGTCAATCCCTAGGAGTTCCCAGGAACCGACGGCCTTTAACCTAGCGTCAAGACCTACTATCCAGAAGGAAGTACGCGCGCGGCCCTACGGCCTTCAATGCACAATATGTATATATGCAAAAACAAAGTCTCTCGGCTGTGGAAGCAAAAAGTGTAAGGAACGAAACTCAATGAATATGTACAAAATAATTACAGTGGTACGAATGTTCAAAGCTGATCACGGAAAACGAGATAAGGCAGTTGTCAATACAGCAAAGCAGGATCTTTTATTAGTCTTTAGTGCTAGATCGTAGAAAGTATCGAGTTTTCCCAGGACGTGTCTGCTCGTCAAACAAAGGATCCGTTGAAGGGACAGCGTCCTGTTGATCAGCTGAGTGTTTTGGTCTTGAGTCTTTTGCTGACAATTGTTCGACAGTGTCTCTCTGCTGCACTGAGGATTCTCCGACAGGCTGCGCGTCGCTAAAAGGTACAAACGCCGGCAATACTTCGGTTTCAGTTGAGGCAATGCCTTTCCTCACCCAAGAGTCTGCTGGCAACGGGATGGGTACTTTTTTGGTGTGGGTGGCGTGCACCCAATTCTTCCGCCCCTCAAGACGAACTGCAGTTCTCGTGGCAAGGAGGACCTGATAGGGTCCGGTAAACCTCGGGTCCAGGTTATTCTTGCGTGAAAAATTTCTCGTCACCACCCAATCTCCGGGCTGGAGCTGGTGGCCTGGACCCTCCGTCTGCGTCGGCAATGCGTCGTAAACCTGTTGGTGAATTAACCTCAGTTTAGCAGTCAAGTCATGAAGATAATCGATCAACATTGGGTACTCAAGATCACAGAAAATACCTGGCCTAGGAACCCCCCACACATTCGCAGGACGGCCGAACACTATTTCATAGGGACTAAGCCCTACTCGGGAGTGTACAGTCGCCCTAGTTGACAGTAATGCTAAGGGTAAAGCGTCAGGCCACGAAAGACCAGTCGTAGCCTGAATCTTCGCTAGCTTCAGTTTAAGGGTGCCGTTGTACCCTTCAACCAATCCAGCTGACTGGGGATGATTGGCGCTGTGGAATTTCTGATTAATTCCAAGGCCCTTACACACACTCTTCATCACACTACCCACAAACTCACTTCCATTATCTGACCACACGACTCGAGGCATTCCATACCGAGGAAAATATTCCTTCAGTAGGATCTTCGCAGTAGACAAAGCAGTATTGTCTTTGAGAGGATAAGCCTCGATCCATCGGGAGAATGCGCAAACCACAACTAAAACGTATTTCAGGTTATTGCATCGCTCCATATGGATAAAGTCCAATTGAATCACCTCAAAGGGGCATGAAGGGGGAGCAAAACTGCCAGGAGGAGTTGGGGTTCCTTTGCCAGGATTGTACATCATGCACACCATACAATTCTTCACCAGACGTTCAGAACATTTCGTGATACCATCATTCTTCCACACAGGAGACAACAACTTGCAAATACCTTTCGCGCTAATATGTGCTAACCCATGCGCCATTGTCACAACGGCCAGCACATACGCATCCGGTAACAGCCATCTTTTCTGATCAGACAAATCAATCCAACAACCATTCGCATCCAACTTTCCCGTACTTTCTTTCCACTTCGCCTTTTCAGTCTCGGTGGCCTCATTCTGAATTTCTTTCACACTTTCGATAGTGTCTTCACACATGCTCGATTCTGTAGGCCACCTAACCGAACTCGTCACATACATTCGAGTGCTAAGGTTCCGGGCAGTCTCCTTAGCAGTCTCATCCGCAAACGCATTACCACGACCAACATCATCCGTCACCTTACGATGCGCACTACATTTAACAATCGCAACTTGCTTAGGCAACGTCAGGGCATCCAAGAGATCATTCACAAGCTGTCCATGCTGAATCTTCGTACCATGCGACGTCAAGAAACCTCTCTCTCTCCACAATCGTCCAAAACTATGTGCGACGCCAAATGCGTATTGGCTGTCGGTAAACACATTCACACGTTTCCCTTTCGCTAACACACACGCTCTAGTAAGAGCAATGAGCTCTGCAGCTTGGGCAGAATTCTGATTTAATCTTGCAGTCTCAACAACAGTATTCAACGTTACAACAGCATAAGCAGTAGTCACATCGCCATTCGGCAACTTAAAGCATGACCCATCCACATACAGTGTACCATCCGGATCTTCCAATGGGGTGTTTTTAAGGTCCACTCGACCTTTTGTTTCCTCCTCTGTCCTCAAGTAGCAATCATGTTCTGCTACTTCATCTGACTCTGTGCTAATTGGTAACAAAGTTGCCGGGTTCAGAACATTACAACGTTTTATTTGAATGTGGCTTGCCAACAGCGTCAACTCGTACCCAGACAACCTCGCACTCGTCAAGTGCTGAGTTTTCGTACGATTCAAAAGAGTATCGACTGCATGCGGAACCATCACCGTAAGCATATTGTCCATGACCAATCCTGCTGATTGTCGGATGGAGACCGCAGCTGCCGCAGTTGCTCTCAAACAACTCGGCAATGCTCTAGCTACTGGGTCCAAGGTCGAGGAAAAATATGCACATGGACGTTGCTTACCACCAAAAGGTTGCGTTAAGACACTCAAAGCACAACCTTCTCTCTCGTGAACATATAACGTAAACGGCTTGCTATAGTCGGGAGTACCCAACACAGGAGCCGAACATAATGAATCACGCAGTTCAGAAAAACTTTTCTGACATTCTTCCGTCCATGGTAAAGGAGTCGAAACATCCTTGCACGTAAGAGCCACTAATGGTTTCGCTAGCAATGAAAAATTAGGAATCCATTGCCTGCAGTACGACGTGATACCTAAAAAGGCACGCACATCTCTTTGGGTTTTTGGCACAGCCATTCGTGCAATTGCTGCAATTCTCTCTGGGGTCAACCTCCTTCCCTCCTTTGACAATAAGTGACCTAGATAGGTTACTTCTTGACAACAATATTGGAGTTTAGAAGGTGACACCTTGTGATTTAACTCACAGAGATGTTGCAGCAACGACACCGTAGCTATTTTGCAAATGTCCTGAGTATCAGCAGCCACCAATAAGTCGTCGACGTATTGGATTAAAGCCGCACCAGCCGGCAACCTAAACGCATCCAGTTGACCCTTCAAGGCTTGGCTGTAAATAGATGGACTTTCACAGTAGCCCTGAGGAGCGCGTTTGAACCGGAAGCTGCGTCCACCGAGAGAGAAACCGAAAAGGTCTCTGCTCTCCTCGGCAATCGGGATGCTGAAAAACGCATTTTTCAAGTCGATCACCGAAAACCATGATGCAGAAGCTGGAATCAGAGTCAGTAGCGCCGTGATGTCAGGCACAACGGGGAATTGAGGAACCACAATTTTATTCACCTCCCGTAAATCGATAACAAAGCGATAAACAGGCGGTTGCGAAGGATCAGTACGTTTAAGAATGGGCAGTACAGGGCTGTTGCACACGTTTCCCCTAGTCTCCTCAATGACATCTTTCTCGATCAGATCATAAATGATCGCTAACAGTGCTCGTTCACCATCAAGGGAGATACGATATTGGGGAATACGTGGCAGTCGCACATTAGATTTCAACTGAACAACATATGGTGAGATATCAAGTAGGCCCACATCATTTGGACCCGTTGCCCATAAAGACGCAGGAAGAGAACTCAATTCCGGTGGGAGCTTATCGAGGGACAAGTACATGGGAGAGACAACCCTCTCTCCTAGCGTAAGCTTTACACCCGCAGGAGAACAATACAAAGTCGCATACAAACGTTTAAGCAAATCCAGGCCCAAAAGATTTTCACCACAACCCGTAGTCAAAATCAACGGAGCTTCGAGCTCACGTGGCCCAATTTTAAGGGGCAAAGGGCGCGAAACTGGATTGCTAACAGGGGCGCCAGAGAATCCAACGGAAACATTTGTTAAGCCAGACAAAGGTGCGCCAGGGAGTTTCGAATGCTTAATGGAACTTTTCGCTGCACCAGTGTCCAACAGAAAAGGCTCAACGACGCCCGATGTAGCAACTGCGACGTAAGGCCCTCTCTGATCAACCGGAACTGATACCACTCCCTCTCCTTGTCTTTGGCTGTCCTAGTAATTACTGCCGTCAGTTCCCTGATCGACGTAATAATCGTCTACATTGTACTGCGCAGATCGTCCTTGCGACGATCCACGTTGATCAAAACAATTATCGGAATTTGATGAGTTATCTGAGCGATCGTTCTGAGCACCACGACCTCTACCACGTGGTGCCTGCTGCGAACCACCACGACCTCCTCTAGACGAGTTACCACTATTACGTTCATTCAAAACAGGACAATGGAATTTAATGTGACCCTCTTGTCTACAATAAGCACATTGATTGTATCCTAACGAAGATCTTTGGGAAGAGGAGTCATTACGAGTTTGAGATCGGTTCGATTGCGGCTGCGATCTATTCTGTTGCGAATTATTCTGATTTGAACGTGGGGGATACGCTTGCTGAAGCAGCACTTTAGTTTTTAACTCTTTCGTCTTTTTATCAGCACGGTCATTCTCTTCTTTCTCTCTGTTCTCATAATATTGTGCCGTAGCCAATATCTGAGCCGAAGTAGAAACGGCCCATGCACTTTCTGAATTCCTCAATTTATTGCTCAAATCGGGCAGCAAGTTCGAAACAAATTTATCCACGAACAACCTCTGACCACCCTCAGTGCTCATATCCTGACCACTATGATCGATGAATGCCTCCTCAAACCTCGTAAAGAAGTCGGAGACACTCTCGTCCTTTTTCTGTTTACAAGCTGACAATTTGTCCCAGTTCACCTTCATAGCTGGCATAAGAGTTTTCATTAGCGTTATAATTCTTTGAGGAAGGTCAATAATCAACTGGTCGGGTTTAGTAGCAGCCGCTTGTCCAGCATCTGCCGCTACAATGGCAGCCCAAGCACCACCTAATTCATTTGGATGGTTTTCATGGCGAATTTTAGCCCATACCGGCTGCGGTACGACATTGCCGAACAACATATCGATATCGGCAAGATTCATTACCGTAGCATCTACGAGCTGCGATAATTCTTTGTAATACCCTGCAGGATTCTTGCGAGGGTCAGGCAAAGATTGCTTCACCTGTAACACTTCCGATCTTTTCCATGGGAGATGTATCCATACTTTCTGGAAATGCGCCAATACCGGGGGTTGAGCATTAGGATCAGCTGGTATCCAAACCGGCGGAACTTCACGCATAGGGAATTGACCAGACTCATCTGTCTGTCTTTCGACATCCTCGACAAACAAGGCTTGAGGTATAGGAGTGGGACGAAAAGATAATAACCGTTCAACAGCACGGCGAACATTGGTGTCCACTATCAGTCCAGTCGAGAACTGAAGCTGTAGATCAGACAAAGCGGTCAGCACCTCGTCAGGTGCGTCAGCCGATATCTGATCACGAAGAACCTTACACATTTCCTCGAACACAAATCTTTGGGTTGGTATATTGAACTGACAAAATGTGTCGAGTACAACACGGGGTGGATTTCTAAGGGGATGCGTCATCCAACCCATCGCCATATTATATAGCGAAGCACGTTCCCTATTACCAGGAAGCTGACTACGTCTCTGAGGACCATCTGAACCAGCGGACCCAAGAACAGGTCCGAGTGAATGAAAGAAGCTAGCCGCAAGAGGAGAATTACGACTACGAGTAGAGGGAGAAGCATAGGACACAGGACTAACAAGTGAAGGAGTAGAAACAGAAACAACAGCAGGGGTTAACAGAGCAGGAGCAGTAGCGTGAGCAGGAGTATGTGGAAGCGGAGGAGCAGTAGGGATAGCAACAGGCAAAGGAGCAGGAACAGTCGGAAGGGCGGGTGCAGGTTGAGGAACAGGCAAAGGAAGAATAGGTGCAGGAACAGGTACAGGGGGAATCACAGGGGCTGTGGTACCCTGTACGTACGGAGGTGGCGACTTCATAAGATAAGACATTAAAGGATCCTCAACTGACTCATCCTTCCTTTCCGACTCCGTAGGCAAAGCGGGATAACATTTATCTATAGTCATACGCTGTAATCTGTCAAACACTTCCTTTTCCCTAACCTCTTTATCATGCTGGAACTGCTCTGCTTTCTTTACAATGGTACCAGCACTATCTCGCTGATTTCGTTTAGTCTGTCTGATTTCTTTCTGTCGGGCTTCTTTACGCCACAACCGAAAGGCATCAAACATGGCCGGCCTTGACTTTTTCGCGAACAATTTAACCTCTAAATTATCTAAGATCGGTGCCTCGAAGCTACCATGTGGTGGCCAGCGAAGGTCACCATCTTTCTTCGTATATTTGATCCAGTATTCATTAAAAGTAATCGGGCCTAGCCCATGTTTGCTATATAGTTCATACGTGGGAGTTCCAACCGGAGGTATCGGACACGAGTCCTCCAGTCGGGAATCCGTACCACAAGGCCTGAAACAACTAAACAAAGTACTGCGGCCAGGCATCTTGCACACTAGCCGAGTTTCACAAACTTCAAGGGTTACGGGATTTACCAAGTCCCAGCAAAGAACAAAACCCTCGGTTTTTGGCGGCTGCAGTCGTCAAACAACACAACAAAGTACGCTAGCAAAGTGTCACCGACAAAAACACTCACACAGCGTTAACAACAAAAACACTCGCTAAAGTGTCAACAACCAAGAACTCTGGGAGCGACCCACAAATACTTAACTCAAAGATCGATGGCGTCACCAGGAAGGCCCGTCAATCGTCTCGCTATACCAAGGTCTACGCCAGGCGCCAAAACAGGTCTACAGTCAGGGCAGCAGTCCGTCGCAGCCGTCAGGAGGCGGGAATCTTCGCGGGAAAAGTCTTCGGGCCACTTATTTCGACAACAGGATCGATGAAGCGGAGTGCACCTTCCCTCGGAGATTTCACACGAAGTTCCTCACGATCGTCGGGCTTGGACCGGTACCACTGATGCAGCCCCACGTTGGGCGCCAACTGAAGGACTGGGTTCTTTAAGACCCAGCGGTGCCAGGGCACAACACCTGAAACCTTCGTGGGTAACCTGCTCCGGCGTACGAATGACAGAGACACGGGACACTTCCTTCGGCGTCAAAGATTCAAGGTTTATTTGCTGCAGGGAACACAGATATCACAGGAAGTACATCGAGTGTAGTTCGGGGAGACTGCTTCAAATTGGTTCTGTGGATCGCTCCTTTTATACAGTTTTTACCCATAGGACAACATGGTACACAAAAGTTTACAACCCGGTTCCCACCATAATCCCCCAGAGGGGTCGCTTTGGTCACTTTGATACACATAAGGTCCGGAACATAAGTGCGGAAACATTTGGCGATTCCCAACTGTAAAAACCCATCTTCCCACCATTAGCGAATTCCAATCAGCAGTAAAACAGATCGAAATAGGAACAAGGACAGGTGCAGAGGAAGACGGAGACAGTGGGGAGATCGGAAAGGGTGTAAAAGGGGAGGTATCGGGAAACACGAGATACAGGCATCAAAGGGACGTGCCTAATGAGATGCACGGCTGAGGCAATAAACCGGCACGGCGAGATGAGCCTCGAGCGGGGCAATCTGCCTTACAGCATCATCCCCCTCGTCATAAAGACATTTTCAAAGGACATGTGTCTTCCGCAAATATCTTGGGAGTCCCAGGGTCGCGAAGCGGACAACGTCCGTTCGCTGGCTACTTGAGGGCAAGAGACAAAATGGATGCCGTATCTAAGATGGAACCCGTGGGTACAGATAGAAATCCCACGTAACAGACGAACGGTTTAAGTTAGCACAGCGAAACTGCGCACACTTACTAAACTCGTCATTTGCGGTTCATAGATACCAGACTCGACCATATTCGTGCGAGTCGAAAACACCACTTACAATTGTCACGGAACCTCATAAGTATGTTGAGCAGGTGAGCCTGTGCTCTATTAGTTATTTGGTAGCAGAGGCAAGGTTAAGTATTAGTGTAGGTAGGTAGTTAGTAAATATTGATTATTGATTGATTATTAGTTATTGATTTATTGATTTTATGCATTAACCAAAACTGTTCATACCTGTTTTTATGTTTTGTCTGGAAACCCCGGGGGCAGAATAACAGGTGGTAAATGGAAGCCATTCTGTAGTGCGGTCACTTGTTCGAGGTAGTAAGTGCATGGTTAGGTAAAACCAGAAGCACTGTTTTAGGGATTTTCTGTATAAATGTGTGAATAATTGATAGCAAAGAGTTCGCTAGTAAAACTTTGGTATGATATCACCTAGAAAGGGTCACACTGGAAGAGTAGCAGGTTCTTCTGAACGTGATTGACAGCAAAGGGGTTCATTGGTGAAACTTTGGCCTTGCATAACCTAGAAAGGGTAAGCCCGACGGAGTAACAGGTTCTCTGATGCTTGTGTGAAAGGTAGACGGAAGGGGTCTACTTGTAGTGTATGAAGAGGAAACAGAAGGGAGTTACTCGCAGTGAATATAAAGCATTATTTTCTTTTGAAATAGTTACTTGGACACAGTGGCGAATGTTTTTATGTTAATTAATGAAAATGAGCATTTAAAATAAATCTCTCGTATTACCTTGCAAAGGAGGGAGTCAGTTGCGGAGCTGCGCTGACGTCACTCAGAGCAGCTCTGGTATTGGTTAATACAGCGGGTGTGTAGCTGAGGTAATTTTGTAAAGGAGGGTGAGTACAGGAGAGCGAGAACTCGTCTCACAGGAAAAAGCCGCGCAACCATTGGTTGAAAATATTTTGGATTCTAATTGTTGATTGGTCATTGAAAATAAGAAACGTTTTGGTATTGGAGGTTTCTAGTAAACAAACTAAGTGTCATTACAAAGTAAAGCGGAATAAAATATATGTGGCATTTAGATCCAGAATTCATAGGAAATAGACCAGATAGAAAATATCTAGGTTTTGCTAAAGAACAGATGATAAGAGGGAGACCTTATATCATGTATAGAGACAAAAGGAAAATGTCATTTGTCAAGAAAGTTAAAAATGTCTTTAAAAAAGATAAGCCAATTAAGACCAGAGAAAGGGAATATTATTCCACCATCGAATACACCCGCATCATACATGATGGTTGAAAGGGGCTACCATACTTGCATAGGGTTAGAAAACTGGATAGAATATAAAAAAGATGATGGAATTTTGGCATTTCCAGAAAATGGTACCTTTAATGGTAGAGTTTTGTACAATTTAGGAGCACACATGAATGAATTATATCCAAGACCTAGGTTAACCCAATATGAGGCTTTTGGAGGAATGGGAAACAGAAGCTTTTGAGCGAGACAGATCCATAAGTGATAAAAGTATTAGTACATTTTATTCTAAATTTCCTAAAGAGACAAGAGATAAGCAGATGAAACAATGGAGGCAGTCTATGCTGGTGGAAGGATTTACAGCCAGATTCATGAAGCTTAATTGCGCTCGCAAAGGGACAGATTCTCAGAATCTGGCCCTTTGCGAGCGCAATTTTTGCATTTGGGATTCATCATCCCAAATGCAAAAATCGGTAAATGCGATTTCGCTAAATTGCGAGGAATTACATTTAAGGAATCTCTATTTGAGATTCCTTAAATGCAATTCATTAACCATTTACAAATTGCGAATTCGCAATTTCGGGCCGCTATTTACCGCGAGGTCAAACCTCGTGGTAAATAGCGAAAACTTAGAAAAATGCTTTTAGATGCATTTGACTAAGTTGCATGTTGCACACACACATGGCCTTTGGACATGTGTGTGCGCCACACCAATGCAGATTACATTTCAGGGGTGCTACAGGGTGTCCTTTGGACACCCCTAGCACTCTTGAAATCGCATCCTTATTTGCGATTAGCATATTGCTAATCGCAAATAAGGAATAACTCCCCATTCATTCCTATGGGCCTTTAGGCCCATAGGAATGAATGGGGAGTTATTCCTTATTTGCGATTAGCAATTTGCTAATCGCAAATAAGGAATGTGTAGGAATCGCATTTTCTTTAGCGATTCCTACATGAATCCCGTTTTGCGAGTCTGTAATAGCGATTCCTTATGATTCGCTATTAAAGACTCGCAAAACGGGTCTTTGATGAATCTGGCAGTATATCCTGTCTGAGCATTAGAAGAACAAACAGGGAGTAAAAGTACTGAGAAAAATACAAATTTAATGACAAGTGCTGATCCAGAAGATGATTACTTGGAGGATTTATTAATGAAAAATCCGCCACCTTATAATGAGGAGCAGAATCAGACAAATGCTAGTGTTCCGTTTTTAAAGCCACCTTTAGTTCCACAAGTGTTACATGAGGCATCATTAGAAAAAGCGCTGCAGGAAAAGGAACGAGAAGCAATAATTAAGCAAAGGAATGAGTTAATTCAGAAAATTTCACAGTTAGATTTTAGTCCTGAAGCCTTGACAATTCCAGTGACTATAGGTCCAGTTGTTCCTTTATATGGAGAAAAACAGACTAGTCCCAGACCTCCTGTTTTAACTACACCTTGTAGTACAGCCAAGGACAGAAACATTAATAGTGGATGACCAAGCAAGTGAATATGGGGCAGAAATTTCTTGGATGGATTTACCTATAAGAGAACCAGTAAGTAGCTTAGCTAGGAAAACTACACCTGTAAATACTAGAGAAGTGCAAATAGAAACCTCTTTAGGTACGAGAAGTGCAACTGTAGTTACTCCAGAAGAAATTGAAAGATTGTCCCGAGAAATAGAAAAACCAAAATCACAGTCAAAGATATTGGATATTTTTAAATTAAGAGTTGAATTAGAAGAAATGATTTCTGGGAATGTCGGATTAGATCGATTGAATGCATTAAATGAAGATGAATTGTGGTTTATATGTCGAAGTATTACTCGAAATACAAAAACATTTCATGAAAAATTAACGAGTTTAGCAAGTGAAATGGGATTGACATTGGTAAATCAAAAGTGTTACAGAAACCATATTGAGCTGAATTTTCTGGCAAAGATTTAGAAAATAGGAATGTGTCAGGTCGTAAATTACAAATAAAAGAACTGTTATCATTGTTGCAAAAATGGGGTGACATAGACAGATGGAAAGCTAGATGGTTAAAGAAAAAGTAAGAAGCACAAGGGAAAAGCACTGTATCAGAATATATGTTGAAAGAAACAGGAAAAAGTGGAAAGGTTGTGTCCAATGAGAGAAGTACCAGGTGGAGGTTATGTGCATGTTCCATGGTCCCGACAAGATATATTGTCATTTACAAATGAATTTCCAAAACTCAGAGAGAAACCTGTAGATTCGTACAGACAGGTCGAGAGATTTGTAAAGGTTTCAAAAGTGTTATTAAAAGATCTAGGTGGGTTATTTGACATCGTTGTTCCTGTCGATTTATGGACAGAATGTAAAATTGCAGTAAACTGGACAAATGATGAGTATCCTAGAGACCCGAAAACAGGAGCACCATCAGACGAGGTGATGAGGAAGTATAATCAGGTTATACTGTACTTGAAAGGGAAAGTACCTCCAAAAGAGACAGATTGGACTAGAATAGACAGAACTACGCAGAATAAAGCTGAATCTGTGCATGCATATTATGAACGTCTTTTGCAAGTTTTTAAACAGTATAGTGGTTTAGAAAATATTGACACCAAAGATATGACGCATTTTATTCATCAGTTTGTGTCTGGATTAAGACCAGAAATTTCACAATGGATTAAGGATAATAAAATCTGTTGGCAGGCCAAACCTGTAGATGAAATACTGAAATATGCTAAATATTGTGAAGACATATTGGATAATAATTGAAAGAATTTGGAAGAAAAAGTAATGTGGGCACAGATAAAATTAGCAAAGCAACAAGAACTTCAATTGAAAAATATTCAGACCCAAGGAGATGGAAATGGTAATAAGCCTAGAGCTAAATTTAATCGAGAAGAAGCTAAGAAAAAATGTCCCTGTCATGGGTGGGGCAAGTTGGGGCATTGGAAGAACGAGTGTAAGGCTGTGCAAAATAATAATAATAATTTGAATTCACAGAAGCAGAATGAGGTATTACAAAAGCAACAAAAACAGGTAATACAAAATCAGTTACCATTGGCGCCTATGCCAAACCCTGGGAGTCAACCAGCATACAGTAGCGATACAACAAGTTGGGAAGGAAGTAGTAAAAGGTACACAGTGACACCCCGATTTCTTTTGAGCGACTCATACTTTGATGAAGATAGCTTCTGACGGTGCCTGAGGGGGGAGGACGAGGAGTGCGTACGTAGCGCACCCTTGCAGGTAGATCAGTCAGGTCCATACATTGAGGGAAAAGTTGAAGGAAATGATGTTACCTTTTTGTTGGATACTGGCGCTACCCATTCTACTGTGAGAACAGCAGACGTTCCAAACCTACCCCTCTCAGGAGAAGCCATCCAAGTAGTGGGCATTTCTAATAAACAAATTAGTACCCCAGTTACAGAACCAATGGAAGTTAAAATAGGCAATTTTAAAGAAATGCACAAATTTGTTGTATGTGACTCCAGTCCTGTAAATCTATTAGGCAGGGATTTGTTGTGCAAAATGAATTGCACTATCTTTTGTACACCAAATGGTGTTGAAATTCAAACTCCAAATGAAGATGGAATTTATAAAATTATGCTAGCAAAACAAGAAACTGAAAAACAAAAATGTACCATAGAAGACTTATCAAAAGAATTACAACATACAGTAGATCCTAAAGTGTGGGATTTCACAGGAAAAGATGCAGGATTAATGGCAAACGTTGACCCAGTAAAAGTGACAGTAAAAGAAGGTGCAGTTTATCCAAATATTCAACAGTACAAAATGAGCCCAGAAATGAAAGCAGGATTGCACTAGAAATAAAACGTCTAGTGGAAGCAGATATTTTGCAAGAAACCAAGCGGAAAATATAGGGTCGTACAGGACCTCCGCAAAATTAATAAAATTGTCGTCCCATGTTGTCCAGTTGTGCCAAACCCTGATGTGATTTTTTATCAAACACCATGGGCAGCTGGCTGGTTCACCCTAATTGACCTTTGCCACGCATTTTTCTCAATACCACTGCACCCGGATAGTAAATATCTTTTCTCGTTCAAATTTGATGGCCATATCTATGTTTGGAATTGCGTCCCTCAGGGGTACACAGAAATTCCATCAATCTTTAATCAGATCTTGAAAAATTTCTTGAATCTTTGATATTGCCCGGACAATCAGTCCTGGTGCAGTATATAGATGACTTACTGATGGCATCTAAGAATCGAAAAGACTGTGTTACTGATACAATTGCTTTGTTGAATCCTTTAGGAAAAGGTGGACACAAAGTATCACCTGAAAAGTTGCAGTATTGTACTACATCAGTGAAATATCTGGGGCAGCAGATAGAGAGAGGTGACAAAAGGGTCACCTCTGAAAGAATCAGAATAATTCAAAACATGAATCCACCTCAAACACAGAAAGAAATCAGAATGTTTCTTGGAGTTGTAGGTTACTGCAGGCAATGGATTGTGGGATTTGCAGTCCTAGCAAAACCATTAATACAAATGACAAGGAAAAGAGCAAAGGACCCATTTTAGAATGGGATGATGAAAGCATGTCATCTTTTCTAAAGTTACGAGACTGTCTGTGTTCAGCTCCAGCATTAGGGATGCCTGGCTATACAAAAAATGTTGCATTGTTTTGTGACACACGAGACAATTGTGCACTTTTAGTTCTGACTCAGACTCATGGTCTGATGAGACGACCTGTTGTATATTTTTCCTCTGCTCTGGATCCAGTGGCAGCTGTATTGCCATGATTTCTGAAAGCAGTAGCAGCAACTTGTGCAAGTCTTGAGCAAAGTGAGTCCATTATTATGAGACATCCAGTAACAGTATATGTCCCACATGCAGTTGTGATTTTATTGACCAGGACTAAAACTCAGTATTTAACACCTAGTCGGCTGACTAAGTATGAACGAATTCTTGTAGGTGCAGAAAATAGGACAATTGCTAGATGTAATATTCTGAGCCCAGCAACATTGTTACCTGAATCACAATTCGCAGAAGTCAAAAATAAAATCAAACATAATTGTACTGATCTTCCAGAATATTGTACTAAACCACTCCCAGACATAAGAGAAGAGCCACTAAAAAATTCAGAACATGAGCTATTTGTAGATGGTTCATGTATGCGCCATGAGGAAGGAGGTTTGAGTGCTGCTTATGCAGTTTGCAATCTAGGGGGTCCAGTTGAAGCATCATATTTACCTGGAGTAAAATCTGCACAGGTAGCAGAATTAATTGCGTTGACAAAAGCTTGTAAATTTGAGAAAAATCTGAAAGTGACTATTTTTTACTGATAGCCAATATGCTTATGGAGTTGTGCATGCTTTTGGCCAACTCTGGATGCAAAGAGAGTTTCTGACTTCATCAGGTACTTCAATTAAAAATGGAAATTTTGTGAAAGATGGAAATTTTGTGAAAGATTTACTAAAAGCAATTCAATTACCAGAAACAGTAGCTGTGGTCAAGTGTGCTGCTCACCAATCTGGCAATGTGAAAGTGACAGCAGGTAACCAATATGCTGACCAACTAGCTCAATAATGTGCCAAGAATAAAATGGCAATAAACACGAAAATTGAACCAAAAAGAAACAGCTGCCAACTTATGTTGCTTGAGAAAGTGAAAACTTGGGAAGAAGTGAAAGATTTGCAAAATGATACAGAACAGGAATAGAAGGAAGAGTGGAAAAAATAGGATGTCAGAGAAGGGCTGAAGATATTGTCATTGTTAACCTTGATGGGAGGCCTGTGCTGCCAAACTGTATGCTTGCTCCTATGGCTAGGTTGTATCATGATGATTCTCATCTAGGGAGAGATGCTATGGTAAGACTATTCAGACAAACTTGGTTCAATGCAAGGTTCAGGAACGTTGCAGAGAGTCTTTGCCATAGGTGTTTGGTATGTTAACAAATGAATCCTGGGAAAAGAACTGTGGTTTTGTCAGGAAACATTGGAAAGGCAGAAGGTCAATTTATTCGACTTCAGATTGATTTCATTCAGTTACCCCCTTACAGAGGAATAAAGTATGTCCTTGTCATTGTCTGCCTATTTTCAAAATGGGTGGAAACTTACCCTACACGTAGAAAAGATAGCATCACAGTAGCCAAACTATTACTTAGAAAGCTTATATCACGTTTCGGTTTTCCAGTAATGATTGAATCAGACCCTAGAAGACATTTCAATAATGAAATAATTGGTCTAATCTGTGAAGCATTTAAAATTGAGCAAAAGCTGCACTGTGCATACTACCCAGAGGCGTTTGGAGTGGTAGAACAACTGAATGGCACAATCAAATCAAGATTGGGAAAGATTTATGAATCAAATCGATTAGAATGGCGAGATGCTTTACCTCTTGTTCTGATGCGACTCAGAAGCATTCCAGATCGAAAAAAACAGGTTTGAGTCCTCATGAAATACTCATGGGAAGAGCAATGAAGCAGGCATGGGTGCCAGGACATAAGTTGATAAATATATCTGATGACTTAATACTAGAGTACTGCAAAGAACTGGCTGACCAAGTGCGTTTTATTTCTCACCAGGTTGGAGAAGACGCTGTCACCAGGCAAACAACTCCAGCACACGATCTGATTACAGGTGACTGGATTGTAATAAAAGAACATTCACGAGAATCTTGTCTAGCTCCAAGGTGGGGAAAACCAACACAGGCGATATTTGTTACCACTACAGCAGTAAAGTGTAAAGGAATTCCGAATTGGATTCATGTGTGCTATACAAAAAGAGTGGCTGAACCTGATGAAACTGAAGCTGAAGGTTGTGCAGCTGAGGGATCTCGAGAAAGGGATTCCGAAGTAGTTGATGATGAACAACCGAGCACCAGTCAGGATGAATGGATTTCAGCGATTGACATTCCTGCAGATGTGGTGAGAACCAGACCTATTTAGATAGACAAAGTGATAGTTGCGGAAAGATCAATGGTTTTACAAAATTGACTTGCTCTTGGTACATTGTTGGCAAAAGAGGGCGGAGTCTGTAAAATGCTGAAAGCGCAACATTGTTGCGCTTACATACCTGACAAAAGTGTAGAACAGAAAGGGTATGTAAGGAATATTACATATTTAGAAATAGAACTTAAACCACTGAAGGTTGATAGTGCATGGAAAAGACAAACAGATGGTCTTTTCCCTATAGGTAGTTGGTTTTCTAATGTAGGGAAAAGTTTTGTAGGTAAAATACTGATGCCAATGGTGGGAATAGCCTTAATGGTTTTAGGGATAATAATTTGTTGTAGATGTCGCAAACATAAAAGGACATATGCAATAAATAAAAAGGGAAAGAAAAGAAATATCAATGAAATAGAATTAGAAGAATATAATAGACATTTGTACAAAAAGGTGAAAGACCTTCATATGAAGAATGAAAATAATATTAACCGAAAGTTTGAAGAAATTGAGATGGGTGTAGTGTAAAAGTTGGCATCTGTATCCTTAATTAGTGATGATATAAAATATCATCAAAGAAGGGATTGATGGAGCAAGGTTTCACACGTAAAGTGACTTGCTTGTACTCAACCCTCTCGATAATAATATTAATGTACTAACTAACATGTTTTGTCTTATTAATATTGCATTACACGACATATTAGATATCCAAGGGAAGCTTGCCAATGTGCTTTTACTAACTATAATCTGATTGCACTAAAATGGCTGCTGCTATGCGGGATTTTCTACTGCGCATGCGTCTGTCATGCCCACGTGACATGCTTGGTGGGAAAACATTTGCTTCTGCGCAATAGAACTAAGATGACTGTTATGTGTCCTAATGTGCAAAAAGCTTGTATAGCTACTTTGCTAAGCTGTTTGTTTTTGCTTAATATCTAACGCAATATTTAAAATAAAATAATGGGAATAGAGTAGAAAGAAATGGTATATAGTTGAATTAATTTATTCTGTGTTTCTAAAACTGTTTCTTTTCTATTTTTCCATGTTACCAAAATTACGGGCATAAATGCTTTGCTGAACTCCATCTTTGGAGAAACTGCGCCTGTGCGACAAATGTCCTGAAGCCACAGAAGCTGTAGCCTTGAATCATGGCCAAGACGGACATGGAAGGCGGAGAAAAGTGAACTCCTTACCTTGCCAGAGGAAGCTGAATTGATTAAATTGTTTAAAAAGATCATTGATACATTTCACTACCAGGAGGAATAAAGAACATGGGTAGATAAAGTAATGGGAGGGAACGACTTGAATACATGATTGACAAGTTGCTTCTAAAAAAGTATGGTGTGATGGCTACTCCTCGTTCATTGTCCAATAAAATTGTGGGATTCACACATTTGCAACATTTGGGGGTGGTACACTAGGCTGAAAAATAGTATACCTAGGGTAGGCTTAGTTAGTTAGTTTGTCCGGCTTGTCCGAGTAGCTGACCTGTCACTGACCCAACGCACTCAATAGGTGATCGGGAGCAGAGTTGGTGGCGGAGCACTCTGTTAGAAGATTCGATAACCCAATCGGGGTTCTGGGGAGGAGATCGATGACCCAATCAGGGTTCGACTGTTAGCTGCAGAGAGGGTTTACAACGCAGGCGCTTTGAACTTTAACTGTGGTGCTGGTCTTAGCCTGTGGTGGTTCTATCCTGATCCAATTTGGTCCGTAACCTGTCCTGATTCTGGCTTGCACCTGTTCTTTTCTGCTGGCACCTGTACTTTGGGATTCTATTTCTTTGACTCAGCCTATGACCAGGGTTGGTCATCACACCGAAATAGGTAACTATTAAGTGTGGGTTTGTCATTGTACTGTTTTCCCTTTTTTCTTTTACCCACCCTCTATTCAAATGCTTAACGACAATTTCTCTCCAAGTTATTGCAATGTTGTTTTTAAAAATCTACATTACACTAAACAGAATAAGAAATTAATTTGAGTTTCATGCTTTATAAGTCTTTCAAAGATTTACTTAGATAAAGATTTTAAACCTTTCCTGAGTTTGTGGTTTATTTATGAAATGCTAATTAGTGCTACCTATTTTCTCTCTAACTCCTTTGATCCTGTAAGACTTTAGGTATCAGGGACTTGGATTGGGAAGATAAATGGAATAAAAAATCCAAATGGTAAAAACCCCAATTGATTTGAGTGCAGGTTTACCTGTTTAATGTATATATAATCATATGGGCCTAGGTGAGTATGTTGAGCAGGTGAGCGCGCGCTCTATCAGATGTACTAACATTCGTGACTCTCTGCTCCAGACTTTTACCATTGCAAATTTAGGCTTGTTTTATCTTTGCGCAAATTTGAATGATGGAATTATATAGTGGTCTACATCTATACACTCATCTGTATAAAGATACAATTTTCTTCACATAGTTTTTATTTATGCCCACAAGAAGATAATTAGTCCCAGAATTGTACACAATAGATACATTCATCTTTACAATACAGGTACTCATGCCTTTATATGTGAGTTTCTATTCAACAGGATCAATAGCGGAATAGGGACCAATGGCATGGTTCGTGGGATATTGAATTGCCTCTGCAACATATTGTCATTTTTGTTCTTTACTGTTGTAGTGTAGTTCCTATATTCCCAATAGGCTCTGACCATTGGAATAATATATTCTATAGTTTAGACGTAGGACTGAGGTCGACTAGGTCTCTATCGAATACATTAAACTTAATAGTGAGTGCCAGCTAGCTCAGAGGTCACTAGAAACTTTTTCGAATTCACAAGAAGGGATTAGTTTCTGACAACTGCATAAACATGACAACTTTGTTTCCTAAGAATAAGAATTGTATCTCTAGAGTTGCAGAAACAATAGATAAATATTTCACTCAGTCAATCGTGCATGCTTCGTTTCAGGTGCAGAGAGAGTAGAGAGACTGGCGTTTTCAATAAAAGGATTTATTGAACAGTCTTCTTTCTCATGCAAGTAAAGTGAACTGCTACAATCGTAATGCAGACTGCAAAGTATAATGCCTACAGCAAGAACAATATTATAAAATAATACTGTAAGAGCATTGTATGATTTCTAAACCATATATAAATACATACATAAATAATAATGGCAAAAAATACTCAACTGGTGCCTCTAAAATACGCCTACCCCATGGTACCTAACCGAAGTCTAGTACGAGGGAAGAAGTAAATGTGGTTTAGCATAGGTTTAGTTTCCTTTGCCAAGAATCTATCCAAGATTTCTCCTAGGTTCTAATCAGCTCCATACATTTAGTTTAAAATGACGGAGGTCTGGTATCTCTCGTCTCGGGACTCGATTTCCTAACACACTGGAGCTGGATTCGCGCCAAGAGAAATGCAGCCTCTCGATCAGTGCACCAGCTGGCGGTCGGCTTCCTTCTGCACTTGCTGTAGCGAACTGTGTCGGGCAAGTAGATAGTCGAACTGCTCCAAACCACTGTGTCTTGCTAGAGCAAGTGAAGGCATATTTATACCTTGAAGGTGCCTAGTTTGTCGGGCATAATAACGTCAGTAAAGAACCCCAAGGGAATAGTAATTCTTAATAAAGTACATGAGTTCTTGTACAAATCAATATTCAAGCAAGGGGAGGTCCCTGACTGCTTAAGCCGATTTTCCAAGAAATCGTGATGTTTTGGTAAGGGTGGAAGTAGCCATGTCTGTATTTGGACTGCATGGGCTCTGTCTAAATAAGGGAATGATTTCTATGCCTATATTAGGGCAATGTGAATTGTACCTATATAAGGGCATGAATCGGGAAAATTCACTCGGATCCTAAAACGCCATACAACACTGTAAATATTCATTCTCATTTCTTCTTCTTTGCTTGCACTGGCACTTTGTTTCTAGTTACCTGGACTTCTGAGGATCCCATGACCCAGCCTTAATGGGTTATACTTCGCAAAGCATGGATCTAACATGACCTTTGCTGCAATAGAACCCTCTCTTTTCCAGATGAATTATGCTATGGTCCTTGTTTTCAAAAACTCTCTTTAAATTCTCGCCCTTTTTCTCCTGCTGGGAGAGTTTTGACTCGGTGACAATATAGAATGGATTTTAATCTGATGTGTACTTCACCGTGAATGAATTTTTACCCATGACATATATTTGCACTAGAACTTTAGTATTATCTTTTCATGTACTGTATTGTTTTTATGATCTTTTGATTATTTTGATAGATGATGAATCTGGGATTCTCTTTCAACTTTCATTTGACCTTAACTGAACATGTCATTGTGGCCATGAATTGGAATTGTTTAAAAAAAATTCTGCACATGCACTTAATGTCTTTCAAGAGAAATGAACACAATGTACTTTACATTGATGAGGAACAGCACTTATACACATAATGTGATATTTGTGCACTGTTTCCAAGAAACCAAAAAACAAAAAAATTTAACTGTGAAATGGCCAATTTTTGCTTGTGAGGATGCACAATCTAGCTGCTTCGGAACAGTAAAAAGAAAAAAAAAGATTGGGCACTTGTGCACTTTAAGAAGACATTCTAGATCTTGGGACTCTATGGTCCAGTAGAAGGCTGTGAAGCTGAAATGCATAGACTGTCCCTTTTATTCTGTTATGCATTTTGGGTGTGCAAAACAAACATATTTCTTCTTACCTCTGGAGTGCTGCCTTGTACTTGCGCTGGAGGAGGAGGATCAAATCAAATCATCGTGAGTGAATTATATATATATATATATATATATATATATATATATATATATATATATATATATATATATATATATATATATATATATATATATATATATATATATATATATTACCTACTGGCGGTCGCCAGTAGGTAGTTATAGTTAGGATTTTTTTCAATGTTAAATCTCAAAATTCTATTTGGAATAACTTTGGCACCGGTTGACGAATCTGCCTGAAAATTTCCTGAAAATGGCCTCGTCGAGCTCTGGTCCTTCCTTGAAAGTTTGGGGGGGATACGTCAAGCGGGGGCCGAGATAAAAGGGGGGTCCCAAAACGCGTTTTCCCCATGTTAATTTCCATAGGGCGGTCGATTTCACTTTTAACCCGAACGGCTGAATGGATTTCCACCAAATTTGGCAAAATTGTAGGGATTGGTAGCCTGATGTGCCTTTGCTATGTCTCAAGATATGTGCTGCAGTGGATTTTGAGTAATTTAGGTTACAAAAAATATATATATCTATAGCAGCGCACCGGTGCGCGCACCAGGGAGCGCTCCGGGCGCGTGACGCGAGGTGCGCATGGAAAGCTGATTGGCTCTCGGGTGTCTGTAAACATTCGAAACAGTCCAGAGCGGCCGCCATCTTGTGTCGCGGTAAAATCGAGACATAAGAGGTGGCTAAAACAAAGGGGGAACTGACCATAAGGCGTCAGGGATAGACCCCTTTGACCCCCTAGGTTTGATGTGGGGGCTATAAAAGGGCCCCGCGGGGCATTTAAAATATTTTTTTTTTTTTCGTTTTGCGCGGGGGAAGCGCCCGGTGCGCGCACCGGGGAGCGGCCCTGGGAGCGTACTATGAGGAAAAAAGGTGACAGAGTTTTAAAAAAATGAAGTTTTGATTTAGAAATTGGAGGTAGTTCTAAAAAGAACTTTTTTTTTTCTTCTTTTTGTTGTTTTATATTTTTTTGTGTTTTTTGAACTTTTTGAACTTTTTTTGGCTTTTCAAAACAGTTTTATATTTTTTTTGTATTTTTTTAGGGGGAGAAACAAAAAAAGGGAATTGAAACTGGCTCAACTGGAGCAAAAAAACAAAAAACCCCAAAAATTACTTCTTTTTGGGGCACTTGTGATTATCACCTGCAAGGACGATGAGCTTAACGCTTTTTTCGCCATAGGCGATAAGCTTGCCACATGCAGAACAAGTGATTTTAAAATCAGCAAATCTCGGCTGAATGCAAGGCATCACCTCGGATGTTTCTGGTTCTGATGAGGTGGGTTGGTTTCTTTGGGAGGGGGTCCTTGATGACTGGGGGAGGTTACTGGCCAGTTCCCTGAGCTCTGCACGAGAGTAGTTGTTTGGGTGCTTTCTGGTCATGTGCCGAATCATGGTATAGTTACCAAAAGAATATTTTTTGTTTGGGTTGCCCCGTGAAAGTTCATCATTGCAGATGAGGCAAGTCACCTTGGGCGCATGCACCTTTTTTTTCCCCTCTGGGATTGAAAAAAACTGCCATACAATGTGTGGTTTGAGTTTGTAAGGTGTATTTTCTTCTGGCAGCCATCTTCTTCTCCCCTCCTCCTCTTCCTCTTCCTCCTCCTCCTGTTCTTGACCACCAATATAATTTGGAGCTGGTCCTCTTGGTGGTTGTGGTGGTGGTGGTGGGGCAGATGCACCAGCTGATGCTACTACTGAAGCCATTATTTGGAGCAAAAAAGTAGAGAGAGCAACAAACAGGTCTTCCTCAGTCAAAGGACAAAGTCAGAATAAGGAAAAAAGGTGGGGTCTTTCATCATTTAGAAAAAAAAACTGTCCTGAACCAATGAGAAGTGTTATTTTCAGGTCACAAGACCAGGGGCTTCATCATTATGAAACTAAAACTGTTATGAACCAATGAAAAGTGTTATTTTCTGCTCACATGACCCGACGCGCTTACGCTACGCGCCCGGGGGCGCGCAGCGTAAGCGCGTCGGAAGTTTACGTTGTGCGATCGTATTCGCTCGAGTACTTCCGGGTGCGCTTACGCCGTGCGTATCACGCGGTCGCGGCTACGCGATACGTCACGATCATGTTTTCGTTTGCGATATTGGCGCTCACGGGACGCTCCCCGGAGCGCGCCCGGGGGCGCTTTTCAGAAATACGCTTTTCGGGGCGCACTCCGGGGCGCGCTCTGGGAGCGCTCCCCCCAAAAATAAAAAAATAAAAATGGTATAATTGTAGGGACAGGTAGCCCTATTCTGAAGTGGTTTGTAAAAAAATTAACTTTATAAAAATATGTATTGTGCTACATTGGGCTTAATATATGTTAGAGCCAAAATGTAGCCCAAATGTAGCCCAAAGTAGCCCAATGTAGCCCAAAGATGGCCACCAGAGACCAAAAATTGTAAATGTAGCCCAAATTTCAACTAGATGTAGCCCAACTGTAGCCCAATGACAGAATGTACCAGAGTGTTAAAAAGAACAACTAGAGTGCTAACAGTCTTATTTATAAAGTGAAACTTATAGTTAGGAATTAGCATTAACAAAACCTATGAAATTCACTGAAAAAACCATAGGTTTCACACCAGTTATAGTTAGGAATTAGCATTTAAAAAACCTATGAAATTCACTGAAAAAACCATAGGTTTCACACCGGTTATAGTTAGGAATTAGCATTTAAAAAACCTATTAAATTCACTGAAAAAACCATAGGTTTCACACCAGTTATAATTAGCTGGAAATTTTACTGATATAAAACCATTGAAATTCCCACGTTATAGTTAGTCGGACTCACTATAACTTGCGCGTGCAATGCACTGCTGATGACATCACATATTACATCACTCATGACATGGTGAGTGACATCACTCATGACATCACTGATGACACCATCCAGTGAATATGTGTCTTTCTGAAAAATAAATATTAGTGAGTTATGTTTAAATATTTAAATACATATATTAGTGTTTCACTTTGTGTATAAGTGGCTACATGTGTTGATAAGTAGCTACATGCGTATGTATATGGGTTATTTGATATTTTTATTAGTATCAGTTTGAGTGTCTATATGGTTTGGTGGGGGTATTACTTAGCACATAGATGCATGAGTGACTGACTCTTTGTTTGTATGTGTTTTGAAGACAGCATATGTACAGGACTATATGGGTGGATGAGTGTCTATATGTGTTTGTTAGTGAGTGAATGACTGTCTCACTAGTGTCTTTATCAGTAACTACATATGTTTTAATCTAGTATATATGAATATTGATGTATATAAGTGAGTATATGTGAGAGTAAGAGATTGTAAGAGTTCCTGTTTAAATAAGTATGTGTTTCTATAAGTGATTGTTTAAGAGAATAAATATGTGTAATTTTCAATAGAAGTAAGGTGGAAGTGTGTGTATAACTCTATATTCAAATAAATGGTTGTTCAATAGTTTATTTGCACGTGTGAATATGTGTGTGAGTAACTTTTGGATGAATGTCAGTGTGTAACAGGATGTATAGGTGTATCTCTTCATATGATTAGTGAGTATATGTATGAGTGACTATATAGAACTGTTGGTGAATGAGTGGATGTGTATATAGATAGTGGAAGTACAGAATTGCTTGTTGTAACTGATATAGGTATGTCCATTTTTTAAAAATTTCAGTTTCTATTTTTGAATATGTGTCTCAAGGGTTACTTTACACTGAGAGGAGGTCTGTCACTGTGTCACAAGGATGGTGTCATCAGTGATGTCATGAGTGATGTCACTCACCATGTCATGAGTGATGTAATATGTGATGTCATCAGCAGTGCATTGCACGCGCAAGTTATAGTGAGTCCGACTAACTATAACGTGGGAATTTCAATGGTTTTATATCAGTAAAATTTCCAGCTAATTATAACTGGTGTGAAACCTATGGTTTTTTCAGTGAATTTAATAGGTTTTTTAAATGCTAATTCCTAACTATAACCGGTGTGAAACCTATGGTTTTTTCAGTGAATTTCATAGGTTTTTTAAATGCTAATTCCTAACTATAACTGGTGTGAAACCTATGGTTTTTTCAGTGAATATATATATATATATATATATATATATATATATATATATATATATATATATATATATATATATATATATATATATATATATATATATATATATATATATATATATATATATATATATATATATATATATATATATATATATATATATATTACCTACTGGCGATCACCAGTAGGTATATATAGTTAGGACCTAGTTACCAGAGGAAATTCCGAACATTCTATTGGGAATAACTTTGGCACCGATTGAGGGATCTGCCTGTAATTTTCCTTAAATTTGCCTCGCTGCGCTCCGCTCCTACCCTGAATGTTTCGGGGGATTCGTCAATCAGGGGCTGAGAAAAAAGGGGGGTCCCAAAACGTGTTTTCCTCATGTTAATTTCCATAGGGACATTCTGACAAGGCTACAGCTCGAACGGCTGAACGGAATTACACCAGATTTGGCAAAATGGTAGGGACTGGTATGCAGCAGTGCCTTTTGTATGTTTGGTGTAAATCCCTCCAGTAGTTTTTGAGAAAATTGAATGTGAAATTGAGTCCAATGCAATTTTCCATAGGACCTTTAGACACAGCTCCAGCCCGAACGGCTGAATGGAATTACTGCAAACTTGGCAAGCTGGTAGAGCCTGGTATGCAAAAGTGCCTTTTGTATATTTGGTGAAAATCCCTTCAGTAATTTTTGAGAAAATTGACTTTTTTCAAATTATATATCTATAAGCGGGACACTTGCACTGTCCTTGCATGTGCGCGGACCTTAGCGTGCCCGCGCGGAGTTCTGATTGGCTGTTGGACGTCTGTCAACATTCTAGTCAATCGAAATGAGGAAGTGTTGTCCGCCATCTTGTTTTTGTGGCAGATGATAGTGGTTGTAAACAGAAGTGTAATAGTTGACAAGGAGGCAGGGTAGAGATCCCTGAGCCCCCTGGGTTTTGTTATGGGGTCTGTAAAGGACCCCGAAGGTTGAAAAAACAAAAAAAATATATATAAAAATTGCGGTGTCCGCGCACCGTGCGTGGACTTTGGCTCAAAAAGACAAAAAAGAAATACATTAAAATAACAAGTTTCAGTGTTTAGATGTTGGTAGAGTGCTACATTGAGTGATGACTCTCACCTTTGGGTTTAGTTAGGTGTTTTGTGGAGAGTTTGTTTGGTAATTGGTAGAAAGCATTGGGGGTAGGTTGAACATTATGTGAGTTTGAAAGTGTTGATAATTTGAACCAATTAAAATGTTACTTTGGTTTTGATTTTGTGTGTGATAAAATGTGATTGGCTTGGTATGTGAATGTGTATGAGAAATGAGAGCGAAACACAGTCCTTTTGAGATTTTAGTGTTTGAGGTATACTTCTGAGGTGTGAGATTGATACAGAATTTACTGTTCAACAGTTATCTAGAAGGTGAGTTGTTAATTTGTAAGGAGTACTAAGGTAGATCTGGTTGTACTCAGATGAGGGCTGTAAATGAAATGGCATTTGTAAAGCTGGCAGTTTAGATAAAAAAGAGGATGACATTCACTGCACTTGAAATTTAAGAAATGATTGCTGCTTTTTGAAAATGCAGCACAGCATATTAGGGTGCATAGTTTTGTTTTTTAAAAGAAGCAATTCTAATGGTTCAGAAAAGGTCATTGAAAGGAACATTGCACATGATTAGCTGTTATATTGAAAGGTCAAAGAATCTTGCTGGATTCATTTGCCATATAGTATGATGAACTTTTTACCTGTATCCTTCTTAGGTGGAAGTTACCATGGTAACAGGTTGAATGAGCACTAGGGGGGTGGGTGAATATTATGTGAGTTTGAAAGTGTGGGAATGTAGAACCAATTGAAACGTTAGTTTAGTTTTGAAATAGTGTGGGAAGACATTTCATTGGTTAAGACCTGAGATATGTGTGAGGAATGAGTGGGAAAGTGTGCCATGTCTGGTTCCAGTGTCTGAGCTGCATTTCAGAGATTCTGCTTAAGATAATCTGCTGTGTGTTTGACACTGTTCTATATTTTGAAAAGCGATTTTAAAGGTAGGTAATATAGAGAGAGTGCTGTTTGCAGTATTGGGAAGCATAACAAGCATATTGGGCTTCATTACTGTTGTATTTTGAAAATGAGTCAGGTTTCTGCATTGTAGTGTAGTGCTCATTTAAATGGGTTGTGCTCTGTCTGCAAAATGATTTACCATGATAATGTTTTTTGATAAAATGTGTGGCTGAAAGATTTTTGACAAGGATCACAGTGAGTGTCTGTGTGAATGAAGGAATTATATTTTCACCTTTTTCCATAATGTTAACTGAATGGTGCATATTAGAAATTACATTTTGAAATGAGTTAGGTTTCAGCAATGTAATGTAGTGCATATAGAAATGGGCTGTGTTCTGTCTCTAAATTGATTTACCATGCTAAATGATTTTTGCTGAAATGTGTGGCTATAATATTTTTCACAAGGGTCACACTGTGTGTGTATGTGAATTAAGGAATTATATTTTCATCTTTTTCCATAATGTTAGCTGTGTGTGCTTACAGTTTGTATCTTGTAGTTTATAGGGTTGACTTCTTTTTAAATTGTTTTTCATGCTTGGATTCAATTCTGGTATAGAGATAGTGTAATGGTTTCATTGGACTTGTAAATATGCTCCTTTTTTAGAAGCGCCTTGCGCAACCTTTAACATGGGTGCAAGCAGTGAATGTATGGAGAGGGATAGGAATAGAAGATAGAAAACAATATGAAATGGTGTGGGAGATGCATAAAGTATTTCACTAATGGCATCAATTGAGATGGAATATAAGATAAAGAGGGGCATATTTACAAGCCCCTTGCGCAATGTTTGACATGGGTGGAAGCAGAAAATGCATGCAGAGTAATAACATTGGCACACAGACAAGAATATGAAATGGTGTGAGAGATGCGTAAAGGATTTTACTAATGGCATATATTGAGATAGAATATACAAAAAAGAGAGGCATATTTACAAGCCCCTTGCGCAATGTTTGACATGGGTGTAAGCAGAAAATGCATGCAGAGTAATAAAATTGGCACACAGACAAGAATATGAAATGCTGTGAGAGATGCGTAAAGGATTTTACAAATGGCATAAATTGAGATAGAATATACAAAAAAAGGCATATTTACAAGCCCCTTGTGCAATGTTTAACATGGATACAAGCAGTAAATGCATGCAGAGTGATAAAATTGGCACACAGACAAGAATATGAAATGCCTTGAGAAATGTATAAAGGATTTACCTAATGGCGTAAATTGAGATAGAATATACAAAAAAGAATGGCATATTTACAAGCCCCTTGCGCAATGCCTGACATGGGCGCTAGCAGAAAATGCATGCAGAGTAATAAAATTGGCACACAGACAAGAATATGAAATGCTGTGAGAGATGCGTAAAGGATTTTACTAATGGCATAAATTGAGATAGAATATACAAAAAAGAGAGGCATATTTACAAGCCCACTGTGCAATGTTTCACATGGGTGTAATCAGAAAATGCATGCAGAGTAATAAAATTGGCACACAGACAAGAATATGAAATGCTGTGAGAGATGCCTAAAGGATTTTACTAATGGCATAAATTGAGATAGAATATACAAAAAAGAAAGCCATATTTACAAGCCCCTTGCACAGTGTTTAACATGGGTAGAAGCAGTACATGCATGCAGAGTGATAAAAATTGGCACACAGACAAGAATATGAAATGCCTTGGGAAATGTGTAAAGGATTTTACTAATGGCATACATTGAGATAGAATATACAAAAAAGAAATCCATATTTACAAGCCCCTTGCACAATGTCTGACATGGTTGCAAGCAGAAAATGCATGCAGAGTAATAAAATTGGCACACAGAGAAGAATATGAAATGCTGTGAGAGATGCATAAAGGATTTAACTAAGGCCATAGATTGAGAAAGAAAATACAAAAAAGAGAGGCATATTTACAAGCCCGTTGCGCAATGCTTGACATGGGTGTAAGCAGAAAATGCATGCAGAGTAATGAAATTGGCACACAGACAGGAATATGAAATGGCGTGAGAGATGCGTAAAGGATTTTACTAATGGCATAAATTTAAATAGAATATACAAAAAAGAAAGGTACATTTACAAGCCCCTTGCGCTATGTTTAACATGGGTACAAGCAGTAAATGCATGCAAAGTGATACAATTGGCAAACAGACAAGAAAATGAAATGCCTTGAGATAAGTGTAAAGGATTTTACTAATGGCATAAATTGAGATCGAAAATACAAAAAAGAGAGGCATATTTACAAGCCCTTTGCGCAATGTTTGACATGGGTACAAGCAGAAAATGCATGCAGAGTGAAAAAATTGGCACACAGACAAGAATATGAAATGCCTTGAGAAATGTGTAAAGGATTTTACTAATGGCATAAATTGAGATAGAATATACAAAAACAGAATAGCATATTTACAAGCCCCTTGCGCAATGTCTGACATGGGTGCAAGCAGAAAATGCATGCAGAGTTAAAAAAATTGGCACACAGACAAGAATATGAAATGCTGTGAGAGATGGGTAAAGGATTTTACTAATGGCATGAATAGAGATAGAATATTCAAAAAAAGAGAGGCATATTTACAACGCCTTTGTGCAATGTTTGACATGGGTGTAAGCAGAAAATGCATGCAGAGTAATAAAATTGGCACACAGACAAGAATATGAAATGCTGTGAGAGATGCGTAAAGGATTTTACTAACGGCATAAATTAGGATAGAATATACAAAAAAGAAAGGCATATTTACAAGCCCCTTGCGCAATATTTAACATTGGTACAAGCAGTAAATGCATGCAGGGTGATAAAATTGCCACACAGACAAGAATATGAAATGCCTTGAGAAATGTGTAAAGGATTTTACTAATCGCATAAATTGAGATAGAATATACAAAAAGGAAAGGCATATTTACAAGCCCCTTGTGGAATGTCTGACATGGGTGCAAGCAGAAAATGCATGCAGAGTAATAAAATTGGCACACAGACAAAAATATGAAATGCTGTGAGAGATGGGTAAAGGATTTTACTAATGGCATAAATTGAGAAAGAAAATACAAAAAAGAGGCATATATACAAGCCCCTTGCACAATGTTTGACATGGGTGTATGCAGAAAATGCATGCAGAGTAATAAAATTGGCACACAGACAAGAATATGAAATGCTGTGAGAGATGCGTAAAGGATTTTACTAATGGCATAAATTGAGAAAGAATATACAAAAAAGAAAGGCATATTTACAAGCCCCTTGCGCAATGTTTAACATGGGTACAGGCAGTACATGCATGCAGAGTGATAAAATTGGCACACAGACAAGAATATGAAATGCCTTGAGAAATGTGTAAAGGATTTTACTAATGGCATAAATTGAGATAGAATATTCAAAAAAGAAAGGCATATTTTCAAGCCCCTTGCGTAATGTTTGACATGGGTACAAGCAGAAAATGCATGCAGAGTAATAACATTGGCACACAGACAAGAATATGAAATGGTGTGAGAGATGCGTAAAGGATTTTACTAATGGTATAAATTGAGATAGAATATACAAAAAAGAAAGGTATATTTACAAGCCTTTTGCGCAATGTTTAACATGGGTACAAGCAGTAAATGCATGCAGAGTGATAAAATTGGCACACAGACAAGAATATGAAATGCCTTGTGACATGTGTAAAGGATTTTACTAATGGCATAAATTGAGATAGAATATAGAAAAAAGAGAGGCATATTTACAAGCCCTTTGCGCAATGTTTGACATGGGTACAAGCAGAAAATGAATGCAGAGTAATAACATTGGCACACAGACAAGAATATGAAATGGTGTGAGAGATGTGTAAAGGAGTTTACTAATGGCATAAATTGAGATAGAATATACAAAAAAGAAAGCCATATTTACAAGCCCCTTGCACAGTGTTTAACATGGGTACAAGCAGTACATGCATGCAGAGTGATAAAAATTGGCACACAGACAAGAATATGAAATGCCTTGAGAAATGTGTAAAGGATTTTACTAATGGCATACATTGAGATAGAATATACAAAAAAGAAATCCATGTTTACAAGCCCCTTGCACAATGTCTGACATGGTTGCAAGCAGAAAATGCATGCAGAGTAATAAAATTGGCACACAGAGAAGAATATGAAATGCTGTGAGAGATGCGTAAAGGATTTAACTAAGGCCATAGATTGAGAAAGAAAATACAAAAAAGAGAGGCATATTTACAAGCCTGTTGCGCAATGCTTGACATGGGTGTAAGCAGAAAATGCATGCAGAGTAATGAAATTGGCACACAGACAGGAATATGAAATGGCGTGAGAGATGCGTAAAGGATTTTACTAATGGCATAAATTTAGATAGAATATACAAAAAAGAAAGGTACATTTACAAGCCCCTTGCGCTATGTTTAACATGGGTACAAGCAGTAAATGCATGCAAAGTGATACAATTGGCACACAGACAAGAAAATGAAATGCCTTGAGATAAGTGTAAAGGATTTTACTAATGGCATAAATTGAGATCGAAAATACAAAAAAGAGAGGCATATTTACAAGCCCTTTGCGCAATGTTTGACATGGGTACAAGCAGAAAATGCATGTAGAGTGATAAAATTGGCACACAGACAAGAATATGAAATGCCTTGAGAAATGTGTAAAGGATTTTACTAATGGCATAAATTGAGATAGAATATACAAAAACAGAATAGCATATTTACAAGCCCCTTGCGCAATGTCTGACATGGGTGCAAGCAGAAAATGCATGCAGAGTTAAAAAAAATTGGCACACAGACAAGAATATGAAATGCTGTGAGAGATGGGTAAAGGATTTTACTAATGGCATGAATAGAGATAGAATATTCAAAAAAAGAGAGGCATATTTACAACCCCTTTGTGCAATGTTTGACATGGGTGTAAGCAGAAAATGCATGCATAGTAATAAAATTGGCACACAGACAAGAATATGAAATGCTGTGAGAGATGCGTGAAGGATTCTACTAATGGCATAAATTAGGATAGAATATACAAAAAGAAAGGCATATTTACAAGCCCCTTGCGCAATATTTAACATTGGTACAAGCAGTAAATGCATGCAGAGTGATAAAATTGCCACACAGACAAGAATATGAAATGCCTTGAGAAATGTGTAAAGGATTTTACTAATCGCATAAATTGAGATAGAATATACAAAAAAGAAAGGCATATTTACAAGCCCCTTGCGCAATGTCTGACATGGGTGCAAGCAGAAAATGCATGCAGAGTAATAAAATTGGCACACAGACAAAAATATGAAATGCTGTGAGAGATGGGTAAAGGATTTTACTAATGGCATAAATTGAGAAAGAAAATACAAAAAAAGAGGGATATATACAAGCCCCTTGCACAATGTTTGACATGGGTGTATGCAGAAAATGCATGCAGAGTAATAAAATTGGCACACAGACAAGAATATGAAATGCTGTGAGAGATGCGTAAAGGATTTTACTAATGGCATAAATTGAGGAATAATATACAAAAAAGAAAGGTATATTTACAAGCCCCTTGCGTTATGTTTAACATGGGTACAAGCAGTAAATGCAGGCAGAGTGATAAAATTGGCACACAGACAAGAATTTGAATTGCCTTGAGATATGTGTAAAGGATTTTACTAATGGCATAAATTGAGATAGAATATTCAAAAAAGAAAGGCATATTTTCAAGCCCCTTGCGCAATGTTTGACATGGGTACAAGCAGAAAATGCATGCAGAGTAATAACATTGGCACACAGACAAGAATATGAAATGGTGTGAGAGATGCGTAAAGGATTTTACTAATGGTAACCGATTCCTTAACTTCCGTTGTCCTCTTTTACTTCTGTTTTCTTAGCGCCGGGAAACCTACGGGTAGCAGAGCGCTCTACAAAATCAGATATAATAATAATAATAATAATGGTATAAATTGAGATAGAATATACAAAAAAGAAAGGTATATTTACAAGCCTTTTGCGCAATGTTTAACATGGGTACAAGCAGTAAATGCATGCAGAGTGATAAAATTGGCACACAGACAAGAATATGAAATGCTTTGAGATATGTGTAAAGGATTTTACTAATGGCATAAATTGAGATAGAATATAGAAAAAAGAGAGGCATATTTACAAGCCCTTTGCGCAATGTTTGACATGGGTACAAGCAGAAAATGAATGCAGAGTAACAACATTGGCACACAGACAAGAATATGAAATGGTGTGAGAGATGTGTAAAGGAGTTTACTAATGGCATAAATTGAGATAGAATATACAAAAAAGAAATGCATATTGACAAGCCCCTTGCACAATGTTTAACATGGGTACAAGCAGTAAATGCATGCAGAGTGATAAAATTGGCACAGAGACAAGAATATGAAATGTCTTGAAAATGTGTAAAGGATTTTAATAATGGCATGAATTGAGGTAGAATATACAAAAAAGAAAGGCATATTTACAAGCCCCTTGCGCATTGTCTGACATGGGTGCAAGCAGAAAATGCATGCAGAGTAATAAAATTGGAACAGAGACAAGAATATGAAATGCTGTGAGAGATGCGTAAAGGATTTTACTAATGGCATAAATTGAGAAAGTAAATATACAAAAAAGAGAGGCATATTTACAAGCCCCATGCGCCATGTTTGACATGGGTGAAAGCAGAAAATGCATGCAGAGTAAAGAAATTGGCACACAGACAAGATAATGAAATGGTGTGACAGATGCATAAAGGATTTTACTAATGGCATAAATTGAGATAGAATATACAAAAAAGTAAGGCATATTTACAAGCCCCTTGCGCAATGTTTAACATGGGTACAAGCAGTAAAGGCATGCAGAGTAATAACATTGGCACACAGACAAGAATATGAAATGGTTGGGAGATGCTGAAAAGGATTTTACTAATGGTATAAATTGAGATAGAATATACAAAAAAGAAAGGCATATTTACAATTCTCTTGCGCAATGTTTAACATGGGTACAAGCAGTAAATGCATGCAGAGTGATAAAATTGGCATACAGACAAGAATATGAAATGCCTTGAGATATGTGTAAAGGATTTTACTAATGGCATAAATTGAGATAGAATGTACAAAAAAGAGAGGCATATTTACAAGCACTTTGCGCAATGTTTGACATGGGTACAAGCAGAAAATGCATGCAGAGTAATACAATTGGCACACAGACAAGAATATGAAATGCCTTGAGAAATATGTAAAGGATTTTACTAATGGCATAAATTGAGATAGAATATACAAAAAAGAAAGGCATATTTACAAGCCCCTTGCGCAATGTTTGACATGGGTACAAGCAGAAAATGCATGCAGAGTAATAAAATGTGCACACAGACAAGAATATGAAATGGTGTGAGAGATGCGTAAAGGATTTTACTAATGGTATACATTGAGATAGAATATACAAAAACGAAACTCATATTTACAAGCCTCTTGCGCAATGTTTAACATGGGTACAAGCAGTAAATGCATGGAGAGTGATAAAATTGACACACAGACAAGAATATGAAATGCCTTAAGATATGTGTAAAGGATTTTACTAATGGCATTAATTGAGATAGAATATACAAAAAAGAGAGGCATATTTACAAGCCCTTTGCGCTATGTTTGACATGGGTACAAGAAGAAAATGCATGCAGAGTAATAGAATTGGCACACAGACAAGAATATGAAATGCCTCGAGAAATGTGTAAAGGATTTTACTAATGGCATACATTGAGATAGAAAATACAAAAAAAGAAAGGCATATTTACAAGCCCCTTGCGCAATGTTTGACATGGGTATAAGCAGAAAATGCATGCAGAGTAATGAAATTGGCACACAGACAAGATAATAAAATCGTGTGAGAGATGCGTGAAGGATTTTACTAATAGCATAAATTGAGATAGAATATACAAAAAAGTAAGGCATACTTACAAGCCCCTTGCGCAATGTTTAACATGGGTACAAGTAGTAAATGCAAGCAGAGTGATAACATTGGCACACAGACAAGAATATGAAATGCTGTGAGCGATGCGTAAAGGATTTTACTAATGGTATAAATTGAGATAGAATATACAAAAAAGAGAGGCATATTTACAAGCCCCTTGCGCAATGTTTGACATGGGTGCAAAGAGAAAATGCATGCAGAGTAATAAAATTGGCACACAGACGAGAATATGAAATGCTGTGAGAGATGTGTAAAGGGTTTTACTAATGGCATCAATTGAGATGGAATATAAAATAAAGAGGGGCATATTTACAAGGCCCTTGCGCAATGCTTGACAAGGGTGCAAGCAGAAAATGCATGCAGAGTAATAAAATTGGCACACAGATAAGAATATGAAATTCTGTGAGAGATGCGTAAAGGATTTTACTAATGGTATAAATTGAGATAGAATATACAAAAAAGAAAGGCATATTTACAAGCCTGTTGCGCAATGTTTAACAAGGGTACAAGCAGAAAATGCATTCAGAGTAATAAAATTGGCACACAGACAAGAATATGAAATGGTGTGAGAGATGCGTAAAGGATTTTACTAATGGTATAAATTGAGATAGAATATACAAAAAAAGAAACTCATATTTACAAGCCTCTTGCGCAATGTTTAACATGGGGACAAACAGTAAATGCATGGAGAGTGATAAAATTGGCACACAGACAAGAATATGAAATGCCTTAAGATATGTGTAAAGGATTTTACTAATGGCATAAATTGATATATAATATACAAAAAAGAGAGGCATATTTACAAGCCCTTTACGCAATGTTTGACATGGGTACAAGCAGTAAATGCATGCAGAGTTATAAAATTGGCACACAGACAAGAATATGAAATCCCTTGAGAAATGCGTAAAGGATTTTACTAATGGCATAAATTGAGATAGAATATACAAAAAAGAAAGGCATATTTACAAGCCCCTTGCGCAATGTTTGACATGGGTACAAGCAGAAAATGCATGCAGAGTAATAAAATTGGCACACAGACAAGAATATGAAATGGTGTAAGAGATGCGTAAAGGATTTTACTAATGGTATAAATTGAGATAGAATATACAAAAAAGAAAGGCATATTTACAAGCCTCTTGCGCAATGTTTAACATGGGTACAAGCAGTAAATGCATGCAGAGTGTTAAAATTGGCACACAGACATGAATATGAAATGCCTTGAGAAATGTGTAAAGGATTTTACTATTGGCATCAATTGAGATAGAATATGCAAAAAAGAGAGGCATATTTACAAGCCCTTTGTGCAATGTTTGACATGGGTACAAGCAGAAAATGCGCGCAGAGTAATAAAATTGGCACACAGACAAGTATATGAAATGCCTTGAGAAATGTGTAAAGGATTTTACTAATGGCATAAATTGAGATAGAATATACAAAAAAGAAAGGCTTATTTACAAGGCCCTTGTGCAATGTCTGACATGGGTGCAAGCAGAAAATGCATGCAGAGTAATAAAATTGGAACACAGACAAGAATATGAAATGCTGTGAGAGATGCGTAAAGGACTTTACTAATGGCATAAATTGAGAAAGAATATACAAAAAAGAAAGGCATATTTACAAGCCCCTTGCGCAATGTTTAACATGGGTACAGGCAGTACATGCATGCAGAGTGATAAAATTGGCACACAGACAAGAATATGAAATGCCTTGAGAAATGTGTAAAGGATTTTACTAATGGCATAAATTGAGATAGAATATACAAAAAAGAGAGGCATATTTACAAGCCCTTTGCGCAATGTTTGACATGGGTACAAGCAGAAAATGCATGCAGAGTAATAAAATTGGCACACAGACAAGAATATGAAATGCCTCGAGAAATGTGTAAAGGATTTTACTAATGGCATACATTGTGATAGAAAATACAAAAAAGAAAGGCATATTTACAAGCCCCTTGCACAATGTTTGACATGGGTATAAGCAGAAAATGCATGCAGAGTAATGAAATTGGCACACAGACAAGATAATAAAATCGTGTGAGAGATGCGTGAAGGATTTTACTAATGGCATAAATTGAGATAGAATATACAAAAAAGTAAGGCATACTTACAAGCCCCTTGCACAATGTTTAACATGGGTACAAGTAGTAAATGCAAGCAGAGTGATAACATTGGCACACAGACAAGATTATGAAATGCTGTGAGTGATAAGTAAAGGATTTTACTAATAGTATAAATTGAGATAGAATATGCAAAAAAGAGAGGCATATTTACAAGCCCCTTGCGCAATGTTTGACTTGGGTGCAAGCAGAAAATGCATGCAGAGTAATAAAATTGGCACACAGATGAGAATATGAAATGCTGTGAGAGATGTGTAAAGGGTTTTACTAATGGTATAAATTGAGATAGAATATACAAAAAAGAAAGGCATATTTACAAGCCTCTTGCGCAATGTTTAACGGGTACAAGCAGTAAATGCATGCAGAGTGTTAAAATTGGCACACAGACAAGAATATGAAATGCCTTGAGAAATGTGTAAAGGATTTTACTATTGGCATCAATTGAGATAGAATATGCAAAAAAGAGAGGCATATTTACAAGCCCTTTGCGCAATGTTTGACATGGTTACAAGCAGAAAATGCGTGCAGAGTAATAAAATGGCACACAGACAAGTATACGAAATGCCTTGAGAAATGTGTAAAGGATTTTACTAATGGCCTAAATTGAGATAGAATATACAAAAAAGAAAGGCTTATTTACAAGGCCCTTGTGCAATGTCTGACATGGGTGCAAGCAGAAAATGCATGCAGAGTAATAAAATTGGCACACAGACAAGAATATGAAATGCTGTGAGAGATGCGTAAAGGATTTTACTAATGGCATAAATTGAGAAAGAATATACAAAAAAGAAAGGCATATTTACAAGCCCCTTGCGCAATGTTTAACATGGGTACAAGCAGTAAATGCATGCAGAGTGATAAAATTGGCACACAGACAAGAATACGAAATGCCTTGAGAAATGTGTAAAGGATTTTACTAATGGCATAAATTGAGATAGAATATACAAAAAAGAAAGGCATATTTACAAGCCCTTAGCGCAATAACTGACATGGGTGCAAACAGAAAATGCACGCAGAGTAATAAAATTGGCAAACAGACAAGAATATGAAATGCTGTGAGAGATGCGTAAAGGATTTTACTAATGGCATAAATTGAGAAAGAATATACAAAAAAGAGAGGCATATTTACAAGCCCCTTGCGCAATGTTTGACATGGGTGCAAGCAGAAAATGCATGCAGAGTAATGAAATTGGCACACAGACAAGAATATGAAATGCTGTGAGAGATGCGTAAAGGATTTTACTAATGGCGTAAATTGAGAAAGAATATACAAAAAAGAAAGGCATATTTACAAGCCCCTTGCGCAATGTTTAACATGGGTACAAGCAGTAAATGCCTGCAGAGTGATAAAATTGGCACACAGACAAGAATATGAAATGCCTTGAGAAATGTGTAAAGGATTTTGACTAATGGCATAAATTGAGAAAGAATATACAAAAAAGAAAGGCATATTTACAAGCTCCTTGCACAATGTTTGACATGGGTATAAGCAGAAAATGCATGCAGAGTAATGAAATTGGCACACAGACAAGATAATAAAATCGTGTGAGAGATGCGTGAAGGATTTTACTAATAGCATAAATTGAGATAGAATATACAAAAAAGTAAGGCATACTTACAAGCCCCTTGCGCAATGTTTAACATGGGTACAAGTAGTAAATGCAAGCAGAGTGATAACATTGGCACACAGACAAGAATATGAAATGCTTTGAGTGATAAGTAAAGGATTTTACTAATAGTATAAATTGAGATAGAATATGCAAAAAAGAGAGGCATATTTACAAGCCCCTTGCGCAATGTTTGACATGGGTGCAAGCAGAAAATGCATGCAGAGTAATAAAATTGGCACACAGATGAGAATATGAAATGCTGTGAGAGATGTGTAAAGGGTTTTACTAATGGTATAAATTGAGATAGAATATACAAAAAAGAAAGGCATATTTACAAGCCTCTTGCGCAATGTTTAACGGGTACAAGCAGTAAATGCATGCAGAGTGTTAAAATTGGCACACAGACAAGAATATGAAATGCCTTGAGAGATGCGTAAAGGATTTTACTAATGGCCTAAATTGAGATAGAATATACAAAAAAGAAAGGCTTATTTACAAGGCCCTTGTGCAATGTCTGACATGGGTGCAAGCAGAAAATGCATGCAGAGTAATAATATTGGCACACAGACAAGAATATGAAATGCTGTGAGAGATGCGTAAAGGATTTTACTAATGGCATAAATTGAGAAAGAATATACAAAAAAGAAAGGCATATTTACAAGCCCCTTGCGCAATGTTTAACATGGGTACAAGCAGTAAATGCATGCAGAGTGATAAAATTGGCACACAGACAAGAATACGAAATGCCTTGAGAAATGTGTAAAGGATTTTACTAATGGCATAAATTGAGATAGAATATACAAAAAAGAAAGGCATATTTACAAGCCCTTTGCGCAATAACTGACATGGGTGCAAACAGAAAATGCATGCAGAGTAATAAAATTGGCACACAGACAAGAATATGAAATGCTGTGAGAGATGCTTAAAGGATTTTACTAATGGCATAAATTGAGAAAGAATATACAAAAAAGAGAGGCATATTTACAAGCCCCTTGCGCAATATTTGACATGGGTGCAAGCAGAAAATGCATGCAGAGTAATGAAATTGGCACACAGACAAGAATATGAAATGCTGTGAGAGATGCGTAAAGGATTTTACTAATGGCATAAATTGAGAAAGAATATACAAAAAAGAAAGGCATATTTACAAGCCCCTTGCGCAATGTTTAACATGGGTACAAGCAGTAAATGCCTGCAGAGTGATAAAATTGGCACACAGACAAGAATATGAAATGCCTTGAGAAATGTGTAAAGGATTTTACTAATGGCATAAATTGAGAAAGAATATACAAAAAAGAGAGGCATATTTACAAGCCCCTTGCGCAATGTTTGACATGGGTGTAAGCAGAACATGCATGCAGAGTAATGAAATTGGCACACAGACAAGATAATGAAATGGTAAGAGAGATGCGTAAAGGATTTTACTAATGGCATATATTGAGATAGAATATACAAAAAAGTAAGGCATATTTTCAAGCCCCTTGCGCAATGTTTAACATGAGTACAAGCATTAAATGCAAGCAGAGTGATAACATTGGCACACAGGCAAGAATATGAAATGCCTTGAGAAATGTGTAAAGGATTTTACTAATGGCTTAAATTGAGATAGAATATTCAAAAAAGAAAGGCATATTTTCAAGCCCCTTGCGCAATGTTTGACATGGGTACAAGCAGAAAATGCATGCAGAGTAATAACATTGGCACACAGACAAGAACATGAAATGGTGTGAGAGATGCGTAAAGGATTTTACTAATGGTATAAATTGAGATAGAATATACAAAAAAAGAAACTCATATTTACAAGCCTCTTGCGCAATGTTTAACATGGGGACAAACAGTAAATGCATGGAGAGTGATAAAATTGGCACACAGACAAGAATATGAAATGCCTTAAGATATGTGTAAAGGATTTTACTAATGGCATAAATTGATATATAATATACAAAAAAGAGAGGCATATTTACAAGCCCCTTGCGCAATGTTTGACATGGGTACAAGCAGAAAATGCATGCAGAGTAATAAAATTGGCACACAGACAAGAATATGAAATGGTGTAAGAGATGCGTAAAGGATTTTACTAATGGTATAAATTGAGATAGAATATACAAAAAAGAAAGGCATATTTACAAGCCTCTTGCGCAATGTTTAACATGGGTACAAGCAGTAAATGCATGCAGAGTGTTAAAATTGGCACAAAGACAAGAATATGAAATGCCTTGAGAAATGTGTAAAGGATTTTACTATTGGCATCAATTGAGATAGAATATGCAAAAAAGAGAGGCATATTTACAAGCCCTTTGTGCAATGTTTGACATGGGTACAAGCAGAAAATGCATGCAGAGTAATAAAATTGGCACACAGACAAGTATATGAAATGCCTTGAGAAATGTGTAAAGGATTTTACTAATGGCATAAATTGAGATAGAATATTCAAAAAAAGAGAGGCATATTTACAACCCCTTTGTGCAATGTTTGACATGGGTGTAAGCAGAAAATGCATGCAGAGTAATAAAATTGGCACACAGACAAGAATATGAAATGCTGTGAGAGATGCGTAAAGGATTTTACTAACGGCATACATTAGGATAGAATATACAAAAAAGAAAGGCATATTTACAAGCCCCTTGCGCAATATTTAACATTGGTACAAGCAGTAAATGCATGCAGGGTGATAAAATTGCCACACAGACAAGAATATGAAATGCCTTGAGAAATGTGTAAAGGATTTTACTAATCGCATAAATTGAGATAGAATATACAAAAAAGAAAGGCATATTTACAAGCCCCTTGTGCAATGTCTGACATGGGTGCAAGCAGAAAATGCATGCAGAGTAATAAAATTGGCACACAGACAAAAATATGAAATGCTGTGAGAGATGGGTAAAGGATTTTACTAATGGCATAAATTGAGAAAGAAAATACAAAAAAGAGGCATATATACAAGCCCCTTGCACAATGTTTGACATGGGTGTATGCAGAAAATGCATGCAGAGTAATAAAATTGGCACACAGACAAGAATATGAAATGCTGTGAGAGATGCGTAAAGGATTTTACTAATGGCATAAATTGAGGAATAATGTACAAAAAAGAAAGGTATATTTACAAGCCCCTTGCGTTATGTTTAACATGGGTACAAGCAGTAAATGCAGGCAGAGTGATCAAATTGGCACACAGACAAGAATTTGAAATGCCTTGAGATATGTGTAAAGGATTTTACTAATGGCATAAATTGAGATAGAATATTCAAAAAAGAAAGGCATATTTTCAAGCCCCTTGCGCAATGTTTGACATGGGTACAAGCAGAAAATGCATGCAGAGTAATAGCATTGGCACACAGACAAGAATATGAAATGGTGTGAGAGATGCGTAAAGGATTTTACTAATGGTATAAATTGAGATAGAATATACAAAAAAGAAAGGTATATTTACAAGCCTTTTGCGCAATGTTTAACATGGGTACAAGCAGTAAATGCATGCAGAGTGATAAAATTGGCACACAGACAAGAATATGAAATGCCTTGAGACATGTGTAAAGGATTTTACTAATGGCATAAATTGAGATAGAATATAGAAAAAAGAGAGGCATATTTACAAGCCCTTTGCGCAATGTTTGACATGGGTACAAGCAGAAAATGAATGCAGAGTAATAACATTGGCACACAGACAAGAATATGAAATGGTGTGAGAGATGTGTAAAGGAGTTTACTAATGGCATAAATTGAGATAGAATATACAAAAAAGAATGGCATATTTACAAGCCCCTTGCACAATGCCTGACATGGGCGCTAGCAGAAAATGCATGCAGAGTAATAAAATTGTCACACAGACAAGAATATGAAATGCTGTGAGAGATGCGTAAAGGATTTTACTAATGGCATAAATTGAGATAGAATATACAAAAAAGAGAGGCATATTTACAAGCCCACTGTGCAATGTTTCACATGGGTGTAAGCAGAAAATGCATGCAGAGTAATAAAATTGGCACACAGACAAGAATATAAAATGCTGTGAGAGATGCCTAAAGGATTTTACTAATGGCATAAATTGAGATAGAATATACAAAAAAGAAAGCCATATTTACAAGCCCCTTGCACAGTGTTTAACATGGGTACAAGCAGTACATGCATGCAGAGTGATAAAAATTGGCACACAGACAAGAATATGAAATGCCTTGAGAAATGTGTAAAGGATTTTACTAATGGCATACATTGAGATAGAATATACAAAAAAGAAATCCATGTTTACAAGCCCCTTGCACAATGTCTGACATGGTTGCAAGCAGAAAATGCATGCAGAGTAATAAAATTGGCACACAGAGAAGAATATGAAATGCTGTGAGAGATGCGTAAAGGATTTAACTAAGGCCATAGATTGAGAAAGAAAATACAAAAAAGAGAGGCATATTTACAAGCCCGTTGCGCAATGCTTGACATGGGTGTAAGCAGAAAATGCATGCAGAGTAATGAAATTGGCACACAGACAGGAATATGAAATGGCGTGAGAGATGCGTAAAGGATTTTACTAATGGCATAAATTTAGATAGAATATACAAAAAAGAAAGGTACATTTACAAGCCCCTTGCGCTATGTTTAACATGGGTACAAGCAGTAAATGCATGCAAAGTGATACAATTGGCACACAGACAAGAAAATGAAATGCCTTGAGATAAGTGTAAAGGATTTTACTAATGGCATAAATTGAGATCGAAAATACAAAAAAGAGAGGCATATTTACAAGCCCTTTGCGCAATGTTTGACATGGGTACAAGCAGAAAATGCATGCAGAGTGATAAAATTGGCACACAGACAAGAATATGAAATGCCTTGAGAAATGTGTAAAGGATTTTACTAATGGCATAAATTGAGATAGAATATACAAAAACAGAATAGCATATTTACAAGCCCCTTGCGCAATGTCTGACATGGGTGCAAGCAGAAAATGCATGCAGAGTTAAAAAAAATTGGCACACAGACAAGAATATGAAATGCTGTGAGAGATGGGTAAAGGATTTTACTAATGGCATGAATAGAGATAGAATATTCAAAAAAAGAGAGGCATATTTACAACCCCTTTGTGCAATGTTTGACATGGGTGTAAGCAGAAAATGCATGCATAGTAATAAAATTGGCACACAGACAAGAATATGAAATGCTGTGAGAGATGCGTGAAGGATTTTACTAATGGCATAAATTAGGATAGAATATACAAAAAAAAAGGCATATTTACAAGCCCCTTGCGCAATATTTAACATTGGTACAAGCAGTAAATGCATGCAGAGTGATAAAATTGCCACACAGACAAGAATATGAAATGCCTTGAGAAATGTGTAAAGGATTTTACTAATCGCATAAATTGAGATAGAATATACAAAAAAGAAAGGCATATTTACAAGCCCCTTGCGCAATGTCTGACATGGGTGCAAGCAGAAAATGCATGCAGAGTAATAAAATTGGCACACAGACAAAAATATGAAATGCTGTGAGAGATGGGTAAAGGATTTTACTAATGGCATAAATTGAGAAAGAAAATACAAAAAAAGAGGGATATATACAAGCCCCTTGCACAATGTTTGACATGGGTGTATGCAGAAAATGCATGCAGAGTAATAAAATTGGCACACAGACAAGAATATGAAATGCTGTGAGAGATGCGTAAAGGATTTTACTAATGGCATAAATTGAGGAATAATATACAAAAAAGAAAGGTATATTTACAAGCCCCTTGCGTTATGTTTAACATGGGTACAAGCAGTAAATGCAGGCAGAGTGATAAAATTGGCACACAGACAAGAATTTGAATTGCCTTGAGATATGTGTAAAGGATTTTACTAATGGCATAAATTGAGATAGAATATTCAAAAAAGAAAGGCATATTTTCAAGCCCCTTGCGCAATGTTTGACATGGGTACAAGCAGAAAATGCATGCAGAGTAATAACATTGGTACACAGACAAGAATATGAAATGGTGTGAGAGATGCGTAAAGGATTTTACTAATGGTAACCGATTCCTTAACTTCCGTTGTCCTCTTTTACTTCTGTTTTCTAGCGCCGGGAAACCTACGGGTAGCAGAGCGCTCTACAAAATCAGATATAATAATAATAATAATAATGGTATAAATTGAGATAGAATATACAAAAAAGAAAGGTATATTTACAAGCCTTTTGCGCAATGTTTAACATGGGTACAAGCAGTAAATGCATGCAGAGTGATAAAATTGGCACACAGACAAGAATATGAAATGCTTTGAGATATGTGTAAAGGATTTTACTAATGGCATAAATTGAGATAGAATATAGAAAAAAGAGAGGCATATTTACAAGCCCTTTGCGCAATGTTTGACATGGGTACAAGCAGAAAATGAATGCAGAGTAACAACATTGGCACACAGACAAGAATATGAAATGGTGTGAGAGATGTGTAAAGGAGTTTACTAATGGCATAAATTGAGATAGAATATACAAAAAAGAAATGCATATTGACAAGCCCCTTGCACAATGTTTAACATGGGTACAAGCAGTAAATGCATGCAGAGTGATAAAATTGGCACAGAGACAAGAATATGAAATGTCTTGAAAATGTGTAAAGGATTTTAATAATGGCATGAATTGAGGTAGAATATACAAAAAAGAAAGGCATATTTACAAGCCCCTTGCGCATTGTCTGACATGGGTGCAAGCAGAAAATGCATGCAGAGTAATAAAATTGGAACAGAGACAAGAATATGAAATGCTGTGAGAGATGCGTAAAGGATTTTACTAATGGCATAAATTGAGAAAGTAAATATACAAAAAAGAGAGGCATATTTACAAGCCCCATGCGCCATGTTTGACATGGGTGAAAGCAGAAAATGCATGCAGAGTAAAGAAATTGGCACACAGACAAGATAATGAAATGGTGTGACAGATGCATAAAGGATTTTACTAATGGCATAAATTGAGATAGAATATACAAAAAAGTAAGGCATATTTACAAGCCCCTTGCGCAATGTTTAACATGGGTACAAGCAGTAAAGGCATGCAGAGTAATAACATTGGCACACAGACAAGAATATGAAATGGTTGGGAGATGCTGAAAAGGATTTTACTAATGGTATAAATTGAGATAGAATATACAAAAAAGAAAGGCATATTTACAATTCTCTTGCGCAATGTTTAACATGGGTACAAGCAGTAAATGCATGCAGAGTGATAAAATTGGCATACAGACAAGAATATGAAATGCCTTGAGATATGTGTAAAGGATTTTACTAATGGCATAAATTGAGATAGAATGTACAAAAAAGAGAGGCATATTTACAAGCACTTTGCGCAATGTTTGACATGGGTACAAGCAGAAAATGCATGCAGAGTAATACAATTGGCACACAGACAAGAATATGAAATGCCTTGAGAAATATGTAAAGGATTTTACTAATGGCATAAATTGAGATAGAATATACAAAAAAGAAAGGCATATTTACAAGCCCCTTGCGCAATGTTTGACATGGGTACAAGCAGAAAATGCATGCAGAGTAATAAAATGTGCACACAGACAAGAATATGAAATGGTGTGAGAGATGCGTAAAGGATTTTACTAATGGTATACATTGAGATAGAATATACAAAAACGAAACTCATATTTACAAGCCTCTTGCGCAATGTTTAACATGGGTACAAGCAGTAAATGCATGGAGAGTGATAAAATTGACACACAGACAAGAATATGAAATGCCTTAAGATATGTGTAAAGGATTTTACTAATGGCATTAATTGAGATAGAATATACAAAAAAGAGAGGCATATTTACAAGCCCTTTGCGCTATGTTTGACATGGGTACAAGAAGAAAATGCATGCAGAGTAATAGAATTGGCACACAGACAAGAATATGAAATGCCTCGAGAAATGTGTAAAGGATTTTACTAATGGCATACATTGAGATAGAAAATACAAAAAAAGAAAGGCATATTTACAAGCCCCTTGCGCAATGTTTGACATGGGTATAAGCAGAAAATGCATGCAGAGTAATGAAATTGGCACACAGACAAGATAATAAAATCGTGTGAGAGATGCGTGAAGGATTTTACTAATAGCATAAATTGAGATAGAATATACAAAAAAGTAAGGCATACTTACAAGCCCCTTGCGCAATGTTTAACATGGGTACAAGTAGTAAATGCAAGCAGAGTGATAACATTGGCACACAGACAAGAATATGAAATGCTGTGAGCGATGCGTAAAGGATTTTACTAATGGTATAAATTGAGATAGAATATACAAAAAAGAGAGGCATATTTACAAGCCCCTTGCGCAATGTTTGACATGGGTGCAAAGAGAAAATGCATGCAGAGTAATAAAATTGGCACACAGACGAGAATATGAAATGCTGTGAGAGATGTGTAAAGGGTTTTACTAATGGCATCAATTGAGATGGAATATAAAATAAAGAGGGGCATATTTACAAGGCCCTTGCGCAATGCTTGACAAGGGTGCAAGCAGAAAATGCATGCAGAGTAATAAAATTGGCACACAGATAAGAATATGAAATTCTGTGAGAGATGCGTAAAGGATTTTACTAATGGTATAAATTGAGATAGAATATACAAAAAAGAAAGGCATATTTACAAGCCTGTTGCGCAATGTTTAACAAGGGTACAAGCAGAAAATGCATTCAGAGTAATAAAATTGGCACACAGACAAGAATATGAAATGGTGTGAGAGATGCGTAAAGGATTTTACTAATGGTATAAATTGAGATAGAATATACAAAAAAAGAAACTCATATTTACAAGCCTCTTGCGCAATGTTTAACATGGGGACAAACAGTAAATGCATGGAGAGTGATAAAATTGGCACACAGACAAGAATATGAAATGCCTTAAGATATGTGTAAAGGATTTTACTAATGGCATAAATTGATATATAATATACAAAAAAGAGAGGCATATTTACAAGCCCTTTACGCAATGTTTGACATGGGTACAAGCAGTAAATGCATGCAGAGTTATAAAATTGGCACACAGACAAGAATATGAAATCCCTTGAGAAATGCGTAAAGGATTTTACTAATGGCATAAATTGAGATAGAATATACAAAAAAGAAAGGCATATTTACAAGCCCCTTGCGCAATGTTTGACATGGGTACAAGCAGAAAATGCATGCAGAGTAATAAAATTGGCACACAGACAAGAATATGAAATGGTGTAAGAGATGCGTAAAGGATTTTACTAATGGTATAAATTGAGATAGAATATACAAAAAAGAAAGGCATATTTACAAGCCTCTTGCGCAATGTTTAACATGGGTACAAGCAGTAAATGCATGCAGAGTGTTAAAATTGGCACACAGACATGAATATGAAATGCCTTGAGAAATGTGTAAAGGATTTTACTATTGGCATCAATTGAGATAGAATATGCAAAAAAGAGAGGCATATTTACAAGCCCTTTGTGCAATGTTTGACATGGGTACAAGCAGAAAATGCGCGCAGAGTAATAAAATTGGCACACAGACAAGTATATGAAATGCCTTGAGAAATGTGTAAAGGATTTTACTAATGGCATAAATTGAGATAGAATATACAAAAAAGAAAGGCTTATTTACAAGGCCCTTGTGCAATGTCTGACATGGGTGCAAGCAGAAAATGCATGCAGAGTAATAAAATTGGAACACAGACAAGAATATGAAATGCTGTGAGAGATGCGTAAAGGACTTTACTAATGGCATAAATTGAGAAAGAATATACAAAAAAGAAAGGCATATTTACAAGCCCCTTGCGCAATGTTTAACATGGGTACAGGCAGTACATGCATGCAGAGTGATAAAATTGGCACACAGACAAGAATATGAAATGCCTTGAGAAATGTGTAAAGGATTTTACTAATGGCATAAATTGAGATAGAATATACAAAAAAGAGAGGCATATTTACAAGCCCTTTGCGCAATGTTTGACATGGGTACAAGCAGAAAATGCATGCAGAGTAATAAAATTGGCACACAGACAAGAATATGAAATGCCTCGAGAAATGTGTAAAGGATTTTACTAATGGCATACATTGTGATAGAAAATACAAAAAAGAAAGGCATATTTACAAGCCCCTTGCACAATGTTTGACATGGGTATAAGCAGAAAATGCATGCAGAGTAATGAAATTGGCACACAGACAAGATAATAAAATCGTGTGAGAGATGCGTGAAGGATTTTACTAATGGCATAAATTGAGATAGAATATACAAAAAAGTAAGGCATACTTACAAGCCCCTTGCACAATGTTTAACATGGGTACAAGTAGTAAATGCAAGCAGAGTGATAACATTGGCACACAGACAAGATTATGAAATGCTGTGAGTGATAAGTAAAGGATTTTACTAATAGTATAAATTGAGATAGAATATGCAAAAAAGAGAGGCATATTTACAAGCCCCTTGCGCAATGTTTGACTTGGGTGCAAGCAGAAAATGCATGCAGAGTAATAAAATTGGCACACAGATGAGAATATGAAATGCTGTGAGAGATGTGTAAAGGGTTTTACTAATGGTATAAATTGAGATAGAATATACAAAAAAGAAAGGCATATTTACAAGCCTCTTGCGCAATGTTTAACGGGTACAAGCAGTAAATGCATGCAGAGTGTTAAAATTGGCACACAGACAAGAATATGAAATGCCTTGAGAAATGTGTAAAGGATTTTACTATTGGCATCAATTGAGATAGAATATGCAAAAAAGAGAGTCATATTTACAAGCCCTTTGCGCAATGTTTGACATGGTTACAAGCAGAAAATGCGTGCAGAGTAATAAAATGGCACACAGACAAGTATACGAAATGCCTTGAGAAATGTGTAAAGGATTTTACTAATGGCCTAAATTGAGATAGAATATACAAAAAAGAAAGGCTTATTTACAAGGCCCTTGTGCAATGTCTGACATGGGTGCAAGCAGAAAATGCATGCAGAGTAATAAAATTGGCACACAGACAAGAATATGAAATGCTGTGAGAGATGCGTAAAGGATTTTACTAATGGCATAAATTGAGAAAGAATATACAAAAAAGAAAGGCATATTTACAAGCCCCTTGCGCAATGTTTAACATGGGTACAAGCAGTAAATGCATGCAGAGTGATAAAATTGGCACACAGACAAGAATACGAAATGCCTTGAGAAATGTGTAAAGGATTTTACTAATGGCATAAATTGAGATAGAATATACAAAAAAGAAAGGCATATTTACAAGCCCTTAGCGCAATAACTGACATGGGTGCAAACAGAAAATGCACGCAGAGTAATAAAATTGGCAAACAGACAAGAATATGAAATGCTGTGAGAGATGCGTAAAGGATTTTACTAATGGCATAAATTGAGAAAGAATATACAAAAAAGAGAGGCATATTTACAAGCCCCTTGCGCAATGTTTGACATGGGTGCAAGCAGAAAATGCATGCAGAGTAATGAAATTGGCACACAGACAAGAATATGAAATGCTGTGAGAGATGCGTAAAGGATTTTACTAATGGCGTAAATTGAGAAAGAATATACAAAAAAGAAAGGCATATTTACAAGCCCCTTGCGCAATGTTTAACATGGGTACAAGCAGTAAATGCCTGCAGAGTGATAAAATTGGCACACAGACAAGAATATGAAATGCCTTGAGAAATGTGTAAAGGATTTTGACTAATGGCATAAATTGAGAAAGAATATACAAAAAAGAAAGGCATATTTACAAGCTCCTTGCACAATGTTTGACATGGGTATAAGCAGAAAATGCATGCAGAGTAATGAAATTGGCACACAGACAAGATAATAAAATCGTGTGAGAGATGCGTGAAGGATTTTACTAATAGCATAAATTGAGATAGAATATACAAAAAAGTAAGGCATACTTACAAGCCCCTTGCGCAATGTTTAACATGGGTACAAGTAGTAAATGCAAGCAGAGTGATAACATTGGCACACAGACAAGAATATGAAATGCTTTGAGTGATAAGTAAAGGATTTTACTAATAGTATAAATTGAGATAGAATATGCAAAAAAGAGAGGCATATTTACAAGCCCCTTGCGCAATGTTTGACATGGGTGCAAGCAGAAAATGCATGCAGAGTAATAAAATTGGCACACAGATGAGAATATGAAATGCTGTGAGAGATGTGTAAAGGGTTTTACTAATGGTATAAATTGAGATAGAATATACAAAAAAGAAAGGCATATTTACAAGCCTCTTGCGCAATGTTTAACGGGTACAAGCAGTAAATGCATGCAGAGTGTTAAAATTGGCACACAGACAAGAATATGAAATGCCTTGAGAGATGCGTAAAGGATTTTACTAATGGCCTAAATTGAGATAGAATATACAAAAAAGAAAGGCTTATTTACAAGGCCCTTGTGCAATGTCTGACATGGGTGCAAGCAGAAAATGCATGCAGAGTAATAATATTGGCACACAGACAAGAATATGAAATGCTGTGAGAGATGCGTAAAGGATTTTACTAATGGCATAAATTGAGAAAGAATATACAAAAAAGAAAGGCATATTTACAAGCCCCTTGCGCAATGTTTAACATGGGTACAAGCAGTAAATGCATGCAGAGTGATAAAATTGGCACACAGACAAGAATACGAAATGCCTTGAGAAATGTGTAAAGGATTTTACTAATGGCATAAATTGAGATAGAATATACAAAAAAGAAAGGCATATTTACAAGCCCTTTGCGCAATAACTGACATGGGTGCAAACAGAAAATGCATGCAGAGTAATAAAATTGGCACACAGACAAGAATATGAAATGCTGTGAGAGATGCTTAAAGGATTTTACTAATGGCATAAATTGAGAAAGAATATACAAAAAAGAGAGGCATATTTACAAGCCCCTTGCGCAATATTTGACATGGGTGCAAGCAGAAAATGCATGCAGAGTAATGAAATTGGCACACAGACAAGAATATGAAATGCTGTGAGAGATGCGTAAAGGATTTTACTAATGGCATAAATTGAGAAAGAATATACAAAAAAGAAAGGCATATTTACAAGCCCCTTGCGCAATGTTTAACATGGGTACAAGCAGTAAATGCCTGCAGAGTGATAAAATTGGCACACAGACAAGAATATGAAATGCCTTGAGAAATGTGTAAAGGATTTTACTAATGGCATAAATTGAGAAAGAATATACAAAAAAGAGAGGCATATTTACAAGCCCCTTGCGCAATGTTTGACATGGGTGTAAGCAGAACATGCATGCAGAGTAATGAAATTGGCACACAGACAAGATAATGAAATGGTAAGAGAGATGCGTAAAGGATTTTACTAATGGCATATATTGAGATAGAATATACAAAAAAGTAAGGCATATTTTCAAGCCCCTTGCGCAATGTTTAACATGAGTACAAGCATTAAATGCAAGCAGAGTGATAACATTGGCACACAGGCAAGAATATGAAATGCCTTGAGAAATGTGTAAAGGATTTTACTAATGGCTTAAATTGAGATAGAATATTCAAAAAAGAAAGGCATATTTTCAAGCCCCTTGCGCAATGTTTGACATGGGTACAAGCAGAAAATGCATGCAGAGTAATAACATTGGCACACAGACAAGAACATGAAATGGTGTGAGAGATGCGTAAAGGATTTTACTAATGGTATAAATTGAGATAGAATATACAAAAAAAGAAACTCATATTTACAAGCCTCTTGCGCAATGTTTAACATGGGGACAAACAGTAAATGCATGGAGAGTGATAAAATTGGCACACAGACAAGAATATGAAATGCCTTAAGATATGTGTAAAGGATTTTACTAATGGCATAAATTGATATATAATATACAAAAAAGAGAGGCATATTTACAAGCCCCTTGCGCAATGTTTGACATGGGTACAAGCAGAAAATGCATGCAGAGTAATAAAATTGGCACACAGACAAGAATATGAAATGGTGTAAGAGATGCGTAAAGGATTTTACTAATGGTATAAATTGAGATAGAATATACAAAAAAGAAAGGCATATTTACAAGCCTCTTGCGCAATGTTTAACATGGGTACAAGCAGTAAATGCATGCAGAGTGTTAAAATTGGCACAAAGACAAGAATATGAAATGCCTTGAGAAATGTGTAAAGGATTTTACTATTGGCATCAATTGAGATAGAATATGCAAAAAAGAGAGGCATATTTACAAGCCCTTTGTGCAATGTTTGACATGGGTACAAGCAGAAAATGCATGCAGAGTAATAAAATTGGCACACAGACAAGTATATGAAATGCCTTGAGAAATGTGTAAAGGATTTTACTAATGGCATAAATTGAGATAGAATATTCAAAAAAAGAGAGGCATATTTACAACCCCTTTGTGCAATGTTTGACATGGGTGTAAGCAGAAAATGCATGCAGAGTAATAAAATTGGCACACAGACAAGAATATGAAATGCTGTGAGAGATGCGTAAAGGATTTTACTAACGGCATACATTAGGATAGAATATACAAAAAAGAAAGGCATATTTACAAGCCCCTTGCGCAATATTTAACATTGGTACAAGCAGTAAATGCATGCAGGGTGATAAAATTGCCACACAGACAAGAATATGAAATGCCTTGAGAAATGTGTAAAGGATTTTACTAATCGCATAAATTGAGATAGAATATACAAAAAAGAAAGGCATATTTACAAGCCCCTTGTGCAATGTCTGACATGGGTGCAAGCAGAAAATGCATGCAGAGTAATAAAATTGGCACACAGACAAAAATATGAAATGCTGTGAGAGATGGGTAAAGGATTTTACTAATGGCATAAATTGAGAAAGAAAATACAAAAAAGAGGCATATATACAAGCCCCTTGCACAATGTTTGACATGGGTGTATGCAGAAAATGCATGCAGAGTAATAAAATTGGCACACAGACAAGAATATGAAATGCTGTGAGAGATGCGTAAAGGATTTTACTAATGGCATAAATTGAGGAATAATGTACAAAAAAGAAAGGTATATTTACAAGCCCCTTGCGTTATGTTTAACATGGGTACAAGCAGTAAATGCAGGCAGAGTGATCAAATTGGCACACAGACAAGAATTTGAAATGCCTTGAGATATGTGTAAAGGATTTTACTAATGGCATAAATTGAGATAGAATATTCAAAAAAGAAAGGCATATTTTCAAGCCCCTTGCGCAATGTTTGACATGGGTACAAGCAGAAAATGCATGCAGAGTAATAGCATTGGCACACAGACAAGAATATGAAATGGTGTGAGAGATGCGTAAAGGATTTTACTAATGGTATAAATTGAGATAGAATATACAAAAAAGAAAGGTATATTTACAAGCCTTTTGCGCAATGTTTAACATGGGTACAAGCAGTAAATGCATGCAGAGTGATAAAATTGGCACACAGACAAGAATATGAAATGCCTTGAGACATGTGTAAAGGATTTTACTAATGGCATAAATTGAGATAGAATATAGAAAAAAGAGAGGCATATTTACAAGCCCTTTGCGCAATGTTTGACATGGGTACAAGCAGAAAATGAATGCAGAGTAATAACATTGGCACACAGACAAGAATATGAAATGGTGTGAGAGATGTGTAAAGGAGTTTACTAATGGCATAAATTGAGATAGAATATACAAAAAAGAATGGCATATTTACAAGCCCCTTGCACAATGCCTGACATGGGCGCTAGCAGAAAATGCATGCAGAGTAATAAAATTGTCACACAGACAAGAATATGAAATGCTGTGAGAGATGCGTAAAGGATTTTACTAATGGCATAAATTGAGATAGAATATACAAAAAAGAGAGGCATATTTACAAGCCCACTGTGCAATGTTTCACATGGGTGTAAGCAGAAAATGCATGCAGAGTAATAAAATTGGCACACAGACAAGAATATAAAATGCTGTGAGAGATGCCTAAAGGATTTTACTAATGGCATAAATTGAGATAGAATATACAAAAAAGAAAGCCATATTTACAAGCCCCTTGCACAGTGTTTAACATGGGTACAAGCAGTACATGCATGCAGAGTGATAAAAATTGGCACACAGACAAGAATATGAAATGCCTTGAGAAATGTGTAAAGGATTTTACTAATGGCATACATTGAGATAGAATATACAAAAAAGAAATCCATGTTTACAAGCCCCTTGCACAATGTCTGACATGGTTGCAAGCAGAAAATGCATGCAGAGTAATAAAATTGGCACACAGAGAAGAATATGAAATGCTGTGAGAGATGCGTAAAGGATTTAACTAAGGCCATAGATTGAGAAAGAAAATACAAAAAAGAGAGGCATATTTACAAGCCCGTTGCGCAATGCTTGACATGGGTGTAAGCAGAAAATGCATGCAGAGTAATGAAATTGGCACACAGACAGGAATATGAAATGGCGTGAGAGATGCGTAAAGGATTTTACTAATGGCATAAATTTAGATAGAATATACAAAAAAGAAAGGTACATTTACAAGCCCCTTGCGCTATGTTTAACATGGGTACAAGCAGTAAATGCATGCAAAGTGATACAATTGGCACACAGACAAGAAAATGAAATGCCTTGAGATAAGTGTAAAGGATTTTACTAATGGCATAAATTGAGATCGAAAATACAAAAAAGAGAGGCATATTTACAAGCCCTTTGCGCAATGTTTGACATGGGTACAAGCAGAAAATGCATGCAGAGTGATAAAATTGGCACACAGACAAGAATATGAAATGCCTTGAGAAATGTGTAAAGGATTTTACTAATGGCATAAATTGAGATAGAATATACAAAAACAGAATAGCATATTTACAAGCCCCTTGCGCAATGTCTGACATGGGTGCAAGCAGAAAATGCATGCAGAGTTAAAAAAAATTGGCACACAGACAAGAATATGAAATGCTGTGAGAGATGGGTAAAGGATTTTACTAATGGCATGAATAGAGATAGAATATTCAAAAAAAGAGAGGCATATTTACAACCCCTTTGTGCAATGTTTGACATGGGTGTAAGCAGAAAATGCATGCATAGTAATAAAATTGGCACACAGACAAGAATATGAAATGCTGTGAGAGATGCGTGAAGGATTTTACTAATGGCATAAATTAGGATAGAATATACAAAAAAAAAGGCATATTTACAAGCCCCTTGCGCAATATTTAACATTGGTACAAGCAGTAAATGCATGCAGAGTGATAAAATTGCCACACAGACAAGAATATGAAATGCCTTGAGAAATGTGTAAAGGATTTTACTAATCGCATAAATTGAGATAGAATATACAAAAAAGAAAGGCATATTTACAAGCCCCTTGCGCAATGTCTGACATGGGTGCGAGCAGAAAATGCATGCAGAGTAATAAAATTGGCACACAGGACAAAAATATGAAATGCTGTGAGAGATGGGTAAAGGATTTACTAATGGCATAAATTGAGAAAGAAAATACAAAAAAAGAGGGATATATACAAGCCCCTTGCACAATGTTTGACATGGGTGTATGCAGAAAATGCATGCAGAGTAATAAAATTGGCACACAGACAAGAATATGAAATGCTGTGAGAGATGCGTAAAGGATTTTACTAATGGCATAAATTGAGGAATAATATACAAAAAAGAAAGGTATATTTACAAGCCCCTTGCGTTATGTTTAACATGGGTACAAGCAGTAAATGCAGGCAGAGTGATAAAATTGGCACACAGACAAGAATTTGAATTGCCTTGAGATATGTGTAAAGGATTTTACTAATGGCATAAATTGAGATAGAATATTCAAAAAAGAAAGGCATATTTTCAAGCCCCTTGCGCAATGTTTGACATGGGTACAAGCAGAAAATGCATGCAGAGTAATAACATTGGTACACAGACAAGAATATGAAATGGTGTGAGAGATGCGTAAAGGATTTTACTAATGGTAACCGATTCCTTAACTTCCGTTGTCCTCTTTTACTTCTGTTTTCTTAGCGCCGGGAAACCTACGGGTAGCAGAGCGCTCTACAAAATCAGATATAATAATAATAATAATAATGGTATAAATTGAGATAGAATATACAAAAAAGAAAGGTATATTTACAAGCCTTTTGCGCAATGTTTAACATGGGTACAAGCAGTAAATGCATGCAGAGTGATAAAATTGGCACACAGACAAGAATATGAAATGCTTTGAGATATGTGTAAAGGATTTTACTAATGGCATAAATTGAGATAGAATATAGAAAAAAGAGAGGCATATTTACAAGCCCTTTGCGCAATGTTTGACATGGGTACAAGCAGAAAATGAATGCAGAGTAATAACATTGGCACACAGACAAGAATATGAAATGGTGTGAGAGATGTGTAAAGGAGTTTACTAATGGCATAAATTGAGATAGAATATACAAAAAAGAAATGCATATTGACAAGCCCCTTGCGCAATGTTTAACATGGGTACAAGCAGTAAATGCATGCAGAGTGATAAAATTGGCACACAGACAAGAATATGAAATGCTTTGAGATATGTGTAAAGGATTTTAATAATGGCATGAATTGAGGTAGAATATACAAAAAAGAAAGGCATATTTACAAGCCCCTTGCGCATTGTCTGACATGGGTGCAAGCAGAAAATGCATGCAGAGTAATAAAATTGGAACAGAGACAAGAATATTGGAAAGGGGCGACCACTCGGTCCCCCCGAACGTATGGCAGAGTGCCTCGATCCCCCCGGGAAGCCATTTTTTGGCGGGAGGCGCGTCTCGGCTGGTATGCCCGAAGCGGCGTAGCCGGGGTGCGCTTTTTTCCCGCCCTGGAGTGGGCTGGCCTAGACACTGACGCGGCCGGCCACGCCCTCGGGGCAGGCAGGGGCGGGTTTACGCCCGCCCTGAAGATGGATAAAAAAGGGACGCAAGACCAGAAGACATCCTCTTGTTCCTGTGCTCTGAAGCTGCACCTCCTCGCTGCACGTGAGCTCGAGACGGAACGAAGAGCCAATTTGAGCGTTTTAATCGTTCTTGTTTGTTTTGCAGTTACTTTGTTGGAGAATGCCGAAGAAGGTGGGAAAGCGCATGACTACCGACCAGATGCTGCGTGTTCTCATGAAGGAGATGTCCGAGCTAAAGAAGAGGGTGGACAAGAATGAGGAAAGGGGTCCAAAACGTCCTTTGGCGGGAGCAGCCCCGGGAGGGAAAAACAAGAGGCCCAGGAGGGGGGCAGCGGGTGAAGACATCCCGGGTCCCAGTGCCCCGCTCGAAGCTCCAACTCCCGTGCCAGAGGAGGGGAATCCGTTTCCCGTTGTGGTCACCCCCGTGTCCGAGGATGATATGCCGCCCGAGCTGGCAGCACAGTTGACAGCGTGGTTGGGTAAAGGTAACGAGGGCGCCACGGCTGTCGATGCGCAGGCGCTGATAAAGCAATTGCGTGAGAAACGGGAAGCAGCCAAGGTGCCCGTGCCGGCTGCAGTAGGGGACAAGACACCAGGGACGATTGCGACCACAGAGGCAGCGTCAGGTGCAGGTAAGCGGCCATTGCCGATCGCGAGGGATGAGTCAACACCCTCTCGGAGAGAAAAGTTGGGGCAACATGTTCCTTTGGCAATTAAGGAAAAGATTTGGGCGGGGGAGTATGTGAACATTTTTTCATTGCTTGTCGATCATTATGAGGTAGAGCATGTAAAGAGTCAGAAGGATCTCATGCATCCGAGTGTTTGGCGCGCAAAAATGGCCGCCTTTAAAGTGAATGAGAATATCGGCAATTGGGGCAATGCTTGGGGAATCTTTACATCAATCTTGGGGGAACGTAGACCTGAGTTGCTTTCCGAGTTCCCAATCTATCAATCACGAATCATGGGGTACTCGACATCGCACCAGGGTAATCATTGGTTCTGTTACGATAATCTGTTCAGAAAGGAAAAGGAGCATAATAAAAGTTTAACCTGGGATTGTTATGATGCCTTGACTTGGGATAAAATGAGGGAGTCAGGAATGTTGAAAATGCCGTTGGTGGGAAGTAATGTTGGCGAATCCTCCCGGCAATATGCGGGGACGCCCTTTCGATCAGGTACGGGTGCCGACGATCACTCGAAACCTACCGGCAATACCGGAAAAAGGGGTTTTTGCTTTAATTACAACAGAGGTAAATGTACGAGACCCCAGGGATCGTGTAAATTCAAACATGAATGCAGTGGTTGTGGGTCGTCCCATCCTGAGGCCTCGTGCAGAGCCAGAACGGGTGATAACGGGGGGAGGGGAGGTGCCAAACAGGTCTAATATAGTCCGAGGGGCGCCTTTACCCACTCCGATTGATACCCTGGCGATGATTCCTTGGCTCAGTGACTACCCGGATCGTACTTCTGCTGGGGTGCTGCGGAACGGTTTTTCGTATGGTTTCCGCATCCCGGTAGGGGACTTTCGGGGTGTGGATAAGTGTAAAAACCAACTGTCCGTCCTGCAGCATACGACCGTAGTACAGGATAAGATCCGGAAAGAGGTGACTCGAGGTCGGGTCGCCGGCCCGTTTAGTGTACCCCCGGTCCAGAATTTTGTTTGTTCTCCCTTAGGGGTAGTCCCCAAGAAAGACCCCGGTGAGTTCCGACTGATTCATAATTTATCAGCGCCACGAGGTCTTTCCGTAAATGAGGCAATCGATCCAGAAGTGTGTTCGGTGCGGTACGCATCCTTCGATGAGGCCGTAGCCATTTTGAATCGCCTGGGGCCCGGGGCGCTGATGGCGAAGTCAGATATCGAGTCAGCGTTCCGATTGCTCCCGGTACACCCAGACGACCAGCGTCTCCTAGGATTCATGTTTCAGGGTTGTTATTACATGGATAGGTGTATGCCAATGGGGTGCTCGATATCCTGTGCTTATTTCGAGAAATTCAGTAGTTTTCTACAATGGGTCTTCACAAAGAAAACGGGTTTCCAAGATGTAATGCACTACCTTGATGACTTTCTGTTTCTTGGGGCAGCCGGGGGTCTTGAATGTGGCCGGGCCTTGGCCGAATTTCGTGTGTTGATGAAACAGTTTGGTGTGCCATTGGCGCCGGGAAAAACAGTGGGTCCTACGACTTGCCTCGAGTTTCTGGGGATCGAGTTGGACTCCATTGAGGGGTGTTTCCGTTTGCCAGCTGAGAAAGTGTTGAAGTTCAGGGCTGCGCTGCAAATGTGTATAAATGCATCAAAAGTTACGCTGCAACAATTACAGCAGGTGGTGGGACAGTTGAATTTTGCCTTGAGGGTAATACCAATGGCCCGCCCCTTTTCCCGTTCAATTGCCCAAGCGATGGTCGGCCTTAAGGAGGGCCATCATCGCACGAGACTTTCGGCCGAGATCCGCCAGGACATGCGTATTTGGTTAGCATTTTTGGCGGATTTCAATGGTAGAATCGTCTGGAATGAACCAGCCGTGTCTTCTGAAGAGCTGGGGCTATGGACAGATTCGGCGGGAAGCATAGGTTTTGGCGCCATCTTCGGCACGAAATGGTCGGCACAAAGATGGCCGACATGGTGGCATGAGAATGGTCTGACGAGTAATATTGCTTTCCTGGAACTGTTTCCCATCTGGGTGGCCTTGAGAACATGGCCCGATGGGTTCAAAGATCACTCTGTCGTATTTTGGTCTGACAATATGACCGTGGTCGAGTGCATCAATAGTCAGGCAGCACGTTGTAAACTGATTTTAAGACTGCTTAAGGAGATTGTTTTACTGTGTATGCAATTGAACGTGCTATTCAGAGCAAAACATGTTCCAGGGGTGATGAATCAGGCAGCTGACGCACTGTCTCGTTTTCAAATGCAGGCTTTTTCGGGTTTCCTCCCCTCAGCGGACCCGGAGCCGGCACCCTTTCCCGAAGCTCTCTGGTCTCTCGGTGCCCCAAACTTCGTCACCTCGTGGGAGAGAGTCTAGCACCAAGGACGAGGAAGGCATACGAAGGGGCGTTTCGGGCCTATTTAGCCTTTTTAGGGAGTGATAGAGAGCGACTTTGGGGTCACGAGGAATGGGTAGTGAATTTCCTGATGTCCTTACGTAGGGCTGGGAAATCGGTGGCTACGGCCCAGAGGCATCGTGCTGCCATTTCCTTTGTTGCCAGAGCACACGCTATTCAGGACCCAACAGCGTCTTTCGTTGTACAGAAAGCGCTGCGTGGGTGGCAACGCCTTGAGGGTCGCAGAGTGGATGAAAGGCGCCCGATAGGTATGGATAGATTGTCCCAGTTGTTGGCCACACTCCCGGCCACATGTTCATCTCAGTTTGAGGCGGTGCTGTTCCGAGCCGCTTTTACGCTAGCATTTCACGGAGCAATGCGGGTAAGCGAACTGGTTGCAAGGAACAAACTGGATGTGGCGGGGGGTTTGTGCCAGGAACACGTTCAGATCAGGGGAGAGACAATGACTGTCTCCTTTGTAAAGTCCAAGACTGACCAAGATGGGATGGGTGACTGCGTCATCATACGCAGGATTCCTGGGTCCTCCATATGTCCGGTAAAGTGTTTAGAGGATTACCTAGCATGAAGGGTGGCATCATGGGGGGGGACTTTGTTAAGACACGCTGACGCCACCCCACTGACGAAATTTCAGTTTCAGCGGGTGCTTGCGATGTCAATTGCCGCTGCGGGCTTGAACCCGGGCGAATTTGGGACCCATTCCTTTCGGATAGGGGCTGCTACGGAAGCTACAGCCAGGGGTCTTAATGTTGAGCAAGTAAAACAAGTGGGGCGTTGGTCCTCCAATTGTTATAAAAGATACGTGCGGTTGCACATGTTGTGAAGCTGTAATAATGTACTCACGCTTCTTGTTTTTGTTTGGTTTTCAGTTACGCAAGCCTACGAGGCGGGGCGGACTATGCAGTCGACCCTACACCGGGCCAGCGGTCAGACATCACCGGCTGTGAAAAAGGAGGTGTGGGTCGTGGGCCACTCATACGTGAGGCGTGCCGCAGACGTATTCAAAGCAGGTGACATGATTCACGTAGCTGGGGAATACGGGTACAGGATGTCCTTCTACGGAAGGGGCGGTCTCTGTATTGACCAGTTTCAAACATTTTTCGAGGGTTTGTTAGGGCGGACAAGGTCACCGCCGTCTATAGTTATAGTACATGTTGGGGGCAATGATTTGGTCACCATCGGTAGACGACTACTCCTGGAGGCAATGCTTTCCACTGTAAGTTGGTTGGCGAGGAGAGTTCCGGGGTGCACGATTGCATGGTCCCATTTGATTCCACGAAAGGTGTGGCGGGGGGCTATCTCTATTCCTGCTTTGAACCATTCTGTTAGAAAGCTTAACAATAAAGTGAGTAGGTTGTTCCGTTCCAGGACATTGCATTCTATTTCTCATAACTGTATTAATGATGACAGTATGTATTTGGGGGATGGTGTGCATTTGTCTTGGGTGGGGAATGAGTTACTCTTAGGAGACTTCTTAGCATGGTTAAAATCGTTGTAACATGACCTTTAGGTAGGAGTTTTGTGGGGGGTCCGGATAGCCGGTCAACTATCCGGCCTGTGGCGGTAAGGTCATGATCGGTGAGCACTAATTGGAAGATCCCTATGAGTGGGCGTCACCCGACACGGATGGGAGCGCTCGGGGGAGGTGGCCTTTGGCCCCTCAACGGGGAGGCGGTCCCTTCTAAGGATGGGTCGCCGAAAGAAGAGGAAAGGCGGTCAAGGCCCCTTCCTGTGTAGGAGGGGTTACAGCCCCCTCCTGGGGAATTTCCCGGGGCCAGTGACATCTGCGACGGCAGATGCGGTAAGTTGTGTGGGGTTGGGGGGAGGTCTACGATACCTTCTAGATACCTCACACGAGTCTTCGAACGACCTTTAACTGGCGTCGAGTTGATAAGTGCCCCCGTCAAGTCAAGGGAAATTGGTAGTAGTTGCACTTGAGTACGCCTCAGTGCTGTCGCCCCTCCCAAGTGGGGGGGGTATGTCTGGTTAGGGATCTTGACACCGGTTACGACCTTGCCGTTGGCCCTTAAACGTTAGGATGTACAATTTCAATATTTCAAGTAAATGTTTTTGTAGGATGTTAGTTCGGCTAGGAGAACCTCTGTATTAGAGAATCTGTTAAGGTTAGCCAAACATCGCAATGTGGTATGAAATTGTACATTAATGTTTAAATGTTTTAATTTTTTGTTTTAATAAATACGGCCGGGAGGGTCACTCCCTCCCACTTCCAAAAACTTCAAGAACTGTTTCCGGTTTCCCTCCTTTGGGGATTGTGTTGAGAGGGGGTGGCGGGTATCTCAGCCATATGGAAAGGGGCGACCACTCGGTCCCCCCGAACGTATGGCAGAGTGCCTCGATCCCCCCGGGAAGCCTTTTTTGGCGGGAGGCGCGTCTCGGCTGGTATGCCCGAAGCGGCGTAGCCGGGGCGCGCTTTTTTCCCGCCCTAGAGTGGGCTGGCCTAGACACTGACGCGGCCGGCCACGCCCTCGGGGCAGGCAGGGGCGGGTTTACGCCCGCCCTGAAGATGGATAAAAAAGGGACGCAAGACCAGAAGACATCCTCTTGTTCCTGTGCTCTGAAGCTGCACCTCCTCGCTGCACGTGAGCTCGAGACGGAACGAAGAGCCAATTTGACCCACCCACCAGCCCCTGAGGACAGCCAGTTGTTTTAATAAAGTTAATCAATTTTTCTATTTTCGTTTACAGGTTGTTTTAGTGTTGTATTGTTATTGAATGTGTAATAAAGATTGGTCTAATTTTACAAGTTTGTGATTAAAGAACTTCGGATTTAAGGTCCATTTATGAACAGGTTTTTTCGGTCATAGTGGCCAATGTAGTTTCGTTTGGTTAGCATTTGTCGTATTTATTTTGGTCGGGCGGTAAGGTCATGATCGGTGAGCACTAATTGGAAGATCCCTATGAGTGGGCGTCACCCGACACGGATGGGAGCGCTCGGGGGAGGTGGCCTTTGGCCCCTCAACGGGGAGGCGGTCCCTTCTAAGGATGGGTCGCCGAAAGAAGAGGAAAGGCGGTCAAGGCCCCTTCCTGTGTAGGAGGGGTTACAGCCCCCTCCTGGGGAATTTCCCGGGGCCAGTGACATCTGCGACGGCAGATGCGGTAAGTTGTGTGGGGTTGGGGGGAGGTCTACGATACCTTCTAGATACCTCACACGAGTCTTCGAACGACCTTTAACTGGCGTCGAGTTGATAAGTGCCCCCGTCAAGTCAAGGGAAATTGGTAGTAGTTGCACTTGAGTACGCCTCAGTGCTGTCGCCCCTCCCAAGTGGGGGGGGTATGTCTGGTTAGGGATCTTGACACCGGTTACGACCTTGCCGTTGGCCCTTAAACGTTAGGATGTACAATTTCAATATTTCAAGTAAATGTTTTTGTAGGATGTTAGTTCGGCTAGGAGAACCTCTGTATTAGAGAATCTGTTAAGGTTAGCCAAACATCGCAATGTGGTATGAAATTGTACATTAATGTTTAAATGTTTTAATTTTTTGTTTTAATAAATACGGCCGGGAGGGTCACTCCCTCCCACTTCCAAAAACTTCAAGAACTGTTTCCGGTTTCCCTCCTTTGGGGATTGTGTTGAGAGGGGGTGGCGGGTATCTCAGCCATAGAAATGCTGTGAGAGATGCGTAAAGGATTTTACTAATGGCATAAATTGAGAAAGTAAATATACAAAAAAGAGAGGCATATTTACAAGCCCCATGCGCCATGTTTGACATGGGTGAAAGCAGAAAATGCATGCAGAGTAAAGAAATTGGCACACAGACAAGATAATGAAATGGTGTGACAGATGCGTAAAGGATTTTACTAATGGCATAAATTGAGATAGAATATACAAAAAAGTAAGGCATATTTACAAGCCCCTTGCGCAATGTTTAACATGGGTACAAGCAGTAAAGGCATGCAGAGTAATAACATTGGCACACAGACAAGAATATGAAATGGTTGGGAGATGCTGAAAGGATTTTACTAATGGTATAAATTGAGATAGAATATACAAAAAAGAAAGGCATATTTACAATTCTCTTGCGCAATGTTTAACATGGGTACAAGCAGTAAATGCATGCAGAGTGATAAAATTGGCATACAGACAAGAATATGAAATGCCTTGAGATATGTGTAAAGGATTTTACTAATGGCATAAATTGAGATAGAATGTACAAAAAAGAGAGGCATATTTACAAGCACTTTGCGCAATGTTTGACATGGGTACAAGCAGAAAATGCATGCAGAGTAATACAATTGATTTACAAAAGGGGGTGGTGATGAACAGAGTGTCTGAATTGAGCAGACCACTCTTACCCAGTCCAAAGATCAGGGCTTGATCCATCACCGTTATTTATCTCACTGCCCCATCCCAGCTCAGAACCTGGCTATATGCAAATCAGTCTGTCCCTGGCCCAGTGCATCATGGGAACAGGGCAGACTAAACTACCAAGCCAATTCTTTACCAGAAAGGAGACAAGCTACCGGGGACCGGTTTCTGGCATTTCAGCCTCTTCGGCCCGGCTTGCTTGAATCCTGATGGAGCAGTGAGAAAGGGACTCATGTCTGAGTATACCCTGCCACACCTATAGTGGCCAAAATCGATTTACAAAAGGGGGTGGTGATGAACAGAGTGTCTGAATTGAGCAGACCACTCTTACCCAGTCCAAAGATCAGGGCTTGATCCATCACCGTTATTTATCTCACTGCCCCATCCCAGCTCAGAACCTGGCTATATGCAAATCAGTCTGTCCCTGGCCCAGTGCATCATGGGAACAGGGCAGACTAAACTACCAAGCCAATTCTTTACCAGAAAGGAGACAAGCTACCGGGGACCGGTTTCTGGCATTTCAGCCTCTTCGGCCCGGCTTGCTTGAATCCTGATGGAGCAGTGAGAAAGGGACTCATGTCTGAGTATACCCTGCCACACCTATAGTGGCCAAAATCGATTTACAAAAGGGGGTGGTGATGAACAGAGTGTCTGAATTGAGCAGACCACTCTTACCCAGTCCAAAGATCAGGGCTTGATCCATCACCGTTATTTATCTCACTGCCCCATCCCAGCTCAGAACCTGGCTATATGCAAATCAGTCTGTCCCTGGCCCAGTGCATCATGGGAACAGGGCAGACTAAACTACCAAGCCAATTCTTTACCAGAAAGGAGACAAGCTACCGGGGACCGGTTTCTGGCATTTCAGCCTCTTCGGCCCGGCTTGCTTGAATCCTGATGGAGCAGTGAGAAAGGGACTCATGTCTGAGTATACCCTGCCACACCTATAGTGGCCAAAATCGATTTACAAAAGGGGGTGGTGATGAACAGAGTGTCTGAATTGAGCAGACCACTCTTACCCAGTCCAAAGATCAGGGCTTGATCCATCACCGTTATTTATCTCACTGCCCCATCCCAGCTCAGAACCTGGCTATATGCAAATCAGTCTGTCCCTGGCCCAGTGCATCATGGGAACAGGGCAGACTAAACTACCAAGCCAATTCTTTACCAGAAAGGAGACAAGCTACCGGGGACCGGTTTCTGGCATTTCAGCCTCTTCGGCCCGGCTTGCTTGAATCCTGATGGAGCAGTGAGAAAGGGACTCATGTCTGAGTATACCCTGCCACACCTATAGTGGCCAAAATCGATTTACAAAAGGGGGTGGTGATGAACAGAGTGTCTGAATTGAGCAGACCACTCTTACCCAGTCCAAAGATCAGGGCTTGATCCATCACCGTTATTTATCTCACTGCCCCATCCCAGCTCAGAACCTGGCTATATGCAAATCAGTCTGTCCCTGGCCCAGTGCATCATGGGAACAGGGCAGACTAAACTACCAAGCCAATTCTTTACCAGAAAGGAGACAAGCTACCGGGGACCGGTTTCTGGCATTTCAGCCTCTTCGGCCCGGCTTGCTTGAATCCTGATGGAGCAGTGAGAAAGGGACTCATGTCTGAGTATACCCTGCCACACCTATAGTGGCCAAAATCGATTTACAAAAGGGGGTGGTGATGAACAGAGTGTCTGAATTGAGCAGACCACTCTTACCCAGTCCAAAGATCAGGGCTTGATCCATCACCGTTATTTATCTCACTGCCCCATCCCAGCTCAGAACCTGGCTATATGCAAATCAGTCTGTCCCTGGCCCAGTGCATCATGGGAACAGGGCAGACTAAACTACCAAGCCAATTCTTTACCAGAAAGGAGACAAGCTACCGGGGACCGGTTTCTGGCATTTCAGCCTCTTCGGCCCGGCTTGCTTGAATCCTGATGGAGCAGTGAGAAAGGGACTCATGTCTGAGTATACCCTGCCACACCTATAGTGGCCAAAATCGATTTACAAAAGGGGGTGGTGATGAACAGAGTGTCTGAATTGAGCAGACCACTCTTACCCAGTCCAAAGATCAGGGCTTGATCCATCACCGTTATTTATCTCACTGCCCCATCCCAGCTCAGAACCTGGCTATATGCAAATCAGTCTGTCCCTGGCCCAGTGCATCATGGGAACAGGGCAGACTAAACTACCAAGCCAATTCTTTACCAGAAAGGAGACAAGCTACCGGGGACCGGTTTCTGGCATTTCAGCCTCTTCGGCCCGGCTTGCTTGAATCCTGATGGAGCAGTGAGAAAGGGACTCATGTCTGAGTATACCCTGCCACACCTATAGTGGCCAAAATCGATTTACAAAAGGGGGTGGTGATGAACAGAGTGTCTGAATTGAGCAGACCACTCTTACCCAGTCCAAAGATCAGGGCTTGATCCATCACCGTTATTTATCTCACTGCCCCATCCCAGCTCAGAACCTGGCTATATGCAAATCAGTCTGTCCCTGGCCCAGTGCATCATGGGAACAGGGCAGACTAAACTACCAAGCCAATTCTTTACCAGAAAGGAGACAAGCTACCGGGGACCGGTTTCTGGCATTTCAGCCTCTTCGGCCCGGCTTGCTTGAATCCTGATGGAGCAGTGAGAAAGGGACTCATGTCTGAGTATACCCTGCCACACCTATAGTGGCCAAAATCGATTTACAAAAGGGGGTGGTGATGAACAGAGTGTCTGAATTGAGCAGACCACTCTTACCCAGTCCAAAGATCAGGGCTTGATCCATCACCGTTATTTATCTCACTGCCCCATCCCAGCTCAGAACCTGGCTATATGCAAATCAGTCTGTCCCTGGCCCAGTGCATCATGGGAACAGGGCAGACTAAACTACCAAGCCAATTCTTTACCAGAAAGGAGACAAGCTACCGGGGACCGGTTTCTGGCATTTCAGCCTCTTCGGCCCGGCTTGCTTGAATCCTGATGGAGCAGTGAGAAAGGGACTCATGTCTGAGTATACCCTGCCACACCTATAGTGGCCAAAATCGATTTACAAAAGGGGGTGGTGATGAACAGAGTGTCTGAATTGAGCAGACCACTCTTACCCAGTCCAAAGATCAGGGCTTGATCCATCACCGTTATTTATCTCACTGCCCCATCCCAGCTCAGAACCTGGCTATATGCAAATCAGTCTGTCCCTGGCCCAGTGCATCATGGGAACAGGGCAGACTAAACTACCAAGCCAATTCTTTACCAGAAAGGAGACAAGCTACCGGGGACCGGTTTCTGGCATTTCAGCCTCTTCGGCCCGGCTTGCTTGAATCCTGATGGAGCAGTGAGAAAGGGACTCATGTCTGAGTATACCCTGCCACACCTATAGTGGCCAAAATCGATTTACAAAAGGGGGTGGTGATGAACAGAGTGTCTGAATTGAGCAGACCACTCTTACCCAGTCCAAAGATCAGGGCTTGATCCATCACCGTTATTTATCTCACTGCCCCATCCCAGCTCAGAACCTGGCTATATGCAAATCAGTCTGTCCCTGGCCCAGTGCATCATGGGAACAGGGCAGACTAAACTACCAAGCCAATTCTTTACCAGAAAGGAGACAAGCTACCGGGGACCGGTTTCTGGCATTTCAGCCTCTTCGGCCCGGCTTGCTTGAATCCTGATGGAGCAGTGAGAAAGGGACTCATGTCTGAGGATACCCTGCCACACCTATAGTGGCCAAAATCGATTTACAAAAGGGGGTGGTGATGAACAGAGTGTCTGAATTGAGCAGACCACTCTTACCCAGTCCAAAGATCAGGGCTTGATCCATCACCGTTATTTATCTCACTGCCCCATCCCAGCTCAGAACCTGGCTATATGCAAATCAGTCTGTCCCTGGCCCAGTGCATCATGGGAACAGGGCAGACTAAACTACCAAGCCAATTCTTTACCAGAAAGGAGACAAGCTACCGGGGACCGGTTTCTGGCATTTCAGCCTCTTCGGCCCGGCTTGCTTGAATCCTGATGGAGCAGTGAGAAAGGGACTCATGTCTGAGTATACCCTGCCACACCTATAGTGGCCAAAATCGATTTACAAAAGGGGGTGGTGATGAACAGAGTGTCTGAATTGAGCAGACCACTCTTACCCAGTCCAAAGATCAGGGCTTGATCCATCACCGTTATTTATCTCACTGCCCCATCCCAGCTCAGAACCTGGCTATATGCAAATCAGTCTGTCCCTGGCCCAGTGCATCATGGGAACAGGGCAGACTAAACTACCAAGCCAATTCTTTACCAGAAAGGAGACAAGCTACCGGGGACCGGTTTCTGGCATTTCAGCCTCTTCGGCCCGGCTTGCTTGAATCCTGATGGAGCAGTGAGAAAGGGACTCATGTCTGAGGATACCCTGCCACACCTATAGTGGCCAAAATCGATTTACAAAAGGGGGTGGTGATGAACAGAGTGTCTGAATTGAGCAGACCACTCTTACCCAGTCCAAAGATCAGGGCTTGATCCATCACCGTTATTTATCTCACTGCCCCATCCCAGCTCAGAACCTGGCTATATGCAAATCAGTCTGTCCCTGGCCCAGTGCATCATGGGAACAGGGCAGACTAAACTACCAAGCCAATTCTTTACCAGAAAGGAGACAAGCTACCGGGGACCGGTTTCTGGCATTTCAGCCTCTTCGGCCCGGCTTGCTTGAATCCTGATGGAGCAGTGAGAAAGGGACTCATGTCTGAGTATACCCTGCCACACCTATAGTGGCCAAAATCGATTTACAAAAGGGGGTGGTGATGAACAGAGTGTCTGAATTGAGCAGACCACTCTTACCCAGTCCAAAGATCAGGGCTTGATCCATCACCGTTATTTATCTCACTGCCCCATCCCAGCTCAGAACCTGGCTATATGCAAATCAGTCTGTCCCTGGCCCAGTGCATCATGGGAACAGGGCAGACTAAACTACCAAGCCAATTCTTTACCAGAAAGGAGACAAGCTACCGGGGACCGGTTTCTGGCATTTCAGCCTCTTCGGCCCGGCTTGCTTGAATCCTGATGGAGCAGTGAGAAAGGGACTCATGTCTGAGTATACCCTGCCACACCTATAGTGGCCAAAATCGATTTACAAAAGGGGGTGGTGATGAACAGAGTGTCTGAATTGAGCAGACCACTCTTACCCAGTCCAAAGATCAGGGCTTGATCCATCACCGTTATTTATCTCACTGCCCCATCCCAGCTCAGAACCTGGCTATATGCAAATCAGTCTGTCCCTGGCCCAGTGCATCATGGGAACAGGGCAGACTAAACTACCAAGCCAATTCTTTACCAGAAAGGAGACAAGCTACCGGGGACCGGTTTCTGGCATTTCAGCCTCTTCGGCCCGGCTTGCTTGAATCCTGATGGAGCAGTGAGAAAGGGACTCATGTCTGAGTATACCCTGCCACACCTATAGTGGCCAAAATCGATTTACAAAAGGGGGTGGTGATGAACAGAGTGTCTGAATTGAGCAGACCACTCTTACCCAGTCCAAAGATCAGGGCTTGATCCATCACCGTTATTTATCTCACTGCCCCATCCCAGCTCAGAACCTGGCTATATGCAAATCAGTCTGTCCCTGGCCCAGTGCATCCCCGGGAGCTTGTTTCCTTCCCAGTGTAAGAATTGGCTTTTGTAGTTTGGTTTGCCCTGTTCCCATCATGCACTGGGACAGGAACAGACTAATTTGCATACAGCCCGGTTCTGAAACTGGGATGGTGCAGTGAGCTAAAAAACGGTGTTGGATCTAGCCCTGATCTCTTGACTGGGTGAGAGCTTTCTGCTTAATTCAGAGACTCTGTCCCTCACCACCCCTTGTTGTAAATATTTTTGTCCACCCTAAGCGTGGAAGGGTATTCTCAGATGTGAGACCCTTGCTCATTGCACCATCAGGATTCAAGCAAACCGGGCCGAAGACGGCTGTAATGCCAGAAACCGGTCCCCGGGAGCTTGTTTCCTTCCCAGTGTAAGAATTGGCTTTTGTAGTTTGGTTTGCCCTGTTCCCATCATGCACTGGGACAGGAACAGACTAATTTGCATACAGCCCGGTTCTGAAACTGGGATGGTGCAGTGAGCTAAAAAACGGTGTTGGATCTAGCCCTGATCTCTTGACTGGGTGAGAGCTTTCTGCTTAATTCAGAGACTCTGTCCCTCACCACCCCTTGTTGTAAATATTTTTGTCCACCCTAAGCGTGGAAGGGTATTCTCAGATGTGAGACCCTTGCTCATTGCACCATCAGGATTCAAGCAAACCGGGCCGAAGACGGCTGTAATGCCAGAAACCGGTCCCCGGGAGCTTGTTTCCTTCCCAGTGTAAGAATTGGCTTTTGTAGTTTGGTTTGCCCTGTTCCCATCATGCACTGGGACAGGAACAGACTAATTTGCATACAGCCCGGTTCTGAAACTGGGATGGTGCAGTGAGCTAAAAAACGGTGTTGGATCTAGCCCTGATCTCTTGACTGGGTGAGAGCTTTCTGCTTAATTCAGAGACTCTGTCCCTCACCACCCCTTGTTGTAAATATTTTTGTCCACCCTAAGCGTGGAAGGGTATTCTCAGATGTGAGACCCTTGCTCATTGCACCATCAGGATTCAAGCAAAGCGGGCCGAAGACGGCTGTAATGCCAGAAACCGATCCCCGGGAGCTTGTTTCCTTCCCAGTGTAAGAATTGGCTTTTGTAGTTTGGTTTGCCCTGTTCCCATCATGCACTGGGACAGGAACAGACTAATTTGCATACAGCCCGGTTCTGAAACTGGGATGGTGCAGTGAGCTAAAAAACGGTGTTGGATCTAGCCCTGATCTCTTGACTGGGTGAGAGCTTTCTGCTTAATTCAGAGACTCTGTCCCTCACCACCCCTTGTTGTAAATATTTTTGTCCACCCTAAGCGTGGAAGGGTATTCTCAGATGTGAGACCCTTGCTCATTGCACCATCAGGATTCAAGCAAACCGGGCCGAAGACGGCTGTAATGCCAGAAACCGGTCCCCGGGAGCTTGTTTCCTTCCCAGTGTAAGAATTGGCTTTTGTAGTTTGGTTTGCCCTGTTCCCATCATGCACTGGGACAGGAACAGACTAATTTGCATACAGCCCGGTTCTGAAACTGGGATGGTGCAGTGAGCTAAAAAACGGTGTTGGATCTAGCCCTGATCTCTTGACTGGGTGAGAGCTTTCTGCTTAATTCAGAGACTCTGTCCCTCACCACCCCTTGTTGTAAATATTTTTGTCCACCCTAAGCGTGGAAGGGTATTCTCAGATGTGAGACCCTTGCTCATTGCACCATCAGGATTCAAGCAAACCGGGCCGAAGACGGCTGTAATGCCAGAAACCGGTCCCCGGAGCTTGTTTCCTTCCCAGTGTAAGAATTGGCTTTTGTAGTTTGGTTTGCCCTGTTCCCATCATGCACTGGGACAGGAACAGACTAATTTGCATACAGCCCGGTTCTGAAACTGGGATGGTGCAGTGAGCTAAAAAACGGTGTTGGATCTAGCCCTGATCTCTTGACTGGGTGAGAGCTTTCTGCTTAATTCAGAGACTCTGTCCCTCACCACCCCTTGTTGTAAATATTTTTGTCCACCCTAAGCGTGGAAGGGTATTCTCAGATGTGAGACCCTTGCTCATTGCACCATCAGGATTCAAGCAAACCGGGCCGAAGACGGCTGTAATGCCAGAAACCGGTCCCCGGGAGCTTGTTTCCTTCCCAGTGTAAGAATTGGCTTTTGTAGTTTGGTTTGCCCTGTTCCCATCATGCACTGGGACAGGAACAGACTAATTTGCATACAGCCCGGTTCTGAAACTGGGATGGTGCAGTGAGCTAAAAAACGGTGTTGGATCTAGCCCTGATCTCTTGACTGGGTGAGAGCTTTCTGCTTAATTCAGAGACTCTGTCCCTCACCACCCCTTGTTGTAAATATTTTTGTCCACCCTAAGCGTGGAAGGGTATTCTCAGATGTGAGACCCTTGCTCATTGCACCATCAGGATTCAAGCAAACCGGGCCGAAGACGGCTGTAATGCCAGAAACCGGTCCCCGGGAGCTTGTTTCCTTCCCAGTGTAAGAATTGGCTTTTGTAGTTTGGTTTGCCCTGTTCCCATCATGCACTGGGACAGGAACAGACTAATTTGCATACAGCCCGGTTCTGAAACTGGGATGGTGCAGTGAGCTAAAAAACGGTGTTGGATCTAGCCCTGATCTCTTGACTGGGTGAGAGCTTTCTGCTTAATTCAGAGACTCTGTCCCTCACCACCCCTTGTTGTAAATATTTTTGTCCACCCTAAGCGTGGAAGGGTATTCTCAGATGTGAGACCCTTGCTCATTGCACCATCAGGATTCAAGCAAACCGGGCCGAAGACGGCTGTAATGCCAGAAACCGGTCCCCGGGAGCTTGTTTCCTTCCCAGTGTAAGAATTGGCTTTTGTAGTTTGGTTTGCCCTGTTCCCATCATGCACTGGGACAGGAACAGACTAATTTGCATACAGCCCGGTTCTGAAACTGGGATGGTGCAGTGAGCTAAAAAACGGTGTTGGATCTAGCCCTGATCTCTTGACTGGGTGAGAGCTTTCTGCTTAATTCAGAGACTCTGTCCCTCACCACCCCTTGTTGTAAATATTTTTGTCCACCCTAAGCGTGGAAGGGTATTCTCAGATGTGAGACCCTTGCTCATTGCACCATCAGGATTCAAGCAAACCGGGCCGAAGACGGCTGTAATGCCAGAAACCGGTCCCCGGGAGCTTGTTTCCTTCCCAGTGTAAGAATTGGCTTTTGTAGTTTGGTTTGCCCTGTTCCCATCATGCACTGGGACAGGAACAGACTAATTTGCATACAGCCCGGTTCTGAAACTGGGATGGTGCAGTGAGCTAAAAAACGGTGTTGGATCTAGCCCTGATCTCTTGACTGGGTGAGAGCTTTCTGCTTAATTCAGAGACTCTGTCCCTCACCACCCCTTGTTGTAAATATTTTTGTCCACCCTAAGCGTGGAAGGGTATTCTCAGATGTGAGACCCTTGCTCATTGCACCATCAGGATTCAAGCAAACCGGGCCGAAGACGGCTGTAATGCCAGAAACCGGTCCCCGGGAGCTTGTTTCCTTCCCAGTGTAAGAATTGGCTTTTGTAGTTTGGTTTGCCCTGTTCCCATCATGCACTGGGACAGGAACAGACTAATTTGCATACAGCCCGGTTCTGAAACTGGGATGGTGCAGTGAGCTAAAAAACGGTGTTGGATCTAGCCCTGATCTCTTGACTGGGTGAGAGCTTTCTGCTTAATTCAGAGACTCTGTCCCTCACCACCCCTTGTTGTAAATATTTTTGTCCACCCTAAGCGTGGAAGGGTATTCTCAGATGTGAGACCCTTGCTCATTGCACCATCAGGATTCAAGCAAACCGGGCCGAAGACGGCTGTAATGCCAGAAACCGGTCCCCGGGAGCTTGTTTCCTTCCCAGTGTAAGAATTGGCTTTTGTAGTTTGGTTTGCCCTGTTCCCATCATGCACTGGGACAGGAACAGACTAATTTGCATACAGCCCGGTTCTGAAACTGGGATGGTGCAGTGAGCTAAAAAACGGTGTTGGATCTAGCCCTGATCTCTTGACTGGGTGAGAGCTTTCTGCTTAATTCAGAGACTCTGTCCCTCACCACCCCTTGTTGTAAATATTTTTGTCCACCCTAAGCGTGGAAGGGTATTCTCAGATGTGAGACCCTTGCTCATTGCACCATCAGGATTCAAGCAAACCGGGCCGAAGACGGCTGTAATGCCAGAAACCGGTCCCCGGGAGCTTGTTTCCTTCCCAGTGTAAGAATTGGCTTTTGTAGTTTGGTTTGCCCTGTTCCCATCATGCACTGGGACAGGAACAGACTAATTTGCATACAGCCCGGTTCTGAAACTGGGATGGTGCAGTGAGCTAAAAAACGGTGTTGGATCTAGCCCTGATCTCTTGACTGGGTGAGAGCTTTCTGCTTAATTCAGAGACTCTGTCCCTCACCACCCCTTGTTGTAAATATTTTTGTCCACCCTAAGCGTGGAAGGGTATTCTCAGATGTGAGACCCTTGCTCATTGCACCATCAGGATTCAAGCAAACCGGGCCGAAGACGGCTGTAATGCCAGAAACCGGTCCCCGGGAGCTTGTTTCCTTCCCAGTGTAAGAATTGGCTTTTGTAGTTTGGTTTGCCCTGTTCCCATCATGCACTGGGACAGGAACAGACTAATTTGCATACAGCCCGGTTCTGAAACTGGGATGGTGCAGTGAGCTAAAAAACGGTGTTGGATCTAGCCCTGATCTCTTGACTGGGTGAGAGCTTTCTGCTTAATTCAGAGACTCTGTCCCTCACCACCCCTTGTTGTAAATATTTTTGTCCACCCTAAGCGTGGAAGGGTATTCTCAGATGTGAGACCCTTGCTCATTGCACCATCAGGATTCAAGCAAACCGGGCCGAAGACGGCTGTAATGCCAGAAACCGGTCCCCGGGAGCTTGTTTCCTTCCCAGTGTAACTTTTGTAGTTTGGTTTGCCCTGTTCCCATCATGCACTGGGACAGGAACAGACTAATTTGCATACAGCCCGGTTCTGAAACTGGGATGGTGCAGTGAGCTAAAAAACGGTGTTGGATCTAGCCCTGATCTCTTGACTGGGTGAGAGCTTTCTGCTTAATTCAGAGACTCTGTCCCTCACCACCCCTTGTTGTAAATATTTTTGTCCACCCTAAGCGTGGAAGGGTATTCTCAGATGTGAGACCCTTGCTCATTGCACCATCAGGATTCAAGCAAACCGGGCCGAAGACGGCTGTAATGCCAGAAACCGGTCCCCGGGAGCTTGTTTCCTTCCCAGTGTAAGAATTGGCTTTTGTAGTTTGGTTTGCCCTGTTCCCATCATGCACTGGGACAGGAACAGACTAATTTGCATACAGCCCGGTTCTGAAACTGGGATGGTGCAGTGAGCTAAAAAACGGTGTTGGATCTAGCCCTGATCTCTTGACTGGGTGAGAGCTTTCTGCTTAATTCAGAGACTCTGTCCCTCACCACCCCTTGTTGTAAATATTTTTGTCCACCCTAAGCGTGGAAGGGTATTCTCAGATGTGAGACCCTTGCTCATTGCACCATCAGGATTCAAGCAAACCGGGCCGAAGACGGCTGTAATGCCAGAAACCGGTCCCCGGGAGCTTGTTTCCTTCCCAGTGTAAGAATTGGCTTTTGTAGTTTGGTTTGCCCTGTTCCCATCATGCACTGGGACAGGAACAGACTAATTTGCATACAGCCCGGTTCTGAAACTGGGATGGTGCAGTGAGCTAAAAAACGGTGTTGGATCTAGCCCTGATCTCTTGACTGGGTGAGAGCTTTCTGCTTAATTCAGAGACTCTGTCCCTCACCACCCCTTGTTGTAAATATTTTTGTCCACCCTAAGCGTGGAAGGGTATTCTCAGATGTGAGACCCTTGCTCATTGCACCATCAGGATTCAAGCAAACCGGGCCGAAGACGGCTGTAATGCCAGAAACCGGTCCCCGGGAGCTTGTTTCCTTCCCAGTGTAAGAATTGGCTTTTGTAGTTTGGTTTGCCCTGTTCCCATCATGCACTGGGACAGGAACAGACTAATTTGCATACAGCCCGGTTCTGAAACTGGGATGGTGCAGTGAGCTAAAAAACGGTGTTGGATCTAGCCCTGATCTCTTGACTGGGTGAGAGCTTTCTGCTTAATTCAGAGACTCTGTCCCTCACCACCCCTTGGAGTAATACAATTGGCACACAGACAAGAATATGAAATGCCTTGAGAAATATGTAAAGGATTTTACTAATGGCATAAATTGAGATAGAATATACAAAAAAGAAAGGCATATTTACAAGCCCCTTGCGCAATGTTTGACATGGGTACAAGCAGAAAATGCATGCAGAGTAATAAAATGTGCACACAGACAAGAATATGAAATGGTGTGAGAGATGCGTAAAGGATTTTACTAATGGTATACATTGAGATAGAATATACCAAAACGAAACTCATATTTACAAGCCTCTTGGCAAATGTTTAACATGGGTACAAGCAGTAAATGCATGGAGAGTGATAAAATTGACACACAGACAAGAATATGAAATGCCTTAAGATATGTGTAAAGGATTTTACTAATGGCATTAATTGAGATAGAATATACAAAAAAGACAGGCATATTTACAAGCCCTTTGCGCTATGTTTGACATGGGTACAAGAAGAAAATGCATGCAGAGTAATAAAATTGGCACACAGACAAGAATATGAAATGCCTCGAGAAATGTGTAAAGGATTTTACTAATGGCATACATTGAGATAGAAAATACAAAAAAAGAAAGGCATATTTACAAGCCCCTTGCGCAATGTTTGACATGGGTATAAGCAGAAAATGCATGCAGAGTAATGAAATTGGCACACAGACAAGATAATAAAATCGTGTGAGAGATGCGTGAAGGATTTTACTAATAGCATAAATTGAGATAGAATATACAAAAAAGTAAGGCATACTTACAAGCCCCTTGCGCAATGTTTAACATGGGTACAAGTAGTAAATGCAAGCAGAGTGATAACATTGGCACACAGACAAGAATATGAAATGCTGTGAGCGATGCGTAAAGGATTTTACTAATGGTATAAATTGAGATAGAATATACAAAAAAGAGAGGCATATTTACAAGCCCCTTGCGCAATGTTTGACATGGGTGCAAAGAGAAAATGCATGCAGAGTAATAAAATTGGCACACAGACGAGAATATGAAATGCTGTGAGAGATGTGTAAAGGGTTTTACTAATGGCATCAATTGAGATGGAATATAAAATAAAGAGGGGCATATTTACAAGGCCCTTGCGCAATGCTTGACAAGGGTGCAAGCAGAAAATGCATGCAGAGTAATAAAATTGGCACACAGATAAGAATATGAAATTCTGTGAGAGATGCGTAAAGGATTTTACTAATGGTATAAATTGAGATAGAATATACAAAAAAGAAAGGCATATTTACAAGCCTGTTGCGCAATGTTTAACAAGGGTACAAGCAGAAAATGCATTCAGAGTAATAAAATTGGCACACAGACAAGAATATGAAATGGTGTGAGAGATGCGTAAAGGATTTTACTAATGGTATAAATTGAGATAGAATATACAAAAAAAGAAACTCATATTTACAAGCCTCTTGCGCAATGTTTAACATGGGGACAAACAGTAAATGCATGGAGAGTGATAAAATTGGCACACAGACAAGAATATGAAATGCCTTAAGATATGTGTAAAGGATTTTACTAATGGCATAAATTGAGATATAATATACAAAAAAGAGAGGCATATTTACAAGCCCTTTACGCAATGTTTGACATGGGTACAAGCAGTAAATGCGCGCAGAGTAATAAAATTGGCACACAGACAAGTATATGAAATGCCTTGAGAAATGTGTAAAGGATTTTACTAATGGCATGAATTGAGATAGAATATACAAAAAAGAAAGGCTTATTTACAAGGCCCTTGTGCAATGTCTGACATGGGTGCAAGCAGAAAATGCATGCAGAGTAATAAAATTGGCACACAGACAAGAATATGAAATGCTGTGAGAGATGCGTAAAGGATTTTACTAATGGCATAAATTGAGAAAGAATATACAAAAAAGAAAGGCATATTTACAAGCCCCTTGCACAATGTTTAACATGGGTACAGGCAGTACATGCATGCAGAGTGATAAAATTGGCACACAGACAAGAATATGAAATGCCTTGAGAAATGTGTAAAGGATTTTACTAATGGCATAAATTGAGATAGAATATACAAAAAAGAGAGGCATATTTACAAGCCCTTTGCGCAATGTTTGACATGGGTACAAGCAGAAAATGCATGCAGAGTAATAAAATTGGCACACAGACAAGAATATGAAATGCCTCGAGAAATGTGTAAAGGATTTTACTAATGGCATACATTGTGATAGAAAATACAAAAAAGAAAGGCATATTTACAAGCCCCTTGCACAATGTTTGACATGGGTATAAGCAGAAAATGCATGCAGAGTAATGAAATTGGCACACAGACAAGATAATAAAATCGTGTGAGAGATGCGTGAAGGATTTTACTAATGGCATAAATTGAGATAGAATATACAAAAAAGTAAGGCATACTTACAAGCCCCTTGCACAATGTTTAACATGGGTACAAGTAGTAAATGCAAGCAGAGTGATAACATTGGCACACAGACAAGAATATGAAATGCTGTGAGTGATAAGTAAAGGATTTTACTAATAGTATAAATTGAGATAGAATATGCAAAAAAGAGAGGCATATTTACAAGCCCCTTGCGCAATGTTTGACTTGGGTGCAAGCAGAAAATGCATGCAGAGTAATAAAATTGGCACACAGATGAGAATATGAAATGCTGTGAGAGATGTGTAAAGGGTTTTACTAATGGTATAAATTGAGATAGAATATACAAAAAAGAAAGGCATATTTACAAGCCTCTTGCGCAATGTTTAACGGGTACAAGCAGTAAATGCATGCAGAGTGTTAAAATTGGCACACAGACAAGAATATGAAATGCCTTGAGAAATGTGTAAAGGATTTTACTATTGGCATCAATTGAGATAGAATATGCAAAAAAGAGAGGCATATTTACAAGCCCTTTGCGCAATGTTTGACATGGTTACAAGCAGAAAATGCGTGCAGAGTAATAAAATGGCACACAGACAAGTATACGAAATGCCTTGAGAAATGTGTAAAGGATTTTACTAATGGCCTAAATTGAGATAGAAAATACAAAAAAGAAAGGCTTATTTACAAGGCCCTTGTGCAATGTCTGACATGGGTGCAAGCAGAAAATGCATGCAGAGTAATAAAATTGGCACACAGACAAGAATATGAAATGCTGTGAGAGATGCGTAAAGGATTTTACTAATGGCATAAATTGAGAAAGAATATACAAAAAAGAAAGGCATATTTACAAGCCCCTTGCGCAATGTTTAACATGGGTACAAGCAGTAAATGCATGCAGAGTGATAAAATTGGCACACAGACAAGAATTCGAAATGCCTTGAGAAATGTGTAAAGGATTTTACTAATGGCATAAATTGAGATAGAATATACAAAAAAGAAAGGCATATTTACAAGCCCTTAGCGCAATAACTGACATGGGTGCAAACAGAAAATGCACGCAGAGTAATAAAATTGGCAAACAGACAAGAATATGAAATGCTGTGAGAGATGCGTAAAGGATTTTACTAATGGCATAAATTGAGAAAGAATATACAAAAAAGAGAGGCATATTTACAAGCCCCTTGCGCAATGTTTGACATGGGTGCAAGCAGAAAATGCATGCAGAGTAATGAAATTGGCACACAGACAAGAATATGAAATGCTGTGAGAGATGCGTAAAGGATTTTACTAATGGCGTAAATTGAGAAAGAATATACAAAAAAGAAAGGCATATTTACAAGCCCCTTGCGCAATGTTTAACATGGGTACAAGCAGTAAATGCCTGCAGAGTGATAAAATTGGCACACAGACAAGAATATGAAATGCCTTGAGAAATGTGTAAAGGATTTTGACTAATGGCATAAATTGAGAAAGAATATACAAAAAAGAAAGGCATATTTACAAGCTCCTTGCACAATGTTTGACATGGGTATAAGCAGAAAATGCATGCAGAGTAATGAAATTGGCACACAGACAAGATAATAAAATCGTGTGAGAGATGCGTGAAGGATTTTACTAATGGCATAAATTGAGATAGAATATACAAAAAAGTAAGGCATACTTACAAGCCCCTTGCGCAATGTTTAACATGGGTACAAGTAGTAAATGCAAGCAGAGTGATAACATTGGCACACAGACAAGAATATGAAATGCTTTGAGTGATAAGTAAAGGATTTTACTAATAGTATAAATTGAGATAGAATATGCAAAAAAGATAGGCATATTTACAAGCCCCTTGCGCAATGTTTGACATGGGTGCAAGCAGAAAATGCATGCAGAGTAATAAAATTGGCACACAGATGAGAATATGAAATGCTGTGAGAGATGTGTAAAGGGTTTTACTAATGGTATAAATTGAGATAGAATATACAAAAAAGAAAGGCATATTTACAAGCCTCTTGCGCAATGTTTAACGGGTACAAGCAGTAAATGCATGCAGAGTGTTAAAATTGGCACACAGACAAGAATATGAAATGCCTTGAGAGATGCGTAAAGGATTTTACTAATGGCCTAAATTGAGATAGAATATACAAAAAAGAAAGGCTTATTTACAAGGCCCTTGTGCAATGTCTGACATGGGTGCAAGCAGAAAATGCATGCAGAGTAATAATATTGGCACACAGACAAGAATATGAAATGCTGTGAGAGATGCGTAAAGGATTTTACTAATGGCATAAATTGAGAAAGAATATACAAAAAAGAAAGGCATATTTACAAGCCCCTTGCGCAATGTTTAACATGGGTACAAGCAGTAAATGCATGCAGAGTGATAAAAGTGGCACACAGACAAGAATACGAAATGCCTTGAGAAATGTGTAAAGGATTTTACTAATGGCATAAATTGAGATAGAATATACAAAAAAGAAAGGCATATTTACAAGCCCTTTGCGCAATAACTGACATGGGTGCAAACAGAAAATGCATGCAGAGTAATAAAATTGGCACACAGACAAGAATATGAAATGCTGTGAGAGATGCGTAAAGGATTTTACTAATGGCATAAATTGAGAAAGAATATACAAAAAAGAGAGGCATATTTACAAGCCCCTTGCGCAATATTTGACATGGGTGCAAGCAGAAAATGCATGCAGAGTAATGAAATTGGCACACAGACAAGAATATGAAATGCTGTGAGAGATGCGTAAAGGATTTTACTAATGGCATAAATTGAGAAAGAATATACAAAAAAGAAAGGCATATTTACAAGCCCCTTGCGCAATGTTTAACATGGGTACAAGCAGTAAATGCCTGCAGAGTGATAAAATTGGCACACAGACAAGAATATGAAATGCCTTGAGAAATGTGTAAAGGATTTTACTAATGGCATAAATTGAGAAAGAATATACAAAAAAGAGAGGCATATTTACAAGCCCCTTGCACAATGTTTGACATGGGTGTAAGCAGAACATGCATGCAGAGTAATGAAATTGGCACACAGACAAGATAATGAAATGGTAAGAGAGATGCGTAAAGGATTTTACTAATGGCATATATTGAGATAGAATATACAAAAAAGTAAGGCATATTTTCAAGCCCCTTGCGCAATGTTTAACATGGGTACAAGCAGTAAATGCAAGCAGAGTGATAACATTGGCACACAGGCAAGAATATGAAATGCCTTGAGAAATGTGTAAAGGATTTTACTAATGGCTTAAATTGAGATAGAATATACAAAAAAGAGAGGCAGATTTACAAGCCCTTTGCGCAATGTTTGACATGGGTACAAGCAGAAAATGCATGCAGAGTAATAAAATTGGCACACAGACAAGAATATGAAATGCCTCGAGAAATGTGTAAAGGATTTTACTAATGGCATACATTGAGATAGAAAATACAAAAAAGTAAGGCATACTTACAAGCCCCTTGTGCAATGTTTTACATGGGTACAAGTAGTAAATGCAAGCAGAGTGATAACATTGGCACACAGACAAGAATATGAAATGCTGTGAGCGATGCGTAAAGGATTTTACTAATGGTATAAATTGAGATAGAATATACAAAAAAGAGAGGCATATTTACAAGCCCCTTGCGCAATGTTTGACATGGGTGCAAGCAGAAAATGCATGCAGAGTAATAAAATTGGCACACAGACGAAAATATGAAATGCTGTGAGAGATGTGTAAAGGGTTTTACTAATGGCATCAATTGAGATGGAATATAAAATAAAGAGGGGCATATTTACAAGGCCCTTGTGCAATGTTTAACATTAATGCTGGTATAGAGATAGTGTAATGGTTTCATTGACATATTTACAAGCCCCTTGCGCAATGTTTAACATTAATGCTGGTATAGAGATAGTGTAATGATTTTATTGGCATATTTACAAACCTCTTGCGCAATGTATATTCTTGTCTGTGTGCCAATTTTATTTCTCTGCATGTATTTTCTGCTTGCATCCATGTTAAATATTCGCGCAAGGGGCCCCTCTGTTTTGTATATTGTATCTCAAATGATGCCATTAGTAAAATCCTTTATGCATCTCTCAAAGCATTTCATATTGTTTTCTATCTGCTATTCCTATCCCTCTCCATACATTCACTGCTTGCATCCATGTTAAAGGTAGCGCAAAGCGCTTGTAAAAAAGGAGCATATTTACAAGCCCAATGAAACCATTAGTACTATCTCTATACCAGCATTGAATCCAAGCATGAAAAACAATTTAAAAAGAAGTCTACCTTATAAGGTAAAAGATGCAAACTATAAGCACACACAGCTAACATTTTGAAAAAAAATGAAAATATAATTCCTTAATTCACATACACACTCAGTATTATGCTTGTCAAAAATCTTAAAGCCAGTCATTTCAGCAAAAAACATTTAGCATGGTAAATTGTTTTAGGCACAGACAGTGAGCTGACAAATACACACAAACAGACAGATGGTGTCGGCAGAGATTCAGATGACACACACATACAAACAGAGAGATGGTGGAAGGAGAGAGTGAGATGAGGCAAGCAAAGAGGGAGATGGTGCAGGCAGAGAGTGATATGAGACACACAGAGAGAGATGTGAACTAGTGTTTATAATGTTTAGTTAGTGTAATTGGTATTAGCTATGTTAGTAGTGGTCTATAATATGTCACATTTTATTTTTCTTTTCAACAGATTGTAAATATCTACAGTCATAATAGATTATGACTACACAAGACCGCCAAAAAAGACTGTATAAGAAAGCTTTATCGACCAAGAGGACTCAATTAGAAGATTCATTCAAAGGGCAATCTTCAGAGAAAAGAAAAAATGCTCCTGGTAAGCAAACCAAGAATTTTTTAAGGAAATTGTTAAAATGCAGAAAAAGTAAAGAAAGTGTTTCTACGAAAAAAAACAAAGTCTAAATACAAAGAAAAAGCAGAGGTCACCAAAAAATGGTATAACGGTACGAGGAGATCATAGTGTGTCTGGTAATCGTAGGACAAATCAGTTTATTGACATACGTAGACGAATGTTTCTTAACGGAGTAGTTTTGAATTTATTAAAAAATCTTAAGAAATACAATAGGAAAACAGCTTTTTACAAGAAAAAGAAAAGAATAGAAAAGTTTGTTGATCAGGCTTTTGAAGTGAAGAGATATCTGTATATTTTAGTAATCAATAGAGTTCGTACACTAGAAATCAAAATGTAAGTGAAAAAGAGTAATTAAACAGACTCATTTTTGTGATGTTTTTTTCGGGAGACTGGAAGCATAGTTCAAGTTGTGAGCCATTTTTTAATGAAGAGAGTTACTTTCAAGATAATGTTTTGGTTCAAGCAGTTGACACCAGTGGTCGAGCATATGAGGTGAAGGACGGTTGTCCAGTTGAAAAAGAAAAAATTGTGCCTAGAAATGCAGATGAGGTGTTAGCTGATGAAGTTTTAGGGAGATGTCCTAAGGCTCCGGTGTATACTTGGATTTGTAGTAGTATTTGTAGTGTGCGACATGATTCTATTAATTTGTTTTGTAATTTCTTACGTACATATAGTAAGAAAAGTCTAAAACAAAAGTTTAAGATATTGCAAGATTTAGATCCTTGCAGAGTGATGGAAAAAACAGGTTTGCATGGTCATTCATTGACTTGTCTTTCTACAAAAGTATGTCAGAGTACTTTTCACTATTTTAGGATGTTAGGACTGCATCAAACTAAAGTGAGGAAAATAGTGAGAATGTTGTATTATGCAAAAAGTCCAGCACTTAAGCTAAAACAGTTAAATAGTGCTATTTTGCATGGATCTGAATTAGATGTGAAGAAGATTTGTGAAGAAATAGAGTTTGTTACTTAGGTGAAAAAGAGGACACTGCTGAAAATGATACAGTAATAGAAAGTAATGTGGAAGAGAATGTACAGATTGTAAGTACTTAAAATTTTGATCATGAAATTACAAAGTTTCAGGTCATTTCAAGTGAAAGGCCAAATTTTTCTTGTGTGTGTTGCCGACAAACTCATTATAAGAATCAGACTCGGTTAGTTGATTTATATGTTAAAAGTGAAATGGAAAATAATAATGAATGGAAGGATTTTGCAACTTATTTGTTGGTTGGAAATTGTTTTGATTTGGGTTCTGATCTATGTATTTGTAAATATTGTTATAATAAATTAAATGAAAACAGAATGCCTGCTAGAGCTGTACATAATAATCTTGAGTTGGTAAAGATTCTGTCTGAATTGATGGGTTTAAAAACCTATGAGTGTATTCTGATTCAATGTGTGCATCCTTTTCAGGCTATTGTTTGCATGGAGCCTAAAACAGGGAAATTGCCTCCTTCAGATTTACAGAGAGGATTAAAGGGAAGAGTTGTTTATTTGCCTTTAGATTTAAAGAAAAATATTGACACCATTGGCGTAGAAAAATTGGAAGAGGAACCTCTAGTTATTCTAGTTAATGGCGTTCCTACAAAGAGTAAGAAAATATGGCAAGAATTAGTGGATGTTAGGAAAGTCAAAAAGGCAACGTTGTATTTAGTAAAAAACAATAAGTACTACAAAAATGTATATGTAGGAGAAGAGGAAACAACTGTAGAAGAGGACAGTGATTCATCAGCTGGACAGATTGAAAAAGTAGATGTGTCTAGAAGTGAACAGATCTATGAGCATTATAGTGTTCATCCTCTGCATTCCAAAGAAGTAATGGGGAATGCTATTGAGTTGTTCCAAATGAAAGAAGCCAAAGGAAGTCCCATAAGTGTATGGGAAGAAAGCTTGGAAGCTCATTGTTTTCCTCAATTGTTTCCAACAGGTCAAGGTGGAAGATATGATGACCGACCTGTTCAAATTCCTGCGTCGGAATACCAGACTTTAAGATTACATGCAGAAGATCCAAGATTTCGTCAATGATTTCCATATTTGTTTCATCTTCTGCTTGAGAGTGACCTGGACTATCTTATGCTGTGAACCATATACTGAAATCTGGAGTACATCTTCAAAATGTTTCTGCAAGGGACTTTATGAATAAAGTCCAAGTGGAAGACAGTATTTTGGAATCTCAGCTAATCAATCTCATGGCATGTCAGCATGCTACGAATGAGTATTGGTACCGTCGTCATGGGGAATTGAAATATATGCTAAGAAACTCCTACATGGTTCTTCACTCTTAGCTGTGCTGAGTATGCCTTGGAAGACTTACTTGAATTTCTTCGAGAGGCAAATGGAAACATAGAAAATATAGAATTCAAGACACCTGGAGAACTGTGCTCTTTGGATCAAGTTAATGTTTGTAGGTATTTTAATCATCGATTTGAAGCTATGATATCTTTCATCACAAACAAAAAAATCCTCCACTTGGAGAGGTTTTGGATTTCTTTTAGAGAAAGGAGTATCAAGTAAGAGGCGATCCTCACATACATATGCTGCTATGGATCAAAGATGCTCCCAAATTTGGAACAGATTCTGATGACACAGTGATGAGTTTCATTGAACAATATTCAACATGTGTTGTTCCAAAAAGTACAGAAGAAGACAATTTACGACATCAAGTCTTACGCTTTCAAACCCATCGCTGTGGAAAGTACTGTCGTTGAAAGTTCAAATCCAAGGAGAAGTTCTACATAAAGTATCGTTTTGGATTTCCACGACCAGTAATATCTGAAGGAAGAGTGAACAATTGCACAAGAAATTGAGTATTTGGCGGAGTTTCAACCAAACAGTACAGATATTTTGTAGACAAAACATGTTGGATACATATTATCCAAATAGAAGTAGTCATCTTGAGAACGTTTGTCTCTATGAAGTACTGCAAAGCTATACTTTTAAGTGAAATATGACAGAAGATATCAATAAAGGAGTATATGGCCGAGATACCCGCCACCCCCTCTCAACACAATCCCCAATGATGGGAAACTGGAAACGAACTGGACTTTTTGGAAGACGGGAGGGAGTGACCCTCCCGGCCGTATTTATTAAAATATGAAACAAAATTAAAAACGTTAAAATAACAGTTTCATATTAATGTACAATTTCATTTCCACATTTGATATTTGGCTAACCTTAACATATTCTCTAATACAAAGGTTCTCCTAGCCGATCTAACATCCTACAAACTTTAAATTGAAATTGTACATCCTAACGTTTAAGGGCCAACGGCAAGGTCATAACCGGTGTCAAGATCCCTAAACTGGACATGTCCCCCTCACTTGTGAGGGGCGACCGCACCGAGGCATACCTCAAGTGCATTTACCAATTTCCCTTGACTTGACGGGGGCCCCAATAAACTCGACGCCATTTAAAGGTCGTCCGAGGACTCGTGTGAGGTATCTAGAAGGTAGCGTGGACCCCCTCCCAAACCCCACACAACTTACCACATCTGCCGTCGCAGATGACCTGGCCCCAGGAAATTCCCCAGGAGGGGGCTGTAACCCCTCCTACCCAAGGAAGAGGCCTTGGCCGCCTTTCCTTACCTTTCGGCGGCCCATCCTTAGACGAGACCGCCCCCCGTTGAGGGGCCAATGGCCACCTCCTTCGAGCGCTCCCATCCGTAATGGGTGACGCCCACCCCTAGGGATCTTCCAATTACTGCTCACCGATCATGACCTTACCGCCCGACCAAAATAAATACGACAATTCTAACTAAATAACTAAATGGCTAATTCCTAATGACAGTAACAAATTACGACTTATAAAAAGGCATGATTACTGGTCAACAACAGTTCATTATCACTTTATTCGAAAAGAACATACTAGAATTTCATTCTTTATTGCATATTCAAAGGTATCACAATAATCCTTACAACCTGCAAAAAATAGTGTTATAACCTCAACTTTATTCAAAACAACCTGCTGTCCTCAGGGGCTGGTGGGTGGGTCAAAAAATGGCTCTTCGTTCCGTCTCGAGCTCACGTGCAGCGAGGAGGTGCAGCTTCAGAGCACAGGAACAAGAGGATGCTTTCTTGGCTTGTTGCTCCTTTTATCCGTCTTCAGGGCGGGAGTAAACCCGCCCCCGCCTGCCCTGAAGGGCGTGGTCGGCTGCGTCAGTGTCTAGGCCAGCCCACTCCAGGGCGGGAAAAAGGCGCGCCCCGGCTACGCCGCTTCGGGCATACCAGCCGAGACTCGCCTCCCGCCCAAGATGGCTTCCCGGGGGGATCGTGGTACTCCGCCATACGTTCGGGGGGACCGAATGGTCGCCCCTTTCCATATGGCCGAGATACCCGCCACCCCCTCTCAACACAATCCCCAATGATGGGAAACTGGAAACGAACTGGACTTTTTGGAAGACGGGAGGGAGTGACCCTCCCGGCCGTATTTATTAAAATATGAAACAAAATTAAAAACGTTAAAATAACAGTTTCATATTAATGTACAATTTCATTTCCACATTTGATATTTGGCTAACCTTAACATATTCTCTAATACAAAGGTTCTCCTAGCCGATCTAACATCCTACAAACTTTAAATTGAAATTGTACATCCTAACGTTTAAGGGCCAACGGCAAGGTCATAACCGGTGTCAAGATCCCTAAACCAGACATGTCCCCCTCACTTGTGAGGGGCGACCGCACCGAGGCATACCTCAAGTGCATTTACCAATTTCCCTTGACTTGACGGGGGCCCCAATAAACTCGACGCCATTTAAAGGTCGTCCGAGGACTCGTGTGAGGTATCTAGAAGGTAGCGTGGACCCCCTCCCAAACCCCACACAACTTACCACATCTGCCGTCGCAGATGACCTGGCCCCAGGAAATTCCCCAGGAGGGGGCTGTAACCCCTCCTACCCAAGGAAGGGGCCTTGACCGCCTTTCCTTACCTTTCGGCGGCCCATCCTTAGACGGGACCGCCCCCCGTTGAGGGGCCAATGGCCACCTCCTTCGAGCGCTCCCATCCGTAATGGGTGACGCCCACCCCTAGGGATCTTCCAATTACTGCTCACCGATCATGACCTTACCGCCACAGGCCGGATAGTTGACCGGCTATCCGGACCCCCCACAATACTCCTGCCTAAAGGTCATGTCATAAAGTCCTTAGCCAAGCTATCAGGTCTCCTATGAGTAACTCATTCCCCACCCGGGACAAATGGACACCATCCCCCAAATACATATCGTCCCCTTTAATACAACCATGCGAAATAGAATGCAGTGTATTTGAACGGAACAATCTACTCACTTTATTATTAATTTTTCTTACTGAATGATTCAGAGCAGAAACCGAAAGAGCCCCTCGCCACACTTTCCGTGGGATCATATGGGACCATGCAATCGTGCACCCTGGAACTCTTCTCGCTAACCAACTTACAGTGGAAAGCATCGCCTCAAGAAGAAGTCGTCTACCAGTGGTCACTAAATCGTTGCCCCCAAGATGTACTATGACTATAGACGGCGGTGACCTCGTCCGCCCTAACAAACCCTCGAAAAAAGATCGAAACTGGTCAATACAGAGCCCGCCCTTTCCGTAGAAGGACACACTGTACCCGTATTCCCCAGCCACGTGAATCATGTCACCTGCTTTGAATACGTCCGCGGCACGCCTCACGTATGAGTGGCCCACGACCCACACCTCCTTTTTCACAGCCGGTGATGTCTGACCGCTGGCCCAGTGTTGGGTCGACTGCACAGTCCGCCCCGCCTCGTAGGCTTGCGCAACTGAAAACCAAAGAAAAACAAGAAGCGTGAGTACATCAATGCAGCTTCATAACATGTGCAACCGCACATACCTTTTATAACAATTGGAGGACCAACGCCCCACACGTTTAATTTGTTCGACATTCAAACCCCTGGCTGTAGCTTCTGTCGCAGCCCCTATCCGAAAGGAATGGGTCCCAAACTCGCCGGGGTTTAAGCCCGCGGCTGAAATCAACATCGCAAGCACCCGCTGGAACTGAAACCTCGTCAGTGGGGTGGCGTCAGCGTGTCTCAACAAGGTCCCCCCCATGATGCCACCCTCTGTGCTAAATATTCCTCAACGCACCTCACCGGGCACATGGATGACCCGGGAATCCTTTGTATCAGTATGCAGTCCCCCATCGATCCCTGATCGGTCTTGGACTTGACAAACGAGACAGTTATTGTCTCCCCCCTGACCTGAACGTGCTCTCGGCACAATCCCCCCAGGGTATCCTGTTTGTTCCTTGCAACTAGCTCGCTTACCCGCATAGCCCCATAGAATGCTAACATAAAAGCGGCCCGGAATAAGACTGTTTCATACCGGGATGAACATGTTGCAGGTAGTACAGATAACAACAAAGCCAACCTATCCAGACCTATCGGGCGCCTTTCATCTACTCTGCGACCCTCAAGGCGTTGCCACCCGCGTAGCGCTTTTTGCACAACGAAAGATGTAGTCGGGTCCTGGATCCCATGAGCCCTTGCCATAAAGGAAATGGCGGCCCGATGCCTCTGGGCCGTAGCCACTGATTTGCCTGCCTGATGTAAGGACAGCAGAAAATCAACTACTAATTCCTCCTGACCCCAAAGCTCCCTCCTAGCCTCCCCCACAAAGGCCCAGTAGGATCGGAACGCCCCTTGGTATGCCTTCCTCGTCCTGGGGGCTAAACTCTCTCCCACGAGGTGCTGTAATTCGGGGCACCGAGAGACCAGAGAGCTTCGGGAAAGGGTGCCGCCACCGGGTCCGCTGTGGGCAGAAAACCCCAGAAGGCCTGCATACGAAAACGAGAAAGTGCATCAGCCGCCTTGTTCATTACCCCTGGCACATGTCTCGCTTTGAATAGGACATTCAACTGCATACACAATAGTACAATTTCCTTAAGCAATCTCAGAATCCATTTGCATCGTGCTGCCTGGCTGTTGATACACTCAACCACGGTCATGTTGTCAGACCAAAACACCACAGAGTGATCTCTAAACCCCTCGGGCCAAGTTTTCAGGGCCACCAGAATGGGAAACAATTCCAAAAAGGCAATGTTACTCGTCAATCCACACTCATGCCACCATAATGGCCATTTCTGAGCCGACCATTGTGTGCCAAATATGGCACCAAAACCAGTACCCCCTGCCGAATCTGTCCACAGCCCCAGCTCCTCGGAGGACACCGCCGGTGTATTCCAGACCACTCGACCATTGAAATCCGCCAGAAATGCCAACCAAATGCGCATGTCCTGACGAACCTCTGCCGATAACCTTGTGCGGTGATGACCCTCCTTCAGGCCGACCATGGCTTGAGAGATCGAGCGGGAAAAGGGGCGGGCCATCGGCATGACTCTCAGGGCAAAATTCAGCTGCCCCACCAATTGTTGCAACTGATGCAATCTGACCTTGGACTCCCTAATACACGCTTCTAAGGTTACTCTGAATTTTTCCACCTTCTCTCTAGGTAACCTAAAACAACCTTCCACGGAGTCGAGCTCGATCCCTAGAAACTCGAGGCAAGTCGAGGGTCCCACAGTCTTACCTGGTGCCAATGGCACACCGAGATGCGTCATTAAGGTACAAAATTCATTCAAAGCCTGTCCACATTCTGGAACCCCGGCCGCCCCCAAAAACAAAAAGTCATCGAGGTAGTGCATGACATGTTGGAAACCCGTCTTCTTTGTGAAGACCCATTGCAGAAAGCAGCTGAACTTTTCAAAATAGGCACAAGAAATAGAGCAACCCATTGGCATACATCTATCCATGTAATAGTGACCCTGAAACATGAAACCAAGGAGACGCTGATCGTCTGGGTGTACCGGGAGCAACCGGAACGCTGACTCGATATCTGACTTCGCCATCAGCGCCCCGGGCCCTAGGCGATTCAACATGGCGACGGCCTCATCGAAAGATGCGTACCGCACCGAACATATATCCTGGTCTATTGCATCATTCACAGACCGACCATGTGGGGCTGATAAATTATGTATCAGTCGGAACTCACCCGGGTCCTTTTTAGGGACCACCCCCAAAGGAGAACAAACAAAGTTATCACATGGTGGCTCGACAAATGGACCGGCCACCCGACCTCGAGCAACCTCCTTCGCAATCTTTTCCTGTACCACGGTCGTATGTTTCAAGACCGATATTTGATTTTTACATTGTCTTATACCCTGGAAATCCCCCACTGGGATGCGGAAACCATATGAAAACCCGTTCCGCAGCACCCCAGCGGAAGCATGATCCGGGTATTCGCTGAGCCAAGGAATCATTGCCATGGTATCAACCGGAGTAGGTAAAGGCGCCCCTCGGACTATTTCAGACCTGTTTGGCGCCTCCTTTACCCCCGTTATCACCCGTTTTGGCTCTGCACATGGACTCCGGATGTGATGATTGCCCGCACCCTCCACATTCGTGGCGGAATTTGCATGTCCCCTGGGGCCTCGAACATTTACCCCTGTTGAAGTTCCAACAAACCCCCCTTTTACCTGTGTTGCCGTTCGGCCTCGAGTGGTACTCGTTACCCGAACCTGATCGAAAGGGCGTCCCGGCATTTTGGCGGGAGGATTCCCCCCCACCGCTCCCTACTAGTGGCACCTTTAACATACCAGTACATTCCATTTTTGACCATGACACAGAATCGTAACAATCCCAAGTTAAGTTTTTATCGTGCTCTTTTGCTTTCCTAAAAATGTTATCGTAACAGAACCACTGAGTGCCCCCATACGCTACGGAATATTCCATGATCCGTGTCTGATAAATCGGCAATTCGGACAACAACTCGGGTCTACGTTCGCCCACGATGGATGTAAAAATCCCCCACGCCTTGCCCCAATTGCCAATGTGTTCATCAACCTTAAAGGCGGCCATCTTTGCGCGCCACACACCCGGATGCATGAGCTCCTTTTGGCTCCTAACATGCTCCATCTCATAATGATCAGTAAGCAATGAAAAAATGTTCACATACTCATCTGCTCATATCTTTTCCTTAATAGCCCGAGGGACATGTGGACCCAACCTTTCCCTTCGTGAAGGTGCAGACTCATCCCTCGCAATCGGCAATGGCCGCTTACCTGAACCAGAGGCTGTATCTGTGGTTGCACCTGTTCCTGGTGGTTTTTCTACTGCCGCAACCGGCGTGATACCTGGCGATGAAGTCTTCGCCGCCTCCTTCGTTTCACGCAACTGCTTAATCAAAGCCCGTGCGTCATCAGCCGTGGTGCCCTCGCCATCTTTTCCCAACCACGCTGCTAATTGGGCTGCCAGCTCAGGAGGCATATCCTCCGCGGACACGGGGGTGACCACTACGGGAATCGGATTTCCCTCTGCCGGCACCGGAGTTGGCTCCTCGAGCGGAGCACAGGGAACCGGGATGTCCCCCCCATCTGCTCCCCTTCTGGGCCTCTTGCCTTTTCCTCCCGGAGCTGCTCCTGCCAAAGGCCGTTTCGGTCCCTCTTCCCCATCTCTATCCGCCATCCGCTTCTTCAGATCGGTCACTTCCTTCATGAGTACCCGCAGCATCTGATCGGTAGTCATTCGCTTTCCGGCTTTCTTAGGCATTCTCCAACAGAGTTTCTGTAAGACAAAGAGAAAGATTACCACGCTCAAAAAATGGCTCTTCGTTCCGTCTCGAGCTCACGTGCAGCGAAGAGGTGCAGCTTCAGAGCACAGGAACAAGAGGATGCTTTCTTGGCTTGTTGCTCCTTTTATCCATCTTCAGGGCGGGAGTAAACCCGCCCCCGCCTGCCCTGAAGGGCGTGGTCGGCCGCGTCAGTGTCTAGGCCAGCCCACTCCAGGGCGGGAAAAAGGCGTGCCCCGGCTACGCCGCTTCGGGCATACCAGCCGAGACTCGCCTCCCGCCCAAGATGGCTTCCCGGGGGGATCGTGGTACTCTGCCATACGTTCGGGGGGACCGAATGGTCGCCCCTTTCCATATGCTGTGATTGGATCTGAAGGATGTCTGGTGAAACAAAGAAAAGGACATTTGATTAATCATCCTAAATTGAGTTGGGAATCTCCTGATAAAAGGGGAATTTTACTATTTAGCTCTTTTGCAACTCTTTAAGCCATGGCGTTCAGAAAAGGAACTACTTGGAGATTTTCTCAGTTTTGAAGATTCTTTCAATGCAACCAAGGATACCATAGAATGTCCTGTTTTTTTCAAATTATCTGCAAATGTTGAACGATGAAATACAGCAAGAAGCTACCATTGCAGCAGAGATTGCTAGAGACAGTTCTCAAGACAGTCAAAGTTCTGTTTCGTTGAGTCAGGATCCACTAGGAGGACCAATTATCCAAAATGAAGCTGCCACTGCCATGGAAGAGGTGGAAAGAGCCATGGAACAAGCTCAGGAGGATGTAGTTAATTTAGAAGATTTGGAAAATCAACTAAACGTGGAGCAGAAAAAATATACGATGAAGTCACAGAACAGATTGAGCATGGTTTACGTCATGATAAAAAAGAGTGCTTATGTACGTCATTTGAACCTATCTGACTGTATGTGAGTGGAGAAGCCGGAACTGGGAAATGTTTTCTGATTAAATCAATTGCAACTTATCTGCAAAAAAGAACAGAGTCATCACTGTCTTGTGTTGTTACTGCTCCAACTGGATTGGCAGCACATAACATTAAAGGGATTACTTTACATTGTTTATTGATGCTGCCAGTAGAGCATGATAATAAATTACAATACCACAAGCTATCTGGAGAAGCTTGTTGTGAAGTTGGTAGAGTCCTGAAGAAAATGAAACTTCTTATCATTGATGAGGTTTGCATGGTTTCAAATGTGATGCTTGCTTTTGTGCATTTAAGAATGCAACAAATTCTTAAAACAGAGTATGATGTGTAATTTGGAGGCAAACACATCATTGTCTTTGGAGATCTACTGCAGCTAACTCCAGTGAAAAGACAACCAGTGTTTAAGATGCTTACGCATGAAGATGCAAGAAAGTGCCTAGGAAGCATTAGAAATGTCAATATCTGGTTATATTTTAAATATGCAGAACTGCTTCAAAACATGCGACAGGCAAAGGATGAAGATTATAAAAATATTCTACAAGATGTAAGAATTGGAAAAGTAACTGAACATGGCAAAGAAGCTTTACAGTCACGATTAATTTCAAATTTGTTTCCAAAGGAAAATATTCTCCCAGAGATTATTTATCAGAAAATTGCTGAAAACAAAACTGTAATATGCTTGATGCCAACTCTTCGAGAATGTTCAGTCTTCAACAACAAAATGTTAGAGTTAGAAAATCAAGAGATTGTGAAACTGGAAGCTATTGATAAAATAGAGCACGAAGGAGTTATTTTTTTTTGTCAGAAAAGTTGAAATCAAAGTTGGATTCTTTAGAGAAGACAATTTCTAAAACTGCTAGTTTTGAAAAGACTCTATGTGTATGTTTAAATTGTCGTATAATTTCACAACGGAATTTAAATGTGGAAAGAGGTTTAGTAAATGGAGCAATGGGTCATGTTGTTGATTTTGTGAATTACCGAAATAGAGATGGAATTGAATTTTTGAAAAATAAATTTGATGGAATTGAAGAAGTACAACAGTTTAGTCAATGTTCTGTTTGATTTTTGCTTGTGAAAGATTTATATGTCCGCCGAAAACAGTTTCCTGTTTCTTTGTCATATTCAGTAACTATTCATAAATCTCAAGGTTTAAGTGTAGATAGTGCTTTGATGAATATTGGAAGTTCTGTCTTCAAGGAGGGTATGGCATATGTTGCTTTATCTCGAGTCTGAACTTTATCTGGATTGTACTTGATTGATTTTGATGAGACAAAGACTAGTGCAGATCTAAATTGTGTAAATGAATATACTCGGTTAAGAAGAGAGTATGCTCAAAATTTACCTCAATATCCTCTATTTGAAAAGTGTGTGGTAGGCCGGAAAAGAAGAAATGAGAAAAATTGTAGCAAGGCTGTAGCAAAAAAAAAGAAAAGTAGATGGACCAGTAATTGTAAGCAGAAACAAAGAGGATTCTGTTGAAGATATTGTTGGATTTCAGTTTGAGAACAGTTCTGGTGTCAACTGCTATGCTAATGTAGTGGTTAATGTTGTTTTTTTTCTCCAAAGTTTGCAAGAACAGATTGTTGAAAATCGGGATCAAAGTTTTTGTTGTTTGTTGAATACTGTGTTTGAGAAATGTAGCAGTGATAGAACAAATATAGAAAGTGTTTCTGATATTCGAAATAATTTAGACATATGTTCTGGTATAACTCAATTTTCTCAGGATATTCAGCAAGATTGTCAGGAATTTCTAAAGTACATGCTTGTTGTATTGCAAGAGGAAGGTATAGATGTTGAAAATCTTTTTGGCCTTTCTTATAAACGGCAACATGTCTGCGATAATTGTTCCTTTTCAAGTACTACAACAGTAGATACTGAAAGATTTATATATTTGACTTTACCAGATTGCAAATCAGTGTCTTTTAATAATCTAGTTAGAGCAGCTGATCAAAACATGTTTTGTACCCAATGTAACTCTGCAATGCTATCAACATTATTTATACAAAGTTATGGACAGTACGTAATTTTAATGTTACAACGATGTAGATCTGATGGAACTAAATTAACAACTTTAATTAAAAATGTTGTGGCTTCTCAATTATCACTTTCAGGAAGAACCTTTGTAACTGTAGCAATTATTTTCCATGATGGTCGTTCAACAACATCTGGACATTATACAGCTTATTTAAAATGTCAAAAAGGCTGGACTTATTGTAATGATACTGTTTTGACTTTCCAAAAACGTTTGCCTTTTGACTTAAAAAATTCTTACCTAGTGTTTTTACAACCTAAATTTTAGGAAAAGTAATTAACCTAGAAAGATTGGAGCAATTAATAAAAGTTAGTCATCAGGATACTATATGATGCTCAGATTCTGATAGTTTACTGGTTGTTTAAGGTTTTATGGACATGATACACATCCTTGGGTGGAAATATAAATATTGTTAGGTGTTACGAAAGACGTTGGAGCTTTTCATGCAGAAGGTTGGGAAATGGAAGGTCAAGAGTATTATTAAGTATTTTCCAAACCAAGGAATTTTTACGTACTGTTTGGCCATGTGGGACAGTATATCAATGAAAAATGAGATTCTCAGGTAACTGTTGATAATATATGTTTTTACATAAGTTTGTAATGATACTCAATTGATTTTCAAACAACGTTTGCCTTTTGACTTAACAAATTCTTACCTAGTGTTTTTAGAACCGAAATTTTTGTGAAAGTAATTGGACAAAGAAGATTGGAGCAGTTAATAAAAGTAAGTGTGTTGTTCACAATTAGTTTGTGAGTGAAAGTGATCAAGATAATTAGTAAACCGGTAGTTGACATAGAGGTAGTGTAAGTGTATCACATAGTAAGTGATATCAGTATTATAGGAAATGTTAATCAAGAGTAGTCAGAGGTGCAAATATAATTATTGTTAGATGATGAAAGAGATGTTGGACTTTTCATTCAGAAAGTCGGGTAAATGAAAGTTTAAAACTACTATTAAGTAATTTTCAAAAACAGGACTTTCTGTATTCCATTTGGCCATGTGGAAAGGTATTTAAATGAAGAATACGTATTTCGGGTAAATGTGGTTAATATATGTTTCTATATCACTTTAGTTTGAGAGTATAATAATGAGATACTGTATCTTAGAAATTGCTGTTTGGAAGAAAACATTTAAGATAGGTTTTTTCTAAATGTTATGGGTTTTTTAAACACAATCATTTTGATTGTTTTTTTTTTGCCCGCTGTGATATGATGAGTAGTATTGAACTCACTGTTTTTAGTGAAAATCAATACATTCTGAGAACAACAAAAATAAACCATATAACATGTTGTACAAGTTAATTTGCATTTTGTATTGTAAAATATATATTATAACTGATTTGTTTACTCTCTTCCACAGATATTACATTTATAAGGTAAGTTCGACTAATAAAAAATACATTTTCATTACTTTTTTATTTCTGTTTCTCTCTATCCTTCTCTTACTGCCTCTCTCTTAACCTCACTGCTTTCATCCCTTCAGTTTCTCACTCCCTTTCTCTTATGTTCACTCCCTTTAACTCATCCACATTTTGTCACTGACTTTTTTTTGCTCCTTCACTCAGTCCCCTTCTCTCACTCTTTGCTTCACTCCCTCTATTTCCTCACTCTTTCACTCTTCTTGTCTCATGCTCATTTGTCTTTATTCATCCTCTATCACCTCTGTTTCGTCAAACTTACTGTCATTCTTTTACCCTACGTCACCCCTGTCCCTTTATTGTGCATCCCTCACTTATCCTCATTCTTAGTCTTCTCACCCACTCATGTTAAGTCAGTCCCTCTGTTTCACTCCCCTTCACCTCTCTTTCCTTCCTTTGCTCACTCACTAATTCCCCTTCTGTCACTCACCTAACTGCACTTCAGACACACCTTTACAAAACTCCCTGTGTCCTCTTACTTTCTCTGTACTCTTCCATGACTCCCTCAATCTTAGACTCACTGTTGTTAGCGCACGTGGACTAATTCCCCCTTCCCTCTCCCTCATTTCCTTTCCCTAACTCCTCTTTCCTTTTTCTCATACTTTGTCTCTTGTATTATGAATAATGTATTATAACTGATTTGTTTTTTCATTTCCACAGATATTTCATTTATAAGGTAAGTACGACTGACCAAAAAAACTTTTTTATTTTTATTTTTGTCTATCCTTCCATCACTCCCTGTCTCTTAGCGTGACTCTCTCCATCACCTCTTTCTGTCACTTATTTTCCCTCACCTACACTACCTCATTTTTCGTTCTTTGATCCCTCACTGAGTCTCCTTCTATCACTCCTTCCTTCACTCCCTGTGTGTAGTCAATCACTCACTCCCATTGTCTCACGCTCACTCGACTATATCTACCCTCTATCATTTGTCTTTCTTCAACTTCACTGTCCTTCTCTCACTTACGTCATCCTTTTTTCGTTAGGCTGCTTCCCTCAGTACCCTTTATTCCTATCTTTCACTTCCCTTCTCCTTTCTTGTTTCCCTCACTTACCTTTTCTCATTTCATCTGATTTACTCCCCTTCACCTCTCTTTCCTTCTTTTGCTCCCTTACTCATTAACCTTCCCTCACTCACCTTACTCCACTTCACTTACTCCTTCTGTCACTCCCTTTGATCTCTGAAATCCTCACTTCTCTTTCTTCACTGTCTCTCTGTTAGCCTTACTTCCTCTGTCCCTTCACTGTCTCACTGCCCTCCCCTTACACTCACTCTCTTTAACTCACCCACACTCCATCACTTGTCTTTCTTTGCTCTTTCACTCAGTCTCCTTCTTTCACTCTTTCCTTCACTCCCTCTCTGTCCTCACTCCCCTTGTCTCACGCTCATTTGCCATCTCTCTTTTGACTGTGCTATGTCTTCCTTTGCCTGTTTCATGTTTCTCTGTGTGTGTGCCATCTTACCCTCTGTCTGTACAATATATGCATGTGCGTGTGTCATCTTACCCTGTGCTTGCACCATCTCACCCTCTACTTGTTGTATCTCACTCTCTGCCTGCACCATCTTACTCTCTGCCTGTGGCATGTGTCCCTCTGCATGTGCCATCTATCTTTCTTGACTCCTAATCTCCTTCCTTCTCTCTTGTATTGTGAAATATACATTGTATGCATTATAATGTATTTGTTTCTTGTGTTTTACAGATATTATATTAAAAAAATAATTTCTTGAAGTTTTTTTATATCTTAGAAGGTAAGTATAAGAAATAAAAAACTTTTTTCGCATCAGTGTCTAAGTTTTCATTATTTATAAGGTAAGTATGAGAATCAAAAATAAGTTTGTTATAGCTCTCTTATTGTGACAGAATAACTGCTTCACTCTTTCTCAGTCCCTTGCTCCCTCTCTCTCTACATGTCTCTCCCTTACAGTTAATCTTCTTTGCTCTCTCTTTCTACCACTCCTCCTCTTTACCTCAGTCAGTTTCCCTCTTTCTTTATTTTGTTACGTTTGATCTTATTCTCCTTCCTTCAGTCTGTTATCCATTTCTTACTTGTTAGTAAACCTTCATTTACTGGCACTCCACTTCCTCCAGTGCACTTACTTCTCTCTGTTTCTCACACCTCTTCCCGTTTGTGTTCACTTTTGTTTACACTTCTTTGTTTTGAAAACAGTGCCACAGGCCCTTAATTATTCGTTAGTTACCACCGAATATTATACAGCCTCAAGGCCCATAGGAATCAATGGCAATTACCGAATCAGTAAATACCGATTCGGTAAAATGACTGAATTATACAGATTCTGTCATTTCAAAAGAGAAACTACATACATCCCATTTACCTACTCTTAAATATTGAAGTGGTATGATTTGGGGCCCAATATAGGTAGGCATTTACCGGTCGGTAACGGCCGAATTTGGCCGTTACCGACCGGTAAATGTCTTTTCCTAGGTAGGAGGCATTTATTTACCGATTTGGTATTTTTACCGATTCTATATTTACCGAATCGGTAAAATTACCGAATCTGTAAATACAGACTTGGTAAAAATATCAAATATGTAAATTCTAATGTAGGTAGCACTGTTGACAGTGCTAGAGACGTCTAAGAATTTGTTACTTACCACCCAATACAATTGGGTGGTAAATAAGGAATTCCTGTGTACATGCACATCTGTGCATGTACACCTGTGCCATGTGGCACACATACATGCCCTAAGGGCGTATGTGTGTCACACTGCACAGAAGCCAAAAACAGGGGTGCTACAGGGTGTCAAAGTGACACCCTGTTCCCACTGGCAGGATTCGGTATTTAGCGATTCGGTAATTACCGAATCGGTATTTGCCATTGATTCCTATGGGCTTCAAGGCCAATAGGAATCAATGGCAAATACAGATAATCACCGAATCGGTAATTACCGAATTTAACTGAATCGGTAATTAATTAGGTAAAAATACCTACATCCCCATTGCCAGTTCTTAAATACCAAATCGGTATGATTCGGTATTTAAGAAGTGGTAATCTGGGATTACCTACATCGGTCGCTCGGTATTTATGAGTAGGTAAATCGAGATTACATACATCTGGCCCATTGAGTTGTAACATATTTATATACATATGTTACATTTCAGTGCTTTGGAAGTAGTACAGTATACTATAGGTAAACACCTTATAGGTTTATGCTGTACCACATCCTTATAATTTTGCACTTTGACATTCACCATGACAAACATTTACATAAAAATATAGAAATTTAGTTCTTTCTTTAACCAGTAGAGGTAGTTCTAAAAAGAGCTGTTTTTTGTTTTTGCTTTTGTTTTGCTTGAAAAACGACGTAAAAAAATAAACTTTTTAAGGCAGATAACTGTTCAACCGGAACAAACTATGAAAAATAAAGAAAAAAATTATGGGGTGCACCTGTGCTTCCTGTTTTTTTGCAGGATAACTTGAATGGACTCTTGTCCAAAGTCTATTAGTTTCTGGCAACGAATGCATTGCATCATCAAATTCTTAAGTTTTAGTTGGATATTTGCGACCATTGATGCTTGCATTGGTGGTGCTGTTGATTGAGAAGAAGGGCTGGGAGCAGAGCTCTGCTCCTCTGATGATCTTTTCATTACAGTTTTACTCCAATTGTTTGGGTGTATATTCTTGACATGGCATTCCATGCTAAAAGTTCCAAAGCTGTACTTCTTCTGTGGATCCCCTCTGGAAAGTACCGTGTCACAGATTTTGCATGTGACAAAAGGTGCATTTACCTTTTTCTATCCTTCTGGGAATTTAAAAAATTTCCAAACTATGGACTCCTTTGGTGATTTAGGGGTTTCAGGAACAAACTCAGGTTCCTCATGTTCAGAATTCTCAGATTCCTCATGTTCTGAATGCTCAGGTTCCTCATGTTCTGAATGCTCAGGTTCCTGCTGTTCGGACATTTCAATATATTTTTCAGGAGCACAGTGCCGATGAAAAAAGCTGTTTCTTCCTCGAAAGCCAAAGAAGAATGATGAACATGTGAGGGGTCTACCAACAATTGGAGTAGGAAGTATTATATACCAATTAAATCTTTTGTTTTGAGGTCACCTGGTTGGACGTTAGCTTACGGAGCGCTTACGTTGCATTTACAGAGCGCTTACGTAAGCTTACGTTGCGTTTATGCTCTGTTTACGGAGCGCTAACGTCATCTTACAATGCGTTTACGTAGTACGCACCCTCGCGAGATTTATAATTACTTAAATAAAGTTATATATGGCCATTAAAAGTTTACATTAACATGTTCTTTATTATCCCAGATAATGTGTACCTTTACATTGTGCAATGAATACGTAGATATAACGATTTAAAGTTTATAAAACTTTCGGGGGTAAGAGCTCGAAGCTTTTACGGTGCGCAGACGGAGCTCTCACGTTGCGTGCAAGTGTGACCTACCCTCGCGAGATTTGTTACTACTCCAAAAAGTATTATACTGTTGTTAAAAGTTAAAAAAATCAATTTTCTACATTAAAGCAGATATTGTCTACCTTTAAAATCTATGTTGAAAATGTAGATATTATGTTTTAGAAACCTAAAAAAAATTGTCGGGGTAAGAGCTCAGAGCGTTCACGGTGCGCAGACCCTGAAGCCTTACATAGTTAGGTATCAGCATTTAAAAAACCTTGCAAATTCACAAAAAAAAAACATAGGTTTCAGGTCCTATATAGTTAGGAATTAGCATTTAAAAAACCTTGCAAATTCACTGAAAAAACCATAGGTTTCAGGTCATATATAGTTAGGTATTAGCATTTAAAAAACCTTCCAAATTCACTGAAAAAAACCATAGGTTTCAGGTCCTATATAGTTAGGAATTAGCATTTAAAAAACCTTGCAAATTCACTAAAAAAAACATAGGTTTCAGGTCATATATAGTTAGGAATTAGCATTTAAAAAACCTTGCAAATTCACTGAAAAAAACATAGGTTTCAGGTCATATATAGTTAGGAATTAGCATTTAAAAAAACATTGAAATTGCTCCTATATAGTTAGTTGTACTAACTATATTTCGGGCACCCGCAATCCACTGCTGATGATGTCACATATTACATCATTCATGACATGGTCAGTGACATCACTGATGACATCACTCATGACATCTCAAATGGCATCACTGATGACATCACTGATGACATCATCCAGTGACTGTGTGTTTTTGTACAGCCTGATTCATCAATCATATTTGTGCTCGCAAAGGGCCAGATTCTGAGAATCTGGCCCTTTGCGAGTGCAATTTTTACATTGGGGATTCATCATCCCAAATGCAAAAATCACTATTTAGAAACTCACAAATTTGCGAGGAATAGCATTTAATGAATCTCTATTAGAGATTCCTTAAATGCTATTCTTGAAACATTTTAAAATTGCGAATTCACAAATTTCGGCCGCTATTTACCGCGAGGTCAAACCTCGTGGTGAATAGCGAAAACTTCGAAAAATGCTTTTAAAAGCATTTTTCTAATTTGCATGTTACACACACACATGTCCTTAGGACATGTGTGTGTGCAACACCTGTTTAAATGTGGATTTAAGGGGTGCTACAGGGTGTCCTTTGGACACCCCTGGCACCCTTCAAATCGCTATCTTATTTGCGATTAGCAAATTGCTAATCGCAAATAAGGAATACTCCCCATTCATTCATATGGGCCTTTTGGCCCATAGGAATGAATGGGGAGTTATTCCTTATTTGCAATTAGCAATTTGCTAATCGCAAATAAGGAATCTGTAGGAATCGCATTTAATTTTGCGATTCATACATGAATCCCGTTTTGCGAGTCTGTAATACACAGCTTTCCAAACTATGTGTCGCGACACATTACTGTGTCGCGACCCATATGTAGGTGTGTCGCATCGGCAGTTGAGCTGCAGGGGCTCTTAGAAGGGGCGAAGCAACAACAAAGCCCCATTAACATGCACATGGTCTTTAACGACCCGTGAAGTGGTCGGGGTGCGGCTGTGAGCGGTCCCCGGCTGCCACACACTCCGGGGGAGGGGGGGGGTCCTGCTGACAGAGCGGAAAGTTTGTGAAAAAAGCAGGAGGCTCCTGATTTAAGGGACTCGTGCGCTGGCCTCGCAGCGCTGCCTGCTGCTCGAACCGGCTCGCCAGCGCTATGCCTGTAATTATGGATTCTTCCCAAGGCAAATTGAATTCTTGCCGAGCCTGGGAGGGTGGCAGTCACAGAGTCAGTGACTGACCCTCTTGTTCAGCGTCCGCTAGTATGCACTATGTTCGTGTCCTGATTAGAATGGGCAGCCTGAACTTAGGGTGGCACACCGAAATGATTGCCGCCCGTGGGGGTCAGTGGCTCGTGACCTGAAGAGCCTGGCTACTGCCTTGCAGGCGATCGGCTGCGATGTGGAGGCAGAAGGTAAAAGGCAGCACATGCAGCAGTCACCGCCAGTTTAGCCCCATTGCCGCTTTTACCTGCTTTCAGTTCCCCAGTTTCCCTGTGTGGGTTAAGAGATGGATAAAGTGGTTCTGGGAGGGCGGAAGGGTCACAGTCCTAACAGCACTGCACCTTAGCCTGCAAAATATATTTTACTAAACAACTTCACGCCTCCCCCTCCCCTTGGCCTCCGCACAACACTGCATCTGAAGGTAATGGCCCTTAAGCTGGTTGGTCACTGTAACGTGCGCTGATTTTGAGGTCAAGGAGAAGCTCAGGCGGTGCCCGGCAAACTGATGGCCCCAGGGTGGACACAGGCTTACCCATTAGATCGGACGCCGGCAGGCACAGACTAGAGCAGGACGTTTACCAGAATGGGGGAGAGAAATCATATGGCTCTCTCCACTTACTACACCCGGTCCCCAGCCTCTCCCCAGATTACACCGGTCAGATTAATTTGCTGACAAGAACATCAATATTTTACTCGTCTCAGCACATGTGCAGCCTGTGTGTGTGGAGGGGGGGAGGTGTTCCAGGTGTTTTTGATTTCCCCTCCTAGCCAAGCACCTAGCACTGTTTCTTTTACACAGAGCTGATGAGAATTGGGGTCCAGAGTCTGCAGCTGTGGTGCATGTCTTCACAAGCTGTTTTTCTTAAACTGGCAATTTGGCATCCCTTTATCACAACGAGGACCTCCTGCGAAGTTAATGCACTTGCATTTCTGGTTTTTTGCAGCAGTTTTAAGATGTTCTTAAAGACTTTCTCAGTCCTCAAATGGATGTAATTTCTGACATATATATGTTTCCTTTGTCTTCATTACTTGATTTTGCTTGCGAGAAAGTGTCACTCATGGTTGCTGAATGTCACTCATAAGTACAATGACATTTTGAACATGTCACACATAAGCAATCTGAAACCTTGGCAGCTATGTAGAAGCTTTCACATTTACATCATTCTGCACGCTACAGCTTGTAACCTGAAAACAAAAACCATTCAGTTCAATGGAGAATGCCCGTGTGAGCCATGGGCATGGGGGAGTGCGGGGGAGGGAGTGGGGAGGGGCGCTGCGCACCTGGGCACCACCAATACAGGAAAATATTAAAACGATTTAAGAATGAAAGCAACATATTTTCCTCTTTGTCACAGACCCTTATGGAACCCACAGAATATGTTGGTCGGGGGAGAGGGAGGTCGTGAGACAGAGAGGGAGGGAGTGAGACAGAGAGGGAGTGAGACAGAGAGAGAGTGTGAGACAGAGGGAGACAGACAGGGAGGTAGACAGAGAGAGTGAGACAGAGGGAGATGGAGGAAGAGAGAGAGTGAGACGAAGGGAGACAGTCAGAGGGAAAGGGAGTGAGACAGAGAGGGAGTGAGACAGAGAGGGAGGGAGACAGAGGGAGGGAGTGAGACAGAGGGAGACAGACAGGGAGTGAGACAGAGAGGGAGGAAGTGAGACAGAGAGGGAGGGAGTGAGACATAGAGGGAGGGAGTGAGATAGAGAGGGAGGAAAACAGAGAGAGAGTGTAATACAGTGGGAGACAGACAGGGAGGGACACAGAGAGAAGGAGACAGAGGGAGACGGAGGGAGAGAGAGAGTGAGAAGGAGAGAGACAGTCAGAGGGAATGGGAGTGAGACAGAGAGGAAGTGAGACAGAGAGGGAGGGAGTGAGACAGAGAGGGAGGGAGTGAGACAGAGAGGGAGGGAGTGAGACAGAGAGGGAGGAAGACAGAGAGAGAGTGTGAGACAGAGGGAGACAGACAGGGAGGGAGACAGAGAGAGTGAGACAGAGGGAGAGAGAGAGAGAGAGACAGAGGGAGACAGAGGGAGACAGTCAGAGGGAAAGGGAGTGAGACAGAGAGGGAGTGAGACAAAGAGGTAGGGAGACAGAGGGAGGGAGTGAGACAGAGGGAGACAGACAGGGAGGGAGACAGAGGGAGGGAGTGAGACAGAGGGAGACAGACAGGAAGGGAGACAAAGTGAAACAGAGAGAGTGAGACAGAGGGAGACGGAGGGAGAGAGAGAGTGAGACGGAGGGAGACAGAGGGAGACAGTCTAAGGGAGAGGGAGTGAGGCAGAGAGGGAGTGAGGCAGAGAGGGAGTGAGACAGAGAGGGAGGGAGACAGAGAGGGAGGGAGACAGAGAAGGAGTGAGACAGAGAGGGATTGAGACAGAGAGGGAGGCAGACAGAGGGGGAGGGAGACAGAGAGAGAGTGAGACAGAGGGAGACAGACAGGGAGGGAGACAGAGTGAAACAGAGAGAGTGAGCCAGAGGGAGACGGAGGGAGAGAGAGAGAGAGACGGAGGGAGACAGAGGGAGACAGTCAGAGGGAGAGGGAGTGAGACAGAGGGAGTGAGACAGAGAGGGAGTGAGACAGAGAGGGAGTGAGACAGAGAGAGAGGGAGGGAGGGAGACAGTCGGAGGGAGAGGGAGTGAGACAGAGGGAGGAATACAGAGAGGGAGGGAGAAAGAGAAGGAGTGAGACAGAGAGGGATTGAGACAGAGAGGGATTGAGACAGAGAGGGAGGGAGGGAGGGAGACAGTCGGAGGGAGACAGATGGAGGGAGACAGGTGAAGGGAAAGGCCACCTCCGCCACTGATTGCCTCACTAGTACCCTTTAACAGTGCCCCTCAAGTCTCTGTGTGTGGCGTGTGTGGTGTGTGTGTTGGGTGTGTGGGGTGTGTGTGTGTGTGGGATGGGTGTGTGTGAGATGTGTGTGTGGGATGTGTGTGTGGGATGTGTGTGGGATGTGTGTGTTTGGGGGTGTGGGGGTGTGTGTGGGGTGTGTGTGGGGTGTGTGTTGGGTGTGTGGGGCTGTGTGTGGGGGGGTTGTGTGTGTGTGTGGGGTGTGTGTGTGTGGGGTGGTGTATCTGGGGTTGTGTGTGGGGTGGGGTGTGTGTGTGGGATTTGGGGTCCGGTGGGTTAGGCTCGCTCGCTGCGCTTCCTCGCGTTACTGTGTCCCTGAAAATGTTTTCACAAAAGGGTGTGTCACCAACATGAAAAGTTTGGAAAGCTGTGCTGTAATAGCTCTCCTCCTTTCGTTTCCAATAGGAGCAATAATGGTCAAGGACGTTGTTTTCTGTGCATGGTCACTACATTGAGTTTTTTAAAGTTACAGTCCGGGTATTGCCGCTGCCCGGGTTGAACTTTTTAATGGCCCTGTCAGTGGCGATTACAGTGATGTTGGTGACCCCCTCACCATGATAAAGTTCACCATGATAATTTATGCCTTTCAGTTCTGTTTGTGGACTAACCTCCAGCTTACCCAGATTAGGCCTGGCGAGTGATGACTGTATTATCATTTTAAATCCATCTTGTATACCCTCAAATGCTGGTTAGTTACATATGTGGCGCTCACAATAAACTGTGTGTGTGTTCACATGTCAAGAGGACAAACTGTGCTTGTAGCGGATTACGTTACTTCCTCCCTGGCTGCCCCATCAGTGTTGCTGGGAAGGATTCAGTGTCCTCGCAGGCATGCAACAACCAGACAGCTTTGAGATTACTGCCAGAACTTAGAAACAAAATGCTTCTAAGTTCTGACAGCGTTCACAGTAGCACCTGGACGCTGGAGGAGCATCGCTTACACAAAGGGTTTACAGCATGAGCTTGTACTCTAGATTCTCAGGGTCTTGATGACCACTCTACTTCCTCTAGTATTCATGCTTTGGTTGTAAATTTTACTTGGAACAAATACTCTAAACTTTTCTTTCTCTGCACAGTGGGTGTCTTGTTAAACTTTGGTCACTCAGATCATTGTTGTAATATTTCCTAAACTTCAAACTTTTTAATTTACTGTTCAAACACTTTCGAACTGTTCATGTTTCTGACCATCTACAGAAACGGATGTGAGCTCCCTCCCTCCTCCAATTGATAAGTTTGGATGGTCTAAGCCACTATATATATATATTTTGTCCAGCGCCTTCATGAAGGTATCATTATCCACTAAAGTGTGTTTTTCGTACAGAGACACACGTTGGCGCAATCTTTCTGTTTGTCCCAACTTCTATGCTTATTAAAACAACTATCATTGTTTACAGCTGGACTATGCTGATATATATTGGTTATTAAAAGAAAATCATGTCATATGTACATATATGTTACCTGATGCCAACAGATTATTGGCCAAATTATATTCCATTATGATATGTGTGGAATCTTTGAATAATGTTTTTAATGTTTGGTGTGTATGTGTCTCTAGTACAAGGCAGTATGATTGATCATAATTGTTTGCATGTGGATGTTTTGGTTTTTGGTTTTCCTTAGCTAGGGAGCCCACAAGTAATCTTATTTGTTTGAATTAATACATTTATATCAATATATATTGAAAATAAAATACAAACTGAATTGGTCTGACTCAATGGAGAAGCACATGTTGTTTGCTATACCATGATTTTTTTCATTTCCCCTGGTTTGCTTCTCCCTATGGGGCTCTCTTTTGTTTGGCTCTTAATGCTTGTGTGCTAATGCTGACCACCAGACTCTACGGTGGGCAGAACTCCTTGGAACCTAGCCAAGTTTTTAAGTAACTCTGCGCAATTCTGAGGAGCAAAACTTTGTGGGTTCCTCCCATCCCTAACTAATACAGCAGATGGGAAATCTGTTATCTGCCAATTTTGTCCTTTCTACCAGACCATCAGCCTGAGCCTATAAGTCATAAAATAAGTTTGGACCTAGGGCAGTAGAATGGAGGAGAGAGTACGGCCACTGGAATTATAAATTAATTTAGCATGCTACAGCTGGGCTATCCCAAAGCATGCTAGAGTGGAGAGTAACCTGACCCGCCAGCATGACTCAGTTATGTTGCATAGTCAAGTACTAATTATGCAGCACACATTCTTATTTGCCTTCCTCAAAAATGGAAGGTAAGGTCATTCAAATTCCTTAACACACAAAGTGTGTGTTCTGTTTCATTATAAAATTAAGGGGCATATTATCAAGGGGGTTTATCTCCGCTTTTTTTGGCTTTAAAAGCCAAGAAAGCAGAGATAAAATGATCTCCCTATTACCTAGCTGTCGCTAACACCAGTTAGTGACAGCTAGTAGGAGATAGCGACCATCTTGGGCCCCACTTTGCATGTCAGTGATATTTATCACTAATGACATGCAAAGTGGGCGTGCCAAGATGTTAGCGACTGAAAACAGTCGCTAACATCGCTATCTCCTATTACCAACTTTTGGAGATATTCGCGCACCTGCCCTGAGCAGTTCTTAGCCATGTTATCCAATGGGAGGTGGATAACATGGCTAAGAGCATTAGCTCGGTAATGCATGAATATCGCTGACTTTTCAGCGATATTCATGCATTGCGGCGATTTTTATCGCATTTGCGATAAACCTTGGTAATACCAAGGTTTATTTGCGGTAAAAATCACCGCAGCTCAGCGGTACATTTTTGTCTCTAACCAAGCAATAGCGATAATTATCGCTATTGCTTGGTAATAGGCCCCTAAATCCTTTTGAGAAAAGAATCTTTCTTTTTGAATATATGTCAGTTATCTGGCAATAATATTCCTTTCAGTCAGTGCTATGATTGCTGATACCTAGCTATGATATGATACATGGGTGGGGAGGACTTGGTCCTGGTTGTATGTGACTGACTAGTACCACTACAAATAACGTCAATGATCACAGTCAAATAAAGTTCCAATTATCCTAGGGGAACAGCAATGTTCTGCTACTGTATTGCAGTACAAACAAGTGTTTGAGGTGGGCAACATCGTAATTTATGTTTTGTTTTGTTTCGTTTTTCTCTTACTTTCTTGATATAGCTACTCTTGCTGGTGTGTCCCGCAATATGCACCACTGCCCACAAATACAGCAGGAGAGCTGCCTGACTGTGGCAACAGAAGTTGGGGGAAGTGGCTGCCAAATATTGCCGTCTGGTGGCCCTTGCAGTTGAGGAGCAGGAGGCAGAGGCCCAACAATAGCCAGGGACCTCAGACAGCAAGCCAGGCCCATCTCCAACTAGGCCATGCCACCACCTTCAGCTGGGATCCTCTGCCACCCGTACCACCACTTTCCTTCCCTCCTCTGATGTTTTCACACACTGCCTTCAACATCATGTTCTCTGACAGCTAACACACGTGCCTCGGGAGATGGCACGGGCAGCAGAAACTGGCCTCTGAAGTTCATGCCCTCAAGGCTCTTTTTTATTGATTTTTTGTTTTAGTGGGTGTGCATGTTGTGGGTGGGAAGGGTTGTGGGCTCCAAGTTGGGTAAAGGGTTTATTACTTACAATGGACTTTTGAGATTTACTTTGGACTTTATGGGACATTTTGGCTTGGGGAGGGGGTGGGCCTGTTGTGGGTGGAGAAGGTGGGCTATGTGTTCTTCTTGTAAAAATAAATGTGTTTTACTTTTTTTGTCATCATTCACTGTTTGTCTTTCTATTGTTAGTTGGCTTAGTAACATTTATTGTGGCATTTTTGGGTGCACTGTTGTTCCCCTTTAAACTTTCCCTACCTGAAATCCCCTGCACTGTATTATTCTTTAGTAGGTTACTTACCTCTTCCTGCAGTCAAATTATACCCCGCCACCTGAGGGGCACTGTCTAGCACCAGAAAACTGGTTAATGTTAATCGGTTTTACTTGATGAGGTTTTCTCTAGCACCCAGCCACTAATCAGTTTTATTGTATAGTGTATTTGTAGTTAGTGTAGTAACCAACTGCTTTCATCCTACCATCTGTAACGATTTGTCCAGTAAAGGGTCTGACAGCAACTAGATACAAAAATGTAATTTATCTTTCCTTCCAAAGAATGACTAAAGTACTAAGTTAACTAGTTCTTTCTTATCTGAATTGATTTGGTGATGGTATCTCTCGAAAATCTTCCCAAACCTTATTGTGGGGTTTCCCAAAAGTGCCTGCTTATAAATGGTGGTGGTATAACTATTATTCTTTTCATGTGCTACCAGGGAAGACATCAAAGTGTGGTCCCACTCCCACATAATCAAATGAGGTGAACTCCAACTGTCAGATTTATCAGAAAGATAATTAATCACAGGCAACTAGACCGAATGAAAAGTAAACACAGAGTTAGTGAGTTATCAAAGACTGAGAGTACCAGACCACTATGACAAAAATGTAAAACTCTTGTACAAGTGTGCACTATCGTGGGACACTGGATCAGACTCAGACATTGCTCTGACTCTTCTGCACCTATATTATCCCTTTCTGCGCTTGGGTGGGTAAGTGGGGCTGGTGTGGGCAATTTTATTGTTCAGGTAAGTAGATTTAGCATTCAGTTGGTGTTGCTTTCACCACATTTGCCCCATTAAAGGGGGTGATCAATTTATGGAGTAAAGTTCAGTCACACGCCTCAATAAATCGCACAGCCTGGGGGAAGAGGGTTAGGATTTTGATGAATGGATGAAAAAGGTGTGTTGGGAAAAGGTGTGACAAAGACAAACACTACACAACAAGATTCATCAGGGCGATGAGCAACACATCACAATCAATCTGTTGTGGAAGGAAATGATGGAATGACACAGTTCAGTTAAATGCATTGCAATCGACTCTTCAGCCCCAGAGACCCAAGCTATTATATATATATATATTTTTTTTTTTCTGTCATCTAGGTTTGAAAAATACTAATCATGAAGGAGTGAAGTGAACCAATACAGTTCTACAAATTTTGATTGTTAACCCTTTGGATGTTGAAGAAGGCCTGGAGCTGTCCTCAGCCATGATGGTCATGTGCTGAGGATGGATCCAGGTCGTCCTGGCAGCCAGCCATGTTGGGAGTGCTGCCACTCCCACCACAGGCCCGCTCGCCTGCGTACTTCCATTGTGAGTGGCAGCAGAAGCATTTCAGCTGCCACCCCCAATTCCTCCTCAGCAATCTGAGCACTTTAGCGCGCTTGGTGCACCAACGTCATTAGAGGGTTCAGTGGATGCACAGGAAGCCAGTTGCTTCCAGCGTGTCCAGGAGAGAGAATGTCTAAAGGTAAGGGGTATCAGAACGTTCATGGGGAAAGGAAAGAGTTTTTCCTTTCCCCCTGTGTCTGTCTGTCTGTAGTGGATTTCTGTTCCACGATTGCAAGGGGGGGTCAATCATGGAGCAAGAATCCACTTGTCTAGACCACCAAGGCTTTTTTGTTTGTTGGGGGAGCTTCCTCTTGGGGACAAATGATTAATCCATGCCTAGGCCACCCCCTAGTTCAGCAACTGTTTTCTTCCACTCTGCCCCGAGGTGTGCACGGAACACTCTGGATGCAAGTGATAACATTTGTGACATAGCTGCTGGAGCACCCCCTTAGGTAAGGGTCGCTCCCCTTGGGGGTTAATTGCATTTTGCATTCTGCCCCCGAGTGCTGATTGGCTGTTTTTAGGCTGATCTGCCCTCTGTGAAAGCCCACTAGACACCAGAGAATAATCTTTAGAAGGGAAGAAACTACTTAGGCAAGTGTCACTCCTCTTGATGGGGGTCTACATTGTTTTTATTCTGCACTCCCAGGGCCAATCGATGGTTTTTAGGCTGATCTATCCTTTGGGAGTTGGAAGCCCACTAGACACCCTGGATTATGTATGGAAGTGGCTCCTTTGGGCAAGGGTTGCTCCCCTTGGAGTATAGTTATTTTGGGGTATTCTGCCCTGCTAGGGGGCAGATCACCCATTTGTAGAAGATATGTCCTCTGGGAGCGGCGGAAGCACACTAGATACCATGGAATTATGATTTTAAGGGGAGCAACCCCTTGGGCAAGGGTTGCTTTCCTTGGTGGCCATTTTATTTATGCTTTCCATCCTCTCCATGAGGGCAGATTTGTTTTGCTTTTTGGTATTTCTGAGTGGATTTGGCCTCATGGTGGGTGGTAAGACTTGAGTCACCCAAGAATAAAGTAAGGTATGTATTTAGTGGGGTATCTGCGTCCTGGGGTAAGGTTTGCTTATATCTGATATTGTCTTTTTTGCCTTTGTCATACTTCTTTTCGGGGGAATAACTGTCTTTTGATTAATATTTTATCATGTTTGTGTTTTAAATTCAATTTATTTTTTATTGTAGCGCCAACTGTTTCCTTTGCCTTGGTGGTTAATAATGTTTGCGGGTGCATCTTTGGCAGATCTGTAATTTGTGGAGTTAGAAAATCATGTTGCAATCTTTACATCTAATGTGTATCCTTGACCTGTTTGTATAATTCTTTTCACTTCAGTACTAATGTTTTAGGGCCAGATGTAGGAGGCCATTTACCGACCGGTAACGGCCGATTTCTGCCGTTAACGACCGGTAAATGGGTATTTGTGATGTTGGTGGCCAATTTTACCGATTCGGTAAATTTACCGAATCGGTAAAATACAGAATCGGTATTTTTACCGATTCGGTACCTGCCAGATGTAGGTGGGACTCTTCTGAGTCCCAAAGGTCTTACAGATTCGGTATTTTACCACCCAATCCAATTGGGTGGTAAAATACCGAATCCAGGTGTGCATGCACATGTGTGCATGCACACCTATGCCATGTGACAGACAGACATGCCCTTAGGGCATGTCTGTGTGCCACATGGCACACATGCCTGTTTTTGGGGTGCTAGAGGGTGTCAAAGTGACACCCCCTGCACCCTTGCAGGATTCGGTATTTACCGAATTGGTAAATACCGATTCGGTAATGCCCATTGATTCCTATGGGCTTTAAGGCCCATAGGAATCAATGGGCATTAACGATTCGGTATTTACCGATTCGGTAAATACTGATTTTTACAGATTTGGTAATTCAATTACCGAATTTACCTAAATCTCCCTCCTTCAATTTTACCGTTCATAAATACCGAATCGGTAAACTTCAGTATTTATGAGTCGGTAAAATATACTTACCTACATCTGGCCCTTAACCTTCAGCTTTTTGTGTAATTGTCTTTCAAAATAATGTATTGATTTCAGCATGTTCTATACTGCCTTTTTTGTTTTTTCCTTTCCGGTGGGACTTCTTTGGTGCTTGCTGTGTCTGTGCAGAGTAGGTGCAGTTGATTTTCATTCTTGCTGTCTCTGGCAAGTGAGTGGTATTGTTTTTGAGTATGTAGGTCTTTGTGTGTTTTGTATAGATTGGCTTTTCCTTCCAGATTACTATATGCCAGTACTTTCAGTTTCTGTTTGATAAAGCCTCAGTTTATTTATTACTTATTTTACACAGTGTTGGTTATTGTTGACTTATTTGTGGTGTTACTTTTATTAGTAAGTGTTGGACTTTGCCCTTTTTGGCTAATGTTCCCTAAAGTTTTTCCCTTCCCCCAAGACCTTTTTTCTGGCATGGTCAAGCCAATTTAGATGCTTTGGGCACTTTGCCACAGTGGATCAGTGTCAAAGTGCAAGTGCTCCCTTTGTAAAGCACAATGGTTTGAATTGATTTGATTTGTTACTTGTAACGCGTTTGAATGCCGTGGCGTCTTGGCGCTGATTGAGATTCATGAGAAAAGAGAGCTATGAATGAAACCATTAGATTGCGGAAAACAACCAGGTTTTCAGTGCTTTCCTAAACATCAGTAGCTTAGGTTGAAGTTGTAAGGTAGACGGTATCTGATTCCATAGCTTAGCCGCACAAAATGACAGAGTATGCCCCCCCCCACCTTACCTTGCGGATTTTCGGAATGCAAATGAGGCCCATCGTTGTGGATCTGGGTGTTCTGGTGGGAGACTACCTTGAAAACAACTTTTGTATCTCCCAAGAGATTCCTCCGTAAAGGGCCTTATGCACCAGACAAAAGGACTTAAATTCAGCTCGTTGCTGGACTGGAAGCCAATGCAAAGTCCTGATGGCAGCCGGGATGGAGAAACCCTGAGGGATGTTCTTAAGTAGTCTGGCTGCAGCATTTTGCAGGGATTGCAGCTTCCTCCTCTGCGCCTTATCAATTCCTGCAAAGAACGCATTGCAGTAAGCTAATTTAGAAAGAAAGAGTGCCACTACAACAGTCTTTTGGAGTTCATGTGGAATGAATGGAAATATTTTTCTTAAATTTTTCGAAAGAAAAAAGCAGGAGGTCAGATGGTTAACTTGGGCCGAGAAATTAAGTTGATCATTAAAGATCACACCCAAGTTTCTAACTTCAGTGACAGCGCACGGGCAATCACCCGCCTCTGTTGGCCACCAGGTGTTAGTCCATAAAGAAGGTCCCTTGCCAAACTCCAGGACCTCTGTCTTGTCAGTATTTATCTTCAGAAAATGTTGGCTCATTCAGCTCATGATATCCTTCAGACAGGCATAAAAGCTGCTGGCCACGATCTCTGGCAGTTTAGATACAGATATTAAAAACTACAGAGGGACCCTGAAACCTAATAAGGAAAAAGGGGGAGGGAACAACCCACCAGGGCAGAATACATCAAGAAAAACATGGAAAGGGGGGTTCCCAATCTTTAAAGGGATCCAAGGGGTTCCAGCAGTAAATAAGGGACGCCCACAGAACTGCTCAAGATTCTCAAAATTTAAATCATTTATTGATACTCATAGAAAAAATCACACATTGTACTTAATTCAATATAACATACATTGTTTAATAAATAGGGATCAAAAGAAAAGGTATAACATCAGCCCAAGGGACACAGAGAACATTAAAAATTGGCACACAGATCACACACTCATTCTATCAAAGACTGACTCATTCCCAAACCATAAACATTCATACTCCACTCATTCAACAACCACATATCATCAAACAAACACTGAAAAGCTTTGTGTCCCTTGGGCTGATGTTATACCTTTTCTTTTGATCCCTATTTATTAAACAATGTATGTTATATTGAATTAAGTACAATGTGTGATTTTTCTATGAGTATCAATAAATGATTTAAATTTTGAGAATCTTGAGCAGTTCTGTGGGCGTCCCTTATTTACTGCTGGAACCCCTTGGGTCCCTTTAAAGATTGGGAACTCCCCTTTCCATGTTTTTCTTGATGTTTAGATACCGATATAATGAGCTGGGAGTCATCAGCATACGTGATCAAAGAAAAGATGTGTTTTCTGACAAGATTAGCCAACGGGGATACATACATGTTAAAAAGCGTTGGTGACAAGGCAGATCCCTGCGGAACTCCACATGGGAGGTGGAAAGTCTCAGACTGTAGACTGTCCCAGTGAACGTTCTGCTCTCTGTCTTCTAGGAAGGAGGAGAGGAGGGTCAAAGCAGCATCCTCTATTCCCACGTCCCTCAGCCGCTGCACTAATACCGTGTGGTTCACGGTATCAAATGCTGCCGATAGGTCTAAGAGGATGAGGACCGCTCTGCCTCCCCCATCAACTATCTCCCGGATCTAGTCAGTGGCTAATATCAAGGACGTCTAAGTAGAATGACTTGGCCTGAAGCCATGTTGTGTTGGGTCCACCAAATTATTTGCTTCAAGGTATTGTATTAGCTCCTTATTCATTGCTCTTTCTAAGATTTTTGCTAAGGTTTTTGCTGTCCATGATTGTATTGTTTGGCTTACTAGTAAAGTCCCTAGTAAAGTGCACTATGTGTGCCAGGGCTGGTAATGCAAATGCTACTAGTAGGCCTGCAGAACTAATTGTGCCACCCACACCAGTAGCCTTAAAGAAAGAACTCAGGCCTGCCACTGCACTGCCATGTTGTTCTGACAAATGCATCAACATGCCAGGCCTTACCCTTCCCTTTTTATGCACATAAAACACCATATGGTAGGTCCAATGTACCCCCCTGGGCACGGTGCAGTGTATGTGAAAGGTTGGACATGTACTAAGAGGTGTGCCATGTCCTGACAGAGAAATACTCTCCATTTTGTTTTTCACTGTTGCAAGGCCATCTTGCCCATAGGACAGTATGGGGAAGGCTGTGTAATATGTTTCCAGACTATCTTGCCATAGGCTTAAGATTGGGAGGTGTAGTTTAGTGTGCCTGAACTCACAATGTAATAACACATCTTGTTGCGAAGGTAGTTTTTGCATTGTGTGTTTAGAAACCACTCTTTTAGAAGTGGCTGGGTTTTTGTGTTTTAACATTTCTGTGTATCTCTGCCTGGTTGTGGATTGACTGTCTGGATTTGAATGTGATAGGCTCTGCGGGAATGTCTTGACCCAGGGGAGGAGGTGATACAGCACCAGGCTGACCTGCATCTGGAGTGTAGGGGGGAGGAACAGCCCCTGGAGGTGAAGAGTCCTGGGCTTCTGCCATAAAACAATGGCTCCATATGCTGCTTTGTGATTGAGGATCCAGACCCCCACTATCAAAGGAGGAAGGTGTCACTGGCAGGGAGACACCCAGAACTGGTTTGGACAGGGGTCAGTGCCCCCCTGAACACAAAGACTTCAAAGGCATTGAGGGGTATAACTATAAAAGCTGAAGCCCCTGAAATTTGGAATGGAATTGATCAAGACTGTAAAGGATGGAAACTACTTCATGGTCAAGAGAAACCTCTGCCAAGGAAGAAAGAGCTGAAGAGACTGCAGGAAAGGACTGGCCCTTGCTGTGTGTTCTGGGACTGTCCTGCAGTTTGCTGATTTAACCAAGGAGAGGCTAAAGGGACTTTGCTGTGGTCTGTGTCCCCCTGCTTGAAAGGACTTGATGTGTCCTGAAGTAAATTATCCCCAAGGGCCCGAGGAGTGCTGGCTCCCTGTTGTGGAATCTCAGGAGCACACAGGTCTCCAGGTGTGTCTCAGTGACGCTGTGCGCGTGTGCTTTGTGCAGTCTGAGACCTTAGTGAGGATTGCCCTGTGATCATGTGCACCCGGAACTCAGGTGTGTCTCAGCGACGCTGTGTGCATGTGCTTTTTACAGCCTGAGACCCTCGTAAGAATTGCCCTGTGATTGTGTGCACTCTGAGTCCAAGTGAGTCTTAGCAACGCTGTGTGCGTGTGCTTTGTACAGCCTGAGACCTTCGTGAGGATTGCCCTGTGATAGCGTGCACCCGGAACTCAAGTGTTTCACAGCAACACTGTGTGCATGTGCTTTTTGCAGCCTGAGACCCTTGTAACAATTGCCCTGTGATCGTGGGCACCAGGAGGCCAAGTGAGTCTCAGTGATGGAGCGTGAGGAACGTCCTGTGATCGTGCAGAACCGGAATCCAAGTGAGTCTCAGCAATGCTGTGTGCATGTAGCTTTGTGCAGCCTGAGACCTTCGTGAGGTTTGCCCTGTGATTGTGTGCACTCCGAACTCAAGGGAGTCTCAGCGACACTGGGTATGTGTGCTACATGCAGCCTGAGACCTTATTGAGGATTGCCCTGAGACTGTGCACACCAGGAGCTCAAGTGAGTCCCAGCGACGCTGTGTGCGTGTGCCATGTTGCAGCCTGAGATCTTCGTCCTTGCCATCGGCCTGGACCGGCATCCCCAGAGGAGCTGTGCCGCTGGTCTAAGCCTGTCTTTGCCAAGAAGGGACCTCGAACCATCCCTGTGCAGGGGGGCCCGAGTTCTACTGCCCAGAATCAGCGAAGCTGCACCAGAGGCCCAAGTCACGAGGAGAGGAGAGCGAGGTTCCCCCCCCAGGTAACGCTCAGCGAGCTTGCGTGTGTCAGGCCTAGGGGGTGGTGCAGGCTCAGAGAGAAACGCTCTCAGTTTTCCCATTCTCACAGTGGGAGCCTCCGCTGAAGTCCGTATTGTGGCCCGTACTTGCCGATGGAGTGTCAGTACTGAGGCCGGAGTGTGGAGCTATACGTTGTTTTACACCATGCCTGTGTTTGGGCCATATTTTGGAAGTAGCTGACTGCGAGTCAGCCGGAGTGGCATAGAGACTGTCCCGAGCACTGTGATCGGTGCCGGAGTATGTTATTTCTATATAACGAGCTACCTGATTGTTGCCTTACGCATTACATCATTTTGGTATTACGAACTGCCTCATTGTTGCATTACACATTGCATTATTTCTGCATAACGGACTGCCTCATTGTTGCATTATGAATTGCATTATTTTGGCATTATGAACTTCCTGATTGTTGCATAATAAACTGCTTTATTCTTACATTACTAAGTGACTGATTCTTGCATTATGAACTGCATAGCATTGCATTTGGACTGCATTGGATCATCTGGAATTGCTCATTAATACTGCAAGAACCTACAAGGGCTTTCTGGCCTAATAACCGGCCAGGTGAAATATTACAAATATGTAAATGTTGGATTTTTATCGTGTGGTCGCATCGTATATCTTTTTACATAAACATATACTTGATATGTTATGAAACTATTGTGGAGTCCATTTGTCATGTCATCATTGAGTTACTGAGAGTGGGGTTGGAAATACTTTACACATTTGCCTTGGAGATAAGCCTGGATGCTCATGTCAAGCTACTGAGGGGGTGAGCAGGGGTTATATGAGAAAGTGTCCTTACTTTCCCTGACTTAGAAGCATGGGTCCCTATTTGGCCTATAGTAACTGCCTCAGCCAATTAGAGGGAAAAAAAACAGTGTGGAAAAAAAACAGTGTTACACAGTAACAAGGGTTACTATAGCATACAATACCATATACACATGTCATAGGGGAATAGAAGGGAGAGGGTGAAAAGTAAAAAGGGGTGGAAAGAATATCAGGCCAGGTAGAACCGGTAAAGGGGAAAGTACTTTAGGGGAGCCAAAAGCCAATGTGAAAGTCAAAACAAACCGTCTAGGAGATCAGCAAACATAACATCCGGTGTTGCGGTGACTGAGCAAGATGTGAAGGGTGTATGAGACCCAAGGGGGGGGGTCAACTCAGGATAAAGGTCAGTCGGGCGCCAAAGGGCATAGTCCAGCGGCATGTTAAATCTGATTGAAGCTGCTAAGATGGAGGACCCAGGTCACGGGCACCGACGGCATTAACACAAAATGGCGGGACATGCAAAAATCAAAACCACAAGGGAGCTTGCTCCACGGAGTAGGGCTGGGTGGGGAAGGGGTCAGCCTCCGAAACAGGAAGGGCAGGAGGTTGCAAATCAATGCACAAGTTCTGGGCAGCAGACTTGTTTGTTCGGTATGCTGCAAAGTCAGTTAGGGCGCCCAGGCAGTAGCCCCAGATAAGGGGGGTGGAGCAGCAGAGACCAAGAGGGCACCCCTACCCCGACTCGAGAAGTGAAAAACAAGTTTGGGGGCAATTGGATCGTAATGCTGTGGAACTCTCACAGCTGCACCCAGGCTGGGGGAAACAACACTCGCATGTCCCAGTCGCCATTCCGGAAGGCGAAGCAGGGGGTCAGGCCACGGCGGTTAAACCTGGGAAAGGCAGGAGACGGCTGGCAGGTTAATCCCCAGCCCATCCCCTCATACCCACACAGGCATCTCCATCTGGTGTTAGCCACTCTGAATTGCATCCGTCATCGGCAGATCCTCGGTGAGTTGTTGGCAGGCGGGGCGGAAGGAAACAGAACGGAGAGACGAAGGAAAGTGTGCCCATCATTTCACAGGGCAGTCAAGGCCATTGCCTTAATGAAAATTCCTTAATGAGAGAATCTCACCTTACTTGCAGGCATACATTAAACATGGCAGAGTATCCCATGCACCCATACCCAATTTGCTTTAACATTCACCCTCCTAACAAATGACTTAATTTTCGTACTCACCAAGTGATTTTAGGACTAGTAGAGCAACAACCTCCTTTGCCTGATCATGCTCGTTTCGCAAACCCATTTTGTCAGGCATGACCCAGGTGTACCCACTGAATGGAACAGATGAAATTGTCCAATTTGGCTCACCAGCAGAGGTAGTGGTTTTCTCTGAAACAATTCGTAGTTTTTGCTTTTTACACTTTTGTGTATGTTACTCCTTTTTTGTATTCACAAAGGTCAACTGAAACCAAAAGTCTCAACTTGCTACTTTTCGGTATTCACAAAGTTAAACTGAGAACAAAAGTCTAACTTTACTACTTTTCGGTATTCACAAAGGTAAAAGTAGACGAAAAGTCTAACTTTACTAGTAGTAACTTACCTTTGTGAATACCAAAAAGTGGTAAAGTTAAATTCTTGGGGTAAGTTTACCTTTGTGAATATCAAAAAGTTGTAAACTTACACAAAAGAGTAAGTTTACCTTTGTGAATCGGGCCCATGGTGCAGCCTGTGTTGCCTGCCTTTAGTGGTGTTGCAGGGTGTAGGGTAAATACTGAAAACGTTTTACCTATAATTTTCTTTCAGCTGTTTATAGATGATATATATTTGGATTAAATTGTTGACCAGAATAATTTTTATGCTAAACAGTATTCAAGGACATTAGCACAAGACGTATAATCCACTATTGAGCTAGCAAGTGGACTCCCACAAATCTGGATGAGTTGAAGAATTTCTGGGGTTTCACTTTTTTGATGGGATTGATAAGGAAGCCTTTGCGGTCTTCATATTGGTCTACTAGCCACTTGATGACAACTCCTATATTTCCTGCAACCATAAGTTGGAATTCTCAGTGTTCCCAGTAGGCTGTGCGTATGAGTGCGTGCACACCCTAACTTCCCAGAGCGCACAAACTCTTTTGTGGAGCGCTCACACTTCACACATCACTTATGAGACCATTTGCAGCTGCAGTTTTTAAAAAACTCAAGCAACAAAGCCGCTTGCATGTTGGAAAAGCACAGGGAGACGCGGCTGCAGCAATCTCGTGTGGAAGAGGAGAGTAGTACTTTAGCATTCCACTTCGACTGTAGTGTTTGGGACTGCAAGGGTCAAAAGTTGTGAAGCAAGTTGTGGCAGTGGATACATACTGACAACAGCGGCATCTCTGAAGAATGTTTTTTTCATGGCAGTGCACTAATTGGCATTTTTCGTGTCGGAGGGCAGGGCGCGTGCCATTATTTCAACATGATCTCAGAATACAAACACCCATTTGTTTGCCAGGGAATACATTGTGTTCAGGGAATACATCAGGTTTTACTTCTTGTGACCTAAAGCTGCCTGATAATATTTATTTAAAGGTCATGTGCTGAGCATTTTTCTTGTTTACAAGAGCAGGCAGTTGATGTTGCAGGGGAAGCTTCTATTGTTTTTGGGCCACCCACTCCACTCCTGGGGGGGGTGAAAATTAAATAGATAAAGACCAGCCTGCTCACTCCCCCAGGCCTGGCTGTCTTGGTACTTTTAGGGGTAGAGTGCTGAAATGTTTGCCAGTAAATCATACAGCAACCATCTCATAAAACATGATTATTGTATCTTCAAATTCAAAAATGCACCTTTCACCAACATCCAGAAGCTTGGAAATTAATAGGTCACACTATGTCACTGCACTGACAGGTATGTTTTAAAAGTGAGAGTTTTTAAACATGAACTTGGAACCTTCCTTTCCTGCCCGGCCCTCATATCAATGCCATCTGCAAGTCAAGTAAGGTGGCATGTGCACCTGTATGTGGCCCACATTCTTATAGACAGAACAACTTTGTAGTCAATTAAATTAAACACAATAGGTTTGTACTCCTCCTAATCGGAACTCAAGTATTTGAGGGTACTTTCTTATGTAATAATGAAGAAGATGTGGAAATAAATATTTGCCTAAGGGCACACAATTTGGTTAAGTGTGGAATCTTGGATTAATCCTAGGTTTTCTGGTTTTACTTTGTGCAAATATGTATAGATTTTGCTCTTCTTATTTACCTCAAATGTTAACACGTTGTTCTTTACCTCTTTGTGCATGATTTCCACATTGTTTATGAAGCACTGGAGAGACAGACATACTGTTACCTTCCCTCTTGCCATCTCATTTGTTACAGTTTGTATTGAAAAAGAACAGTTAGATATCTTGGATAATTAGCATTTCTTTTAATTTTGTCACTACAATGCCAGAGGAAATAAATTTGATATCCAGCACCAGTGTTGAAGCAATACTGAACCTCGTAGACCTACATAGATCTCTGGATGAAGGATTGGCCTGCCTCCTAGTCCTCCTGGACCTTTTATCAAAGGCAGCTATTGGCTGCCTTTGATACGGTCAACCATGACTGTAGAATTGTGTGAGGTAGTCTAGTGGTTGGGGGGGCGGAGTCATGGGAGGAGCAGGAACAGGAGGAGCCGGGGAAAGGAACGGGGCAGTTAGAGTAGGGACAGGGCAGGAGTAACAAGTGTGTAATAAAGCTCCAGTTAAGACAACTACATGTGTCTGTATTTATTGTAGCACGATGCTACAACTGGCGACGAGGGTGGGATACAGCAAGCCCCACTGTGTGCAGAGCCCCACGAAGACGCCCTGTCCCAAGCAGCTGTGAAAACGCTGCTGAATGGAACCACGCTGCCGTCGCCTGAAGGTCGAGGCCAGCAGCTGTTAAGAGTGGCCCCAAAGTGTGTGAGAGAGCAGAGGGGCCGAAAGAACGAGCGCTGAACTGCTCGAGTGCAAAGCGATTCGTCGGGCTAAAAAAGCGCCTCACGCTGGAAGCGTATGTCCGAGGTGCAGAGCCGGTGTGCAGGAATCGGGAGCCCACTCCGACCCTGTGGAGTGCCCAGAGAGGTAGAAAAGGTGCCCCAGAAGTGTGGACGGTGTCCACAGCGTGCCGCCAGCAAGCGCTGCTGAGAGCGCTGAAATCCGAGCCCGGGAGACATCGGACGTCGGAAAACCCCACGCCTGATGCGTGAGGTTTGGGAGGTCATCGGCAAAGAAGAAGCGGGAACTGCGGAGGCAAGCCGGGAGCCCACCCCGATCTCACCTGCTGTCCGTGGTGGTGGAGGAGAAGTGAATCTTGGCGTGGACTGCCCCAGAGGCCGACCGCCGGTGAGTCCTGAGTGCCCAGAGTGAATGAACCGGGAGAGCCAGCCTCGTGTGTGCCTGCAGTGACGGCGGCCATCTTAGAGTCAGGCGCTCGTCAGGACAGACCCCTTGACTATCAGAGAGCGGCCATTTTAGAGTCAGGCATTCATCAAAACAAGAAGCATTGGCAGTTGCATGCAAACAAGCATTGGCGAATGTGAATCAACAAGCATTGGCGAAGACCAGACAAGCATTGACGAAGACCAGACAAGCATTGGCGAAGGCCAAACAAGCATTGGCGAAGATCAAACAAGCATTGGCAAAGACCAAACAAGCATTGGCGAAGACCAAACAAGCATTGGCGAAGACCAAACAAGCATTGGCGAAGGCCAAACACGCATTGGCGAAGGCCAAACAAGCACTGGCGAAGACCAAACAAGCATTGGCGAAGAACAAACAAGTACTGTCAAGAGCCAACAGACAAGTCTTGGCGAGTAGAAACCAACAAGCAGTGGCGAAAGGAAACAAACAAGTATTGGTGCATGCAAATGAACAAACATTGGTATATGTAAATAAACAAGCATTGGTACATGCAAGTCGACAAGCCTTGGTATGTGCAAATAAACATGCACTGGTAAATGCCAAGAAATAGGCATTGGTAAGGCAAATAAATAAGCGTGGATAACGGCGTGTGAACAATAATGAACAAGTCTTGGCAACCAAAACAGAATAAGCAAATGCACACATGAGAATGAATCAACTAACAAGCACGAGCAACCACAAGAGTGACTTACCAAACATGCATTGACAAAAACAAATGTCAGCACAGGTGGAAACGCGAACATTGAGAAACGCAAGCGAATGCGCAGTGGCGAATGTACTGAAGTAACACGTGTCTATAATATAAAAGAGGCACAAGTGAACACAAGGACCAAGCAAAGACAACAGCACAATGGAACAAGCATTAGCAAATGCAAGAGACAGATAAAGACGACACTGAGCACTGAAAGGAGAGAGAGGGAAAGCAGACCAGCAAAAAGACAACGGGAAAGATACAGTGACAAAGAAAGTGACATGGATTACTCAGAGTCAGATTCCTCAGCATCCGACTACTCAAAGTCAACCAAGGATTACTCGGAGTCAGATGACCCAGAGTCAACCATCCAAAAGACAATTCCAAGGAGTTATTCACCCCCCAGGAGTTCCTCAAGGAGTCATTCAAAGTATGACACACAATACTCTGATGAGGAAAGAGCATCAAGTGGGACAGATCGCACTCCTGGACAAGAGGGCATCCTGCACAGCAAGTGGGAGAGAAAGACTAACCATAGAAGAAGGGGTCGCACTGGTCAACACCGGAAGTCGGCGCAGGAACATCAGTCGACAAGCAGTGAAGACGAGTCCAAGGAAACATCTGGCCGGAGAACACATCACCCCCAAATCAGAGGTGTTAGAGCATCAAACAAGCGAGAAGGAGAAACAGGTCGCACAAGACGGACTGATCCTCCACAGCAACGAACTAAAAAAGATCCATGCATCCATGGCTCCCGCGACAACGAAGAGACGGAGAGGAAATTGTTAACTTCAGACGAGAAGGACAAAGAGGCAAAAGCTTGGGATCAAACACAAGGAACAAGTACAGGATCATCAAACAACCTCCCAAATGAGACAGCATTGAAGATGTTCCAACAAAGGCACACGGAGAAGCATCTCAAAGACAATTCAAAGGGGAAGAGCAATTTGTCATGGACTACAGAATTCAAAAATCCATTACCAAAGACAGTTTCAAAGAAACGTTTGAGAAGGAATGGGGAGAAGGATCTCTCTGACGCGGAGTGCACATCTATCCAATCCTGGAAGACTACGGAATTCAAAAATCCATTACCAAAGACAGTTTCAAAGAAACGTTTGAGAAGGAATGGGGAGAAGGATCTCTCTGACACGGAGTGCACATCTATCCGATCCTGGAAGTCGACAAAAGACTTCTCTGACCCAGAAAGCACGTCTATGGCCAGGAACTCCTCTGGTTCAGAGAGCGCGTCTGTCCGATCCTGGAAGTCGACAAGAGACTTCTCTGACCCAGAGAGCACGTCTGTTCGATCCCGTGAGTCGACCAAGTCATGGTCCCGACAACAGCCATGGCGTCAACCACCCGAACGCACCACGGAACCAAAGGACATCCTTCCAGTCAAGAGCAGCATGTCACACACTAAGGTCTCTGAATACTCAGTCACGCTACAAGACAATCTGTCATGTCAATCACAAGTATATCCGGACATAGATCAGACACCATCACCCCTGAAGGGGTCCGAGAGGCTGACTCAAAGGACCTACAAAAGGAAAACAGAGACAGTAGACCTTAGTCACCGGACGGGAAGGGACCTGCCAGCCACTCCGCAAGGAAAAGCCGTACATGTCAGTAGAGAGAGATCATCAGATGAGAGAGAAACATGCCTATGCACAGATAGCCCACGAGTTCGTCAGACAACCCGAGGCCGTGAATGAGTTATCGAACCAAACCAAGACAGTCTCGTCAGATAACACCGTAATGTCTGGTGTACATGACCCTGAATTGGAGGGCAGTGTTGCCCTTGCCCGGACTAGACAAAAAGAAGTAAAAGTAAATGCGGCGAATGAGTTACCGAACCAAAACAAGACAGTCTCATCAGATAGTACCGTACTGTCTGGTATGCATGACCCTGAATTGGAGGACAGTGTGGCCCTTGACCGGACAAGACAAGAGGAAGTAAAAGTAGGTGCAGGTGCCCATAAGAGGACCAGAACATTATCCACTCATGAACGGGACCGAGCATCTGAACCAACCGTTACACCACCAGAAGGAAACCTGAGGACTGCAGACTGTGAGAGTAAACAGTCCACACGCAACGTGGTCAAGAATGCCCTGATCAAGACACCGGAAAGATTGACCAAAGCCAAGCCCACCACTGATTCGACACTACTGAGGCTTGAAGAACAGGCTGTCCGCCAACCCGTGTGGTGGATTGAAGAACTGCGAACACTGAGGACATTAAGCTCACTTTGTTAAGAAAGGGGGAGATGTAGAATTGTGTGAGGTAGTCTAGTGGTTGGGGGGCGGAGTCATGGGAGGAGCAGGAACAGGAGGAGCCGGGGAAAGGAACGGGGCAGTTAGAGTAGGGACAGGGCAGGAATAACAAGTGTGTAATAAAGCTCCAGTTAAGACAACTACATGTGTCTGTATTTATTGTAGCAGAATGCTACAATGACCTTCTCCTAAACACTCTCTCACAGCATGCAGGCATCAATGGTACTGTCCTTCAGTGGTTTTCTTCTTTCCTGAACCAAAGCTCACAGCTAATCAAATTAAACCTCAAAAGCAACATCAGTCTCACAAGGAGTTCCGCAAGGATTAGTCCTATCTCCTGCCCTGTTCAACATCTATTTGAAACCCCTTGCAATGATCCTGAAACAAGCCAAAACTGCCTATCATCTCCATGCAGATGACACCCAGTTCGACATTAAACTTTTGTCAGCTAAAGACGTCCAGCACCTAAACAGCACTCTCTCAACAGTTCAATCCTGGCTGACCAACAGTCACCTTGCTCAACCCCAATAAAACTGAACTCCTCTTTATACAACCGTAATAAAAGTATTTTCCCATAGATATCTTGCTTGACCATCTCACTGTTTTAAACTGCAAACTATCTATTGTCAACTCTGTCAAATCCCTGGGGATGATACTTAAAAGAAACCTGACCCTGAAAGAGCACATGAATGCCTCAGCTACAAGTGCCTGCTGCACGTTGAAGCAGCGTACAGAGAAATCAAACCCTTTATCCCCATTGAAGAACTAAAGACTATGGTGCAATACTTAATCATCTCCAAGCTGGGTTACGGTAACACTACACTCACAGGCAGCCAAAAAACATATTTTATCTTGTTGAAAGCAATAGTCCAAGAATCAGCCAGACTACTGTCTGGGGAGAGATGTTTTCAGCAAATCACTCCCACTCTCAAGAAACTCAGCTGGCTATCATTTGGGACATGATGTATTGGTAAAACTGCCTACATAACCCACAACGTTCTGTACACGGAAAAACAAGTGTACCTCACAAACAATGAAAAGCCGACCAAAAGAGACCCCTTTAAAGCTCTAACAGTCTACTCCCAATTCTGCCAAAATGTATGAAATATAAATCTCTCACCTCCTCCCGGAACGCTCCCAGAATCTGGAATGCACTGCCTCAGGAGCTGCATGATATCCATTCACTCCCTTGCTTCAGGAAGAAACTCAAACTTCTTCTCAATTATATTCTTAAGCACTCCCCCCTAAACCATCTATCTGCCCTAATGCCCTGACCCACACCCTCCAAATAATGCTGCGCATCACTATCACTGGGAAAAACTGTGTATATACTCTCCCCACCTTTCTAATACCTCACCATAGCTACCTCAGAACTATATTGTCCACATACCCTACTACCTACTATCTAGATTATACTTCTTGAATATACTGCTGCTATGTATTTTAATTTACTCCTTCTGCATTTCTTGTAATTGCTGCTCTGATAACTCTGTAAGCGCTTTGATTCCTTTGGGTCTGGTTCACACTATCCTCTCTATATACTACTGTCTATCATATACTTTTTTTTATTTACTGTGACCATGTACTATTACTTACTCTATATGTAACTTGTGTAATTTCTGCTGTGCTCACTCTGTAAAGCATTCTGATACCTGCAGGTCAAGTTCACACTTTACAAGACTCGATAAATACAATAAAGGGTGCTGAAGAGGAAAAAGATGATGTGTGAGATATGAATATGGAGGATTCCAGAACGTTGTGGGGACAAAAACTGTGCAAGTCTCTAACAGCATGAGAGACTGCAGAGAAAACTGGTGTGAAGGGCATATATCTTCAAATCACACTATCACACAAAACTAATTGTTGCTCATTTATTTGATACAGCTAAAAAGCATTTGCGGCGCCAGTAGATCTGGCTTGTTTTATGTGTATGTTCATTGTTGCATTATGTCTGGTTGTGATAACAAAAAACTTCAAAATGCACCCAAATATTAGTTATGCTGCTGCTTGAAACATATGCTTCCACTTTGCATGTTGTCAGCCATAACCCTCAGAAATGGCTCTTAGTTATACTTCTTTTATCATCCTGCTTAAAGCACTACTGCATATATACAATAATGCAAGGACTCACTCTGATGTGAAACTGCAGGGAATGGTGCTCACATGTTGTTTGTAGCTTCCCCAAAAACCCAGGGTCAAAGTGTGTGCATGTCATCTCAACGATTCCACACATGTATGCAGGGTGAGGGACACAGGTTCAAACACTTCATCTAAAAACAAATAGTGATTTCTAGAGTGATGTTTTAATCTGAAGAATTGCTCTTGGGTTTACAATCTGATGTTGCATTTTAGGCTTAATGTCACAGTCGGGTGTTAGGTTTAGGGCTGTAGCAGTCTGCTGCCCATTTCTTATGGAGTTGTCAAAGTCTGTCTCCATCATTTTGCAGTGCTATCATCTATTGTATTACAAATCAATTGAAATGCAACTGTTAAAGAAAACCCATCTTTTTATTTAGCCAAAAGTTTTAATCATATTTTTGCAGGTCAATGCTGTATCATTTCATGTGGGATCTTCTAAAAGATCGTATCTGGCTCTGTCGTTCATTTGAATTTCTTAGCTCACCAAGCTCCAACACTTGTGCAGTTTGAATGCCACGAAAAAGCTGCATCACAGGAGGTGTAACACACAATGCAGGTTTATAAACCTCTTTAGTGTAATTAATGATAATAAATAAACATGTTAGTATGTTCCTGTTTGGCCTAAACTGGAACCCCAGGTAACTATTAAACCCATGGCCCATTTCTTGACACACACAGTCTTGGCTGCACTGCACACAGACCTTACACTTCCGCACACAGAGGAGAAAAATTAGGGGGTAATTTGTCTACAAAGGATTGAAAGCTTTTTAAAATATAAAGTCCTGTTTAGATATTAATTCTAGTCCTTTGTGCACTGCTAAAACATAATCAAATGGCTGGTATTTTTTATCTTGGAAAAGTGGCAACTCAACCTTTCAAGAGAAATGGGTAAACATTTTTTTTAAATCACCAGTTACAAGGAAAGGAGACAGTTAACACACAGGTTTGTCATCTTTCTGGGGGAACAATACAGGCCTTTTGAGTGCAAAGGACCAGAAAATACATTAGCTTTCTGTCTCTGTTTACTTTATTAGTCAGGGAATATTAACGTAGCCCTCGAACAATAAAAAAGAAATATAAGGGGAAAGCACCTTTCAATGTACTCTAGAGTGGTGTTAATGATCACTGAGTAATACTTAAAGAAAACAATGCAGAAAATTCATGTTAAAACATCTGTTAAGTGTTCCTCCTATCCAAGAGGAAAATACCAGTCATTGATATGCAAAGGCCTGCAACGTCTCTGTAAGCCATTGTAACATGAAAATGTTGCCTGCGTTTACTTTAACTATTAGCCAGAGATCACTAAAGCAGGCCTTAGAACAATACGTAATAAGAAATATTAATGGAAAGCTCATTTAAATATGTTCTAGAGCTGCGTTAATGAACTCTGACTAATAATTAATAAATGCAAATTCAGGATCTCTATAAACAGGACTTGATCAATCATAGGCACTCTGATTTTAGTATAAAATGACCTAGGGGCATATTATCAAGGGGGGCGATAGGCAATTTTCGCCGCTTTAGCAGCCGTTTTTGGCCGCTAAACGGCAATAATACTATCGCCCTATTAGCAAGCTGTCGCTAACAGAATGGATGATTGGATGAAGCTCAGCCGTCTGAAACTCAACTCAGACAAGACGAAGGTCCTCATCCTCGGACAATCCCCATCTGCCTAGGACGACTCCTGGTGGACCAAGGCGCTGGGCACCGCACCGACACCCACGGACCACGCTCGCAACCTGGGATTCATCTTGGACTCCTTCCTCATGTTGACCAAACAAGTCAACGCCATCTCATCGTCATGCTTCAACACCCTGCGCATGCTCTGAAAGATCTTCCGGTGGATCCCCACCGAAACCAGAAAGACAGTCACCCAGGCCCTTGTCACCAGCCGACTGGACTAGGGGAACGCCCTGTACGCAGGAACCACAGCCAAACTTCAGAAACGACTTCAGCACATACAGAACGCCTCCGCGCGACTCATCCTCGACATCCCTCGCCGCAGCCACATAACACCCCACCTGAGAAACCTGCACTGGCTCCCCGTCAGCAAGAGGATAACGTTCAGGCTCCTCACCCACGCACACAAAGCGCTCCACGACATGGGCTCCGAATACCTCAACAACCGCCTCTCATCCCACCCGCCAGCTCCGCCAGACTCGCCCTCGCCATCGTCCCACGGATCCGCAGAACCACAACCGGAGGAAGATAGTTCTCCTACCTGGCCTCCAAGACATGGAACTCCCTCCCCGCACACCTACGACTGACCCAGGACCACCTCACCTTCAGGAAGCACCTCAAGACCTGGCTATTCGAGCAGTAACAGCACCCCCATCCCTTCAGCGCTTTGAGACCCTCACGGGTGAGTAGCGTGCTTTATAAATGTATTGATTGATTGATTGATTAATGTTTGATAGTTGGCAAGATCTATTATCTCCTTGGTAAGATGGGTTTCTAGTGGCAAAGTGGGCTAGCTGGTATACAGGCAAACATACCCTGTGGGGGTGTCTGGAATCAGTCTGGACATCAATCCCACAGTCTATGTTGTCTAAACGCACCGATCCTATATAGGTTAATAGGAACTACATGACAGGAGATGATTGGGTTCATGCTTATTGTGAAGTGGTAGGGTGTTCCAAGTAGCTGTTGTTCCCAAGAAAATGCTTCTGTCATATCAGGTGGTGCATTTGAATCTGGGAGGGACAACGTGTTTTGCCGTAGAGGAGTGAGCGCAGGGTACGAATTAGGGTGTACCATTTGAGGTTCTGTTGGAAAAAGTCAGGCCCTGAGATGCCTTGCAGGCTGTGCGGAGTGCCTTAGGAGTGATGCGCTGTCTGATAGGAAGCCAATGGAGGTTCCTAATTCCAGAAGCTACAGTGTGGTGTCTTGGAAGTTTTAGAAAAAGTCTTGTTGCTGTGTTTTGTAGAATTTGCAATCTGTTGAGGATGTATTGATTTGCAGTTCGTAATAGACCATTGCAGTAGTCCAATTTGGACATTAGGAGAGTGGCAATAAGAGATTTTTGATAATGGATGGAGTGAACAGGAGAATCTTTTTTATCATTTTCAAAGTGAAGAATGTGGAAGATGATAGGGCACTAATGTGATTGGAGTAGCATAGTTTGTTATCAATCAGAATTCACAGGTTTTGGGTCTTGTTGACTGGAGTTGGGAGAGAGCCCAACTCTGCTGGCCAACATGAAGGGGACCAGAAGAAAGTTTGTTCTCTGAATGACATCACTTCTGTTTTCCTTGCATTTAGTTTGAGACAATGTCCGCTAATCCATGCACTAACTGCCAGCATGCAGTCACATAATCTGGAAGATATTCCATAGTCCTCTTTGCTTAGTGAGATGACAATCTGGGTGTCATCGGCATAGGAAGTCAGAGAGAAGCCAAAACATTTAATTACCTCAGCTAGGGGTGTATTGTACATATAAAATAAGAATGGGCTAAGCGAGGACCCCTGAGGGACCCCGCAAGGAAAGGAAAAAAGATGAGAGGTGAAATCATCCTGTCTGACCAACTGTTCTCTGTTTGACAGGAATGATTTCAATAAGTCTCATGCACGGCCTGTGACATTGATTTCATGCTGGTGTTTTAACGGCAGACTGTGATCGACCATATCAAAAGCCTCCAAGAGATCAAGAAGGATGAGGGCTACTCCTCTGCCTTGGTCCTGGGCCTGCCTGATCTCTTCAGTGGCCTTGATCAATGCTGTTTCCATGCTATGTCCGCTCTGGAAGCTGAACTGAGTGCTGAGTTGGATGTATTTCGTAAATTAGTGATTCAAGAAGTTTTCCATGATTCTAAGGGCATCGGGCGGTAATTGCAAGGGTCATTGAAATCAAGCATTGCCTTTTTTAATAAAGTATGGAAGCTTTCTTCCAGATGAGGGAAAGGAACCTGTCACAATCATAAGCTGGACGATAGCTGTCAGTTGTGGGGAAGTAATGTCAGCCACCGATTTCACTACAATGGGTGGGCAGGGGTCATGGGGAGAGTAGAGTTCACTATGGTGGTGACCTGATTTGTAGTCGGCGGTTTGAAGTCATAGATGTTGGGACTTGACCAGCCTTGATCGTGGGTTCAGAGAAAGCATCTGATTGAGAAATCTATGAAGAGAAAATATCATAAACTGCTTTTACTTTGTGGAGGAACTCGTTGGCCAAGATGTTGCAAAAGGTTTGGCTATTGGGACATTTCTTGGTAGAGGAATAGATGGTTAGCTTAGTTAATGTTAGGTAAAGTTCTTTTGAAGTGTTGCTGGCTTCTTCTATCTTTTGCGTGAAGTAGGAGGACTTTTCTTTGATTATGAGGACTTTGTAGGTGGCCAAACAGAGCTTGTAGTTGACCTTCCCTATTATATTTCTTTCTCCATACTTTCTCCTGCCTGCAGCAGAGCTCTTTTTGAGCTACTTATCTCAGCTGTGAACAAGTGGGCTGATAAGTAGCTCCTCTTTAATTTCCTTTGTTTGGGTAGAGGCAATATCTGGGCCGAGGTATTAATCCAGTAAATATAATGGGCAGCCACTTTGATTATGTTATTTGACAGAACTGGGAGCGAGGAAGTAAGTGTGTTCGCAAGCCGGTCCGGCTGGATTTTGTGCCAAGCACAGGATGTGAGCTGGCTGGGTCTGGAAATGAAAGAAGATTGTGCTATGGTCGGAACATGTTACAGGGAGAGAATTGGTGAGAGTTATCGATGAGTTGTTAGTAAAAATCCCATCTAAGGTGTGCCATGCCTGGTTCGCGGGCCCGTTAATGGTTTGTGAGAAGTTGAGACTGGACATGGTTTGGAGTGAAGCCGAGGACTCCGGGTCATGCGATGCTTCTAGGTGAAAATTAAAATCACCTAGAACTGTAAAGAATATGTTCTTCCAGGAGGGTGGCAGTTTCCTGAGAAAACATATGTGGTTGACTAGGTGGTCCATAGGCGAGCATGTCCGTGAAAGTAGTGATATTGGAGAGCATGATTTTAAAGGAAAGTGCTTCTCAATTTAAAGATGGTGCAGGGCTGCATCTACATTTTAATTCATTTTTGTAGACAATTGCTAGGTCCACCTCTCTTTTCTGTGGTCTGTCCTGTCTAGAAATTGAGTAGCCCGGGAGGTATGGCAGCTAGTAAATCAGGAGTACTTGCAGGTTCTGCCCATGTTTCTGTAATGAATGCCACTGTGGGCATGTAGGTGTCCAAGAATGCGAGACATTCCAAACTGTATTTGATCAAAGATATCGCATTGGTCAGAACACAGGGCAGGCTGAGGGGAGTGGTTCAATTAGCATAACGATTTGTGACGGGTTTATTCATATTGAATGCTGCGTTACACAAGAGAAATATCTGCTGGCAACCTATGCAGCAATGCCAGGTGCTGGTTGGAATGCATAGGCGGTCAAGTTTGGAGCTATTACTACAGTTACCTGTGGGGTTTCCGAGCAGGTCATCTTGTGCATATCCTCTTATCTGTGTTTCTGAGGGTGGAGGGCAAGGTGGACCGACGGTGGGCGTGGTCCAGGGGCAGATGGGAACAGACAGGCTTGGCTTTGGCACCCCTACGGAGCGCCAGAAGCACAGATGTGCTTTGATGCCATTGATATAGCGCATCATGTCGAGGGGCATGGCAGTGGTGTGGCTAGTGCGTTTGAGCAGCTCTTGAGCGATCAGGAGGTAAGACTTAAAAGTGAATGGGCAAAATAAAATGGAACAGAGGTCCAGCAACCCCTGGAATAAGTTGAAGGCTCCTCTGCAGCTAATAACAACTGGTAACACAAGCATAAACTAAAATAATGATGGGGAAGTAAGAGCATAAAATTAGTTAAATGAAAGGGAATTTCCCTTCCGTCGGGCATCGCCCAAATACAAGAAAATTAAAACACTGTTAGAGCACTGCCTCCTCATGTGCTGCAAAGCTGCACGGATGAGCTTTGATGTCATTGATATAGCCTGTCATGTCGAGGGGCGTGGCAGAGGTGTGGCCAGTCGATCAAAGGTGTCAGGATGATTCTTGAAAATTGGATCCAATAAATGACCAGCTTGTTTGGTCGTCTTCTGTACTTCTTGGGAGAGACCCAGCACTCTTATGTCATCCTTGAGGTTTCTGGAGGTAATGTTGGTGGTGTCATCTTAGTGAGAGTTCAGGTCTCCTAAGATGATAAAATACTGTAAGGGTAGTAACATTGGGACGGTGCTTAATTTGCAAAATATGAAGTCCAGGTGCTCAAATATTTGTCGGGCCACACCCACTTTTCCCATGACTCCACCCACTTCCTCCACGGTGGGCCCTTACCTCCCCATACCCCCTCTGTTCCCTCTACCAGACCTGCAAACGCCCTTACACGTCCTTCCCTCCTGCTGCCTCCACACACCTGCGCACTTTCCCCTCTTGTACTCAGCCTCTATCTAGGCAAGCTCTAACCCCTCACCCCTTCTGATGTCTCCAAGGCCTATAAACTCATTGTCTTCTGCTGCCAGCCCCCATCTCTTCTAATATCTCCTTGAGGCCTCCCCCTCCTCAGCCCTGACCATGACTTCCCTCCCCATGTCAAGTTCTTGCCTGGCTGTCCCCTACTTTCCTTCAGGTCTTTTGGCTATGCCTGATACCTCCCCATCCTACACGCCCTTTTGATCCCCTCCCTCCCGCAGGCCTGAACACTTGCTCCTCTTTCTGCTTTCTAAACATAGACTCGCCCCTCTTTCCGGCTCCTTCCTACAGGGCAGCCTCCCCTCCCTTTGGGTCTCCAGTCTCCTGTCCTAGACTGACGAGGACCAACCCCACATGACCTTCTGTACTCTTCTCTAGGCGGACATCACCTGCCATCCTCAGCCCTCTCCAGGCAGGCCTCCAAACCACCATCTTTCCCACTCTCTCCTCTGTCCATGCTGAGAGGGGGTTCTCCGGGCGGGCCCCACCCCTGCTTTTCAACTTTCTCTATGAATGCGCTGATTACCCCCTGCAGGGAGGTGCCACAATGTGACGTCAAGTCACCGTCTCACTCTACAGACTAACCACTCACAAGCAAGGACATCATGTATCAGGACACACTTGCCAACAAACCTCTCACCCCCACCGACCCTCAAACTCCCCTGGAAGGCTGCAGCCAGGTCCGTGGACTTAGGCCTCATTATTCTTGCAGTGTTCTTCACACTTTCTACGCCGTGCAAATCACCTCACACAAAGATTCTTATCACACCTTATATTCCTTTCATGGATTTAATTTCTTTTGACGTATATTTAGCAAGGACCCCCTGAAAACAAAGATACTATAGTTCCTAGGTCAGGGAAAACAGAGCAATTGACAAACAACAACCTAGGCAACTGATACTTAGAACAGGTCACAATATAAAAGGACAATTGGCTACAACTTACTACAAAACTGGGTATTTTATTAATGGTTTAAAAATAGAAAAATCAATGACATATTACAGTTCTAAAATAACGACGAAATGGCAAAATTAAAATCCTGCATAATGCATTACCAATGAAAATTTACATTCAAAAGACTTTACACAAACACAAGTTAAAAAATGGCAAATAAGTGGCACAATGAGTCTCTACGAGCGTTTCGGCGACCAGAGCCTTCTTCTGGAGCAGCCACGTAAATTCTACAAAGTAAAAGTACATACAAAAAATACATAATTACACATTGATAATACAACATATTATATAGGTAAGATCATAATATCACGAGTTTTAGTTTAAGAAGTCAAATATAATTTCAACATACCCTGACTTAAAGGTAATAATCTGTAAAAGGTATACTGGTTAGGCTATACATAAATCATCAGTCCCCCTGGTTGCTACTAAATCTAGAAGAATGTGAGTTGAATGTACCAGTGATAATAATATCCCTCGACCATGGGCCTATTTGCCCCACTCTTCCCTTTCTGTGCATTCTGTTTGCCATGTCTTCCCTCCCCCCTCCTTGAACATCAAAATTTGTAAGCCTAGTCAAAATCTCTTGGCTGCCACAGATTCATCCATCGTTTGTCAGTCCCCTTACCCCCATAGACCCTTTGCCCTAAGCATAATAGCCAGATATTGCAAGGAAATGAAAATGATAAATAATTTAATCAATGGTTTTTGTGATCACCGTGATTATAAAAGGTACCATTTGGCTACTAAACTAAAACTCGTGATATTATGATCTTACCTGTATAATATGTTGTATTATCAATGTGTAATTATGTATTTTTTGTATGTACTTTTACTTCGTAGAATTTACGTGGCTGCTCCAGAAGAAGGCGCTGGTCGCCGAAACGCGCGTAGAGACTCATTGTGCCACTTATTTGCCATTTTTTTACTTGTGTTTGTGTAAAGTCTTTTGAATGTAATTTTCATTGGTAATGTATTATGCAGGATTTTAATTTTGCCATTTCGTCGTTATTTTAAAACTGTAATATGTCATTGATTTTTCTATTTTTACACCATTAATAAAATACCCAGTTTTGTAGTAAGTTGTAGCCAATTGTCCTTTTATATTGTGACCTGTTCTAAGTATTAGTTGCCTAGGTTGTTGTTTGTCAATTGTTTAATTTCTTTTGAGCCCAGCCAAATAAAAGTAAGGTACGTCAAACATTTACCAAAACATGCCTGCCAACAAACCTTTCATCCCCACCCCCCCAAACTCCCTTGGGGGTCTGTAGCCAGGTCCATGGGCTGAGGCCTGTGATTCTTGCACTGTTCTTGAGCTTAATTGTTGTGCCAGGCACATTCGTGCATGGCTAGCCTTCCTGACCCCGTGCACACTCTGGATGTAGGATGTATGCTTGTGAAAGTTCCGTTGGTGGGATATTAGGGTTTATTTCCTTTGCCTTTCTGACGACCTGGTTATTGCCACTGTGCTTTGAAATTATACATGTTAGACTGCACATTTAAGTATTTTGTGCAAGCAATATTTTTGTTCAAAACTAAATATGAATAAACTGCTTGTGCAAACAAAAGGGTGCAGAGCAATAAGCAAGATTTAGAAATGTGTCCGTGAGATAATCCTACGGCTTCAGGGGAGATGATTTAGAAGAGGATACACAAAGAAAGTGAAACTCCTCTCTACACATATAAAATAAAGTAGGAAACGTTACCTTGACAAGGGTGCTGCTGAAAGAAGAGAACGCTTGTGCGTGCAGAATGCCAGTGTGCCAGTCGGTCTGCCTTAATGTAGCACTGATGGTCATTCTGTACCTTGAATTGAATTCGTAGCATGAAGGTGCTAAAGAAGCAAAGTAGATTATTTATTGGAGGCAGGTACAATGTTCCTGGACACCAGTGACATGGTAACTAGAAGAAGGCATTGTTGAGATGTGGCTTTTATCCACAGCACCGTTCTCATAATATGTCAGTTAGCAAATGTCCCCTGTTGCTTAACAGTGTTCTTTACTGTCTTTGATGTGGCACAAATGGACTTACAGCCAGCTGAAGGGGGCTGTGCTGGAATTCTTCTTCTTTTCGTCAGCTCATCTCGGCCAGGGAGGTGTGCACATAGATTAGTGCGTTGGGGACATTGGAAATCAGAAATCAGGGACAAGTGAGACGAGATTTGGCTGTACACTGTTTGGATGTGACCATAACGAGTCTTTGCACGGGGTCGTATCAATACACACGGTGCCCCACCCGACGCCGTTGGCATGATTGATGGGGCCTTCTGACTTGGTTCATGTGACCGTCACAAGAGACAGTAAAAGCAGCATTAGTTTTTAGGGCAAGGCCCTGCCCTTCCGGTAGCCTCAGAGCAGCGCACTGCACACAGTGCCCCACCCGATGCCAGTGGCATGATTGCTTGGGCCTCTGACTCGGTTCACGTTACAGTCCCCACATGACTGTAAAAGCAGCAGCATTGTATTTTTTTTACTTACTGTGGTTACTGCTGGTGGCACTGACTTATCAAGAGGCCTGGAGCTGCTTCAAAGTGCCTGCCTCGACGTTGTGCTAACGGGTGCTGATGACTCATCCAGTCCGTGTGTGCTGAGGTGTGGTCCGCCGTCCCTGCTGGAATGAAAAAAGGTTACGCACGGCACGCTGTCGCAGCCCCCCTACGCTATAGAACAGGGTTCTTCAAACTGTGGGGCGCGCCCCCCTGGGGGGGGCGCGGCACCATCCCAGGGGCTCCACTCCGATCTTCCCTTTGTGCAGCGCGATGTAGAGACTCTCTGTGAGGGCGGGCGATTTCCGTCAGAGTGGGGCTGCAGGGGCCTAAGAGCTGAACAAAGCTCATTAGCATGCGAATGGTCTCTTAAAGAGGTGTGAAGTGCTCGGGTGCGGCTGCCTGGATGAGTGTGTGTGTGTCCCCAGAAGCTGTGTTAGCCAGGGCACACACAGGCATGGTGAGATGAAGAGGGAGAGGGAGGGAGGGAGGAGACAGAGACAGACAGACAGAGGGAGAGCGAGGGAGGGAGATAGGCAGACAGAGGGGGAGCGAGGGAGGGAGACAGAGGCTGACAGAGCGAGAGCGAGGGAGGCAGCGCGAGGGAGAGCTAGGGAGACTGAGGCAGACAGGGAGAGCGAGGGAGAGTGAGGGAGGGAGACATGCAGACAGAGGGAGAGCGAGGGAGGGAGACAGGCAGACAGAGGGAGAGCAAGGGAAGCAGAGTGAGGGAGAGCGAGGGAGAGCGAGGGAGACAGAGTGAGAGAGAGCGAGGGAGACAGAGGGAGAGCGAGGGAGACAGAGGGAGAGCGAGGCAGACAGAGGGGGAGCGAGAGAGGGAGACAGAGGCTGACAGAGCGAGAGCGAGTGAGGCAGCGCGAGGGAGAGCGAGGGAGACTGAGGCAGACAGGGAGAGCGAGGGAGAGTGAGGGAGGGAGACATGCAGACAGAGGGAGAGCGAGGGAGGGAGACAGGCAGACAGAGGGAGAGCGAGGGAGGCAGAGTGAGGGAGAGCGAGGGAGAGCGAGGGAGACAGAGTGAGAGAGAGCGAGGGAGACAGAGGGAGAGCAAGGGAGACAGAGGGAGAGCGAGGGAGGGAGACAGGCAGACAGAGGGAGAGCGAGTGAGGGAGAGTGAGGGAGAGTGAGGGAGAGTGAGGGAGAGCGAGGGAGAGCAAGGGAGACAGAGTGAGAGAGAGCGAGGGAGACAGAGGGAGAGCGAGGGAGACAGAGGGAGAGCGAGGGAGACAGAGGGAGAGCGAGGGAGGCATAGCGAGGGAGACATAAGGAGAGCGAGGGAGACAGAGGCAGCTAGAGGGAGAGCGAGGGATGTCTGGTGGAGCCGGCCACCAGACGTCCGTTATGTTGCCATGTGGGTGAATAGATGTATGGGTGGAGTGGTGGATGTATGGGTGGAGTGATGGGTGGAATGGTGGATGTGTGGGTGACATGGTGGATGTATGGGTGGGGGGGTGGATGGATGAGTGAGGGGATGGATGGATAGGTGAAGGGGTGGATGGATGGTGAGAGAGAGGATGGATGCATGAGTGGAGGGATGGATGGGAGTGGATGGATGTGTGTATGGTTGGAAGGGTAGATGGATGGGTGGGGGGATGGATGGATCAGTGAAATGGTGGATGGATCAGTGAAATGGTGGATGGATCGATGGGGGGGTGGATGGTGGACGAGTCGGTGGGTGGATGGATGAGAGAGGTGATGGATGGATGGATGTATTGATGTATTGATGGGTGAAGGGGTGAATGGATGGATGGATGAGTGAAGGGGTGGATGTGGGGATGGATGGGTGATTGAGGAGGGTGGATGGACGGGGGATGGATGGAGGAGTGAAGGGGTGGGTGAGAGGTCAATGGATGGATTCATGAGTGGATGAGTGGATGGATGAGTGGGTGGATGGGTGAAGGGTGGATGGAGGGATGGGTGGCTGGGTGAGGGGGGAATGGAGAGAGAGGGGGAGGATGGATGGATGGATGAGTGAGGACATGGATGAATGATTGGCAGAGTGGATGGGCAGGTGTGTGCATAGATGGGTGAGGAGAGGAGCATGGAGATGGATGGGTCAGAGAGTGCATGCATGAGTGGGGGGAGGGTGGAGAGCGGGAGGGCTGGATGGGTGGGTGGATGGATGAGTGGGGGGTTGAGTGGGTGGACAGATGAGTGACTGGGTGGATGGATGAGTGGGGGGGGATGGCTGGATGGGTGAGAGGGTGGGTGGTTGGATGGATGTGTGAGTGAGTGGATGGGTGGAAGAGTGGATGGATGAATGGAGGAGTGGATGGATGGATGAATGGAGGAGTGGATGGATGAATGAATGGAGGAGTGGATGGATGAGTGGGAGGATAGCTTGGGTGAAGGGGTGAGTGGTTGGATGGATGGGTGGAAGAGTGGATGGATTAGTGAGGGGATAGATTGGGTGAAGGGATGGATGGATGATGGATGGATGGATGGGTGAGGGGGTGGATGGAGGGATGGATGGGTGAGATGATGGATGGAGGGATGGATGGTGGATGGGTTTGCAAGTGGTTGAAGGGGTTTGGATGTGGATGGGGCACAGATGGAGGGAAGGAATGAATGGTGGGGGAGTTGGTGGATGACAAGGTGTACATGATGGATGGGGAGGGTTGTGATGACTTCCTTTGCCTTGGAGGATTGTGTTTTGAGCTGTGTGGTACGCCTCTGTCGTTTCGCCACACCCACTCACAGGCCTGCAGTTTGCTAGGCACTCTTGTTGTGTTGAGCATTGTTTGCCGGATATGGCCCGTGGTGTGCGCGTTGCAGTCGATCATGTGGTGTGCCGGATTCCCGAGGTTTCGGTCGGGTGGTGGGGGGCCCAACATCCGGGGGAATTCAGCTGGGGGGGCTCAACCTGGAAAAGTTTGAATACCTCTGCTATAGAAGCAAAAACAGACCAATCAGTGGCCCGCCCACCATTAGGAACACTGAAAGCCAATTAATTTGCATAATCGTAATGAATTTATCGGGCTCGCTCTTCCAGCAGCACTGCAGAGAAACATTCTTCTTCACCGAGGGAGGACTCTGGAGACTGTCTGTGAAGTGAACAACACTGCGGTAAGGCAATTATATTTAATTTACTTTGACCATGACTTGCAGACTTCAGTGCAATCGTGTCATTGAAGTAAGTTGGTAGTGGCAGTGTAGTCCCGGCCCTGATAAACAAGCATTTGCAATGCAATAGGTCTCGCATTAGCAAAGTTTGAGCTATTAGTATTGTAAATGGCAATGTCTTTATTTATGCAGTATTTAAGTTTTGTTTGTATAAAAAGGTACATATAAAATATGTCTTGTACAAAAGTTAAACATTTTAATGATGTATACAAAGAAATTTGATATGTACATTCGATTTGCAAACGAGGTAATTGTAAACATCACAAACATATTGTGCAAACATTGCAATAGTGTTTTAGTTTTTTCAATGTATTTTTTTGAGAACATGGTTTGTAAGAAAATGTGTGTGTGAGGGTGCGGTGTGTGAGGGTGCGGTGTGTGAGGGTGCGGTGTGTGAGGGTGCGGGTGTGAGGGTGTGGGGTGTGAGGGTGTGGCGTGTGAGGGGGTAGTGTGTGTGAGGGTGCAGTGTGTGTGAGGGTGCAGTGTGTGTGTATGGGTGCGGTGTGTGAGGGTTCGGTGTGTGTGTGAGGGTGCGGTGTGTGTGTGTGGGTGCAGTGTGTGTGAGGGTGCGGTGTGTGAGGGTGCGGTGTGTGTGAGGGTGCGGTGTGTGAGGGTGTGGTGTGTGAGGGTGCAGTGTGTGAGGGTGCAGTGTGTGAGGGTGCGATGTGTGAGGGTGCAGTGTGTGTGAGGGTGCAGTGTGTGTGAGGGTGCGGTGTGTGAGGGTGTGGTGTGAGGGTGCAGTGTGTGTGAGGGTGCAGTGTGTGTGTGTGAGGGTGCAGTGTGGCTACAGACATGATCTATCAACCATAAACAGGACCAGACAGCTGTGCTCAGATCTTAAAGGGAGCAAACTTTCCAATGAATAAAGAAAATAACAAATAAGCTGATGTGTGAGGGTGCAAAGTGTGTGAGGGTGCAGTGTGTGTGAGGGTGCAGTGTGTGTGAGGGTGCAGAGTGTGTGAGGGTGCAGAGTGTGTGAGGGTGCAGAGTGTGTGTGTGTGTGCGGTGTGTGTGGGTGCGGTGTGTGTGTGGGTGCGGTGTGTGTGTGTGTGTGCGGTGTGTGTGTGTGTGTGCGGTGTGTGTGTGGTGTGTGAGTGTGCAGTGTGTGAGGGTTCAGTGTGTGTGAGGGTGCGGTGTGTGAGGGTGCGGTATGTGAGGCTGCGGTGTGTGAAGGTGCAGTGTGTGTGTGAGGGTGCAGTGTGTGCGTGAGGGAACAGTGTGTGCGAGGGTGCGGTGTGTGAGGGTGCAGTGTCTGTGAGGGTGCAGTGTGTGTGAGGGTGCAGTGTGTGTAAGGTTACGGTGTGTGAGGGTGCGGTGTGTGAGGGTGTGGGTGTGTGAGGGTGCAGTGTGGCTACAGACATGATCTATTAGCCATAAACAGGACCAGGCAGCTTTGTTAAGATCTTAAAGGGAGTAAACTTTCCAATGAATGAAGAAAATAACAGATAAGCTGTGTGTGAGGGTGCAGAGTGTGTGAGGGTGCAGAGTATGTGAGGGTGCAGAGTGTGTGTGTGAGGGTGCAGAGTGTGTGTGTGGGTGTGGTGTTTGTGTGGGTGCGGTGTGTGTGTGGGTGCGGTGTGTGTGTGGGTGCAGTGTGTGTGTGGGTACAGTGTATGGGTGTGAGTGTGGGTGGGTGTGGGTGTGTGCGGTGTGTGTGTGGGTGTGGTGTGTGAGGGTGCAGTGTGTGCAGTGTGTGAGGGTGCAGTGTGTGAGGGTGCAGTGTGTGAGGGTGCGGTGTGTGAGGGTGCGGTGTGTGAGGGTGCTGTGTGTGTGCGAGGGTGCGGTGTGTGTGCGAGGGTGTGGTGTGTGTGAGGGTGCGGTTTGTGTGAGGGTGCGGTGTGTGTGAGGGTGCGTTGTGTGAGGGTGCGGTGTGTGAGGGTGCGTTGTGTGAGGGTGCGGTGTGTGAGGGTGCAGTGTGTGTGAGGGTGCAGTGTGTGTGAGGGTGCAGTGTGTGTGAGGGTGCAGTGTGTGTGAGGGTGCGGTGTATGAGGGTGCGTTGTGCGAGGGTGGACAGCATCAGGGGAGGTTCTCATCCCTTATGTCTCAGACGTGAACAACCACCTGGATAATTCAAGCAATTTCTGGTGCAACCATGGCGTAGCACAGGTACATTCATTCCCAAATGGCAGAGTGGGTTCAATGAAGGTTCTTAATATCAAGGCACTATGGAACCCTCCTGCGGTTACCGTGGACAATACACTCATGTCTTTAGGATGTCCACATTATGAAAGTAATATTCAGGACAATATTCCCCCAGAACTGGGCTGACTGAAATGATTCTCAAACATATAAGGATGCCTGACCAGCTGAAGCCCCGTTCTGTGGTTTCCCTACATTTTGACTAAAAGTGTGACTTGTCCCAGCAAGTAGGAAATGGGACTGGGAACCTATTATGATCCTGTTCTGCCTGCATCTGGCTGCTTAAATGGTAGCTTCCGTAGACTATCACATTCATAGATCAAGTGATAAACGTACAAATGCGATTGCGTGTGAATGGGGGTTGAATCGTGCACTCTAAATGGGAGCGAACGTGTGAAGGGATGATTTGAACACTGGGTTGTGAAATAACAAATAAAATACACGTGCAATCAAGCGTACACATACAGACAGATGCGCGTGTGCGCGCGCGGAAACAGACACGAGAACAACAGAGGATGCAGAAGCATAGTTTGCAGCAGGAGTGGACAACGGACTCAAAGAATAAAAAAACAGGTGTTGCTAAATGAGCTGCTCAAGGCTCACCCCAGAAGATGGGTTCAGTCAGGGCTACTGTACTGGAAAGCAATGACTCCTGTTTAATTCCAGGTCACGTAGGATAGTTAAAATTAAGCCAACTAAATAAAACCATTCAACTGAGGTCTCTAAAATGAGTTGGGTAACAATAAGATATAGTGCCAAGAATCCCCGGGTGCGCATACTCTTTACAAATACAGGTGGTTATGTTACCATAGAGAGTGTTTGTATCCGGCTCTCACAGAAGACTGGGTTTGTAGAGTTTGTGGACTGGGACTGTATCAATTGAACATATTGTGCTCACTAAGGTGAGTATAGAGGTTTTAAGGTCCGTGTTGACTGTTTTACTGCACTGTAAACTGAAAACAAATGTAGTAAAAAAAAAAATCCAGAATAAAGCAAGTAACAATTAAGTATGGTTTGCGACGGTGAGCTTTTGGCACAATGTTAACGAGGTTGTAATTAAACTGTACTTATGTATTTGGATACATTCTGACGTAATCTACAAGTTCTGTTTTTGTAACTTTGCATACAAAGTACGTTTTGAGTGTTTACAAATGTCAAATTGAAAGAAAGAAATGAAAAAGGAAAAAAAAAGAAGGAAAGAAAAGATAGAATGCTCTTTAGTCTTTCAGGGGAAATAAACACCTATAGCTACATACTGTAGTATGTAACTACTGCAGCAGACCAGGTTCGTTTAACAACCTTCTTCCAGTGATGCTGGCCTAATACTGAAGCAAAACTGACACCTCAGCAGTGACCCTGCAAATAAATGATATCAAGAACTCCATACCATCACTACTAGCGCACTAGCGACTCGTCATCAACTTAGCCATCATCACAGCCCTTCTGCTGCCTCCCTAAAACATGGATAACACGACTAAGACCCAAGCCGGTCCACATGCACTCAACGCCACCAAGGCATCCCTTACGGATCAGTCCACTGTGGCATCCTAACATCAGACCTGTGACATGCAAGTATAGATGTGCCTGCAAGACAAAGGCAAGCTTGGCTCACAACGACAGAACACCAGCAGCTAGCTTCCCTGGCACCCGGCTCACGGTTTTCACAAGGATCTGCGGTGCCCACTCAGTGCACAACCGAGAGCCCACGCAGCAAAAGGATTGTTCTCTCCATCTTTAACGTGGACAGGTAGATACATGAGCATCAAAAGGGGCGTCCTGCTCACTTTGCTAGAGAGACATTACCTTCTGCGGGTGAATCCTTCCTCCATGTTACTGCACTGCCCGACTCCACAAAGCCAGATATCAAAGGCTACACATATGACTTTTGACACATGTTGTGGTATTTATGCATCTTTATAAAAATGCAATGTTCGGCTCTTGTCCCTTGTTACCACAGTATGTTGAATGTTAATAGGCCAAATGGCTGCCATCCCTAGAAACAAATTTGGGAGCACAAATTTCATTTTAACGTAATTCGAGGAAAATGCGAAACCCACTTCTGAATAATCACACGGAAACTGGTGAGTGCTACTTAAGAAAGGGTTTCTCAATATCATGTCCACTGCAGCTGCTCTTTTTGCGCGCCGGACCACGAGCACTATCAAATAATGATAAAGAATCGGACCTGCTCTGAATATATGACGTGCTGCGCTAGGCACACTCGCTACCAGTAAGAGTGAAACAGTGAGAGGTATACACACATCTGCAAAAGAAAGAGTCTGTCCAAGACCTGCGAAAGGCAACGTTGACAATTAACGAGGTAAAATAATGCAGCTATAAGCAGAGGGGAGGGAGGCCCCCCAGCAGCTCCCCTCGCTGGCTGCTGAATCCGCGGCTCTTGGGTATCAAGCACCGATCCCATAATTCAATCAGAGGCCTCTACGTGCAGGCAGCCTTAATGTGCACAGACACCACACCTGCGTCAGAGGCAGGCTCGCGCCTTTCATCACAGCCTCCCAGTTAGCCTCTGCTGCCTGCGGGCGCTGCCTGCTGCTGCACACCAGTCCGGGTGCCAGGCACGGGACCCCGGTCATGTGAGCACTAGACCTTTCCGCGCTAACTTTGTTACAGGCAGGTTCATATGCATGCGTGTCTGCAGAGGGGGCTCTGCGTTTCGTGTCCGCTCCCTACCCCCAGGCCCGGCCGCCCCCGTCCCCGCTCGTCAGTGGAGGCCATTCAATGCTAGTGCGCACAACACACCCGTAAAATGTGTACATGTTTGTTTGTGTGGGCCCAGTAGTGTAAGAGTCATACGTGCTAAGAGCCATGCATGCGCCTGCCATTAGATGTACGAATGCGTGTAGTGGTTATTCACCAGACATGCCGAAAACCGCACGCAGCAAAAAAAACAAGCAGTAATCAGCTTCAAGATTTTGTCAGCGTGCATTTCAAATGGCAGTGTAAGTCACCTGTATTCTCTCCACAGCCACAGCGTTAGGTCACGTGAAAAAACAAGATGTGTGCGCGCACTCTTGAAAACGAAATTTTGCGTGGGGGCGGGACTTTCGTCTTGTGCGCGAATCAGCGCCTACGGAGTTCCTGGCCCGAGTAGCAGTGGTGACGCGGGGCTCCCATGCCTGAGGGAGAGCCCCGCGGAGGCTACAGAACACCGGATTGGCGGTAAGTGGGACTGTATGCGGGAGCGGGAGCGTGGGCGCATGTGTGTATGTGTGTGCGCGCGTGTGTGTGTGCGTGCGTGTGTGTAGGTGCGCTGGTGTGTGTGTGGGGGGGTCTCTGTGTGTGCGTGTAGGTGCGCTAGTGTGTGTGTAGGTGCGGCGGCGACGGGGGGGGTGTGTGCCTGTGTATGCGTGTGGCTGTGTATGCGTGTGGCTGTGCGCATGCGTGAGTGTGGCTGCGCGTGCACGCAGTCAAATCCAGCGAGGGGAAGCGCGTGGCACTTTCTTGTCCTTCATTCCCCCGAGTCAGCCAGCTATAAGTCTCCAACTGGACGCATCCTTTGGATGCTAATTCCAGGCTCGACCTAAAAAAGGTGCTGATGCTAAGCACCGGACATCACTGGCACAAATTAAGCACTGCGGGAGATAGCACCATGAGGTTGGTACTGATGATTTTCCAGGAGCCAAGAAGAAAGCTGGTTAGGATCCCACTGTAAGAAATTGGGCAGTTAGTTAAGAGTGGAAGTTTCACTCAGGCAACAACCACAATCCTCGTCAGGGAGTACCGCAAAAGCCAATAAATTAACCTGTGTTTAATCCTCTGGTAGCTTGACACAAAACAGTCAGGCTTAACTTAGAGGTAGTTTGTTAAGTATTTATGCAGCACACATGCAGAAATAAACTGAAAATCCAACAAAGAAAAATCCCAAACCAAATTTAAAAACTAGGGTGCTTTCATGAAATAAAATAGCACACAAACTAACCAAATCCAATCATAGAAACTGAGATTTCGTTTTTTCAAGATTTTAGTGAAAATTGCGCTAAGAGGCAGAAAGAACCACTCATGGTTATCTTATAGGGCTTGACCTTAGAAAAATTAAAAGTTCAGGCAAAACACGGTGGAGCGAGGGCAGATTCCATGGACCAGGACAGTCCCACTGAAACATAACCTTCTTAAGTTAGGCGAGAAGAATTCCATTCTTGTTGTGGGAGACTGCAGTGAGGAGACTTTCAGCCTAAGAACAGGTTGGGTGTTGCGGATGGTCATCGCCACCATGAGGACCAACTGTCTCAAGCTCAACTTGGTCAAGATGGAGGCCATTATCTTCAGAAACAAGCCCTCCCCATGGTACAACACTTTGTGGCCCACTGCATTCTGTCCCGCACCGCTTTCTACAACCACGCACGTAACCTCAGAATTATCCTGGACACCTAGATAACCATGAAGCAATAAATCCACACAGTCTCCTCCGCTTGTTTCCACACACTCCGTATGCTCCGCAAGATCTTCTGATGGATCCCTGTCACAACCAGGAAAACAGTCACGCAGGCCCTCATCGCCGGTGTCTAAACTACGGTAACGCACTCTATGCCTGAACCACCAAAGAGTTCCTCCAGACTTTCCAGAACTCAACTGCAATACACTTCCCTGACCTCCCCAGAAGAACAAGCATCACCCCAACCTCAGTGCTCTTCACTGGCTGCCTGTCCAGGAAAGATGCCTCTTCAAACTCCTCACACATGGCTACAGAGTCCTCCACAAGTCTGGACCCACCTACATCAACAACCGCCTGGCATTCCACATACTGACCATAGAGCTCCAATCCTCCTCCCTTGCCTGGCCCATGTGCCGGCATCTTGTCAGAGCCCCTGCACTGGCCGCTCTTTCTCCTACCTCGCCACTAAGTCCTGAAACAACTCCTCTCCCACCTGTGCATCTCACCAACTTTGAGGGACTTCAGGAAACAGCTCAAGACATGGCTCTTCGACCACCACCTCTCCACATCCGAGGCTCACAGAACCCCAGCAGGCCGCGCTCTACAAGACCCTCTGATTGATTGATTGATTGTTTGATTGATTGATTGCTCACTGTAGCATGAAGATCCAGCCATCGCACTTAAATTCAGGCTAATAGAGCTTAGGATGCTTCACCGATCATACATGACATGGAAAACTTTGGCGAAAATAGGTTCTAGACCTGCCGACCTTTGTCTGAGAGGATGCGGACAGCAGGCCACCTTTTATCATACTCTGTGGAACTGCCCAAAGATACATGCCCTCTGGGAGGGAACTTCGAATCACATGCAGACGGCCTTGAGAAAGGAGGTAGTGTTGACGCCACAACTGAGACTGTTGAATATATGGGAGGCAACTGATCTCATGGAAGTCGAACAGCAATTCACAACACTGGGGTACACGTTAGTTAAACGGAAACTGGCGAGAGGGTTGGGGGGAGCAAACCTTCCATCCAATAACCTGTGGGCAAAAGAGCTAAATAGGTGCGTGTTGGCAGAGACGGAAGCCTTTGTAGCTAGGGAGTGCCCCAAAAAATGGGATCGGTAGTGGTCAAAGTGGAATAAGTATCATGGAGATCTTTGTGTGTCTCCTACTGTGGAAATGGAGATGCATAGACGTACAGAAAATGATGGCAATGCTTGATATGTAATTTACACTGTTTGCCCAAGTACTGTATTGACTAATTCGAAAAGTTTTGTCTAACTATGTATGTACGGCTGTAATTAAAAACAATAAACACATTAAAAAAAGCCCTCTGGTTGGGGGGGATAGAATAAACCCAATGGGCGAGCCTTTACCAGTTCACCAGTAGAAACTCTGAGGTGCTTTAGAGCAAGCTGCCCACACCTAGCATTGCTAAAGCTAAGCATAACACAATCCCCTTCCACACATTTGGCCATGTAACCTAACCAACTCACTCGCCTTGCCATGATGATATATTCAAACCAATTTGTCTTGGACGGGATTTTCCTAAAGCACAAATGAGCTGATTTATTGATTAGGCTTTGAAGGTAAACATTGTTTACCATGAATCCTTTCCCCTCAGGCAATTACAACGTGGTTGTTTCAACGACCGCGTTGTAACAATCCATCCCATTACTCCGCAAGTCGCAACAACGACTTGCGGAAAGGGCAGAAGATGTTAGATTTAAAATCTAATACCTTCCCTACTGTTGCACATACTGGAGTTGGAATAGTAAATTATACTATTCCAGCATCCAGCACCCCCCAGAGCAAGTCGTTGTTATGACTTGCGGGGTAATGGTATGCGTTGGTACAACGCAGTGGTTGTAACAGACGTGTTGTAATTGCATGCGGGGAAAAAGCATGCTGAATAAAGTGGCCTTTTGGCTTTGACTACTTTCTGGCTGGCCAGGGGGCAGATGGGGAACCCCTGTCAAAATCACTGTATATGGAGTACATTTTGGGGATAGATTTAGTATGTTATTTACATCCCACCTTCTTAGAGGACCATGTGATAAGCCATTAGCATTTGTGTTCCCATGTAGAGGTCTATCCCCAGTTAGCATGCCAAGTCTTGACCGATTTGTAACCCAGTGTCCCAGCTTATGATTATTCCTGTGCGCATTCCCATGGGACACAGGTTACCATAGTGTCCGGACCAAAATATTATTGCTGGCATTATTGCGAAGTGCATCTTGAAGTGGAACCTGACTATTTAGAGTAAGTATTACACTTGAGGGGGGCATCCTACTCAAAGTGGCACTAGAAGGAGCATCTTCTGCCCTTTCTTCTGTGCTATTTAGTTGGATGGCCATATCATTCTGCTTTTTCGAGCCAATTTTTCCCCGGAATCCTGCAATACTCGAGCAAGTTGTTCTTCTATACAGCCTAGTCGGTATAAAATAGGTGCTAAAGTCTCTTGTACTATTTTACTAAATCCATGTCCATAGCATCCTGTGCGGTGGTTCCTTCCCCTCCCACCCGAGATCTACATACTTTTACGGTTAATTGGGTTTGTTTAGTTCTCTTGATCCTCGGTGAATGGGCTTTCAGTCTACAGTCAACCCCTGCCAATTCTGTATGTTTCCTCTTCCCTCCTGTTGCAATTTGAGAAGCAGTGTTTTCAGGAGTTGGGAAAGACACAGGCTCAACTCCCCCATGAGGAGCACTTGAATCGCCCTGGCTCAAGGTTATAACATTGGGCGAAAGTGGAGCTTGTGACCTCTGTTCAGTTCAGTGTCTATTTCAGTGGTAATTACATGAGAGTCAGTGGTAGCAGAGACTATAGGGTCCAGGAGTAGAGCTAATGAGAGTCTTAACTGAGCCAGTTCTATCTCCTAGGTAATAGCCCCTACTGCCTTTTGAAGAAAACCATCCAGGGTAGTATCCGTTGTTTTTGAAACAGGTATAGGTTTCCGTTTCCCCATAGTAAAATTTGCCTTAACTCTACACAGCTGAGGGAAAAATAAGGGTTTTACCTTCACAAGGCTCACAAGGTTGAGTCTCAATACCAGTGCCCTCAAGTCAAGATTAAAATAACAAATCAAGAGGGTAGGGCCAGCCCAACCTCCCCCGGGTATCGACAGGCATGGACGGGCCTGTGCAGCGGGAGCCCCAAACAGCCTTTATGCGCCTCCTGGCATGAGTCTCCCTCGATGGAGGCACCTCCCGCAAGGCCAGATGGGGATTGTATTTCCCGACAAGGAACAGGAAGGTGCTGAGTTTAATGAAGGTCTCCCGCACGGCGGGAGCCCCAAGCAGCCTTTATGCGTCTCCTGGTGCGAGTCCCCCTGGATGGCGACACCTGCCGCAAGGCAAGATTGGAATTGTAGTCCCCGTCAACACCCTTGATGGCGGTACCTGTAGGGTAGTCCTTCTTCCGAGTCTTCCTTAGGTCCAGCAGTTATCTGACAGTGCCACCTTTTACTCCCAGGGCCAGCCGGTGGATGGGGGATACCCCCAATGTGTTCCCTTCCTCCTCCCTGAGCTTTGCTCCAAACTGTCTATGGTGCTTGGGGGATACACCCAATGTGTTCCCTTCCTCCTCCCTGAGCTTTGCTCCAAACTGTCTATGGTGCTAATAGCAAAGAAAGACCTGCTGTCAGATTAATTTGCATGTGATGGAGAGAAAGCTCTTTGAAGTGTAATTGTCACTGGGTACAGCCCCACACCAAGCCATCCTGTCAGGATGGCCCCTCCTATCCACACCTAACCCATATGTTCCCTGTTAGTTAGGAATCAACAACCGACTGCAACAGTTGTGGCCCTGAGTAATGGCAGAAAGTCATTGGTTACTTGGCACAAAAATGGCAACGTTCTAAGAGTGTCATTTTCGGAATTGTAACTTAATACACAACTTTATCATTAAAGAGGGTTTTAAATTATAATTCAAATGAGTCCAAGAAGTATTTATCTACTGGCTCCCAATCTGAACTTAGCACTTAATAAATTGTAATAAGGCAACCCAGTGTTAGACTATGGGAGAGGTAGGCCTTAAACCAGTGAAATATGACTGTAGGAGTTTTTCACTGCCAGTACATACAAAACCCAAGCCCAGATGCTCTACTTTTTTAAAAGCCATGCCCCCTTTCCTAGGAGCTGTGTAAGCCCTACCATAAGGGTGACTTACAAGTATTAACAGGCATTGGCATGCCCAATAGGTGCAGCTTTTGGGACCATATACGTATTTAGTTATGCAGCACAATATCCTTGGTGCAACAACATTAACTGTTGCATAGTTAACCCCTTCCATGCTCATGACGGAACGGTTCCGTCATGAGCATCGGTCGAGCTGTGCTTATGACGGAACCGTTCCGTCATGACCACACCTGTTTTCATTAGGGCTCAGCACCGGGGGGGAATCGGGGCCGCACAGAAGGGGTTAAACACTTATAAGCCCCCAAAAGCGAGACCTATTGGCTATGCCAATGTTTTTTTAAAGGACAAGCAGTGCTATCAGGCTCTGACTGCCCCTTAGAGGTGGGGAGAGAGAGGTGTGGAGAGAGAGAGAGAGAGAGAGAGAGAGAGAGAGAGAGAGAGAGGGAGGTGTGTAGAGAGAGGAAGATAGAGAGGTAGAGAGAGAGAGAGAGGTAGCGAGGGAGAGAGAGGTAGAGAGAAAGATAGGGAGAGAGGTAGAGGTAGAGAGAGAGGTAGAGAAAGAGGTAGAGATAGAGGGGTAGAGGTAGAGAGAAAGAGAGGTAGAGCAAGAGAGGTAGAGAGAGAGAGGGAGAGAGAGAGAGAGGTAGAGAGAGAGGGAGGTAGAGAGAGAAAGGAAGAGAGAGGGTGAGAGAGAAAAAGAGAGAGAGGTAGAGAGATAGAGGTAGAGAGAGAGGGAGGTAGAGAGAGGTAGAGAGAGAGAGAGGGTGGAGGAAGCGAGGTAGAGAGAGAAAGAGGTAGATAGAGAGTGGTAGAGAGAGAGAGAGAGGGTGGAGGAAGAGAGAGAGAGGGTGGATGAAGCACGTGTGTTTACGGGTCCAGGAAATGGCATAGGGTCTCACCCAGAGTTAGGAAGGATGCAAAAATTGAGGGTGCCAGGGGTGAGCCACCCAGGTAGTTGTTCGGAGGATCCGCTAAGGGATAGTGTATTCTACAAGTAGAGAAGCCCCATGTGAGAATCACTGCATGTAGAAGTAGCTTCACAATGAGTAGGTCCATTGATGATTGAGGAAATGAAATCAATACGTGTTAATTATGGGCCATAAAGAAGGAAGAATTAAAAAATTATGTAGAGAATAGTCTCACTGTAAGTAGCGTAACAAAATTCTATTAGCCATGCAATGGTTTAATGTTTCGCAGTTGCCAAAAGCCCGCCCGTTTGCTTCCTCTCCCCAGGTTGGTTTGTTCCTCAGTCACCCCCATGGCACAACCTCCCGGAAGACTCCCGTAACACCTAAACTGACCTAATTAAGGCCCTGCAGGCAAGAGGAGTGGTACGGGTATTGAAAAGGGAAACGAAGATAAGAGGGAAAGAAAGGACTTGACGAAAAGGAAGCCTGTTATAGGGAAGCGGAAAGCAGAGATGAGGGGGAGAAGAAAGGGAAGGGTGGAGAAAGAAATGCAGCCAGAGAAGAGCTAAAGCAGGGAGGAGTTGGACCAGAGGATCGGAGAACATCCACACAAATCTCAACAACCCAATTCACCAATGAAGAGCCACATAAGCCACAGTAGTCCCAAAGAGACCTTACACTGACACCAACAAAACGCCAGCCCACCAAAGGAGAGTCGTGTGCCTTACTACTGACGGCAAAGCATGACCCACCAGCCTACGAAAGAAAAGCATTATGTCAAAACAAAAAAATGTCAGCTCACCAAAACCGGGCTCTGTGCCTCATAAGCAGGGCCAATGGAATTATGCGGCAATGGAGGACTCAATTATGCGGCAGGGTCATTCAAGATTATGTGGCAAGAAAAACAATGAGGCATAATGTGACATTCTATGGCAGAATTATGTGACTCATTTATGTTAACATGCATTCATATAGCCTGGGCAAATGTTTCACTTCACAATTTGCCTTTTGATAGTTATATACAGCATCCAGCAACCGAAGGACGGCCAGTTACCTTTGAAAAAGTTCTGTCACTGAGCTTGAACATCAGGCGTCACTTTTCTGTATAAACATTTGATCCTGATGCAGCGTGACTCCAGAAATTCTCTGTAAAAACCATCACCTTAACCCAAGGAGCTAATTACACATTACTCGTCAGTGGGGCCCATAACACTGCGAGTTACTCATATACACATTTATCCTGCTCCAAGGATTTGGTGAAGACTATAGGAGAGCTACTGGATTATAGCAGAGTGTCTAAAACTAAATTTTATATATTATTTACATCTGCAGTTTATTTCTGATACCATGGTTATGAATTAAGAAAAACAATTTTAACACCCCACCATTATTTGTCAATGGATCAGCTAGTAAAAGTTAACTAAAGGACTACAAGACCGGCTTAATTCGCCATTTATTTAATTTTTATTTAGAGACTAAATCTCCTAGCATGACCTTTATCTTTCAATTCTAAAGAAATTATTTAAACATCAATAACCTAGTATTGTTCTTCCAGGAGGGTGGCAGTTTCCTGAGAGAACATATGTGGTTGACTAGGTGGTCCATAGGCGAGCATGTCCGTGAAAGTAGTGATATTGGAGAGCATGATTTTAAAGGAAAGTGCTTCACAATTTAAAGATGGTGCAGGGCTGCATCTAAATTTTAATTCATTTTTGTAGACAATTGCTAGGTCCCCCTCTCTTTTCTGTGGTCTGTCCTGTCTAGAAATTGAGTAGCCCGGGAGGTATGGCAGCTAGTAAATCAGGAGTACTTGCAGGTTCTGCCCATGTTTCTGGTAATGAATGCCACTGTGGGCCTGTAGGTGTCCAGGAATGCGAGAAATTCCAAACTGTATTTGATCAAAGATATCGCATTGGTCAGAACACAGGGCAGGCTGAGGGGAGTGGTTCAATTAGCATAACGATTTGTGACGGGTTTGTTCACATTGAATGCTGCGTTACACAAGAGAAATATCTGCTGGCAACCTATGCAGCAATGCCAGGTGCTGGTTGTAATGGATAGGCGGTCAAGTTTGGAGCTATTATTACAGTTACCTGTGGGGTTTTCGAGCAGGTCATCTCGCGCATATCCTCTTATCTGTGTTTCTGAGGGTGGAGGGCAAGGTGGACCGATGGTGGGCGTGGTCCAGGGGCAGATGGGAACAGACAGGCTTGGCTTTGGCACCCCTACGGAGCGCCAGAAGCACAGATGTGCTTTGATGCCATTGATATAGCCCATCATGTAGAGGGGCATGGCAGTGGTGTGGCCAGTGCGTTTGAGCAGCTCTTGAGCGATCAGCAGGTAAGACTTAAAAGTGAATGGGCAAAATAAAATGGAACAGAGGTCCAGCAACCCCTGGAATAAGTTGAAGGCTCCTCTGCAGCTAATTACTACTGGTAACACAAGCATAAACTAAAATAATGATGGGGAAGTAAGAGCATAAAATTAGTTAAATGAAAGGGAATTTCCCTTCCGTCGGGCATCGCCAAATACAAGAAAATTAAAACACTGTTAGAGCACTGCCTCCTCATGTGCTGCAAAGCTGCACGGATGAGCTTTGATGTCATTGATATAGCCTGTCATGCCGAGGGGCGTGGCAGAGGTGTGGCCAGTTGATCAAAGGTGTCAGGATGATTCTTGAAAATTGGATCCAATAAATGACCAGCTTGTTTGGTCGTCTTCTGTACTTCTTGGGAGAGACCCAGCACTCTTATGTCATCCTTGAGGTTTCTGGAGGTAATGTTGGTGGTGTCATCTTAGTGAGAGTTCAGGTCTAATTTGCAAAATATGAAGTCCAGGTGCTCAGCCACTTTTCCCATGACTCCACCCACTTCCTCCACGGTGGGCCCTTACCTCCCCATACCCCCTCTGTTCCCTCTACCAGACCTGCAAACGCCCTTACACCTCCTTCCCTCCTGCTGTCTCCACACACCTGCACTTTCCCCTCTTGTACTCAGCCTCTATCTAGGCAAGCTCTAACCCCTCACCCCTTCTGATGTCTCCAAGGCCTATAAACTCATCGTCTTCTGCTGCTAGTCCCCATCTCTTCTAATATCTCCTTGAGGCCTCCCCCCCTCCTCAGCCCTGACCATGAGTTCTTGCCCGGCTGTCCCCTACTTTCCTTCAGGTCTTTTGGCTATGCCTGATACCTCCCCATCCTACACGCCCTTTTGATCCCCTCCCTCCCGCAGGCCTGAACACTTGCTCCTCTTTCTGCTTTCTAAACATAGACTCGCCTCCTACAGGGCAGCCTCCCCTCCCTTTGGGTCTCCAGTCTCCTGTCCTAGACTGACAAGGACTAACCCCACATGACCTTCTGTACTCTTCTTTAGGCGGACATCACCTGCCCTCCTCAGCCCTCTCCAGGCAGGCCTCCAAACCACCATCTCTCCCACTCTCTCCTATGTCCATGCTGAGGGGGGTTCTCCGGGCCGCCCCCACCCCTGCTTTTCAACTTTCTCTAGGAATGCGCTGATTAACCCCTGCAGGGAGGTGCCCCAATGTGACGTCAAGTCACCGTCTCACTCACAGACTAACCACTCACAAGCAAGGACATCATGTACCAGGACACGCTTGACAACAAACCTCTCACCCCCACCGACCCTCAAACTCCCCTGGAAGGCTGCAGCCAGGTCCGTGGACTGAGGCCTCATTATTCTTGCAGTGTTCTTCACACTTTCTACACCGTGCAAATCACCTCACACAAAGATTCTTATCACACCTTATATTCCTTTCATGAATTTAATTTCTTTTGAGCCCAGCCAAATAAAAGTAAGGAACGTCAAACATTTACCAAAACATGCCTGCCAACAAACCTTTCATCCCCCCCCCCCCTCAAACTCCCTTGGGGGGCTGTAGCCAGGTCCATGGGCTGAGGCCTGTGATTCTTGCACTGTTCTTGAGCTTAATTGTTGTGCCAGGCACATTCGTGCATGGCTAGCCTTCCTGACCCCGTGCACACTCTGGATGTAGGATGTATGCTTGTGAAAGTTCCGTTGGTGGGATATTAGGGTTTATTTCCTTTGCCTTTCTGACGACCTGGTTATTGCCACTGTGCTTTGAAATTATACATGTTAGACTGCACATTTAGGTATTTTGTGCAAGCAATATTTTTGTTCAAAACTAAATATGAATAAACTGCTTGTGCAAACAAAAGGGTGCAGAGCAATAAGCAAGATTTAGAAATGTGTCCGTGAGATAATCCTACGGCTTCAGGGGAGATGATTTAGAAGAGGATACACAAAGAAAGTGAAACTCCTCTCTACACAAATAAAATAAAGTAGGAAACGTTACCTTGACAAGGGTGCTGCTGAAAGAAGAGAACACTTGTGCGTGCAGAATGCCAGTGTGCCAGTCGGTCTGCCTTAATGTAGCACTGATGATCATTCTGTACCTTGAATTGAATTCGTAGCATGAAGGTGCTAAAGAAACAAAGTAGATTATTTATTGGAGGCAGGTACAATGTTCCTGGACACCAGTGACATGGTAACTAGAAGAAGGCATTGTTGAGATGTGGCTTTTATCCACAGCACCGTTCTCATAATATGTCAGTTAGCGATGTCAGTTAGCGAATGTCCCCTGGTGCTTAACAGTGTTCTTTACTGTGTTTGATGTGGCACAAATGGACTTACAGCCAGCTGAAGGGGGCTGTGCTGGAATTCTTCTTCTTTTCGTAAGCTCATCTCGGCCAGGGAGGTGTGCACATAGATTAGTGCGTTGGGGACATTGGAAATCAGAAATCAGGGACAAGTGAGACGAGATTTGGCTGTACACTGTTTGGATGTGACCATAACGAGTCTTTGCACGGGGTCGTATCAATACACACGGTGCCCCACCCGACGCCGTTGGCATGATTGATAGGGCCTTCTGACTTGGTTCATGTGACCGTCACAAGAGACAGTAAAAGCAGCATTAGTTTTTAGGGCAAGGCCCTGCCCTTCCGGTAGCCTCAGAGCAGCGCACTGCACACAGTGCCCCACCCGATGCCAGTGGCATGATTGCTTGGGCCTCTGACTCGGTTCACGTTACAGTCCCCACATGACTGTAAAAGCAGCAGCATTGTATTTTTTTTACTTACTGTGGTTACTGCTGGTGGCACTGACTTATCAAGAGGCCTGGAGATGCTTCAAAGTGCCTGCCTCGACGTTGTGCTAACGGGTGCTGATGACTCATCCAGTCCGTGTGTGCTGAGGTGTGGTCCGCCATCAGTGGCGGCTGGTGAATTTTTAAACTGGTGAGGCGGAAATTATAGACCCAATTATTTTGCTTGAGTAAACGTAGCAAGAGAGCCCAAAGTGAAAGAGGAGGGCACGGTCTCTTCAAGAAAAGTTTTTTAAAACCGAATTTAAATTGTGGATTTTACAGAACATATTAACTATACATTTTTGAATGATAAGTGAGCACACTTCTTACATCTCCAAGCATCCTCTTTACCAAGTGCATCTGTTATGTTGCGTTGGTTCGTCAAGCGCTGCTAATCATCCGGTAGGGTACCCATGCACTGGATTTAGTGTCCTAGAACTCTTGTTATCAGTGCGCCTGCCCACTTTCAAGCTCTCTCAGTCAAGTATTCCCATTTGGCATCCATCATACATCCTTTCATTCATATATGCACTGCTCTTATAACCCCTCTCACAACCATGAACTCTTCTTGCACTACCCCCAACCAGGCACCTCCAACATTCCTTCTCACAATCATGTATGCGCCCATTAAGCCTTTCTGAAACCTAAAAAACCTATTAATACTTTTCAGTGCTAATTGGGCAACCCTTCAAAGGCCTCCTGAGAAATACACTGCTCTCAAGGCACATACACGATACACCCCTCTAGCAGCCCATCCTTCATTTGAGCTGCTGGCCACTGCTCCTACAGCCATTCTCAAGGCAATTCCCCCTTTTAGATCTAAGGCTACCAGGTGACTCTATGGGATTTTCTTTCACAAATGAAAGTTTTCATGTGTTTGTTCACTTGCATGAACTGAACTACCCCTTAACTACTACTCCCAGAATTCTCTCGATGCTTAATCTGAAGCACGTGAGTACAGCACTGCGTCGTCGGTGACAAGAATAAATCTGAGAAACTTAATTACTGACATTTAAAAAGCCCAAACAGCTCTTACGGCCTTTCAAGAACCATGTGACCCTCATACTATCCCCTCTCCCAGAGCTCCCACCATTCAGGTCTACCATGCCACTCTTCCTTCTCGAGGCGCACTAATCCGGGGCAACGCATCACTCAGAACCATGTTGAGCTCTCCGTGGCAACAACACACAAATAATTTTTCACTAACAAAGCAATCTTTAAAATAAGAGCTGTCTGGCATCTTTAGTTTAAGCCTGTTGGGTGTTTTAAACCTCCAACTGAAAAAAATGCACGTTTATATTTTTTTATTAGTATGATGTTCTTTGAGGGGGCTTTCTTTTTATGTACTCCCTAAAATGAATCGGTTAAAAGATGGATTTCATTCCCCTGCACCACGCAGTTGAGCGAGAAATAAAATGCAATTAGAAGAATTTTGTAAAATGCAGTCTGTTGCACGACGAAAGCCCGCTTTGGCCCCTGAATTAGCGAGAGCGCTCCGCGGGTACCCCTTTGTCCAACTAGCTTACTCCCCATTGTTAAGAGTGCACATGATCACACTGCAAACAAGCTGCAGAGAAAGTGAATACATATCTGTAAAAAGAGCGCCAGGTGATATGCCCGATTAGTCTGTGAAACAAACACCAAAGCGTTTCTCATATTCTCTTCAGAGACTTTTAGGAGTGGTGGTGAGCGGCACATTCCTACACTGGAGCTCAGCTGTGTGCCGGTGCTGCTCTTTAAGGGGGGCCCACACGCCAGAAGGATGCATCTGATAACACGGAGGTGCCGAATAACTGACAACCTCTTTCACTTCCAGTCACGGTCGCCGGCCGGCATTACAGGTGGGTGGGGGGGTTGAAATGGGGTCGTCGCGCCGCTGGGGAGGAGGGGGGGGGGCTTGGCGGGAGGGGTTTAATGAAATTAAAGTTATAAATTAAAACTTACCGTCCCGGCCCGCGCCATCTTCTGAATGGGTCCGACCCCCCGCTCTTCTGCACCACCCACGCGCGGCACCAGTGTTGAACTCTGCGCAGTATATTTACTCAGCCAATCCTGGCGCAGCTTAACAGCGCCACTGCGCCAGGATTGGATAAAGAGCAGGGTGAATACTGCCCTTATGAGACCCGGGTCCCCCAGGTCCCTGCCTGTCTGCGAGCTAGAGGGGAGGGGGAGGAGGGAAGGGACTACCGCATGTGCGCATGCGTGGGCCAGTCGTAAATAAGGACTAGTCCAAAATGCGCACACACTGTGCTGCCTGCTGCGCTCCTATATCTGCTCAGCTGGCGCTGTCACTCACTCCCGCAGTCCCGCCCCCACACCCTTCTGCAATGTCCGATTCTGCTTGTGCCGGTACAGCTGGCTCTCATTGACGCACGCACGCAGACTGTGAGTGCGCTTCTTAAGATAATTTATTTTTGAATCACTGCACTCACTGCACATACTTAATTGAATGATTACGTGACGACGGTGGCTAGTGGGACAGTGGCTAGTTGGGCAACGCCCCAACGCCCCCAATGGACCCACCGCCACTGTCCGCCGTCCCTGCTGGAATGAAAAAAGGTTTCGCACGGCACACTGTCGCAGCCCCCTATGCTATAGAAGCAAAAACAGCCCAATCAGTGGCCCGCCCACCATTAGGAACACTGAAAGCCAATTATTTTGCATCATCGTAATGAATTTATCGGGCTCGCTCTCTCAGTAGCACTGCTGAGAAACATTCTTCTTCACCGAGGGAGGACTCTGGAGACTGTCTGTGAAGTGAACAACACTGGGGTAAGGCAATTATATTTAATTTACTTTGACCATGATTTGCAGACTTCAGTGCAATCGTGTCATTGAAGTAAGTTGGTAGTGGCAGTGTAGTACCGGCCCTGATAAAAAAGGTGCTGATGCTAAGCACCGGACATCACTGGCACAAATTAAGCACTGCGGGAGATAGCACCATGAGGTTGGTACTGATGATTTTCCAGGAGCCAAGAAGAAAGCTGGTTAGGATCCCACTGTAAGAAATTGGGCAGTTAGTTAAGGGGAGTGGAAGTTTCACTCAGGCAACAACCACAATCCTCGTCAGGGTGTACCGCAAAAGCCATTAAATTAACCTGTGTTTAATCCTCTGGTAGTTTGACACAAAACAGTCAGGCTTAACTTAGAGGTAGTTTGTTAAGTATTTACGCAGCACACATGCAGAAATAAACTGAAAATCCAACAAAGAAAAATCGCAAACCAAATTTAAAAACTAGGGTGCTTTTATGAAATAAAATAGCGCACAAACTAACCAAATCCAATAATAGAAACTGAGATTTCGTTTTTTCAAGATTTTAGTGAAAATTGCGCTAAGAGGCAGAAAGAACCACTCACGGTTTTCTTATAGGGCTTGACCTTAGAAAAGTTACAAGTTCAGGCAAAACACGGTGGAGCGAGGGCAGATTCCATGGACCAAGACAGTCCCACTGAAACATAACCTTCTTAAGTTTGGCGAGAAGAATTCCATTCTTGTTGTGGGAGACTGCAGTGAGGAGACTTTCAGCCTAAGAACAGGTTGGGTGTTGCGGATGGTCATCGCCTCCATGAGGACCAACTGTCTCAAGCTCAACCTGGTCGAGATGGAGGCCATTATCTTCAGAAACAAGCCCTCCCCATGGAACAACACTTTGTGGCCCACTGCATTCTGTCCCGCACCGCTTTCTACAACCACGCACGTAACCTCAGAATTATCCTGGACACCTAGATAACCATGAAGCAATAAATCCACACAGTCTCCTCCGCTTGTTTCCACACACACCGTATGCTCCGCAAGATCTTCTGATGGATCCCTGTCACAACCAGGAAGACAGTCACGCAGGCCCTCATCGCCGGTGACTAAACTACGGTAACGCACTCTATGCCTGAACCACCAAAGAGTTCCTCCAGACTCTTCACTGGCTGCCTGTCCAGGAAAGATGCCTCTTCAAACTCCTCACACATGGCTACAGAGTCCTCCACAAGTCTGGACCCACCTACATCAACAACCGCCTGACATTCCACATACTGACCATAGAGCTCCAATCCTCCTCCCTTGCCTGGCCCATGTGCCGGCATCTTGTCAGAGCCCCTGCAGTGGCCGCTCTTTCTCCTACCTCGCCACTAAGTCCTGAAACAACTCCTCTCCCACCTGTGCATCTCACCAACTTTGAGGGACTTCAGGAAACAGCTCAAGACATCGCTCTTCGACCACCCCCTCTCCACATCCGAGGCTCACAGAACCCCAGCAGGCCACGCTCTACAAGACCCTCTGATTGATTGATTGTTTGATTGATTGGTTGCTCACTGTAGTATGAAGATCCAGCCATCACACTTAAATTCAGGCTAATAGAGCTTAGGATGCTTCACCGATCATACATGACATGGAAAACTTTGGCGAAAATAGGTTCTAGACCTGCCGACCTTTGTCTGAGAGGATGCGGACAGCAGGCCACCTTTTATCATACTCTGTGGAACGGCCCAAAGATACGTGCCCTCTGGGAGGGAACTTCGAATCACATGCAGACGGCCTTGAGAAAGGAGGTAGTGTTGATGCCACAACTGAGACTGTTGAATATATGGGAGGCAACTGATCTCATGGAAGTTGTACAGCAATTCACAACACTGGGGTACACGTTAGTTAAACGGAAACTGGCGAGAGGGTTGGGGGGAGCAAACCCGCCATCCAATAACCTGTGGGCAAAAGAGCTAAATAGGTGCGTGTTGGCAGAGACGGAAGCCTTTGTAGCTAGGGAGTGCCCCAAAAAATGGGATCGGTAGTGGTCAAAGTGGAATAAGTATCATGGAGATCTTTGTGTGTCTCCTACCGTGGAAATGGAGATGCATAGACGTACAGAAAATGATGGCAATGCTTGATATGTAATTTACACTGTTTGCCCAAGTACTGTATTGACTAATTTGAAAAGTGTTGTCTAACTATGTATGTACGGCTGTAATTAAAAAAAATAAACACATTAAAAAAAGCCCTCTGGTTGGGGGGGATAGAATAAACCCAATGGGCGAGCCTTTACCAGTTCACCAGGAGAAACTCTGAGATGCTTTAGAGCAAGCTGCCCACACCTAGCATTGCTAAAGCTAAGCATAACACAATCCCCTTCCACACATTTGGCCATGTAACCTAACCAACTCACTCGCCTTGCCATGATGATATATTCAAACCAATTTGTTTTGGACGGGATTTTCCTAAAGCACAAATGAGCTGATTTATTGATTAGGCTTTGACGGTAAACATTGTTTACCATGAATCCTTTCCCCTCAGGCAATTACAACGTGGTTGTTTCAACGACCGCGTTGTAACAATCCATCCCATTACTCCGCAAGTCGCAACAACGACTTGCGGAAAGGGCAGAAGATGTTAGATTTAAAATCTAATACCTTCCCTACTGTTGCACATACTGGAGTTGGAATAGTAAATTATACTATTCCAGCATCCAGCACCCCCCAGAGCAAGTCGTTGTTACGACTTGCGTGGTAATGGTATGCGTTGGTACAACGCAGTGGTTGTAACAGACGTGTTGTAATTGCATGCGGGGAAAAAGCATGCTGAATAAAGTGGCCTTTTGGCTTTGACTACTTTCTGGCTGGCCAGGGGGCAGATGGGGAACCCCTGTCAAAATCACTGTATATGGAGTACATTTTGGGGATAGATTTAGTATGTTATTTACATCCCACCTTCTTAGAGGACCATGTGATAAGCCATTAGCATTTGTGTTCCCATGTAGAGGTCTACCCCCAGTTAGCATGCCAAGTCTTGACCGATTTGTAACCCAGTGTCCCAGCTTTTGATTATTCCTGTGCGCATTCCCATGGGACACAGGTTACCATAGTGTCCGGACCAAAATATTATTGCTGGCATTATTGCGAAGTGCATCTTGAAGTGGAACCTGACTATTTAGAGTAGGTATTACACTTGAGGGGGGCATCCTACTCAAAGTGGCACTAGAAGGAGCATCTTCTGCCCTTTCTTCTGTGCTATTTAGTTGGATGGCCATATCATTCTGCTTTTTAGATGCCAATTTTTCCCCGGAATCCTGCAATACTCGAGCAAGTTGTTCTTCTATACAGCCTAGTCGGTATATAATAGGTGCTAAAGTCTCTTGTACTATTTTACTAAATCCATGTCCATAGCATCCTGTGCAGTGGTTCCTTCCCCTCCCACCCGAGATCTACATACTTTTACGGTTAATTGGGTTTGTTTAGTTCTCTTGATCCTCGGTGAATGGGCTTTCAGTCTACAGTCAACCCCTGCCAATTCTGTATGTTTCCTCTTCCCTCCTGTTGCAATTTGAGAAGCAGTGTTTTCAGGAGTTGGGAAAAACACAGACTCAACTCCCCCATGAGGAGCACTTGAATCGCCCTGGCTCAAGGTTATAACATTGGGCGAAAGTGGAGCTTGTGACCTCTGTTCAGTTCAGTGTCTATTTCAGTGGTAATTACATGAGAGTCAGTGGTAGCAGAGACTATGGGGTCCAGGAGTAGAGCTAATGAGAGTCTTAACTGAGCCAGTTCTATCTCCTAGGTAATAGCCCCTACTGCCTTTTGAAGAAAACCATCCAGGGTAGTATCAGTTGTTTTTGAAACAGGTATAGGTTTCCGTTTCCCCATAGTAAAATTTGCCTTAACTCTACACAGCTGAGGGAAAAATAAGGGTTTTACCTTCACAAGGCTCACAAGGCTGAGTCTCAATACCAGTGCCCTCGAGTCAAGATTAAAATAAAAAATCAAGAGGGTAGGGCCAGCCCAACCTCCCCGGGTATCGACAGGCATGGACGGGCCTGTGCAGCAGGAGCCCCAAACAGCCTTTATGCGCCTCCTGGCACGAGTCTCCCTCGATGGAGGCACCTCCCGCAAGGCCAGATGGGGATTGTATTTCCCGACAAGGAACAGGAAGGTGCTGAGTTTAATGAAGGTCTCCCGCACGGCGGGAGCCCCAAGCAGCCTTTATGCGTCTCCTGGTGCGAGTCTCCCTGGATGGCGACACCTGCCGCAAGGCAAGATTGGAATTGTAGTCCCCGTCAACACCCTCGATGGCGGTACCTGTAGGGTAGTCCTTCTTCTGAGTCTTCCATAGGTCCAGAAGTTATCTGACAGTGCCACCTTTTACTCCCAGGGCCAGCCGGTGGATGGGGGATACCCCCAATGTGTTCCCTTCCTCCTCCCTGAGCTTTGCTCCAAACTGTCTATGGTGCTTGGGGGATACACCCAATGTGTTCCCTTCCTCCTCCCTGAGCTTTGCTCCAAACTGTCTATGGTGCTAATAGCAAAGAAAGACCTGCTGTCAGATTCATTTGCATGTGATGGAGAGAAAGCTCTTTGAAGTGTAATTGTCACTGGGTACAGCCCCACACCAAGCCATCCTGTCAGGATGACCCCTCCTATCCACACCTAACCCATATGTTCCCTGTCAGTTAGGAATCAACAACTGACAGCAACAGTTGTGGCCCTGGCTAATGGCAGAAAGTCATTGGTTACTTGGCACAAAAATGGCAACGTTCTAAGAGTGTCATTTTCGGAATTGTAACTTAACACACAACTTTATCATTAAAGAGGGTTTTAAATTATAATTCAAATGAGTCCAAGAAGTATTTATCTACCGGCTCCCAATCTGAACTTAGCACTTAATAACTTGTAATAAGGCAACCCAGTGTTAGACTATGGGAGAGGTAGGCCTTAAACCAGTGAAAAATGACTGTAGGAGTTTTTCACTACCAGTACATACAAAACCCAAGCCCAGATGCTCTACTTTTTTAAATGCCATGCCCCCTTTCCTAGGAGCTGTGTAATTCCTACCATAAGGGTGACTTACAAGTATTAACAGGCATTGGCATGCCCAATAGGTGTCGCTTTTGGGACCATATACGTAATTAGTTATGCAGCACAATATCCTTGGTGCAACAACATTAACTGTTGCATAGTTAACCCCTTCCATGCTCATGACGGAACGGTTCCGTCATGAGCATCGGTCGAGCTGTGCTTATGACGGAACCGTTCCGTCATGACCACGCCCGTTTTCATTAGGGCTCAGCACCGGGGGGAATCGGGGCCGCACAGAAGGGGTTAAACACTTATAAGGCCCCAAAGGCGAGACCTATTGGCTATGCCAATGTTTTTTTTAAAGGACAAGCAGTGCTATGAGGCTCTGACTGCCCCTTAGAGGTGTGGAGAGAGAGAGAGAGAGAGAGAGTGAGGGAGGTGTGTAGAGAGAGGAAGATAGAGAGGTAGAGAGAGAGAGAGAGGTAGCGAGGGAGAGAGAGGTGGAGAGAGAGATAGGGAGAGAGGTAGAGGTAGAGCGAGAGGTAGAGAAAGAGGTAGAGCAAGAGAGGTAGAGAGAGAGAGGGAGAGAGAGGTAGAGAGAGAGAGAGAGAGAGAGAGGTAGAGAGAGAGGGAGGTAGAGAGAGAAAGGAAGAGAGAGGGTGAGAGAGAAAAAGAGAGAGAGGTAGAGAGATAGAGGTAGAGAGAGAGGGAGGTAGAGAGAGGTAGAGAGAGAGAGAGGGTGGAGGAAGCGAGGTAGAGAGAGAAAGAGGTAGATAGAGAGTGGTAGAGAGAGATAGAGAGGGTGGAGGAAGAGAGAGAGAGGGTGGATGTAGCACGTGTGTTTACGGGTCCAGGAAATGGCATAGGGTCTCACCCAGAGGTAGGAAGGATGCAAAAATTGAGGGTGCCAGGGGTGAGCCACCCAGGTAGTTGCTCGGAGGATCCACTAAGGGATAGTGTATTCTACAAGTAAAGAAGCGCCATGTGAGAATCACTGCATGTAGAAATCGCTTCACAATAAGTAGGTCCATTAATGATTGAGGAAGTGAAATAAATACGTGTTAATTATGGGCCATAAAGAAGGAAGAATTAAAAAATTATGTAGAGAATAGTCTCACTGTAAGTAGCGTAACAAAATTCTATTAGCCATGCAATTGTTTAATGTTTCGCAGTTGCCAAAAGCCCGCCCGTTTGCTTCCTCTCCCCAGGTTGGTTTGTTCCTCAGTCACCCCCACGGCACAACCTCCCGGAAGACTCCCCTAACACCTAAACTGACCTAATTAAGGCCCTGCAGGCAAGAGGAGTGGTACGGGTATTGAAAAGGGAAACGAAGATAAGAGGGAAAGAAAGGGCTGGACGAAAAGGAAGCCCGTTATAGGGAAGCGGAAAGCAGAGATGAGGGGGAGAAGAAAGGGAAGGGTGGAGAAAGAAATGCAGCCAGAGAAGAGCTAAAGCAGGGTGGAGTTTGACCAGAGGATCGGAGAACATCCACACAAATCTCAACAACCCAATTCACCAATGAAGAGCCACATAAGCCACAGTAGTCCCAAAGAGACCTTACACTGACACCAACAAAACGCCAGCCCACCAAAGGAGAGTCGTGTGCCTTACTACTGACGGCAAAGCATGACCCACCAGCCTACGAAAGAAAAGCATTTTGTCAAAACAAAAAAATGTCAGCTCACCAAAACCGGGCACTGTGCCTCATAAGCAGGGCCAATGGAATTATGCGGCAATGGAGGACCCAATTATGCGGCAGGGTCATTCAAGATTATGTGGCAATAAAAACAATGAGGCATAATGTGACATTCTATGGCAGAATTATGTGACTCATTTATGTTAACATGCATTCATATAGCCTGGGCAAATGTTTCACTTCACAATTTGCCTTTTGATACTTATATACAGCATCCAGCAACCGAAGGACTGCCAGTTACCTTTGAAAAAGTTCTGTCACTGAGCTTGAACATCAGGCGTCACTTTTCTGTATAAACATTTGATCCTGATGCAGCGTGACTTCAGAAATTCTCTGTAAAAACCATCACCTTAACCCAAGGAGCTAATTACACATTACTCATCAGTGGGGCCCATAACACTGCGACTCACTCATATACACATTTATCCTGCTCCAAGGATTTGGTGAAGACTATAGGAGAGCTACTGGATTATAGCGGAGTGTCTAAAACTAAATTTTATATATTATTTACATCTGCAGTTTATTTCTGATACCATGGTTATGAACTAAGAAAAACAATTTTAACACCCCACCATTATTTGTCAATGGATCAGCTAGTAAAAGTTAACTAAAGGACTACAAGACCGGCTTAATTCGCCATTTATTTAATTTTTATTTAGAGACTAAATCTCCTAGCATGACCTTTATCTTTCAATTCTAAAGAAATTATTTAAACATCAATTACCTAGTATTGTTCTTCCAGGAGGGTGGCAGTTTCCTGAGAGAACATATGTGGTTGACTAGGTGGTCCATAGGCGAGCATGTCCGTGAAAGTAGTGATATTGGAGAGCATGATTTTAAAGGAAAGTGCTTCACAATTTAAAGATGGTGCAGGGCTGCATCTAAATTTTAATTCATTTTTGTAGACAATTGCTAGGTCCCCCTCTCTTTTCTGTGGTCTGTCCTGTCTAGAAATTGAGTAGCCCGGGAGGTATGGCAGCTAGTAAATCAGGAGTACTTGCAGGTTCTGCCCATGTTTCTGTAATGAATGCCACTGTGGGCCTGTAGGTGTCCAAGAATGCGAGAAATTCCAAACTGTATTTGATCAAAGATATCGCATTGGTCAGAACACAGGGCAGGCTGAGGGGAGTGGTTCAATTAGCATAACGATTTGTGACGGGTTTGTTCACATTGAATGCTGCGTTACACAAGAGAAATATCTGCTGGCAACCTATGCAGCAATGCCAGGTGCTGGTTGTAATGGATAGGCGGTCAAGTTTGGAGCTATTATTACAGTTACCTGTGGGGTTTTCGAGCAGGTCATCTCGCGCATATCCTCTTATCTGTGTTTCTGAGGGTGGAGGGCAAGGTGGACCGATGGTGGGCGTGGTCCAGGGGCAGATGGGAACAGACAGGCTTGGCTTTGGCACCCCTACGGAGCGCCAGAAGCACAGATGTGCTTTGATGCCATTGATATAGCGCATCATGTCGAGGGGCATGGCAGTGGTGTGGCTAGTGCGTTTGAGCAGCTCTTGAGCGATCAGGAGGTAAGACTTAAAAGTGAATGGGCAAAATAAAATGGAACAGAGGTCCAGCAACCCCTGGAATAAGTTGAAGGCTCCTCTGCAGCTAATTACTACTGGTAACACAAGCATAAACTAAAATAATGATGGGGAAGTAAGAGCATAAAATTAGTTAAATGAAAGGGAATTTCCCTTCCGTCGGGCATCGCCAAATACAAGAAAATTAAAACACTGTTAGAGCACTGCCTCCTCATGTGCTGCAAAGCTGCACGGATGAGCTTTGATGTCATTGATATAGCCTGTCATGCCGAGGGGCGTGGCAGAGGTGTGGCCAGTCGATCAAAGGTGTCAGGATGATTCTTGAAAATTGGATCCAATAAATGACCAGCTTGTTTGGTTGTCTTCTGTACTTCTTGGGAGAGACCCAGCACCCTTATGTCATCCTTGAGGTTTCTGGAGGTAATGTTGGTGGTGTCATCTTAGTGAGAGTTCAGGTCTAATTTGCAAAATATGAAGTCCAGGTGCTCACCCACTTTTCCCATGACTCCACCCACTTCCTCCACGGTGGACCCTTACCTCCCCATACCCCCTCTGTTCCCTCTACCAGACCTGCAAACGCCCTTACACCTCCTTCCCTCCTGCTGTCTCCACACACCTGCACTTTCCCCTCTTGTACTCAGCCTCTATCTAGGCAAGCTCTAACCCCTCACCCCTTCTGATGTCTCCAAGGCCTATAAACTCATCGTCTTCTGCTGCTAGTCGCCATCTCTTCTAATATCTCCTTGAGGCCTCCCCCCCTCCTCAGCCCTGACCATGAGTTCTTGCCCGGCTGTCCCCTACTTTCCTTCAGGTCTTTTGGCTATGCCTGATACCTCCCCATCCTACACGCCCTTTTGATCCACTCCCTCCCGCAGGCCTGAACACTTGCTCCTCTTTCAGCTTTCCAAACATAGACTCGCCCCTCTTTCCGGCTCCTTCCTACAGGGCAGCCTCCCCTCCCTTTGGGTCTCCAGTCTCCTGTCCTAGACCGACAAGGACCAACCCCACATGACCTTCTGTACTCTTCTTTAGGCGGACATCACCTGACCTCCTCAGCCCTCTCCAGGCAGGCCTCCAAACCACCATCTCTGCCACTCTCTCCTCTGTCCATGCTGAGGGGGGTTCTCCGGGCCGCCCCCACCCCTGCTTTTCAACTTTCTCTAGGAATGCGCTGATTAACCCCTGCAGGGAGGTGCCCCAATGTGACGTCAAGTCACCGTCTCACTCTACAGACTAACCACTCACAAGCAAGGACATCATGTACCAGGACACGCTTGCCAACAAACCTCTCACCCCCACCGACCCTCAAACTCCCCTGGAAGGCTGCAGCCAGGTCCGTGGACTGAGGCCTCATTATTCTTGCAGTGTTCTTCACACTTTCTACACCGTGCAAATCACCTCACACAAAGATTCTTATCACACCTTATATTCCTTTCATGGATTTAATTTCTTTTGAGCCCAGCCAAATAAAAGTAAGGTACGTCAAACATTTACCACAACATGCCTGCCAACAAACCTTTCATCCCCACCCCCCTCAAACTCCCTTGGGGGGCTGTAGCCAGGTCCATGGGCTGAGGCCTGTGATTCTTGCACTGTTCTTGAGCTTAATTGTTGTGCCAGGCACATTCGTGCATGGCTAGCCTTCCTGACCCCGTGCACACTCTGGATGTAGGATGTATGCTTGTGAAAGTTCCGTTGGTGGGATATTTGGGTTTATTTCCTTTGCCTTTCTGATGACCTGGTTATTGCCACTGTGCTTTGAAATTATACATGTTAGACTGCACATTTAGGTATTTTGTGCAAGCAATATTTTTGTTCAAAACTAAATATGAATTAACTGCTTGTGCAAACAAAAGGGTGCAGAGCAATAAGCAAGATTTAGAAATGTGTCCGTGAGATAATCCTACGGATTCAGGGGAGATGATTTAGAAGAGGATACACAAAGAAAGTGAAACTCCTCTCTACACATATAAAATAAAGTAGGAAACGTTACCTTGACAAGGGTGCTGCTGAAAGAAGAGAACGCTTGTGCGTGCAGAATGCCAGTGTGCCAGTCGGTCTGCCTTAATGTAGCACTGATGGTCATTCTGTACCTTGAATTGAATTTGTAGCATGAAGGTGCTAAAGAAACAAAGTCGATTATTTATTGGAGGCAGGTACAATGTTCCTGGACACCAGTGACATGGTAACTAGAAGAAGGCATTGTTGAGATGTGGCTTTTATCCACAGCACCGTTCTCATAATATGTCAGTTAGCGAATGTCCCCTGGTGCTTAACAGTGTTCTTTACTGTCTTTGATGTGGCACAAATGGACTTACAGCCAGCTGAAGGGGGCTGTGCTGGAATTCTTCTTCTTTTCGTAAGCTCATCTCGGCCAGGGAGGTGTGCACATAGATTAGTGCGTTGGGGACATTGGAAATCAGAAATCAGGGACAAGTGAGACGAGATTTGGCTGTACACTGTTTGGATGTGACCATAACGAGTCTTTGCACGGGGTCGTATCAATACACACGGTGCCCCACCCGACGCCGTTGGCATGATTGATGGGGCCTTCTGACTTGGTTCATGTGACCGTCACAAGAGACAGTAAAAGCAGCTTTAGTTTTTAGGGCAAGGCCCTGCCCTTCTGGTAGCCTCAGAGCAGCGCACTGCACACAGTGCCCCACCCGATGCCAGTGGCATGATTGCTTGGGCCTCTGACTCGGTTCACGTTACAGTCCCCACATGACTGTAAAAGCAGCAGCATTGTATTTTTTTTACTTACTGTGGTTACTGCTGGTGGCACTGACTTATCAAGAGGCCTGGAGATGCTTCAAAGTGCCTGCCTCGACGTTGTGCTAACGGGTGCTGATGACTCATCCAGTCCGTGTGTGCTGAGGTGTGGTCCGCCGTCAGTGGCGGCTGGTGAATTTTTAAACTGGTGAGGCGGAAATTATAGGCCCAATTATTTTGCTTGAGTAAACGTAGCAAGAGAGCCCAAAGTGAAAGAGGAGGGCACGGGTCTCTTCAAGAAAAGTTTTTTAAACCCGAATTTAAATTGTGGATTTTACAGAACATATTAACTATACATTTTTGAATGATAAGTGAGCACACTTCTTACATCTCCAAGCATCCTCTTTACCAAGTGCATCTGTTATGTTATGTTGGTTCGTCAAGCGCTGCTAATCATCCGGTAGGGTACCCATGCACTGGATTTAGTGTCCTAGAACTCTTGTTATCAGTGCGCCTGACCACTTTCAAGCTCTCTCAGTCAAGTATTCCCATTTGGCATCCATCATACATCCTTTCATTCATATATGCACTGCTCTTATAACCCCTCTCACAACCATGAACTCTTCTTGCACTACCCCCAACCAGGCACCTCCAACATTCCTTCTCACAATCATGTATGCGCCCATTCAGCCTTTCTGAACAGCACTTACCTGGGCACCAGAGGACACAAGCCGACACCGCCGAGAGTCCAGGGTATAGCGCAGAGGCGCACAGGCACGGACACCCGCCAGTAGCCGCCACCGCCGAGAGTCAGCTGGGTAGACATCCGCGCCGCCGTTCCGGGACTCCAACTCCCGGCAGCCAACGCGGCGGCGCGCACCGCTGACGCTGCTGACCCGCGCCTGCACCAGGAGGTGCTTCAAAACGGCGTTGAGGTCCGCGTCGCTGGAGCGCGCGGGAGCGCCCGGGGCTAAGCCCGGGCAAAGGGCGGGCCCTCTACGGCCCTCATCGGCACGAGTAGGCCAGGCTAGGCCACCCCCCTAAAAAAAAAAAAGAAAAAAAATGTTTTATCACTGAGCACCAGGGATCAGTTCCAGCCAGCTCACTGACAGTGGAAGTGTTATTGCTTTTGGTTGACCGCCTCCCAAGTCCTAGTTACCAGACGGGGGTCGGTAAGTAGTCTGTATAGCTGCCACCGAATCGCCCAGGAGCTTGGAAAGAGGAGGGGGCCTTCGATGAGAAGTTTATAGCAGATACAACACCACTACGAAGCAGGAAATGAGTTCGCTGGATACCTGTATAAGGCGCTGAAGTAAGACATTTGCTTTTAAACCTTGAGAGTTACACTTTGTCATTTTATTGAGTTGTGGGTACAAGACTATCACACCCTTTTGTATAATTATGCCTAAAAGAAATAATCACATGGCATCTGAAACACCAAATAACACCATGGATAACTACCTTGTTCAAGTGGTCAACAAGATAAATAGTGAGCGCAGACAGTCGTTGGGACTGAGTCAGTCACCTATTTTCCCTCCCATGAGCCCACCCACTTCCTCACAAACAAATGAGTCTCTGCTATTAGACTCTAACAATGATGCTCATGAAACAAACTCCCCAGCAAATGTCAGTATCGATACCAGTGCAGCAAATGTGGCGGATACTGAGCCACATGTGGACAATGATTTAGATGCACATGCTGTCATTGTGGTTGAAGAAAAAGAAGAAGTGGAGGACGAACCACCTGTAAAGTGGGCCACGAGGGCAGTTAGAGCCTGTCGTAGATTACAAAACAAACGTGGGGGGGCACGCTCTGGAAAAAATAAGGTTACGTCACCACCAAAGACAAAAAGCACTCGCCAGAACCATGAGGAGGACAATTCGAGGGAGATATCGGATGAGGACTTAATGTCAAGAATAGCAGAGCTGTTAGAAATAAAAATTCAGACACTTATCAAGCCACTTATTAGCAAGATTGATAAACTTTCTGCGGACATAAAGAAATTGGGAGGTACACAAAATGTATTAGTAGATGTGATGGATAATGTCTTAAGTAATGTTAACAAGGGCCACAATTGTCCAAAGGAAGATAACAAATCTGGGTCAACATCAGATGTTACCCCACCAGGGCCAATTCTTCCGGAATGCCCGCAAACTGGCCCCAATATCAATGATTTGCCACTAGAAGCCCCAATTGCTCAATTAACTGATCCACCACATGTTACAGTGCCCCCTAGTTCTGAAGAAGACTCAACACAATTTGTAGTTGAAGCATCGCCATTGGTGTTAGTTCTAGCTAATACACCAACCCTACCACCGGGTCAAACCGAGTCAACATCGTCACTAATAAGTAAGGCACTACACTGGCTGTCAAATAATATGCGGATAGCACAGGGGGGTGAACAGCGGCTGGCTGACGAAATCAAAATGGCAAGGAGGGTTAGATGGATAGGAAATAAGCAAAAAAAATGGAAGGGCGACTGTGTGGTACTAAATCTTTTAAATTCAGCTGCTCTTCCCGATATTCTATCCAATATTTTTCCACCACAAAGAAGAAGTAGTTCTATAATCCCCCTTACATTAGAATTCTTTTACAATGAGTCGCAAAAAGCCAACAATCATAAGTCCCTGAAGCCAGCTTGGTTAGCGAGAAATAATGAATGGGGTGGGGGACCTACAATGTTTGACACAAACTATGCTTCTAAAAATAGGGCTGGTCCATGGCAAGTTAATCAACATAACATTCCTTGTTTCACCACTCCAGGGCAAAATTGGAATTTAATGGGCAGACGAGGGCCGGGCACATCTGCTAACAATTGTGGGGCCTTAGGTAATGGCAACTACAACGGAGGATGGCCAGGTGTGCAGCAGAATTCATTATATCCCATTACCCCTGCACCCATAGGCAATGGCAACCATAACGGAGGATGGCTAGGTGCTCACCAGAATCCAGCATATCCTATTACCCCTGCCTCTAGATGGAATGTACCAGCAAATGGTTGGGGTCTTGGGGCCCCATCTTATAATTGGGGAGTTAGCACCTCAAATAGGTTCGGGGCCCTAGCTGGTCTAGCTGATTGCGTTTGACTTGATGGAGGGGCTTTGGCAATGTCATGTGGTATAGAATATACACATCCTAGTTTGCATCCTGAAGCTGTACCAAAGCAGATCGCATTTGTTAAAAATTCTCAACAGCCACTACACTATGTTGACACAATGGCACAAACACCACACTTAGATGTAAATGGGTCTATTATACAACAGCAGGTAACAGGGAAACCAGGTGTTTTAGAAATAGCAAAAATAATTTGTTGGAATATTGCAGGTTTGAAAAAAAACCTCCCAGATCCGGCCTGGCATGACTATCTGGCTAGTGGGGATCTAATCATGTTCCAGGAAACCTGGGGGCTCGAGAATTATTTCAAGGTTGACTATAGATCTTTTTTTATCCCCGCAGTTAACACAAATGGGGGAAGACCTTCTGGCGGCCTAACAATATGGGTGAAAATCACAGGCGGCCTGTCCTTTAAGCAAATTGATACAAATAATCCCGACCTTCTATTACTTGAGTTAAAAAACACTAAGGGTTGTAGCATTTACGTGATCAATATTTACAGCAGACCACACCGATCGTGTAAAGAATCACCAGTTGTAACCCATTTGAGTAATATTGTGGCGGGGTTTGATCAAAATGCAATAATGATTATAGGTGGTGACTTCAATAGAGGTTTCAAACCTATAATAGGCCTAGAAGACATTCACAAGGACGAGGACAGCGTCAACAATATCCCCTTGGTTGACACAAATTATAAAGCACCTTGTACAGTGAGTGCCCTACAACTATTGAACTTGACTCTCGAGTTAGGCCTACGTGCCTGCAATGGGCGGTTGCCCTCAGACTGCCCCAGCAAACCAACATTTACCAGAGGGGCGAATCCCAGCCATTTAGATTATTTTATAGTTTCTCTGAATTCATGGCCCATGATCATCGACCTAATGGTGGATGACCGCACGGAAAGTGACCACTATCCATTGATTTTATCTGTCCAGACTCAGATCTTTAAAACCCTTGATAAAAGTGCTAAAAGTACTGTTTCCTTACCACAGGACCTTTTAGTGGCAAACAACCGTAGATCCCTGAAGTGGCCAGTGGTTTTAGGTAACACAACAATGATTAGTCAAATCTATAATGTATTTGTGAGGCACATGTCCCCTCTCTTAGGAAATAGTACTGTCATCCAAAATCTTTGTCTGATAGAATCTCATGATCATTTAATTGACCAGCTTGGCGAGATCCTAACCAGGGCGGTAAAAAGATCACATAACGCCCAAAAGAGTAAACAAACAGGGATCACCTGGTACAACCAGGGATGCCGGAGAGCTAAAGCAGACCTAATTACAGCGGTCAGGGGGGATTCAGCGGACATTGTGAGAATTAGGAGAGCTCAGTACAAAAGAACCATATTAATGGCCAAAAAAGAGTGGGACGAAAGGGTTTGGTCAGATTTGTTGGACGCATGTAAGTGTAAAGACCAGACCTCCTTTTGGAGCCTCATCGCTAGAGGCACCAGGGGGGTGACTGAATGCAAAGATAAATTCTTAGAGGAGGAAATTTGGGTCAAGCATTTCACCTTGTTATATGCTTGTGAAGGTTCTGGCGAGATTGAAGGTTGGGACAGCTTGCAGCCTCTTTTGGCTGCGCATGACACACCTCTTGTTTTCTCCTTGACAGAAACAATTCTAGCAATCAAGGCAGTTAAGCCAGAGAAAGCTCCAGAATACAGAATACCAGGCGATCTTTGGAAGCACGAGAACTATATTTGGGCTCCTTATATCAATCTACTATCTAATGATATTGCTAGAGGAGCTCCTGTCCCAGAAACCTGGAAGGGGGAGGAGATTGTAACACTGTTCAAGAAGGGTGATAGGTCAAATCCCTCGCATTATCGGCCTATCAGCTTAATTGACGTGTTGCAAAAAATTTTGCCCGTCAAGTCCTTAGCCGGCTTTCCACTTGGATTGAAGAACACTCTATCTATACAAAATATCAGGCAGGTTTTAGATCAAAGATAAGCACTATAGACCAGGTTTTTAGATTTTTATGTTTAGTCTGGAAATATACGATTATAAGAAGTTCCCATATATACGTGGCTTTTGTTGATTTGAAGGCAGCTTTCGATTCGGTTTCAAGAGTAGCCCTATGGAAGACATTAAACAAGATGGGCGTCCCCGGGAACATCCTTCAAATTTTTATTAGACTTCACGATAATAACTATGCACGAGTTAGATGGGGACCAAACGGAGAAGTCAGTGAGAAGATAAAAATAGCGAAAGGGGTAAGGCAAGGGTGCGTAATGGCACCTACCTTATTCTCCTTATACGTCAATGACATCCCCGACACTCTTTTGGGCTGCGAGCATGACTCTCCCAAATTGAGTGGGCAAGCCGTTCCGGCATTGTTGTTTGCAGACGACACCATTTTAATCTCTCAGACACCCAGGGGGCTTCAAAACCTTTTAAATAAATTTAGTTTGTATTGCCATGACAAGGAACTAGAAATCAATTCCTCAAAAACAAAAGTTATGACAATCAACCCTCATAAAGGTTTTAGTAAAGTTTTTAAGTTAAATAACGAACCCATTGAAGAAGTCCCCAATTTTAAATACCTGGGTATCATTTTAGACAGTAACGTTACATGGAAAACACAATTGGAGAACTCAAAATTAAGGCTGACTCAAAATCAGTGTCCGATTTTGAAGAGGCATAAGAATAGCCATTTTAAAGCAGTCTCACCAGCCATTGAACTATTCAAGTACAAAGTGCAATCATCTTCACTTTATGGCGCGGATCTCTGGGCTTATGTTTTAAAGGATACTTTCCGAGTGAGGGAAAATTCCTTTATTAGGCAACTCTTAGGGATACCTGGGTCAACACCACTGACACCCGTATTATGGGACCTCAACTTTCGACGTACAGATGACTATGCTTCTCTTCGTCCGCTGCTCTATTGGGTCCGCTTATGGTCCACTGAGGAGCTGACTGATTACAGAGAAGCATTGAAAGAGATACTGGCTATAAGGAATATCACGCATTTACCATGGTTAGAGTACGTCAAAAAATGGTTTGAAAAACTAGGGTTAAGTGATTTTTGGTTTGACCCTGATTCTCTTACAAATAGCTCAAAAAGGATCTTGAAACAAAGGTACTGGGACTATTTTATAGACTCAGTGCTATCAAACCCCAGAACAGGGACTTTAACCTCGACATTTTTTTAATTAAAAGTGACCATGCAATTAAAGCCCCTTATGGACGAAATTTACCCTCCATTGGCCAAAAGCCTATATTTAAAGTTCCGGTATGGTATTTTGCAATTAAAAGAAAGGACAACTAGCTGGAACTGCAATAAGGGGTTGGCCGGGGCCGCTGGCTCCGATATATGTGAGTTTTGTGAGATGGGGCTGAAAGAGGATGTGTCCCATGTTTTATTTATATGCCCAGCATACCTTAAAGCCAGGACAAAATGGCTAAAGCCAATCTGTAAAAAGCTAGGCCTCCGACAAATTAAGGTTGGGCTCAGAATTTTTAAGGGAGACACTGCCCAACCGATTGTGTTCAGCCTGAGCCGTTTCCTCTTATGCGTAGCCTTGATTAGGAAGATGAAAGACCAAAAAACTTAAGGAAATAGGCTAGTTTACCATGTTACTGTGTCAACTGTTAGCTGCTAAAGTGCTGCTTGCTTTACTGTTCTGGTGTACACTTTTAACAAAAACAGATGACTAGGACCAAGTTACCCCCAAGTGGACAATCTGGGAAATGAATTGAATTCTATGTATTATATGCAAAGGAAGTGTGTCGATATTTTTATCCACCCGCTATTTTTATGTATTCAAACAAATTTTCTTTTTATTGTGATATGATGTATTATGATCAAATGTATTGTATCTTACAAGGTTTTTTAAACCGAATAAAGATTGAAATGAAATGAAACCTAAAAAACCTATTAATACTTTTCAGTGCTAATTGGGCAACCCTTCAAAGGCCTCTTGAGAAATACACTGCTCTCAAGGCACATACACAATACACCCCTCTAGCAGCCCATCCTTCATTTGAGCTGCTGACCACTGCTCCTACAGCCATTCTCAAGGCAATTCCCCCTTTTAGATCTAAGGCTACCAGGTGACTCTATGGGATTTTCTTTCACAAATGAAAGTTTTCATGTGTTTGTTCACTTGCATGAACTGAACTACCCCTTGACTACTACTCCCAGAATTCTGTCGATGCTTAATCTGAAGCACGTGAGTACAGCACTGCATCGTCGGTGACAAGAATAAATCTGAGAAACTTAATTACTGACATTTAAAAAGCCCAAACAGCTATTACAGCTTTTCAAGAACCATGTGACCCTCATACTATCCCCTCTCCCAGAGCTCCCACCATTCAGGTCTACCATGCCACTCTTCCTTCTCGAGGCGCACTAATCCGGGGCAACGCATCACTCAGAACCATGTTGAGCTCTCCGTGGCAACAACACACAAATAATTTTTCACTAACAAAGCAATCTTTAAAATAAGAGCTGTCTGGCATCTTTAGTTTAAGCCTGTTGGGTGTTTTAAACCTCCAACTGAAAAAAATGCACGCTTATATATTTTTATTAGTATGATGTTCTTTGAGGGGGCTTTCTTTTTATGTACTCCCTAAAATGAATCGTTAAAAGATGGATTTCATTCCCCTGCACCACGCAGTTGAGCGAGAAATAAAATGCAATTAGAAGAATTTTGTAAAATGCAGTCTGTTGCACGACGAAAGCCCGCTTTGGCCCCTGAATTAGCGAGAGCGCTCCGCGGGTACCCCTTTGTCCAACTAGCTTACTCCCCATTGTTAAGAGTGCATATGATCACACTGCAAATAAGCTGCAGAGAAAGTGAATACATATCTGTAAAAAGAGCGCCAGATGATATGCCCGATTAGTCTGTGAAACAAACACCAAAGCGTTTCTCATATTCTCTTCAGAGACTTTTAGGAGTGGTGGTGAGCGGCACATTCCTACACTGGAGCTCAGCTGTGTGCCGGTGCTGCTCTTTAAGGGGGGCCCACACGCCAGAAGGATGCATCTGATAACACGGAGGTGCCGAATAACTGACAACCTCTTTCACTTCCAGTCACGGTCGCCGGCCGGCATTACAGGTGGGTGGGGGGGTTGAAATGGGGTCGTCGCGCCGCCGGGGAGGAGGGGGGGCTTGGCGGGAGGGGTTTAATGAAATAAAAGTTATAAATTAAAACTTACCGTCCCGGCCCGCGCCATCTTCTGAATGGGTCCGACCCCCCGCTCTTCTGCACCACCCACGCGCGGCACCAGTGTTGAACTCTGCGCAGTATATTTACTCAGCCAATCCTGGCACAGCTTAACAGCGCCACTGCGCCAGGATTGGATAAAGAGCAGGGTGAATACTGCCCTTATGAGACCCGGGTCCCCCAGGTCCCTGCCTGTCTGCCAGCTAGAGGGGAGGGGGAGGAGGGAAGGGACTACCGCATGTGCGCATGCGCGGGCCAGTCGTAAATAAGGACTAGTCCAAAATGCGCACACACTGTGCTGCCTGCTGCGCTCCTATATCTGCTCAGCTGGCGCTGTCACTCACTCCCGCAGCCCCGCCCCCACACCCTTCTGCAATGTCCGATTCTGCTTGTGCCGGTACAGCTGGCTCTCATTGACGCATGCACGCAGACTGTGAGTGCGCTTCTTAAGATAATTTATTTTTGAATCACTGCACTCACTGCACATACTTAATTGAATGATTACGTGACGACGGTGGCTAGTGGGACGGTGGCTAGTGGGGCAACGCCCCAACGCCCCCAATGGACCCACCGCCACTGTCCGCCGTCCCTGCTGGAATGAAAAAAGGTTTCGCACGTCACACTGTCGCAGCCCCCTACGCTATAGAAGCAAAAACAGCCCAATCAGTGGCCCGCCCACCATTAGGAACACTGAAAGCCAATTAATTTGCATCATCGTAATGAATTTATCGGGCTCGCTCTCTCAGTAGCACTGCAGAGAAACATTCTTCTTCACCGAGGGAGGACTCTGGAGACTGTCTGTGAAGTGAACAACACTGCGGTAAGGCAATTATATTTAATTTACTTTGACCATGATTTGCAGACTTCAGTGCAATCGTGTCATTGAAGTAAGTTGGTAGTGGCAGTGTAGTACCGGCCCTGATAAAAAAGGTGCTGATGCTAAGCACCGGACATCACTGGCACAAATTAAGCACTGCGGGAGATAGCACCATGAGGTTGGCACTGATGATTTTCCAGGAGCCAAGAAGAAAGCTGGTTAGGATCCCACTGTAAGAAATTGGGCAGTTAGTTAAGGGGAGTGGAAGTTTCACTCAGGCAACAACCACAATCATCGTCAGGGTGTACCGCAAAAGCCATTAAATTAACCTGTGTTTAATCCTCTGGTAGTTTGACACAAAACAGTCAGGCTTAACTTAGAGGTAGTTTGTTAAGTATTTACACAGCACACATGCAGAAATAAACTGAAAATCCAACAAAGAAAAATCCCAAACCAAATTTAAAAACTAGGGTGCTTTCATGAAATAAAATAGCACACAAACTAACCAAATCCAATCATAGAAACTGAGATTTCGTTTTTTCAAGATTTTAGTGAAAATTGCGCTAAGAGGCAGAAAGAACCACTCACGGTTATCTTATAGGGCTTGACCTTAGAAAAGTTACAAGTTCAGGCAAAACACGGTGGAGCGAGGGCAGATTCCATGGACCGGGACAGTCCCACTGAAACATAACCTTCTTAAGTTTGGCGAGAAGAATTCCATTCTTGTTGTGGGAGACTGCAGTGTGGAGACTTTCAGCCTAAGAACAGGTTGGGTGTTGCGGATGGTCATCGCCTCCATGAGGACCAACTGTCTCAAGCTCAACTTGGTCAAGATAGAGGCCATTATCTTCAGAAACAAGCCCTCCCCATGGAACAACACTTTGTGGCCCACTGCATTCTGACCCGCACCGCTTTCTACAACCACGCACGTAACCTCAGAATTATCCTGGACACCTAGATAACCATGAAGCAATAAATCCACACAGTCTCCTCCGCTTGTTTCCACACACACCGTATGCTCCGCAAGATCTTCTGATGGATCCCTGTCACAACCAGGAAGACAGTCAAGCAGGCCCTCATCGCCGGTGACTAAACTACGGTAACGCACTCTATGCGTGAACCACCAAAGAGTTCCTCCAGACTTTCCAGAACTCAACTGCAATACACTTCCCTGACCTCCCCAGAAGAACAACCATCACCCCAACCTCAGTGCTCTTCACTGGCTGCCTGTCCAGGAAAGATGCCTCTTCAAACTCCTCACACATGGCTACAGAGTCCTCCACAAGTCTGGACCCACCTACATCAACAACCGCCTGACATTCCTCATACTGACCATAGAGCTCCAATCCTCCTCCCTTGCCTGGCCCATGTGCCGGCATCTTGTCAGAGCCCCTGCAGTGGCCGCTCTTTCTCCTACCTCGCCACTAAGTCCTGAAACAACTCCTCTCCCACCTGTGCATCTCACCAACTTTGAGGGACTTCAGGAAACAGCTCAAGACATGGCTCTTCGACCACCACCTCTCCACATCCGAGGCTCACAGAACCCCAGCAGGCCGCGCTCTACAAGACCCTCTGATTGATTGATTGTTTAATTGATTGATTGCTCACTGTAGTATGAAGATCCAGCCATCACACTTAAATTCAGGCTAATAGAGCTTAGGATGCTTCACCGATCATACATGACATGGAAAACTTTGGTGAAAATAGGTTCTAGACCTGCCAACCTTTGTCTGAGAGGATGCGGACAGCAGGCCACCTTTTATCATACTCTGTGGAACTGCCCAAAGATACGTGCCCTCTGGGAGGGAACTTCGAATCACATGCAGACGGCCTTGAGAAAGGAGGTAGTGTTGACGCCACAACTGAGACTGTTGAATATATGGGAGGCAACTGATCTCATGGAAGTCGAACAGCAATTCACAACACTGGGGTACACGTTAGTTAAACGGAAACAGGCGAGAGGGTTGGGGGGAGCAAACCCGCCATCCAATAACCTGTGGGCAAAAGAGCTAAATAGGTGCATGTTGGCAGAGACGGAAGCCTTTGTAGCTAGGGAGTGCCCCAAAAAATGGGATCGGTAGTGGTCAAAGTGGAATAAGTATCATGGAGATCTTTGTGTCTCTCCTACCGTGGAAATGGAGATGCATAGACGTACAGAAAATGATGGCAATGCTTGATATGTAATTTACACTGTTTGCCCAAGTACTGTATTGACTAATTTGAAAAGTGTTGTCTAACTATGTATGTACGGCTGTAATTAAAACCAATAAACACATTAAAAAAATCCCTCTGGTTGGGGGGGATAGAATAAACCCAATGGGCGAGCCTTTACCAGTTCACCAGGAGAAACTCTGAGGTGCTTTAGAGCAAGCTGCACACACCTAGCATTGCTAAAGCTAAGCATAACACAATCCCCTTCCACACATTTGGCTATGTAACCTAACCAACTCACTCGCCTTGCCATGATGATATATTCAAACCAATTTGTCTTGGACGGGATTTTCCTAAAGCACAAATTAGCTGATTTATTGATTAGGCTTTGACGGTAAACATTGTTTACCATGAATCCTTTCCCCTCAGGCAATTACAACGTGGTTGTTTCAATGACTGCGTTGTAACAATCCATCCCATTACTCCGCAAGTCGCAACAACGACTTGCGGAAAGGGCAGAAGATGTTAGATTTAAAATCTAATACCTTCCCTACTGTTGCACATACTGGAGATGGAATAGTAAATTATACTATTCCAGCATCCAGCACCCCCCGGAGCAAGTCGTTGTTACGACTTGCGGGGTAATGGTATGCGTTGGTACAACGCAGTGGTTGTAACAGATGTGTTGTAATTGCATGCGGGGAAAAAGCATGCTGAATAAAGTGGCCTTTTGGCTTTGACTACTTTCTGGCTGGCCAGGGAGCAGATGGGGAACCCCTGTCAAAATCATTGTATATGGAGTACATTTTGGGGATAGATTTAGTATGTTATTTACATCCCACCTTCTTAGAGGACCATGTGATAAGCCATTAGCATTTGTGTTCCCATGTAGAGGTCTACCCCCAGTTAGCATGCCAAGTCTTGACCGATTTGTAACCCAGTGTCCCAGCTTTTGATTATTCCTGTGCGCATTCCCATGGGACACAGGTTACCATAGTGTCCGGACCAAAATATTATTGCTGGCATTATTGCGAAGTGCATCTTGAAGTGGAACCTGACTATTTAGAGTAGGTATTACACTTGAGGGGGGCATCCTACTCAAAGTGGCACTAGAAGGAGCATCTTCTGCCCTTTCATCTGTGCTATTTAGTTGGATGGCCATATCATTCTGCTTTTTAGATGCCAATTTTTCCCTGGAGACCTGCAATACTCGAGCAAGTTGTTCTTCTATAGAGCCCAGTCGGTATAAAATAGGTGCTAAAGTCTCTTGTACTATTTTACTAAATCCATGTCCATAGCATCCTGTGCGGTGGTTCCTTCCCCTCCCACCCAAGATCTACATACTTTTACGGTTAATTGGGTTTGTTTAGTTCTCTTGATCCTCGGTGAATGGACTTTCAGTCTACAGTCAACTCCTGCTAATTCTGTATGTTTCCTCTTCCCTCCTGTTGCAATTTGAGAAGCATTGTTTTCAGGAGTTGGGAAAGAGACAGGCTCAACTCCCCCATGAGGAGCACTTGAATCGCCCTGGCTCAAGGTTATAACATTGGGCGAAAGTGGAGCTTGTGACCTCTGTTCAGTTCAGTGTCTATTTCAGTGGTAATTACATGAGAGTCAGTGGTAGCAGAGACTATAGGGTCCAGGAGTAGAGCTAATGAGAGTCTTAACTGAGCCAGTTCTATCTCCCAGGTAATAGCCCCTACTGCCTTTTGAAGAAAACCATCCAGGGTAGTACCAGTTGTTTTTGAAACAGGTATAAGTTTCCGTTTCCCCATAGTAAAATTTGCCTTAACTCTACACAGCTGAGGGAAAAATAATGGTTTTACCTTCACAAGGCTCACAAGGCTGAGTCTCAATACCAGTGCCCTCAAGATTAAAATAAAAAATCAAGAGGGTAGGGCCAGCCCAACCTCCTCCGGGTATCGACAGGCATGGACGGGCCTGTGCAGCGGGAGCCCCAAACAGCCTTTATGCGCCTCCTGGCACGAGTCTCCCTCGATGGAGGCACCTCCCGCAAGGCCAGATGGGGATTGTATTTCCCAACAAGGAACAGGAGGTGCTGAGTTTAATGAAGGTCTCCCACGGCGGGAGCCCCAAGCAGCCTTTATGCGTCTCCTGGTGCGAGTCTCCCTGGATGGCGACACCTGCCGCAAGGCAAGATTGGAATTGTAGTCCCCGTCAACACCCTCGATGGCGGTACCTGTAGGGTAGTCCTTCTTCTGAGTCTTCCATAGGTCCAGCAGTTATCTGACAGTTCCACCTTTTACTCCCAGGGCCAGCCGGTGGATGGGGGATCCCCCAATGTGTTCCCTTCCTCCTCCCTGAGCTTTGCTCCAAACTGTCTATGGTGCTTGGGGGATACACCCAATGTGTTCCCTTCCTCCTCCCTGAGCTTTGCTCCAAACTGTCTTTGGTGCTAATAGCAAAGAAAGACCTGCTGTCAGATTCATTTGCATGTTATGGAGAGAAAGCTCTTTGAAGTGTAATTGTCACTGGGTACAGCCCCACACCAAGCCATCCTGTCAGGATGGCCCCTCCTATCCACACCTAACCCATATGTTCCCTGTCAGTTAGGAATCAACAACCGACAGCAACAGTTGTGGCCCTGGCTAATGGCAGAAAGTCATTGGTTACTTGGCACAAAAATGGCAACAGTCTAAGAGTGTCATGTTCGGAATTGTAACTTAACACACAGCTTTATCATTAAAGAGGGTTTTAAATTATAATTCAAATGAGTCCAAGAAGTATTTATCTACCGGCTCCCAATCTGAACTTAGCACTTAATAAATTGTAATAAGGCAACCCAGTGTTAGACTATGGGAGAGGTAGGCCTTAAACCAGTGACAAATGACTACGAGTTTTTCACTGCCAGTACATACAAAACCCAAGCCCAGATGCTCTACTTTTTTAAATGCCATGCCCCCTTTCCTAGGAGCTGTGTAAGCCCTACCATAAGGGTGACTTACAAGTATTAACAAGCATTGGCATGCCCAATAGGTGCCGCTTTTGGGACCATATACGTATTTAGTTATGCAGCACAATATCCTTGGTGCAACAACATTAACTGTTGCATAGTTAACCCCTTCCATGCTCATGACGGAACGGTTCCGTCATGAGCATCGGTCGAGCTGTGCTTATGACGGAACTGTTCCGTCATGACCACGCCCGTTTTCATTAGGGCTCAGCACCGGCGGGGAATCGGGCCGCACAGAAGGGGTTAAACACTTATAAGGCCCCAAAGGCGAGACCTATTGGCTATGCCAATGTTATTTTTAAAGGACAAGCAGTGCTATCAGGCTCTGACTGCCCCTTAGAGGTGGCGAGAGAGAGGTGTGGAGAGAGAGAGAGAGAGAGAGAGAGAGAGAGAGAGAGAGAGAGAGAGAGAGAGAGAGAGAGAGAGAGAGAGAGAGAGAGAGAGAGAGAGAGAGAGAAAGAGAGAGAAAGGGAGGTGTGTAGAGAGAGGAAGATAGAGAGGTAGAGAGAGAGGTAGAGAGAGAGGTAGCGAGGGAGAGAGAGGTAGGGAGAGAGATAGGGAGAGAGGTAGGGGTAGAGAGAGAGGTAGAGAAAGAGGAAGAGATAGAGGGGTGGAGGTAGTGAGGTAGAGCAAGAGAGGTAGAGAGAGAGAGGGAGAGAGAGGTAGAGAGAGAGAGAGAGGTAGAGAGAGAGAGGGAGGTAGAGAGAGAAAGGAAGAGAGAGGGTGAGAGAGAAAAAGAGAGAGAGGTAGAGAGATAGAGGTAGAGAGAGAGGGAGGTAGAGAGAGGTAGAGAGAGAGAGAGGGTGGAGGAAGCGAGGTAGAGAGAGAAAGAGGTAGATAGAGAGTGGTAGAGAGAGAGAGAGAGAGAGGGTGGAGGAAGAGAGAGAGAGGGTGGATGAAGCACGTGTGTTTACGGGTCCAGGAAATGGCATAGGGTCTCACCCAGAGGTAGGAAGGACGCAAAAATTGAGGGTGCCAGGGGTGAGCCACCCAGGTAGTTGCTCGGAGGATCCACTAAGGGATAGTGTATTCTACAAGTAAAGAAGCGCCATGTGAGAATCACTGCATGTAGAAATCGCTTCACAATAAGTAGGTCCATTAATGATTGAGGAAGTGAAATCAATACGTGTTAATTATGGGCCATAAAGAAGGAAGAATTACAAAATTATGTAGAGAATAGTCTCACTGTAAGTAGCGTAACAAAATTCTATTAGCCATGCAATGGTTTCATGTTTCGCAGTTGCCAAAAGCCCGCCCGTTTGCTTCCTCTCCCCAGGTTGGTTTGTTCCTCAGTCACCCCCACGGCACAACCTCCCGGAAGACTCCCCTAACACCTAAACTGACCTAATTAAGGCCCTGCAGGCAAGAGGAGTGGTACGGGTATTGAAAAGGGAAACGAAGATAAGAGGGAAAGAAAGGACTGGACGAAAAGGAAGCCCGTTATAGGGAAGCGGAAAGCAGAGATGAGGGGGAGAAGAAAGGGAAGGGTGGAGAAAGAAATGCAGCCAGAGAAGAGCTAAAGCAGGGTGGAGTTGGACCAGAGGATCGGAGAACATCCACACACATCTCAACAACCCAATTCACCAATGAAGAGCCACATAAGCCACAGTAGTCCCAAAGAGACCTTACACTGACACCAACAAAACGCCAGCCCACCAAAGGAGAGTCGTGTGCCTTAATACTGACGGCAAAGCATGACCCACCAGCCTACGAAAGAAAAGCATTTTGTCAAAACGAAAAAATGTCAGCTCACCAAAACCGGGCACTGTGCCTCATAAGCAGGGCCAATGGAATTATGCTGCAATGGAGGACCCAATTATGCGGCAGGGTCATTCAAGATTATGTGGCAATAAAAACAATGAGGCATAATGTGACATTCTATGGCAGAATTATGTGACTCATTTATGTTAACATGCATTCATATAGCCTGGGCAAATGTTTCAATTCACAATTTGCCTTTTGATACTTATATACAGCATCCAGCAACCGAAGGACGGCCAGTTACCTTTGAAAAAGTTCTGTCACTGAGCTTGAACATCAGGCCTCACTTTTCTGTATAAACATTTGATCCTGATGCAGCGTGACTCCAGAAATTCTCTGTAAAAACCATCACCTTAACCCAAGGAGCTAATTACACATTACTCATCAGTGGGGCCCATAACACTGCGAGTCACTCATATACACATTTATCCTGCTCCAAGGATTTGGTGAAGACTATAGGAGAGCTACTGGATTATAGCCGAGTGTCTAAAACTACATTTTATATATTATTTACATCTGCAGTTTATTTCTGATACCATGGTTATGAATTAAGAAAAACAATTTTAACACCCCACCATTATTTGTCAATGGATCAGTTAGTAAAAGTTACCTAAAGGACTACAAGACCGGCTTAATTCGCCATTTATTTAATTTTTATTTAGAGACTAAATCTCCTAGCATGACCTTTATCTTTCAATTCTAAAGAAATTATTTAAACATCAATAACCTAGAAGAAAAGTTTAAAATTCAATGCATTCATTTATTAGCATGACAGTTTACTAACATTAATAACCCAGTACATATTAACCACATTCTACAACATTTTCTAAAAATAGAACACTGAGATCGGGTTACTTCATTACTAGACAAATTTCTTTTTTTTTTTACACAGCAATATTCACAATCTTTTCACCTTTAAATTGTCTCTCTTTACCTTTGTTTTTCACTTGCAATGTTCTTTTCAGTCAAGATTACATATTTTTGCTTTATATATCTCTTCTTCTTACAATTTTCCAGAAACTTTTTAAAATCTCTTTTTCTTTCTTTGAGTCACAGTTTACTCACTTTCTTTTCATCACCTTGACAATGCAAATTCTCTTGGCTGCTACTTACTTCACTTATTGGAGGCAGCAACATGTAGGTCCACTCAGGTGATTAATATTTTTGATTTGGTCTCCTCACTCTTTTTGGCCTTTGCACAATCTCTATTTTCTTTCCCAACAACTCCCTTTGACTTGTTATTTCATTTACTTGATCTTCTGGTACTTTTGCTTTATTAACCAGTTTAAATTTCAGTCCATCAGATCCTTTAGGCCAATTATCTCCTTTTCGAACTCTTTTTATTTCAGGTTCAACAGTGTTTTGTTCCACTCTCCAAGCTATTTTTCTTGAACTTCTCCTTAATTGAGTGTCATCATCACTGTCATCAGTCTCTGTTTCAGATCTTTCTACAGTTTTAATTATAATGAACTTTATAGGATCTGATTATTTTTCTGAGCTTATTTTCTCTTTGGTCAGTTATTTCACTCTGTTAGGAACTTCTCCATAACTGGTACTTGGAAGCTCATCCTCATCGTGAGTTATTTCCTTTTCACCAGTTTCGAGCTTTCGGTTCCTGCTTGCAGAGCTTTCAGACTGTCCTTCTGTATTTTCTTGATTGTCAGTCTTATTTTCACTTAGTTCAGTATCCTTACTGGTATCAGTTTCTACCAAATCTCGACTTACAGGTCGATCTTCAAAATTTGGTATTCGAACAATTTCACTTTCTCTTTCAGATGCAGAGCTAGTATCTGATATCTCCAGATGTCGACGAACAGGTCGAGCTTCAGTATTTGGATCTTTTTCTGGTTCACCCTCAGAATCAGAGTCAGTGGTGCTTTCACCCTCTTCCTGTGGATTTTCAGGCTCAGGCACATGTATGGTGTGACTGGCATGCACCCATCTCTTTACTCCAGCACATTTAACTGCAGTCGTGCTAACCAGAATAACTTATCTGGGCTTTTGCCAGCGAGGCACTAGACAGTTTCTTCTCCTGTGAACTTTTATCTGAACCCACTCTCCAGGTACTAGATCATGAGCTGGATGTTGCTCTTTCGTGTTTGCCTCAGTTCCCATCTGATGGAACACAGAAGTTACCATGTCAGACAGATTTTTGCAGTAATCCAGTATATCATCATTAATAGTCAACAGTTTATCAACTGGCACAAATGCTTGTCTCATTACTCTTCCCATCAAAATCTCATGAGGACTTAATCCTGTCCTTTTATCAGGTATGCTCCTCAAGGTCGTTAGAACAAGTGGCAGTTTATCTGGCCATTTCAGTCCTGTGGCTAAACACATTTTTGCAATTCTGTTTTTTATTGTTCCATTTACTTGTTCAACTACCCCAGAAGCCTCTGAGCTGTAAGCACAGTGTAATTTCTGGCGAATGTCGAGTGCTTCACAAATCATTTGCATTAAATCATTGTGAAAATGTGTTCCGCGGTCTGTCTCAATAGTTACTGGGAAACCGTATTGTGGTATTATTATCTCATGCAACAGTAGTTTTGCAACAGTTACTCCATCATTTCTCCTGGTTGGGAAGGCCTCCACCCACTGTGAAAACAGACAAATGATCACAAGTACATATCTAAGTCTGTTACAAGGTGGAATTTCTATAAAGTCTAATTGCATTCTGGTTAATGGACCTCCCTCCCGTCCTATGGTTCCCAAACTCACAGCTGTTTTTCTTCTTGGATTTAATTGCTGACATACAAGACATATCTGGCACAGGCTTTTTGCAATCATCCTAAACTTAGGATTGTACCATGTCTGTCTGAACATCCGTATCATGGAGTCCCTCCCAATGTGAGCTTGACCATGGTACATTCGGGCCATATTTGAAATCATGTTATCAGGCATTACTGAACTTTCATCTTTGTAAACCCAAATGTAATCTTCTTCTCTCTGTTTACATCCTGCTTTTAACCAGTTATCCTTTTCTTCTTCACTGACTTCTTCCTGCATTTGCCTCACTTCTTGCCATGTCTCTACTACTGTGGTTAGCATTAAAGGACTTGAAACATGTTCAGTTTGTCTATCCCAATTTATAGATTCAAGGTTTTTGGCACAATATTTTGCAATTGAATCGACATACCTATTACCTCTGATAATGTAGTCATCTCCTTTCTTGTGAGTTGCACATTTTATGATGGCAATCTTGTCAGGTAATTGAATTGCATCAATCAACATTCTTACAAATTCAGCATTTCTAATGAGGGATCCTACCGAAGTCATATAACCTCTATGGGACCACAGTTGACCATAATCATGGACAATCCCAAAACCATACTGACTGTCAGTCACTATCGTGACCCTTATCTCTTTTCCAAATGCACATGCTCGAATCAAAGCAATCAACTCTGCTTTTGAGCAGAACGAATTCCTTTCAGACAAGATGGTTCTAGGACATCTGCCACTGTACATACAGCATGTGCAGCACTCAGAACACCTTCATCTGTCCTTAAGCATGATCCATCAACAAACATCACATAATCAGATTCAGGCAATGGTTCATCTTTGATGTCAGGCCTTGGTTTGGTACAGTATTCAAGAACATCCAAACATTTGTGATCAACTTCATTTCTTACTTCTACATCCATACAGCAGGTAGCAGTGTAGATGAATTCACAATCACACATCGTGAAATTGTTACATTATCTGCACCTAGGATTGTTTTCTCATGTTTTGTCATTCTGTTATTAGTAAGGTACTGCGTTTTTGTCCTAGTGAGGAGAATGTCCCACAAATGAGGTACATATCCTCTCAAAGGAAATCTTATCACTATACCTTCACTTTGTTCCAGACTCACACTTGTGGCAGCTACTGCTTTTAAACATCCCGGCAAAGCCCTTGCAACGGGATCCAAAACCGCAGAAAAATATGCAATTGGCTTTCTCAGTTTTCCATGTCTTTGTATTAAAACTGACAATGCACATCCTTCTCTCTCACTGCAATACAGCTCAAATTATTTTTCATATTCTGGCATTCCTAATGCGGGTGCTTCACAAAGACTTGTTTTTAGCTGCTCAAAAGCTTCGATTTCTGCTTTGTTCAGCGTTATTGGATCTTTTACATCTGCTTTTGTCAATCTTTGTAAAGGTTTAGCTATTAGTGAGAATCCACTAATCAATTGTTGACAATATCCAACCATTCCAAGAAACATTCTCACCTGTCTCTGTGTTTTTGCAGGTTTCATTCCTTGTATCATTTTGATCCTCTCTATTGTAACTTGCCTTATTCTTTTAGCAATCTTATGGCCTAAATATTGTACTTCTTTCTGACAAAACTGTAGTTTTGACGGAGACACTTTATGTCCCTCTTCTGCTAAATGATTTAGCAGTGCAACTGTGTCTGAAACACATTCATCTTTTGTTTTTGATGCCACTAGCAAATCATCAATGTATTGCACTAGAACTGATTCTCCAGGCATGCTTAAACTTTCTAATGATTTTTTTAGCAATTGATTAAAGATAGATTTAACTCTCAGTATACCCCTGAGGAATTCTGCACCATGCCAAAATACGGTCTCTGAACCGGAACGCAAGTATTGGCTGGCTTTCAGGATGCAATGGAACAGTGAAGAACGCATTACATAAATCAATGACTGTATACCATTCTGCATCATGCGGAATTTGGTATAGAATTACTGCTGGGTTTGGCACAATTGGACAACATGGAACAACAATTTTATTAACCTTTCTCAAATCCTGTACTATTCTAAACGTACCCATAGGCTTTTTCAATCACATTATAGGCGAATTACAAGGACTACTTTCTTTTTCTCTCAAGATTCCTTGTTCAATCATTTTATTTATCACTGGGGATATTCCTTCAATTATTTCAGCTGTCATTTTGTATTGTGGTATGTTTGGGTAACTTACTCCTTCTTTTACAGAAACTTTCACAGGCTCTAAATTTTTCATCAATACACTATCTTCTCCTGTGAAATCCCACACTTGTTCTTTGACTACCTCCTTCAATCCATTAGGTATTTTCTCTCGATCAAACACAGAAAAATACTATTCTGCTCTGATTCTATCAGTAACATTGTCATTTTATACAAGCTATCCTCATTCGGGGTTTGAAGCTCAATGCCATCTGGTGAACAGTAAATGGTACAGTTCATTTTGCACAGTATGTCCCTGCTAAGAAGGTTAACAGGACTACTGTCACACACCACAAATCGATGCATGTCTTTGAAGTTTCCAATTTCTATTTCAACTGGTTTTGTTAAAGACGTTTTAATCTGTTCATTAGCTACACCTACAACTTGTATATGTTCTCCCAAGAGAGGAAGGTTTTGAACTTTTACTGATCTAACAGTAGAACGGGTAGCACCTGTGTCCACTAGGAAAGTCACATCGACATCATTCACCTTTCCATTCACATAAGGACCAGATTGATCTACCTCTACAGTAGCACCAAGTGTGCATTCTTCTTCCTGTCTCAGGCACCATCAAAAACTGTCATCCGACTCACCCCCGTCTTCCTTCAGCCAATACTGCAGACTGACATTCACTCTTTGATTTTTTATTACCTGATCTCCTGCGCAGAATCCTGTCTCTGCACTGTATCTCTGTAGGTTTACGCTGTGAGGAAGTGGAGGTTGTGGCACCTGACTCTGTTGATTAATTACCTGTTGCTGTGGCGATGGCTGTTGAATTACCTCATTCTGCACCTGTGGATTCAATGATGTATTTTCTGGGTTAACTTTCGGTGGATACTTACACTCTTTTCTCCAATGCCCTATCCTGCCGCAATTATGACATGGTTATTTCTTCTTAAGTTCTTCTTTATTTCCTGTTAATTTTGGATTACTGAAATTTCCCTTTATTCTATTTTAATTTCCTTCTGCGTTTTTATTCTCTAATTGAGCTACTTGATGTCCTGCTACTTTCACTTGTGCCCACATCGCTTTCTCTTTAAGCTTTATTTGTTTTACTTCGATTTCATCACTACAGTATTTTGCATGCCTCAAAACCTCATCAACTGAGCATGACTGCATCCACATCAAATCATGTCCCCTATTTCTGGTCTTAATCCAAACACGAAACGATATACAAAATGACTCATATCCTTTTCAATCAATTCCTCATATACACTATATCATTTAAACACTAATAACAGTCTCTCATAAAATGCATGTAGTGATTCTTTTGCTTCTTGTATTGTTCTGTCAATCTTTACCAATTCTGTCTCTTTTGGTGGGATTTTATTTTTCAAAAACACTATTACTTGCTCATATTTTCGCATTACTTCAGGTCCAGGAGCACCTGTTACTTTATCTTGTGGATATTCAGTTTTAGGCCAATCTACGGTGATCTTACACTCTGACCATAGATCTGCTGGTACCACTATGTCAAACAGTCCATCTAAATCTTCCCATAATACCTTTGAAACTTTCACAAATCGATCTACCTGTCGATACCACTCTACTGGTTTTTCTCTTAATCTGGGAAAATTATTCGTAAATGATATGTCCTGTCTAGTCCAAGGAACATGTACATATCCTCCTCCTGGTATTTCTCTCATAGGAAATTCATTTACCACAGCTTCCTTTTCTCTTACTGGGAATGCCAACATTGAATTATCATTGTTTTCCTCTCTTTTCTTTGCCCATATTATTTTCCACTTATCAATGTCTCCCCATTTTCTCAACAACACAATCAATTCTTTTATTTGAGTTATTCTTCCTGCTGTATTCATATTCTCAATGTCCTTTTCTGTGAAATCCACTCTACAGGGTTTTTGCAACGCTTTATATTTTGTAAAATCTACATCTACTTCACTTGCTAACCCTTCAAATCGGTCATGCTCTTACAGTTCAAAAGCTTTATTCGGTTTGTAAAACAAACCATATAAGCAAAACATATACATTTTATCAATATATTTTAAAATCCATCAAAATCGCAAGTCTAAAAACAATCATAAACATATTACATTAAAATCCTATTATGATAGACATAAATACCCGCCAAATTGCCTTAAATGAATAAATGCCTTAATAGTGCAATTTGTATACTTGTTCACCCCTTAGAGTGACAGGTGCAAGATGGTCGACTCATAATTTATCATGACCATAAAGTGCGTAAGTGAATCTTACCATGACATGATCATCCAAACCTTCACTGTATGAGGTACAACTATTATAAAAAGCTTTTCCTACATCAAGGGTATATAAATAAAATACAACTAAGCAATGTTACGAATAATTGTTAAAATGCAGGGAAAAACAAAAATAAATGATAATTATAAATATACAGACAGGAGAAATAATTAAACATAGACAATTGCATCAAATGACTATGGATTTCCTGGCAGCTGTACATATTAGTATATATGACGCAACTAAAAAACAAATATCCGAATCTTCTAAAAAAGATAATAACTTCATAGCTGTTTTTGTGGAACGAACATTATTTTTTTAAAAGATAGGTTTTAAATATAGTTTCCTAAAAAAATAATAAAATTTACAGAGCAATAAAAAGTGGCAGCAGCTCTGTCGTGAGATATTGTCACATGGGCATACAGAGTCGGGTCTAGATTTCATTTCCGGAAATGCTACTAAATGATGTACAATTCCCAACCTTAGGCGCGTTAAAACGAACAGGTGGGAATTTCGAGTAACAATTGAAAGGTAAGACTGAAAGCCAGTGTTTAATTTTAGATCCCGGTAGAAGACCACAGTTTGTATCTTTCCAGACACCCTCTCTCGGCTCTCTTTCTTATAGGTTAAAAACCTTAGTTTTATCTCTTTTTTGGGAATTGATACAACAATCTCACGGTCGAGAAAAATATTACATTCAAATAAAAGAATATACCAGTAATGGATGTACTTAAGCCACAAAATCAGAGAAGAATAATCAAGCCTTAGACAGGCAAGAATAATCTCTTGTGTAAATTGCGTTTCAGTTTTAGCCCAGATGGAGCGCAATAATACCAAAGGGCGTAGGGCAGCTAAATCAGAGATATATTCAGTTCCTACTTCCTCATGAACTAATTCTACTGATGCTGAGGGTGGTACACACAATAGCTTTCTAAGAAATTTATTTTCATCTCTCTGAAGTGTTAGGCTATTTTGGTGTCCCCACACACCAGCACCATACAACGCAGATGAAACACATCTAGTGTTGTAGATGACCATCATATCTTTTATACTTCTAACCCCTAGTTTAGAGGAGAATCTGAAAATACTATTAGTGTTCTTAATCATTTTTAGTCTGGTATTATCAAACTCGTGTTGCCATTTCCCATCCCCTGCAAATGTAATTCCAAGGTAGCAGAATGTTTTAACTTGCTGCATCTTGACTTTTTCAATAAAAAAACTGGAGCTTGCTGGCTTAGCTTTCTTCACACAGGTCATCACGAAAGTCTTGGATTTGTTTACTATTAGTCTCCTACTTTCGATAAATGACATAAATTTATCAATAGGTCGCTGTAGGCCTATCTGTGTATGTGACAATAAAACAGCGTCATCCGCATATAATAATATTGGGACCGCTTTCCCTCCTATGAGTGGTGCATCAGCAGGGGTCTGGCTCAAGATTGAATCAACTTGGTTAATAAATAAAGAAAATAAAAGAGGTGTCATAACACAACCCTGACGGATGCCTCTTGAAACTTTAAAAAAGGGGGTACATTCACCAGAGGATCCATGGCGTACTTTGCATGACAATTTCGCATAAAGCCTAGCCAAAACGTGTATAATTTCCTTGGGTGCTCCTAAATCAATTAAAATTTGCCATAGTATGGAGTGATCTACAAGGTCAAAGGCACTACTCAAATCTGCAAAGCAGAGAAACAGATTTCCATCTTTGACGGTGGTATATTTATTGATAAGGAGAGCCAAGTTAACGCACTGCTCTAAAGTCCCCAAACCTTTTCTAAAGCCATATTGGACCTTAGTTAAAATTTCATTTTCAGTAGCCCAGGTTTCCAACCTTTTCAGCATTATTCTACTCATTGTTTTGATAGATGCATCTAATAGGGAAATCGGGCGGTAATTACACGCCTCTGATTTACATCCTTTCTTAAAAAGGGGTATAATAACCGACTGACCCCATGATGGCGGGAGACTTCCCTCCGCTGCCACATTAAAAAGCCTCACTAAAATTGGCGTCCAATCGGTCATGCATATTTTTGGTTTTCTAAGTAATACTTTTACACATAAACATCAATTCATCATCTTGGTAAGTTTTCAATCTGTCTGTTCCAATTGTTCCAATTATTAATTCCTCCATATCAATTTTTAGTCTAGCCACATCTATTGTTTTTGGTTCATTTTCCTTTACTTTCAAAGTGTTTATCCAATCACTTAATTCCTGCACTGATGGTCCTACTGGGGTTTGTGACAAATTAATTTTCTCTATACTTTTCTCAGGAGTATTTGAATCAGATTCCGCACCTGTTGGAAACTTATACAGAAGACTTTGATTGAAAGTTAAATCAGGCGGTATCATATGACTAGTATGCCTAACTTCTGATATATCTGGATAAACGTTTTCCCTCACTTTTTGTAAACTCTGATTCAAAGGAATAGTTAAAGACGGTTCTTTTATTTTCCGATTCTCAAACACTGGAATTACAGGACCTATTCTTACTGGAACAGATACAGCTTCCATATTTTTAGTGAGTTCTTGTATCTTTTCAGTTAATTCATTTGTTGAACGTATATATTCAGAAGTACTTGGTTGCTCTTCAATTTGCCTCTCTATTCTGACAACATTTTTCCTTATTGCATCGCTTTGTTTTGGTGTACCTGTAAATCTGCTTTCTATTAATGGAGCATTGGAATTGTATCTTGTTTTTACTCTTTCTGGATGATCTCTGAAATTTGAAAATTGCCTTGGAGTTTCTGCAAACCTATCCTCCATTGGTGGAGCATTTAGGGGCGTACTTATAGAACTTGGTTGATATGGTGGTGGTCTTCTATTTAATATCTCCTCCAGCACTGTTTCCTCTGATTCATAATCCTCATAACATTTCCTTCTTATCTCCACATTATTTCTCTTTTCCATGCATTTTCATCCTACCCCTTCATCAACCATTCTAACTGGATACATCCCATCACACATATTAGCATTTCCCCATCTCCGCATTCTATTCTCATGAGTATCTACCCAAAATCCACGAAATCTATTCTTTGGTCTTATGTAGTCCTCAAACCTTTCTCGCTCCAAATCATGCATCTCATCTTCCCACTCAGCTAACGCTTCAGAGTCAGTCTAGGTCTTGGTTCAAGCTTCATCATCTTGTCTCTCAAATTTCTTAACAATGCAAGACTGAAAGATCCTACTTCTGGGAAAGCTAATGCACCATCCTTTGTGGTATACCTCGCCCAATTCTCTAACCATATACATGTATGGTAGCCATATTTTGTCATCATGTATGATGCAGGCGTTTTAGGCGGAGGAAGCAATTTTCCCTCTCTTGTCTCAATTATTTTATCCTTTTTAAACACATTTTTCAATTTTTGAAACAAAGATTTTTCTTTCTCTGCTCCATAATCAAACTCAATTTTTCTGTTAATTACCTGTCTTTCAAACGATCGCGCACCCTTCCAAAAACTGCTTTGTTACAGCAGCCTATCACAGCACGGTTCACACTAACGCACCAATTAGAACAAGATACGTTTCATTAGTGCTCAACCAATTATTTTGCTGCTTTCACTGATGCACCAATCAGCCCTTACTCTGTCTTGGTCACGAGGACCAATCCAAGCGCAACCCGATTTGACGTCAGTCCTGCACTGTTTTTTTGCAGCTTCGACTGACCCCTCCTTTGCAAAATTTATCGGCACACTGTATTTACACTTTTAGACAACTAAAACCAGTTAGTAACCACATAAAACAACTCCATTCGTCTGTTTCGCTTAAACAAAAGTGATAGTTTTCTCAATTACACAAGTATTCTGTATTTCCAGTAGACAGCTCTTACCTCTTCTCTATCACAGAATTTTACTTTTGCCGATAAAGTAGCAATTCCCTCTACCTCACTCTTCTCTCAAGCTTAGGTTAAACTTTATTACTCTCTCCGGGTAGAGTTTTAAGGGAAAACAACAGTTACAACGCAACTTTTACAACGCACACCATTACAACACAGGATCCTTTACAACGCATGCCTTAACAACGCATGACATTATATAGCAGATGCTATTACAACGCATGCCAATACAACGTAAGTATTGGTAAGTATGTCATTTTATTTAATCATTTATTTTTAAATTTAAATTTAATTAATTAATTTTATTAATAGTATATATTTAGTTTTGGGTTATGGGGTACAGGGGTATTTTTAGGGTTCAGGGCTGGGTTTGGGTTATGGGGTACAGGGGAATTTTTAGGGTTCAGGGCTGGGTTTGGGTTATGGGGTACAGGGGTATTTTTAGGGTTCAGGGTTGGGTTTGGGTTTTGGGGTACAGGAGTATTTTTAGGGTTCAGGGTTGGGTTTTGGTTTTGGGGTACAGGGGCATTTTTAGGGTTTAGGGCTGGGTTTGGGTTTTGGGGTACAGGGGTATTTTTAGGGTTCAGGGCTGGGTTTGGGTTTTGGGGTACAGGGGTATTATTAGGGTTCAGGGCTGGGTTTGGATTTTGGGGTACAGGGGTATTTTTAGGGTTTTGGGGAACTGGGGTATTTTTAGGGTTCAGTTTAAATTAATTAAAAAAATTAATTTTAATTATTTTTTTTATTTATTAATAATAGTTCATTATTAATAATAGTTCTTTTAAAAATAAACTTAAAGTAATTTTTTACCCTACACTATCCAGCATTTACCCTACTATTACACTCCCCTGGAGTTAGATTTTTATTTTTTTTAAACTAAACTATTTTTTTAAATATATATATATATGTACAAATTAATTATTTAAAAATAATTTAATTTATTAAATTATTTACATTTTAATTAATTAATTTTTTTATAAAATAATATACTTACCTATACTTACGTTGTAATGGCATGCGTTGTAATAGCATCTGCTATGTAATGTCATGCATTGTAAAGGCATTCGTTGTAAATGATTATGCGTTGTAAAAATTGCGTTGTAACGGTGTGCGTTGTAAAAGTTTGCGATGTAACGTCATACATCCCTCCGGGTAGAGTTTTAAGACAGAATACATAATGATCCCTATACTCAGACCCAAGATTTCACAGGTTGCCCTCGCTATACATTCACCACTTTTACGCGTAAAGGTCCCTAAACTTGTAACATATGACGATGTCACCACTTTGAAACAGACTATGTGATGCGCAACTTCACTTGCCACACTTCCTCTGCCTGCAGACAGAGTGACCAGCTTCCCACACTTACGGAAGCCTTTTCCAGACTACATATAATGCAATACAAACTCAACAGATGTTAGTCATAAATTCTGTACATCAAAATCCCATATACTATATTCTATACATAATATATCCTAGTCAACCTATAGCAATCTATGCTCTGCTACCACGTATTTAACTGATGCAGTGCGACTCAAGAAATTCTCCGTAAAAACCATCACCTTAACCCAAGGAACTAATTACACATTACTCATCAGTGGGGCCCATAACACTGCAAGTCACACATACACACATTTACTCTGCTCAAAGGATTTGGTGAAGACCATAGGAGAGCTAGAAAACATAGACAGAGCACAGCAGACAATCAAGTAAATAGCTGATTGAGCCCAACCAGCAAACTTATTTAATGCAGAAATTTCATAAAGTGTATTCTGTTCAGCAATCAATCTTCATTACAGAGGTTCTTAGATTACAACATGGGTACAGGGACAGCCGACACGTGCTTCGTCGCCATAACAATTTTTTGTGACTTTTTCAAGGCTGTTAACAAAAATCATATAAAACATTCCATTAATCATTGTATACCCATCAGTAAATGGAGAGATATAGTTACTTTATTTTAAAAACCTTTTTATTTATTTAAGAAGAATAAAGGAAAGTTAAACGAAGGGGACTTAACAAAACACTAAACAGTTATTAAGTTATTAAGAGTGCATGTGAGATAAATTGACATGAGTTGGAAATTCCTAAATTTAGTTACGAATTTCCAATTACTCAGAGTTTGAACAGGCACTACATAAAAATAGTGCAAAGAATTAGTGAGTGAGGAAGCAAAGTAGCGTGGAAAGACAACAAAGACATAGAACTCCCAACTAAACCAGTGCTAATAAAAAAGTGGAGAAAAAAGAGAGGGGTGGTGGTGAAAAAAGAAAAAAAGGGAAGTTGCGAAGTTTACAAATAATTTGGATATACCTTTCTCTAGACTTTCATGTAAATTCTGGAATCTCTGTCCAAACCAGAAGGATCCATAAACTATGGAACCGCTAAAATAGTCCAGATAAACGAGTAACTAATGACTTGAATGCGTGAGTCACTTTACATACGGCAAAAATCCTTTTAGGGTAAACAAATATATAAAAACTATTAAAGGCTGAAAAGCTGAAAATCTGTTGAGTCCACTTCAGAAAGCAGAACTTCAAATGTCAACCTATATTTGAACTCTTAATCCTAACGAATCTAGAAGTAAATTCACGGAAAATGAAACAATCTCTTCTTGGCTACTGTTCCCCCATTTTTAACACTGCCGGTCTCGAGGGAAGCCGAGTAGGTTTTCCGACTAGAAAGAGTCTCGTAACAAGTGTTTACGTGGACTCCATATCCTTTTCCCGTGATTGACCATGAGGCCCAGTATAGCCTTAAAAAAACATACGCCATTGAATTGCAGATAAATTGTATGTATAATTTTATACTAAAATAGGCATATTTTTCACCTTTTTTGGAGTGGCACTCACAGGGCGGGACCCTGTGACGTCCTGAAGAAGAGCTGAGGGGTACAGCTCGAAACTAGTTGACTTTACTAGGGTCCTGTTTTTTCATAATAGAACCAGCCCACCTAGTAAACCACCCCACTTTTAATGTATCCGCGAGGCGCATGAATAAAGTTTGTTTAGCTCACTAGTAGGATATTTTTAACCCACACCACTCCACTCACTTCCCCTTTTTCACATGACACGACACATAGTCTACAATTAAAAGTGCTCCTACGCAATACCGTTAGTCGTAGCACGCCTCAACCCGCAGCGGGTTGGGAAGCCCCTATGATGAAGCATGTCACCGTGAGGAAACTCCGGTGAGTGAGGGGACTAAAGAAAAAAAGTTTTTTTCCCCTTGCCCAACTTGTCTCCCTTGAGACACATCCCATTTTGGAAGTGTCTCATTTGCCAGCTAGGTTCTCTTGATCTGATTCTTTCAGATTGTTTTTTACGTATACTAGGCTGTGGAGGGCGAACCTAGCTGTTTTTTCCTCTACCTCCCCTCCTTTTTTTGAATTTTGTAACTCCCAATACATGACAGTGTCACTTGATTATACTGTACAGTTTATGGCTAGATGTGTTCTAGTTTGTTACCAGCACCACCTCACGCTTGTGGGACCCTCTTTTGTCCGTTTTCTTCCTAGCTGGTTGTGTGAGCAGTTTTTTTCTATTTAAAGTTAAAGCTTTACTTCCTGCTTTCTTGAGGGTACTGTTATCCTACCCTCTAGATTCAAAACTTTGTAGAGTATTACTCATTTCCTCCTTAAAGAGTCCATCCTCACTGCAGTTACGTCTCACCCTAGTCAGTTCTCCGAAGGGGATGGAATTCACTTGTGACCTAGGGTGAGCTGTCTTCGCATGCAAAACTGAGTTTCAAGCTGTTTACTTTCTCTATAACGCAGACATTATGCTGTTGTTTTTAATGTATAGTCTTGAATCTAGAAAGTTAACCTGACGTTTGTCATATGTGTGTGTGAATCTGATATTGTGTGGGTTGGAATTCAGAAAAGATACAAAATGTTCCAATTGAACCACATTGCCTGTCCAAATTAACAGGACATCATCTATATATCGTCCCCAATATATAGCATGGTTGATGAGCTGTTCCGGACATTTAGACCACAGATAGAACTTCTCTAGCCATCCGACAAATAGATTGGCATATGCCGGTGAAAATGTTTACCCCATGGCCACTACCTGATGTTGCTTGAACCAAGATCCATTATGGATTAATACATTGTTATCTAAGACTAGAGTAATCATCTCCAAAAGCATACTTGTGTGTTCCCAAATAGTAGCATCCCTTTTGGAGAGATAATACTTAGCTGCCTCTAGACCCTCATGGGTCGGAATGGGTGTATAGAGGGAGCTAATGTCAAGAGTAACAAAGACACAATCTTCAGTCCAATTAAAGTCTTGTAATTTATTTAGTAGATCCTTAGTGTCAAGAATGAAAGATGGTAAGTTTTTTACAAAAGGCTGGAGGAACTGATAAATATATTCTGAAATGTGTTCAGTGGGGGAGGCTATGCCGGAAATAATTGGTCTCCCAGGGGGAAAACGCCCTGGTTTATGTATTTTTGGGAGAGTATAGATACATGGTGATGTTAGACATGGAACAAAGAGATATCTGTATTCTTGATCGTCTATGAGTCCCTGTTCTCTCCATCCCTTCAGTTTGAATTCCAGAGTGGATGTAATCAATTTTAAGGGGTTGCCTGGTAGTGGGGCATATGATATGACATCCCTCAGTTGACGATCAATCTCGTCAAGGTAGTCAGTTGTATTCATCAAAACCAGATTTCCCCATTCGTCCGCTTTTTTCAAAATTAGTCCTGGCAGTTGACTAAGTTGGCGTAGCGCTTTCCTCTCCCCCCATGTCAGATTGTCCCTCAAATTTGGCTTTCTCATTACATAATTATCCTCCCAAGTATGCAGATCTTTGATAACTAGGTGGTGAAAAGTATCCATTGCGTTTTCCCCCCCCCAATGACGGGAGAAAAATAGATTTGGGTTTAAAACCACTATTTGTACTAAGGTCTGAATCAATGTTAAGATCTTGAAGGATCTGAGGTATCGAGGTTGTCTCTGGATTTTCATCATCAATGGTAAGCAATGTTTGTATGTTATGTAGGTCTTCAATAGTTTTACCACTACAACCAAAACTTAAAACACCACTAGTTTTGTTAACTTTAGGACTGGACAAAAGTTGAAACCTTTAGTTAGCAGTTTTATTTCATCATCACACAATTCATAGTTAGAAAAGTTGACAACAGCAATTTCGTTGGCAACAGTGGCCCTGTATTCTATACTATTCTCACAAGATGTTGTCTCTAAATTTCCGACTTGTTCACTGCCTTGGATCTCGTGTTGTATCCCTCTTTTCCTTTTATGACTGGAGCGGTTGTAGCCCCTCCTGGTCTTATTTGTGGATTTTGTCATCTGTTTGACTCTATTTTGTTCCCCTTTCTGAATCTTTCGACCTCGCGTAAAAAAGAATTCAAAGTGGTATCTTCTCTAAATGATCCTGTAGCTGTGTTAACATTAGGGTCATCCGTAATGTCACTCCTTATACTAGAGATGTCTGACCCGCTAGTTGAAAGTCTACTTGTTTGTTCTTCCAAACTTGGACTTACTTTTTGTGCATTTATTTGGATATTATCAAATCTGTGGGCGAAGGTGTAAACCCTTCCTGATTCATAATCGGTTTCATCTCTTTTAAGTTTTCATGACTTTTTATTTGGTGTTTGGTTAGCACTTCTTCCAGTATCTTGTAATTTTTTGCAATTACATCTTTTAAATCTGACTTATTGATCTCATCTTCCAAGGTTTGTATTTCCACTAGAAGCTGTCCCCTTCTCCTTTCAGTGTGTTTAATAAGGATAGTCATCATTCCATATGAGGAATTGTTTAACAGATCTTCCCACTGTAGTAGGAGATCCTCTCCAAGGTCATCAAATGAGGGAAAGATTATGACCCGTAGACCCCTGGGGACCTGTTTCATGTCAAGATACTTTCTAAGGACAGTGGCATCCCACCATTTCCATGCCTCCTGTTTGCGCAATCTCTCCAATTTGAAACATTTAGATTTTAAATCTTCATCTCCATAGGAGAGCTGCTGGATTATAGCGGAGTGTCTAAAACTAAATTGTATACATTATTTACATCTGCAGTTTATTTCTCATACCATGGTTATGAATTAAGAAAAACTATTTTAACAACCCACCATTATTTGTCAATGGATCAGCTAGTAAAAGTTAACTAAAGGACAACAAGACCGTCTTAATTCTCCATTTATTTAATTTTTATTTAGAGACTAAATCTCCTAGATTGACCTTTATCTTTCAATTCTAAAGAAAATATTTAAACATCAATAACCTGGAAGAAAAGTATAAAATTCAATACATTAATTTATTAGCATGACAGTTTGAAAATAAGTAAAGTTTCATATTATCAAATTTTGGAACGCAGACATCAGCTTAAGTGCATAATAGTTCTCAATGAACACCTCTCTATCTCTCTCGATTTTCCCCTCTCATAGGACTCTGCACCCATTCAAAAGTTTATGTTCAGAAAAATTCAAAGTCCCTGCGCCATAGGAAAAGTTGCGCAGACCAACAGCATGCCGGGGTGCAAAGATAAAATCGGAAAAGTAAGCTATTTTTCATCGTCCCAAATGTCCTCTTTTATACCATTTTACACTAACTTATCTATCTAAAAGTTATAACTTTGGGGTCTTAGACTGTCCGTGATTGGTCACTTGAGGGGTGGATGAGCATCACCTCATCACCTCATTGTTCAATTTCCGCAGAATCATTGTTATAATTTAGAAAATAAGGTTTCTATTGTTTGTATCATCCCTCTTCCGCTTGTGTCCTTTAATTTGTTATTCGATGCCCTATTCCCACGTTCACGCTGCTGACATTCGAAAAAGTTGCCATCCATTCCAATATGCAGGCCACACTGTCCTTGACCCATTCTGCAAAGGCACAGGCTGCTCGCGCCTCTCCTCTCATAACCACGCGCACGCGTGCTTCATCGCAAACTCGGAGTCGCGGACAGCCTCCATCTTTTAGGCCACATAAGCCACATTTAGGAACTATTATAGAAACAAACACAAATAAAAGTAAATTTTTAGAAATAAAGCCCTTCTGTTTAGCTCCCCCATACTAATAGTATCCCAATTAGTTGTTACATAGCATTAAGCAACATATAGGCATGGTTTACTTACCAATCTTCATTATTTATGCCACAAATAAACAGACAGAAAGCACATTCATGCAATTTTGATTATGACAAATGCATACTTTTGAGGACACAATACGTTACAAATTAATAGATTACAATTTGCAGTTGGAATTTAGTATCCCACGTGTATTTGTGTAGGTGTATTCTATTCTATGTTGGTTAATTTCAAAACCACACATTTAATACATATTACTGTTATGGAGAAGTAACTTCAGAAGGGGTATACAAAAGTTTTGTTTCCACCTTGCTCCATCAATCTATTTGAACTATTTTTGTTGAAATCTGCACATTGTGCAGACGATTGTAAATTATGTGGCGAGTATGGTAAATACATCATTAAACAGGAGCTGGTAATTAATGTTTACTCTGATTCTTTTACTCCGCGGACCTTGACCCCACATACCATTACTCCGCGAGGTCTTTTACCTTGCATACCGTCACTCCGCATTTTTTCACAACGCGCGTGCATTTACCACGCATGCCTTTACAACGATTTTCGTTGTAAAGGCATGTATGGTAAATGCACTTGCGTTGTGAAAAAAAATGGATGGAAGCAGGAGGAGAGTGGAACCACGACGAGAGAGAGGTAAGGTTTTTTTTGGGTGGGGGGTTGTGCTGGGGTAGTGATTGTGTAGTGTAGTGTAGTGTTGTGGTGGTTGTGTAGTGTAGGGTCGTGCTGGGATAGTGTTATAGGGTGTAGGGTAGTGTTGTGGTGTTTGTGTAGTGTAGGGTCATGCTGGGGGTAGTGTATTAGGGTTTAGGTTAGTGTTGTAGAGTTTGTGTAGTGTAGGGTCATGCTGGGGGTAGTGTATTAGGGTTTAGGTTAGTGTTGTAGAGTTTGTGTAGTGTAGGGTCATGCTGGGGGTAGTGTATTAGGGTTTAGGGTAGTGTTGTAGTGTTTGTGTAGTGTAGGATAATGCTGGGGGTAGTGTTTTAGGGTTTAGGGTAGTGTTGTAGTGTTTTTGTAGTTTAGGGTCATGCTGGGGGTAGTGTATTAGGGTTTAGGGTAGTGTTGTAGAGTTTGAGTAGTGTAGGGTCAAGCTGGGGGTAGTGTATTAGGGTTTAGGGTAGTGTTGCAGTGTTTGTGTAGTGTAGGGTCATGCTGGGGGTTGTGTTTTAGGGTTTAGGGTAGTGTTGTAGTGTTTGTGTAGTGTAGGGTCATGCTGTGGGTAGTGTTTTAGGGTTTAGGGTAGTGTTGTAGAGTTTGTGTAGTGCAGGGACATGCTGGGGTAGTGTATTAGGGTTTAGGGTAGTGTTGTAGATTTCAATTCAATTATTTTATTATGATTTGGAATTCCGAGTAATTCCACATAAAATTACAAAAAAAGACATTCTTTCATACAGATCAATATATAAGACTTAAAAGGATACAACTGTAATTTTCCTAAATTACACACAAAAGTATGTAATACTTTTCTTCATTAATCTCTCCACTACAGTGGGCACCGAGGTACAGTGTCTAAAGCATTTTTCTTAAAATTACATCCTCCAATGATAAGTAATCTCTTTCCTTCACTAAATTCAACTCAACGATGATCAATAAATTCTAGTAGAGTACACTTGCAGCGAAAGCGATCATTATCAGGATGGGAGCACCACTGGATATCACCCTGGTTTACTAAAATAATGTAATCTACATTTGGGCTGCACGTAGGTCAGAAAAATGTACGGTTAACATAGAGGTATCCAATTAAGTAAACATTTAAAATCATTTTGCCGGGAGATGAACATGGAATAATATTAACAAGAAAAACTTTTTTTTAAAGTACTATAAAAGTGCTAATGCATTATAAAGTGCTAAACAAAGTGCAAATGCATTAGGATTAAGTGCTATTCCATTACATACCATATTCCAGGATAAATCCTACAGATGAGTAACTAGCAGCAATGCATCTAAAGAGATGCACGTAAAGAAAGATAACTATCATAGAGGTATGCTAATGCACAATAAGAGTTGATAATCATTTAACATATTTTTCAACAAATTAAAGTGCTTGAGGTGCTTAAAAATTGCTAATGCATGGGATAGTTTCACACAATACTATAAAACCTACGGGTCACCCTACCCAATAATTTTAATAAACATTTAAAAATTCTTTAAAAAAGCAAAACATTTTAAAGCACATCTGTTCCGAAGGGGGAAGCAGGAAAAAGTTCTGTGCCTGTTCTGCTGTGGAGATTTTATATTGTAAAAACCGTGCCTTAAGTATTTGCGACTTATTGAATCAAGTGCTGGGCACACAATCCAAACATGATTAAGATCTTGTATACCACTGTTGCATAAATCGCAGAGTCTTTCTTTTTTGGGGACACCCTCCCAAGCACCTGTTACAATCTTCAAAGGCAGCAGATTCATTCTTAATAATAGAATCACTCTGCGAACTCCGTGCTTCAGGTTCCAGAGAACATACGGCTGAGGATTTCTAATGATAGAGCTCTCCGCAATGCAATCCAGCCTTCCATTCATGCGGCATATTTTCAGATCTCTTTCTCATGAGATCAAATATATAGTTTTTTTAATTATATGTTTTAATGCTAATTTATCTAAGACTGCTGCCCCTTCAGAGTCTAAACCAAAAATGCTTAAAGCCTTTAAATAATTTCTAAAAATTGCACTTTTCCCCAACATATTAATAAAAATTTCCTTATGCAATGCTAACCTTAATATATTTTCTTGGCCATTTATCAAAGCGTTACACCACCTTAGGGAAGCTGCCATTGATAAAACATATGTTGAAAGAAGGCCACATTCGAGCCTAAGAGCCGCAATTGATGCAGCGTGACTCAGATTGCATATTTGGCGCCAGATTTTACCTTCCACTTTCTCAAACTTAGCCCACTCACATTCATCAATTGTTTCACTGGCGTAATTCAACGTCGGAGGGATATTTATTTTGTACACTGTAATCGTATGCGAAAAATGTCTTTTCTCGCATTGCGAGTACAAGCGATTAATTGCAGATGCTTGTGAGATGGCTTTACTTTTGCAGTGATCCATATGTCTGTTAGCAGAACACCTATTAGTAAAAAGTTTTCCTAAATAAGGGTAAAATTTAACTACTTCCATTTTTTCATCTCCCAAAAACCATTTCAAATTTGATCTAACCTTACAGCCGTTATAACTAAAAATCACCACTTTACTCTTTGAAGTGTTTATTTTTAAAAAATATTCCTTAGTATACCTAACTAAGTTCGTCAGACGTCTCTGCAACCCAATTGGGGTCAGATCCATAATTTTTGCATCATCGGCAGACAGCAAACAACTTATTTTTAGGTCACCCACTTGAGGAGGATCCCCTTTACTCTCCCCTACCCGACTTGGAAGGTCATTTATGTAGATTGAGAAGAGTAAAGGGGCCAGGAGGCAACCCTGCTCCAACCCATTTTTAGTAGTGATTTTCTTAGAAAGGCCTTGGGTCCCCCCTAACAGTACTTGGGTCCATGTCGACGAGTGAAGAGCAATTATTACTCTTAACAGGTTCCCTGGGATCCCCATCGTAATCAATTTCCTCCATAGCGTCCCCCGATCTTCCCTATCGAATGCTGTGGAGAAATCAATAAATGCTGTATACAACGGAGTCCTCCGACCCACAGGATATTTATCTATTAGGGTTTGCAGAACAGAGATGTTATCTAGGGTGCCACTATTCTTCCGGAAACCAGATTGCTCAAGGGGAATTAAGTTATTTCCAAATACCCACTCTTGCAGGTGAACAAGGATACTTTTTGACAACAGTTTTCCCACAGCGTCTAAAAGGGAGATTTGCCTGAAGCTTGCCGGGGAATTTTTAGGGCCCTTTTTATATATGGGTACTATTATACTTTCCTTCCTGGAATTAGGGATGTCCCCGAACTTATAACATTGGGAAAACACGGGTTGTAATACTTTTGCCCAGTCACCACCATCCTTTTTTATTACGGCTACAGGGACATCATCCGGCCCCATTGCCCCGGAGTATCTCGCCCCCTTAATGTATCCTTCAATTTCATTCTCAGAAGGTGCATCTACATCATCTGTCACTGATAAGGTATTATTAAACCCCTCAACCTCATCTTCTAGTGGATTGGGGGCATACAATAGGGATACATAAATAGACCATTCTGTTTCAGAAATCAACATGGGTTGGGATTTTACTCTACTGTCACAATATTTGGCTATTAAAGCCCAGTACTTTCTAGTATCCCCCGAGAGTGCGACTTCCCGAAGGTTAACCCATTTTTCGTCTTCAGTGTCCCTACGGACAGCTGCTATTTTTCTTTTCCAGACCTGTTTTAGTCTGTATATTTCTTTTTGTCTTAATGGCCTAGGATCTCTAAATTGGGATCTAATCAGCCCATTTAACTTAATATTAAGATTTTCAATTTCACAGGCGAGTACTACTTTGGGGGCCGCATCATCACCTTGCTTATTTCTTCCCAATTTTCTTACAGCAGTCATTACTCTTTCATATCTCACAATCGGGCTCTCCCAGATTATACTAAACGCAATATTCTTAAATACCCACTGAAGGTTCGGGAGGTTCTTATACGACCAACAAGTGCGACCATTGTTTCGAGAATAGGTTACGTTATCATTTCTCTGATTCCAGAGTTCAGGTTTCTCGATATTTAATGCTAAGTTTACAGCCAGGATGTTATGGTCACTCAACTTAGAGGGGAGTACCTTAAATTGTGAACATGCCTCAAACAATTGCAATGATACTGCCATGTAGTCAAGTAAGGAGTGGCCATGTGAACCATGAAAGGTGAGGGCTGCAGGATAATCCTCTGGGAATCTGCCATTTAATAATACAAGATCAAGGTGTCTTAGATTTTGCAACAGTAAAAGGCTATGATTATCTGATCTCAGAATGGCCGGAAATACTGACTCAGGTATAAACCATACCTCCTCCAAGTTCACATTGGAAAAAGACGAGATGGAGCTGTTATTTATTTTAGCATTAAAGTCCCCTACCATCATTATATATACTCTTTCTTCATTACTACATAAGTTTTGCACAAAGGTGCAAATGGAGTCGACCAATGGGGTAGACGCTTTCCCAGGTGGGATATACACGTTTACCAGATACAGAAACATTGCGTATCCCAAGTTATCTTGTTCTAGTTTTAACTTTGCACAGATACAGCTGTTTGATGGGTGTATAAATATCACAGGGTCCCATGCCAACTCACAACTTAATAAAATGGCTAAACCTCCACTTGCATGCCCCTTTATAGATTTTTTTGCCGCACTACAGTACACATAATAATTCTCTAACTGGAACTCTTCAATTGCCCACGTCTCTTGGAGGCAAATTATCTTGGGGACTAGATGTAATAAAGAATTAAGCTTATGATTTTCTTTACCTAGCCCCACTATATTCCACGACACAATTGATCCTAGTAGGCTACATCTGCTCTGTGGGATTTCTATTAGTTGTTTTTACCCCATTCAAAGTACTTGCTTTCCAACTCCATTTTGAGACCTCTTCTCCGCTATCTATACTAGTGAGCTCCTGAACCTCGGGTGCTAAGACCTTTATTTCTCTTATACCTGATACCCTTCCTACTGTAATTTCCATGTCCTCAAGTTTTGTGGGTATATTCTCTCCCTCATGCTCAATGAATACTCTCCCTTGCCAATGATGAGATGATACAAGGCTTTTGGGCGGATCACCATGCAATGTAGCACTAATGAGAACATCTATTCCTCTTTTTCTAAAGGCGTCCACATTTGCTAGGACGAGCGAAGACACTACCCCTGATGTAAAGATGGCTTTAGTTACATGTGGTTTGTATCTCCAATCTAAAAGAACCAGTTCAATATCTTTACTGGTGATTAGCTTTAGATCATCTATTTCAGATAAAATTCTCAGGAGGGCCCTTCTTTTCAAAGTCATTAACTCAGCATCAAAGAGAGGAATAAAAAATAGAGCGTTATTCACTAACCCATCACCTATCTCAGGAAGTCTACTTATGTTGATATCACGCAGGCTCTTAGAACGAGCATCATTTAAATTCCCCCCTTTATTATTATTAAAGGTTATAATCGTTCTCCGACTAGTTCCACCACTATTGCTTAAGTCAGGGTTAATTGATAACAAGGCAGGACCAGCTGATTCATGTGCCGTACCACTTAGCTCTACCCTAGGGAATATTACGGAGCTTTTTAAATCGGCCGTTTTAATTCCTGAGCTACTATGCATATTAGAGTCCCTTCTTTGCCTGGCTTCAACCACCCCGTCTTTATTCAGAGTCGTGTTCAACTTGCTAATCGGACTATTGGGCTGGGGGACAAGATCCTGCTCCTGATTTAGACTCATATTCATCTTCAATTGCACCACAGGCGTTGTAATATTTTCATCCATAGGAGCTATGTAAGAGTATTCCATTTTGTTTGCGGGTTTGAACCACAACTTTCTCTGCTTGCGTTTTGGAAAGCGGCGATTTTTCATCTTCTTTTTCCTCCTACAACCATTTTTAGCGATTCCCTTTCTTGCTAATGAGTCTTCCCCCTCCGCTGAAGTTTCTATGATGTTAATTATTTCATCTGATTGTTGAGGTTTAGATTTTGTTGACTAACTCATATTAAAGATTGGGAAAACTCGGACTGTATCAATATCTGATGAAACCTTTACAATTACCCTTTCCACCACGGTGGAAACCTTTCCAGGCTCATTAGGATTAACTTGGGACGGGCTTGAAATTGAATTTCTTACAGACGGCAAATTTTCAAAGTCTACCAACAGTTCATTTGGCCCCCCTACACCAGAGATTTTATCAGCTGTATGTATTCCATTATGGGTTTGACATACATTGCAAAATATAGGGGAAGCACATTTAACGCATACTTGTCTATGGTTTTTAAGATCTAAAACTTCTCCTAAAATGGGCGTAAGGACTTTGAGAATATGGTCAGAATTTAAGGTACTTTTCTCCAGCAGGGACAAAATTGCGGCTAAGATTTTTTCCAATTTAAAAAACGTATTCGAAAACCCCAGTGCCCCTACATTCTCATTTTCACACAATGAATAAGCGGAATTCCCTACCCTTTTATCACATGTCATTGATAGAACTTCGCCTGATAAATCATGTAAGTCCGATACCAAGGATAATTTAGTAGGAGTACTACTGTACATAACAGGCATGTGTAAATGAGCTCCTGCACTAGGAGACAATACTTCTTTGTTCAGATGGGACTCTGCGACCATACCTTGGGCACCCATTTTTTCTAGCTGCTCCACTCGTTCAGCATTCTTTTCTAATGGGATGGCGATATCCGGGAGAGTAAAGTCCTCTATTTTTGCCTGCCCGTTAAATATGCTGTGTTCTTTCTGCCGTTCAGTTTTAGGGGTGAAGTCACTTATTTTTTATTGATAAACAGTCCGGACTGAACCTCTGAGACACACTTACAATGTCATTATCATTTACTTTTTCAAAGAGGGTTATCAGATCCGCTAATGGAGAAATTGGAGGACGTCCTTTCTTTCACTGCCCTTGCTCTTTGTGGAACCCGCTACCTCGGCCCTGGATAGGGTCATTTCCATTTCAATTCCCAAATTATTATCCGTCCCCACAGTTTGCTGCACATCTGTTCTTCTGTCTATTAAAGAGGGTACTACGTTGCGAACATCCCCATTTCTCTTTTGTATAGTTACAACGGGGAAAAGCGCCTCCGGTCTTATTGGTTGACTCTCCACTCCATTCTCGGCTATTGTTTCTGTGTCCATTGAATCCTCCATTAAATTCTCCTCTTTTCCTTCATCTCCATTTTTTGGTCCTATTCCACATTTAAAGCTTCTTCCCTTTATTGTAAACATTGACTTTACAGATGGATACGACTTTAATAGTGTTATATGAGCACCAGTTCTACGTCAACATATTTGTTTCTGAGGTTTTAGAGGACTCAAGGAGTTCTTGACACTCTTGGTACTCTGATTAAAGGATACTAAAGATTCTGCAGATTTTACTTTTGACTGTGAACGCAGTCGCCTAACAGACATTACCATTGCCAGAGAAATTTAACACCACTTAAACTTGTTGCTTCTCCGACTGCTAGTAAATCAGGGTTGGAAGGAGAAGACAATATGTATAAAGATGGAGATGGAGATGAGTGACTAAATGACTGAATGAATAAAACTGACTGACTAAATGACTGAATGAATAAAACACAGCCTTAGGTAAGTTAGGTAAGTTAGGAGAGTTTGAAAGGGGTTAAAGGCGTTGACTCCGCCACCAATACTCCTTGGTTACTCGAATACTCCACAGATTACTCCACAGATACCCCACGGCTATTCACATAACACTTTGCCCGAGGCCTGGGCGATTCAGCAGGAGCCCCGTCAGAGCTACACTCCGACCCCCGTCTGGCAGCTGGGGCTATAATTGCTATGGCAGCCGTAGCAGACTCCGCGGATTGGTGGCAGCAATTAGGGTGACAATTAGGGCGAGGATTAGGATGAAATTAGAGTGGCAGCAAGACAGATCCTCCTCACTTATCTGCACAGTAGGTACTAAGCAGGTACTAAGATTGAGAGATTAAGATTGAGAGACTGTCATACTGATATAAATACTACCAGGTCACACAAACCTAAAGACTATTCAGGGACTTATCAGGAGTTTAACTTAGATTGTTCAAAAGCTACTCCAAGTATCATTAAGATAGGCAGAGCATGACAAGAGTCACAAGAGACACGTATGTCTCACAAGTCACTGTGCCAGGGTCCAGGAGCCAGAAGCTGAAGAATAGTGACCGCTGTGGACTCACAGAAATGTCCTGGTACAGTACGGTCGAAGCAGGGAGCACAGCACAACGACAGGCAACAGGCAAGCAGGCGACAGACAAGGGGCGAGATCACAAACAGCTCCTGTCTGACTGCTCACCTCGCTCTCATGCCTTCGGAGACCTTCACACGGCTGCACCCACCACCTCTGCAGTCGCCACCGCCGCCTCTCACCTCTCACCTCTCGCTTCTTCACTTAACTCCACTCCAGCGTTTCAGGCTCCTTAGACCGTCTCCGTCTCCATCCTCGGGGGTCCTCCTGTTGCCTTGCCTTGGCTTGCCTCGTCACACTGCTCCCCCACCTCGCTGACGGGTTGCAGGCTTGCCGCTTACACGCTTGATGGGCTTCTGAGCTCACGGGCTGCAGGCTAGCAAATTTTGCAAGGTTACAGAATGGCTACAGGCTTCTTTTTCTCCACCCGCCGCCGTCTGCCGTCCACCGACTGCCGTCCGCCGTCCACCGTCCGTCGACCGACCACCGGGTCAGGCACCGGGCTCTGGGCTCTGGGCTCTGGACACCGTCACTCAGCTACGGTCAGCTACGGTCAGGCGAGGTGCCGGGCTGCCAAGTTACGGAAAAGTCCGGAGAAAACTTGCATTGAGTAATCCTCAATCACCGTTCGTTTCTGCTCTATCTTCTTCCGTTTGCCTCCTCGTGGGGCCTCTCTGCTGGAGCGTGAACGAGAGCGGTCGCAGCTGCGGCAGAATTCCCAACTCCTCTGGGCTGCCTCCGTGGGCTGCGTCTCTGCTCCACGGGAGCGCTGCACTGCCCACTGCCCACTTGCCCACTATGATAAGCTGTCCTCCCACCGTGATCCGCAGCTCCGCTACCACAGTACCTCCACAAGCTCCGTGACCTTCCGAGATCTTCCGTGAGCTCAGCTCAGCTGCTCAGCCATGGAGCTGAGCACAGCACGGTACAGATGAAAAAAATGGCCAGGCAAACAGGCAGGCAGACAAGGGGGGCCAAGCGAAGGTTTTATCAGAGCTTCCACGCGGTTCCGCAGCAAGGGCAAGGGCAAGGGCAAGGGCAGGGGCAGACTCGGCTGGGTCAGCGAGCTGATAGCTAGTTTTTGTGGCAGCAGCAGCCCTTTCGTCCCGTTCGAAATGGCTATTCTGGCGTTCTGGCGGTCTTGTAGTATATGTGTAGTGTAGGGTCATGCTGTGGGTAGTGGTTTAGGGTTTAGGGTAGTGTTGTAGTGTTTGTGTAGTGTAGGGTCATGCTTGGAGAAGTGTATTAAGGTACTGTTGTAGTGTTTGTGTAGGGAAGAAAAGAGCTTTATGGTAGTGTTGGGGGGTCGCGCTGGGTAGTATAAATGTAGAAAAAGGACAGTGTGTCGAGGGTGGGTGGTGCAGGGGTACTACATTAGGATGTAGGGTAGGGCAGGGTAGGGTAGGGTACTTACACTTACCTTTAAAACTTTTACAATGAGTATACCTTTAACATGCATGCCTTTGCGTTGTAAAGGCATGCATGGTAAATGTATATTTGTTGTAAAAGTTTGTGTTGTGTTCATTTGCGGAGTGATAGCATTTGCGGAATAATTTTTGCGGAGTGATGGTATGCGGGGTATTTGTATGCGGAAAAACGTCACATATTCCCGGAGCTGCCTGAGCTGCAGAGCCGCACAATTCCTATGGCCCTCTATGGGTCACGGGAAGGGAAACCACGAGGCACTGGCGTCTAAAAGGGGAGAACTCGTCTGAGCTACGGTAAGCCTCGTGAGCTCACCACAAAGCTAGTATTTCACCTGCATATGCAGGATTTTAATGACAGAGTAGGCAAAAACACAATCCTACATGCTAGAAACATAAAACTGGAAAACAAACTTTACAGAGATCTAAACGATCTGAAAATGTATATCTTATGTGGTTTTATTGCTAGAGTCTAGTGGCGAACAAGGAAACAGAGTTCTTATAATGCCGGAATATCTACTTGTCCAAACCATGTGATCCTGAGAAAATGACCTCTGTCTTCCAGTGGTTCGCTTGCCTTACGTACCAAAAGTCAACGCAGCATTAAACGGGCCAAAACCCTGGATTAGGAGACATACACAAGATACATGTTCATTTACACACAAAAAGCCAACAGAGCCGGGCAAACACACAGGGTGGCCTGAGTCTGTGCACCCTCAAGTACCAGCACACGAGCTAAACTCACCATGAAAACCTTGTGAACATAAAGGCTGCATTTTATGTTCAAAACTCCTGCAGTTGGGCGGAGGCTTGAGCCTTTGAAGAAGTAAACAAGTGGGAGGGGTGGTGGGGAATGCACGCGAGGCGCGAAGAAGTAAATAAGTGGGAGTGTTACTGTTCAATTAGAATATGCAATAGTAAATTCAAGCATGTTGCCGGCAAGCCCAGATGTAGACTTGTTTTTAAATGCTTGTTGCACAAACAAAGACACCTGCAAAGCCAAGCTCCTAGTCAACAATTGAAGAGGTGTTTCCTACAAAATATTTAGGTATCAAAAAGCCAACAACCTTACCAGACAATCCCAGTGAGCAATATACACATTGCTGTTATTTAGCGCGTCCTATGTCACGCTCCACCAGTCCTTATCTCAGCTATATTCCCTAACTAGACTCAAAGAGGGATATCCATACGGGTCAGGTTTCAATGCCCAGCATGCATGCTTTGCGCTTCTACACTAGGAATAAGCTTGTTACACTATTCCATCTTTACATATTGGAGAGAACCCCAGGGCAGAGAAGGGGAAAATGTATTTGCATCCCTAGTACACCAACAATAATCCTGTCTCAAATTCTAAAAGCACTGTTTTCTACGCGCATGCAGACGGGCGTCTAAGATTGACTCTACAACCCAAAACACATTTCACATTTTACCAGCTCTACTAAATGCACCGTTAACAATATTTACAATTTCTTTTTGCTTATATTTAACGCACTGCATGAAACGGCGCTATAAGTATAAGCCACTAAGACCAAAAACGGGTATGGTTCTAATCAGTAAGGCTGAGCCCAATATACTAGAAAACAAGAAAAATGCCAGTACTGATTGTCATTCAAAAATATTTAACCTAAATGCATAAGCCATACACATTTGGAAGCTCATTAATAGCTTGTTTATTCCAAAATTACTCTATTTATATCAAATTACAATTGAACACATAGTCAACAATCAAAGGGAAAATAATGAATCAATTGTGGACAAGGGGGCTATAAAACAATTCACTCATACCTTCATTCACACCCTCACATGTATACTTATACACAACATGCCTCATTCATGCAATCCAAGCAGTGCACACTCAACAAGGGGAAATTAGTAGACCCTATGTGAGGAACCTGGTCTGCCAAACCAACGAGTTGTTATAACAATTTTTTCTTTTTTTTCTTTATCTACACTTAGTTGTAGCCAATTCAACTTAGTTGACTTAAACACCAGTACAAAAGAACTAAATGCGACGCAATCACGACTCATTAATGGGACGACAATTTGGCAGAACCAATGGTCTACGCGTTTCGAATCCCACTGCTTAGGGGATTCTCCTCAGGACCACACCAATCTGTGAAAAAAGACAACAAAATATATATATCTAACTGGATCCTATTTGAAGAGTCAATGAGCACAAACACTGTTCTCAAGCCACAACCTACCAGTAGTGCAGAAAGTAATCGGGCATGAATTCCTAAACAGATATTTGCCGAAATTTCTGGAAATAAAAGAGAAGAGGGGGAGGGGATAGACATACATAAGAAACTCAAGTCAAGATCTCAATCTAAAGGAGTGTAGTCCAAACAAGTAAAAATACGCTGTTGTAACCTGCATTTCAATGATGGTCTTACCTAAAAGTTCTCCCCTAGGTCCACTTGATTTATGTTAATGGAGGACCACAACGGGGGCGGCAGCAGCTTGGTCTGTACTTAATTGTAACAACGTCACAGTAAGCCCCATGGCAGGGCACAAGTCCTAAAAAAAGAAGTGGGGGGACTCTCAAAGGTAGGCGTGGTCACAGGAAGTGACATCACAACAGGAAGTGACATCACAACAGGAAGTGACATCACAACAGGAAGTGACATCACAACAGGAAGTGACATCGCATGTAAGCCAGATCTATCATTTGCGTATATTGCCAGATTTAACAATTGAAGCTGCTTGGTACTTAAGCCTGTGACTTAAGGTCCCTGTATGGAGGAATTTGCAACCCAAATGTGGATGAAGTTTGGCGTACAACTACATTAGTCAAGCCATTAAGTGCTGTAAGTTAGGCATACTAAAACATGGGATCATGAACAAAAGTAGAATTAGTGTGTTGAAAAAAGCCGAAGAAAAGCACATACTAGAAACTACAATAGTGATTATCAAAACTATAAAATTTATTACGCTACCTAGAACACGACATTTACATTTATTAACAAGTATAATACACTGTGACCATGAGAGAAAAAAATGCAAGGTGCACACTTACAGTAGTGCAATTATCCAAACACTGACAGGATTGAGCCTAAATTAAAAATATACTGACATACGTAATGCCAAGTCAGACGTCATCATGGAGTCATGTTTAAATGAACAATCCAGCGCCATCCTACACCTCCCCATTCCACAAAATTATACAATTCAGACCGACAACACAAACTAGAAGGGGGCGTTGCTGTCATCATTAAACATTCCATGTGGAAACAGCGACACACGGAAGAACACACAAGGGTACACCATCATACTACTTACATTTTGTAGCCTGGTGTCAATTGTTCAATGCAGGGCTTAATTTGTGCCAGTGCTTAGTGCCGGCACTTAATTGGCAGGGCCGGGTCTAGTGGGACTCTGATTCTACACGCACGAGGCGCACAGTGCATGTAAAATGTTTTAATGTAACTTACAGCACACTTGCTAGTACTAATACTTAATTAACTCCTCAAGTCTCGTGCAGCCGCATCGCATTGTGTTTAGTTTTTCACATCTCAGTTTACCCTTAATTGTTCACGATCACTTGAATAATGAATGAAATATTCTGAGTGGGAGAGCTCTTTGGCAGCACTCTGCCAGGTTTCTCTCTCGTCACTCTCATGCTGCTGTGTTAAAGAGCCTCGGTTCTACCGCACAAAGAATTAGGGTGACCAACTGGCATTGGTGCAAATTCAGGACGGTGAGTGTAAAAATTCAGGACAAAGGGTCAAAATTCAGGACACAAATTCAGGACAGGAGGTCAAAATTCAGGGCAAAACTTCAGGACAATAGGTACGTTTTACGGACACATCAGAGGTCGCGCAATAGTATATAAGTAAGCCCAGCCATTTCCAAAAATATTCAACCATTTGCAAACCTATCCATCATGTATCCTTCCATCTATCATTTCACTCATCCATCCCTTCATCCATCCCCTCATCCATCCTTTCACTCATCCTCAATTATCCATCCATCCATCCACCCTTTCACCCTATCCATCTGTACACTTATCCAGCCACTCCTTATCCCATCCATCCATTCACTCATCCATTCAGCCATTTACCCTTTCACCAATCCAGCCATCCTTTCACTTACTAATCCTTCCACCCATCCACTCTTTTAGTCATCCATCCATCTTTCTCTCTCCATCAACCCTTTCACTTAGCCTTCCTTCTATCCATCCATCCACCCACCCATCCATCTACTCATCCACTCATGAATCCATCCATTGCCCCTATCACTCATCCATCTATCATTTCAATCCTTCACACATCTATTCATCTTTTTGTCCATCTACCCTCCCTTTCACTCACTCGTCCATCCTTACACCCACCCTTTCACTTATATGTCCATTCATTCACCCTTGCACTTATCAATCCATCAATCCATCCATCATTTCACTCATCCACCTACCCCCCATCATCCACCCACCATCCACCCACCCACTCATCCATCCTTTCACCCACCCACCATCCAATCCACTGATCCATCCTTTCACCCACCCACCATCCACCCACCCACTCATCCATCCATTCTTTCACCCACCCACTCATCATCCATCCATCCATCCTTTCTCCCACCCACTTATCCATCCATCCATCCCTTCACCCACTCTCCATCCATCCATCCATCCTTTCACCCACCCATCATCCATCCATCCTTTTCCCTAATCATCCATCCATCCTTCCCCTCATCATCCATCCATCCTTTTCCCTCATCATTCATCCATCCATCCATCCATCCATCCATCCCCTCATCATCCATCCATCCTTCCCCTCAATCATCCATCCATCCTTTTCCCTCATCACCCATCCATCCTTTCCCCTCATCATCCATCCATCCACCCTTCCCCTCATCATCCATCCATCCTTCCCCTCATCATCCATCCATCCTTCCCCTCATCATCCATCCATCCTTTCACCCACCCCCTCATCATCCATCCATCCATCCTTTCACCCACCCCCTCATCATCCATCCATTCCCTCATCATCCATCCGTTCCCTCATCATCCATCCGTTCCCTCATCATCCATCCGTTCCCTCATCATCCATCCATTCCCTCATCATCCATCCATCCCCTCATCATCCATCCATCCCCTCATCATCCATCCATCCCCTCATCATCCAATCCATCCACCCTTCCCCTCATCATCCATCCTTTCACCCACCCCCTCATCATCCATCCATCCTTCCCCTCATCATCCATCCTTCCCCTCATCATCCATCCATCCTTTCACCCACCCCCTCATCATCCATCCATCCTTTCACCCACCCCCTCATCATCCATCCATCCTTTCACCCACCCCCTCATCATCCATCCATTTCCTCATCATCCATCCTTTCCCGTCATCCATCCATCCTTCCCCTCATCCATCCTTCCTTTCATCCATCCTTCCCCTCACCCATCCATCCATCCCATCCATTTATCCTGCCCTTCATCCATCCATCCTTCCCCTTACCCATCCATCCATCCATCCCATCCATTTATCCTGCCCCTCATCCATCCATCCTTCCCCTCCATCCATCCATCCATCCTTCTCCTCATCCATCATCCTTCCCCTCACCCATCCATCCATCCCATCCATTTATCCTGCCCTTCATCTATCCATCCTTCCCCTCCATCCATCCATCCATCCATCCTTCTCCTCATCCACTTATCCTTCCTCTCATCCATCCATCCTTCCCCTCCATCCCTCATCCTTCCCCTCATCCATCTTTCCTCTCATCAATCATCCAGCTACCCTTCTACCCATACAGCCAGCTATTTACATTTTCTCTCCATCCTTCCCCTCACTCATCAATCCATCTATCCTCTCCCATTATCCATTTATTCAATCTTTCATTCACCCTTTCACTAATTCATCCAGCCATTCACATATCCCTTCACGTACTTACACGCCCACCTTTCCATATTAATTTTGAGCTGAGCCCTTTTGAGAAGAGGCCCATCAAGAACTTCACCCTCGCTGCAGGGGCCGTTCCAGGACTGGGACAGAAGCCACCCAGGGCGGAGACAGGATCCACCACAGGGGGGGATAAGAGCAATCACAGGCGGGGTGGACTGGAGCCACAACATGCGGGACAGGAGCCATCACAGGCGGGGGTGGACTGGAGCCACAACAAGGGGGGACAGGAGCCATCACAGGCGGGGGTGGACTGGAGCCACAACATGGGGGAACAGGAGCCATCACAGGCGGGGGTGGACTGGAGCCACCACATGGGGGACAGGAGCCATCACAGGCGGGGGTGGACTGCAGCCACCACATGGGGGGACAGGAGCAGGAGTCATCACAGGGGAGGGAACGTGACCCATCAGGGTGGGCACAGGGGTGGGCATGCAGTATTCTAGTATCATCTTGGGCTTCTCACCCCCTCCTGCACAAGACAACGAGAAGACAGGCTCTCTGTCCAAAATGCCATCCCCCACTGTGATGTACAGTACTTACAGGAGATACTCTAAGAGAACTGATTGAACTGATTGTCCTCCATACTTTGTTAATAGGTGTGGGTGCGATTGTGCCATTTCTTTATTGTATTACATTATGCATGTTTGAAGAACCGAGGTTTGCTTACAAATTAGTGACAGTAATTAAGCTCGGTGAAGAGAAGCAGGTGCTGCCTCGGTGTAATCAGGGGTGAAATCTGGCCGAGTCTAGGATGTTTGGGGCCCAGAAATGGAACATGTGAGCCCCCCTCTAAAAAGCAGATACAAGACGCATTCAGGGCTGTTTGCATGTGAATGGATGCCCCCTGCTCCTGAACCTGCAGCCCCTCCCTCTGTCACCTTCAAGCACCTCTTAACAGCTCATCAAGGGCTGGAGGTGTGAGGGTTGCCATCCCGCTGTGCCTCTACAGTGCTGCTGGGGGTCTGAGCTTTCATACAGCATCGGAGTCAAGAAGGGAGGTGGGGGCAAGCTGTGCCTGGTTAAAATTACAGACAAATGGTAGGTGCAGGGGCGTGGTGACCACCGGCGTGCTTGGTAACTTCCGGATTCAGCCAGCCACTCGCCCACCCGGAAATGCTTTAGCAGAAGGTCTGTGCGGGCTGGGCAGGACTGCATCCAAATTGCAACATCCTGCATCACTCCTCCGGTTTTCCGTTGCCATGGATGGTACCAGTGAGTGACAGAGCAGTCTGGTAAAAAATAAAACGAAAGCTGCAGGTGTGCTTCTCAGCCACGCGCAGCCTCGCTCTTGGTGTCCTCGTGCAGGTGACATCACCCACCCGCCTCGCCTATTGGGGCTCCAAAGTTGTCCAATGTGGGGTGAGCTGTCGTAAGCGCTGACTGACGTGCAGTCCTTCGTTTATAATGGAGACGGAAAACTCCCAGAATGCAGAGCACCGTGAGCTTTAAAACCTGCACTTGACCAGTCACCTATAATCGACTTGGATCTGTGTACCCAGCAGGCAGAGAGAGGCCTGAGTGAGCAGGCACTGTCCCAGCAGATGCGCCCAATTATGCGGCACTAACTGCATTGTTTCCTTAGCAAAACAGCCCTCGCGGTCCCGTTTTTGAATGGTGGACTCGGTTTTGATTTAGCAGGGTGGACGGCGTCCACCCTGAAAAACCCTCGGAAATAAGTGGGTGGATGCCGTCCACCCGCGTGGTACCCCGACTCGTGCCCTGGCCATCCTGTTCTTTAAACAATGTTCAAAAACGGTCCATTACACATACTATGTGCTTATCTTACCTCCTACCGCTGGCCGGCGTGGAGGGCACTCGCGTTCTTCAAGCACGGTGTCTGCTTCAAGCTAATTGTGGGGAAAACAGAAAAAAGCCTAGTTAGACAAGTGGGTGATTCATTCGATTCTGGTAAGAAGGAACTTTTATCTGTTAAACTTTCCCATCAAGATTGCTTGCACGAAAAACTACCGTCTGAGAAAGCCACCTACTAAGAATCCCGTGTTGCCTTTTTTGCACATTAAACAGCACACATTTTAAAATAAAGCATCACTCTTGCAAATAAACTGATTAAAAAGATTCTGATATACAAAGCATTTAACTCCTTAGCAACAGCATGTCATTAAACAAAAACATGCACGGTCTATCAGGGTGTAAACATTATTTAATGGTCTGTAATCAACCCTTGTTACAGTGTGAAGTAAATGTGCAGAAGAAGCGCATTGGGAATACACAGAACAAACAAGTACCTGCAGCAGAAGTGGGACAAATCCTACTATGATGAGCACCAGAGGAAGGTGAGGGGGTTTGCGGCCCTGCTGTGCTTCACACGATAAGCCAATGATTAGTTGCATGTGTAGGTGCAAGGACGGTATGTGACGTCCAGGTGCTGTGCTAAACTAAACAAACATAGAAATGAAGTAGTATGGTGGTGTCTTAGCACATGTGCAGTATTCCAAAGCAAATAGCATTGCAAACAAAGGGTGTTAAAGAAGGGCATTGTACACAGAGAAACTAAGGGGCATATTAGCAAGAAGAGGCGATAATTATCGCTAACCCAGGTTTGCAGAATTTTTTTTATCGCCGTCTATCGCTGGATTTCATCGCTCATCTCTAAGGCGATAAAAAAATCCAGTGATAGCGGCGAGCACCAGAAATAGCGTGGGAATACCAGTGGTAAATTAACTGAGCTAATGAAAAGCTTGCTAAGAGGCAAGTGTGTACTTAACCTAACAATCCAACCCCCCATTGACAAGATGGCTAAGTCTAGTTTTATCAGGCGTTAAAATCAAGCGATAATCTCAGTTAGCGAGACTTTTTTTATTGCTTCGCGGGCATTGATAATAGTGGGAAGTTGTGTTTGCAACTATTTCCCTTTACTTTTAGCGAGGAATGCCTACTTTGCATCGCTGACATGCAAAGCGGCAAAAAAACGGGTGCTATAGCCAGTAAACTGTCGCTAACAGCCGTTTGCGACAGCTTGCTAATAGGGCGATAAAAATAACGCCGCTTTACTGGCAAAAAGTGCTGCTAAAGCTGCGATACAGCCCTTGATAATATGCCCCAAAATTCCAATAAAGAAAACAGAAAATAAATGTTCAAATGCTCATTTCCCCATGATTTACATTTGAGAATGTTTTGACAAATGAATATTCTGTAAACGTAAATTTGAGAAGAAGAATCTTTCTGGGATCCTCCGTCAATCAATGCGATGTTAGAAATGTAATCAAAACATAGAGGGAAACCTTCAAGTGTAGATCTTTGACCTCTCTAAGGTGGTCTTTTTGATTTAGGTCCCTATCAGAGGAAAGCCATGGAACTGTCTGCCACATACCTTCTTAAATCTGAGATCAGTTTAATGATAAGAACGAATATTGTGAATTAAAACCATCCATCACAGTTGTGAAAGCTAAACGTTTGACAATCGTTCGTGCATTAAATAATTAGTACGTTTGTGTATTCATTATTTTGTTCATACACCCACCCTGGTATTTTATATTAATGCTGACACTGTTTCAGCTACTCCAGGTATCCTGACTGATACAGATACGAAGAATGGCTTCATTAAGCCACTTTGAAGGCATATGCCCAGTTGTTCTGCAAGTATAAACAAATCTCTATCTTACTGCTCGCTGCCTATTACAGTTCCTGAAAACAACAGTGATTCGTATGACCTTTGTAAAATAATGTGATAATTAGTGACTATTTCTGATTGTATCACCATTTTTTGGAAGACATGCAATGGCTGAAAAAAATAGAAAGATATATTCAGATGCATCAACAGGTTTTACGTTCTCAATTAGATACTGAGAAAAAACGCTCATCTTTTCACAGTCTGCATGCATTATGAAAGCACTATAAATTGCCGACTCAAGGAGGCCTTGTTATGAAGCACGTTCTGAGCCATCTCAAATGGCTCAGTGGTGTGGCCTGACTGATGAGTTATGACATCGTACCTCGTCCTGCCGTGGCCCAGTCACCTGTGAACCAAACAGAGGAAACCAGCTGGAACAACCCCTGTCTGCCCTGTGGCAAGAGAGAAATTACCTGAAGTGTGAGGCAGACTGTCATGGCTTCCAAGGTTAAACTGGAAGCACCACTTACCTAGGTGACTCGTGTGCGATGGCCTGGCCGGGTCTGACTTTGAGGAGTGGACAGATGCCTGGCCGCACCCACACTACAATACTCACTGCCCTGCTTGCTATTATCTGTCATGGAGAGGTAGAGCTGAGTAGAGGCACCTGCAGCGAGGTACACAGGCATCTCCAGTCAGAGGTCGAAGTGGGAAAAAAAAAGTAGGGGAACTGTGGGTGGAGAATCAGGGGGCGGGAATAACCGAAGATTGAATCAGTGGGCGGAGTCAAGGGTGTGGCTAGAAATAGCAAAACATACCAATTTTTTGTACGTTTAGCATTTCACTGACCAGTTACAGCTTATAACGTTATTTAATTAAAACAATGGATAAACATGTTTATTTGAGGTTTAATTCAGGAAAAAACAAACACTCATAGGGAATTCAAGTTTATGTAAAGCGTGTGAAATATAAGCAGGAACAACATGTTACCTTAATGCTTTCACTCTCATTGTTCAGAAATCCATGATAATTTTTTGTCTCAAACATTGAGGTCATGAATACAGGGCTCCTCCTGTACACATGTGTTAAGCAGGGCTCAGAAGAGAAAGGGACTCTTCAGGAGAATCTAGACTCACGGAAACCCACAAAGGCTCCTTCATATTCATGTCAGCCAGTTAGCTACTCAATCATAATATAGTAAAAAGAACAACTGGTGGACAGAATGCAGAACAATATCATACATTCACCCCAGTACAGAGATCTGGGCCTAAATCCATCGTTTTTTTGCTCACCATGCCATTCCAGTTTGGACCCAGCCATATGCAAATCAGTCTTGATCCTGCACCCAATGGGAACAGTCCAGCCCGAACTGCCAGGCCAAGTCCTCCCTGGACTTGAAACAAGCATCCTAGGACCGGTTTCGGGCTTTCAGCCCTCATCAGCCAGGATAGCTTAATTCCAGTGGCATGGAGAGCACGGGACTCATGTCTGAGCATACCTGTCCCACTCGGGTGACAAATGCAAACAAGCATTGGAAATGCAATAGGGCTCGCATTAGGAAAGTTTGAGCTATTGGTGTTATCTTTTTTTAAAAATTTTTTTTTAAAGTTTTATTATTTTATTGCAAGGAAATACAGCAAAGCATTATAATAAACAACACACAAAAAACTATAAAAAAAAGAAGAGCAGAGTGTCATCAAAAAAAGAAAATCAAATTATATGATAATTTTTTAACAGAAAACAGTTTGGAATAACAACTATAGAGTACATAAGAATTAAATCAAATCCACTCGGCAATTGGTGCCCATATTTTTTCCCCCATGATTCTTTTTTTTACCCCCTTGAGCTTATAGATAGCAGATTCCATATTAAACATAAATAATAATTTTTCCTTCCACATAAAGAACGTGGGGGGATCCTGACTAATCCATTCTTTGGTGATACAAGATCTAATTGCGGCCATACATAAAAATAGAAAATAAGAGATTGGTCTAGGCCGAGTAGTAGTGTGGTCTATACCAAGCAATACTAATTCATTAGTTAACTTTATTTTACATTTCAAAATAATAGACAAAAAATGATAATTTAGGACATAAAAAGAACATATGCAATTCATCGGCTGCGTACAATCCGCATCGGCTGCAATTCGTGCCTGCCGATGTACTCCATTTACCTACTTTTTTAGGAGTATAATAAAGGCTGTGGATACACATGAAGTGTTGGGATTTCATCATCCCGGTTATAAGACATTCTGCAGCCATTCTTATTGACAATAAAATATCCACATCTACTATGCCTAGACTGTTGGCCCATTTAATCTGGCATTGGCCTAAATCATCCCCAAATTCCTGCATTAGACTTGAATATATAGCACCTATTCGAGGTTTTCTTTGTAAAAGCTCTAATAAAGAATTTTTAATCGGTGGAATTGCGGGATGGCCCTGTAAGAAGCTACGAAGTTGTAGGTATTTAAAAAAATCATTTCTTCCCACAGAAAAATTGGTCATTAAATCCTGAAACGAAATCATTTGCCCATTACAAAATAAATCACCCAGATGCTTTATTCCTTTCTGCTGCCACCTAAACATAATTAAATCATAAAAAAATTCCGGAAATAGCTCCATTGATATAAGAGGAGTATAGAAATGTAATTTCGCTAATTTAATATGTTATTGCTATTGGTGTTATCAATGAATTATTTTTATTTATGTGTTTTTTTAAAAATAGCTAAATTAATAGCTTTATCATTTACAATGCCAATAGTTATAACTTTCGCAAATGTGACACCTATAGCATTTGCAATGCAACATGTTTTGTATTAACGTGACTTAGATGTATTGATATTACAAATAACAATGGCTTTTAATTTTGTTAAATAATTAATACTTAATTATTTATTTACTTTGTAATGGCAATAGCTTAAACTTTTGTAAATAACATTTGTGAAGATTATGTTCAGTGTTTTTTATTGTGACGAAAATCCAAGAACAGAAGTGAAATATTAACATCTTTTTGTGATTTGTAATAAAGCGTGAAAGCTTGAAAAATTGAAAGAACATATTTGAACCAGTGATGCTGTGGTTGCGCTGAGTGGTGTGTGCATCGGTGTAGCTGTTTGGTGGGTGCATTGGTGGAGCTTAGTTGGAGCATCGGTGGAGCTGTATGGTGGGTGCCACGGCGGAGCTGTGTGGTGGGTGCCACGGCAGAGCTGTGTGGTGGGTGCCACGGCTGAGCTGTGTGTTGGGTGCATTGGTGGAGCTGTGTGGTGGGTGCATTGGTGGAGCTTAGTTGGAGCATCGGTGGAGCTGTGTGGTGGGTGCCTCGGCGGAGCAGTGTGGTGGGTGCCTCGGCGGAGCTGTGTGGTCGGTGCCTCGGCGGAGCTGTGTGGTGGGTGCCTCGGCGGAGCTGTGTGGTGGGTGCCTCGGCAGAGCTGTGAGGTGGGTGCCTCGGCGGAGCTGTGTGGTGGGTGCCTCGGCAGAGCTGTGTGGTGGGTGCCTCGGCGGAGCTGTGTGGTGGGTGCCTCGGCGGAGCTGTGTGGTGGGTGCATCGGTGGAGCTGTCGGTGGAGCTGTGTGGTGGCTGCATCGCTGGAGCTGTGTGATGGGTGCATCGCTGGAGCTGTGTAGGTGGAGCTGTGTGGTGGGTGTATCGGTGGAGCTGTGTCGGTGGAGCTGTGTGGTGGGTGCATCAGTGGAGCTGTGTGGTGGATGCATCGGTGGAGCTGTGTAGGTGGAGCTGTGTGGTGGGTGCATCGGTGGAGCTGTGTCGGTGGAGCTGTGTCGGTGGAGCTGTGTGGTGGGTGCATCGGTGGAGTTGGGTGGAGGGTGCATCGGTGGAGCTGTGTAGGTGGAGCTGTGTGGTGGGTGCATCGCTGGAGCTGTGTAGGTGGAGCTGTGTAGTGGGTGCATCGGTGGAGCTGTGTAGTTGGAGCTGTATGGTGGGTGCATCGGTGGAGCTGTGTGGTGGGTGCATCGGTGGAGCTGTGTAGGTGGAGCTGTGTGGAGGGTGCATCGGTGGAGCTGTGTGGTGGGTGCATCGGTAGAGCTGTGTGGTGTGTGCATCGGTGGAGCTGTGTAGTGGGTGCCTCGGTGGAGCTGTGTGGTGGGTGCCTCGGTGGAGCTGTGTGGTGGTTGCATCAGTGGAGCTGTGTGGTGGTTGCATCGGTGGAGCTGTGTGGTGGTTGCAACAGTGGAGCTGTGTACGTGGAGCTGTGTGGTGGGTGCGTCGGTGGAGCTGTGTCGGTGGAGCTGTGTGGTGGGTGCATCGGTGGAGCTGTGTGGTGGATGCATCGGTGGATCTGTGTGGTGGATGCATCGGAGGAGCTGTGTGGTGGGTGCATCGGTGGAGTTGGGTGGTGGAGCTGTGTGGTGGGTGCATCGCTGGAGCTGTGTAGGTGGATCTGTGTGGTGGGTGCACCGGTGGAGCTGTGTAGTGGGTGCATCGGTGGAGCTGTGTAGTTGGAGCTGTATGGTGGGTGCATCGGTGGAGCTGTGTGGTGGGTGCATCGGTGGAGCTGTGTGGAGGGTGCATTGGTGGAGCTGTGTGGTGGTTGCATCGGTGGAGCTGTGTGGTGGTTGCATCGGTGGAGCTGTGTAGGTGGAGCTGTGTGGTGGGTGCGTCGGTGGAGCTGTGTCGGTGGAGCTGTGTCGGTGGAGCTGTGTGGTGGGTGCATCGGTGGAGTTGGGTGGTGGGTGCATCAGTGGATCTGTGTGGTGGATGCATCGGTGGATCTGTGTGGTGGATGCATCGGTGGAGCTGTGTGGTGGGTGCATCGGTGGAGCTGTGTGGTGGGTGCATCGGTGGAGTTGGGTGGTGGGTGCATCGGTGGATCTGTGTGGTGGATGCATCGGTGGATCTGTGTGGTGGATGCATCGGTGGAGCTGTGTGGTGGGTGCATCGGTGGAGCTGTGTGGTGGGTGCATCGGTGGAGCTGTGTGGTGGGTGCATCGGTGGAGCTGTGTAGGTGGAGCTGTGTGGTGGGTGCATCGCTGGAGCTGTGTAGGTGGAGCTGTGTGGTGGGTGCACCGGTGGAGCTGTGTAGTGGGTGCATCGGTGGAGCTGTGTAGTTGGAGCTGTATGGTGGGTGCATCGGTGGAGCTGTGTGGTGGGTGCATCGGTGGAGCTGTGTAGGTGGAGCTGTGTGGAGGGTGCATCGGTGGAGCTGTGTGGTGGGTGCATCGGTGGAGCTGTGTAGTGGGTGCATCAGTGGAGCTGTGTAGTGGGTGCCTCGGTAGAGCTGTGTGGTGGGTGCCTCGGTGGAGCTGTGTGGTGGGTGCCTCGGTGGAGCTGTGTGGTGGGTGCATCAGTGGAGCTGTGTGGTGGGTGCATCGGTGGAGCTGTGTAGGTGGAGCTGTGTGGTGGGTGCGTCGGTGGAGCTGTGTGGTGGGTGCGTTGGTGGAGCTGTGTTGGTGGAGCTGTGTGGTGGGTGCATCGGTGGAGTTGGGTGGTGGGTGCATCGGTGGAGCTGTGTGGTGGATGCATCAGTGGATCTGTGTGGTGGATGCATCGGTGGAGCTGTGTGGTGGGTGCATCGGTGGAGCTGTGTGGTGGGTGCATCGGTGGAGTTGGGTGGTGGGTGCATCGGTGGAGCTGTGTGGTGGATGCATCGGTGGAGCTGTGTGGTGGATGCATCGGTGGAGCTGTGTGGTGGGTGCATCGGTGGAGCTGTGTGGTGGGTGCATCGGTGAAGCTTAGTGGATGCATTGGTGGAGCTGTGTGGTGGGTGTATTGGTGGAGCTTAGTTGGAGCATCGATGGAGCTGGGTGGTGGGTGCATCTGTGGAGCTGGGTGGTGGGTGCATCTGTGAAGCTGGGTGGTGGGTGCATCTGTGGAGCTTGGTGGTGGGTGCATCTGTGGAGCTGGGTGGAGGGTGCATCTGTGGAGGTGGGTGCATCGGTGGAGCTGTGTGGTGGGTGCATCGGTGGACCTGTGTGGTGGGTGCATCGGTGGACCTGTGTGGTGGGTGCATCGGCGGAGCTGTGTGATGGGTGCATCGGCGGAGCTGTGTGGTGGGTGCCTCGGCGAAGCTGTGTGGTGGGTGCCTCGGCGGAGCTGTGTGGTGGGTGCCTCGGCGGAACTGTGTGGTGGTTGCCTCGGCGTAGCTGTGTGGTGGGTGCATCGGTGGAGCTGTATGGTGGGTGCAACGGTGGAGCTGTAGTGTGGGTGCAACGGTGGAGCTGTATGGTGGGTGTATCGGTGGAGCTGTGTGGTGGAGCTGTGTGGAGGGTGCATCGGTGGAGCTGTGTGGTGGGTGCATCGGTGGAGCTGTGTGGTGGTTGCATCGGTGGAGCTGTGTGGTGGTTGCATCGGTGGAGCTGTGTAGGTGGAGCTGTGTGGTGGGTGCGTCAGTGGAGCTGTGTCGGTGGAGTGGAGCTGTGTGGTGGGTGCATCGGTGGAGTTGGGTGGTGGGTGCATCGGTGGAGCTGTGTGGTGGATGCATCGGTGGATCTGTGTGGTGGATGCATCGGTGGAGCTGTGTGGTGGGTGCATCGGTGGAGCTGTGTGGTGGGTGCATCGGTGGAGCTGTGTGGTGGGTGCATCGGTGGAGCTGTGTAGGTGGAGCTGTGTGGTGGGTGCATCGCTGGAGCTGTGTAGGTGGAGCTGTGTGGTGGGTGCACCGGTGGAGCTGTGTAGTTGGAGCTGTATGGTGGGTGCATCGGTGGAGCTGTGTGGTGGGTGCATCGGTGGAGCTGTGTAGGTGGAGCTGTGTGGAGGGTGCATCGGTGGAGCTGTGTGGTGGGTGCATCGGTGGAGCTGTGTAGGTGGAGCTGTGTGGAGGGTGCATCGGTGGAGCTGTGTGGTGGGTGCATCAGTGGAGCTGTGTAGTGGGTGCCTCGGTAGAGCTGTGTGGTGGGTGCCTCGGTGGAGCTGTGTGGTGGGTGCCTCGGTGGAGCTGTGTGGTGGGTGCATCAGTGGAGCTGTGTGGTGGGTGCATCAGTGGAGCTGTGTGGTGGGTGCATCGGTGGAGCTCTGTAGGTGGAGCTGTGTGGTGGGTGCGTCGGTGGAGCTGTGTCGGTGAAGCTGTGTGGTGGGTGCATCGGTGGAGTTGGGTGGTGGGTGCATCGGTGGAGCTGTGTGGTGGATGCATCGGTGGATCTGTGTGGTGGATGCATCGGTGGAACTGTGTGGTGGGTGCATCGGTGGAGCTGTGTGGTGGGTGCATCGGTGGAGTTGGGTGGTGGGTGCATCGGTGGAGCTGTGTGGTGGATGCATCGGTGGAGCTGTGTGGTGGATGCATCGGTGGAGCTGTGTGGTGGGTGCATCGGTGGAGCTGTGTGGTGGGTGCATCGGTGGAGCTGTGTGGTGGGTGCATCGGTGGAGCTGTGTGGTGGGTGCATCGGTGGAGCTGTGTGGTGGGTGCATTGGTGGAGCTTAGTTGGAGCATCGATAGAGCTGGGTGGTGGGTGCATCTGTGGAGCTTGGTGGTGGGTGCATCTGTGGAGCTGGGTGGTGGGTGCATCTGTGGTGGTGGGTGCATCTGTGGAGGTGGGTGCATCGGTGGAGCTGTGTGGTGGGTGCATCGTTGGAGCTGTGTGGTGGGTGCATCGGCGGAGCTGTGTGGTGGGTGCCTCGGCGGAGCAGTGTGGTGGGTGCCTCGGCGGAGCAGTGTGGTGGGTGCCTCGGCGAAGCTGTGTGGTGGGTGCCTCGGCGAAGCTGTGTGGTGGGTGCATCGGTGGAGCTGTGTAGGTGGAGCTGTGTGGAGGGTGCATCGGTGGAGCTGTGTGGTGGGTGCATCAGTGGAGCTGTGTAGTGGGTGCCTCGGTAGAGCTGTGTGGTGGGTGCCTCGGTGGAGCTGTGTGGTGGGTGCCTCGGTGGAGCTGTGTGGTGGGTGCATCAGTGGAGCTGTGTGGTGGGTGCATCAGTGGAGCTGTGTGGTGGGTGCATCGGTGGAGCTGTGTAGGTGGAGCTGTGTGGTGGGTGCGTCGGTGGAGCTGTGTCGGTGGAGCTGTGTGGTGGGTGCATCGGTGGAGTTGGGTGGTGGGTGCATCGGTGGAGCTGTGTGGTGGATGCATCTGTGGATCTGTGTGGTGGATGCATCGGTGGAGCTGTGTGGTGGGTGCATCGGTGGAGCTGTGTGGTGGGTGCATCGGTGGAGTTGGGTGGTGGGTGCATCGGTGGAGCTGTGTGGTGGATGCATCGGTGGAGCTGTGTGGTGGATGCATCGGTGGAGCTGTGTGGTGGGTGCATCGGTGGAGCTGTGTGGTGGGTGCATCGGTGGAGCTGTGTGGTGGGTGCATCGGTGGAGCTGTGTGGTGGGTGCATCGGTGGAGCTGTGTGGTGGGTGCATCGGTGGAGCTGTGTGGTGGGTGCATTGGTGGAGCTTAGTTGGAGCATCGATGGAGCTGGATGGTGGGTGCATCTGTGGAGCTTGGTGGTGGGTGCATCTGTGGAGCTGGGTGGTGGGTGCATCTGTGGTGGTGGGTGCATCTGTGGAGGTGGGTGCATCGGTGGAGCTGTGTGGTGGGTGCATCGTTGGAGCTGTGTGGTGGGTGCATCGGCGGAGCTGTGTGGTGGGTGCCTCGGCGGAGCAGTGTGGTGGGTGCCTCGGCGGAGCAGTGTGGTGGGTGCCTCAGCGAAGCTGTGTGATGGGTGCCTCGGCGAAGCTGTGTGGTGGGTGCCTCGGCGGAACTGTGTGGTGGTTGCCTCGGCGGAGCTGTGTGGTGGGTGCATCGGTGGAGCTGTGTGGTGGGTGCAACGGCGGAGCTGTATGGTGGGTGCAACGGTGGAGCTGTGTGGTGGATGCATCGGTGGAGCTGTGTGGTGGGTGCATCGGTGGAGCTGTGTGGTGGGTGCATCGGTGGAGCTGTGTGGTGGGTACATCGGTGAAGCTTAGTGGATGCATTGGTGGAGCTGTGTGGTGGGTGCATTGGTGGAGCTTAGTTGGAGCATCGATGGAGCTGGGTGGTGGGTGCATCTGTGGAGCTTGGTGGTGGGTGCATCTGTGGAGCTGGGTGGTGGGTGCATCTGTGGAGGTGGGTGCATCGGTGGAGCTTTGTGGTGGGTGCATCGTTGGAGCTGTGTGGTGGGTGCATCCGTGGACCTGTGTGGTGGGTGCATCGGCGGAGCTGTGTGGTGGGTGCATCAGCGGAGCTGTGTGGTGGGTGCCTCGGCGAAGCTGTGTGGTGGGTGCCTCGGCGAAGCTGTGTGGTGGGTGCCTCGGCGAAGCTGTGTGGTGGGTGCCTCGGCGGAACTGTGTGGTGGTTGCCTTGGCGGAGCTGTGTGGTGGGTGCATCTGTGGAGCTGTATGGTGGGTGCAACGGTGGAGCTGTATGGTGGGTGCATCGGTGGAGCTGTGTCGGTGGAGCTGTGTGGTGGCTGCATCGCTGGAGCTGTGTGATGGGTGCATCGCTGCAGCTGTGTAGGTGGAGCTGTGTGGTGGGTGCATCGGTGGAGCTGTGTGGTGGGTGCATCGGTGGAGCTGTGTGGTGGGTGCATCAGTGGAGCTGTGTCGGTGGAGCAGTGTGGTGGGTGCATCGGTGGATCTGTGTTGGTGGAGCTGTGTGGTGGGTGCATCAGTGGAGCTGTGTGGTGGGTGCATCAGTGGAGCTGTATAGGTGGAGCTGTGTGGTGGGTGCATCGGTGGAGCTGTGTGGTGGGTGCATCGGTGGAGCTGTGTGGTGGGTGCATCGGTGGGGCTGTGTGGTGGGTGCATCGGTGGAGCTGTGTGGTGGGGGCATCTGTGGAGCTGTGTGGTTGGGGCATGTGTAGTGGGGGCATGTGTGGTGGGTGAATCGGTGAAGGTGTGTGGTGGGTGCATCGGTGGAGGTGTGTGGTGGGTGCATCGGTGGAGCTGTGTGGTGGGTGCATCGGTGGAGCTGTGAGGTGGGTGCATCGGTGGAGCTGTGTGGTGGGTGCATCGGTGGAGCTGTGTGGTGGGTGCCTCGGTGGAGCTGTGTGGTGGGTGCCTCGGTGGATCTGTGTGGTGGGTGCCTCGGTGGAGCTGTGTGGTGGGTGCATCGGTGGAGCTGTGTGGTGGGTGCATCGGTGGAGCTGTGTGGTGGGTGCATCGGTGGAGCTGTGTGGTGGTTGCATCGGTGGAGCTGTGTAGGTGGAGTTGGGTGGTGGGTGCATCGGTGGAGCTGTGTCGGTGGAGCTGTGTGGTGGGTGCATCAGTGGAGCTGTGTGGTGGGTGCCTCGGTGGAGCTGTGTGGTGGGTGCCTTGGTGGAGCTGTGTAGGTGAAGCTGTGTGGTGGGAGCCTTAACGGAAATTACAACTCTCAAAACAAAAAAAATCTATCCTTTAACGATGCTGGATAAATTATGACAAGTGCTTGCTACTGTTCCAACAGATACATGCAGAAAAATATGTAGGACGTTATTCTGGAAGGAAAACTAAATCACAGAAAAGAAAAGAGTACGAACCGTAAATGAGAGAGGTTTGTTTGTTAACATCTGCATTGGGAGAAGGTTTTTAAGCAGAGCATAAACAGTTGTTGCAGCAAGGGGCGGGAAGATTAGGAGACAAAACTGAAAATACGGCCGGCAGGCAGTGAATAATTAGGAGGTGACAAATGACCTGGGACGGCTGCCTTTGATGTGGTAATGCGAGGCAGGCAGGCAGATGGCTGGTGGCATTGTGCACGCGCTTTTTAGGGCTTGCGCTTGCGCAATGACCTAAAAAGCACATGCACTCAAAGGAATCGCCAGTGGAATCGCCAGTGGTGGTTAAACACTGGATAAGCCCCCATAGAGCTTCCAGCTGTGCGCATGCACACAGCAGGTGAGCCCTAAAAAGAACAATTGATGGACAGAATGCAGAACAATGTCATACATTCACCCCAGTTCAGAGATCTGGGCTTAAATCCATCGTTTTTTGCTCACCATGCCATTCCAGTTTGGACCCAGCCATATGCAAATCAGTCTAGATTCTGCGCCCAATGGGAACAGTCCAGCCGGAACTGCCAGGCCATATGTATTCAAGTGTCCTTTCATTCGGAAAGTGAACACAAAGCAGTAGCCACTGAACTATGCACATAACATATTGCTTTTTGATATGCATGGTACATGTTCTTTGCAGCAGGCATATTACCCCTCTGCACTACCATGGATGAGTAAAACAGCCACTAGACAAAACATGGTCCCATCTCTCTCCAGCATGTACATTGATCACCAAAGTTATCTTGGCACTTATATTGTTGACCGAAACCTGCTGAATATACAAAGAACTTTGCAGTGTTTTTAAAACTCCTGCACTTCTACAAAACCGGTCCCCCCCAACTAAACTGGCCCCCTACCCTTCAAGTCGCCCTGGGAAACACCTGCTCCTGCCCTTTCACTGCTCCTGTCCAGTCCGTACTCCTGCTCATGGTCGATCAACACTCCTACTTCATCAATTCCCCTGCCCCGCCTTTCTTCAGGCTGTCACTTCTACTGCCCGTCACTTCTCCTGCCCTGTTCACTGCTCCTGCCATGTTCACTGCTCATGCCCTGTTCACTGCTCCTGCCCTGTTCACCGATCCTGCCCTGTTCACCGCTCCTGCCCTGTTCACCGCTCCTGCCCGGTCACTGCTCCTGCTCATGCCTAATCACTGCTTCTGCCCCGCACCTCTCCTGCCCGGTCACTTCTCCTGCCCGGTCACTGCTCCTGTCCTGTTGCCTCTCCTGTCCTGTTGCCTCTACTTCCCCGTCACTTCTCCTGTTCCAGTCACTTCTCCTGTCCCATCACTTCTCCTTCTCCTGTCCCGTCACTTCTCCTGTCCCGTCACTTCTGCCCCATTCCTTGATCCTGCCCCATTCACTGCTCCTACCCCATTCACTGCTCCTGCCCCGTTCACTGCTCCTGCCTCGTTCACTGCTCCTGCCCCGTTCACTGCTCCTGCCTGGTTACCACTCCGGCTCATGCCTAATCACCGCTCCTGCCCGATTTCTTCTACTGCTTTGTCACTTCTCCTGCCCCGTCACCTCTCCTGCCCATCACCTCCCTTGCCCCATCACTTCTCCTGCCCCGTCACCTCTCCTGCCCCACCATCTCTCCTGCCCCGTCACCTCTCCTGCCCCGTCACCTCTCCTGCCCTGTCACCTATCCTGCCCCGTCACTTCTCCTGCCCCGTCACTTCTCTTGCCCGGTCACCTCTCCTGTCCAGTTACCTCTCCTGCCTAGTCACCTCTCCTTTCCTGTTGCCTCTCCTGCCCCGTCACTGCTCCTGACCCATCACTTTTCCTGCCTCGTCACATTTCCTACCCTGTCACTTTTTTCTGCCCCGTCACTTTTCCTGTCCCGTTACCGCTCGTGTCCGTTCACTGCTTCTGCCCGTTCACTGCTCCTGTCCGGTCAGCACTCCTGCCCGATCACCGCTCCTGTCCCATCACTTCTCCTGCCCCATTCACTGCTCTTATCTGTTCACTGCCCCTATCCGTTCACTGCTCCTGCCGGTTACTGCTCCTGCCTATGCCTAATCACCGCTCCCGCCCCATCACTTCTCCGGCCCCCATCACCTCTCCTTTCCGATACTTCTCCTGCCCGGTCACCTCTCCTGCCCTAGTACCTCTCCGTTCCTGTCGCTCCTGTCCCCTCTTCTGTCTGGTCACTGCTCCTGCCCAATTAACTCTGAGTACAACATTAACCAATTACACATGGTGTCAAGTTCCCCACACACTCTGTCTGGGGAAAGCTCCTCTGTAATCACCAACTCCGATCTCACTGGCATTTGATATGCTAAAGGCAGAGGGCGGGCGCATTGTCATTTGAAAGGGGGTAATCAGCCTCAATCGAAATGGCAATGGGCCTGCCCTCGGTCTGTGCGAGCTTAGGGGGGCAGGGGCTGCTGCAGCCTCTGGAGTTCACAGAGAAGTGCGAGCAGCCCCTGGAATCTAATGAAAAAAGTTATTGTTTTTAAGTCGGACTATTCTTGCCATCCTGGGATGCTTTTTGGAAAGTAAGAAGTAGGGGAACGGACTGAAATTATTTTTAGAAGTAGGGGCATGCCGTGCCCTTCCGTTCCCGCCCACTTCTGCCACTATCTCCAGTACACCATAAGGCCCACAGCAGGAGGAAAGTTGTGTCTTCCTGCAATGCCTGCAGTGCCCGAAAGAGACAAACGAGGCCCGTAGCAATCAGGAAGAGCTGCCTGGCCTATCAGTAATCGTCCACAGAGCCACCTAGTGGTCAGTAAGAGGGACCTGGCTTTAAAAAACACAATAAATAGAACTGAAAGCTTTTGCAAACAACCGGCAAGCAACAATGCTAAGGCTGCGGCGGCCTAGAGTGACAATAAGTACAATACTACCAGAAGGGAGCAGAGAGCACCACATGTCCCTGGTGGCTGATTGATTCTACCACAAGGAGAAACAGACACTGCTAGTTTCCTCAGGCAAATGAGACTATTTTACCTCCACAAGGCCCTGCAAATCAGCCAGCAGCACCCTGAATGCCATAAACCCACCAGTGTTCTCCTACCTCCAACGTATGCTGCCAGGAGCCAGCAACAACAGTCACCAGGTACAAGAGTGTGGTGTGCCGCTAGAAGATAGACTGCTTGCTCAAGTCTGACTACGTTCGCAGGAGAGACAGACTGGCACAAGGCCGGACAGGCACACCCTTAGTGATGAATGCACGAGAGAGTGGCTCTCTACCACCGCTGCAAGTGAGAGGAGCAGGGATACTCTCCCTGAGCATTGTTACCCATCAGGCACCCAAGAGGCACCCAAGAGAAGAGAGCGTAGTAAAGGCATTTCCCCTGCCCGAATGCAGGGGAAAAAACCTCTACATCGCCAATACAACAGCACCGCCCCACAGTGGGCCAGGGCCAATCAAGGAAATGCCCCAACACTGCCATAATGCTGCGTCATACGTTGGCACATTACTAGCAAGAGGAGAGCTGCGCATCCCCAAGTGGCAAGCGGCCACTTCCGCAACACGGAGAAGAGAATGTGGCACAATGCCACATCAAGAAGGAATTGGCATTTCGAGAGGCATTTAGTTAAATCTAAATGCGTTTTGTGTTGGATGTATTAAAGATTAATTCATTATTTCTAACACTTTTATGATATTCTTGCTGAAATAACAAGTTCAGTCCATAAAATTTGACACTTTTCACAAATACTTTTGTGTTTTTCATTGATGATGCAAGCTTTAAATGTTTTTTGTATTTGTTTCATGTTTGTATTCATTTAGTGATCTTGTCGTTTGTTGTAATTTGTTGCAAATAATTCTTATTCTGACGTATGTTCAGTTTGTTTGTGACTGTGAATTGTGTTATTTATATGTGATGGTTTCTGTGTCAATTTGAGAAATATGTGTTTCTTTTTCAGTCTTTAAAAAAAAAAATGTTAATCAGTTTAAAGAATACTTAATAACAATTCTATTCTAACAGATAAAAGAATAATCTGCCTGTTAATCCATAAATAGTAGGGGTGTAGGCTAGTATGGAGCCAGGTGTTCATGTTATATTTTGAAAATCTAGAAGGAAAGCATATCCCCAACGTTTCGAAGTGTGGCCGTCAACTCCTGAGGGTTAGCAGTCCAAGTCAGATGGCATCCCTGCTCATGACTGCAGATGACACAGGTAAAGAACAGCCTCAGCTAAGACACAGAGTTACGTGGCTGCGAAGACCCACAAGTCATCCTCACACCCTTCGAACTATCACCACCTGTCGTCCAGGTCTAATGGCAACCACAACAACATTGCCATGTACATCACCCAATCCAGCAGAGGAGCAACTCTTCACCAGGGTGGAGCCTTGCACGTGCAAAGCACCAAGAAGCTGAGGTGCCCCTGGCAAGTCTTGTCTCGATGCCTCAAGAGAAGAATCTGTAGCAGGAAACCACCAACGCTCCTGATGCACCAAGTTTGAGTAGTCCGACACCAACAGCACCACCGTAAGAGCACACAGGTCCATCCATCAGTGTGTAAGTGGACATTGATCTAACAGACAGATTGCCAAAGTATCCAGACTCCATCGACGCATCTTTCGTGCCCGTAGTAGCTGGTTAAATTATGGTCATGTGCTGAGATGCCCAGGTGCTCCTAGATGCATCTGTCCACCGATGTCCCGCAGACTGCCTCTCAAGACCGAGAGACTGTGTGGTGTCCCATGTGCATAGTCTATTTCCATAGGTTGGACTTTGTTTTATTTTAATAAAGTTTGGGAGGAATGTAGTATTGTGTTGGACAAGTTCTAGTGTCTCAACAGGCACTTACATTGCCAGCCACTTCCTCATGGGAGTAGACACACTTGATAGAGCACGGGCTCACCTACTCGTTGTACCATACTCACCGGGCCCATAAAAACATACACACTTTGAACAGGTAAACCTACGCTAATCAGATTTTAATTAACCATTAAGGACCTATACCATTGACTTACCAATCCTAGTCACTGGTACCTAAAGTCCTAAGGGATCAAGGGATTTAGCATAATAGGCAGTAAATAAACATTTGCATTCATAAAATAACCACAGACTCAGGAAAGGTTTAAACACTTTATCTGTGGAAATTCTTAAATTTCAGAGTGAATACCAATTCAATTAAAGCTTTTTCAATTAAGTAGAAGACAATCAAAACAAGATTATATGAAAATATTACGAGACTTTCTTTAAGCATTGAAACATAGGAAGGGTAAGCAAAGGGAAACAGTACAATGACATACCCACACAAATTTATAATTACCTAGAATGGTGTGAAGACCAACCCTGGCCACGAGCTGGGATAAAGGACAGGACCCCGATAGTTCAGGTGCCCACAGGACAGGACAGGTGCAGACCAGAATCAGTACAAGTACGGACCAAATTGGAACAGGACAGGACCACTGCATCTCAGGACCTGCACCCACAGCTAAAGTGCAATGCCACGTCACAACCCTCTCTGTAGCTAACAGTCAGACCCCGATTGGGTTATCGAACTCTTTCCAAGGACCCCGATTGGGTTATCAAATCTTCTGACAGAGTGCTCCGCCCGCACCTCTGTCTATTTAATACGTTGGGTCAGTGACAGGTCAGCTATTCGGGCAAGTCGGACAAACTAACTAGCTAAGCCTACCTTAGTTATACAATTTTCCAGGGCAGTGTACCACCCCCCAATGTTTCAAATGTGTGTATTCCCTCAAAAGACGAGGAGAGGTCATCACATCATATCCGTTATGAGGTCAGTCCATTCAAATATTCAAATTAATGTTCCCTCCCATAATTTTATTTTCCCATGCACTTTTATTCCTCCCAACAATGGGTGTTTTCAATAACAAATACAATGTATAATAAGATTGGTAAGTTGTCTTCCTTCTTGAGGGTAAAAGTTCATCTTCCCAGGCGCAATGCAGGCAAGAATGTTACTGGCACAGTTTCAATGCCATGGCTTGTGGACTTGAGGGAATTCAGCACATGAGCGTTCAGAGTCTCAAAATGAAGTTCAGCAATGACACATCAGGCCCAAATACGAGCTAATTGCAAAGTCAAAGAGAAACATTTTTAGAACAAAGAATAAATGAATGCACTGTATACTACTTATATCTACTCTATTCCCAATACTTTATTTTAACTAAAGCAGTAGTGGTTAGACATAACGAACAGGGTTTAGTACAAGTAGCAGTGCAAGCATCAGCATGTAAAATATAGAGGAGCCATTTTTAGTTCTAGTGCGCAGAAGCAAAGATTTCCCACCAAAGCAGAGAATACGTCATGTCACGTGAGTGTGACAGACGTATGCGCATTAAAGATCCCACATTGCGACGGCCATTTTAATGCATTCGAGGTACTGTTAGTAAAAGCACATAGTAAAGCTTCCCCTTGATGGTAGAAATGTTGTGTGGTGCATTATTAATAAGACAAAACATGTTTATTAGTGCATTATGGTCTTTGGAGAGGTTTGAATCCGAGCAAGTCTCTTTACGTGCAAAACCTTGCTCCATCAATCCCCTCTTTGCTGATATTTTATATCATCACAAATGACAGAAACAGATGCCAACTTTCAACATTTACTCAGCTCTATTTCTTCAAACACTCTTTTAGGCTTTTCCCCATTATTCATGTGAAAGTTTTTCATTTTCTTATATAAATCCCAATGTAATTCTTCAAGTTCAATTTCATTGAAGTTTCTTTTCTTTCCTTTCTTATTTACTGTATATGTCTTTTTATGCTTGCAGCATTTACAACAAATCATTATTCCAAAAATCAGTAGGGCTACTCTCACCATTGGCATCAGTATTTTACCTGCAAAACATTTTCCTACGTTAGAAAGCCAACTACCTATCGAAGAGAGACCACTAATTAATCTCTTCCATGCACTGTCAACCTCCAGTGGTTTAAATTCTTCTCTCAAATGTGTAATGTTTCTTGCTTATTTTCCACTTTCAACACTTTCATCTGGAATGTAAGTGCAACAATGTTGCATCTTCAGCATTCTACGGACTCCGCCCTCTTTTGCCAATAATATATCAAGAGCAAGTCGATTTTGTAAAACCATTGATCTTACCGCAACTAGTTCCGTATTGATCTTTAAAAACCACTGGAAGTGTCAGTCGATAAGCGATCCACCGCTGTTGATAATTTGCAAATTCTTTGAGTGTTCAGAACCCCTCACACTGAAGGTATTATTGCACTAAATACATCACCTACAATTTCAGAAAACGTTGCTGGTTTACTACGTGTTAGTCCATTAGTTTCTTCATTGCTTCCAGTGATTTTCTGTATATGGTATACCTTTGGGAATACTATTCCAAAATAGCAACTCCCATACCAGTGATCAGGCAACTTGAAATAGGCCTTGTTCCTGCAAATATAATAAATTCTAGGAAATACATGTTCAGTTCCATCTTTGAAACCCCAACCCCCAATTACTTTGAAATTATGTTCACATTCACTGGAACCAATGAATATATTGTTATAATATTCTGTTTTCTCCCTCTGGAGACAGTGTTTCCCTTTCTTTTCAAAATCCAGCAACATAGCAGCTTGAGTCTTGCCATTAGAGGTAAACTCTTCATTTTCAGCCCATTTAGGAACCTTTCGTTTCTGATAAGAGGCTTTTCTATGGAAATCCTGTCTCCTTTTCTCTACTAAATCTAGAAACATCTTTTCTTTCTCATGTAATGTACATGTTAGATTATCTTTGTGTGCGTTAGCTATATCTATTGAACCTACTGTTAGACAATAATCACCCATGAAGTGTGTAGAATCTCTAGTACTAGAAATACGGTTTAAATTTCTGCGTATTACATCAAAATTCGAATAATAATACTGCAATTTTCCAGTTCTATAAAACAGACTAGCCAAAATGCTACATGAAATACCATATGTCAGGGGTAAGTGATGGTATGTAACCCCCTCAGCTACTGATGTGGGCAACTTCATGCACACATAACAATCACTGATTCCCATAGCTTCTACATAATGTACTAACAAATTAGCAAATACATTCAAATAAGTTCTATTTCTAGCTCTACTATAATGTAAATCTCCCTCATCCGATGCTTCTAAACCTACTCCCAGTTGCTTGAGACTAACTGCTTTCTCATGTGTATATGTGTCTAACTTCTCAGGTGCATCTACTTGTTCAGGTATTTTAGTGTTATTCTGCATATCTTTACTCGTCAAGTAAGGTACAGCTAATGTCAGTCCAAACCATAATATAACTACTATCAATATATGACATGTGCATACTCTACAACTTGTCCTTAGACAATTTCTTTTTGATTTTCCATTAACATTATAATCAGCCATTTCTGACTAAGGAGACTTTATCCCCTCTTTGTAACTTTTCCACAGACTCTAACCTGTGAATTTTTTTCAAGTTGGTCTCACTTCTTTGTCAGTCTGATCAACAATCAGTTTGTCATCACTCAATTCTAGATTATCGAAATCTTCAAGTATGACGTAGGTCCGCTCAGGTCCTTTGAACTTGTTATTCAGTCTTTTCAAACGTGGACTTCTTCTTCTTGGTTGCTCTGTGGACGGTCCAGCTTGACTTGATATTTCATTTACTTGCTCTGGTTCTTCATTTATTGTTTTAAGGCGAAATTTCAGTCTTTTGACAAACCTAGGCCACTTATTTCCCTTTCTGAGCCTTTTAGCTGGCACTATGCTTTGACTTTCTTCAGATGCTCTTTTATTTTCATTCATTTGTAGCACATCTATTTCAATGTTGTTCCCTGAATCCCTCTCTATCTGACTTGGACCAGGTCTTATTTCTGTTTCTTCTGCCTGGATACTAATTTGGCCTTGTTCAGGAGTTTGCTGTATTTGACTTTGACTTTGAGTTTGACTTCGTTCACCTTCCTCTTTCTACACCTATCTGGTCCTGCTCAGGTCTTTGGATTTCTTCTGCCTGAGCTTTCGCCTTAATACCTATCTGTCCCTCCTCAGACTCAGGAGTTCTGGCTGGAGTTTCAAATGTCTGAGTACATCAATCTTTTCTTTTCTGGGCCTCCTCAGAGTTACTATTGGCTTGGATTTCTGTAATCTGAGTACATTCTTCTATTCCTGACTCATCCTCACTATCACTCTGTCTATATAGATAGGTTTGACTTCTTGTTCTCACAATTTCTGCAGGTATGTCAACTACTGTAATCCATTCATCCTGACTGGTGCTCGGTTGTTGTTCCTCATCAACTACTTTGGGATCAACTTCTTGAGACCCCCTCAGCTGTACAACCTTCAGCTTCTACTTCATCAGGTTCTGTCACCCTCTTGATGTGATTGGCATGGATCCAATTCAGAATTCCCCTGCACTTCACAGCAGTGGTGGTAACCAATATTACTTGATGTGGCTCTCCCCACTTTGGTGCTAGGCAAGATTCTCGAGTATGTTCTCTTATCACTACCCAGTCACCTGGATTCAGGTCATGTGCTGGAGTTGATTGTCTGGCGACAGCGTCTTCCCCAACCTGGTGAGAGATAGAATGCACTTGGTCAGCCAGTTCTTTGAAGTACTCGAGCACTAAATCATCAGATATATTTATCAGCTTGTGTCCTGGTACCCATGCTTGCCTCATTGCTCTTCCCATGAGTATCTCATGGGGACTCAAGCCTGTGTTTCTGTCTGCAATGCTTCTGAGTCCCATCAGAACTAGAGGTAAAGCATTAGGCCACTCCAATTGGGTAGATTCATACATCTTTCCCAATTGTGACTTGATTGTGCCATTTAGTTGCTCTACTACTCCAGAAGCCTCTGGGCGGTATGCACAGTGCAGCCTTTGCTCAGTTTTGAATGCTTCACAGATCAAACAAATTATTTCATTGTTAAAATAAGACCCTCGGTCTGATTCAATTGTTACTGGAAATCCGAACCTAGGTATGAGTTCCCTAAGTAGTAGATTAGCTACAGTGACGCTATCATTCCTGCGGGTAGGGTAGGCTTCCACCCATTTGGAAAACAGGCAGAAATGACAAGGACATACTTCAGACCTTCGGCAAGGGGGTAACTGGAAGAAATCAATCTGGAGTCGTATGAAGGGACCTTCTGCCTTTCCAATCTTTCCTGGCAACACTACAGTCCTCTTACCAAGATTCATTTGTTGGCAGGTTATGCACCTCTGGCAAAGACTCTCTGCTACATTCCTGAATCTCGCATTGAACCAACTCTGTCTAAACAGTCTAATCATCGCATCCCTGCCGATGTGTGAATCTCCATGGTACATCCCAGCCATAGGAGCAAGCATACAATCTGGTAACACAGGTCTCCCGTCAAGGTAAACAATAGCACCATCCTCAACCCTTCTCCGACATCCTATTTTCTCCCACTCTTCCTTTTCCTTCATTTCTGCCTCATTTTGCAAATCTCTCACTTCCTCCCATGTTTTCACTCTTTTAAGCAACATAAGTTGGCACTTGTTTCCACATGCATCGATCTTCTTATTTATTGCCATCTTATGTTTGGCACAATGCTGGGCTAGTTGGTCAGCATATCGGTTACCTGCTGTCACTTTGTCATTTCCAGATTTGTGAGCAGCTCACTTGACCACAGCCACTTTTTTTGGCAAATGAATTGCTTCCAACAAATCTTTTACATAATGTCCATTTTTAAAAGGAGTACCCGAAGAAGTCAGAAACTCTCTTTGCATCCAGAGTTGGCCAAAGTCATTCACAACCCCGCAACCATACTGACTGTCAGTGTATATGGTTATTCTTCAATTTTTCTCAAATTTGCAGGCTCTTGTCAATGCAACTAATTTGGCTATTTGTGCAGACTTGACTCCAGATAAATAGGATGCTTCAACTGGACCCCACAACGTACACACAGCATAAGCAGCACTCAATCCTCCTTCCTCGTGTCTCATGATTGAGCCATCAACAAAAAGTTCATACTCTGATTTTAACAGTGGCTCTTTTATATCTGGACGGGGCTTAGTACTGTATTCTGTGAGGTTGATGCAATCATACTCGACTTCCTCTTTCACTTCTTAAAAATGTGAATCAGGTAACAGTGTAGCTGGATTTAGGACAGCGCATCTGGCAAAGGTCGCATTCCCTGCACCAAGAAGGATTCGCTCATACTTAGTCAGCCGACTAGGATTTAAGTACTGAGTACGGGTTCTTGCTAATAGAATCACCACTGCATGTGGTACATACACAGTTACAGGGTGTTCCATAATAATGGATTCACTCTGCTCTGCTCAAGACTCATGCAGGTTGCAGCCACTACTTTCAGACATCGAGGCAATGCAGATGCCACTGGATCCAGTGTAGCAGAAAAATATGCCACGGGACGTCTCATTAAACCGTAAGTTTGGGTCAGGACGGACAATGCACAATTGTCACGTGCATCACAAAATAATGCAAACTCTTTTGAATAATCAGGCATCCCTAAGGCTGGAGCTGAGCACAAACAGTCTTGCAGCTTCAAGAAGGCAGTCATGCTTTCGTCATCCCACTCTAGTGGGTCCTTCGCTCTCTTTGTTGTCATTTGTATCAGGGGTTTAGCTAGAACTGCAAATCCCACAATCCACTGCCTGCAGTTACCTACAACTTCAAGAAACATTCTGATTTCTTTCTGGGTTTGAGGTAGATTCATGTTTCTGATTATTTTGATTTATTCAGAAGTAACTCTTCTGACACCTCTCTCTATCTGGTGCCCCAGATATTTTACTGATGTGGTACAGAATTGTAACTTTTCAGGTGACACTTTATGCCCTCCTTCAGCCAAATGATTCAGCAATGCAATAGTATCAACAGCACAATCATTCGAGTTTTAGATGCCACCAACAGGTCATCTATATACTGCACCAGGACAGATTGTCCGGGCAGGACCAGAGATTCAAGAAATTTTTTCAATATCTGATTGAAAATCGATGGACTCTCTGTGTACCCCTGAGGGACACGATTCCAAATGTAAATATAGTCGTCAAATTTGAACGAGAAAAGAAATTTGCTATCTGGATGTAATGGTATGGAGAAAAATGCATGACACAAATCAATTACCGTGAACCATCCGGTATCTGATACAAAATCACCGCAGGATTTGGCACAACTAGACAACATGGGACAACTATTTTATTAACCTTGCGGAGGTCTTGCACAATTCTATATTTTCCACTCAGTTTCTTTATGCCAATTATGGGTGAATTACATGGACTGCTCATAACTTCTTGTGAAATGCCTTGCTCAACCAAACGCTTTATTTCTGCTGCAACACCTGCTTTTATTTCTGGGCTCATTTTGTATTGTCAAATGTTTGGGTAAACTACACCTTCTTTCACTGTCACTTTTATCGGGTCAACATTTGCCATTAATCCTACATCTTTTCCAGTGAAATCCCACACTTCAGGATTCACCTTATGCTGTAATTCCTTTGGGAGATCTTCCACAACCATCTTTTTATTTTCAGTTTCTTGTTTGGCTTACATTAATTTATAAACTCCATCTTCGTCTGGGGTTTGAATTTCAACACCATTTGGAACACAAAAGATTGTGCAATTCATTTTACACAGTAAGTCCCTACCTAATAGGTTCACTGGACTGGAGTCGCACACTACACATTTGTCCATTTCTATACAATTCCCTATTCTGACTTCCATTGGTTCTGTAACAGGGGTACTAATTTGGTTATTAGAAATGCCCACTACTTGGATCGCTTCACCCGAGAGGGGTAGGTTTGGAACGTCTGCTGTTCTCACAGTAGAATGTGAAGCATCAGTATCCAACAAAAAGGTAACATCATTTCCCTCAACCTTTTCCTCAATGTATGGACCTGACTGATCTACCGGCAAGGATGAACCAAGTACGCACTCCTCGTCCTCCCCTCTCAGGCACTGTAAGTAGCTATCTTCCTCAAAAAATGTGTCACTCAAAAGAAATTGCGATCTCACTGCATCTCTCCTTCTACTTCCCTCCCAGTTTGTGGTATCCACACTGGATTTAGCTTAGCTCCTATAATCTGGCATAGGTGCAAGTGGTAACTGGTTCTGTATTACCTGTGCAGTTGTTTCTTTGACGCCCCATTCTGCGTCTGTGGATTCAAATTGTGAGTTTGGACATTATTATTCAATACAGCTCTACACTCGTTTCTCCAATGCCCCATTTTTCTGCACCCATGACAAGGAAACTTTTTCTTTGCCTCCTATCTGTTCATTCTTCCTCTTGATTTACCTCCATTTCCATCTCCTTGATTCTGATTATTTTTCAATTGATTCAACTGGAGTTCTTTCTGCTCTGCTAGCTTTACCTGTGCCCACATTACCTTTTCTTCTAAATTCTTTTGTTTGTTGTACTTTTCATCCCCACACTATTTTGCATATTCAAGTATTTCATCAACAGGCTTGGCCTGCCAGCAGATTTTATAATCTTTAATCATTTACAAAACTTCTGACTTTAACCCTGACACAAACCGATAAATAAAATGTGTTATGTCTTTCGTATCAATGCTTTCCAACCCACTGTACTGCTTGAATACCTGTAAAAGAAGCTCATAATGTGCATGTACAGATTCATCCTTATTTTGGGTAGTTCTGTCTATTGGTATTTTTTCATTACATCATCTGACGGTGCTCCTGTCTTTGTGTCTCTGGAGTACTCATCCATGGGCCAATCAACAGTAATCTTACATTCTGTCCATAAATCTGTGGGTACTACGATATCAAACAACCCATCTAAATCTTTCAACAATATTTTTGACACTTTTACCAATCTTTCGACTTGTCGGTACCACTCTACAGGTTTTTCTCTGAGTTTCGGGAAATCATTTGTAAATGATAAAATATCCTGTCGGGACCATGGGACATGTACATACCCTCCTCCTGGCACTTCCCTCATTGGACATAACCTTTCTAATTTTTCTGGTTCTTTTAATAAATATTCAGTTGCAGTATTTTTCTCTAGGGCGTCCTCCTTTTCTTTGTCCACTGGGATATTTTCTGAAATAATTCATTTCTCTGTTAATTTATTGCCTCTCTTTCCCGTTCCTGTAAGACCTTTTCTAGTGAGGGTTCATGTACCACTTGTGGAACCAAAGGTGGTGTTAAGAACGGGGCACTAGGGTTAGCTCTACTTACTTCCTCATGGTAAGGTGGTGGATTTTTCATTAACAAATCCTCCAGATAATCATCAGAGTCACAGCTAGTCATTAAATTCTTCCTTTTCTCTGTACACTTGCTTCCTGATGGTACGGGATACAATCCTTCCACTAATATAAACTGTCTCCATTTCTTCATTTACTTCTCTCTTGTCTCTTTAGTAAATCTAGGATACAATGTACTCCAATTTCTGTCACTTCTGAGTCTATCTCACTCAAAGGCCTCAGTTTCCCATTCCTCTAATGCTTCGTACTGGGTCAATCTAGGTCTAGAATCTAATTCATTCATGCACGTTCTCAAGTTGTACAAAATTCTACCATTAAAAGTACAATTTTCCTGAAATGCCAAAACACCATCATCTGTAGTGTACTCCATCTAGTTCTCTAACCACACACAAGTGTGATAACCCCTTTCTACCATCATGTATGATGCAGGCATATTTCGTGGTGGAATAATAATCCCTTCTCTTGTTTTACTCATTTTATCTTTCTTGAAGAAATTCTTCATTTTATTAAAACGCGACATGATATGAGGTTTTCCTCTTATGTATGGCTCTTGCGCAAACCCTAAGTACCTCTTAATGTGTCTATTTCCTATAACTGTTGGATCTAAAGGCCACATATAATTTACACTAATACATTTAATATGCAGCTACACTCAATTGTTTACTAAATGCTTTACCAATACCAGGGTGTTTCTTATTTTCGAGAACCAGAGTTTACTTTTCAAATAAATTTAAACCAATGATTGTGCAGCTTTTCTCGTGAGACAAGTTCTCACGCTCCTGCACTCACCCCTCCTTTACAATTATTACCTCAGCTACACAACCGCTGTCTCAACCAATACCAGCGCAGCACCGCAACTGACTCCCTCCTTTTCAAGGTAATACGAAAGCGTATTTCTTTTTACCTTTGAATGTAATATTCATTCATTAACAACGTAAAAACATTTGCCACTGTGCCTAAGAGACTATTTCAAAAGAAAGATACATTTCTCTCACTGCGAGTAAATCCCTTCCGCTTACACTTCATACACTGCTAGTAAACCCCTTCCGCTTACTCATCACACAAACATCAGAGTACCTGTTACTCCCTCAGGCTTGACCCTTTCTAGGTGATATAAGGCCAAAGTGTCACCAGTAAACTCTTCTGCTATCATTTATTCACATATTTATACAGAAAATCCCAAATCAGTGCTTCAAGTTCTACCTAACTTTATACGCACTTAGGCCCACATGCATCATTGTGACATTTTGCACTTCCTAATTTGTGAAAAATAAGGAATCCCAAATTAAGAAGTGCAAAATGCTATGCATCATTATTTTCGGTATTCATTTGTGATTCGGTAAAAATCGCAATTTTTACCGAATCCCAAATGAATACCGAATTCTTAAGTTAATTTTCGCAATTCCCATTGATTCCTATGGGCCAAAAGGCCCATAGGAGTCAATGCAAATTGCGAGTGGCACTTAGAAAATTTCATGGGTGCAGGGGGGGGTCCAAAGGACCCCCCCCTGCACCCCTGAAATGTATTTTTCGCATCATGTTGCACACACACATGTGTTAAGGACATGTGTGTCCGTAACATGAATGTTGAAAAAAAAGCATTTTCAACATTTTAAACACTTTTTCCAAATTTACCGAGTGGTTCAACCACTCTGTAAATTTGGAACCCTAATTGCGAATTTCCACTTGTAAAAGTAATGATGCATTGCTTTTAAGAAGTCGCACATCTGCGACTTCTTAAAAGCACCCGCAATTTTAGAACTCGCAACAATGTTACGAATTCTAAAATTGCTTCATGCATCCCAAAAAGCACTTTTGCATTCGCAAACGGCCGATTTTAAGTAATCGCACCGTTTGCGACTACAAAAATGCTTGATGCATGTGGGCCAATATTCCTTAGGCAAGTGACCTCACTGCAGTGTGGCTTCCATTTACCACCCGCTATTCTGCCAAACATAGACCAATACAAACGGATTTTGGTTAATACATAAAATCAATAAAATATTCAATACGCTACTAACTACCTATCTTAACTAAACCCTAACCATCATGCTGCTATCAAAAGAATACTGATAGAGCGCGGGCTCACCTGCTCGTTTTACCACACTCACCAGGGCCCTTAAAAACATACACACTTTGAACAGGTAAACCTACGCTAATCAGATTTTAATTATCCATTTAGGACCTATACCATTGACTTACCAATCCAATCACGAGTACCTACAGTCCTAAGGGATCAAAGGAGTTAGCATAATAGACAATAAATACACATTTGCATTCATAAAAAAACCACAGACTCGGGAAAGGTTTAAACACCTTATCTGTGTAAATTCTTAAATCTCAGAGTCCATACCAATTCAAATAAAGCTCGTTCAATTAAGAAGAAGATAATCAAAGCAAGATTATGGGAAAATATTACGAGACTTTCTTTAAGCATTGAAACATAGGAAGGGTAAGAAAAGGGAAACAGTACAATAACATATCCACACAAATTTCTAATTACCTAGAATGGTGTGAAGACAAATCCTGGCCACGGGCTGGGATAAAGGACAGGACCCCCGATAGTTCAGGTGCCCACAGGACAGGACAGGTGCAGACCAGAATCAGGACAAGTACGGACCAAATTGGATCAGGACAGGACCTCCGCAGGTCAGTTCCGGCACCCACAGCTAAAGTGCAACACCAGCGTCACAACCCTCTCTGCAGCTAACAGTCGGACCCCAATTGGGTTATCGAACTCTTTCCCAGAACCCCGATTGGGGTATCGAATCTTCTGACAGAGTGCTCCACCCTCACCTCTGCTCTCGATCGCCTATTGAGTACGTTGGGTCAGTGACAGATCAGCTATTCGGACAGGTCAAACAAACTAACTAGCTAAGCCTACCTTAGTTATACCATTTTCCAGGGCAGTGTACCACCCCCAATGTTGCAAATGTGGGTATTCCCTCAATTTGATTGGTTAAAAGACGAGGAGAGGTCATGACACCATACCAGTTATAAGGTCAGTTCATTCAAATATTCAAATTGATGTTCCCTCCCATAGTTTTATTTTCCCATGCACTTCTATTCCTACCAACAATGGGTGTTTTCAATAACAAATACAATGTATACGAAGATTGGTAAGTTGCCTTCCTTCTTGAGGGTAAAAGTTCATATTCCCAGGCGCATTGCAGGCAAGACTGTCACTGGCACGGTTTCAATACCATGGCTTGTGGACTCGAAGGAATTCAGCACATGCGCGTTGAGGGTCTCAAAATGGAGTTCAGCAATGACACATCAGGCCCAAATACGAGCTAATAGCAAAGTCAATGAGAAACAATTTTAGAACAAAGAATAAATGAATGCACTGTATACCACTTATCTCTACTCTATTCCCATTACTTTATTCTAACTATAGCAGTAGTAGTTAGGCTGAACGAACAGGGTTTAGTACAAGCAGCAGTGCAAGAATCAGCATGTAAAACAAGAGCAGCCGTTTTTAGTTCTAGTGCGCAGAAGCAAAGATTTCCCACAAAAGCAGAGAATACGTCATGTCACGTGAGTGTGACAGACGCATGCGCATTAAAGATCCCACATTGCTACGGCCATTTTAATGCATTCGAGTTACTGTTAGTAAAAGCACATAGCAAAGTTTCCCCTTCATGCTAGAAATGTCATGTGGTGCATTATTAATAAGACAAAACATGCTTATGAGTGCATTATGTTATTTCGAGAGGGTTGCATCCGAGCAAGTCTCTTTACTTGCGAAACCTTGCTCCATCACACTTGCACCCCACACCCATCCACCACAGGCATCACAAGTGATGTGAGCCTGCAAATAAAAGGGCCTGGGTGCATGTGCTCGTGGCCAGTCAATTAATTATCACCCAGTGTCTGTGTCACATATTTTAGCAGTATGTGAGAGTAGGGCTAACAACTCTACAGTTATGACTGGTTCTAGTGTCCAAATAGTATTGTTCTTCTTTTTGCAATTATCTGAATCTCAAGATTTCATAAAACCCACATATAAAGAGCGCCTTTGTGTAATCAAGCACCACCCTGACCGTTTCTGTTAATCATTGTAAAGCAGATATGTGCATGTAAGTGTCCTAATACTCAGCTGTGCAGATTTGTGGTATCAAGAATCTTTTATCCCTACTTTTGCAGCATTTTTTAATTAGTTGTTGATTTTGGGTAAAGTAAGTAAATATTGGCACTATATAGCACAAACATATCTAGGAAACAAAGGACCGCTGTACATTACATGGGAGGTATTGGAAGACAATCTGCACAATTGTGTATATCAAGTGGGAATTTTATAAATATATTTCACAAAATTTAGGGAGAGTAAATGATTTGCCCAGAGTTACGCAATGTTGTGTCAAGCGCCAAGGCCCAGATTCAAACCCCTTTTTCTCTGGTCACAATTTCAGCAGTGGTAGTCGCTAAGCCTCAACTCCTTCTTATGCAGGGCTTCAAAATGGCTGCGCGCCCAGACAAAGGTGCTGACCGGAATTACATTTGAAATGTATACATGCCGCTGAGTGACATGAAAATGGCCCTTAGAAAAATTCGATCATGGAGGAGTGGGAAAGTTAAGTGTATGCACTCATTTTGTGAAAGCGTATTTTGTTAAGTGATATTAGTGAAGAATTTAAGAAATCAAAAGTGTACTTACACTGAAATGTTTTCTACTGCTAGCCCTTACAACATTTTGGAAATATTTCAGCTGCTTCATTTTTTAATCTAAATTCTTTCTTTTTCCCCATGTCTTCATCTACAAATTCTTCACTAGGATTTGTTTTCTTGGATGACTCCTAAATGGGTAAAATAGCAGGTCAAAAATATGGCATTAATTGTTTCATTTTAATGGTATGGTTTGGCAGCCCAGTTGTCAACAGACAATTATGTGAGAACCACCAGATAGGGGCTTTGGCTCCTCTCACATGTTGGAAGCCAGGAGTATATGTTTTGATTGTCCAAAAGATGTGTGCTTCCACAAATAAAGAGCTTGTGCTGTGATCATTTTGTTCATTTATCCAGCAGCCGAAGTTTGAACTTTAAGGGGCACGCACGCACACACATGCACGCACACACGCACACTCACACACATGCTATTAAAGTGTCTTAGCGAGAACTCTTCTATATGCCTGGTTGGATCATTGCCAGAGACGTCGCTTAGTAGGGAGGGTCAGGTGGAAGAATGAAGGAGTGTCCTTGACTGGGTCCCTTTGTGATAGACCAGCTGTTATACCTTAGCTCTATATAGTGTCAATTTCTAATATGTATACAAAAAGAACGTTCATGCCAAGTCTTGCCTGCCCCATCGGAAATGCGAGAAGTCTTTGTCCAACCGAAATTCATGTCATAATGACAGGACAAACATATTTTTTTGAAGAGAACAAAAGCAATACCTGTTAGATTATTACAGATAAAAGATCAAGTTCAATGACATCAGATTACTTATTCTGCGAAGCGATTACGCTGCCCATTCAACCCGAAAAACATAGTGTACTAGGCTTTTTTTATAACATTTCTTAGAACCAAATGCCAAAGGCGTGACAATAAGGGTTACACGGTTTATAACCAAACAAGGGTTAATTGTACGAATGTGAAAGTGGTTTTTCGCGGTATTTGGGAGTGGCAAATTGTCGAAACATAATATGCTAACATGTTTTTTTTTTAAAAGTGTGTTTGTTTCAACAGCAGGTGCAAAATAGTCAAAAATAACAGAAGGCTCCCAGCGACATTTGTAGGCATTAAGTTTGTGAGAAAGTTCTAATACTCAGAACAAGTAGCTCTTGGCTGTGTCATTTTGCATGTTCCATTAGGACCCCTATTACAGCCTAGGCTTCCCTATGACCCATCACACTGTGCTCCCCGGTGAGTCAGTGCTGTAGCAACAAGCATTTGCAATGCATTCGGTCTCGCCTTTGGGACCTTATATGTTTATTTTTTGTGGATTTTTTTTTTTAGAGTTTTATATAGCGCGTACTAGACCTGAGGATATCAGGTATCAGAGAGCTTTGCATGAGAACCAGTTTAGTTACAGATGGACACATTCATTTTTGTTAGGCACGAGGAGATTAAGTGATTTTCCTAGAATCACAGGATGTTGAGCGTCATTGCTGAGACTCGAACCTGGTTCCCCGGTTTGGAAGTCGCTCGCTCTAGCCTTAAGGCTACATCCTCGCCTAAATGTATTTAGCTTGGCAGCACATTAGCCTGGTCGCTGAAATATCTACTGTTCTTTAACATGGTGGGAAAGTAAACAACAAACTGCGTGACACGCCAGGTATGGTAACACATGGAAATATTGCCTTTTAGCAGGAAATGGTATAGTCCAAAGCTCTATTTTAAATATAAAAGCAGGGCCTTCGGTGGTCATAGCACTAAAAATACAAGATTTGAAAAAAATAATATTGTCTATGAATGCTTGTGGAAGACATTTTCTAAGGACTGGAGTCTAGAGAATGCTAAAGTGAATCTGGTATTTCACTAACCTCTGCTGGTCGTCTTCTATCAAGAAAGTTAAATAGAGGTAGTTGCCAGAAAAATAAAGAAAAGAAACTCCCTCAGCAGAAAGCAATTCTGGTATTTTACTGACCTCTGCTGGTCATTTTCTATCAAGACAGTTAAATAGAGGCAGTTGAACAGAAAAATTTCCCTACGTGGAAGCAGACAAGTCCTAGGGCTGATCTCCAGAGCCCACAAAGTATATACAAGAAGTTTTGAATCCTCGACCTAAAAAGGCAATGGGTCCAAATTCAGGTAAGCATTATGCCCCCACCCCCTGGTTTGGTAGTAAAATAACAGTTTTAATTGAAGTTCAGGCAATGGACGACTGCTTCTCGGGGCCAGGGGGTTGGCCGCCCCCGAAAACAGTGCAACCCGTGGCGAACCGCCCCCTCCCACAAATCCCCCGCTATGTCAATGCCTCCCACCTTTCTGAAGTAGGTAAAGTGAGCACATTATAATTGGGTAATGGTGCATGTTTTTTTTATAGCACTTAGAAATGTCAATAGTGCTACATAAAAGGCTGTATTAAAAAGCAAATTACTATCCAAGGCTGTGATCTGTGAGTATGGAGAGAGTTGTTGTAAACACCAGTCTTGGTAGTCGTGAAATCTGCTACCTGAATATAAAAATCCTCCATCAGTCATTTACAGGATGACAGAGAGAACTAGGATGAGTAAAAAGGGGAAAAATACCTACACGGCACATTAGGACTAACTCTTTAGGAATACAAAGCCACAGGCAACATCACTGAATGGTCACATCATTAATGCTAACTCTAACAGGCACGTAGCCAACTAACACCCTCATAATGAGGGCACCATGGACCTAGGACCTTCAACACATATCCAGGAAATCACTGACAAAATATCGAAGGTCAAAAATTCGACCTACAAAAATAAAGGAGCAACAATATTGATGTAAAAAATATTGACATCCTAGTTACAGCATGGTAAGTACAAAAATATCAATGTTAAAAATATTGTTTTAAATAATACTTAGAAATAAAATAAACATTGTTAAACACATTTAATAATGTTTAAATTGAATAAGTAATACATATATAATATTAAAACATTATTTAAACATATACATGTAATATATAATATATATACTTAATAATCTGTTGTAATAATTATTTTAATAACTTATAAATTATTTAAAAAGATTATAAATTACTAATACATCTATACACATAAAACAATAACATAAATAAACATTAAATAATTATGTGTAATACATTTTAAAAAAAATTAGTTTGTATATTTTTAAATTAATGATATGCTACATTAGCTAAAATATTACAAAAAATATTAAATAGCGGAGGGAATAAAAGTAGTATTCCAACTCCAAAAAAAACAACAGTAAGGAAATTGTTGGACAGCGTAGGGCTTAAACTTACTATTCCAACTCCAGAGAGTGCAACGGTAGGGAAAGTGTTGGATAGCGTAGGGGTAAAAACTACCATTCCCATTCCAAAGAGTGCAACAGTAGGGAAAATGTTGGATAGCGTAGGGGTAAAAATTACTATTCCCACTCCAGAAAGTGGAAAAGTAGGGAAAGTGTTGGATAGCGTATGAGTAATAATTACTATTCCAACTCCAGAGAGTGCAACAGTACGTAAAGTGTTGGAAATTACTATTTCCACTCCAAAGAGGGCAACAGTAGAGAAAATGTTGGATAGCGTAGGGGTAAAAATTACTAATCCCACTCCAGAGAGTGGAAAAGTAGGGCAAGTGTTGGATAGCGTAGGGGTAAAAATTACGATTCTAACTCCAGAGAATGCAACAGTAGGGAAAGAGTTGGATAGCGTAGAAGTTAAATATAACATACTTATAAATATTTTTATTTATTTAAAATAATTAATGATTTCATTTTTAAGTCACTCTAAATTATTTACAAATACCCATTAATATTTATTAAAAACATAATTACCAATGAATAAACAATACATTAATAATAAATACTAATAAATATAAATCAAATATTAATGACAAAATAATAAATATTGAACAATAACATATTTTCAAAACAAAACACATATTATTATTACAAAGTAATTAACAATTACAAAATATTGAACAATTTAATAATTTATATACCAAAAAATAATATTTATTAAACATTAATTACCAATTACTTTTTAATATACTAATTAAAAATATTAATACAAACTATTTAATAATATTTAATTACCAATTAATGATTAATCAACAATTAATTATAACCAAAAAAATATAATGTAAAATATTTACCAATTAATGAATAATGTCCAATAAATTAATTATCAATACTCAACAATAAATTTAACAATCACTTAATTAGATTTCAATTGCTTCCAACACTATTCCACTATGAAATGAAATGAAATGAAAAAGGGTTTTATTGAGCGCTACAGCTGCCCTGAGACGTCCAGGCGCTAGGACTAGAACAGTGCCTTCCAGAGAGACAATCCAGAGATGGATTAATTAGTTGAAAAGAAAGCTCTTGAGCTGTTTATGAAAGCTCAACAGGTTGGAATTGGTTCTCAGATGAAGGGGAAGTGCATTCCATAATTTAGAGGCATTATAGGCAAAAGATCGACCTCCTGCTCTAGCTCTCTGAATCCTGGGGACTTTAGCCAGGAAGGCCTGTGATGAACGGAGTGCTTTGTTGGGTTGGTAGGGTGAGATCAGGGAGTGACTGATTTCTGGGCCAGATTTCCAATATGCTTGATGAGCAATACACATAGATTTGAACTTGACTCTCTCCCTAATGGGAAGCCTGTGCAGAGCTCTTAGACCAGGCTTTATTGAGATTCTACATGGAATTCCAAGCAATGTGCGAGCTGCACAGTTTTGAGTCCGCTGGAGTTTTTGCAGACTGCACTCAGCTGCCCCATGGTACAAGGCATTGCTGAAATCAAGGCGGGATTGAATTAAGCCTTGTATCACTATCTGCTTGGCCTCAAAGGGAAGAAGTGGTAGGATTCTTTTTATCATCCTAAGGAGGCCAAAGCAGGTCGCTGACACCTTGGTCGCCTGTGTATTGAAGGTCAATGATTTGTCCAGCCACACCCCTAGACTTTTGATGTTATCTCTGGGAGTGGGAGCTGTGCCCATGCTCAAAGGCCATAACAGCTCCAAGGTGGAGGGGGCTGATGGGCCAAGGAGCATAAGCTCTGTTTTATCGTCATTGAGCTTCAAGCAGGACTTCGTCATCCAGCTCTTGACCTGTTCCAGGCATGTTGTTAAATTGGACTGTGGTTGGGGGCCATTCTTTTGCACAAGGGAGACCACTAGCTGGGTGTTGTCCGCATAGGTAATGATGTTAATACCATGCGGACAAACAATCCCAGCCAGCGGTCTCATGTATGCATTGAAGAGCGTAGGGCTCAATGAAGAGCCCTGCGGCACCCCACAGCCCAGAGGCTTGCTTGAAGAGACAGATGTGCCTTCAAAGACCTGGAAAGTTCGATCACTTAAGAAGGACTTGAACCAAGCCAAGGCTTCTCCTGATATTCCTAGGTCAAAGAGACTGTTTATAAGGATTTTATGGTTTACCGTATCAAAGGCGGCGCTCAGATCAATACTATCAACTATAAACGCACAACAGACTCCAATAATAAAATAATACACTTAACATAATTATCAATTAATCAATCAATAAAAGTGAATTACCAAGTAATAAATATGAATTACAAACTAATAAAAAATAATTACCAATTAAAAATATTAATTACCAATTAATAATTAATTAACAATAATATAAATACAAAAATGCATTATTACCTAATTACAATTAAATTACTTCCTACCAAATTCCCCTATAAACCCACAACCCGCTAAAGAACTTAAAATGCAAAAATTAATTAAAATTAATTTATAATTCCTAAAAATGAATAATTAATAATCACTCATGACTTTGAAAATCTCTCCACCGACCTACAGGAGACTATATCTAACTTAGTTGAAAGAGGATCTGGAGAAGCAACAACAGATAAAGGCCCGTCTTACACAGTACCAATATTATTCCCATGTTTTCATCACTTTTTGCAGCGCAGGTACCTGTGCCCACATACATTCTCCTAAATTTTCCAATTTATGGGCACATAGAATTGGAAGACATCTGCTGGATGTCAAAACCATATCTACCCCCATGTAACTACACTCCACTGACTTTCCATCCTTTTGTCGCAACCAGCATATCCAACAATTTTAGTCCACCACCATCACATGGAGGAAACCTCCTCTTATAAGCCATGAAAGCCCAGGATGGATGATGACAACCATGCAGAGAGGTGTAAATTTACTGGTGTAATGGATTTGTCACAAAATAATCCTAGGAAATGGAACACCTCTTGGAACAGCAAAACCCCACCACTAAAACTGACTCAGATTTCCAAAAGTGGCTGTATACCCTTCCGGACAAGAAAATCTTGAGTAGGCTTTGTTGGGCCGTACACAAACTTGAATCTGTACCTAACTGTCTCTCTCTTGAAAGTCAACAATGGTTGATGGTTTTTTTCCAAGCTCTTTCAAGACAGAGCCAGAAGAGCATCCTCATGTGATATATTATTGTTTAATGATGTAACATCAAATGTAGCCAGGAGAGTGTCATAATCAATTATGTTTGTTTGGTTTAATTTTTCAATAATCTGATAGAAGTGACTGGTACCTTTAACAGTTGTATGATAGAACCACACTTGCGATTATTTTGCATGCCTTAACAATGCGGTCTTTACCACAACCAAGGGCCAGTTGTAGGTGGCCAAATACCAGTCGGTAACGGCCGATTTCGGCCGTTACCGACCGGTATTTGGAGTTTTAGTTGTAGGGGGCTTAAAAATTATAGATTCAGTAAATTTACCGATTCTGTAAATTACCGATTCGGTAAATTTACCGAATCGGTAAATCTAGATGTAGGTGGCACTGAAAACAGTGCCACAGGCCCTTAAGAATTCGTTATTTACCACATAATAATATTTTATGGTAAATAACAAATTCCAGTGTACATGCACATCTGTGCATGTACACCTGTGCCATGTGACACACACACAAGCCAGAATCAGGGGCGCAACAGGGTGTCAAAGTGACACCCTGTCCCCCTTGACAATTCGGTAATTTTACCGAATCGGTAAATACCGATTCGGTAATTACCGAATCAAACCGATTCGGTAAAAATTACTGAATTATTTCCTACATCTCATTTACCGAATCTAGAATACCGAATCAGTAAAATTCGGTATTCTAGAGTCGGTAAATGAGATTTACCTACATCGGGCACCAAGTCTTTACCACGTATGCCTTTACCATGCATGCCCTTACAATGAATTTTGTTGTAAAGACATGATTGGTAAAGGTAAATGAGTGGTAAAGGTTACACCCCAGACCCCCAACCTGAGCCCTAAAACCAATCTTCCAGTACTTAAAGCTACCTTGATCCCATCACTTAAAGCACCCCAGCCCCCTGCCCTGAGCCCTTAACTGTCTCCCAGCCCTAACAAATATCACAACTCCAGCCCCCAGCTCTGAGAGGTAAAACCAGCCCTCAGCCCTAAAAACGACAGCGTCCCTGTGCCTTGAGCTCTAAAACGTGGCCCCAGCTTTGAAAACTACCCGACCCAACCCTGCTGAAAAAGCGACTCACCAAGCTGCTGGCAGGAAGGAAGGAAGGAAGGAAGCAGGAAGTCCAGGCACGAAGTCTCCAACACCTTTCCCCGTCCATTTATTCCAAGGCTAGAGCACTGACTCCCTTTACCCTGCATATGCCTTTACCGCCTAATAATAGATTTATCAAGGGGTTAGCATATCAATATATATAAAGCAGATCTATCATATTTCTCCAAAAATCCCCCATCTTTTCATTCTAATTTCTATTTCAGAAATTCAGACAATGCGATGTTTATTAATATTCAATAACAAAAATATTTAATAACGTTTTAATGTTTTAATACTTATGAATATTCAATATAAAAAATATTTAATGTTTTAATAAAAAAACAAATAAAACCAACCTTTATTTAAGTCTTTCTTTTAAAATGTTTTGGCTAATAAATTACAATCATAAAAACAACCACAAATGACCTTGCACTCTGGCTAAAGAGCACAGAGCTCCAGCTAGGAGTGCTTAAAAATATTAAGTTCTCCTGTGGTAAAAAATGTGATGACCCAGGAGACTTGTCTTTTTTTTAAATGCTGCTAGGGGGGGGCTGCTTGACTCCCTGCTGGCCCCAACAACTTTAAAAAAAGGCTTTTATAGTGCCCCTCCCTATGCCAGGGGCACCACTAAGCTCATCAAAATATAAGCAAAAAACCATGGCAGGGCTGTATGGGGTGCTCCTTCAAGGAGCAGTGAATAATAAATGAGCAGCTTCTGACGCTCATTTATTGTTTACTTTTAATCAAAATGAAATTGTTTTGAGTGTCCCAGTACTCACATGGGACACCCCATTTTTATATCTGTTGGAGATGGTAATGTGACACCCTCCTTGACCCTTTTAGCCTCGGGGACCCCACCCTCCATGGGCTTTCTTTTTTTATGGGGAAGGGGTGGCTCTCTTTCCTGAGCGACTAAGCATCACGGGGATCCCATCACCTGGGGCCATTCTGTTTTTTAAGGGGAGAAGGCATGCAGCCTCCATCCCAGAGCATTTACGGCACAGGGGACGCCATACACAGGTGGCATTTCCTTATTTAAAGAGAAGCCCCCTCTGCTAGCCAATAGTCACCCCAGGGGGCCCATCCCTGTGGCCTTCAAGGGATCTCCAATGCCCACCCAGGGCAAGCACACCATACACCACACATGGTTGGGGAAAATGGGGGTAGCCTTGCGCCCCTTCAGTCCATTGGCCTGTCATATGCACCATCCTGGGTGCAGTGGGAACCGACATTGTCCCTCTCTGGCAAGAACTGATGTCCCCAGAGGCAAAAATGGAGTGTGTAGTGGGCGCACAGCCTCTACCTTTTTTTAATTGGCTCCAGAAAATTGGGCCCCTCTGACCTTAAAAGGCTCAGGGAGGAGGGGTGTGTGTCCCTCCTCTTTTTATTTTAAAGTATTGCCCCAATGGGATGTGGTCCCAGGGGCCATAACAGGCTTTGATATGTAATCAACCCCAGGGTTTGTGTCCCCAGGGCCCAAGACTAGCTTGGTTTTGGGGGCTCCATGCATGCCCCTGCCCAAGAATTTAAAAAAACAATGTGGAGATTAAAAAAAAATCTTTTGTCAATATAGCATGGGATTCCCGCAGGTCCCGAATTATTTTATTTTGACCCACAGGTCCCTCTTAGACCCCCCCCCCCAACCAGGTGCACCATCACCTCTGAAAGAGGGAATGTCACATGGTTTCATAGACATTGAAAATATAAGTGTAAGCATGTACAAGTTATGTGCCGATCATGAGGATAAATTACACAACATAATGCAATTTCATATTAAAAAAAACAACAATTAATGTCATATTGCTTTCAGACATGCATTGAATCATACAGTATTGGCTCAGTTAAAAGCACATTAAAAAAAGAAAGAGCCTGTTAACTAAGTACCAGCCAGGTCTCTTTCTTTGTTTAATGTGCTTATGTGCTTTTGGCTGACCAATACCTTATGATTCAATGCACTGGCATTTCTTGAAGTGATATGACACATGACTGCAAAATATATCTTGATTTTCTTGTGGAATATATTCTATTTTTCTTTCATGCAAATGAATGCACATTAATTTGCTTTGTGTTTTATTATGAAATTGCATCATGTAATGTAAAATATTGTTATGATCGGTACAATACGGGGCCGATTCCGATTCAGTAAAATCCCCTATGAATCGCCGTTCGGAGCGTTTTTCCCATACGATTCGTACACCTACAACGTCCCCGTACGTACGATCAAGTACGATCCTAACCCAAGTAACAATCGTACCAAACACCATACGAACAAAAGATACATACGATTCTTGTCCGGGTCACACAGTACGCACCGTCAGCACGTAAACAAGCAGCAGTTTCTGGCACAGCAAGTACGATTTGTGTCGGTGACACTCCGTACGACCCTATTGCTACGGGAGCTGAAAACGTCTGTAAAAGCAGATCCGGCCCGACCCGCCCCCCGGTACGCGACAGACACGCCATGAACCCCATTGGCCGTGTCATCCCAGTCCTGTACGCCTACGACCTGGTGCACAGAAACCGATGACGGCGCATACGGTGAGAACAACGTAACGCAACAACGGAAGTGTACTTGTAGGGTGCGTCACACGCTCGCGTATATCACCATTGCAATGGTGATGAGAGCCACACACACGCCATTAATGTTGGGGTACGGTGCGTCACACGCTCGCGTATATCACCATTGCAATATTGATACGAGACGCACACACACCATTAATGTTGGGGTACGGTGCGTCACACGCTCGCGTATATCACCATTGCAATAGTGATACGAGCCGCACACACACCATTAATGTTGGGGTACGGTGCGTCACACGTTCGCGTATACAACCATTGCAATAGTGATACGAGCCGCACACACGCCATGAATGTTGGGGTACGGTGCGTGACATCTGAGGGGTGGGTGAATATGACTCCCAGCAGTGCCCAGACATATGAGGGGTGGGTGGATATGACTCCGAGCAGTGCCCACACATACGAGGGGTGGGTGGATATGACTCCCAGCAGTGCCCAGACATAAGAGGGGTGGGTGCAGAGAAGTCCCAGCAGTGCCCAGACATAAGAGGGATGGGTTCAGACGAGTCCCAGCAGTGCCCAGACATAAGAGGGGTGGGTGCAGAGGAGGCCCAGCAGTGCCCAGACATAGGAGGGGTGGGTAGATATGACTTCCAGCAGTACCCAGACATATGAGGGGTGGGTGGAAATGACTCCCAGCAGTGCCCACACATATGAGGTGTGGGTGGATATGACTCACAGTGGTGCCCACACATAAGAGGGGTGGGTGCAGAGGAGTCCCAGCAGTGCCCAGACATAAGAGGGTGGGTGAATATGACTCCCAGCAGTGCCCAGATATAAGAGGGGTGGGTTGATATGACTCCCAGCAGTGTCCACACATAAGAGGGGTGGGTTCAGAGGAGTCCCAGCAGTGCCCAGACATAAGAGGGGTGGGTGCAGAGGAGTCCCACAGTGCCCAGACATATGAGGGGTGGGTGGATATGACTCCCAGCAGTGCCCAGACATATGAGGGGTGGGTGGATATGACTCCCAGCAGTGCCCACACATATGAGGGGTGGGGGGGTATGACTCCCAGCAGTGCCCAGACATAAGAGGGGTGGGATATTTACAAAAAGGGGGTGGTGAGGGACAGAGTCTCTGAATTAAGCAGAAAGCTCTCACCCAGTCAAAAGATCAGGGCTAGATCCAACACCGTTTTTTAGCTCACTGCACCATCCCAGTTTCAGAACCTGGCTGTATGCAAATTAGTCTGTTCCTGTCCCAGTGCATGATGGGAACAGGACAAACCAAACTACAGAAGCCAATTCTTACACTGGGAAGGAAACAAGCTCCCGGGGACCGGTTTCTGGCATTACAGCCGTCTTCGGCCCGGTTTGCTTGAATCCTGATGGTGCAATGAGCAAGGGTCTCACATCTGAGAATACCCTTCCACGCTTAGGGTGGACAAAAATATTTACAAAAAGGGGGTGGTGAGGGACAGAGTCTCTGAATTAAGCAGAAAGCTCTCACCCAGTCAAAAGATCAGGGCTAGATCCAACACCGTTTTTTAGCTCACTGCACCATCCCAGTTTCAGAACCTGGCTGTATGCAAATTAGTCTGTTCCTGTCCCAGTGCATGATGGGAACAGGACAAACCAAACTACAGAAGCCAATTCTTACACTGGGAAGGAAACAAGCTCCCGGGGACCGGTTTCTGGCATTACAGCCGTCTTCGGCCCGGTTTGCTTGAATCCTGATGGTGCAATGAGCAAGGGTCTCACATCTGAGAATACCCTTCCACGCTTAGGGTGGACAAAAATATTTACAAAAAGGGGGTGGTGAGGGACAGAGTCTCTGAATTAAGCAGAAAGCTCTCACCCAGTCAAAAGATCAGGGCTAGATCCAACACCGTTTTTTAGCTCACTGCACCATCCCAGTTTCAGAACCTGGCTGTATGCAAATTAGTCTGTTCCTGTCCCAGTGCATGATGGGAACAGGACAAACCAAACTACAGAAGCCAATTCTTACACTGGGAAGGAAACAAGCTCCCGGGGACCGGTTTCTGGCATTACAGCCGTCTTCGGCCCGGTTTGCTTGAATCCTGATGGTGCAATGAGCAAGGGTCTCACATCTGAGAATACCCTTCCACGCTTAGGGTGGACAAAAATATTTACAAAAAGGGGGTGGTGAGGGACAGAGTCTCTGAATTAAGCAGAAAGCTCTCACCCAGTCAAAAGATCAGGGCTAGATCCAACACCGTTTTTTAGCTCACTGCACCATCCCAGTTTCAGAACCTGGCTGTATGCAAATTAGTCTGTTCCTGTCCCAGTGCATGATGGGAACAGGACAAACCAAACTACAGAAGCCAATTCTTACACTGGGAAGGAAACAAGCTCCCGGGGACCGGTTTCTGGCATTACAGCCGTCTTCGGCCCGGTTTGCTTGAATCCTGATGGTGCAATGAGCAAGGGTCTCACATCTGAGAATACCCTTCCACGCTTAGGGTGGACAAAAATATTTACAAAAAGGGGGTGGTGAGGGACAGAGTCTCTGAATTAAGCAGAAAGCTCTCACCCAGTCAAAAGATCAGGGCTAGATCCAACACCGTTTTTTAGCTCACTGCACCATCCCAGTTTCAGAACCTGGCTGTATGCAAATTAGTCTGTTCCTGTCCCAGTGCATGATGGGAACAGGACAAACCAAACTACAGAAGCCAATTCTTACACTGGGAAGGAAACAAGCTCCCGGGGACCGGTTTCTGGCATTACAGCCGTCTTCGGCCCGGTTTGCTTGAATCCTGATGGTGCAATGAGCAAGGGTCTCACATCTGAGAATACCCTTCCACGCTTAGGGTGGACAAAAATATTTACAAAAAGGGGGTGGTGAGGGACAGAGTCTCTGAATTAAGCAGAAAGCTCTCACCCAGTCAAAAGATCAGGGCTAGATCCAACACCGTTTTTTAGCTCACTGCACCATCCCAGTTTCAGAACCTGGCTGTATGCAAATTAGTCTGTTCCTGTCCCAGTGCATGATGGGAACAGGACAAACCAAACTACAGAAGCCAATTCTTACACTGGGAAGGAAACAAGCTCCCGGGGACCGGTTTCTGGCATTACAGCCGTCTTCGGCCCGGTTTGCTTGAATCCTGATGGTGCAATGAGCAAGGGTCTCACATCTGAGAATACCCTTCCACGCTTAGGGTGGACAAAAATATTTACAAAAAGGGGGTGGTGAGGGACAGAGTCTCTGAATTAAGCAGAAAGCTCTCACCCAGTCAAAAGATCAGGGCTAGATCCAACACCGTTTTTTAGCTCACTGCACCATCCCAGTTTCAGAACCTGGCTGTATGCAAATTAGTCTGTTCCTGTCCCAGTGCATGATGGGAACAGGACAAACCAAACTACAGAAGCCAATTCTTACACTGGGAAGGAAACAAGCTCCCGGGGACCGGTTTCTGGCATTACAGCCGTCTTCGGCCCGGTTTGCTTGAATCCTGATGGTGCAATGAGCAAGGGTCTCACATCTGAGAATACCCTTCCACGCTTAGGGTGGACAAAAATATTTACAAAAAGGGGGTGGTGAGGGACAGAGTCTCTGAATTAAGCAGAAAGCTCTCACCCAGTCAAAAGATCAGGGCTAGATCCAACACCGTTTTTTAGCTCACTGCACCATCCCAGTTTCAGAACCTGGCTGTATGCAAATTAGTCTGTTCCTGTCCCAGTGCATGATGGGAACAGGACAAACCAAACTACAGAAGCCAATTCTTACACTGGGAAGGAAACAAGCTCCCGGGGACCGGTTTCTGGCATTACAGCCGTCTTCTCAGACATGAGTCCCTTTCTCACTGCTCCATCAGGATTCAAGCAAGCCGGGCCGAAGAGGCTGAAATGCCAGAAACCGGTCCCCGGTAGCTTGTCTCCTTTCTGGTAAAGAATTGGCTTGGTAGTTTGGTCTGCCCTGTTCCCATGATGCACTGGGCCAGGGACAGACTAATTTGCATATAGCCAGGTTCTGAGCTGGGATGGGGCAGTGAGATAAATAACGGTGATGGATCAAGCCCTGATCTTTGGACTGGGTAAGAGTGGTCTGCTTAATTCAGACACTCTGTTCATCACCACCCCCTTTCTGTATCGTTTTTGGCCACTATAGGTGTGGCAGGGTATACTCAGACATGAGTCCCTTTCTCACCGCTCCATCAGGATTCAAGCAAGCCGGGCCGAAGAGGCTGAAATGCCAGAAACCGGTCCCCGGTAGCTTGTCTCCTTTCTGGTAAAGAATTGGCTTGGTAGTTTGGTCTGCCCTGTTCCCATGATGCACTGGGCCAGGGACAGACTAATTTGCATATAGCCAGGTTCTGAGCTGGGATGGGGCAGTGAGATAAATAACGGTGATGGATCAAGCCCTGATCTTTGGACTGGGTAAGAGTGGTCTGCTTAATTCAGACACTCTGTTCATCACCACCCCCTTTCTGTATCGTTTTTGGCCACTATAGGTGTGGCAGGGTATACTCAGACATGAGTCCCTTTCTCACTGCTCCATCAGGATTCAAGCAAGCCGGGCCGAAGAGGCTGAAATGCCAGAAACCGGTCCCCGGTAGCTTGTCTCCTTTCTGGTAAAGAATTGGCTTGGTAGTTTGGTCTGCCCTGTTCCCATGATGCACTGGGCCAGGGACAGACTAATTTGCATATAGCCAGGTTCTGAGCTGGGATGGGGCAGTGAGATAAATAACGGTGATGGATCAAGCCCTGATCTTTGGACTGGGTAAGAGTGGTCTGCTTAATTCAGACACTCTGTTCATCACCACCCCCTTTCTGTATCATAAGAGGGGTGGGTGCATATGAGTCCCAGCAGTGCCCAGACATAAGAGAAGTGGGTGAATATGACTCCCAGCAGTACCCAGACATATGAGGGGTGGGTGGATATGACTCCCAGCAGTGCCCACACATATGAGGGGTGGGTGGATATGACTCCCAGCAGTGCCCAGACATATGAGGGGTGGGTGGATATGATTTACTCCTATGTTTTCATTGGCTGTGAAACCATGTGACATTCCCTCTTTTCAAAGGTGATGGGTCCCAGTGCATTTTTAAACAGGCCGTGACGAAGCTCCTGATCCAAGCATTCACGTCTTTGCCACACACCAACACGTTTTGCCAAAAAGTTTTCCTCGCAGTAAGTTATTTTTTTTATATCTACTTATATAGAGGAGGAGCTCATTTAAGCCATTATGCATCATTGTGGGAACCATAGTATATATCACATTTTTGGAAATTTTAAAAAGTAAAAGCGCAATGCTAAATAACATATATACATGAAGACATAAGAGGGGTGGGGGCAGAGGAGTCCCAGCAGTACCCAGACATAGGAGGGGTGGGTAGATATGACTTCCAGCAGTACCCAGACATATAAGGGGTGGGTGGATATGACTCCCAGCAGTGCCCACACATATGAGGGGTGGGTAGATATGACTCCCAGCAGTGCCCGCACATAAGAGGGGTGGGTGCAGAGGAGTCCCAGCAGTCCCCATACATAAGAGGGGTGGGTGAATATGACTCCCAGCAGTGCCCAGATGTAAGAGGGGTGGGTTGATATGACTCCCAGCAGTGCCCACACTTAAGAGGGGTGAGTGCAGAGGAGTCCCAGCAGTTCAGGTAACTATAACTTGTGCCCCAACAATGCATTGGCGACCTGTCTTGAGGAGTGAGGAGTGCTTATCGTTCTTCCTGCCATTGGGGAACCTTTCTGACAACTGCTAGCCACACCTGCTTTGTGGGTGCCGCGTCGCTGCGTGAGTCAGGAGGTCATTCGGAACTTGGACCCTGTTGCTGCTTGACACCCGGGGCCGAGAGGAGGCGGAGCGCGCAATGGATGCCAGCAGGGACTCGCTGTTCCAGGAGTCCCTGCACTGATTTGCACACCTGCTCCAGCGCTCTGCAACCAGCCCCGCCCTCAGGCCCCTGTATGGACAAAAAAACTTGGACCTGACCCTCACATTGGGCGACCTGTCTTGAGGAGTGAGGAGTGCTTATCGTTCTACCTGCCATTGGGGAACCTTTCTGACCACTGCTAGCTGCACCCGCTTCACGGGTGCCGCGTCGCTGCGTGAGTTGGGGGGTCATTCTGAACTTGGACCCTGTTGCTGCTTGACACCCGGGCCGAGAGGAGGCGGAGCGTGCAACGGATGCCAGCAGGGACTCGCTGTTCCAGGAGTCCCTGCGCTGATTTGCAACACCTGCTCCAGCTCTCTGCAACCAGCCCCTCCCACAGGCCCCTGTACGGACAAAAAACCTTGGAACTGACCCTCACATTGGGCGACCTGTCTTGAGGAGTGAGGAGTGCTTATTGTTCCACCTGCCATTGGGGAGCCTTTCTGACCACTGCTAGCCACACCCACTTCGCCGGTGCTGCATCGCTACGTAAGTCGGGGGGTCATTCTGAACTTGGACCCTGTTGCTGCTTGGCACCCGGGGCTGAGAGGAGGTGGAGCGCGCAACGGATGCCAGCAGGGACTCGCTGTTCCAGGAGTCCCTGCGCTGATTTGCAACACCTGCTCCAGCGCTCTGCAACCAGCCCCGCCCACAGGCCCTTATACGTGGTATATAGTAAGCTTGACCAGCCGCTGCACGGGAGGGTCCCGGGAGAAGCCCCGGACAAGGGCGGGACCATTTGTGGCCATTAGTGGTCGTGAGAGGCCGGGCTGGGCCACCCTTCTTGGCTCTTTGCACTTGCAGTCTGGGCATCTATTACCTGTTATTTTTAAATCGGGGCTTTTGTCTGTCTATCAGCAGCGGTCAAAAGCTCTAAGGCTACCCACTAGTTTTTACGCTGTGAGCGCTGTTTACTAGCATTTCGCACTGCACCCTAAAACTTTGTGTTATTACTGATAACTGTTGCTTGTTTAGACCTTGTATTCACATTTGTTACCCAGATACCATAAGGACAAAGAATGGGGAGGCGCAATCCCGTAATGCCCGTACCTGTACCAGTTTCTAAGCAAAAAGAGGTTGTGAAACCCCAGCTCCCTAGCCTAACAGCTATAGATCGTATGCTTCAAAAGACAATTGGGGTGGTGGTTAATGCCATAGAAGACACCGAGCGCCGCCTCTCGCTCCCTGTTGGCTCTGTTCCCCCCTTACTCCCTGCCAATGCATCGATGTTCTCTCCTAATTCTCAGGACTCGATATTGGCACCGTCCTTTGTTGCTCTCCGAGGAGGTGGTTATCCCCCGATGCCACAGGATACAACCCCTATGATGGTTAACTCATTCCCAGAGATTACCCCCTCTTTTGCAAGATTGTCGCTGACACCTCCCATTTTTCAAGACCCGGCTACTGCTGATTTTCCATCAGAGGTTGTGGCTTCAAATGATATTGGTTGTAGCACCAGGCCAGACAACACTAACTCAGTTTCTGATTCGCAGTCAAGTGTTAGTAGCGTTAGCTCTAGCATAACAACTAGAGGGCAGATGGCTAGGCGCAAGTCCAAGCACGTCGATAAAGAATGCCCAACTGCAAAAAATAGTAAGTGGTAAGTGGAGGGAACCAAGCAAAAGAAAGCGCCCGCCAGACATTGCACAACAAAGGGTAAGAATACTGAGAGTAATACAATCAGGGATGCTCCTGTTGTTATTGAGGACCCAGGGCTATCACTTGATGCATGTTCTCGGGAAAGAATAGAGATTCCCCTGGACAAATCTCCTAATACCCAGGAAAGCAATGACCCTGACAGTGGCAATACTAATTCGATGAACAAAACCAACCTAAATAAAATGTGCCCCCCTGATGCTGAGAGGGATATGCCCCTTATTGCCCACTTTGAGTATATCCTGAAGTCTTTCATCTTGCCAGTAACGGAGAGGCTAAAAGTGCTAACAGCAAGACTAGATTGCTTTGAGCAGGGAACCTTGGATAACTTCTTTTCTATTAAGGCCCTAATTAAGTTACATTCTAGAAATAACCCTATAATGGATGCACACAAACCCCATTGATAGCCCCTGCCGAAGTGGGCAAATGCGCACACACAAACCCGCATGGCGCCTCAGGGACACCAAGAGGAACTAATCTTCCAGCGACAACTGTGCCACTGAGTAAAGCCCCAGCGATAGCCACAAAACCAAACAAGGCTAGTAACCCAATAGGCCAATCCCTGACTAAAGGGGACAAGAGGGCCTGTGATAGTGCACCTATTCGGGTCCATAACGGCAAACATGATTGTAGGAACATTGAGAGGCAAAATAACGATCCATCTCCTAATCTTGATTTAGACCATAGTAGGGAAATTAATGCTCCACCCACTAATTTACCCCCAGTTTGTATTCCCTATGTAGCTGTACTGGTAGGAGTCCCCTGTTTAAAGCAGGGAAAAATTGAATCATACACTGAACTTAGGAACAAAACTGCATTCTGGCTAAACAATAACAGGCCCCTTTCAAGGGACTTAGATGACAAATTATCCATGTTAGACGAGTCAGCTGGGTGGGAAGAAAGTCCAAGGATATTCAAGGGGATGTATCCTTGATAATTTTAAGGACAACAGAGTGGCAAGGTCCATTTGTAGCCAACAGAACACATATGGTGATGGTGGAATCAGCACATATGACCTGGGTTATTTTTACCCACAACATTAAGCTGGCATCAAAGGCAGGGTAATGGTAACCAATTGTGGGGAGGGCAAGTTGGTAACCTTAAATTTTACCCAAACCTGCATTCGATAGAGGTGATAACTCTCACGGAAGCAACTTTGGGTACTGACGCAGAGACAATTTACCCCCCGAATTCCTTGACAGCCCCTGATGATAACAGAAGGCCCAATGGGTGCAGGTCCTTAACCATTTCTCCTGGTATCTGTTTTAAACCCCCGAATGTAGCACCCCCAGAGACAATCTTTAGGGAGGATAGACTTGTGGCAGTATCCCGGGGGGGAGGCAGCTCGTTACTGTATAACAAATGTGGGGGAACGTGCTAACAACTCCCTCTCCAGATTTGGTTCACCGTATCGTAAAGATATACTTATTCCCCCCCCCAGGGATTCCCACCTCCCCAGTAGCTACATCTGCCCACCAGAGGAAGGCTTCTCCACTCTATGCTCTCTTGCCACTACCTAAGGCATCCGTTTCTGGATATGAAGTATCAACATTACATACCGATCACTCTATTTGTTCCCAGGATATAGTGGTGGCTGATAGGCCTAATGTGAGGCTCATGAGCTGGAATATTGCAGGTATTGCTAAGAAAATAGACCTTCCAGATTGGAACACCCTGGTGGAGTCTTACACTATTTGCATTTTCCAGGTAACATGGAGTTCGGAACCAAACCCCAAGGTTGGCTTCTCTACATATTTTTTACCTGCAGTTTTGCCACCATCGGGGAGGGGTCGGCCCTCGGGGGGGCTCCTAATATGGGTGAGCATCTCCCTGGGCTGCCACATCACCCAAAAGCATAGCAACTCACCATACATTCTTAGGATCCTAATGAGAGGCCCAGATAGTGGGAGGTCTCTAGACATTTTTAATATATATGCCAGGGGAACCAAAGGTAGTTCCTTGTCCCCCACAGTAGCACTGCTGGAAAAAGCACTTGGCGACTGCTGTGATGGCTCACCAGTATTGATCGCGGGGGACTTCAACTGTACATTTGAGCCCCTCGCGGTAGAAGACATCCTAGATGTTACTGAGGACGATTCCAGGAGGGGTATAACCAACATTAACGACCCAACCTTTAAAAAGATGGACACAGAGGGCGATCCAACTAAATGCTATGACCCTGGAGTTTGGCTTGCGAGCATTAAATGGTAGAACTGCCTCAGACTCTGTGGGTGCCCACACGTACAACAGACCAAACCATACGTCTAGGATTGATTACATTCTCCTTGACATAACTCTTTGGCAATATGCACAGGATATGGTAATAATACCTTCTGTAGACAGCGATCACAATTTACTGTCTCTAACCCTAAAGCATTTGTGGCTAAGCCACAATTGCCCAGTTTCACCACGTAAAGCAAAGCCTACCCCAAAAATCTTCCCATCTAACTGTGGAAGGCGCCTTAAATGGTGCAAAGTCGCCCTAGATGAAGTAAAAGTCCAGGCAATAGGAACATTACTTAGAACACTCTGACTCCTCCAGAGTTACATCACTGTTTCAGGAAACCATAAAATCGATAGGAAACCAATTCTTGGCACAATTAAAAGGGGGCAGGGCTAAAGGGCTCCAGAAGCCCATGGCAAAGCAGGGATGGTACACACCTAAATGCAGACAGAAGAAATCTGCTCTAATTAGGGCTGTCAAGGCGAAGTCACAACCCCTGATCCAGCAAGCCAGGAAAGAGTATAATTGGGTGGTAATGCCAAAAAGGAGTGGGAGGACTCATACTGGCGAAAACTCAAAGAGGCCAGCGCTGGGTGGGACGCAGGCCGCTTTCGGAGCGCTATAAGGACAAGGAATAGGCCTGATAGCGAACTCATTAAATGCAATATTACTGGTCAGGCCTGGTTTGACCATTTGTCTAGCCTCTATTCTTGCCAGCCAGGAGCTGTTACTGTTGCAGCCCCCTAATACTCTCTGGAAAGATACTGTATTCCCATTTACACCTAAGGAGGTTGAACATGCGATTAGCTGCATTGTGCCCCAAAAGGCTGCTGGCCCTGATGGCATCCCTGGGGACTTGCTCCGCTCCAACTTCTCGAAATGGGGGAAGTTTATCCATACTTTACTTATTGCAATTGATAAAGGTGCCGCCATCCCTGAATCTTGGAAGGGGGCTGAGGTCGTCCCTATTTTTAAAAAAGGCCAAAGGGAGGACCCTACTACTTACCGCCCAATAAGTTTACTAGATTCTACCCAGAAGGTTGTGGGAAAGGTGGTACTTGAGAGAATTTTACAATGGGCAACCGAAAATGAGGTTCTCACTGATTATCAAGCGGGTTTTAGGGCTGGCACCGGCACAATAAAGCAGGCTTTCAGGCTATTGTTAATTTATTGGAAAGTGGTTGTTATAGGCAAAGGCAGTCTTTATCTTGCATTTATCGACCTAAAGACTGCCTTTGACCTTGTGCCCAGAGGACATTTATGGGGAGTGTTGGCAGATATGGGGATTCCTTCGAACATCCTGTCTATCCTAGTGAGGCTACATGAAGGCAACTTCGCGCAAGTGAGGTGGGGCACTGAGGGGCAGAAAACCAACAGGATACCGGTGGAGAGAGGGGTCCGCCAGGGATGTGTTCTTGCTCCAACGCTCTTTTCACTATATGTGAACGGGGTCGTTGAGCATTTACTCGAAAAACTATCGGACGCACCTACCCTGGCGGGGGAACGTATCCCGACCCTCTTATTCGCCGATGATACGCTCCTAATATCTAAGACCCCGGTGGGCCTTCAAGGCCTCCTAGACAATTTCCAGGCCTTTTGCACCCAACGTGGCCTAGTAATAAACACAGACAAAACTAAGTACTTGGTGCTAAATCCCCTGAAAAAACGTGGGCGATCCCCCGTACTAAACCATGTATCCTTGGAGAGGGTCACTGTATTTGATTACCTAGGTATCCGTATTTCGGATACCATGCAGTGGAACCTCATCTTACTAAAATGTTGCTAAACCATAAGAGGGTTACAGGGGCACTCCTTAAAGAGCAGCGATCTTCTACGACTAGACCCATTGCCCCTGTTATTTACATCTATAAGGCAAAGGGTGTTAGTTCTGCCCTGTATGGTGCAGAGCTTTGGGGCACCTCTAACATAGACTTATTAACAAGGTCTGAAAACAAGTTCTTAAGGGGCATTATGTCACTCCCGCAGAGTACCCCAATGACACCCCTGTTGCTTGACCTAGGTTGCCAACCCATCAATGATTTGGCAAAACTCCGGACGTTGCTTCTGTGGGCCATGCTGTAGCGAGTCCCTGAACTTGCTAGGTATGCGAAGGGGCTAGCGGAAGTAATGTCAATGGTGGTATGGCAAAAAATAAAATGGCTTAAAGACGTTAAATTTCTTCTTTGTAAGCTAGGTCTCAGCGAAGCTTGGGATAGCTGGTCCTCTCCTTTGAAAGTGACAATAAGACCCTCTATTGGAAATGGACCACTACTAGGACTAGCAGTGACCCAACCCTCGGCAGGATAACGGAAGAGTTTCTAAGACATAAGGATGTACCATCCCGGGAACTATACCTAGACATTGTAGGGAAATCCTATGACAGGGCTTTATACTTTAGGTTCAGGGTAGGGGCTCTTCCGGAGCGTGCCCTAACTGCTCACTGGAAGCCCCCGTTCCACACAATTCCCTTTTGCCCTTTCTGTCAAACAAGCGAAGAGTCTGTATCACACATCCTGTTTGTCTGCCCGGCCTATGCATGCCCGAGGCAAACGTGGCTTAAACCCATATGTCGGGCCATGGGCACTAGACATTAGAGTGAGGCACTCCGTATTTTAACATCAGACACTCGTCCATTGTATGTTTGTGGCCTTTCTAAATTTTTATCGTGGACATGGTCCATCAGAGCCAAAAGGCTAGCATCAAATGTTTAATCTTTTTTTCAAACAAGTGGTTAATTTTTAATTTCCACACTTTTAACCTTGCTTTTATTCTCTTGATATTTAAAAGTTCTTAAAATTGTCTGGAATTAGTGGTTCACATAAACTTGTTTTTGTGTAAATGTTTTTATACCAATGTGATGCTTTTATGATATGACATATCGAAATAAAGCCTTTTGAACTTTAGAACTGAGCATTGCTCATGACGTCACATATTACGTCATTCATGGCATGGTCGTAACATCACTGATGACATCTCGAATGACATCACTGATGACATCATCCAGTGAATGTGTATTTCTTTAAAGTTTAAATATGTTTTATATATATGCAAGATGTATTGACGAATGAGTGATTGTATAAGGGTCTGGGTGGACGATTTTGCAGGTATGTAACTAACTATAGCAGTGGAATTACTTTGGTTTTGTATGTGTTAAATGTCCAGCTAACTATAACGCCCATGAAGCCTATGGTTTTTTCAATGAATTTCAAAAGTTTTTTAAATGTTAATTTCTAACTATAACGTCTGTAAAACCTATGTTTTTTTTCAGTAAATATATATATATTGGCTCGCAGAGGGAGAGCCACGGGCCATCGGCTCACAAAGGCATAGCAGCATACCGGATCACAGAGGGACAGCTGTGGTCTGACTCGCAGAGTCAGAGCAATGGACCAACAGGCCTGCTAGCAGAGACACAGCTACGAGCTAACGGCCTAACTCGCAGAGGTAGAGCTGCGAGCCCTCGGGCTGACTCACAGAGGAACAGCAACCGGCTGACAGGCCTCCTAGCAGAGACACAACTATGAACTAACCGGCTGGCTGACAGAGGTAGAGCTGCAGACCTGACGGCTCAGTGGCGCACAGCTGCGAGCCGATGGACTGGTTTCTAAAGGCATAGCCTCGAGCTCCAATTGGTTCTGACCATAATATAACACAAATACATCATCCTGTACAATATCAACAACAAACTAAACAATGTTGTGTAATGGCAGTTATTTTCTTGAATAATGAAAAATGCTGCGACATCCTAAAAGGTATTTCATACACTGTGACTGTGTCACAACGTGTAGTTTGCTGTAAATACGTGCTGTTTCCTCCCTTACAGGGGAGTTTCGATACCTCGATTTGGCCTTGCATTCCGACCTTGAAGGCAGAGTTCAACATGCTGAGCTGAATAAGAGCCTTAATGTCCCAGAAAGAAGTTTCTTTCACTTCTGCCCTTCAGACTTATGTCCTGCAGGAGGCCAACACTACATCAGAAGGGAATAATCTTTTAAACGCTGATCTCCCACAACATTTTGGTGAACTAATTCATTCTATTTTCAATGCTTCACATACAACAGGGCTGCCACGTTTTTTTAGGTTGTGAGATCCGGCCTTGTAACATGTTTAGAACTATTTTTGATGTGATCCCTGCTTTCATTCATTCTATTTTCTCAAGTGCTTTTGGCGGGTTGCCACTTTGACTAGCTTTGGCTGCCAGACTTTTCCTCTTGAACTGCATGCTCAGAAATGGCTGCTCCACTTGTGCTCGTTCACAACCCAGCCCTACTACAGCTACTATGCACCTGCATGCTTCACTATTATGGCACCTTGACGCTGGCCACTGTCAGCGTGGCTTACAATTTGTCTTTCCGCAATCCCTGGTATACTTGCATGCAGCCAGTGTTCTCATGCATGTCCTGTCCCTTCCAATGGGGGTTGGATCTATGCCTCACAAATACAGTGTCGCCTAACCCGGATTTTCCTTTACTGATGAACCCTTTGGTGAATCATGAGCGTGAATGTTTCGGTATTAGTTTCATGGCATATGCTGCTACACTTGGTGTGCTAGCTCAGTCGGATGTATGTACGGCTTCACATGATTTCCTGCAACGGAGTTACATCGAGTACCACGCAAGTTGCTCTGCTATGGTGCTGGAAGCACTGATAATCAATGAGCACGTTTGCTCCTTCGAATTGTGATTTCCTATTGGAAGCTGTTGCAACTTACTGTTCTTACACACTGATGGATTAATTTGGCTGTGCCACATTAATTTTTTTTCTCTCTCACCATGGTATTATTAAATTTTTCTGTTTTTAACACTGTTGACATTCTTCACCTACTTTATCTTTCCTATTTTGGATATCTGCTCTTCTTGGCTCAGACTTTTTGGACTCTGTGTTCTACTTTTCTCACTGTGCGTTGGACCACCCAAAGGGGAGGGTGTCGTGGGGGTTAGGAGGTGCCCATGAACGTTGCTAAGTTAGAATGAGTTAGTACCATGCATCACAGCCATTTTAGCCGCTTTTTCCACACAACCCTAAATGCACTGGTCTTGTAAACACTTCTGTTTTCACTGCTTCACATGGGAACTGTCTGCCTTTCACTATGTTTGCTGAGTACTGAGTATTCGTCTGTATGCCGTGTTCAAGAGCAGAAAACAACATTGCTGGTTATTCAGTTTTGGCCCTTCCCACGCGCATATAGACATAACATGGAACAGACCCACGCTTCTGAAATTTCTTTTAATATTGCACAGGATGCAAATTACACACACTTGGAAAACATTCTTTACCGACGAAGAGCTGTGCTTGTCAGGAGATGTAAATCCTATCATGAAAGATTTGAGGTAGGGGGTTCCCCTGTCCAAGCCCAGAGGTCTTCCACTAATATAATAAACATAGCTCGTAGCATCGGGAGGGTGGTAACTTCTATATGGCTTAATCCATCGACATTATAATATACTTTCCCCATTCGTACTTTCTGCAATTGTAACTTAGCTAATTGTATTGTTTACATGCATTTCTTTCCTCACCTTAACACGTATACTACATTATAGAGCTTGTTAGTTGAATTAAACATTTTAAACTATACAAAGTCTCTGGTTACTCACATTGTGAACAGGTATGAGTGTCTAAGCAAAAGAGCGTCTTGTTACCAATAATTCTAAGAGGACCTGAGTTGCATTGTTCTAGGATATCTAATCATTGGTAGCTCCACTGTAGTACAGAGAATGAACGAGCCAGAGGTCTTCCACTGATATAATAAACATAGTTTGTAGCAAGGGGAGGGGGTTAAGCGCTATTTGGCTTAATCCACTGACATTATAATATCCTTTCCCCAATCGTACTTTATGCAATTGTAACTATGCTGATTGTATTGTTTAGTACATGTGTACTACATTACAGAGCTCGTTAGTTGAAATAAACATTTTAAACTATACAAAGTCTCTGGTTACTCACATTATGAACAGCTATGAGTATCTAATCGAAAGAGTGTCTTGTTCCCAAGAATTCTGAGAAGACCTGAGTCACATTGTTTTAGGATCTCTAATCATTGGTAGCTCCACTGTAGTACGGAGAATGAATTATATACTATAGCTAACCGGATAGAGGTTTCTGTGCACTGAAGCGTGTTTTTGGTACACCACAACATACCGTGGTCCTGGTTTCCTGTGAAGTGGGGCGCGAGACGCGACCTAGAGATGTGGGGAGAGGGACTGTGAAAGGGGTATCTCGCACAGACAGAGCTGCAGTATTTTTTCAGTGTTGCCTCACAGAGGTAGAACTACAGACCCAATGGATTGTAGAGGGAGAGATGCGAGCTGACGGACTAAATCACAAAATGGCTAGCAACACTTCCTAGTTTCAACCGTTCACAGCCAATCAGTCGCAAGCTCGTGCTAGTAACCCCTCAGCCAATCAGATGTCAGAATTCCCAAATATTATTATCTGTAAAATGTGATATTTCTCAAAAACTACTGAAGGGATTTACACCATGTAAACAAAAGCCTGCTTTCTGGACTAAGACCTTTCTCCCTGCAAAATTTGATGTAATTCCGTTCCGCAGTTTGACCTGTACCCTTGTCTAAAGTTTTCAATGGAAAATGCATTGAGAAAATATGTTTTGGAACCCCCTTTTTTCTCAGCCCCGCTTGACCAATCACCTCCAAACTTTCAAGATAAGAGCTGCTAAAAAAAAAAAAACTTTTTGCTAAATTACGTAAAGTTTCGTCAAAGACACCAAAGTTATAAGCACATGGAGGGCTCCAGGAGGAGAACCCCCCTTCCAACATGAGTGAAGCCCTGGGGCTGCGGGGGCCCCAGCAGGCCCCCAAACCCCAACAAGCCCCCGCTATTATTTTTTAAGAAATGCCTCTGGAACCTAGCCCACCCAGAGGCCTTATTAAAATAAAATGCGAGAACCCACGACCCCAGAGTTAATTGAGCGGATTTTTTTTTAAATACTTTTTTGGGACCTGGGGGTCTTTCTAGGACCCCCTGAGCAGGCCTAGGGGTCAGGGTGTTTCTACCCTGCCCCCTTCTCTTGTTTTATATCTTTGTTTCTCTGTTTTCTGGTGTCTCGCTTCTACCGAGTTACAAGATGGCTGCCAACACTTCCTGGTTTGGAGTGTTCGCAGCCAATCAGAGTGAAGCTCGTGCTCAGGAGTAAGGCTTTGCCCAGATATAGAAACTTTTATTTTAATAATTTTTCAGCAACTACTGAATGGATTTACACCATTTAAAAAAGATGTCGCTTTTTGATCCAAACCCTACCTTTTTGCCAAATTTTAGATAATTCCGTTCAGTAGTTTCGGCTGTAGCCTTGCTCAAAGGAAGGTCGCTTTCTGTATGAAGCTCTACCTTTCTGCCAAATTTGAGGTAATTCCGTTCAGCAGTTCGGGCTGTAGTTTGTCGCAAAAATTCCAATGGAAATTAACCTTGGGAAAATACGTTTTGGGACCTCCCTTTTTTCTCAGCCCCCCTTGACGAATCACCCTCAAACTTTCAGGATAGCAGCTGACCTGGATAGACTTTTGTTTTAGAGAATTTCGCAAAGATTTGTGGTATAGGCATGCATGGGCTAATGGCTGCATGTATGATGGAGCACTGTAGAATCTGTAACTTCAAAGACATCTCACGCGCTTACGGGATGGATCAAGGATAATGGGTGGATGTCTATGTTTGACTTTGAGCTCTTTAAAGAAAGTGCTCCCAAACTAAAGGCCCACAAAATGCTCTAGTTTCAATTCGCTCCATGCATGTGATTCTGCATAGCAATGCACAACTTGAGATTGCATACTGGAGCTTTAAACAGTGCAACATTGTTAGAAGTTGATCTATCAGTAGGGGCATATAGGCACCTACAGCTAGTAACAACATCACCATCACAAATAAGGTCCAGTAAAGCCTCAATAAAAGCCTGTGCTCTACCCTTATTAGCTTGGCTCATGACCCATCAGGCTTAACTTATGGTGTGTAAAACATTTAAAAACACTAATAACAGTAAATAAGTAAGACACAACATACAACAAGAATCCAACACCAATTCATAAAATAAAAACGATTTTTATGATTAAAATTACACCAAATCTACAAAAATCCAATGTAGAGAACTGGAGGTATGAATTGTTAAAGATTAAAGGGCATATGCCTCAAAAGGTAATTTTACGATTCCCAAATAGCATTTTTTTACCTATTTGGTAATCGCAAATGTCAATGCATCTAAAAATCCACAATTGTTTTGCAATTCATTATAAATCGCAATCACTATTAGTGATTTTAAAAATGGAAATCGCATTTTTAGCAAATCTGTTATTAGCAAATTGCTCATAGCGAATCCCTGAATCTGATGCAGCTTGATGACCTCACAATCAGGCAGTGAGCCATCCCATGCTGTTCCCTGTGTACTGAGAATGAGGAGAAGGAGGCAGAAATCAGGTGCATAGCACTAGGAGGCCTGTTGGGACAGCCAAACCTGTGCAATATTTCAGCATGGCATCAGGAATCCCCAGCAGTTGCGCAAAAGAAAGCTGAAGTTCAGTGAAAAGGAGTTAGAAAACCTCGTTGGGGAAGTGGTAAAGAACCATGAAGAACTGTTTGGCAAATAGTCACTACAGGTCCTAGAGTCAGAAAAAAGTAAAATATTGCTGGGCATACAATCCAAAATCAGAGCAATGGGGGTCACACGGCGCTCCATTCCAAATGTGCGCAAACAGTGGTATGAGCTGCGGAGCCTGGCAAAGGAAAGGGTTGCTGCAAGCTTAGCTGATGCAAAAAAGACTGGAGGAGGACCAACCACACAAACAGTTTCCACAGCCTTAGAGGACCTGGTGGAGTCTACCCTTCAGCCTGAGACTGTTGTTAGAGTGAAGCAGATAAATACCCAAGTACCGCCCAGCACTTCCAGAGGTAAGGTGCATGCAAATGACCATACAATGCTAGAATTTCAAAACATACTCCATAAGTCAGATCTTGCTTAGTGTAGCAAATAGTACTCAAGTCCACATTTTATTTGTAACACACAAATGCAATATGGGAATAGCAGTCAGCAACACTGTGAAAGGCAAGTGGGTATTAAACCATCATAGGTGCATTCAATTTTTACAAGAAAGTTTAATTGCTACACACAGGGGGATATTCTCAAGAACGTGTGATAATTACTGCAAAATTAGCTTAACGCAACTCTCTCAGGAAAATAACGCTGTGTTAAAGTTGTATTGTCAACATGGCAGTACCATGCGATAGGCGCACGATAACGCGTCAAATGTCGGCGATAAAGTCAACACAAAGCTGCTAAAATGCAAAACACGAACGTAAAAGAAGTTGCGATTAGGCCAATCGTGATACAAAAATTTGCAAAAACCAGCGACAGGCCTGCAATTCCCACGCGTCATGCGGGAAAATGCACTATGAAAAGCAACAAAAAAAACACACCAAAACCAAATCAAACTGCGTAGTATCATGGATGCACCCATACTGAGAGCAGAGGCCAACTTGAACCCCACAAGCCCCACAGACCACCAGCAAGGAACCTCTGGGTCGGGGAAAGCCAAGGAGAAGAGGAAGAGGGAGATGGTGTGCAGTCCGCAGAAAAACAAGATCAGCGTCACGGAGGTGACAGAACACTACCATCAACTGAACGTCAACTTGACAAATGCGAATGCAGTCGGAGTGTCGAGAAGGTCAATGCAGGAGGCCAAGAAGCTCTGGCATGATGTGAAAAGCCAAACCAAGCACAAACCCGCTGCCAACATGAAGGCAGCAAGGGCGGCAGGAGGTGGGAGTCCTGCTCCACAGGAGGAGCTGAGGAAATGGCGGCCACAGTCATCAGTGTGGAGACGGTCTAAGGAGTTGGGAGTACTGACACAGCTCGATAGGACCTGACACAACATCAACAGGGTGAGTAACGACCAGGTACTGGAGTGACAGGGGTACATGGGCACAATTGCACACATGCCCAACGATGTGTAGCACACTGCATGCCCTCAATGACCCAGGATCATATCCCTGATCCCGTGGTACATTGCAGCACACATGTAGCAATAACAGCACATCCAACGAAAATGTGGTACAAAGTGCCACATCGACACTGCATGCAGTCTGTATATAAGAACAATGCACCAACATACATGTCAACAGAATGTCAACATGCCTCTCCCCTTCACATTGCAGAGGGACAAAAAGCACCTCCAACAGAGCAGACCAGACAACTCATCAGTGATGCTCGAGAGGACCACCACACCTTCGACACTGATGCCCTACAACAACTCATGGGCATCTTAGGCAACCCACCCCCAGGAGCAGGGCAGCCAAGCTCCATAGAGGAGACCCCAGCCCCCCTCATAGACCACACAGCAGGAAGCACCCGCCACCACAGCTGGCTCCCAATACTTCCTCGAGGCACATATCACATTCCAATGCAAGGTGTAAGAATTCCAAAAGGAGGTGGCCGAACAGGTGCGGGTGGGGTCACAGCTCATAGAAGCCGAACTACATCACATACGTGGGTGCCAAGGTCCCATCAGGGACCACGTACACTCCACAAAGGAGACCCACACTGCAACAGAGACACATGCATTTGTACATTTCCTGTACTGAACCACGCCCAGAGCCCCGCAATTAGCATTCACACACCCATGATGGACCCGCATACGATGGCCCAGCCACTCCTCTCACGTATTGAGTGGGTAATGACAAAGCTACATGTCCAAGGTCTTACCCGCTGCCTGCAGTGACATGTTTGCGTCCTCTGTACACAGCACAATGTAATATTGTAGGGCCCGGACTCTCATGCATACATATGACCACACGGAAACACGCAGATAGTTTGTTCAACTGGCTACAGGCATGTGCGCCCGGCCCCGTTATTGGCAGGGTCACATGTACAGTGAAGCCTGTGCTGGATGTGTGTGGGGTGAGTGTAAGCCAGCCCTCATGGAGTGGTTGGTGCTGGCAACAACTTGAACAGTGAACACCATTGAAACGGAAACAGAAAACACAAGCATCACAAAGACAACTGCGGAGCATCATGGTGGTAGCTGGAGCAAGTACAGAGGTCACCCAATATGCAAACAGAAGTGTCCATGAGTTGCAGTGCACTGAGGTTGGGGCACTAGAGATGAGCGTGCTCATGTGAACAAATTGTCTAGGAATGTATCCCGTTTCCATCACCAATTCGGTATCAGCTACATGCGGATGAAGACAACCCCCAGTCCATAGACTCAGACGCCACCGAAGTATGACCAGAGAGTGTCCATGAATGTCTGGGAACAGACTTAGTCGCAGCGGGCTGAGAGGGGATGCAATCTGCGATGAGGCCGGTACAATTATATGAACTCTGCCATTGCTAAGTCAAGACTCAGTCCCAAATGTGTGACCTACTCCACCACAGTGTAGGCGGGAGGCAGCGGTCAGCAGGGGTCCGCAGCCATGTGTCGTTAGCTCATGATGCACAGAGTAAGTGACACCAAGGCAGTTTTTGGTTGTGTTTGATCACCTCCGTAACGATGATCCTTTTTTCCTCCTGACTGAAACGCATCTTCCTTTCACACCTCTCCTTGCGTGCAATAATATAAATTCTGCAATAGCTAAATCAAGACTCAGTTCCAAAAGTGTAACCTACTCGAGCGCAGTGTGGCCCGAGGGCAGTAGTCCACGAGGGCCCATGTGTGGTTGGAATGCTATACACAGACTTGGTGGCACCACATTGAAGGGAGTATAGTGATATAAACTCTGCCATAAAAATTGCCCTCTGCCATAGTGTAATCAAGACTCAGTTCCAAATGTGTGACCTACTTGTCCGCTGTGTATGCCTGTGGAGTACATCAACTAGACCGGAGAACTGCAGGCCGTGATGATCTGAGGAGGCTGCCAAGGTCCCGAGCCTCAGGCTTGAAGCTTGAACCGGCACGTGGGGGGCCCTCTTTGACTCTCACCGGTGTCTGCAGGTGAGCAGTGAGGCCTGTGTGCGCAGGGGCGGACAACACGGGTTCAGGGACCAGCGGCCCAGGGAGCAGCAGGCGCACAGGATCACAGGCAACACTGCTCACTGTCCTGACAGAGACGTTGGGCATTCCCTAAGAGAACCACGCCCAGAGCTACGTGCTTTTTATTCACACCCCTTCGCTGGCCTGGCATACTCCGGGCCAGCCCACTCCTCTCATGCTTACAGGGGGGGACATAACAAGCTACATTTCCATGAATTTCCCCAGTGACTGGGGTGACATGGTTATGTCCACTGTCCACTACACTCCCTCCATACACCAGCGGTGTATGTCGACATGGATATGTGTGTGGTCTGCACACTGCAGTCTAGCCATCACATCCAGGCCACATGTGACATTGTGTACATTCTCATTAATGGGTCACTTGCCTCCTTTGCACATGCCTGGTACCCACCTCTCCCCACAATCTACTATTGTGTGGCTGAGGTGCCATGCCATTGATGGCGTATGTACATGGCTGGCCTTGTTCCGACAGTACTGTCATGTCTGGTGGGTGGGCATGTTGCTTGGCATGTTGTATGTGAGTTTGTAAAATGTGCATTCCCAGTGTTGTGAAATGCATGATTGTGGAGTTGAGGTGTGTGGTGTATTCTTTTGGTACTTGCCAACGAGCAGTGCATTTCCTTAGGTGCCATCCTGGTAGCACTGGTTGATGATGGACTGTCAGTGGGTGTAGGAATCATGCACACTGCCTGGGTAGTTGGGGATGACGTTGGTGCAGATTCACCGGTGGTCAACTGTTGCCTGCACATTGATGGAATGTGTGTGCTTTCTGTTGCTGTAATAGTGTGCAGTGTTGCAAGGGGGTGCAAGTAGGACATGTGTGCAGTCGATTTCCCCGTTATACGTGTGGGAAGCCAGCTATGGCGTAGACGCCTTGCTTGGTCTCCAGCTGTTCCTGCGCAGTGTGGGAGAAGTACAGGTAGTGGGGTATCAAGCTGATGATGTCATCCAAGACCGTTGTGAGGAACTAGGATTGGGCTGGCACCAGAGGTAACAAGTGCAGCACGGCCAGCAGCTTTGTCTAAGGTGGGATGTTTGTTGTCCACTGTGTTGGTACCGTCAGCATGTGGGCATGGTGTTCAGGGTGTGGACGATGGTTGTCCTTTTGAGGCTGTAGTGGGCAATGACATTCTCTGGTGTTGGGTCTGTGAGGTTGGTGCTTTTTCTGATGGTCCCTTGTCTTTGCCTACGCTGCCTCTGTGATGGTCGGGGAGGAAGCGGGAATGGTCTGGGGGGGTGGCAGACCTGGGGGTGGTGGCAGTAGGTGTTGTGGCCCTGTTGGGGCTCTGAGTTGCATGATAACTGGCTCCATGGCATCTGTTACCCTTTAGGTGTGGCTCTGGTCTGGGCTCCTTTTTCTGGTGTAGGCTGTCATCCAACTTAGCACCAGGTCTGAGCAGGTGTTAATTTCCTGCTGCTAACATGCCTTATCGCCTGTTTTGGGTTCTTATCACTGATCTGGCTAGTCGTTGAGAATGTTGCGGAGTGGTGTTGTCCCTGCATTTTGCACGGGAATGCCTAATCTGCATCTCATTAATGATAGTTGCCGGGGTGATCTGTGGCAATGTTTTTTGCGCCTGCTATCACAGGTAAACTGGTGATATGGGCTGTTATCACCAGCTTGTGAATGGGGCGATACATTTATCACGACTTTGGTTGCGATAAAGTGCCATTAACTCGGCGATACATCCTTGAGAATATGTCCCACAGTGTGTTGACAAATAACTTTATTAAACAATACTATGTGCCGGATGAAATACAAATGTCCAAATATGCAAACTAAAAGTGCACTGTTTAAGATCACAGATGCACCTGCGCAGGAGTCAAATTACAGTGAAGGCCAAGACCCCCTGGAGACTCAGGGACAGCCAGGATATGACATCGCAGTGCCCCATCACCTACAACACCTGCACCCACAAGACGCAGGGTCACAGTGGCACCATTGCCTGCACTAGAAATGGGTGAGGATAGCCAACCTTACCCTTCAGCAGCACAGTCTGGGCAGCCACCCACATCGAGACCATGAGTGCAAGTGCAATGTAGGAATGTCCACATCAGGAGGCACAGGACAGGTGCACAAATGAGAGCTGAGGAAGTTGACAGTTCAACGACCTTTAGTGGGCTGGAGAACACAATGTTGAGGATACCATGACTTCTATGCAAACACATGCATTCAAAGCAGGCACACCTTTCATCTTTCGCAAGGGACATGTGAGAGACAAGTAATAGCATCAAGCAGCTCACAACATCTGTGCTGGAAGGTCGGAGGAACACAAATCAACACTTTAGAGACATGACACAAGCACTCAAGGAGTTATACAAAGTGATGCAGCAAGACCAGGTGTCCTACTGAAAAAGACACCATCAATGTCTTGGCAGCTTACATGGCTACACTAGGGCCATCAACTGCCTGAGCACCACAACAGCACAACTCTCTCGACGTGGTGTAGGCATGCAGGTTGAAATCACACATTGCTGCGGTGATGTGTCCTGGGGACTGATACAGGTCACTAATGCTGTGGAGCCATTGCAAACTACTTCAGTTGCTGCCAGCAATGTCATGGGTGGAGGGGATAGTAGGATGCCTCTAGCCTCAGTAGCAACACAGCACCAGTGACCGAATGCAGAAGGCGCAGTACAAGGAATACTCCAGCATCAGAAGGCTCAAACAGGGATGTGTCAGAGCACCCAGAATGGGCAATGACAGTGCATGGCCATAAAAAAACGTGTGGCATTGAGCACATGAATGTTATTTGGTGAGGTAACCATTATCCAAATGTGTCTGGGATGCAGTAGCGGCCGGTGGTGGGAGTGCTGTGGGCGGTGGGGGGGGTCGGAGCAGGGTGCATTGCCGAATGTGATGCAGAGTGCGCAATGAAATTCGTTTTATTTATTTATTTGTTTACTTACCTGCATTGGGCCGTATTCCAAAGTTTACGACCTCCACCTGCTCCACTCCAACTGCGCCCAGCCCCCGCAGCACTCCCACCACCTGCTGCTACTGCTGGGCTTATGTGCAAGTACCATGAGAAAGTTATCCTGTTGCGTTCTGACTTACACATTGCATGTTTTCTGCTTGGTATGTGTGCATTAACACAACCTGAAGTCTTTTTGTTTAAATAAATCACAATTGCAATGAAATCATGTAGTTAATTGTATCATCATTACCCACCTTAAAAATTATTCTGAGTTATTTCTGCACGTCTCTGTCTTTTTTTCTGCTGCACTCAATGTGCTTGCTGCTTGATGAGGTTCTCCAGGTTCATCGTCTTCATTGGATTCACTATCTGATAATTCCAGGGGTACTCCTCTAGCAGTTGCAATGTTGTGCAGCCTGGCACAAGTGGCAACAATTTCACAACAATTGTCTGGCCTGTACTGCAATGCCCCACCAGTTTTATGTAGGCAGCGGAAGCAACTTTTCAGTAGGCATGAGGTAATTTCAATCACATTGCGCATTGAAATATGCGCTGCATTGTACCGCTGTTCACTTGGTATATTTGGATTCAAGTATGATGTCAGTATGAATGAGCGCACAGCATATGCGCTGTCACCTACGGGTTAGAAGGAAGTCGATTACTCACTGCTATGTCTTGCAATGAACAGAGTTACATGTGTTTATCAAGCAGGTATCCTTTGCCAATTTCACCCCCAAGGAGACGTGTTTGTATGCCACTGTGCCTAAGATGTAGAAATCATGCTTACTACCTGGGAATCTTGCCACTATGTCTGTGATGTTCTTTGCATTGGACATGACTTATTCAGTGAATGACATGACTTCCTATTCCTGTAAATGTACTTATTCACTGAGGCGGGATATATAGCTACAGGTGTCCCATCAATGCAGTCAATTACATGGGGGAAAAAGGCTAGCAGTTAAAAGTCAAATTTGGTTTGCTGCAAATCCTGTGGTGTTGAGGGGAATCTTATGTGATGGTGTATCCTCAGCAACATAGCGTCCAGGTGTGCGTTAAAGAAACGCGATAGTGCACTTTGTAAAACCCTCCTGCTGCAACAATCACCCCCTGGAAGCTACCTTAGGCTAGGAGGTGCTTTGAACATAGGGCCTGCACATGGGTGGAGATGGCATGTGTTCTGTAAGTCGGATGCTGCAGTAGTGGATCCAATTCAGCTATCAGATCATAGAATATAGAAAAATTCGACCTATATTTCTCAATAATCTCTTCCCCTGTCTGCCCCAATAATGGGTTCCTGTATCCTCCCTCTTCTCTGTGCTGCTGCTTGTATCCTCATCCTCCTTGCCATGTCGTACATTGTGGAAAATTCTGAGACCTTCTGGGGCTGTTTAAATAGTTTTCACCTGGTTAACAGCTGATTTGAATTGGTGCTATTGCATGTGCAATATTGCGAATCTTGGCATAATCACAATTTGCGAATGTTTCATGCATAGGTTTGCGTATCCTAATTGCAAATTCGCAAATACAAATTTGCTATTTCATGATTGCAAAATTGGGAATCACAAATTTAGCGATTTTCCAAATTATTCTGAGAATTTCAATGATGCATTGCTTAGTGCTATTTTGCAATCATAAACAGACAATTGTTGTGAATTGCACTTTTTGCAATTGCAAAATACCTTTATGCATCTGCCCATAAATGCCTTCTAGTGCCTAAAAGCGCCTCAAAGGGCCATTTGGTCGTGCTTGACAGGGATAAAGTAAAAGTTTAAGGCTGACCTTGATGGAGTGGATTGGATACAATGAGCCATAGGAAGCCCTCAAGTTTTTACCTTCTGACTTAGGGACTGACTATGACTACAGTGCACCATAGGACCACCGTGGTTGCAGTGGCGGTCTATGGATCACCAGACTGGTAATCCACCGGCTGTAATATGACTTTAGTGGGTGGATTGCCACAGGACCGCTGCAACTGCTCTGATCCCACATCTGTTGCGCAGAGGTCAGAGGCTGCAGTACGCTGACGGTGCTGCTGCAGCACCGCCGAGCATATTACTAGTTGGCTCACCCCCATCCTTTTCGTGGCGGTTAAACGCCACAAAAATGGTGGTGGTTATGGCAGCAAAGGTTGTGCCTCTGTGCATGGGGGTGCATGCAGGGGACCATATGTTGTGCCCCCGTGTATTTTTGTAACATGGTGCATTCCTTCCCGTGCAGGAACCAACTGCAGCTGCCCCACGGCGGTGCCTTTCTAAGGCTCTTCTAAGGCTCTCCTATTAGCCTTAGAGTGACACCGTCGCAGCACGTATGCCTGCCAAGGATTACAGTCATAATCTGACAGGTGGTCTTACTATGGGTTTGGCGGTCCTTTTGCAGAGCACTGGTGTGGCGCTCTGCAGGATGACCCCCAAACTCATAAGTAGGCCCCTTTTCACTTTATTTTAGCTCTTTCTCTCAACGTCGAGCGAGGCTCCTCATCAGGCTGGCTGAAGCATGAGACCTTAGTGAAATTCTGGAGGTTTTGAAGCTCTAGAGCTTTCAGTGAAATGAACCTGAATTTCAGGCCGGATCGCGGTTCAACTCTCTTGACGATGGGTCAGTCAACATATGGAGCTTTTTCACAAAAATTCTCCAAATGATTCCAAACTTCTGGATCTTCTTCCAGAAGGTCCTTATGGGGTCTTGAAGTGTCCACAACAACAATCTAAGGTCCCAGAAGCTCTTAGTTGCTCCGTGGGAAGTTGGGACTATAAGACCCACAATGCACCTGGCCAAATCTTTCAAAGTCCAGATTAAGCTGGTCAGTTGGGTTCTTCTTAGTGGAGATGATGCAAGTGGATCTCTTTTACCCTGTTGCTTTTACCTGTTACCTACTTGTTCTGGGGAGAGGTAATTGGGTTGGATGTTGTTCATTTGATTGATGGGAATTATTAAGTCACATCTCAGTGATTATATGGTTGCAGTCCCGGACATGCACAGGGTGCTTGGCGGACACTGCTGGGTCTTGCTGGAGGAGTGCACAACACGTTCCTAGACATACACTATGGCGACCAATGGCAAAATACAAAGTTATGTCCTGGAACATTAGGGGGATGCACACCATGTTGAAGCAATATAAAGTGTTTTTACACCTGAACAGACGGGCCCACATAGCACTTTTGCAGGATACCCACCTCACAGCTAAAGAGGTTACAGCTCTACATAGACGAAGCCGGGGCAAGCCTATTACACTACATATTCCGTTTATGCCACTGGAGGGTTAATTTCGATAGATCCAAGAGTCCCGGTCTAACATACTAGGGTCCTCACTGAACCAGTGGGCAGATTTGTAGATGTGCAGGGTGCAACAGTGCGCTGATTAATACCTATGGGCCAAATGTAAAACATGGGGCTATTCTTAACAACCTATCTAGAATCATAGAGCTGCACTTGAGATATTCCGTTATTATGAATGGAGACTTCAACCATGTGGCAGACCCCCTTCTGAACCATTCTCACCCCCAAGGGACTTCTCAGTCATTAGAAAAGGCCCGTTTATTCCAGATGTGGCAAAACATGTGGGGGTGGTTGACACATGGCCCTCTACTCATCCCTTGACACAAGACTACTCCTTCTTTTCTAGTCTTCATGAACTCCATGCAAGAATACATACGTATCTTTGTAATCCTGATATCCATTGGCTAATATATGATGCAGAATACCTTGCTAGGACTATCTTGGATCACAATCTGATCCTTCTCCATTTTGGCTGGGAAAAGCTTGTATACCCACCTGGTGATTGAAACCGGAGTCATTTGAGAATCTGGTTTTCCAGGATACTGTTAGATATTGTATTCAACAATATTTTTAGGACAATGTGAGTTCCCTAAACTCAGACCTAGAAGTGGAATGGGACACCTTCGAAACAGTAATCAGAGTATAGCGGAGGCCTTGGGAGTGCGGTGTATACTGGTGACTGACATTCGGACCTTAGAGGCAAAGTTGCGGGAGTAAGAGATGTGTAGGCCAATCCCCTCAAAATTACAGCAAACATTACTTGACACTAACGAGCAAGGTAGAGGCATTTCAGTATTATGATTATAAAGATTATTTTGCCAGAGTACACGCAGAACATGACTGGACTGGCAAGACCCCTGACCTCCTGGTCAGAGACCTGCTCTCCCCTCTGCTGTCAAGTGCCACCGCTCTGGCACTGTGCTCTGGGCACTGCTGCTTAGGTAGGTGTTGAGGCCTCCTCCACCCGCAGGCTCCTGCCTGCGCCTCCTCCCTGGTGGTTCAGTGGGAGAGCCTTGCTCTTTTGCTGGCCGCTGTTGTGTCTGTCTGTCTTTGTGCCACTTTGCTGATTTATTTCTCTGTGTCCGGGTATGTCTTTGTGCCACTTTGCTGCTTTATTGCGTTTTTTCTATCTCTCTTGCACTCGTGTGTGTCTTTGTGCCCCATTCTGTTTTTTCTGTCTCTCTTGTGCCCGTGTCTGCCTTGTGCCTTTTTCTGTTCTTCTGTCTATCTTATGCCCATTTTCTGTCTCTGTGCCCTTCCCGCCGCTGCTTTCCCTCCCGGTCCAACCCCCCCGCCGGTTCCCGTTTCCCGCCTCCCAGGTGTGCTTCCCTCCCCCTCCCCTACTTAATGGAGGACGCTGCAAAGGAGTGCGAGCAAGACCCCTGACCTCCTAGTCAGAGACCTGCTCTCTTGCCGCAGCTCCGCTGTCAAGTGCTACCGCTCTGACACTGTGCTCTGGGTGCTGCTTCTCAGGAAGATGTGGAGGCCCCCTCCACCCGCAAGCTCCTGCCAGCACCACATCCCTGGTGGTCCAGTGGGGAAGCTTTGCTCTTCTGCTGGCCGGTGTTGTCTCTGTCTGTCTTTGAGCCACTTTACTGTTTTATTTCTCTGTGCCGTGTCTGTCTTTGTGCCACTTTGCTGTTTTATTGTGTTTTTCCTGTGTCTCTTCCGCTTGTGTCTGTCTTTGTGTCCCTTTCCATATTTTCTGTCTCTCTTGTGCCCGAGTCTGCCTTGTGCATTTTTCTGTTCTTCTGTCTCTCTTGTGCCCCTCCTGCAGCTCCAGCCCCCGTGGCCCCTCCCCCTTGCCGGTTCCTGCTTCCCCCCTCCCAGCTGCGCTTCTATTGCCCTCCCCTACTTAATGGATGCAGCTGCACAGCCGCGCCGCTGGTGCTACATAATGATTCAGAAAAGGGGGTGGTGATGGACAGAGTATCTGAATTAAGCAGGACACTCGTACCCAGTCAACAGATCAGGGCTTTATCCATCACCGTTTTTTAGCTCACTGCACCATCCCAGCTCAGAACCTGGCTACATGCAAATTAGTCTGTCCCTGGCCCAGTGCATCATGGGAACAGGGCAGACCAAACTACCAAGCCAATTCTTTTACTGGGAAGGAAACAAGCTTCCGGGGACCGGTTTCTGGCATTACAGCTGTCTTCGGCCCGGCTTGCTTGAATCCTGATGGTGCAGTGAGCAAGGGACTCATGTCTGAGCATACCCTTCCACGCTTATGGTGGACAAAACGATTCAGAAAAGGGGGTGGTGATGGACAGAGTATCTGAATTAAGCAGAACACTCGTACCCAGTCAACAGATCAGGGCTTGATCCATCACCGTTTTTTAGCTCACTGCACCATCCCAGCTAAGAACCTGGCTACATGCAAATTAGTCTGTCCCTGGCCCAGTGCATCATGGGAACAGGGCAGACCAAACTACCAAGCCAATTCTTTTACTGGGAAGGAAACAAGCTTCCGGGGACCGGTTTCTGGCATTACAGCCGTCTTCGGCCTGGCTTGCTTGAATCCTGATGGTGCAGTGAGCAAGGGACTCATGTCTGAGCATACCCTTCCACGCTTATGGTGGACAAAACGATTAAGAAAAGGGGTGGTGATGGACAGAGTATCTGAATTAAGCAGAACACTCGTACCCAGTCAACAGATCAGGGCTTGATCCATCACCGTTTTTTTGCTCACTGCACCATCCCAGCTCAGAACCTGATACATGCAAATTAGTCTGTCCCTGGCCATCATGGGAACAGGGCAGACCAAACTACCAAGCCAATTCTTTTACTGGGAAGGAAACAAGCTTCCGGGGACCGGTTTCTGGCATATCAGCAGTCTGCACTGGGACAGGAACAGACTAATTTGCATATAGCCAGGTTCTGAGCTGGGATGGTGCAGTGAGCTAAAAAACGGTGTTGGATCTAGCCCTGATCTCTTGACTGGGTGAGAGTATTCTGCTTAATTCAGAAACTCTGTCCATCACCACCCCTTGTTGTTAAATATTTTGTCCACCCTAAGCGTGGAAGGGTATACTCAGATGTGAGTCCCTTGCTCATTGCACCATCAGGATTCAAGCTAGCCGGGCCGACGACGGCTGAAATGCCAGAAACCGGTCCCCGGAAGCTTGTTTCCTTCCCAGTTTAAAAATTGGCTTGGTAGTTTGGTTTGCCCTGTTGCCATCATGCACTGGGACAGGAACAGACTAATTTGCATATAGCCAGGTTCTGAGCTGGGATGGTACAGTGAGCTAAAAAACGGTGTTGGATCTAGTCCTGATCTCTTGACTGGGTGAGAGTATTCTGCTTAATTCAGAAACTCTGTCCATCACCACCCCTTGTTGTTAAATATTTTGTCCACCCTAAGCGTGGAAGGGTATACTCAGATGTGAGTCCCTTGCTCATTGCACCATCAGGATTCAAGCAAGCCGGGCCGACGACGGCTGAAATGCCAGAAACCGGTCCCCGGAAGCTTGTTTCCTTCCCAGTTTAAGAATTGGCTTGGTAGTTTTTAGTTTGCCCTGTTCCCATCATGCACTGGGACAGGAACAGACTAATTTGCATATAGCCAGGTTTTGAGCTGGGATGGTGCAGTGAGCTAAAAAACGGTGTTGGATCTAGCCCTGATCTCTTGACTGGGTGAGAGTATTCTGCTTAATTCAGAAACTTTGTCCATCACCACCCCTTGTTGTTAAATATTTTGTCCACCCTAAGCGTGGAAGGGTATACTCAGATGTGAGTCCCTTGCTCATTGCACCATCAGGATTCAAGCAAGCCAGGCCGACAACGGCTGAAATGCCAGAAACCCGGGTGGCCAGGGTGGTCTCCTACATAACTTTCCTCTTGTCGTGCTGGAGGTGCTTTGCACTGTGTGTCTCGCATCGAGTGGAGGTGTTATTGTTGGCCTGCCCCCCTCTTGGACTATACTGCTCTCGCTACTCAACATGGCGGGCAGAGGAGATCCAGACAAAGGGAAACCTCCGAGGGTCAGCAGGAAGCCTACCCAGTCCCAATCTACCATCCCGGAACGGTTTTCCCATTCAAAGGGATCGCCGGGCACAACGGGCCACGCTAAAGAGCCGCAACGAGACATGTCCCCTGAAGATTCTGAATTCACTCTCCGGGACGTGATGGGAGCCATTGCTGGTGTGAAGGCTGAGATGCATAGCCAACATGAGGCGCTGTCCAGCAAAGTGGATACCCTTAAGATCGAACTCAATCTTATTAGAGCCGACCTCAGCAAGACTAATGACAGAGTTAAGTCGCTCAACATCAAAACGTCGAGTCTGACTAACGACATGTCGGACGTGCAGACCGAGGTACGGGACCTGAAGGCGGCTAATGGGGCGCTTGCTCGCCGGCTTGACGATTTTGAGGGACGGGCCCGGCGCCAGAACGTCCGCATTACGGGTGTGCCGGAGGGAGCCGAGGATGGGTCAGTGGACTTGTTTGTGGAAGAACTGGTGGTTAAGAACTTGGCACCGGGCGGATTGAGCAAGTTCTTTTCAGTTGAGAGAGCACACAGACTGCCGGGTGGTCAACCAAAGTCGGGTGCATCCCCTCGCCCCATCATTGCAAGACTTTTCAACTATCGGGACCGGGACGCCATTTTGCAGGCGTCGAGGAGCGGTGGCCCGCTGCGATTTCAGAACGCTGACATTAACTTTTTCCCCGACTTTACCCAAGCTGTCCAGAAACGCCGGCAAAGTTTTATGGGTGTGAAGCGGCGGCTGAGGGAGATGGGGATGCGGTACTCTATGCTTTATCCTGCAAAACTTCGCATTGAACATGGCGACCGGACAATGTTTTTCGATCTCCCGGATGCGGCAGGGGACTGGTTGGATACTTTGCCTCAATGTCGGACTGCTTCGGAGGACCAGTCGGAGGGGGCAGCAGGAGGACCAGGTTCTCAGGAATAAACTCTCTGTCTGTGACTTTCTATCTGGGAGGGTTGCTGCGGATGGCATCGAACTCGGACATTGATTCCTTTTTTTCTTACTACTTCTGAACTTCTTAAGAAGGAGGGTAACGGGGGGGATAGGATGTCTCCTTTCTCCTCTTGGGGCTTCTTGTAGGTTAGTTTTAGGGGCGACAGGCACACTGCTAGTTGGGGTGGCTTTTAGTCTAATGCAGGGGTGCAGGGTGGGGGGTGGTTGGGATGTATGTTTTCTTTCTGTTTTTCTCTTCCTACTTTCTTCATGGCTAAGATATTATTGTGTTGCAAGTACCGATGTGCTGGCTGCATTCCGGGGGGGGTTGCTGGGGTGGGACATCTTTGATGATGGGGGGTAAGTCTTTGAATGTATTGAGCTGGAACGTAAATGGGTTGGGGGACCGTATTAAACGTGGAGTTGTGATACAAATGCTTAAACGTTGTGTTCCAGATGTTGTTCTCTTGCAGGAAACTCATCTTGTTGGCAATGCTTGTAAGGCTTTGAATAGGAGAGGGTTTCAAATGGTGGCCCACTCCGGGTTCTCCACGGGGTCCCGTGGGGTGGGTATCATGGTGCGCATGTCCCTTCCCCTGGAGGTGGAGTCTACATTGGTGGATGATAGGGGCCGCTATGTGGCCGTGGTGTGCAGGTGGGAGGGGCGTACTCTGGTATTGGTTTCGGTTTATGTCCCCCCGGGGCTGCAGGCAGCCACCTTCCAAGACCTGAGTGGCGCCATTTTGGGCCTCCCGGAGGGGCTGCTGATACTGGGCGGGGACTTCAACTCTGTGGTTTCGGGCACTTTGGATCGTTTCCCATCCAGAGATCTTCGTAGTGCACATTCATGGCTCCCGGATTTCATGAACACCATGGGCTTGGTTGACTGTTGGCGACTTCTACACCCCGCCCAGCGACAGTACACCTTCCTTTCAGGGGCTCATGGTAGTCTCTCTCGTATCGATTACATACTGACCCCCGCAGCTCAAGCGCAGTCGGTCTCTAGTGCTCGTCTTATGGCCAGAGGTATTTCGGACCACTCTCCGGTTTGGGTGTCTTTCGACTTTGGCATATTGGCGGCAGCCAGGGTGGCGCCGATCAACCCCTGGTATTTTCGCAACCCCAAGACTCGTGACCTCCTTGCTAAGTCTATTGATCTGTATTTTACTGAAAATACGGGTTCAGTAACTTCGGCCGTCTCTCTTTGGGAGGCCTTTAAGACTGTTCTTAGGGGAGAGGCCTTCTCCTTGATAGCCGAAGCGCGTCGACGGCGGGATGAGGACTTGGTGCGGCTGGAGTCGGATATTGCGGACCTGAATTCCCAGTTAGCACTGGGGCCGACACCGGAATTGCTCCATGCTCTCTCCCTGAAGCAGTCGGAGTATGGCGCCACTGCTACTGACGCGGCCAGGGCGATGGGCAGGGAACAGCAAGGTAGGATCTACGACGCCGGTGACAAGGCGGGTAAGCTTCTTGCCTGGTTAGACAAGAAGGAACTGGCTTCCCGAGTGGTGCCTGAGATCCTGGGCGACGACGGCCTGGTCGTCACTGACCCTACTGCTATTGCCACGGCATTTGCTGACTACTTTGAGACGGTCTATACGTCTGTCTCCGCTCTATCCGAATCGGACTCGGCATCCTTTTTGGAAGAGATTGAGCTCCCTTGTTTGTCGGATGTTGAGCGCGAAGACATGGACCGCGCCATGACGGTAGACGACGTTGCATTGGCGATAAGGTCGCTGCGCTCTGGGAAAGCTCCGGGACCCAATGATATCCCAGTGGAGCTGTACAAACTCAAGGCGGACACCGTCGCGGCACCCCTGAGGAATATGTTCCTGGCAGCTCGGGAGGCCGGCGAGCTCCCGCTTGATCAACGTTTGGCCACCATTGTGGTCATTCACAAAGAGGGGAAGCCTCGAGACCTATGTCGGCCGTACCGTCCTATTTCCCTGTTAAATGCCAAGCCTAAAATCCTGGCGAAGCTGCTAGCGAATCGGCTTGTGGGCGTGATTGCGGACTTGGTTCACCCGGACCAGTCTGGTTTCATCCCCCATCGGAACACGGCCCTTAATCTCCGCAGGCTTCACGCGGTTATGGTGCGAGCTCACATGCTCACTGAACCGACTGTGCTTGCCTCGCTTGACGCGACGATGGCATTTGACTCGCTTGAGTGGAATTACCTCTGGGCGGTGCTTGCTAAATTCGGGTTTGGGCCTGACTATATTAGTTGGGTTCGGCTCCTTTACTCTTCCCCGATGGCCAACGTGACGGTGAACGGTCGTTTGTCAGCCTCCTTTGCTTTGCGCAGAGGTACTAGACAGGGTTGTCCGCTGTCACCGCTCCTTTTTGCTTTAGCGCTTGAGCCGTTGGCCGCATGGATCCGTACACATCCTGATATTGCTGGAATTAAATGGTCGCCGGGCTTTGAGGATCGCGTCTCGCTTTATGCGGACGACATCCTTCTCTATCTCACCTCTCCCTGTCGGTCCTTGATTGTGGCATTCGACGTACTGGGTACTTTTGGTGGTTACTCGGGCCTGGTCATCAATTGGTCCAAGTCCTACCTCTACGTGCTGTGTGGGGACACTCCACGTCTCCCTAGAGGCTGCGCTATACAGGTCTCGCAACAGGGATTCAAGTACCTGGGCATCTACATTTCCATGGATGCCCGTACACGTTATGCGAACAACTTACTCCCCCCTCTGACGCGCTTGCGGCGAGATGTGGAGGGTTGGAAGAGATTGCCGCTGTCCCTGCTGGGCCGCGCGGCATTGTTTAAAATGATGTCCCTGCCGAGGTTCCTCTATGCGCTCCAGAAGACCCAGTGCCGTCCAAGTACTTTGGAGAAGTTGAGAGCTTGCAGCGTACCTTATTGTGGGATGCCAGACCGCGGATCTCTATCGCTAAATTGACTATACCGTGGTACGACGGGGGCATTGCCTTGCCGGACATACGCCGCTATTATGGGGCGTCTCAGCTGGCGGCTATTAACCACGGTTTTTACGGACCGGCAGTCAACCCGGGATACGCCATGGATCACTGGCTCATGAATGATGGGATGTACTATAGGGCGCTGTATTCTAGATCTCTGGACCGGAAACTGACTGGACCCACTAAGACTGCGGTGCACTTGTGGAGGGTGGTGACCAAAACTTTGGGCTGGCAGGGTAGGCTCACCATGGCTACTCCCCTGTATGATTCCGACATGTTGGGGAAACTGTGGCACTCCAAGGGGTTTGACCGGTGGGACCTCATTGGCATTTCCAAGGTCGCGGATATGTTGTCCAGGGGGGAAATCCAATCATTCATTGCTCTACAGGCCGAGTTCCAATTGGGGGCCACGGAACACTTTCGATACGCACAGCTACGACACGCACTCTCATCTTCTATGCCTGTAGGAGAGAAGGTTCCTGAATCGTCCCCGCTGGAGGACAGGGTGTTGGACGGCCATATGCCTGACAGTGCTATTTCCCTGACCTACAAAAAACGTATTAATGTGCGAATGGACCTATTGGTGAAACTGCGAGACCTCTGGGTGAATGACGGGATTGAGATGGATGACGAGGAATGGCAGTCAGCGGTCTCCTCCCCTAAGGAGGTGGCCATCTCTGCCAGGCTACGGTTGGTCCAGTTGAAGGTGCTCCACAGGATCTATGTCACAGGCCCCAGATTAATTCACATGGGACTCTCCCAGGATGGCCTTTGCAGGAGAGGATGTGGCGCAACGGCCACCTTTATGCATATAATCTGGGAGTGTCACGTCGTTGCTTCGTATTGGGAGCGTGTGCATGCGATAATGAGAGTTGTGACTGGTGTGACCCTGCATGCGGAGGCTCGGCACTGTCTGTTGAACGTGTGGGGTCCGACTGACTACAATACGGCTCAGACCCGATGGGTCACCCTGGGCAATATGATAGCTAAGAGGGACATCGCTCAGAGATGGGGTGCTCCGACCCCCCCCACTGTTAGTCTTTGGAAAACCAATATGGATTGGTGCATGCTCCGGGAGAAAACTGTTTACATGGCCCGGGGTAAGCCCAAGATGTGGGGATTGATCTGGAGTGCCTGGAACTCATATAGAGGAGACATTTGTGCACCCCCGGTGATGGTCCGGCCGGAGATCCGCCTTTCTCCATAGCTCCCCCATCCCTAGGTTCCACATGGTTAATCCTGATTCTCTGCTCCCCGTCCATTTGATTGTCTTGTGTCCTGCTGCTTGTATGATGTATCGAACCCGCCTCCCCCGTGACATGTGCCTTACCATTTTTATGCTCCTTAGCCTTGTTGTTTTCTTCTCTCTTTTTCTCTCTTCCTCTCCTTCTTCTCTCTTTTCTTTTCTTGGCTTTGATGGTTTCTCTCGTTATTTTAGATTTCCTCATATCATAAAATTAAACCTGACTACTCCTGTATATCTGTCTTGTACATGTTTTCGAATTGAGTCACAATGCTGCCTGGCCTCCGGGATGTACGGCTGAATAGCGGTGTACTTTGTTTTGGTAAATAAAGGTTTTCCAAAAAAAAAAAAAAAAAAGATTCAAGCAAGCCGGGCCGACGACGGCTGAAATGCCAGAAACCGGTCCCCGGAAGCTTGTTTCCTTCCCAGTTTAAGAATTGGCTTGGTAGTTTGGTTTGCCCTGTTGCCATCATGCATTGGGACAGGAACAGACTAATTTGCATATAGCCAGGTTCTGAGCTGGGATGGTGCAGTGAGCTAAAAAACGGTGTTGGATCTAGCCCTGATCTCTTGACTGGGTGAGAGTATTCTGCTTAATTCAGAAACTCTGTCCATCACCACCCCTTGTTGTTAAATATTTTGTCCACCCTAAGCGTGGAAGGGTATACTCAGATGTGAGTCCCTTGCTCATTGCACCATCAGGATGCAAGCAAGCCGGGCCGACGACGGCTGAAATGCCAGAAACCGGTCCCCGGAAGCTTGTTTCCTTCCCAGTTTAAGAATTGGCTTGGTAGTTTGGTTTGCCCTGTTCCCATCATCTACGGGGACAGGAACAGACTAATTTGCATATTGCCAGGTTCTAAGCTGGGATGGTGCAGTGAGCTAAAAAACGGTGTTGGATCTAGCCCTGATCTCTTGACTGGGTGAGAGTATTCTGCTTAATTCAGAAACTCTGTCCATCACCACCCCTTGTTGTTAAATAGCTGGTGCTCCATAGGCGCACCAAAGGCAAGCCCGTCTGCGCCCGTCCGCGACCTGACCGCGGCCAGCACCTGGGACCCTGGTTCTCCGGGCATCCTCTGCTCCGACTCAGCTGCCCTCCTCACTCTCAACCCCGAAAGAGACAACAACTGCCAGAGATCGGTGCTGAACACCACCCACGGCCAGTTCTCCTGCTGACACTGCAGACAATCCTTCACCATCAACAACCCCCCCACAACCGCTGTACCCATGACGGACGACCGCACCACCAAAGCCCAGACTTGCATCCTCCTCAACATGCGCTCACTCCACAGACACGCTACAGAGATCTCAGACCTGCTCGACACCCTTTAGTCATACGTCGCCTTCTTCACAGAAACATGGACCAAAGCCACTTCCGCCCCCGACATCACCACCTCCATCCCCGATGGATACAAGATCCAAAGAAAAGACCGCCCAGGAGGAGGACTCGCCTTCGCACACAAGAGCTCCCTCTGACTCTCCACCTCTAGCACAAACGACCCCCTCTCCAGCACAGAGCCCCTCCACTTCCAGATCCAAACCAGCCCCAGAACCACGCTGCGCGGGACCCTATTCTACAGACCCCCTGGGCCTTGCGCCTCTTCCTCCACCACCATTGCCAAACTCATCGCACCCCACGCCCTCGCCTCCACGGACTACATTCTCATTGGAGACCTGAACTTCCATCTCGACAACCGCAGCGACCCTGACTCCACCACCCTCCTTGCCAACCTCAGACTGAAGCAGCTCGTCACCACCCCACCCACAGAGCTGGACACACCCTCGACCTGATTTTTGAAGGTGGGACAAACATCCACTTTAGCCACACCATGCAGCCCCTCTGGACAGACCACCACTGCATACACTTCACCTTCAACACCACCACCGCACACAAACCTGCCCCGTGCCCACCACAAAGGAACTTGAGCAAGACCACAGAGAAACACCTCAACACCACCCTCCTCCATGACCCCGCTCCACCACGACCGACGCCAACTCTGCTGCCAAAGAACTACACCACTGAATCGCCACTGCGCTAACAAGCTCGCACGCCTCCACCACCCCATCAAACAACACCACCTGAAGGCCCCCTAGCTCCAAGAAGCCAGGCGCTCCTGCAGACGCCTCGAGAAACTCTGACAGAACAGGAAAACCACCAACGACCATTACAACTACAGGAACGCCATGAATGAATACTACCAGTGCATAAGAGCCACCAAGCAGACCTTTATCGAGAACAAAATCCACACCAACACAAGTAACGCAAAATAACTCTTCAAAATCATACAGCAGTTCACCAAACCCCCCAGTGAAGCCATGGATGTCACACCATCTCAGGACCTCTGCAACAAGCTCAGCTCCTACTTCCACCTGAAAATCAAGGCCCTCTACGACTACTTCAGCAAACAGACTCCGGACACCACCCCCCTCCACCACCTACAACCAGCCGACCATCACCACTTGGAAGCATGCCGCCACTGAAAACACCACCACAACTAGGAAGAACACCCACTCAGGAGCCCCCATGGACCCCTGCCCACATCACATCTACCACAGAGCCGCCGCCTTCATAGCACCCGAATTAGGTTAGACCATCAACGCCTCCCTCAAATCCGGCATCTTCCCCGACGACTGGAAGCAGGCAGAGGTCAAGCCCCTCCTCAAGAAACCCTCAGCCAACCTAACGGACCTGAAAAACTACCAGCCCAACTCTCTCCTTCCCTTCCCTTCACAGCCAAAGTCACAGGAGATTTATCAACGCCCAGCTGACCACCTTCATCGAAGAGAACGCCATCCTCAACTCTTCCCAGTCCAGATTTCGCAACAACCACAGCACCGAGACCGCCCTCCTTGCCGCCATGGATGACATCTGCATGCTACTTGACCAGGGCCACACTGTGGCCCTTGTCCTACTAGACCTCACTGCAGCCTTCGACACGTCTCACACCGCACTCTCACAGCCACACTCCATGACACCGGTATACGAGGAACTGCCCTCAACTGGATCCGCTCCTTTCTGTCTGGTAGAGCCCAAAGGATCAGACTCCCACCCTTCCTCGCGGAACCTACAGAGATCAACTGTGGAGTACCCCAAGGATCTTCGCTCAGCCACACGCTCTTCAACATCTACATGGCCTCCCTCACCGCCATTGTTAGACACAATGGGCTTAGCATAGTATATTTTTTCTTTTTTTTAATCCTCACATGACCTCCATAGATAAAGCAACCTCTCAATCTGTTCCACCCCTGTTGCTTTTATCTTAGGGGTCCAGACTCAGCTGATCTTGTTCTTGTGAGACCCAGCCGCACCACACATCGTGAGCTGACGAAGAGGTGTAATCATTGGATAGTATACAATAATTTAAACAGCATCTAAACAATAACCCAAGATCTGTTCTATCTCTACGTAGATTAACCTTTTGGTCCAAGTCTCTCAAATATCTTACTGCATTCCACCAGGCTCTCCATGTTGGGGCTACAACTTGGCGCCATAACTTACAGATCTCCCTTCTTGCCAAAGGGACCAAGTAAAATACCAATTTATTTTGTAACTCCGAAAAACCCAACATCCCTTCGGGCTTTAATACGATACCAAAAAGGATAAGAGAAGGGCTTGCCTCAACCTTTGTGCCCAGGACATCAGACAAGGTCTTACGCACGTTACCACAGAATTCTTGAAAAGCAGGGCAGGGCACAAATATATGTATGTCATCCGCTTTCGGGGACTCCGCATCTTATACACTTTGCTTCTCCATTACCCTTTATTTTGGAAAGCTTTTGAGGGGACCAGTATATCCAGTGGAGTGTTAAAAAATGATTCTTTCTAAGTGCAGCAGATTTAATCAATGGGTATAGAATGTTTAAGGATACTTGCCATAAATTTTCTAGATCTTCACTCGGCAAGCACCTCTCCCATACCAAGTAAGGATTCTCCATTTTCCTATCCGTTGCGGCAAGAAGCTAATGGTACCACTGTCCTACTTCTATTTTTTTCACAATTGGTAACATAACTCGTCTTCCATGGTGTTATCCTCAGGGAAAGACCATCATTGACTCTTACACCATGATGAGATTTGGTAGTACTTAAATCTGGTGAGAGCTCCACTGGTGAGGCTCCTCCAGAAATCCCAAGGGAAACATTTGTTACCGTCCACAATTTCCTTCCAGTGTGTGACTCCGGCTCGTTTAGTGGCTGGACTAAAGCGTCTAAGAGACATTCTGGCGCTCCTGAGGAGTCCCAGACTGCAGCCCATTCACTGTAATAGGACAGTCCCAAACAAACCCGACAATCCGACCATAACTTAGCCGCCAGGTATAGAGTCTTCAATCTACCTTTTTTAAAGAACTTAGGAGTGCTAAATTTGTACATAAAGCCTAACTCATCTAGATCTTGGAGCATAGATTTAAACATACTGCTGATCAGGGAACTATCTGGCTTTAAAAGTAACATCCTATAGTTTTTTAATTGGTATTCCCACAGTACAACTAAAGATATGGCAGACCCATACCTCCATGTGACCGTTTCCACCTTAGTTTCTTCCAGGACAGTCTGATCCCTTTGGCTGCCCAAATAAATGAGGTCTCAGCATAGTATCTTATGCCAACAACACCCAGCTCATCCTTTCTCTCACGAATAACCCCGAAGACACCAGACTCAGCTTCCAAGAAGGAATGAAAGATGTTGCAGCCCGGATGAGTGACAGCTGCCTAAAACTAAACTTAGAGAAGACAGAGATCCTTGTCCTTGTACCCTCCCCCACTGTGTGGGACAGCTCCTGGTGGCCCCCTGCCCTCGGAAACCCATCCACCCGAAGGACCATGCCCGGAACCTCAGCATCACTCTAGACTCCCTCTTCACCGTGACCCGCCCGATCAACGCCATCGCCTCCACCTGCTTTAACTCCCGCCGCATCCTCGGCATGACCTTCAAGTGGATCCTCACGAATGTAGAAAGACTGTAACCCACGCATTCATAACCAGCAGACTGAACTACGGTAATGCCCTCTACACCGAAATAAACAAAACCCTGCTACACAAACTCCAAACCATCCAGAACACCACAAGCACATGACCCAGCATCTACAAGACCTCCACTGGCTTCCCATCGAGAAGAGAGTAGCCTTCAAGCTACTCATACACACTAAGCATGGGCGAATTTTGCGAATCTCGCGTTCGTGATTTTTGCGGATTTGCGAATTCGCAATCCGCAAAATCCGTGAATTCTCGCGAATTTGCGGATTTTTTTTTGTGTTCGCAAGTGTTTCTGTCAGTTCGCGAGGATTTGGTACTAGTTCGCAATTGCGAACTTACTTGTCGGCTCGCAAGGGTCGCGACTATGTTGTTTCTACGTCTGGTTCATCATCACAGCCTCCCAGCACCCTCTGTTTCACCACTGGCACCCTCTCTTTGACCCATGCCACCCTCTGTTACATCAATGCCACCCTCTGGTTCATCATCACTGTAGAAGATGGGGGGGAAAAGCAAGCCCACCTGCCCTGCTTGAACTGACATGAATTAATTTGGGGTTAGTTTATTAACAACACCTGCCCTGCCCCAACTGACAATAATGAATTAGGGGCTAATTAATGTGTCACTGAATTTGAAGTTCCAGCCTGGCACCTGCTTGTCTGCTCCCTTAGCTGTAAATCAGGACCTTTGTGGCATACAGTTAAGGTCAGAGCAGGGTCACACAATAGTTGCAAGCAGGCAACCGAATTCTGGAGGGCCCCCTCAGGAAGCACTACAGGGAATCGTTACAAATCATGAGGTTGACCTTTTGCACCTGCTCATTGCTTTTGCTTTTGCAAAAATCGTTTTTCTGTTTTTTCGCGCTATTCGCGGGGCGCGGCGTCGTGCGAAACCGACCGCGGAAGCCGCCAATTCGTGCGAATGAGCTTTTTATTTTTTTGCGGCTTGTTGTTTCGCGAGTTTTTTTGCAGTATTCGCGAGCCGCTTGCAGCGCAACACGCGAATTTACCCCAAGGTCGTGTACGGGCGCGGCCATTTTGTTTGCGTGACGTATTTCTGTTTCCGCCCGCTATGTATAATCTCGCGCAGTAAGCGCATTGCGAGTAGAAGTTCGCACGAGATCGCGAGGGAAATCTCGCGCGAACTTACTTTCGCGCTCGTGAACGGGCGCCGGCCATCTTGTTTTTCATTCATTTCCTGTGTCTGGGCATGGTGTTTAATCCTCTTGCTATCTTTGCCATCCTTTGCTTGTTTTCAGTTTTTTTTTTAACGATTTTGCTTCTTATCTATCCCTCTCTTTTCCTAGCTGTATATTTTTGTCTTTTCTGCTATTTTTCTTTACTTTTAAACTACTTTTTTAAACTCTTTTCTTTTCTTCTTCCCTATCCTCTTCCTTCTTAATTTTCTACTTCCTACCTTACCTGCCCAGACCATGGTGAAGCCAGGCGCCGTGAAGCTGCCCAGGCACTTGAGGGCGGCAGCGGCGGCGGGGAGGAGGAGTCCTGGACCCCGTGCCAGGACACCATGCGGTCGATTGAGGGGGGAGCAGGTGATGCGACGGGAGATCTTCAGCCCGGAGGAAGTGGGCGCGCTGGTCTACTTCGTCCAGCGCCGCCTGCCCAGGACCATCGCGGGAGGCGGCAGGATCGCGGCCGGCGGCTACAACATGCGGGAGCGCCGGAAGCGGTGGGAGAAGGTGTGCTGGGCCATATCCCACCTCTACGGGGTCCAGCGCACCTACAGCCAGGTCACCCATCGCTGGACGGACCTCCTGGACCGGGAGCCCGACCTGCTGGACCAGCTCGGCTTGGAGATCCCCGGGCTTGGTGAGTAGTAGTAGCCATTTCATCACTCACTACTATGATGTTTTCTCCTGCTCTGTGTTGTTGTATTGCAAATATTTGTTTTTTACATGGAGCAAGCCAATCATGCCGCTGATTACGATTACATTGTAGTTAAATTATATTTCAAAATCTTCTGTGCATTTCAGGTGCACTGCTCTCCTTCTCAGTGGCGTTGCTACTATGCTTATTTGTTTTCTATTTTGTGGTCTCATTGGCCTGAGTAACTATTATGTATGAGTGTACTTTACAGAACTGTGTAATGCTAGACACTAGGGGGCAGATTACATTTACAAGCCCCTTGCGCCACGTTTACGTTGCCTTGCGTGACGCAACAGCGGCGTAAACGTGCCGCATCCCTGCGAGTCATTTACAGCATGACGCATCTAGGGAGATGCGTCACGTTATAAAGCCATGGGCCTGCACCACAATGGGTGCATTCCTAGTACGCAGGGTGGGCGGTCCGGCGGCTGTGCGCCTCGCAAAATTACCTGCGTGAAATCTACAAGATTTAACGCAGGCACTTCTGCGACGCTGCTACGTCAATTCAATTCCTTATGCCTGCTTGAAGCAGGCGAAAGGACTGACACAGCATGTTAAGTATTGGGTGGCCCTGAGCATTACTGGAGTTGCATTGCGTTGGCGACGTGACTCCAGCGATGCGCCGCTCTTACGTGACGAGATGCGTCACGCAAGTGCCTACCCTTGCGCCAGGGCGCGCCGCATTGTAAATGAGGCGCATCTGCCGTGTCGCAAGGGTAGTTTTGCGTGACGCATTTGATCTGGCGCATCTCTGGAGATGCGCCAGAACGCGTAAGTAAGTATGCCCCTAAGGGGCAGAATTGCAATTACCGTCGCATCCCTGCAAAGTAGCAGGGATGCGCCATTAAGTGTGCGGCCCGCTACCACCACCAAACATGGTGCGCCGTATTTGCAATGCGGCGCACCATGGGCCCAAAACGTCACCAAAGCTTTACTGCTGGAGTTGCGTCGCAACGATGGCGCAGCTCCAGCAATGCTCTGGGGTACCCTATCTCCCCAATGCTGGGTCAAGCCGTACGTCTGCTTCAAGCAGGTGCAGGGTTTGTGTGACGCTTCATTGTCCTAAAGGTGACTGATTGAAATTTTGTAGATTTCCCTCAGCCACTTTTAGGATGTGTTCCAGCGCAGGAATGCCCTCCCTTGCGCCGGAACGCCCCCTGATGGCGCAGGGCTTTATAACGGGATGCATATCCCAAATGCGTCACGTTGTTATGATATTACACGCCGCACCATGGCACCCTTTTTTGTTTAGCTGCTGCGTCACAAAAGTCACGCAAGAACGGAGCAAAAGAGCCGCAAGGGGCTTAAATCTGCCCCTTCCTTTGTACCCCTGACAATAGGAAAAATAGTGGCGGTGGATTGATAGTTTGACTATTTAAATGACTGGTAATGTAGCAGGCAACTGTTAGTGTTGTCACTGATCTGACTGAAATCACAATGGAGTTTGTCTGTCACTTTGCGTCTTGCCTGCGGACTGCTGCCTGCCAGTCCTAGGTGAACCTTTCAGTACTTTGTTTAGTGAGTTACGTGACTTTTGAAGTCACAGGTCCGCAAATAAATGAAAACTAACCCTAATCAATATAATTTCGCGGAAATATTTTGTTATTGTTCTTTTGAAATGTTTGATTTGGTTGACATTGACAATCATCCATGTTTTCTGTTCTTTCTTTCATGTTGTACGTCAGCTCCCCCCAGGGGCGAGGGGAGGACACAGGAGCAGCAGGCGGCGGATGCTGTTGAACAGGGCCAGGATCGGGCAGGCGAGGGCTCCTTTGCTGGCCCCAGTAAGTTTTCATTTTAGACTAGTACCTATTTTCCCTAGCGTTCCTCATTTGATTTTTTCAAAATCGTCTTTGATCTTCTTGTAGACTGTATCTAAATTCTTATCCTGCCTCTACTATGACTCCCTGTGGTATTACTAGATTATTCTTATTAGTCTGTCTGTGTAGCTAACTAAGATTGCACGGTTGGCGAAACTCCCATTCTAGTCAGCAATAGCTCTATCAACTTAGTGCAGTCCTCTGGGATTGTCCATAATGTCTTTTGAAGTGTTCTATCTGCTTTGAAAATTCCCAACTATAAAATGTGAATGACCACCAAGAAAGAATAAGATACTACCTTTTGGTTTGGATAGGAGAACAATCCATACCACTACAGTGGCGCGGACAATTCTTCTGCAGAAACAGAACTATGGACAATAAATAGTGCATTGCTTATCAATTATAATAGGCGCTGTTAGAGTTTCCACATACCTCTGTGATAACAGACTTTGAACCCCCAATGTCCTTACTGACTGACTACATAGTGTGGCACAGTCATTTACCTCCCGAATTCATCGATCATTGATCCCCAATGATGATTATTATCCAACGTAGCTGAAGAGTACGGAGTCAGAGTCAAGAAGTGTCAGAGGCACGGACTCATGCTTGCAAAAATTGCAAAACCTTTCGCTCAGTCACTCTAGTCACTCTCGACCAAAAAACACAGAGTCTCTCTAAGTTTAAAAGCTTTATTAAAAGTAAACACATTTATTAAAATGAAGTCATAATAAAAAAAAGAAACGTTTAACTGAGAATGTAAAAGTGGTTAGTGCTGACGATTAATTGAAGACATTTCTTGTGGTCGAGCCGAGCTCTCACCTTGTTTCAACTTGATCTTGTTGTTAGAAGTCCATCTTCTGTCTGTGTGGAAAAAAATGGTGCGTGTTAAAAAGCCAGCCTTCATCAGTTGTGCCAAAAAGTGCTGCATTACATTGTTTTCACATGTCTTCATTCCTTGACCAAATACTAGTGAGTGGTTTATTCTAACATTCTTAAATGTACTTTGTAGGTGGAACATCTGGTGGCGGGGCCAACGCGGAGGTGGTGGTGCTCGACACGGAGGCGGAGGGCAATTCGTCAGGGGAGGATGCGGCGGTTCCAGTGCCGGCTGTGAGAGTTCAGACGGTGGTGGTGGCGGGCAGAGGTAAGCTCTTATATATTCCTTACTTATTGAGATTGAAGACGTGGCTGGGAAGGAAAGAATATGAGATGCATGGCTGGGTGAATGATGAAGCAATGATTGGTGGAAGGACAACAGCCTGGGTGGGTGACACAGAAACTGTATGTGTCCATATACCTGGATCATGCTACTATCTGACTCTTAGATAGCATATGTGTATCTAGAGCAGGGGTACTCATAGTACGGCCCGCGGGCCGGTGGCGGCCCGGCAAGCCTTCCTTGGCGGTGTGCAGACCTTGCAGATAATCACTGCTCCCCCGGCCCCCACAGAGCAGAGTGGAGATGCAGGGCCACAAAGAGGTGAAATAGAACAAAGCCTCTGCTCTGTGGGGCCGAGCAAGCAGTGATTGTCAGGGTGGAGATGCAGGGGCGCTACAACAAACAAAGCCTCAATAATATGTTAATGGTCTTTTAAAGACCTGTTAAGTACTTTTGTGTGGCTGTCTGTGTGTGCGCGTTGAGGAAGATGTCTCAGCCCGGGCTGAAGGCTGACACAGACAGACACACACACAGTGAGATGACAGAGGGGGAGGGAGAGGGAGGGCAGGAGGGAGAGAGAGATGGAGAGGGAGGGCAGGAGGGAGAGCATGAGTGAGAGAGATGTATGTAAATGCTGGGTCTGGTGGCTCAGTGGATGAAGGCATCTGCTGCAGGGACCTGTGTGCAACCTCATGGTCACAAGTTTTTGTTTTGCTTTAGCCCCGCCCCCTCTGACTCCGCCCCCACCAGTGCAGCCCTCGGCCACAAACTACACTGTAAATTTAGCCCCTGAGATAAAGTTTGTGAGTACCCATGATCTAGAGAGAGTAGACGGTCAGTGGATGAACTAAGTGTAACTTTGAAGAGCATGTAACACTGCACCCGCACGTCCGTTCCAGTGTAGGAAAGGCAAGGAAAAGAAGTTTTAATTTTGTCCAAATACTACCATCAATAGTAGCAGTAGTTTGTATTGCAAGCACAGCATAGATCCGGTTATTACGGTGGCCACTCCCTACTTCTCTTAATAAGTTTAGTAGTACTCAGTCATTCATGTGTGGATGTATCACTGGTCACTCAATAAAAAGCAAAGCACCTAAAGTCATCCCATATATAAGCAAAAACATCCCATGTGAAGTGATAGATAATCCGATTATTTATCTTCTTCAATTTTCCATTTCTAGTACTCATTTCCACTGTAGGGTGAAAGTTAAATTAATTAAGCAGTAGCCCTTGAGTTGTAACAGAGTATTCTCAGTGCCACCCGTAATAGAAAAGTAAGAGCTTCACCACCTGCATGTACTGGACGGGTACAGTAACGCAACGCAAGTCTAGGTCACTCATCATGGCGTGCGTCTCTTTTTCTCGGGTGCAAGTTTACTGCGCTGGCATTATGCCGGCTTGCAGAAGATAACGTACCAATTTTCCTAAACAAGAGACAAGAAGAAGAAGAAGACTGGTGTACTTTCATAGTCGACTCCAATGGAAGTCCATAGTGCTCGTAGAATTTGTTCCTTAAACTCCCACTAATGTTAGAGCAAGGATGAAGAAGTGTGAGGTTAGATAGATACTGGCCTCAATAGTTATGTAATGCGCTTGCAAGTTGCTAGTTGTACTGCAACACAAATTTCTGCTGAATGATTGAGTTAATCTTAAAGAGCATTGGTTACAGACTATGTCTTTCTTTCTTCATATAGATTCTCCTTCCAAACGAACAAGGAGGAAGGAGCTGGCTAGAGCGGCCCGGCAACGGAGGATCGCTGCCACTGTGGCCGAATATCGGCGGCTGGTGGCCCTGGAGGACGAAGAAAGTGTGCAGTCGACCACAACAACAACGTCGTCTGCATCGGCCTCCGTGCCCCCACGGGCTGCCACCCAGCACAGTGGTCCACCCAGACTGAGCCGGGCTGCCAAAGCCAAACGCCACCGCCGAGTAGCAAGGACAACAGCTTCCTCTCACAGCCGTTGCACCTGCAAGGCAGTGAAGGCACGCCTGCGCCGCAGTACCCTGATGGTGTCCCGCCTCCAGCAGGAGCTCCACCACTTTTCAAACGTGTTGGAGGGGCTACGCGTAGAGCACGCCTTGCTCCGCCAGGAGCATGATGCCCTGGCCCAAAAAGTAGACAGCATCCACCCATAGTGTCCCTTGCCCCTTTTTTATAGACTTTTGGGGGGTGGGAATTGGGAGTTGGGTTTTTGGGGACTTTTGAAGGACAATCGTTGGGGTTAGGGAGGGTCTTGCGGGAGATTATTTTGTTAGGGATATAAATATACTTTTTCAAACTTTTTCTGAGCATACCCATTTCTTACTGCTTGCCTGGTGGGTGGGGGTTTAACAGTGACTTTGTTTTCCTGAAAGTTTAGTTCCATTTTCTTCCTTTAAGTGTAAATGCCCAAATTTTTTCAACACTAAGTACCTCTCACAGAGTAAGTGAAGTGAATCCAAGAGTCCTAGGACTTTAGTAGTTCTACCGTCAGTCTCTCGTCTCTCCTACTAATACTCCATTATCCCCCCAAACCACCAAACGCTTATCTTACCTGTAATTTGTGTTTGAAAGTAGGGCTAGACCCAGGGCTGGCTCCACGGGAAACAGCGAATAAGGTTGGCAATATTGGTCGCATAAAATTTCCTCATAGCGGTGGTACTAGTGGTGTGACACAGTGGCAGTTGCATGCCTATGAAAAAAAAGAAAATTAAATCTGGTTTGTCCTCCTCAGCAATTCAACGGTACAATAGAGAATATAGCAGGTGACAGAAGTACACTAGAACAGTGCCACATTGTAGCCTAACAAATGGTAAAGTATAACTACTAATTCGGTTGAAGTTCTTTGACATTAGCCATGGGTCTTTGTCAAGCAGAGTAAGAATATATCCTCGGATTTCTTCACCAGCCTGTTGCTATCACCTTATCCTCCCCAGCAAGTGTGTGGATGTATTGCTGTAATTTAGTAACACATCAATCAAAACCACACAGCCCGGGGGAAGAGGGTTAGGGTTTGTAAAATGGATGGGTACGGGGGTTTTTGGGAAAGGTTTTGGGAGACAAGAAAAAATAGCACAGCATGGACAAACAATTGTGAACATAAACAAATCTTTGGGTACAAACCTATCCATCAATCTTTGAAAGTGCATGCACTACTGCATGCATGTCAGTGAAAAGTAAGTAGTACTTTCGACAACTGTGGAAGAAATAATGCGACAGTACAGGGCGTGGGTGGCAATATTGATAACTATATTCAACATAAGGTCTCTGTAGCCAGATACCTGAGAGCCTTGCTGGTCACTATAAATCCATTCACAACAACACTCAATGGGGTTGGTCTGGAAGGTATAGTAGATAGAAAAGGAGAAATTGATTTTTTTCTAGGTGTCCCCTCACTCACCAGGGTTGCCCCTTGGTGACATGCTTCATCATTGGGGCCATCCCAGTCCTCTACGGGCTGGGGCGTGCTGCGACTTGCGAATTACATAGGAGCACTTACAAATGACTATGTGTGGTGCAGATGTGATAGTGGAGTGGACTAAGTGATGTGTTAAGGGATCAATTTAGAAGCAGAGAGAGATCCAAGAAATGCAGTCACAGTCAGAGAAAAAGGCAAGGGATACTGTATCTATGTTGTTGTAGTTGTCCTGTTGGAAGTGGTAAGTAAGTTGCCTGCAGAAAAAAAATCCTCTTATTAGCGGCACTCCTCCATTGCAGCCGACGCTTCGTCCATCGATGTTGGTCACCAGAAGACACCCTGTAAAAAAAGCACAGCATAGACAAACAATTGAACATAAACAATTCTTTGGGTACAAACCTATCCATCAATCTTTGAAAGTGCATGCACTACTGCATGCATGTCAGTGAAAAGTAAGTAGTACTTTCGACAACTGTGGAAGAAAGAATGCGACAGTACAGGGCGTGTGTGGAATTATTGATAACTATATTCAACATAAGGTCTCTGTAGCCAGATACCTGAGAGCCTTGCTGGTCACTATAAATCCATTCACAACAACACTCAATGGGGTTGGTCTGGAAGGTATAGTAGATAGAAAAGGAGAAATTGCTTTTTTTCTAGGTGTCCCCTCACTCACCAGGGTTGCCCCTTGGTGACATGCTTCATCATTGGGGCCATCCCAGTCCTCTACAGGCTGGGGCGTGCTGCGACTTGCGAATTACGTAGGAGCACTTACAAATGACTATGTGTGGTGCAGATATGATAGTGGAGTGGACTAAGTGATGTGTTAAGGGATCAATTTAGAAGCAGAGAGAGATCCAAGAAATGCAGTCACAGTCAGAGAAAAAGGCAAGGGATACTGTATCTATGTTGTTGTAGTTGTCCTGTTGGAAGTGGTAAGTAAGTTGCCTGCAGAAAAAAAATCCTCTTATTAGCGGCACTCCTCCATTGCAGCCGACGCTTCGTCCATCGATGTTGGTCACCAGAAGACACCCTGTCCACTGCCTGCCTGATGCTGAATTGTGGCTCGCTAATGTGAAGCCTGACTCCATCCTTTTTTCCCCATTGCAGAGACTGAAACCCGGCCTGTAATTATTCAACAAAAAACAGGAAGTGATATAATATTACAACACCACTGATAAATAAATATAAGGTATGTAGGCTGTGGAGTGCGAAAAGTCACAATTTGATTTTCCTAGTAGACAGTACAATATTTTTGAAAGTGCGTACTCTGTCTGAGTCACCTTTTGAAGGATAAATAAGTAGGGGCAAATTAATGTAGCGGATCTTTCCCCTCAAGCTAGGTGTACTGTAAACTGTGTTTTAGAACAAAATTAGATCTTCCTAGCAGTGCTCCCACCCAGACCCTTACTAAAGCCAGTCGCAAAAATGCAGAAGACCCCCAATCAAATCTCAAAAAACGAGGCCTAGCAGAAAACTGGTGACAAAACTTACTTTGAAAGTAAAAGTAGGCCGAAGTACCCCCTTCCTAATTACCCCTTACCCACCGTGGATTGCATTCAAACCACTTGCAAGCAACCAAGCAAAAGTATCCATAGCCAGCATCGCTCCAAGACTCGAAATCCCCCCCACTCAAACACATGCAATAGAAATACTGCTAACCCTAACGAACCCTAAGTTAAGAATAGTGGCAAAGGCTTTCTTTAACTATGCCAAATCCCCCCTTTCCCACCATGGATTTTCTTCAAATGACTTGCAACCAAAATTACACATTACACATTCTCATGAGTGCTCTAAGCAGACCCTCCAGCTTATCGCGATTTCGCGATTTGCAAAAAAATCGCGAAATCGGCCGATCCACGCAAATGCCGCGATATTTACACAAATGCCCGCGAAATCCGCCGTTTCCGTGAGCCGCCAATCAATGGAAAGGAGGAGGGTCCCGCAGCAGGCTGTGGTCTTTGCCGAGCAGTACTATCACTCTCAGCAGCTGAGAGCCCCATCTTCACCGCGCCAGCCCCTGCTCCCGCTATTCCTCCTCATACTCACAGGGCCCGCAGATATCCGGGGGTTTATCTATACTGGGCATCGCACCCTCCTCGCTCCTCCTCCGGTGTTTCCCGCAGGTCTTCAACCTCCACAGGTCGCGGTGGCCGCTGCCATCCACCCCGAGTACAGGCAGCCCTGCGGGTACCGGCCGGCCAACGCAGAGACGTAACAGGACGTAGGGCAGACCCGTGGTAACAGATTACTCTAGGGTCAAAGACAACTCCAGGGACACAGGGCAGTTTCCGGGTCGCAGAGCAGCTACAGGGACATAGCGAGATCCTTAGGAAAAAAGAGAAAATCCGGGATCACAGGCCAGCTTTTGGGTCATAGGGCAGCTACAGAGTCATGGCGCAGTTCAGGGTCATCATTACTGCAGCCAACTGTAGTAAAGAAACATTGCAGCTGGCAGGCTATAACTTAGACACTTACAGCTGCCGTCACCTGGCCCATGCTAGCTTTTTAATATCTTTTGGCAGCAGAAGGAGTCACAGAAAAGGAGGAAAGTTGGCACTTCCCAGCACACTTTGTGCAATATTATGGCAGGCAGTGCCCAGCTGATACCTTCGTTAGTGGGATGTGCGTTTCCGAATGTATATTTCAGCAGACAGACCTTGGTTTTGTGCTCTTTTATTTTTTGGTCGCCACACTGTAGACTGCTAGCCAGAGAATACTTTACTGAGGGCAGGTGGAGTTCGCGGCGAAGTGTACCTGACAGACAAGAACCGTGCGCCAAATGAATGACAAACACCATGGTCTGATAAAAAGTCAAAGTCAAACACGAATGTGTTCATTCGTCAAAATTACCTCATTCACAACCAGGAGCAACATTAAATTGGTATAAACTTTCTTTTTGTTTATCAGAGATGCATAACAGTACAACCGGCGCAGCACTTAGCACGTCAAATCAGACACATGTACACGTGGTAACAGATTACTCTAGAGGGTCAAAGACAACTCCAGGGACACAACTCCAGGGACACAGGGCAGTTTCCGGGTCGCAGAGCAGCTACAGGGACATAGCGAGATCCTTAGGAAAAAAGAGAAAATCCGGGATCACAGGCTTTAGCCAGAGTTGGAAATGGAAAATAATTACTTCGGGAGTGGAACCCATACATTGGAGGTCAGGGGTTGGCACGAGAGGGACGTGGAGCCACCAGAGGGGGAATCTTGAAAACAGTCAACTTATACATGTATTTATTTTAAAGCTGCCACGATGAGATTTGCAACAAGGCCACATGTAACAGTAAATATTTTTTGGTATACTTAATTAGTCACAAAGGGCTTAGACTGCATTTTAAAATAAAAATACCTGCTGCAGAAATCTCGGTGTTGCCAACAATTTTCAGGGAAAAATAATAAAGGTAAGATAACGCTAGTGGTTAATGCACTTGCGGGTGAGATCAGTGTTCTGTCTACTCACAGTTTTGACTCAAAGTAGCGAAGAGGGTCAGGGGCGTAACTATACCTGAAATTCAAGGGGCAGGGGCTAAGACTCACAGCGAGGGATGACTCGAGCGCTGGTGGCAGCTGTTACCACAGCCATTTTTGGTGTTCTCCCCATATCCTCCTTCTCCATGAATTCCCACACTACCACTCTCCAACAGTGCACATCATCTCTCCACAGCCTCTCTCTGACATACATTTAATACAGTCCACGCACACAGTGATTTTTATTTATTTTATTTTATTTCATGCATTTTTATTTAGTGCAGACTTTACCCAAAGGTGTCAGAGCGCTTTACAATAGAACAAAGTACGTTACATAAGGAGAGTGTTACAAAATGTACATGTTACAAAACAAATGAGCAGTCACGCAAAAACACACAAAGCAAAAACACACTAGGATGACGATTGCCAGGGCATCGATCATAAATTTACCATAAAGAAAGGACTTCCATGAGGGACTTGAAGAAGGATGTATTAGTTCTGGAAGTGTCTTTAAAAGAGAAGAGGTTTGAGGTCAGTTTTGAAGGTCCGGGTTGAGGTGGTGGTACGGAGTAATGGAGGTAGCGAGTTCCAGATTCTCACCGCATTGCCAGAGAAGTATCTTCTCCAGCCCCCAGCCCAGGAACATGGAAGCGGGAGCGGCACCCCGCCGGCAAGCAGGAGACAGCCAGCGAACAGCGAACAGGTACGTCCTTCACGCCGTACTTAATAAAAGTATTTTTCCCTTTTGTGGGGACCCGCCGCACACGGGGCACGCGGCAGGCCTGGGGGGGCAAAAATCCATGTTTTTTAACTTTGTTGTACCGGGCATTATTGTTTTTTACATTATAACCAGCAGCACAATACTGGTCTAGATTTGGAGTGCTCAGAAGAACTGAACGTACATGACCAAGATTAACATGCCTTTTAACCAAAACAAATGGGCTGAATTGTAAATAAAGAAAATGTACTTAGCTCCATGTTGGCAAATAACTCAAACAGTGAGATATCTGTGTTTGTTGTCGATAAAAACCCAAAATAAAATGCCGCTAAATGCCGCTAAATTTTCAATTTTGTGCCGATAAATTTTCATTTTTGTGCCGCTAAATTTGCCAATCCATGCCGCTATATCCTGGGGGGTCTGTCTAAGACCCCAGAACTCAGTCGCAAAAATCTAGAACACCCCGAAACACATGCAATCCTGCTGCTAGGGCTAACCCTAACGAACCCTAAGTTACAAAAAGTGCCAAAAGGCTTTTCCGCAAGGATTTTGTCCCAACCACTTCTACCCGGTATTAGACCTTCCCAGGAATGCCCCAAGACCCGCCAACCCACCCGCCAAGAAGCATAACACCCCCAAACAGGCCAGAAGCAAAATCTCATACTTGCAATATTTCTCGGCCTTCGGTCCAAACGCGCTGCGTAGCTAGGCCATAAGTCGTTGTTGCCACGACGGATTTCCTGAAAAGCAAATGCAATCAAGATTAGAGTGTCCCAGCAGTGCTCCCAGACCACGAAACTCACCCACAAACAGACGGAACCCCCCCTAAGAGCACCTCAAAGGCAAGCAAGTCATCAAAAACACAAAAAAATTTCCGCCTGGGATTTGGTCCAAACCACTTTTATCCGGTATTAGAGCTTCCCAGCAATGGCCCCAGAGCCGTCAACCCAGGAGAAAACGAGTAGAAGACCCCCAAACAGCCAAAGAGCAAAAGTACAAAAATGGGGACTTTGTCAGTTTTTCACAAATTTCCCAAATCACTCCGCGCGCGCTCTGCAGCTAGGCCCTAACTCCCCTCTGCCACCATGGATTTGCTTCAAACCTCTTGCAAAGTAAAGTATATATAGCCAGCAGTGCGCCCAGACCCCGAAACCCACCCACAAACACCAGGAAGCCCCCCAAACAGGCCCCCGAAAACGCTACATTGAGCAAAATGTCAGAAATAGCCAAAAAAAAATCGGCCTGGATTTTGTCCCAACCACTTCTACCCGGTATTAGACCTTCCCAGGAATGCCCCAAGACCCGCCAACCCACCCGCCAAGAAGCATAACACCCCCAAACAGGCCAAAAGCAAAATCTCATACTTGCAATATTTCTCGGCCTTCGGTCCAAACGCGCTGCGTAGCTAGGCCATAAGTCGGGGTTGCCACCACGGATTTCCTGAAAAGCAAATGCAATCAAGATTAGAGTGTCCCAGCAGTGCTCCCAGACCACGAAACTCACCCACAAACAGACGGAACCCCCCCTAAAAGCACCTCAAAGGCAAGCAAGTCATCAAAAACACAAAAAATGTTCCGCCTGGGATTTGGTCCAAACCACTTTTATCCGGTATTAGAGCTTCCCAGCAATGGCCTCAGAGCTGTCAACCCAGGAGAAAACGAGTAGAAGACCCCCAAACAGCCAAAGAGCAAAAGTACAAAAATGGGGACTTAGTCAGTTTTCCACAATTTTCCCAAATCACTCCGCGCGCGCTCTGCAGCTAGGCCCTAACTCCCCTCTGCCACCATGGATTTGCTTCAAACCTCTTGCAAAGTAAAGTATATATAGCCAGCAGTGTGCCCAGACCCCGAAACCCACCCACAAACACCAGGAAGCCCCCCAAACAGGCCCCCGAAAACACTACATTGAGCAAAATGTCACAAATAGCCAAAAAAAAATCGGCCTGGATTTTGTCCCAACCACTTCTACCCGGTATTAGACCTTCCCAGGAATGCCCCAAGACCCGCCAACCCACCCGCCAAGAAGCATAACACCCCCAAACAGGCCAAAAGCAAAATCTCATACTTGCAATATTTCTCGGCCTTCGGTCCAAACGCGCTGCGTAGCTAGGCCATAAGTCGGGGTTGCCACCACGGATTTCCTGAAAAGCAAATGCAATCAAGATTAGAGTGTCCCAGCAGTGCTCCCAGACCACGAAACTCACCCACAAACAGACGGAACCCCCCCTAAAACCACCTCAAAGGCAAGCAAGTCATCAAAAACACAAAAAATGTTCCGCCTGGGATTTGGTCCAAACCACTTTTATCCGGTATTAGAGCTTCCCAGCAATGGCCTCAGAGCTGTCAACCCAGGAGAAAACGAGTAGAAGACCCCCAAACAGCCAAAGAGCAAAAGTACAAAAATGGGGACTTAGTCAGTTTTCCACAATTTTCCCAAATCACTCCGCGCGCGCTCTGCAGCTAGGCCCTAACTCCCCTCTGCCACCATGGATTTGCTTCAAACCTCTTGCAAAGTAAAGTATATATAGCCAGCAGTGTGCCCAGACCCCGAAACCCACCCACAAACACCAGGAAGCCCCCCAAACAGGCCCCCGAAAACGCTACATTGAGCAAAATGTCAGAAATAGCCAAAAAAAAATCGGCCTGGATTTTGTCCCAACCACTTCTACCCGGTATTAGACCTTCCCAGGAATGCCCCAAGACCCGCCAACCCACCCGCCAAGAAGCATAACACCCCCAAACAGGCCAAAAGCAAAATCTCATACTTGCAATATTTCTCGGCCTTCGGTCCAAACGCGCTGCGTAGCTAGGCCATAAGTCGGGGTTGCCACCACGGATTTCCTGAAAAGCAAATGCAATCAAGATTAGAGTGTCCCAGCAGTGCTCCCAGACCACAAAACTCACCCACAAACAGACGGAACCCCCCCTAAAAGCACCTCAAAGGCAAGCAAGTCATCAAAAACACAAAAAATGTTCCGCCTGGGATTTGGTCCAAACCACTTTTATCCGGTATTAGAGCTTCCCAGCAATGGCCCCAAAGCCGTCAACCCAGGAGAAAACGAGTAGAAGACCCCCAAACAGCCAAAGAGCAAAAGTACAAAAATGGGGACTTTGTCAGTTTTCCACAAATTTCCCAAATCACTCCGCGCGCGCTCTGCAGCTAGGCCCTAACTCCCCTCTGCCACCATGGATTTGCTTCAAACCTCTTGCAAAGTAAAGTATATATAGCCAGCAGTGTGCCCAAACCCCAAAACCCACCCACAAACACCAAGAAGCCCCCCAAACAGGCCCCCTAAAACGCTACATTGAGCAAAATGTCAGAAATAGCCAAAAAAAAATCGGCCTGGATTTTGTCCCAACCACTTCTACCCGGTATTAGACCTTCCCAGGAATGCCCCAAGATCCGCCAACCCACCCGCCAAGAAGCATAACGCCCCCAAACAGGCCAAAAGCAAAATCTCATACTTGCAATATTTCTCGGCCTTCGGTCCAAACGCGCTGCGTAGCTAGGCCATAAGTCGGGGTTGCCACGACGGATTTCCTGAAAAGCAAATGCAATCAAGATTAGAGTGTCCCAGCAGTGCTCCCAGACCACGAAACTCACCCACAAACAGACGGAACCCCCCCTAAAAGCACCTCAAAGGCAAGCAAGTCATCAAAAACACAAAAAATTTTCCGCCTGGGATTTGGTCCAAACCACTTTTATCCGGTATTAGAGCTTCCCAACAATGGTCCCAGAGCCGTCAACTCACCTGCAAAGAGGTACAACAACACCCCCACAAGTGCTGAGTCTTTCTTCATTGGGCGTAAACCAGCCCTCTGGTTTGATGGAAATAGGAGTCTGGAGGAGGAGGATAGAGGAGCATGTTCTTCTGAACTTGTGAACCTGAGGAATGCAGACTGCGGCAACTTCAAATCAATTAGCAAACCAGTGAAGACAGTTCTGCTGATGGGCTTGTTTTTGTGATTATCTGATTAAAGTTTGAAATATATTAACTGTGCACAACAAAGAAAGACAGACACACAGGAATAAAAGTGAATAAGGACGAAAAAGAAAGTTATTGATTCGTTGTCTCATTTTCAGGGCTCGGTATCACGGTCCAGGAATGAGAATAAGGCTTCGTCATCATACTCTGCGAATTCAGGCAGGGTGAGCTCAGTGTCACCTGACAGAGTAGAAATTCCCTCATCTATGTTGCTGGCCACCTCCTCTTCATCCGGCACGCTTTCTCATACTCTGAAATCTGGTGGTATGAGGTGCTGATTCATCTTGATCATTGTTAACCTCTCCACATTTTTGGGCGAGAGGCGGCTCCGTTTGGGAGTTACAATGCCACCAGCAGCACTGAAAACCCGTTCAGAAGAAACGCTTGCGAGTGGGCAAGACAAGTAGTTTAAAGCCAGGTTGGTGAGCTGTGGCCACAATTCTTTTTTCCCATGCCAATACGCCAATGGGTCAGAATTAACATAGACCTCTGTTGAGTCATTCAGATAGTCCTTCACCATCGACTCAAGGTCCTCCTCATCCAAGGCTCCTCCACTTTGCTTAGCTCTTGCTGTGCCTCTGACCTTTTGAGAACCAAACCCACGCAGAGCTAGCCAATCCTCTTCAGCCTCCAATGTTTCTGTTGTGTCTCGTGCAGATGATCCGGTTGCCGGTGTCTTTAACGGCTGAGAGGTCACTTGTGCCACAGCCACAGGTGCAGAAGTGGATTGTTTTGACTGGGGATGGCCTGCTGATGTACTGCCATTTCCTTCAATTTCCAGCTGTTCTCTTTCAAACCTCTTGGCTGACAAGGCTAGCCAATGTTTGTACTTTGGAACATGTTCATCATCAAAAGGAAAGAATGCTTGGCCTGCCAGCGCCTTTTTGTAGCGTGGATCCAGAATAGTAGCACAAATGTAATGCTCTTCTGAGTGGATCTTTTTAAGACGTTCATCACCTTGTAGGAGCTCTAATAATTTCTCAGCCAGAAGAAAAGAGTCTTGGTTTTTTACATCTTTTTCAAACACAGAACACACCTCCTTCAGTTGGTCCTCCAGCATGTACAACAATGGGATAGCTTTTCCCAAATTACAGTCCTCCTTGCTGACTGCACGCGTGAAGAACTCAAAAGGACGAAGCATGCGTGTCAGGCTTTGAACTATGTTCCATTGCGCCGCACCCATCCTCAGCTCCTCTGTACCCTCTGTAAGGAAATATTGATCGAGTTCCGTATACTGCTCATACAGACGCTCAAGCATGTAGAAGGTTGAGTTCCAACGTGTTACCACCTCCTGGATGAGTGCTTTCACTGGCATTTTACGTTGATATAGCAGGCTCCTCAGCTGCTTCCGGGCCTTAAAAGAATGGCTGAAATGCTTGCACATTTTTCGGCAGGTGTCCAATACGCTGTACGCTGCACTGCCTTTATTACCCAAGAATTTTTGGACAACCAGGTTTATACAGTGCGCCAAACACGGCACTCTGAAATAGTTACCGTCCCTCATGGCCTTAACTATATTGGCACCATTGTCCGTGGAAACATAACCAACCTGGCGTTTTAGTGGGGACAGCCAGTTAAGGACCTTTGTGTTAAAGACATCCAAAATGTTTTCTGCTGTGTGACGTTTCTCCAAACCAAACATGGCTAGTGTTGCATGTTTCCGAGCAGCTTTAAAAACAATGTCCGTGTCAACACCTGTGTTTAGCTTTGCTTTAGCCCCTGAAAAAGAGACCCAGTGTGCAGTGATGCACATGTAATCAGCGCCTGCGCCACTGGTCCACATGTCTGTTGTCATATGTATAGTGTGAACAGCACTCTTCTGCAAAGCTGCCCCAATCACCTTCAGAGCATCTTCATGTAGTGCTGGAACCGCAACTCAGGCAAAATAGAACCGGCTAGGAACCTTCCATTTAGGGCAGAGCGCTGCCACTAATTCTAGAAAACCAACCCCTTCTACAAAAGAAAAAGGGAGAAGGTCCAGAGCTAGCATTTTAGCCAGCTTAGTGTTATACAGACGCGTCAGTGGGTGGTTGCGTTCATATTGCGCTTCTGTAAACAACATCTTTTTAATGTTGCCCTGGACCAAGGATTTACGGGATGATGATGATATCTTCGACCCAGTTACGCTCGCTGATGAACTTTCCGCATTGATGTCTCACTCTCTCCCACACTCTTAGTGTGCCTCACATGGGGTGTGCTGCTGACAGGGGTACTGGGTGTAAGTGAAGTGTTTGAATCGTCTTCTTCCTCCTCGTCATCATCAGATGAAAAATCAACGTTTTCATTACGTGCAATTCCGGCTTCCTTGAACGCCTCTAGGTGCGGAAACCATTGGACAGGGTGCGCTCTCTTAAGATGACCTCTCTGGCCTCCGGTACCATAGTTAGAACCAAGCTTACCACGACTAACTTGAAGCTTACAAATGCTACAAATGGCTACGTTTTCCATTTTTGGGCAAACACTAAAGAAGTCCCAAACTGGAGACTTGAAATGTCTTTGGGGGCCGGAGGAGGTGGTGATACTGGTGGTGGTGGTCCTGCTGCTAATGCCAGATGAAGTGGAGGATGTGGATTGCCGAACTTCAGTACGTTTTGCACTTTCACCACCACGAATTGAGGTCGAGGTGGGTACCTTCTTGCGAGGAAGAAATATGGAAGCGGTAGGTGTTGGTGTACTACTTAACTCCAAATCTAATGATTGTTGTGTTTCCATTTCCATTGCCTCCTCGTCGACATCATCATCACGCTCAGCAGCTTCTCGGGATAGGGTCAAAATGTCTCTTTGCTGCATGCCCGGTGGGGCTGCAGTGACCTTTGTGATGACTGGCTCGTCGTCATCGTGAGAGGCTTCATCACCAGCAGTATCTGTCACTTCTTGTTGAGCCTCATCACACTCCATAGGTATGAGTTTTTCGACGACCTTCCTTTTACGCTTAGGTATCTTTGTCAGATCATGGTGTGCCTCACTCTCAGGCTGCCGTTGTGGTACCCATTCGTCATCCAGATCATCAGTAGGAGGTGAGCTTGAAGAAGATGTAGACACCCCCCTTGATCTTTTCCTCGCTAGGGATGTGGAAGACAATGAATGATCATCAGGAGGAGTGGCTTCCTCAAATGATACCTCGGTCTGATTGTCAATTTCCTGATGTGCCCCTACTTCGGGAGGAACAACTATTGTGGGCACTTGTGACCCTCCATGCACCTCTGCTTGCGCATCTCCTTGCGCTGCCTCTCCTTCCACATGTACTTGGGCTTGTACTACTTGCACATGTTGTTGTTGCGGCTCTGGTTGTTCAACACTTGTCAGATGAGTTACAACAACCTGTGTTGATTCAGGGACATTGCTGCTACTTTCTTGCGATGAGCCAACATCACTGGTCGATGGTGATTGGAGAAGTACACTGACTGCCTCTGAAGCACTCAAGGGCTTTGACTTAAGTTGGCGTGGTGGTGGAGGCACTGAACCCAATGGAGCAGGGGTGCTGCTCCCAGCTTGGTCCCCAGCAGATCCTGCTGCTGCTGCAGGCGTACTTTTTTTTTTCTCCCAAAAAACGTGGCGGTTGGCACACCAGCCTCCTTGGTAACTTGCTTCTTCTGCTCCTTACTAGCAACTTTCTTGCTAGAGGAGCTACGGAGAACTTTTTTTGGGGCCATCTTCTTCAGAGCAGGTCAGACAGCATGCCGCAGTTGCACGAATTGTAGAGTTGTCTGAGGCCAGACATGACGTCGCGTGACGTTATGCTGCACACACACCGCTGCAGGACTTCTTCCTGGCACTGGTGGTTCTCTTGAGTCTTGTGCACCTAAAAACAATGGAAGACAGAGGAACATCAGTTCAGTTATACACCACACAAAAAATCGGAAAAAAAACAGAAAAATCAGCACAATCCCATTCCATCCATGCCCTCCATGATGTTTAAGTTCAAGACAGCCCACAGAAAGACTAGGCCCATGCTAGACTCAAATACCCCTGGTGAAAAGGCCACAAGTACAGCCCCAAAAAATGAAAATCACTGAAAAATCAGCACAATCCCAATCCATCCATGCCCTCCATGATGTTTAAGTTCAAGACAGCCCACAGAAAGACTAGGCCCATGCTAGACTCAAATACCCCTGGTGAAAAGGCCACAAATACAGCCCCAAAAAACGAAAATCACTGAAAAATCAGCACAATCCCAATCCATCCATGCCCTCCATGATGTTTAAATTCAAGACAACCCACATAAAGACTAGGCCCATGCAAGACTCACTACCCCTGGGCATAAAGGTTGAAAAGTAGGCAAAATGGTTGCAGGCCTAACAACAAAGCCTGCATTCAAAATGGCCACTTGCCTCTCCCAGCACATGGCCAGTGCCTGTAGCAGCACTCAAAATGGCCACCAGCCACATGGCCTGTCCCTCCCCATGAGCACCCCTAAAAATCGAAAAACACTGCAAAATCAGCACAATCCCATTCCATCCATGCCCTCCATGATGTTTAAGTTCAGTCAAGTCAAGTCAAGTCATGGAATTTGTATAGCGCACTACATACCCATAGGGTTTCAAGGCGCTTAGGAAGGGGAGGAGGATTACTTGTCAAATATCCATGTTTTAAGTTGCTTTCTGAATGCTAGGTGGTTCTGGGTAAGGCAAAGGTAAGCGGTTCAAGACAGCCCACAGAAAGACTAGGCCCATGCTAGACTCAAATACCCCTGGTGAAAAGGCCACAAGTACAGCCCCAAAAAACGAAAATCACTGCAAAATCAGCACAATCCCAATCCATCCATGCCCTCCATGATGTTTAAGTTCAAGACAGCCCACAGAAAGACTAGGCCCATGCTAGACTCAAATACCCCTGGTGAAAAGGCCACAAGTACAGCCCCAAAAAACGAAAATCACTGAAAAATCAGCACAATCCCAATCCATCCATGCCCTCCATGATGTTTAAATTCAAGACAACCCACAGAAAGACTAGGCCCATGCAAGACTCACTACCCCTGGGCATAAAGGTTGAAAAGTAGGCAAAATGGTTGCAGGCCTAACAACAAAGCCTGCATTCAAAATGGCCACTTGCCTCTCCCAGCACATGGCCAGTGCCTGTAGCAGCACTCAAAATGGCCACCAGCCACATGGCCTGTCCCTCCCCATGAACACCCCCAAAAATCGAAAAACACTGCAAAATCAGCACAATCCCATTCCATCCATGCCCTCCATGATGTTTAAGTTCAAGACAGCCCACAGAAAGACTAGGCCCATGCTAGACTCAAATACCCCTGGTGAAAAGGCCACAAGTACAGCCCCAAAAAACGAAAATCACTGCAAAATCAGCACAATCCCAATCCATCCATGCCCTCCATGATGTTTAAGTTCAAGACAGCCCACAGAAAGACTAGGCCCATGCTAGACTCAAATACCCCTGGTGAAAAGGCCACAAGTACAGCCCCAAAAAACGAAAATCACTGAAAAATCAGCACAATCCCAATCCATCCATGCCCTCCATGATGTTTAAATTCAAGACAACCCACAGAAAGACTAGGCCCATGCAAGACTCACTACCCCTGGGCATAAAGGTTGAAAAGTAGGCAAAATGGTTGCAGGCCTAACAACAAAGCCTGCATTCAAAATGGCCACTTGCCTCTCCCAGCACATGGCCAGTGCCTGTAGCAGCACTCAAAATGGCCACCAGCCACATGGCCTGTCCCTCCCCATGAACACCCCCAAAAATCGAAAAACACTGCAAAATCAGCACAATCCCATTCCATCCATGGCCTCCATGATGTTTAAGTTCAAGACAGCCCACAGAAAGACTAGGCCCATGCTAGACTTAAATACCCCTGGTGAAAAGGCCACAAGTACAGCCCCAAAAAACGAAAATCACTGAAAAATCAGCACAATCCCAATCCATCCATGCCCTCCATGATGTTTAAGTTCAAGACAGCCCACAGAAAGACTAGGCCCATGCTAGACTCAAATACCCCTGGTGAAAAGGCCACAAGTACAGCCCCAAAAAACGAAAATCACTGAAAAATCAGCACAATCCCAATCCATCCATGCCCTCCATGATGTTTAAATTCAAGACAACCCACAGAAAGACTAGGCCCATGCAAGACTCACTACCCCTGGGCATAAAGGTTGAAAAGTAGGCAAAATGGTTGCAGGCCTAACAACAAAGCCTGCATTCAAAATGGCCACTTGCCTCTCCCAGCACATGGCCAGTGCCTGTAGCAGCACTCAAAATGGCCACCAGCCACATGGCCTGTCCCTCCCCATGAACACCCCCAAAAATCGAAAAACACTGCAAAATCAGCACAATCCCATTCCATCCATGGCCTCCATGATGTTTAAGTTCAAGACAGCCCACAGAAAGACTAGGCCCATGCTAGACTCAAATACCCCTGGTGAAAAGGCCACAAGTACAGCCCCAAAAAACGAAAATCACTGAAAAATCAGCACAATCCCAATCCATCCATGCCCTCCATGATGTTTAAGTTCAAGACAGCCCACAGAAAGACTAGGCCCATGCTAGACTCAAATACCCTTGGTGAAAAGGCCACAAGTACAGTCCCAAAAAACGAAAATCACTGAAAAATCAGCACAATCCCAATCCATCCATGCCCTCCATGATGTTTAAATTCAAGACAACCCACAGAAAGACTAGGCCCATGCAAGACTCACTACCCCTGGGCATAAAGGTTGAAAAGTAGGCAAAATGGTTGCAGGCCTAACAACAAAGCCTGCATTTAAAATGGCCACTTGCCTCTCCCAGCACATGGCCAGTGCCTGTAGCAGCACTCAAAATGGCCACCAGCCACATGGCCTGTCCCTCCCCATGAACACCCCCAAAAATCGAAAAACACTGCAAAATCAGCACAATCCCATTCCATCCATGGCCTCCATTATGTTTAAGTTCAAGACAGCCCACAGAAAGCCTAGGCCCATGCTAGACTCAAATACCCCTGGTGAAAAGGCCACAAGTACAGCCCCAAAAAATGAAAATCACTGAAAAATCAGCACAATCCCAATCCATCCATGCCCTCCATGATGTTTAAGTTCAAGACAACCCACAGAAAGACTCAGTCCACCCACCACTGAGTACCCCTGGGCAAAAGGCCCCAAAACAGCCCAAAAATCGAAAATTCCAAAATTTTAGTTGCAGCAACTGTAATGCCCCAAACAAACTTACTTGTAAAATTTCTAATCCAACAGTGATCCAAAAAAAGTCAAAAAGGCCTCAAATCCAAATATCCAGCAGCATCCACAAAAAGTAATCCTTCCAGCTCCAGATCCAAATGAAAAGTGACCAGGAGATGGACAAAGCAGTGGGAGGAGCCTGCTGGACAGGAACAGGAAGTTGAAGACTGTGGGGCACTTCCTTCCTCCCACCCCCCTCCCCCCTCCCCAAAATGGACTCCTCGCTAAAAAAGTGCAGGCAAATGTCAACCTAAGGAGTTATTCAGATAAAAATCATCATTTCAAGAAGGTTTATGCTGCTTGCTGGTGGATTTCTTGTGCAGAATTGCCAATTTTATATTTTTGCTTGTGCGAGATTGTTGCTGCTCGCCGCATCTCAAAACTCGCAATTGCGAAGTACCGCGAGACGTGATCTCGCCGTACTCGCGTTGACAAACTCTCGCTGTGCAAGTTGGCAAGCCGCGATGACGTAATCGCGCTCGCCAAATTCCCGCGGGATCACACAGCAAGATCCAAAATGGCGCAGCACTCGCAAAATATCGAGAAAAACAACTCGGCAAACGATGATAAAGGCCGCGCGCCGCAAAAATTGTATTACCAACGACGCGAGCCGCAAAAAAAATCCGCTGCGTGCGAATTTTTGGATTTTGCCGGAAATTCGCAAATCTCGCGGATTGCGAATTTCCCAAAAATCCGCAAAATCCGCGAGCGTAACGGATTTTCCGCCCATGCTTAATACACACCTAGAAATCCTCCACAACTTCAGACCCAAATACCTCAATGAAAGAGTCTCCTTGCACATATCCAAAAGGAACCTCCGCTCTGCCGACCTCGCCCTGGCAGAGACCCCACGCATCTGCAGAACCAGAGCAGGTGGAAGAGCCTTCTCCTATGTCACAGCAAAGACCTGGAATGAGCTCCCAGTCAACATCAGATGCTCCCCCACTCTGCACACCTTCAGAAAGAGCCTCAAGACCTGGTTCTTCGACTGCTCTGTAGCTGCCCCCCCTCCCCCCAGCGCCTTGAGACCCTCACAGGTGAGTAGCGCGCTTTGTAAACTCCTGATTGATTGATTTATGTGCTTTTAAGTTGGTTGACCAACCCTGCCCAGTGAGGCATGCCCATTGTGGAACTACAGATGGAGCAGTGGCTTAGGTTGTATAAACAGGCAGACATCTACCAGCATTGTCAAGGGTACTACACTAGCCTCTATTAGAGTGCCCTTGGGCACAAATATTTGCTGACATAGATGCTTTTCTGATCCCCTCGACTCTTCCGGCCCTGATTCCGGAGGATGTGGAAGTGTTGGGTGGTGACATTACACCTTAGAAGATAAATGTTCCTATAAAGGGCATGGGGAGAGAAATAACAGCTGTGACAGATGGGCTCCTGGTGGAGTTTTATACCACTTAAGTGGACATATTGACCCCAAAATTGGTGACTCCTTATAAGGTTGCTAGAGATGCAGTCCACCATCCACCCTTTACCTGTGAGACATTCGGTGTGCCTCTAATGAACCCCAACAGGCCAGCCCATGATTGCACAGTGTATAGACCTCTGCCCATGTTTAATAAAGACTATACAATTCTTAGTAGGATCCTAGTGACCAGACTTCTCCCCATATGATTTCACATATCCATCTGGACCAGGCAGGATTTATTCCTTGATGTAATACAGCAATAAACATCAGAAGGCTTCTGTCCTTACTGGATGCTGACATCTATGACCGTGGTGAAGCAGCAGTCTTTGCTGTAGACATAAAGAAAGCCTTCAATAGTTTAGAGTTAAACGTTTTATATCAGTGATGGACTACTTCAAGTTGGGCCTTCATTTCATTGTTTGGGCTTGTCTATTACATACAAATCCCACAGCATGGGTCATAACCGGGTGAGTCATTTCTGAGATCTCTAAGTTGGGCAGAGGGACAAGGCAGCGGTGCCCCTTATCACCCCTGCTCTTCTCTCTGGCAATGAAACCATTGGCCAGTTGGGCAAGATATGATCTGCACGAATATATCTCTTTGTCCCGCAGTCTTTTTTCACACATGGAATCACAACGCGGTTGTTACAACAACTGCTTTGTGATTCTGCATACCATTGCTCCGCAAGTCGGAACAACGTCTTGCGGAGGTTGGCGCTGGATGTTGGAATAGTATATCTGTGCGGACACTAGGGAAGGTGTTGGATTTTAAATCCAACACCCCCCCCCCCCCCTCCGCAAGTCATTGTTCCGACTTGCGAAGTAATGGTAAGCGGAATCACAACGCGGTAGTTGTAACGACCGCATTGTGATTCCATGCATGAATTTTTTTTCGGCATGAACGTTGTTTGCAGGTCGGCACTACAGAAGTGTAGCAGCTGGCAGACAACTTCACTACATTTCATTGTACGCAGATGACCTCCTCATGCTTATCCGTGACACGACAGAGGAGTTTCTGAACCTCCTCAATGGTATAAAGCAATATGTAAATAAACATAAACTACAATAGCATCAAGGAAATTATACTGGTGGATATATACCCATTGGTTGTAAATATATCAGCAAAATCATTGCAATGACAGATATGTCTTAGGCCCTGGTTCCAAGTGTATCGAGGAATAAGCGTTTATCGCTCCCAATAAAAATAATGCCGTTTGAAATTTATCCAGTGCGATAAATAGCAAATTAATGCTGTAAACAGCTATCCAGTCACCAATGTGATAATGACAAAAAAGCCACAGGTGGCTGGAAAATGTATTGTGCTGGTCACAACCTAAATCTGGCTCTTAGGGTGCAATTTTTGAAAATAGATATTTTTGTTGTGCCTGCTGTATTTATACTGAAAAAACAAAGCTGCTTGAATATTCACACCAAAGTTAATACAATGGACACCATTACCACAAATGTGTATGCAAGAATAGATGCAACCTCTATTTTACCCTATAAAAGTGAATAAAGAAATACAAGTTCAGGGATTGCTCACAGCAGTATTTCAAAGGACCTTCAGCTAGTGTTGAAATAAAATGGAAAAAAGGTCAAAAATAATTAAAATCAGAGACAAAAATCAGAAAAGCATTTGAAATGCAATCAGTCTCGCCATTGGGACATTATAAGTATTTAGCCATGCAGCCCAATATTGTGACCAGATGATAGATTACCAGAATATCGAAAATAGAAGCATAAATCGTTCTGTAGAATTACTCTACGAAACTCCACATATACACACTTTGACAATGTGTACATATGTAAGGTATGGAACCGTGGCATTAAGAAGAGAATAATCTTAATTATCTTTATGATATTTTGCTGGTCAATATTTCTACCCTTGATATTTTGACATAAAGTCCTCTAATCTCCCTTGGACTCTGGCCCTTTACCTGCTAGCATCGGGACAGTGTAGACATAGACATACCTAATCATAAGCACTGTATGAAAGTGTATGCAGGTGATCCGGCTTCATCCAGCCTGATAGTCCTCGTTTGTCAGCTTGACAATATTATGCAGGGGCGGCTCCTCCCTTAGGGCGGAGGAGCGTCGCCTTACTGCTTTCTCACAGTGCGAGAAGCAGAAACATAAAATGGTATTTTAAATAACATTTTATGTTCCTGCTTCTCGCACTGTGAAATAAAAAGTAGAAAGCAGGGTATGCTGGGTTGGGGAAGGGTGAGAGGGTATGCCTGCTTGGGGGAGGGCAGATTGACAGGTCGGGAGGAGTGGACTGTCCACTGTTGTCAGCCTTGACTGTTTGGTCAGCCCTCGGGGGTCAACCTAACCAGTCATGCGCACTCTACATTTTCTCTATGTAGGCTGCATATTATGCCAATCTGCTGATACCTATAGATGTGTAAATTGCCTACCTGCTGGAATTCATTGATTTTTTGTGAATAATTCAATGACAGAGCGGGGCCTCATACTCCCGAGCGGTTGCCGGGTGAGGTGAGGTCATCACCCACACAAAGCTGGGTGAGTATCACTGTGAGGAAATGCCTCTTTGTGATCAAGCTAGTATGTTTGTTATTATGCAAAATAGAATCTATTTTTGCAGGTGTGACAGCACGGTCTCTATGTGTGTACGTTGGTGTGGGTGTGTGTAACTTGTTTGTTTTTTGACACAGTGTCTTTTTGCTTCTTATGTTTTGATAGGAAGAAGATATACCTCTTTCCCATCTGTGGACACTTAAGTATACAAGTTCCTGATATAAGTGTAACTTTTCTAGTACATTCTTGTGATTGTCATTCTCTTCACACAAATATTTAGTAGACAGTTGCAGTAGCCAATCTTTATCAATAGGTCCTGAAGAAAGCCGGGTTAGTTGCCCTAACGGCTGAAACACGTCGACCACATTACAGACCATACTGCACAGCGCCATAAGGTAGTCCTGCTACTGGGCGTGTTTTTAATCTTGACACCCGACCTCTTTATGAAACGTTTTCTGAGGTCAGGGTAGTTCATTTTATCCATCTGTTTATTATTTGGGCACTGCACATTTTTCACATCACTTTAGGATGCACATCATGATTATACTTTTGATATTCATTCCCACACCGGCACTACATGGTCGGACTTGGGAAGGTAAGACTAGCAAGTCCCACATGACGTAAACTCCACCACATGGGTGGTCTGATGGGAATTGTCTTAGCCTTTAGTTGCAACAGCTCTTTGTCTTCAACATCATGTTCTCACGCATCCACCACGGTGCCACACGGTCACCGCTGCTAGTACACACCCCCTAGACCTGGTCTGCTCTCTTGTGTGTTCAATAATTCAATGACAAACAGTTAGTAATTCAATATCAGCTTCATGTCTCCACTAGAGCAGCATGCTGACATCATCATGCAGCACCCAAAACAGCTGCCTAGTGAAATTAGATTGCTGGTGTGCAAGGGCTGGAATGACCTCTCTTGTGCCAGCCTCTAGTAAATGTGCCAGCTTGCTGCTGAGACAGACTGTGTGAATCTGCTGTTTACCACATTAGTGTGAGAAGCAAGAAAGTCTGCGAATAGCAACAATACAGTGGATAAGATCAAGTCAGGTCAAACAAGCTTTATTCGACGATTGTCATAAAAGCAACTGTACATATAAATACAAGTTTAGATAAAATTATACATATTTACATTTAAAATCAAAATCCATGACACATTTAAAATCAAATTATAATACATTAGATAAGGGTTTTTAGATTGGCACCATGAATACATATTAATCTTTTAGCCTTCTACTTCTGATAGTCCACGCCCAACCCAAGAGTTTTGCCACAGCTATATAAACTGTCGTGTCTGTGCAGGAACAAATTATTCTAACTGCTACCGATCCCCTGTCGGTGCCCATTAATCTGCACATTGGGCGTAGCCAAATTCTCTGGGGCGCAACGTACTCGGGACATTCAAATAGTAGATGGCCAATGGTTTCAGAGAGTGCTGAGCAAGATGGACAAGCGGCCTTGGCTCCCCCGGACCATCTACTGGTGAACGCCCGACCGGTAAGCTCCCAATTCTCAGTTGAAAGTAAAGTTTGCGCTCTAAGGGTTTTAGGATAACGTCCCTGAAGGCTTCCAATTTTGGCGCTTCTTTAATGTCCATAAACAATCCGGTCAAGGACCCAGGACCAATAGACCTAAAGGTCCTGGAGACCACAAGCTGCCAATACAGTTCTTTAAGAACCTTCTTAGGAGGGAACCTTACATTTGTTGGATCTTCCCACAGATCCCGTAAAACCAAATCAATCAAGAGGCCCCGGATATTCCCTAGCCACTTGATTTCATGGGAGATGTCACTTCTAATTATATCCAGCAGGCCCCTTGAGAAGGTTTCTAATTCCGGGGTGATCTAAATCCTCCTCCAGTATAAAACTGGTTGCAGAGATGCAATAAGCGCTATAGAAGAGAGGATTCAGAGGGGTACTCTGTGGTAATTTTATTAGGTTCCTAAGAAAGGAATTTCCAGAGACTGACATCCCCCTAAGATTTTCAGTTCCCCACTTTTCAAGCCCGTATAAAGTGGAACTAACCACTTTACCCTTGTACACCGCCAATACCGGTGATATTGGTTTAGTGAGGGACTTAGAGTGCTCCTGGCTCAGGGCCCCAGAAAGCTGCCTATGTTTTAGAGTGGCCAGCTCAATTTGATGTTTCCAGCACAAGTTGTGCTGAATACAAACACCCAAATAGGTAAAAGCTTGGACCCTTTCCAGAGGACGCTTATTCATGATCATGCCACCCTTTTTTAAGTTCAGAAAGAATTTTATTTCAGGGAAGAAAAAGGGACAAGGTGCAAAAACAAAGTACAATAACCAATAGGAAGTACAAGCAAATCAATAAGCAGTGGGCATAATACAGTTATAAACATATTGAAAGCTAATCACAGGTATCAGGGCTGAAGAAAATAAAAACCACAGTTGTAGAGATAAAATTGTATAAAAGGAAGTACATACAATTGTTGGTGGAAAAGAAACGGAATGCGGGGGCAATCAAGGAGGCTTGAGAACTTCTTGCTGTGAGGGCTGTGGATGAAACGAGCGTTTAGCACATACATCAAGGTAGAGCGTAACAGGAAGCCATAAATCTGTACGTTTTGCTGCCATGTGGGCAGGGAAAACAAAAGCAGTATCCAATCTGTGATTATGACATACATTATACCACCATGCTTTAAAAGAAATGTTAGAAAAATTCTTCCAATTAACTGTAATTTGCTGAAATGCAACAGCCAATAACAAATCAATAATCCGGGTGTTAAGATCAACATCATTCCAGCAAGGGGAAAGACTTCCTAAAAAACATTAGTATAAGAGAAAGGAATGCGGGTCTGAAATATCACATTAATTTGGGCCCAAACTTGCAGCCAGAAGTCATGAACAGGTTTACATGAGAACAGCATATGAAACAAAGTCGCTTGTGGTGAGGAACAAGACCAGCAAATGTGTGGAGTGGTGGAAAAGCGCTTATGGAGATCAAATGGCCTGAAAAGAAGCCTATTGTAAATGAAGAACAGAGTCTGTGTCAATGTTGCTGCTCTAGAGGACTTGCGGATCTTATTCCAGATCTTATCCCAAAAAGGGATGGGCCAGGATGTACCAAAATCTTGTTCCCAGGTTTCTTCCACCTTAGATTTGGGTCTAATAGAATCTGTAGTGTGTAGGTATTTGTAAATGAAGGAAGCTTTGGGAGTGGTGCGCAAGAAAGAATGAAGTGATGAGGCGCGGGTAAGAGAAGAAATAGGGGAGGGTGCATGCATGAGGCGGGTGTAAGTTATCATTGTAGCTTCTTTAAGAAGAAGATATTTGTGGATAAAAGAAACAGGCAAACCATAGGTGGTGCGAAGAGTAGGAAAGGATACAAAAGATGAGTGTGAGAACAGTTGGGAAACCCAGATTAGCCCTCTGTGCCGCCAGGACTTCCAGTAAAAGGGTTTACCGCGTATCAAGAGGGAAGTGTTGTGCCAAATAGTGGAAGTGAGAAACTCAGCAACAGTCACGGGAGGATCGGGGGAGGAAGAGTGAAGCAATTTAACAGTGAATTTGTGAATGGGAGTGGGAATGGAGGAAGGCTTGTGTGAAAAAGAAAGATACTCAGCAAGAGAGAAGGGGGAAAGGAAGAGACGCTCAAGTTTAGCCCATAAAGGGCAAGGGGAAGTCGGGTCCTGCAACCAGAGGGAAGCTTGTCGAAGCAGAAATGCCTTATGATAAACTGGGAAATCTGGAAAGTTGACGCCGCCTTCTGATTTGGGACGAATGAGTCGGGCAAGGGACATTCTAGGTTTTTTTTTGCTCCAGAGAAAGGATGTCAGGATTGAATTGATTTTCTTAAAAAATTTAGAGGGAATGGAGACGGGAATATTAGAAATAGTATGGAGAACTATGGAAGAAAGCATCATTTTAATTGTATCAAGGCGACCCCACCATGACAAGTAAAGGGGGTGCCACCTGGATGCCAAGTCTGATAGTTTTTGAATGCATTTGTTCAAACAGAGGGAGACCGTGTCTGAAATAGAAGGGGTAATATAAAGGCCAAGATATTTAATGTGTGAGGAGCTCCATGTAAAGTTGGAGGCACTAAAATCAGGTTTAAATGTGAACTTCGTCAAGGGCAGAATCTCACATTTGTCATTATTAAGCTTGTAACCAGATATCTGAGAATAATCTTGTACTTCAGCGAGAAAGGCAGGAATGGATTCGGTTGGATTAGAAATAAAAAGTAAAATGTCATCTGCATATGCAGCAAGCTTCATTTGAAAGCCTGAAGCATGGAAACCAGAAATGTTAGGGTTTTGGCGAAGTTTGGATAAAAAAGGTTCCAAGGCCAGGTTAAAAAGAAAGGGGGATAAGGGACAACCTTGGCATACACCTCTCCCTAGGTCAAAAAAGGAAGAAACTAGGCCATTGGCGCAAACCGCCGCACGGGGATTGGAGTATAGTAAAGAAATCAAAGAGATAAATTTAGGGCCAAAACCAAACCATTTAAGGGTATGAAACAAATAGATCCATTCAACCCTATCAAAGGCTTTTTCAGCATCTAGGGCAATTGCTGCAAGGGCATCAGGTAATTTATGAGATTTCGATAAAACATTAAATAAAAGCCTAGTGTTATCCGTGATAAATCGGCCCTTGACGAAGCCTGATTGTTCCTCGCCTAAAAGATCTGGAAGTAAGAGGTCAAGACGGGCCGCGAGTGATTTAGCAAATATCTTGTAGTCAATATTGACCAAGGAAATGGGCCTATAGTTCTTACAGTGTTGGGCATCTTTCCCTTCCTTTGGTATAAGGCAGATATGGGCGTCAGAGAAAGAGCCTGAAGAGGCACCTACGGTAAGAAAGGAATCCAATAAAGAGTGCAGTTTTGGGATGAGGAGTTTTGAAAAATGTATGAAAAACTCAACAGTGAGACCATCTGGTCCAGGGGCCTTTTCCTTCCGTAAGGTCTGTAGTGCTAGAAGCAATTCATGCTGAGTAATATCTAATTCTAAGGAGGAAAGGTCGAGAGGGAAATTGTCCGGCTTGTGTATAGTAGAAAAGAAGTGATCGAGTGATTGGGTAGAGGGTTGAGTTTCAGAAGAATACAAAGATTTGTAAAAAGAGGAAAATTCAATGAGTATGTCTGCGTCTTTAGTGTGAAGATTAGATTGAGCATCATAGATGGATTCAATATTTAATTTGTTGTGTTTAATTTTCAAATAGTTAGCTAAAATTTTACCGGCCTTATTTCTGCCACCATAGAATTTTGCACTAGATTTTAATAAATAAAGGGAAGCGTCTTCTGTAGATTTTTCGTTGAACTTCATTTTAGCATTAACAAGGGCTGTCAAACTGTCTCGTGAGTGGGAGGTAAAATAGGCGTGCTCCAATTTCTTGATATCACGGAGAATATCCCCTGTAAATTTACGGGGATTCTTCGTTTCTTTGCAACATATCCAATTATAACATCTCTGGCCGAAGCCTTAAAGGCATCCCAAATGGTGGATTTGGGAATGGAGGGAGTGTCATTAAACAAAAAAAATTCATCAAAGAATTCAATAAAGGAAGCAGTAAATTTGGGGTCCAACAAAAGAGCGTTATTAAAGCGCCATCTCTTTGGACTTGCGAGTTTAGGGAGTATATCAATGTAGAGTATGGTAGGAGCATGGTCTGAAGGTAAAATTGGACCAATTTCAGCATTGGTAAGAGTTTGGGCAATATTATGAGTGACAAAAATATAATCAATTCGGGATTGGGAATGATGGCATGGGGAATAGAAAGTGAATTCTCTTAATGTCGGATTGCACAAACGCCAAGCGTCGATAAGTTTATGTTGAGAGATAGCTTGGGCGAAAAGCTTGTGAGGTTTATTTGGAACATAGGGAGACTTAGAGTTTCGATCAATAAAGGGATCAAGGGGTTGATTGGAATCACCTGCTAAAATGAAGTTATCGTCAGCAAATCTGGTGATATGCTGGGAGAAGTTGTGCCAAAAAGCAGGATCACCACCGGTGGGAGCATAGACATTGAGAAGGGAAATTGGAACACCCTTTAGAGACAGTTTGACATGTAGCCATCTACCTTCAGTATCTGATTCCTGGGCAATTAGGGAGTGAGAGAGAGTTTTACGACATAACATGGCTACTCCATTCCGTTTACCATCACCCTGGGAGTAGTAAACCTCACCAACCCAACCTCTTTTGAGCTTAGCTGATTCTACATCAGAAAAATGAGTTTCTTGCAGAAACGCAATATCTACATTTAACCGGGCCAAGTGTGATAAAATTTGTTGCCTCTTAATTGGAGAATTGATGCCCTTGACATTCCACGTAATTATTTTCAGTGACATAATACATAAAATAGAAAAGAAAAAAATTCAATAGTAATATAAGAAGGGGAGCCCATGAAAAAAGGTAAGTAAAAGAAAGGAATGCGATCATATATGCCAGAAAGAAAGAGGATAAGAAATAAGGAGAAGGAGAGGATTATTGAAGAAGGGAGAAAGGGAAAATAGAAACAGAGGGGAAGATAAAAAGCCATATTAGAAAAGCTGATGTTAGGCAATAAAACAGGAAAGTCCCAAGACGTAGGAGTCAAAAATCCGTAAAAAAGGGAGAGGATAGAACAGGAACCTGAAAAAGTTATCCAATTAGATAAAAAAAGGAAGGAGATGCAATAAGTGACAAAAAAGAAGGCACGAAGAAAGAAAGAACAGAAAGATTGATGAAAGGAAGGGAGAGAGGACATCTTGGAACACAGTTGAGAATAAGAAAGGAGGAAGGTTAAGAGAAAAAAGGAGAAGGCATACATTGAAGGAAGGAAGGAGAACGTACTTACGAGGGATGAAACCAGGGAAGGGTAATCAAGAAGGAGGACAAACGAGAAACTGGGGGGGGTAGAGCCAACTGGAGAGGGCAAGACGTCCAGTGTAGGCGAACCATCAAACCAGGGGAACATCGCACAGCGAAGTGTGGATTCTGTAAAGAACATGAGGAAAGAAAAGCATCAGAAGACAAAACAATGAAAATGTAGTACCAAACAACGACAGAGAACTTATGAACGACTTATATAAATATAAGGGAACAATAAACAAAGGAACTATATAGAAAACATGCATGACCAAATCAATAAGAACTGAATGAGCCAAGTAATGAGCAGTAGCAAATCAATAAAGTCAAGGAGGAAAAGTAGATGAAGAGCTGGATAAGTCCATGTCGGTCGTTTGACAAGAATTTAGGAAGCTTCGGAGGCGAGTAGGATCCTCATAAGTCGTCGTCTTATTGTTATGAGTTACTCTGAATAGGCAAGGATGATAAAGGCCGTATCTGGCGCCGATGGAACGAAGTTCTGGCCTCATATCCAAAAAGCTTTGCGTCGATTAGCTGTGGCTCTTGCATAGTCCTGCACAAAGAACAACGTGGATCCTGACCATGTCAAACGAGGAGAAGCTCTAGCTGCAGAGAGAACTTTAAGGAGATCAGTATACTCCAGGAAATACATGATAACGCCCCTTGGTCTCGAAGAGGCAGAGGCAGATGAAGGGGCGCGACCAAGCCTATGTGCACGCTGGATGTTGAGCATGGTGCCCTCTGGTAGGTGGAGGAGCTTAGGAAGGAAGGATTTGAAGAAAGCAATAGGATCAGTTCCCTCACAATTCTCCGCCAGGCCGTAAATGCGCAGGTTATTGCGTCGATTGCGATTTTCAAGCTCCTCAACCTGCTTCTGGAGAGAGGAAATCTGCGACTGCATATGCAAAACCTTGGAGGATGACTCCTGGAGAGAGGAAACACTGTGCTGAACTGTTGTGACTCTTGCATCTAACTGCGACCAGTTATCAGTTAAAACCTGTAGCTTGGTATTGGTTTCTTCCATGAAGGGGCGAAGGGCCGTATCTCCTCCAGCAACAGCTCCATGGAGACAGCTGAAGAGGAACCCGATGGCGATGGAGGGTCCTTTTTAAGCCGTTTCGTTGTGGCCTTCCCTGCGGGTTGCACAGGATGGTCCGAACTGGATTGCGACATGTGGTCCGCAGACACCTGAGAGGCTTCCAGATGAGCCAGCGCTGAAAATACTTTGGAGTTCTTAATGAGGAGGCGTTGTGGATTCCTAGGAGCGCGACCCGCTGCGTCGCTATCCATAAGAATGTAAGCAACCACAGAGAAATAAGTTAGTAGTTGGGACGTTCTGTCCGTGAAAACACTAACAGATGGGCAGAAGGACACTGAAGTCTGGAAGAGCACGCAGAAGCAGTGGGAAAATAACCAGAGAAAAAGCACCTCAAAATGACATTGGAGTGCCAGTAGCCATGCAAGAGCACAAGGAAGTGTTCATCTGGTCAAGCTATGAAGCCCTCCTGTAGGGATAGATATCACAAAATGGCCGCTGATATGGGGAATATGAGAGAGCATACCTCATAAGAAGAAACATCCAATGGAAAGAGTCATAACAATATAGGCAGTGCAAGCATCATATAAGGAGTATTCAGCCAACCTTAGAGAAGCAGGAGGGAAGCATGCCTGTCGTTCGTTGTATGGTGAGGAGGAGCGCCGCTCAGAGAATGCGCTGAAAATCGAACAAAATGGCGGCCGCGGCCGTCATGACGCTGCGGGTGAAAAGAGCGGTGAAAACTCCCGAAATAGTGGACCAGGGCAAGAATACAGGTCCTCAGAGCATTCCTGGACCCTTCCGAGATGGATTGATGGTGTTGCTGCGGGGAAATGGGTCAGTTTACCGCTGGTTCGCCCCGGCGTTCACGGAGCGCTCACATAGACGCTTCCGACTCCGCCGGGCGCTAAGCCACGCCCCTCGATCATGCCACCCTTAAAAGATTTAGAAGCATTAAAAGCCATAAACTTTGATTTCTGCACTTTACTTCTAGGCCCCGTGCGGTACAGAATTCTTCAAAGAGCCGTAAACCCTTTTGAAGCCCGCTAGGAGTTTTTGCTACTAAAAGACATTCGTCTGCGAACATTAAAATAGGAACTTTTGCTCCAGCAAGGATCAGTGCATCAATATTAGAGTCAATTAATATTTTTGCCACGTCGTTAATGTATAAAGAAAATAGAGTTGGCGCCAGGACGCAGCCCTGGCGTACTCCAGTTTCCACTGGGAACTGCTCCGTGACACTCCCAGGACTCCCCCACCTGATCTGTGCATAGTTTTATTCGTGAAGTCTTTTAACCAATGATAGCAGAGGCCCAGGCAAACCCATGTCACTGAGGACATTCCATAGCGTGGAACGTGGAACCAGGTCGAATGCCGCTCTAAGGTCTATAAATGCGGCATATAGACTACCGTGTCCAACTATCACGGTCTTCCAGTACAGCATAGCAAAATGCAGCACCTGGTCGACCGTGCTAAATGAGGTTCTGAACCCAGCCTGCAAATGGGATAAAATCTTGTTATCCCGTTCCCAGTCAAGTATTTTGTTTAAAAGCAGCCTGCCAAATATTTTTTGAGAGGTATAAATGAGGCTGATTGGACGGTAATTTCCTGGCAGGGACCTGTCTCCTTTTTTAAACACAGGTATGATTTCAGCCCCATTCCAAGAACGAGGAATGGGTGCTCCCCTGGCAACCATATTTGACAGAAGGAGTATATAACAACCCCAGGAATTCTTATCCTGCAGAAATAGATCCGCGGGTATACCATCGATACCTGGCGCTCTACCAGGGCCCACTAGATCTAAAGCACACTGAACATCTTTCTGGGTAAAGAGATCTTCCGAGCAAGGTTCAAAGGGGACTTCCACGGTTGATTGCGTATCCTCCCCCTTAGCATATTGTGGCTGGAATAAGATCATTAACAGTCTGGGCGACTAGCAACAGGGGAGGTTGAGAGATATTGAGTGATGATTGAGTGATACCTACAGTATGAATTCAGTTGTCACAACACATTTACAGCAGGAGGCATTGGGCCGCACTGAAGGATGTTGCACTGTGGGAAAAGAGGCCAGCGAGAAGCTTAAAAGAACTGCTCTCCAGTTTACGAAGGTGCAGTGCCGGCCGTGCTGAGTCATCTTACTGCCACCACCATGCCAGTCAGCACTATCAGGGTTGTATACATCAAGGGTGTAGTGGCACCAGGGTCCACACGCATGAGGGGCCCAATGCACCAGGATTACTGTTATATTTTACTACCAATGCATGAGTTAGCATACCCGTTTATCTTGCTTGCACCAGGGCCCTTGGCAAACTAGGTATGCCCGTGCTGTGCCAAGCGATTGCCGCTAGTTTGCCAGACTGGTATGAACACTGCTCTTATTTTCTTTTCTTTCCTGCACAAGAAAATTAGTAAGAGGGTATATATGGAACTGGTTTAATTTTTAAAACTAGATATATGCATTTTGTAAATGCCAGTCCTAGTTTAGAAACAGACTCCTCTCTGCCTGCCCTGCCCTCCCCGTTGCATTCGTCATGAGATTAATCTCAGTTAAGGGAATCATTAACATGCTCACCTCCCATGCACAGACCCAATGTCAGCTGCAGCCTTCAAATGCCAAAATAGGTTTGATTTCCCAAAAGTCCGACTTTTTCAAGAATTACTTACACAAGATCTCAGGACTGAAATAATTTGAATGAGAAAAGTGCTTGTTGTTGATACCTGCTAACTCGCTCTCCTATTTGGAGAGGGAGGGGGCACGAAAATAAATCAGAATTCCTTTGTTTGGACATTTGCCGGAGTTGTATAAATAATCTGGTTTCTAGCAGCGTGGCACTTACATTCCAAACGCTACTTCCTCACACCTTTTTGCCTGAAAACCATTACCAACATAAAAACAAATGCTGTCATATGAACGCGTTTTTCCCTGAAAGCCAGACGAGGCAAAAGAAATACCTTTTGTGAATAACGGCGAGAGACCACTGTGACGTCTTGCCTCCACGACACCTCAACCTCCACACAAACCGCTGTCCTTGGTGTATCAGTAGACAGGGCCAGACTGGCTACTGGGCATTTTGGTGGGCTGCCAAGCTGTTGGCCGATTTCACTGCAGTAGGGGCTGATTTTGTGGATGGGGACCTGTATGTACTTCTAAATAAAGAAAGCAAAACAATGATTTTAAAGCATGCTTTAAAACCATTTGGTTTTGAATTGTTTACTTAGAAATGCCTTGTAGCCAGTCTGACCCTATTGGTAGAGCCCCATCCCGAGCCACTGATAGTGGTTGCGGGATGGCTGCTGACGTTATCTGGCGTGGACCCCCCACTCCAGCCAGAGGCGCCTAAGCCCCAGTAGTGCTGCAACTGGATGGTAGATGACGAAGATAAGCCATCTGCCCTTCTCCATGGCCAACAACTTGCTGCTCCTGACCTGCCCCCGCCACTCCAGTCTCCCTATAGTGACTTGCATCACGCTTTAGCAGCGCCTGTAACGGCATCCTCACTTGCTCCTGTGGCCTGTGGGGCGGCTTAGGGGCCCTCCGCCTACCCCGCCTGGACAGTCCCTGCTGCACCAGGCTCTCTACTGTGGTTGCTGTCGTGCCCTGGCAACATCCTCGCAGAGCTTCAGATCCCATGACAGAGCCTAGACCCCCTCCACCTGCTGCTGCATAGAGGAGCACTGCATGTCAGACAGCAACCTACATCGAACACTGTTAAGTCAGTCCATTGTCTGCACAGTGGTGGGAAGGTGGGCCCAGCTTCACGGGAAGGACCAATAGGATCGCTTCCCGCTGGGGAATATGGTGGCAAGAGTGGCTGCAACACCAGCAGCTTTATTTTATTTTTATTTATTTGCAAAGTTTTATATAGCGCTGGCTAGACCTGGAGGTGTCAGAGCGCTTTACATGAGGATCAGCGAGTTACAGGGTACATAGTTATATCCATTGGATCAGCGAGTTGCCGGTTACATAGTTACAACAGATTGAATCAAAGAAACAGAGGGAGGAGGAGGGGGAGGGAAGGAGACACGAACGGGGAGACGAGGAAGACAATGGCTGGGTAGGTGACGGCCAAGGGTCAGACTCCTCTATAGCTGCATAGGACAGCTCCACCAGGCATCGGCCAAGGTTGCTCAGGCTCCACAGTAGGTATCTACATCAGTTGAATCTGTAAGTTACAGGATATATAGATACATCAGTTAGAACCCAGACAATCACAGCGGAGGGAGGAGGGGGAGGGAAAGGAGACCAAACGGAGAGACACGGAAAACAATGTCAAATGTGCGGCTGGGTAGGTGACGGGCAAGGGGCCATACTCCTCTATAGCTGCATAGGCCAGCTCCACCGGGCATCCGCCAAGGTAGTTCGGGCTCCGCTGTAGGCATCTACATCCGTTAAATCTGCAGGTAAGTACAAAAACAGTATCCCTTTCTTCCCATGGGGCATCGTCCAAGATCAGACTCATTAGTGGACGCAAGGAGGGATCGAGGGAGGTGGAAAAGGAAATGGCTACCTGGAGGAGGGGTCAGCCATCAAGTCTGTAGGGGGTGTTTCTATATAGGAGAAGACAGAGGTCAGAGGCCTCCTGCGGCACTTCTTTCAGCCTTGGGAGCGTTCTCAAAGGGCACTGGGCACCATCTTAGCATCTTCATCTTGCTTGTGTGATTCCCAAGTGGTGGTGCAGCAGTTAGGGAATTCATATGCTCCTCTGGTGCTAGAGGCCCAAAGGCATGGGGGTCAGGCAGCTCTCCCAGAGGACCTGGATTTTTCTGGCAGATGCTGGGGACTACCCTTAGATTCTCCAGGCAGAGGAGAGATGGCACACCTGCTGGAAGATCTTAGCCCCCCAGAAACAGCTTCAAACGTTGGAGCAATGCTAAAAGGGTGGGGGGTGCTCTCACCAGATCAAAAGTAAGTTGCGTTGCTCAGAGGGAGTCCCCGCCGCCAACACCAGCACCGGAGTTCCGCCACACTCTCCGCTGTGTCTTCCAGGCAGCTCGCTTTCCCCGCTTCTCCAGGGCCGCCCAGCATCAGGGTCGCGTACTGTAGTATTCCACCATTTTACGCGAGTCAGGCCCAAAGCATTGCCTCCCACTCTCCTCTTTCAGTGCATCCCTTTGGTCCAGCACACGGTTGAGGTTGTGGAGGCCAAATGAGAAGTCCCCGCAGATTCCACTCATGGGGAGCCCGGCACAGGTCCTCTACTAGGGCCAGCACCCGTAGTAGAAGCGCCCGGCCACCATGTTGAAATCCGCGGCCGCAATCCGGGATTGGGTCAGTTATGGTGCATGAGGCATGTTCCGGAGCGCCTCAGGCCCCAAAAAGCGTTCACAGGTTGTTGGGCATCTAGATTCTCTCCTTTCCCAATCTCCAGTCGAATCCGAACACCTGTAGAAGTGATCGGGCAGGACTCCGATGCGGGAGCCGAGCAAGATCACATCCTCGCCACCATGAAGGCGAGCTTCCAAACACCCCAGGCCTCCCACCGCCTGTGCTGCTGCCCTGTCTACAAGCCTGAAGCTTAGACTAGAGGCGTATCCCCGCCAGCCTCCGCTGACATCCCAGGCAGCGGCGGTAGCAGGCCTCCAACATAGGTAAAAGGCACCGCAGAACACACACTGGATGGAGGGGGCACTACCAGGAGTGGATCATTCCAAATGGAAGAGTAAAAGGGGACAAGACCCACGGTGAGCACTGCCCTGCATGTGACACAGCACAGGGAGAAGGTGCGCGCCAGGCCTCTGTTGCTGCCTGGAACATGTGCGCACTCCCCCAGTCTGTCAAGAGCGTACCTCCTTCTACCTACTATTCAATTCAATTCAATTATACTTTATTCGGTTTTTAGAGAGTGAAAAAAACATATAAGTTCAATAATAAAAACATTTGTTTAAAAATAGTGAGACAGTTTACATCTATAATATAATAAATATATTAAAAAGAAAGCAAAACATAGTTTATATTTGCCATTTTGCTGCGAGGACCACTTCATGTCGGAAACATAAAAATATACAGAATATCCAGGTATAAAGGTCAACCCGAACATGATAAAAGATAGGAAAGAGTAGGCAAAAAATGACCAATTTTTATATAAAGGGCAAGTGTTTCAACAGGATAGTTCTTCATTAAGGGGTCGATTACGATCGCGGACGGACTTGCGTCCGTCCGCGACCCCAGAGCAGGAGGGAAACTCCGCATGGCATGCGGAGTTCCCTCCTGTGCAATTAGGATGTGACCGCCACCCTGGCGGTCACATCCTCTATTTTTAACATTGCCGCGGGTGCAGCTTCAAGCTGCACCCGCGGCAATGTTAAAAAGGCACGCATTGCATTTGCATGCAGAAAGAGGCAGGCACCGCACGGTGCATGCCGCTTTCTGCATGCAAATGCAGGGGGGTACCATAGGTACCCCCCATGTGCACCCCCCACCCCCCCCCCCTTCACCTAGGGGGCCCGCAATGGGCCCCCGCAGTGAAGTTCCGTATGCTTTTCCGCGGCGGAAAACCCGTCGCGGAAAAGCATACTTTACTGGCCATCCTAATATGGTGGACGGTGTCTGGAAGACACCGTCACCATATTAGAGCTTTTCCGCCGCGGTTGTAATCCGACCGCGGCGGAAAAGCTGCGGACGGAAACCAGGACCCACCAGCCATCCTAATCTGGCGGTGGGTCTTTGGTCAGTCCGCTGCGGATTTTCCGCATCCTCGGGGCCGGCGGTAGCTTCCACCGGCCCCGAGGATGCGGAAAATCCGCTATCATAATGACCCCCTTGGTCTGTGTTTTAGGCAGAGTTTTGATAATCTGGCCAAACTTTTTGCAAAACACTCCAGATATTGGATTGCCAGAAAGGCTGGACGGCATTGTCGAAGCCCTAGAATTTGTAATGTTGGTATGACCCACTGTGACCCTGCTTCCTGATAAAAAGTACAAAACATAACCACATGAAATGTAGACTGAGAAAAGATGCCATTACAGGGGCAAGGAGTCAGTGGATTCGACCAGTCATTGACCTTAGGGAATGTGATCAAACTGTGAAATGTGTTCGTTCTAAAACGAATTAGAACACACCTGTCAAATCCGCTCAGATTGAAGGTCAAATAAGGCTGGATGTTCAAAGTAGTTTGAACCCGTAAAATGTGTTGGACTGAACTTTTGGCGGACTCAGTAGCCAATCGTAGTTCCGCCATATGCGACAGGCATAATTTCTTAAAGTTTTTTTCTGGGAAACTCAGTAATCTGTTGTGGATTAAAATGATACCGGGTTAGACCCAGGTCAGTCAAAAAATCTTTTATGTAAGCCAACCAGGCTATTTTATGTACCTTGTCGAGGCAAGGCAATCGCTTATGAGCTCCCTGTTGAACGCTAATTTTGGCACAGACCATATTTGTGCCATAATAGGAGCGGTTGAAGTCTGACTAGGTCAGTAACATATGGGACACCAAGTTCTATATGGCAAGTAAAGGTGGAGGTACTATGCGGAACCGCTAAGAGGTACCTAAGGAAACTATTCTCCACCTATTGAAGTGCCTCCACTCTTCCATGTCCCCAGACTCCTGCTCCATAGATCGCCACGCTAAGACATTTAGCCTGGTAAACCTGAATCATTTCTACAGGCGATCGTTTGCCCAGCCTGAGGGCGAAATTAACCAGGGAAGTGGTAGTCCTAATAAACGACAGCTCCCTTGCCTCTATTGCCTGCTTCCAGGAAGATTTGTTATCTATTAAAATACCAAGATAGGGATATGCAGTGGTGGTTTCCAATTTGAGTTGTTCAATAAATATACTGCGTGTTTCCTTATTCCCATTCCCTGCAGTCATGACAAATGTTTTTTTAATATTTACTTTTAGATCTAATTCGGCCATGTAGGTATAATATCTGTCAACTGCATATTGGAGTTCTATGGAGGTTTGCGCTATAATTACGGCGTCGTCCGCATAGAGTAGGACGGGTATTGGTCTTTTTCTCACACACGGTAGGTCTCTGGACCCCTCCAACATTGCCCGCTCCAGCCCGTTTGTATAGAGCGAGAACAGGAAGGGGGCCAGGACACAGCCCTGCCTGACCCCTCTTTCCACTCTGAACGGCGCCGTAAGATTACCCCCTGTTCCATACCTAACCCTGGCCGTTGCATTTGAATACAATTCTCTTAGAAAATTTAGTAAGGGAGGATCAACCCCCATTTTACTCAATACCTTTCACAATTTAGAATGGCTTACGCAGTCAAATGCGGCTGACAGATCTACGTAAGCCATGTAAAAACCACCCCCCTTAGCACTAGTGTATTTGTCCATCAGTAGGGCCAGGTTAAGGGCTTGTTCTGTTGTGCCCATACCCTCCCTGAACCCATACTGAAGATCAGAGAGAATGTTATGATCCTCTGACCAATGGGTTAGGCGGTCAAGAATGATTCGTCCCACTACCTTTCCCAAGGAGTCTAAAAGGGATATTGGCCGGTAGCAAGTTGGAGACTGCCGGTCACCCTTTTTGAATATCGGGACCAGTATGGACTTAGTCCAGGAATCGATAAGGCCGACCTGGCATGATGCTAACAGAACCCTTGTAAATATAGGAGACCAGAGGTCCATGTTGTACTTATAAAAGTCTACAGGGACCCCATCGGGCCCTGATGCCTTACCCCCCTTGCTAGCTTTTAATGCAATTTCTACTTCTTGGATGGCAATCTCGAGTGGGATAGGGAAGGATGTGGAGGAGAGTGTATAGTTTAACCCATCAATATCGCCTAGTGGGGTACTGTCATCAGTCGCTATTCTAAAAATCTGTGAGAAGTGATCTATCCATGCTATTTCGTCAATGGCTACTTCTATATTTCTCTATCGTCATTTAGGAAAGGCATTTTAACAAGTTTCTACCTACTTGTTGTGCCTGCACTATCTGAGCTGCAGTCACAGCAGGCCACCTCATCTCTCAGCTGGATTCGCTGCCGAGGTCAGGGTGGGGGGCGGTTCATCGGTTCTATTTGTCTTGGGTGCCCTTGCCCATTGAAAAAGTGAAAACGCGCATGGTGCCCTGAATGCAGCAAAGCACCTCATTGTGCCTGCTGTAAGAGAAACTCAATAAAGAACTTAGTGCTGACAAGACTAAATAACACGTACCATGTAACAACTGAAGTAAAAGGGGCCAGTAGGCATGGGAGGTTACAAATGAAGACAAGGCGGTACTAAGGAGGGACTAACAAGCCTCTGAACCAAACAGAAGCCTACATTTAGGATGGACAATGGCCCGCATATATTTGAAATACACCTAGTGATAAATTGCCCCCCCTGCAGAGAATATAGCTTTGCCTGGGAGCAGTCTCAGCGATTTGGTGAATAGGAATAACTCTGGGGAAATACTTGACATATCACTTAAAATATATTAGAATATAGTGTTATATTGCCATGCAAACAAGCTAAGAAATTATTAAGAAATATCTTTTGGAGTTAGGTGTTTCCAGGAAGGCTGGGAGCATCTGCTGATATGTGAGTTCGACTGTTTCATAGCTTCCTGCCTGTCAGTTACTGCTTACCTTATCTCTGCTGAGTTCTCTTGAGATATGAAGTACTGGCAGAGACATTTAAAGGCATGGGCAAAGTGAGCTCTGGCCCAGGGGCCCAGCCTTTCATGGGGGCCCCTGATAGACCTGGCTCTGTTTCACAGAGAGTCTTGCCCTGATGACCGTGAATACTTCCTAAACAGACTGCTTTAAATATTGCTTTCCTTTTATTTAAATTTTTTATGTGGGTGATGTGTCAGAGTATATTACAGACATTTTGCAGAGAAATGTTGTTTGTTTCATGAAACACTCATGAAAAAAAGTTACTTTTTGATCATAATAGGACCTCACTTACCAGAAATGGGAGGGTGTCACAGAGAATATTTACAGTAATACTGAGCTGCTGCTGTATTACAATATTATGAATTTGGACGAGTGTGCCTGTGTTCTGTCAGTGACCTGGCCAAAGAGGGCATTGAAGTTCTGTAATTCTCGAGTCTGACTCCATTTTGTTCTGTGCCACCATTTTGTGTTGCTCTCACGTAGGCCTGTGAAGGTAGCCTGGCGAATAAAGTGGCCTGGTTTTCTTTGTTCATGTATACATTAACTAAGGTTTCTTTTTGACTCTGAAATGAACTGTAAGAACCTGACCTCTTCACCTGAAACTGACCTCGCAAAGCCAATTTCCCTGATCGATCTTTGTCTGAGATTGCCAATCAATGTTCAGGACATCGTTTCTTTGCACATGCCTTATCTTGTTCATCATCTGCTACTGTTTCTTTTTATGTTTCTTCATTACATGGGTTATGCTTTCAATTATAGGTTTGTCTGGCTTTTGAAGGTTGAATTTGGGACCTTCTTAATGATTACCCTTTGGGTTGGGATACTGTACATGTAATCATGCCATGCCCTGCAGTGCCATGTAAATCAGATTAACCTTTGTGATCTATGTAATTATAATGTTTTGCCGATATCCTGCTAAAACCCCAAAGGCTACTCACCTGCTGACCCTCCAGATTTTCCATTTGTTTAGGAATGTAATTGGTACAACTCCCTTACATGCCTGGGGCAGGATAAAGAGTATATAAGACTTGAAGTAAGACCATTCTAGCAGACTGCCTCATTCAGTTGCTAAGGCTTCTGTGTGACGTAGTCTCACTCATTTAAGGTTAATAAAAATTTACTTTTATATTCCAGCTTCTGTGTCAAGTTCTTCCTTGTGAGTTTAAAAGAACTAAGTATCAGTGGAACCCCTGAGAAGTGGATTTTTGATTTCTAAAAATGGCGCGGCCAACGCGGGCCTCATCAGAGAAGTGGCTATCTGAGGGAGTGATCTTGTCAGAAGACAGAAATCTACTGAGGAGGACAGGACAGGACTCTACTAAGGAGGTACTCTGTGCACGGAGGTTCTGGGGATTCTTTGTCTCTGCAGCCCAGTATATTTCTGATCTTCCTGATTTTGATCCTCCACATGATGTCACTCCTGACTGAGAACCTTTTTGGCGTGAGTATTTTAAAAAAAAAAAGACCATTAGGTCATTTAGAACTTGGCAGTTAGAATTTGGACAACCATTTGTTTGGTATAGATTTGGAATTTTGGAATTTGTGTTGGCCAACTTTGGATTTGAATAGGTTTGTATATGCAAATTGCAATTTGTGTAGGCAGGTAATGAGAAGATTTTTCTCTCTCTGATTTTGTTGATCGGTGCACGTACGAAGAGTACTTTAAGCACTACTTTGGGTATAATATTGCATATTCTGCAATATTTTTGGCATGCCTGTTGCAAGCTCACATCGAAGAATGTGTTGCTTTTTTTGGAGGTACCATAGTGAGATGTAAATTAAATAAGCCGGCTCCCTTGAGGGAATATCCAAATAGGTTTAGGTATAAAAACATATTTCTTCATTGGTGATTCTGTATCCCCAGGGAATTCAAATATGACAAAACAACCATACAAGGATCCTTTTTCTGCGCAGTTTTATCAATGGAGATATGCAGAGCGATTTTTTGGGGTGTTCTGCCAGACAAAGCAAGTGAATTGAGTGTATTTTGGCTTCTTGGAAATAAAACAGTCTGGTGGGCTGTTTGTGCAGTCTTTTGGAATACTATTGAGAAGCGTTTCTTGTAAATATGACTTACAACTAGTATTTACAAATGGTTTGGTTTCAGTACAGTCTGTGGTCTGTCCTTTGTTTCAGTCCTAAGTGTTGATCTGTGGGTTAAATGTGTGTTTAAATGTTTATGTGGTTTTCCCATTAGTGCAACTTTTGTAAGTAAATAGCGATGGCGCTATTTATGAAACAAATGGCTAAAGTGCTGTATTGTGTGTCCTGAGTGTTTGAACCCTTTCTGTTTATGTCTGAAATGAGCTCAATGTGTGTTTGTGTTTTTTTTATGTTTTCAGTCTGTTAAGTAAAATGTCAGATTAATTAATATTAAGTAGAAATTAAATAAAAATCCAGCAATTTACCATGTGATATGCTAAAATAGCTATATGTTGCTATTTAATTTATAGACTAAGTAAAAACGCATATGTACAAACTGTTAAATGCTTAAAAAAAGATAAATTAAAATTCACATTCACTAGGAATATAAAAGGCCTCAAAAACAAATTGTGTGTTTTGTAGAAAAACAAACTTATAGCATTTGTTTACTTACATACATTGTATTACATGTAAACAGGCAAACACTTTAGCTAAAGTGAATTCAAATGCATACTATTGCACACGCATTTTAAAACTTGAAATGTCTGTTTTAAGTAAGACTGCCACCGTGCTCAGGTTTCAACACTGTGAAGGGCTCTTACTGCCGTTAAGGAAGCAGATGTTGTTTTTTGAAGGCCACGAATAACATAAGAATGTTTATTTAGCCGGTAATCACGGTTGGAACTTTGCATTTCGGAATAGTGTTTTAAAAGGTTACAAAATAAGGTTCATTATTTTGTATCACAGGAAGACATTTCAATTGCGGTTTTCCTCTCTTTCAGCATTTTTTGTAAGCATATTCTTGGTTCTGTTGCTAAATAATAATTGTCCTTTTAAAAATGTATAGGCATTTATATATATAGCGCACTACTTACCCGGAGGGTCCCAAGGCGCTTCGACCGCTGCGAAACCCTTCCTGGCTTCCCTGAGAGACGGTCCCTTAATGGGTATCTCCAGGGTGAGACCAGGCATCCCCGGCGGTCTGGTGGGGCCGTTAGTGAAGATGAGGCAACCTAATGCCCAGAGTTGCCGAGTGTGAACGCTGATCAGAGTGGGCACCGAGGCAAGAGAATTATCGAGTCCGCTGACCCTGGTCCAGAAACCTGCCGTGCCGGGAATCGAACCCTGGTCCCGGGCCGTCCTCTGCTCTCGGGTCTGCCGCCTCTAACCAGTGAGCCACACTACTTCACTACGAGCCAAAGTGGCTTGAAAATCTGTCATGTTTTAAGTTAGGCTTCTCTGCTTAGGCTCATAAATGAATGCGTCTAAAAATGATAGGCAAAGGATGCAGCTTGCTTTTATATGTGGAATTATCAAAAATGATTGAGTTTATTAAAAATAATTATTAATTATGAAAAATAATTATTAGAAATAAGTGCTTCTAAATTCGTTTTTTAATATTTATAAAGCGTATTACTCATACTATGACTTCCTAGCTTTAAAATGTAATTTAAGTTGTGTTTTACTGCATAATGAGGACATTTGTATGTGGAATTTCACTTGGCACAGGCGTAAAAACTCATTTTTCTAAGGAATTACATGAGATATGTCTAATGTCCAATCTCTGTAATCTGTAAAGAACATTCTGAGGATGATTAATATGTAGCACAATTATAGGATATTTATTTTTAAGTGCCCCAGGTGGCAAAGTCGAAATTGGGTGAGGGCATTATTTAGGCAGCATTTTTTTTCATTTAGAGTAGCTTTTAAAGTGCCTTAGGATTTAGTAAATGCATACATTTCGGTATAATACAAATGTGCAGGTTGTTCTCATTTGGGGTTGCTTTTAGTGGCTCAGTGAGCCAATGTGCCCGGTGCAGAGGTTTGAGTTTAATATCAGGGTTGAAGGTTTTAACTCTATCTGGACCTACTGAGACGTTCATCCATTTAAGGTTGATGAAATGAGTACCATTGCATAGGGTGGTAACAAGCATTTGTTCTAAAGTTGGTATGTTGTGTTGTTGTGTTCTGTGAATTATTCATAGTAGATGTTTTTGAGTCTGGGAATAGGAGTGGATTGTGGCCCCTAAAGGGAATAATATATATGGTATGTGGTTTTGGATAGGGTTGGTTATTGCAAGTTAGAAAGAGTTAGGAAGGCTTTTTGTCTTTGACAGCTTCAGGGTGAAGAGAGAGAGGGCTGAGGAGAGGCAGATTTTGACCTTGAGGTCAGTAAGGTGGGGGTTAGCAGTATGTTGAAACAAGATGAGTTTTTGTATGACTTCTTTGGAGAAAATATGTTCGTGTGTTTTTCATGTTTTTGCATTTTGTCCTTCTATGAATTGTTCCTGCTGGTCCTGTGTGTCAGAAGCGACACAGTAAGTTGTATTTGACAGCTGATCACCACTAACTGGTGACCAGTTGTCAAAAAGAGGGTGAGGAAAGTAAAAGAAAGTAATTTTGGTGTAATTTTGATTTTAAGCCTGACAAATTAAGCAGGCCAGAATATTGGGTTTTGGGCTGCATGTTCACAGTGCATAAAATGCATGCAATGGTGTTGTGTATCACCGCTTATTTACATGTGCTTTTTTAATTTGTCTATGCTTTTTGTGCTTGGTATACAGCACGTATATCTGATGGCTTGACGTGTGTTTTTTTATTTTATGTATGTTTTTGTTTTATGTTGTTGCTTCTGATACTATTACAAGTTTTCCTGTGTTCTGAGGGGATGTCATGACGATGTACATCTTTGAGCAACAGTTGGTTGAACTTGCTCTGATACTAAATTTCACAGATATGATATTTTCATACTGTGAACAAGACAGACAACACTTCACCAGTGCATCATGTCTATTTGGCTATAATGGTATTAAAGAAAAATAAAAGAAACATACAGGATAGAAGTATGTCACCTGCAGTTAGTCACGTTACTGCCCCTTCCCTCAAGGAACAGGCAGCCCTAGATTTATGTTTCCTTGATTGGACCTAAGGATGAAATTATAGATCTGTGACTCTTGTACAAGGTGACTTAATTTCTATATTGCATTAGTTAATCATGTTCTGCTTCCTAAGTACCAGGTTTCATTTTACTTGAAGAAGGAACTGGAACATTAGCTGAGATTACCCTATATGGTGTAGCGGCCAGCGGTAGAGTTAAAATTTGTGAACTATTTTGATTTTTGAGTATCACCCATAACTCTTGGTATTATGTAACAAACTTGACTATCAACCGAGTAATTTCTTGTTCTTCCTACAGATTTTTATTTTGCCGCTTCTCCCCTTGACTGATGTTGCATTGTGCCTAGTTATTGGGGATTTTAGTTGTGTCCTAGTCCCATTTCCCTTTTCCGTATTCCTTTTACCAGTCATCCCATTTATTATAATTGGTGTATTGTTCAGGTTCACACTTCCAGACTGCAGTGATGTACCAGGACCCCCATATTATGTGTAATTCCCTTTTGTATGACCAGATGGGGTTTTCAAGAATTTTACTTCATGCCCACTTGGATGTTTTTTTTTTTATAGTCTGACTGTCAGGGTAGTGATAGACTGGTTAACTGACTTAAAATTATAGTAAGACAAGTTTTCCAACTCAATAGGAGATAACTTACGTTTATTTTTTGAACATGACAAATTAAATGCCTATTCTAATTTGGTTTTCAGTTCCTTTTTTCTGTTGCTTTAATTTTTGATGGACCAGATGTGTTTTAATAATAGAAATACCAGGACTCTCTAGTTCTTGTCTTTTTGTTTCCACATTTTGATCATTAGCCTTTGTATTGCATAGTGCGCCTGATGCACAATTATTAAAAGGGAGGTATCTATATGTCCCTGATAATCTGTATTATGTGATTTTTCTTTTGAGGTGTTCTAGATAAGGAATTTAGGAACCCCTAGACTTAATCATTGAGGAAAAATGTTTACCCCATTAGACGATGTCACCATGTATGAGAACATCCATTCATATAGAATTCCCATGTAGTTATCTACCCTTAGATGGTAGAGGATATGCTCTCATATGGAAACCCAATTGAGGAGGCTAGAGGCACTGTTTTGCCTACTGCCTTTGTCTTTTTATTCTATGAGAATGACAGTGTATTTTAGAGCACAATAGTCCCATGGCGTATGGCCACTCCTTTGAAGATTGCAGGCCACCTGCTTGCAGTCCCCTTGTTAAATACAATGAACTGTTTTTGTACTGAATTGAAGGAAACTAACAACTGTGTCACATTCCCTATGTCACTAGGTTCTGCCGGATCTAGTCATGAACTGCAGAACACTGATTTAAGCCTAATTCCCATCAGTGACAGCTACAGATGAGGGCCGGAGGTCTTGGCCCTACAGCCCCAGCACCCAGAAAGTAGCAAGGCTGGACAGTGATCGCCAGCGCGCCATCAATGGTATCTCCAAAGTATTGTGCTTGCTTCATCAGAAGGCGTTGAACATCAGAAAAGAAGGAGGAGCTGGTTCAGTGCAAAAGAGCGAAAGAGAAGTGTCCCTGTTATTGATGGCAGGGTTAATCTGATGCTTGAGTTTTCTACCTGTCATGTGCTGGTAACCTCTGACAGTGTGCAGTCCCTTGAACCCCTTGGCCTAAGTTTTGGCCACACACCCCCCTTTTCTTTGCTCCAATGGAACGGCAGTGCACTGCAGGATCCAAGATTGACAAAAGGCACTACATAATGGTGCCCATGAAAGAGCAGCCGGAGTGTCCTCTGACACTGAATAATGAGTGTTGGAGCCTGAGAATGTAGACCCGGGTCTGCATGAGATGATCTGTGCCCATGACCAATGAAGAGCACATTATTTGTAGTGTCTGCCGCAGAGGAGAGACAATGGTGCACTGCCTTGAGACATTGAGACTTTTGAGTGAGATGTGAGTGTTTGCCAGGAGGGCGCTCCAACTAAGCAGTACTATTTTCATGAAGAGGCCTGAATCGAGAGGCCCAATGCGGAAGAAGACAATGGAAGCAGATTTGATGGACGATAGAAGCCTGCCAGTGAGGCTTTGAACGGGCTTTGGGCACAGTTGCACGAGCGGTTCCAGTGCAATTATATAAAGTAAATGGTAATTAAGTTCTCATTTGACTGAATTGCCATGGAAGAGGAAGTGGCTCTGCCTCTAGCATCCAAAAATGGTCCACCAGAAGTGAGTCTTTGTGCTACTATGTGTGTTCGGAGACCTGTCCCGAGAGAAGTAGAGAATAATAAGATGATGTTACAGCAACACCTTGATGACCTAATGAATATCGATATAGACCTAGATTCAGATTGACATGAGTCTTAGGTTATTGCCTACGTAATGGCAAAAGGAGGGTCTGAGGTTCTGTAATTCTCGAGTCTGACTCCATTTTGTTCTGTGCCACCATTTTGTGTTGCCCTCACGTAGGCCTGTGAAGGTAGCCTGGCGAAAAAAGTTGCCTGGCTTTCTTTGTTCATGTATACATTAACTAAGGTTTCTTTTTGACTCTGAAATGAACTGTAAGAACGTGACCTCTTCACCTGAAACTGACCTCGCAAAGCCAATTTCCCTGATCGATCTTTGTCTGAGATTGCCAATCAATGTTCAGGACATTGTTAACTTTTAGTTTCCTTGCACATTCCTTATCTTGTTCATCATCTGCTACTGTTTCTTTTTATGTTTCTTCATTACATGGGCTATGCTTTCAATTATAGGTTTGTCTGTCTTTTGAAGGTTGAATTTGGGACCTTCTTAATGATTAACCTTTGGGTTGGGATACTGTACATGTAATCATGCCTTGCCCTGCAGTGCCATCTAAATCAGATTACCCTTTGTGAACTATGTAATTATAATGTTTTGCCGATATCCTGCTAAAACCCCAAAGGCTACTCACCTGCTGACCCTCCAGATTTTCCATTTGTTTAGGAATGTAATTGGTACAACTCCCTTACATGTCTGCGGCGGGATAAAGAGTATATAAGACTTGAAGTAAGACCATTCTAGCTGACTGCCTCATTCAGTTGCTAAGGCTTCTGTGTGACGTAGTCTCACTCATTTGAGGTTAATAAAAATGTACTTTTATATTCCAGCTTCTGTGTCAAGTTCTTCCTTGTGAGTTTAAAAGGACTAAGTATCAGTGGAACCCCTGAGAAGTGGATTTTTGGTTTCTACAGCATGAAAGAGTTGATACTGGATATTAAATTCAAAGCTGTTCAGAACAGGGGCCACCAAAATATCTTTGGACCAAGATCAGACAGCAGACAGCATGAACGATTACTTACCACAATGCCAAGTCTTGCACCCACACTGGCCCACACCAGCCTTCAATATAAAACTACACAGGACAAATTAAGCACCATTGACCGGAGGGAATATCTCCCTAAAAATATGCAGAGGGAGTCAAGGCTGGTGGGGTACTGCCACGGCTCCTTACATCTGAATCATCCCGCATACCTATGACCTATATATTTGCATATATATATATATATATATATATATATATATATATATATATATATATATAGGCCATAGGTATTCGCCGACCTTGCATGAATAAACACATCAGCACAAATTTTGTGGTCCGCATCCTTACTTTGCCTGGGGGACGACGTTGCCAGGAGATGGGAATTGTTGTATATATATATATATATATATATTTTTCCCGTGTGGGAGATGCAAAGCATGTAGGAACAGCAAAAAGACGCTGACATACAAAGTGGGGGAAAATGTAATGAAAATAAGGAAGTTCCTAACATGTACAACACCCTACACAGTTTATTGCTTAGTCTGCCCATGCGGGCTGAGAGACATTGGCAGCACTATCCACCAAACCAAAATTCGCATACTAGAACATTTACGGGCCATTAATAAAGGGGATGTGAATTATCCAGTGGCGAGACACTTTCAGAGGTATCATGAGAGCAATAATGAGATGGTATCTTATTTTGCTATAGACCAAGTTCCATGAGCGTAAGAGGAGGTGATAGATTAATTAGATTACGCATTAGAATCTAGATACATAATAGATCTTTGTACTAAGACGCCGGACAGCCTTAATAGTTTTGAGGAATTAGCGGTACATTTGGGATGAAGGGCTCTTCATCCTATTAGGAGATACACTCTGTATAGTGACCCAAAATGTAACAAAGAAAGGCAACAGAAATTGGTATGTAGACTGAGAACAGAGTATTATTGCTGAGTGATTATTATAATGCTAAAGTATAAGATTTGTATTATGGTCAGAAATGTATTTAATTTATGAATTTATTAATTTATGATTTGGGAATGCACGTTTTTTGTATAATAATTTAGGACAAATACGCACTCTAGCCCATACAGGGCATGATAGAGCAGGTAAAGGTAGCCCATACAGGGCTCAATAATAAGTTTGCAAAATATCCATGGGTTGTACAAGTAGTAATGCTGGAGGTGTGTTTAAACAAGAAATTTGCTAAACACACCATTACAAGATGGCGCTCACACAGTGAGTGTTGCACTAGGTCATTTGTCCTATGTTAGTGTTTATGTTAACTTTGAAAGTGATCACATGTTTAACGCATAAAATGTGGCCGCGTCCGACATAGCCCTGTACCACAGAGGAAGGCGTATGGCGAAACGCGTCTGGTGCGTTTGAAAGTCGAAATAAAATCCATGACTTTCCCCCCGCGAGTGCTGTGTCTCTTTGAATGAAGAAAGGGGACGAGGAGCGTTATATATATATATATATATATATATATATATATATATATATATATATATATATATATATATATATATATATATATATATATATATATATATATATATATATATATATATAGATATAGATATAGATATGGATAGATATAGATATATATATATATATATTTACCAACAGTCCTGAGTCCAGCTCTCACTTCTCAGCCATCCCAGGTACAGACAACAAAGGCGCAGTAGATTTATAGTTTCAGTGCTTTATTCCTCCATGTATCAGCATGACGCGTTTCGGCTGCGTCACTGCAGCCTTGATCACATGAATCTCCGGATATTCTTACAGTGTTAAATGGTGACTTCCTGGTTCAACAAATCACATGGTTTATGGAGCTAAACAAAATACTATCTCTTTCAATAGAAAAAACGCCTGTATCAAACACAACCCTAATTGTAATATATAAATAATTACAATCCGTATAAATATAACCGCAACAAATTTTAGGGTCATACACAGCAAGAAAAACAGTTTAAGGTCTGTAAAACAAGGTAAAGATAATAATAATTATTGTCATTATCTTTTCATACCAAATACCCAGAATCACCAACTGCATTTCATTTACTTTTTTAGCCAAGTGGCTCTGGTGTGATATTGTCGACTTCATACAATAGATCCTATGGTTACCTTAATGCTTCCAAATAAATCACCATATGATTTGATCTAACTGATAAAGTGCTAGTGCAATAAATATTTAAGGTGCAAAATAGTGCAAAGTGCAAAATACCTCAGATAAAATGATATTAAAAATGCATATCAAAATTCCAGGGTTAAAAAATGTCATAAAATACATTGAGTTTATAGCGGGCGCTAAAAAATTAGTTCAATACATCATAATTCTACATCCCAACACATCGTATATTCTCATACTGATTAAAGTGCAAGTGCATGAATCTCTATTTGTCTTATTCTTAGAGGCCAGCCCCACTTCAATTGTATTTTTATAAATTCATAATTCTGATCTGCCTTCCCTTGTACTAATGTGACATATAATAATGCCCATAATAGAAACTAATACTTTATCATAAGGCTGGGGAATTCGTCTTTGCAACTCCAGGTGTAGCATAACAACTAATGTGATCACTGAATTTAATTAATTGGTGATACTGGCACAGAAAATCCCAACAGGATGTGTATCTCTCATCTTCCTGTACAGATTACACTAATACATAGGGGATACATTCTCACAACTTCCTAATTAAAGAAAATTGTGGAGGTCTTACCCCGTATTCAAACCTTTAGGGATCCTTGTGTCCAATAAAAGAATATACTTGGATTCAAACTGCCTGAGCTGCTTCTCTCTGTTGTCCCCCCTTATATTTTTGGGCACTACATCAATGATAAAGTAACTCAAGTCATTCAGATTCTTATCATGGACCAATTTGAAATGCCGTGCTACTGGATAACTGTCATTCGAGTTCACAATTGCCCTTAAATGCTGCAAAAACCTGCAGCTTCGTGCTGCCAATATATTTTAACCTACACGTACACTCTAGTACGTAAACCGCATATTCTGTACAGCAATTAAATAGTCCTTTGATCTTAATGGGACTATTATCAAATATATATATAAATATATATATATATATATATATATATATATATATATATATATAAGCATAAATCTTCAAACCTCCACTGCACACCGGCGAGAGAAGAGACAGACCCCACGTGTTTCCAGGCAAGATGTTTTATTGAGTTCCTGTGCCTTCCAAAAAATGCAACGTTTCGACTAACGATGTAGTCTTGTTCACACACCACATTGCACAAAGTGGAAACTTTTTTTTATATTCTTTGCAGTGGAGACACACCCATCCGGGTCCCACCTCCAAACGTGAGTCACATGGTAAAAATTTAAAACAACCTCAATTTGATTAAAGGCACAGTGCATGGTAACCACATTATGGTTGTAACAATGTTGCAATACAAAGTAAATAATACATGCGTTAGTCTATTGACCTATTTACATAAATTACTTTGTATATGTTTTTGCATATACCATAACTTTAAAATTGAACATTATAAATAACCGCATGAATGCGTGAGTGTTCATTAAAACAGTTTGCTTGGACACATTTTCAATATAAATGCTCGTTGTTCGTCGCACTGATATGTAGTCTTGATTGTATGCAGACTATTTCTGTAGGCTGTTATATAATCCAACCGGGTTAGACAATGACCGCATGAATGCGAGAAAATCCTTTATATCACGATAAGACTGAACCTAGTGATATGCACCACTCCGATATACAATACATGCAACCTCAAAAGAAGATGTGTCATTGCAATATATACTGATTAATTTGCATCCCAGTATTGCACTGTACTATGTTGTTAGTAACCTATACACATAATGACTTAAAACACCAAAACCAGCACCTACGTGTATGATACAATAATAAGACAAAATATAATCGCCATTTCCCATATACGCCACAGTATATGTACATCTATACATTATTTGTGAGTCACAAATCATGATTACATGGGAACTATCTGCGCCAAAGGGTTGTGTAGCCCCAAAAGGAAATTGTGTTCAAAGTGCATGAGTCTATAACCAGTGTTTGAAAAAAATCACCAAAAAAAAAAAGAATCCGTGTGTTTGTGTAAAAAAACTAAACTGTCAAGAAGACAAAAACAACCAGAACTGTACAGAGATCAGACTACAGGATACCTAATAATAGGTGCTGTTTAACAGGATTTCATGTATTTACACACTATATACAATTGTGCTCACGTTCTACCCACTATGTACATTATTATGCAGAGAAACATTGAAAATTGAATGTCCCTAAAGGAAATTATGCAAATCCTCCGTTGCATTCAACCCATTCGGTTGTTTACTGTCGAGTTTAATGATATATTGGGTTTCCAACCGGCGCAGTAATTTCTCGCGGTCACCTCCCCGTTTGAGGGGGGCCACGGCGTCAATGACAAAATAGGTAAGACATGATAAATCCCTATTGTGCCTGATGTTAAAATGACGCGCCACTGGATATGCTCCGTCGTGGTTTACAATGGCTCTGAGGTGCTGCAGTATTCTCACATGCACCTGTGCGCCGGTGCTGCCCACATACCGTAGACCGCATGTGCAAGTTAGGACATATACCGCAAACTCCGTGCGGCAGTTGTAATTGCCACGGATGGAAAAATCAGTATCAGTGAACGGAGTGCGGTAGTGAGTGGTATTTTGTCCAAACTTGCATGCCCGACAGGAGGAACATTTGTGAAAGCCCTTTCTCCCGAACCACTGATCCATTCTAGGTGTTTCTGGACTGGACCGTGAAAGTTTACTGCGCATACTAAACGCGCGCCTGAATGTAATAACAGGCTTTTCGGGAGTTAAGTTACGTAACACTGCATCTGTTTTTAGGACTGCCCAATGTTTGTTGACAATGGATTTGATTTTGCGGTGCTGCTGGCTGTAAGTTGTTATGAGTCTGCTGGGGTTGGGGGTTGTGTCGCTTTCAAGGGGTTTGGCTGATAGTAAGGATTCTCTAGTTCTATCCCCACTTTTCTTCAATGCAGTGGCAAGACATGATTTACTGTATCCTCTTGCCTCCAGTCTCGCAAGCATTGCAGACGCCCCTTCCTCAAATTTCGCCTGGGTGTTACATATTCGCTTAAGGCATAGCAGTTCCCCCAACGGGATGCTCATGATGACATGTTTGGGGTGGCCACTGCTGGCATGAAGGATACTATTGCCAGCAGTGGACTTTCTGTGGAGGGCAGTGATAATATGGTCATTGATGATACTGATGGATACATCAAGAAATTCAGCAGTGCTTGTACTGATGTTGGAAGTAAAAAATAAATTGAACCTGTTTTTGTTGAGTGCATTTACAAAACTCTGAGCACTGCTGACATCACCCTCCCATACACAAAAAATGTCATCAATAAAACGCATCCAATATTTAACATGCTCAAAACCAGAGATGCCTGGAAGCTCCTGCTCCTCCCACAGCCCCACGTGCAAGCACGCGTAGCTGGGAGAGAAGCAGGAACCCATAGCTACACCTCGTATTTGCCTCCATATGTCCTTGCCAAACAAGAAAAAGTTATTGTTCAAACACCACAATACTAAATCATATATCATTTTGTTGTGGCTATAGTATGCACATGACTTACGTCCCAGGAAGTGTTTGATACCCTCAATTCCTGTATGGTGCTCGATACACGTATATAAAGATTCAATGTCCAGGGTTATTATACACCAGTCCTTTTGCCAGGGTATGGCCTCCAATTTGGACAAAAAGTCTCCAGTGTCCTTGATGTAGCTGGGTAACCCCTGGACATGTTCTTGTAGGTAGAAGTCTATGTACCTCGAAACATTTTCCCCCATGCTGTTGATTGCGGAGATAATAGGTCTCCCGGGGGTTGGATTCTGTTTCTTGTGCACCTTAGGGATTAAATATAAGTGCGGGATAACTGGATGTTCCTTCAGTAAGAATGTGCATTCGGTGGAAGTAATTAGGCTGTCTCTTTTGTAGCCTAACAGCATTTTTTTGATGCTCTCCTTCGCCTGTTTGTATTGAACGCCATTGCTTAGTACATAACAATTTGCGTTGTTCAACTGGCGTTTTGCTTCCGCAATGTATTGCTCCTTCTGCCACAACACAATGTTCCCCCCCTTGTCCGAGGGACTGACAATGATTTCCTGATTTTTTGACAGTTTATTCATTAGATTGTGATATTCCATGGTTGGAAAGTTGGGCGTTGCCTTAGTGTGGTGGAATTTCCTATTGAGTTTTTTCAGATCTTCCACAATGCAGTCATGATATATGTCCACCGCGTCCTTCGGCATGACGGGGACAAATTTGCTCTTCGGTTTAAAGGGACTTTCACCGGCACCTTTTTGGGGGACATCAATTTCACGTAGTTCCCTCTGGGTGTCAGGAACATCTGCATTGGTATCATCCCTTGCTGGATTGGCCTTGCTCAGATTGCACAAGGTGATGAGAGTTCTCGCATCATTGGCCGGTACCAGGGTGGGACTCTGCTCGGTAGTTGTTTTTTTGCTGGAGTCCAATGAGGTGGTATCGGATTTGGATTTGATTGCATATAGTTTTTGCAAGTTTAGTTTTCTTATGTAGAGATAAACATCAGCTCTGGTGTTCGTATAGTTAAAAGAGCTCTCCGGGCAGAAGTTCAAACCTAATTCGAGGATCTGTTCTTCAGCAGTGGTTAACGTCATATCCGATAAATTGACTATTGTGCTTGCGTCAATTATTGCTTGCTGGTTTTCTTTTTGAACCATTTCTTTTTTTGCGCTTGCGGCTCTTTTGGCGCGCTTTCTTCTTGCCCTCCGCCTTGCGTTTTTCCCTTTCCGGCGTTGCGTGAGCGTGTCCGAGGGCCTTGTGCTTGCATTTGAGCCTCCACTAAAAAATCAATTTCCTCACCTACATCAAAAATCTCCAGAGAGAGATTTTCCTCTGTGAGACTTAACAATGATCCGCATGAGCTGGATGAGCCAGCTAAAGAAATGGTGTCCGTTGACGTTAACTCCAGATTTTCCATTGCTGTCCCTGGGTTGGGTTGAGACACGGTTGCCTTTGTCTTTAAGGCTGTTTTCTGTATTTGCCGCTGTTTTTTTGCTTGATCGTATTTACGAGCAAATGTGTAGATTTGTCCGGTCTCATAATCATTGAGATCCCTTGCAAATTTATTAATTTTCCGTGTCTTGATTTTATCCTCGTGTTTTATAAGGCGCTCACTAATATCCTTGCGTCCTTTGGTGATTATTGCCTGGGTCTCCACATCATTTATTGCGTCTAAATCCTTATTGATTTGCACTATTTCCTCCAATAGTGCAGCCCGGTCTATGATGGCATATTTAATCAGCAACTTAATCAGATTCATGGATGCCCCTAAGTTGAGTTCTCCCCATTCCTTAAGCATATTGGGGTTTGGATCCATAAAGCTGGGGGCCAGCATGATTCGCAGCCCTCTGGGAACGCGTCCAACTTCTTCGTATTTGGTGAGCGATTTGTGCTCCCACCACTTTGTGATTTCCGAGCGCGACTTTTTTTCCAACAATGTTAGCATTTTTTTCACATCCTGATTTCCTGTAGTTTCGGCGTTAGCTTGAATGCGTTTGTTGCCTACTCCGCGTGGTATCTGGGCAAACAAAGCGTCTGCCGCCGCCTCCCGCTCCGTTTCAGAACTGGCTGCCATAACCTTTAGCAGCTCAGTTAACAGGTGTCGTTTTGGAAGTTTGTACTGCGTGCACCGATATTAAGGAACTTGGGTTTGAAATGAATTAAAGCCCACTGCGCGTTTTTGCACGCCACCTTGGAAACAAACGCTGCCTCCTCACCTGACGTAGGTAGATGTAACGGAACCCGCTTCTCTTCACTCGCCGCTGTGGCCAGTAATTAAACTAGCCTCCCTCGGTGCGAAGGAATCCGAGTACTCTGGCAATTGTTCGTGTCAGGGGGCTTTCCGCTGTAGTATTCCTCCAGGAATCCTCATCCACATTTGGTTGTTCGTTCGAAAAGCCACTTCAAAGAGGAGGGGGTGCTGCCAGCGGAGACAGCCGGCTTCCGCAATTAAATCAGCATAAATCTTCAAACCTCCACTGCACAGCGGCGAGAGAAGAGACAGACCCCACGTGTTTCCAGGCAAGATGTTTTATTGAGTTCCTGTGCCTTCCAAAAAATGCAACGTTTCGACTAACGATGTAGTCTTGTTCACACACCACATTGCACAAAGTGGAAACTTTTTTTTATATTCTTTGCAGTGGAGACACACCCATCCGGGTCCCACCTCCAAACGTGAGTCACATGGTAAAAATTTAAAACAACCTCAATTTGATTAAAGGCACAGTGCATGGTAACCACATTATGGTTGTAACAATGTTGCAATACAAAGCAAATAATACATGCGTTAGTCTATTGACCTATTTACATAAATTACTTTGTATATGTTTTTGCATATACCATAACTTTAAAATTGAACATTATAAATAACCGCATGAATGCGTGAGTGTTCATTAAAACAGTTTGCTTGGACACATGTTCAATATAAATGCTCGTTGTTCGTCGCACTGATATGTAGTCTTGATTGTATGCAGACTATTTCTGTAGGCTGTTATATAATCCAACCGGATATATATATATCAGGAACACTCCAAACTTCAGCATGCAAGTAAGGCACTGACTCCGTGAAATTGTTGATCCCAAATAAGTTTTATTCACTCATTTAGGCTGCTTGACGCGTTTCGGCGGTAAGCACCCGCCTTGTTCACAACATCTTAACAGACTGTGGTTACATTTATACCCCTCTGTCATTGCATTACATCATGCGTGTTTCATTCTTGTTTTTAGGCACATTCTAGCTTGTTTTACATTCTTTCGGCAACCTCGGGTGACGCCTAAGTACATTTGACATAGAAGAGTTACTTTCACTTTCAACATCCCGAATTGCGTCACCCTCCCTCTCACGTTATCATGTTTCTATAGTAACCTTCCGGCAATTCCAGCCCAGTGATTTCCTCCCTAGTACTCCGCGTGCGGCGCGCTGCCCCTGTGTTGCTGACAGATGTTCGCGCGCTCCTGTCTTAACATTACCCTCAGTGATGGTGAGTGTTAGTACGTGTCGCCCCTTGGCGGGTACTGATTGTAAGGTGGCGTTTGAGGCATAATTGCTAATGCTAGGTATGTAACCGCTCGCAATGTTACATAGAAAATATGTCTCGTTCGTTCCGGGTGCGGGAGGGAGGTTAACTTTGCACTCCGGTGATTTCGGTTGTTCTATCGCATTACCTGCGCTTTGTGATACTTGTTATTTCCTGATTTGTAACCGCTCGCTACGATACATAAATGTTGTCTCGTGCGTACCGGGTGCGGAAGGGACTCATTTAAGATTACTCTCCGGTGGTTACGGCTGTGTTATCGCATTGATTGCGCTATGTGATACGGGTCTGCTAGGGGATCTTAGATGAAATATCATTTGTTTCTAAGCATACCTACGTTTCAGGTGACCCCCGCCATAGCGCTATTTAACGTGCCTAAGTCTGATAATTAAATAAATTAATTCATGTCAGCTATGCTGTAAATGTTCATCGACCCAGGTCGCCTTTAACTACTACCGTCGTCTCCTAGTGGACAGGCGTTCTGGCGTGTTACATAATTTGCGCTCAGCGTGGTTCATATCCTTAATAAGGCATGCACATTTATCCATTGTAATTCCAGATAACATACATAGTCATACTAATCCCACATGCAACATTATTCATATGTTACCTGAACATTTTAAAACGTAATACTTCCTCTCATGTCTTTGTGTGTGTATAACAGGTGATTCCGCTAAGATTGCTGCCTATCAAGCTGAAACTGCTCTAGGGGTAGCCATTGTGCTCTTATATACAGTGATAAGTGAATTAAAACTGAACAAAAGATGTTTTTCTGGAAGGGAGAGAGTTATATTACAGAAGAGGTCTGACTTAATCTATTCAAGCCTAGGCCCTGGTCTCATACTTATAGGTGTACACTTAGGGCTTCATCAGAGTTGAGGCCATTCGGTATTTTTGAATTAAGTAAAATGATATACCTGGATTCCAATCTTCTCAAACTCTGGAGGCGATTACCCCCTCTGATATTTTTTGGGACATTGTCAATGACAAAGTATGTTAGTACTCCTATGTCGCCTGCATGGGCCGTATTGATGTGCCTGGCCACAGGGTAGGCCGGGTCATCATTGGTGACTGCGCGAAGATGCTGGAGGACTCTTACATGCACAGGGTGAATGGTACTCCCCACAAATCGTTTTCCACACATGCACGTTAGCACATAAACTGCGTAATCCGTTTTGCAGTTGTATTTATCTCGGATCTTGTATGGTTTCTTTCTAAAGGGCACCTCTACCTTGGTAGTGTTTACACCGTGTTTACACGCTTTACACTTGGTACATTTGCTGAACCCTTTAATCTTAGACAGCCAACCGCCAGTTTTTTTGAGTGAGGGTGCATTGCAGACAAGGTGATCCCTCATGGATTTTGCCTTCCTGAATGCTATCATTGGCCTGTTACCACATAGTTCTCCAATTATAGGGTCTTTCTTCACTAATGGCCAATGTTTCGTTAGTATTTTCCTGACCTGATTGTGATAAGCATTAAATCCTGTTATTAATCTAGGGGGTTCCCTTTTAGGAGTTTGCCCTGTTTCATCTTGCCTCTGAGTGAACAGGAGATCTTTCCTATTGGTCTTGCTACATTTGGCGTCTGCTTTGCTGCACGTTTTTGGGCTGTACCCTCTCTGTTTCAGTCTTGTGAAAAGGTTCTCTTTTGCCTCATCTAGCCCCGTTTTAGTGCTGCAATTTCTCGTCATCCGTAGACATTCCGCATAAGGAATTGATTCCTTGAGGTTTTGCGGGTGGAAGCTTTGTGCATGAAGCACTGAGTTTCCAGCAGTTGGCTTTCGATATGTTCTTGTCTGGATTTTCCCATGTTCTATGTAGAGTTCTACATCTAGGAATTGTATCGAGGTGGTGTCAGTGGTACAGGTAAATCTCAAGTTAAGTGCATTTTCGTTTAGTTCTAATGCAAACATTTCTGCTTCTTCCTTTGGGCCTTTCCACAGAATAAAAATATCATCTATGTACCGCTTGTACATGACCACATTTTGAGATAATGTGGTCTGGTGTTTAGCAGTTAGTACCTGTTCCTCCCACCAGCCCATGTGAAGGTTCGCATAGCTGGGGGAGAAACAGGTCCCCATAGCCGACCCTTGTATCTGCCTGTAGTGAAGTCTGTTAAAGATGAAGGTATTATTAGTTAAACACCATTCTGTCATCTCTAATAGCATTTCCGTGTGATTATATAGAGTAATTGGTCTCTGCCCAAAAAAGTGATTTACTGCTCTTAGCCCATCGTGGTGTCTAATGCTTGTATATAATGATTGTACATCAAGAGTCATAAATACAAAATCATCTTCCCATTTCACATCATATATTTTTCGTAGGAAATCACCGGTGTCTTTTATATAAGCCGGGAGTTTCTTGACAAATGGTTGCAGGAAGTGATCAACAAATATGCTAGTTCTTTCAAAAAGGCTCCCTATGGCAGCAATTATTGGTCTGCCTGGTGGCTTATTTTCGTTCTTATGTATCTTAGGAATAAGATAGAGTTGTGGGCATACAGGGTAGTCAGTTTTCAAGTATTCAAATTCATCTTTGCTTAGAAGACCTGTACTCTTCCATTTGTATAACTCATTTGTGTACTTTTCTTGAATGCCCACAATGTGCGTAGGGGTTATCCTGGCATAGCATTCCTGGTCTTGCAATTGTGACATCGCCTCGTTGTTGTACATTTCTAACGGCCATAGCACAATGTTTCCCCCTTTATCTGACCACCTGATTACAATGTCAGATCTCGCTTTGATCTTTTCCATAAGTTTTTCATATGTTGCATTCCTGTTTTGATGTTTTTTGTAGAACTCATCTGAGCTTTGTAGGGACAGATCTTTCAGATCCTTAATCACACAATCTGTAAATAAATCAAGGCCATCCTTTGGCATGACCGGCATGAACACTGACTTTGGCTTGAAGTTAGTTTTTTCCTGTATATATATACAAATCCAACTTGTCGCAAATGTGCTTCCCCGCACCGATAGATACGCAGACTCCAATAATAAGCCCGAGTCAGTCTTTGAAATATTTTCTTGAATATTTATTCAATTGTGGTGCAAGCCATCAGACGCGTTTCGGACTTCACGTCCTTGCTCACTGAGAATGAGACCAGATGAGAAAGGAACCCGTTCTACCTGTTTAATACTGCAAGAAAGAATGAGGCCAGTATGACTATACCCAAAACTCCAACATGTGACAGCGCAGGCTATGGAATTTTAAGCAGAATTCTGGCCCATACAGGGCTATATAACCACTAAAAATAATTGGTGAGTCATCAAGTTCCCAAATGATAATCAGAAAATCAGACATAAGGGATACACCCCCCCCAAAAACACAAAAAGCAAACATATTGTTTTTTATTGGGTTCTTGTCTCTTTCCTAAAGGAATGCAATTAATAGTATGTACTGTAACAATGAAATGTTTGTTGCTGGTAACGTTTTTAACATTAAGCACTTGAGCACTTTATATTCGCCATTTAAACAAAGGTATTATATGTGAAGTTACACACTTACAAATGGCCACCGTTTTTTTCAAGATTGTCCATCTTCTATGTTGATGATTAATGAAATGACCTGTGAGGTTTAAAATGGCGATCATTCTTATGCACAAACTGACAACGACAAAGCTTTTATTGCGAAACGCGTCTGTCGAGGGTGAGGGGGTTTGCAATAAAGGATTTAACAGACTAGACACCTGCGTGCTTCCCTTTTTATCGACTGGATTGAGTTTATAAGTGCGAGGGCGGGGAGCCGGGGAACAATCGGGTGAGAGGTGAAAGGAGAGAGGTGCCCTGCTCCGGGCATAGCAGGCCTGGAGTGAGTGAGTGTGTGAGGGAGTGGCATAGACAGGGGAGTCTTTTCAAACATTTTGTCTGCCACCATGTCATTATGCAATTAAGGCTGAAAAAACAGCTGCCATCACCTTTCTGGTTTACTGGGGTGCTGATGCCGGATCAAGCCCCAGAAAGGAAGCAACCCTTTAATGAAGTCAGCTGCCTGCTGTGTCTTTCTGATCAAAGACCCCCTACCATGTCTCTTTTTGTAATGACTTGAAGGAGCAGTATACGTTGGGGGAAGAAGAAAAGCCACATAACATGTTCCTGAGAAGTAAGTAGGAAGCCATGTATAGGCTCTATCGTGACAGATAAAATATGTGCCTTGTGATGGCACTAGCAGTGAGGGAATCTGAGGTGTATATACATAGGTATGAGAACAGATACTCCTCTCTGGCTGATTCTTGACATTCGGACCATTAATTTGTAGACAGAAATTACCTTGATGAGGTACAGTGCAGATTGGCGGAGAGCTCCTTAGTTTAGCCTTTTCTGTAAGGCTAGTAACATATCGCGTTATGTTCCATCCATCATATGCTCTCTTCTCATCTGTAGGAATCTTACTAATCTGGGCAATCCTAGCCATAGTCACAATTCCCTTAATCAAAGTACTATGACTAAAGTCTGCTCCACCACCATATGGACTGCCAGGAGGATATCTCAGCTGATTTTGATAAAGGTTAGAAAACATAGCCAAATAAGCCCAGGCGGAACCTTCATAGGAGAATGGAAAAACCAAATACGGCATGCCCCCCTCTGTATTATGAGGCATGAGCCCACAAACCCAACAATCAGTAGTATTCATCACTAATTAGTGTTGATGTAATAGCTGAATAAACAAATCGTTGAAGTATTCGGTCCTCCTAATCTGTTCATGTCCTGAAAGTGTATAGAACCGATGTGGAGAGGAAGTAGCAGGAGAAGATACGGGGATAGAGGTAGGTACAGGTAACGGCTGTAGAACATAAACAATCCAACTTCTACACGCTAATAAAGTACATAAACATATCAAAATACATAAGGTTATCCCACATGGACTAACCAGCGATTTCTTAAATCGTTGTTTCATATTTACAGTCTGATCATTAACTTCCACTTTAGCATCCATGACTCTTAAGGCGTTGCTCACGATAATCTTCCTAGATCACTTAGCTGTGATTGATAGCCGTCCTATGACACTGCAAGTCCTGCACACCCTAGGTCACTACTCAGGTCACAGCTTAAGACTCCTACCGTGACCCTGCAACTTGATGGATAGTGGAAGAAAACGCATAAAAATGTCTTTTCAAAACAAAAAGGTATAATCAGGGAAATCGTAAAAAGGAAAAATTCAATTGTTTTTGACCGATTATTTCGAATCTTATTAGGGATCGTCTGGTCCTTAAACAAGGCTTCTCAATCAATCAATCAATCACGGCATTTGTAAAGCGCGCTACTCACCCGGGAGGGTCTCAAGGCGCTGGGGGAGAGGGGTACGTTACTGCTCGAACAGCCAGGTCTTGAGCTGCTTCCTGAAGGAGAGATGGTTTGGGTTCGCCGAAGGTGGGTGGGGAGGGAGTTCAAGTCTTGGCTGCCAGGTAGGAGAAGGATCTTCATCCGGCAGTGGCTCTGCGGATGCGTGGTACGGTGGTGAGGGCGTGGCTGGTCGATCGTAGCTGGCGGGTGGGCGTGTAGAAGGTCATGCGGTCGTTGAGGTACTTGGGGCCCAGGTCGTGGAGAGCCTTGTGTGCGTGGGTCCGGAGTCTGAACGTGATTCTCTTGCTGACGGGGAGCCAGTGCAGGTCTCTCAGGTGTCCGGTGATGTGGCTTTGTCGGGGGATGTCCAGGATGAGTCGTGCGGAGGCGTTCTGGATGCATTGGAGTCTTTTTTGAAGTTTGGCTGTGGTTCCGGCGGTGAAGGTGTTCCCATAGTCCAGTCGGCTGGTGACGAGTGCCTGGGTAACGGTCTTCCTGGTTTCTGTGGGGATCCATCTAAAGATCTTGCGGAGCATGCGCAGGGTGTTGAAGCATGATGAGGAAACGGCGTTGACTTGTCTAGTCATCGAGAGGGAGGAGTCCAGGATGAAGCCCAGGTTGCGTGCGTGGTCCGTTGGTTTGGGAGCGGTGCCCAGGGCAGGGGGCCACAAGGAGTCGTCCCAGGCGGAGGGTGATGATCCCAGGACGAGGACTTCCGTCTTTTCTGAGTTCAGTTTCAGGCAGCTGTACTTCATCCAGTCGGCGACGTCTTTCATCCCCTCGTGTAGGCTGGCTCTGGCGGTGGCGGGGTCGTTGGTGAGGGAGAGGATCAGTTGGGTGTCATCGGCGTAGGAGATGATGTTGAGGTTGTGTTGGCATGCGATGGCTGCGAGGGGGCTCATGTAGACGTTGAAGAGGGTTGGGATGAGTGAGGATCCTTGTGGTACGCCTCAGATGACTTCGGTGGCCTCGGATCTGAACAGGGGGAGGCGGACTACCTGGGTTCTTCCAGCGAGGAATGAGATGATCCACTCCAGTGCTTTCTCTTGGATTCCGATGTTGCTGAGGCACTGCACTAGGGTGCGGTGGCAGACAGTGTCGAACGCAGCAGAGAGGTCCAGGAGGATGAGGGCCGCTGTTTCCCCATTGTCGATCAGGGCTCTGATGTCGTCGGTGGCTGCGATCAGGGCGGTCTCGGTGCTGTGGTTGGCCCGAAACCCGGACATCGAGGGGTCGAGGGATCCGTTCGTCTCGAGGAAGGCAGGAAGCTGTCTGTTGACGGTCTTCTCAATGACTTTGGCAAGAAAAGGAAGGAGTGAGATGAGACGGTAGTTCTTGAGGTCGTGGGGGTCCGCCGTTGGTTTCTTCAGGAGGGCGCTAAGCTCGGTGTGCTTCCAGCTCTCCGGGAAGGTGGCGGTGTGGAAGGGGGTGTTGATGATGTCCTGGAGATGGGGTGCGATAATGGCGTCGGCCTTGTTGAAGACGTGGTGTGGGCAGGGGTCGGTTGGTGATCCGGAGTGGATGGTGTTCATCGTGCGGGTGGTGTCTTCGGTGCTGATCGAGGTCCAGTTGCAGAGGGTGGTGGTGGCGGGCGTTGGTTCGGTGGTAGGGTGCGTGGTCTGTGCGTCGAAGCTGTTGTGTATGTCGGCGATCTTGCGGTGGAAGAACGAGGCGAGTGAGTTGCAGAGGTCTTGCGAGGGAGTGATGTTGTTGTTTCCGGCGCTGGGGTTGGAGAACTCTTTGACGATGCTGAAGAGCTCCTTGCTGTCGTGGGCGTTGTTGTCCAGTCGTTCTTTGAGTGGCGTCTTCTTGGTGGCACGGATCAGCTTATGGTGTTTGCGGGTGGCGTGCTTTAGGGCGGTCCTGTTGTCTGTGGTCCGGTCGAGCCGCCAGGCTTTCTCGAGGGTGCGGCAGTTCTTCTTGGAGTCCTTGAGTTCGTCGGTGAACCAGGGGGTTTTCTTGCTGCCAGGTCTGCTGGGAGGGTTCTTTAGTGGTGCGAGGTCACCGGCACAGGCGGTCAGCCACTTGGTGAGGTTGCTGGCTGCTTCGTTGGGGTACGTTGTGCTGGTGGGAGGGTTCTGGTAGAGGGAGGCGGTGAGCTGCTCGGCGGTGATCTTGTTCCTGCTCCGGCGAGGAACCTGTTGCGGGTGGTGGTGGGCCGTGGTTCTTCTGAAGCTGAAGTGGTCAGTCCAGTGGAGTCCGGTGGAGTGGCTGAAGGAGATGTGCTTGCTGGATGAGAAGAAGGGGCCAAGCGTGTGGCCGGCGTAGTGGGTGGGGGTGTTCACCAGTTGCTTGAGTCCGAGATTGGCGAGGTTGTCCAGCAGGGTGGTGGTGTTTCTGACATTGTTGTTCTCCAGGTGGAAGTTGAGGTCCCCTAGGAGGATGTAGTCAATGGAGGGAAGGGCGTGCGGGCTGATGAAGTCTGTGATGTCTTCGCTGAATTGTGTGCGTGGTCCCGGGGGTCTGTAGATGAGGGTGCCTCGGAGGGTGGTCTTGGGGTCGGTGTGTATCTGGAAGTGGAGGTGTTCGGCAGCAGTGAAGGTTTCGTCGGAGTTGGTAGAGATGCGGATGGTGTTCTTGTTTACGATGGCGATGCCTCCTCCCGTCTGGTTGACGCGGTCCCTTCGGGTGATCTTGTATCCGTCCGGGATGGCTATGGCGATGTCAGGCGCTGAGGAGGCGTTCATCCAGGTTTCAGTGAGGAAGGCGACGTCTGGTGCTGTTGTGTTGAGCAGGTTCCAGAGTTCCACGGCGTGCCTGTGGACGGAGCGGTTGTTGAGCAGGATGCACTTGAGGTGGTTGTTGCTGGTGTCTGGCTTGGCGGGAGCGGTGTAGGTCCGGAGGCAGGTGAATTTGGAGTCTTGGCAGGTGAATGGTCCGTGGGTGCGTCTCGGGGTGGCTCGGTAGCAGGCGGGGTTCCGGCCGGCGTTGAGTGCGTGGAGGGTGGCGGTGTCGTAAGTCCGTTGTGTCGGCTGGCGTTCTCGGGGCCAGGGGTCCTGGCGCTGGGTGCAGTCCAGGCGCGGACGTGTGCAGACGGGCTTGCCTTTGGCGCTCCTTCGGCGCACAATTGGCGCACCCGCTGCACGTCAACTCTGCGCGTGGGCGTCATAAGTAAGGAGCTGGGAGGGCGGGTCAGCTGGGTGGCGGGAGCGGGGCGGCGAATGGGCTGGCGGGGACGGGGGCGCAGAGAGGCAGCGGCGGGAAAGTGTCGGGCAGGCGGGTGGCTCAGCGGCGGCTGGGTCGCTCGGGAAGCGGCAGGCAGGTAGGCAGGCAGGAGAGGCTGCAAGCGGAAACGTCGGGAGCAGGAGGGGCGACCAGGCCTTGTTACATGCACAGTGGTCGCTCCAGAGTGGTGTCCGCGGTCCCCTTAAGTAAGGAGCTGGGAGGGCGGGTCAGCTGGGTGGCGGGAGCGGGGCAGCAAATGGGCTGGTGGGGGCGGGGCCGCAGGGAGGCAGTGACGGGAAAGTCTTGGGCAGGCGGGCGGCTCAGCGGCGGCTGGGTCGCTTCGGAAGCGGCAGGCAGGTAGGCAGGCAGGAGAGGCTGCAAGCGGAAACGTCAGGAGCAGGAGGGGCGACCAGGCCTTGTTACAGGCACAGTGGTCGCTCCAGAGTGGTGTCCGCGGTCCCCTTAAGTAAGGAGCCGGGAGGGCGGGTCAGCTGGGTGGCAGGAGCGGGGCGGCGAATGGGCTGGCAGGGGGCGGCCGCAGGGAGGCAGCGGCGGGAAAGTCTCGGGCAGGCGGCGGCTCAGTGGCGGCTGGGTTGCTCGGGAAGTGGCATGCAGGTAGGCAGGCAGGAGAGGCTGCAAGCGGCAACATCGGGAGCAGGAGGGGCGACCAGGCCTTGTTACAGGCACAGTGGTCGCTCCAGAGTGGTGTCCACGGTCCCCGTAAGGATTCAAAGTGTTCAAACGCAGATGAGTTAAGACGGCCTGCTGTAACACATCGTCGTCTTCTTTCTCAGAGTTCATGTGGTCTAGGCGTGCACTACTAAATGGTACAAATCTAGGCACTGTTTTACTTTTGTTGTCACCTATACCCACACGAACCCACTGATCAAAAGGCAAAGGCAGGGGTATTTTTTTACAGTGCACGTCATGGAACCAGTTCTTTTTCCCTACAACCTTTACTGCCGTCCATGTAGTTAGTAGCACTTGACGCGGTGGGCCCCAACGAGGTTCCAGATTCCGCTTCCGCTGAAAGTTTTTCACGCAGACTCAGTCGCCAGGTTGGATGGAATGACCTGGGTCTGCGGAGGCCTCTGGCAAAGCGTTTTGAACCTGTTGATGAAAAACACATAATTTAGTGGTGAGGTCATGCAAGTAGTCAATCAGCATTGGGTATGGAATATCAGAAGACTTTTTAGGTCGAGGAACTCCCCAGACATTTGCTGGTCGCCCAAAAACGACCTCTTATGGACTCAGACCTAAACGGGAATTGACAGTAGTTCTTGTAGACAGGAGTGCTAATGGTAAAGCATCAGGCCAGGCGAGACCTGTGCTCGCCTGAATATTTGCCAATTTGAGCTTAAGAGTACCATTATAACACTCTACCAATCCTGCTGACTGAGGGTGGTTTGCCGCATGGAATTTCTGTTTGATAACAAGACCTGCACATACTTTCTGCATGATCTGGCCTACAAATTCACTCCCATTGTCAGACAAGACAATGCGCTGCAAACCAAACCTCGGGAAAAACTCCTTCAAAAGAACTTTAGCAGTAGATAAGGCAGTATTGTCCTTTAGGGGGGAGGCCTCTATCCATCTGGAAAAGGCACAAACCACCACCAAGACATACTTGAGGTTATTGCAACGTTCCATATGAATGTAATCAATTTGTAATACCTCAGAAGGATACGTAGGGGGAGCAAAATGACCTGCTGGAGTTGGGGTTCCCTTTCCTGGATTATGCATTAGGCAAACAATGCAGTGCTTCACTACATTTTCTGGACATTTAGGAATTCCTTCATTCTGCCATACTGGAGCCAAGATTTTACAAATGCCCTTTGCACTAATATGGGCTGGACCATGCGCCATAGTGACTACAGGTAGTACATCGGCATTTGGTAACAGCCATCAATGATGCTCTGACAATTCCGTCCAACACCCAGTTGCGTCCAATATTCCCGTACTTTCTCTCCACTTACTCAGCTCTTTCTAAGTAGCCTCTTCTTGAATCATTCTTACACTTTCGATCGTGTCCTCACACATTCCTCCTTTTCTGATCCATCTTGCAGGGCCCGCAACGTACATACGACTCGTAACATCTCTCGCTGTCTCTTTTGCTACCTCGTCTGCAAAAGCAATCCCACAACCCACATCATCAGTAATCTTTTTGTGAGTGCTACACTTGATTATTGCTATTTGTGTAGGCAAGGCAAGTGAGTCGAGAAGATCAGTCACCAACTGGCCATGCTGTATTTTAGTCCCATGGGAAGTAAAGAATCCTCTTTCCTTCCACAAGCGACCGAAACTATGAGCCACACCGAAAGCATATTAGCTATTGGTGTAGACGTTTACTCTCCTTCCTTTCGCCAAAACACATGCTCTCGTTAAAGCAATTAACTCAGCTGCTTGGGCTGAATTCTGTGCAACACGTGCTCTCTCCACTACAGTATGCAAAGTAGTAACAGCATAAGCTGCAGTTGTCTCTCCATTTGGAAGCTTAAAACAAGATCCATCTACCCATAGGATCCCGTCCAGATCCACAAGTGGTGTATCTTTTAGATCTATTCTGCCTTTTGTTTCCTCCTCTGTTCGAAGAAAACAATCATGCTGTTCCTGAATGTCTTTCTCATCCGGTATGGGCAACAATGTTGCTGGGTTCAGAGTATTACACCGCTTGATATGTATATGGCTAGCCAAAACCGTTAGCTCATATCCAGACAAGCGAGCACTCGTGAGGTGCTGTGTCTTAGTCCTATTCAAAAGAGTATCTACTGTATGTGGTACCATAACAACAAGGGTGTTGCCCAATACCAATCCAGCAGACTGACAAATAGAAATTGCTGCCGCTGCTGTAGCTCTGAGACAACTAGGCAATGCCTTGGCTACTGGATCCAACGTAGACGAAAAATAGGCACATGGCCGTTGTTTGTCTCCAAATTGTTGTGTTAAAACTGACAATGCACAACCTTCTCTTTCATGCACATAGAGTGTAAAAGGCTTACTGTAATCCGAAATACCTAACACAGGTGCAGAACACAAAGCATTACATAAATCAGAAAAACTCTTTTGGCATTCATCGGTCCAAGGAAGAGGTTGTGGCGTATCTTTCAACGTAAGCGCCAGCAAAGGCTTAGCTAACAAAGAAAAATTCGGAATCCATTGTCTACAATATGAGGTAATGCCCAAAAAGGCAAGTACCTCTCTCTGTGTGGTTGGCTCAGACATTTGTGCAATCGCTTGAATTCGTTCTGGGGTCAATCGTCTTCCCTCCTTCGACAAGAGATGACCTAAGTAGGTAACCTCTTGGCGGCAATATTGCAACTTAGAAGGGGACACTTTATGATGTAGATCAGAGAAATGACGCAACAAAGAAACCGTCACATCTTTACAGAAATATCCTCCGAATCAGCAGCAATCAGCAAATTGTCAACATATTGGATCAAAGTAGCACCTGGAGGCAAAATGAACGCGTCAAGCTGAGATTTCAAAGCCTGACTGTAGATAGAGGGACTTTCACAATAACCTTGAGAAGCACGCTTGAACCAGAAACTTCGGCCATCCTAGAGAGAAGCCAAAAATATCTCTACTTTCCTCAGCAATAGGAATACTAAAGAAAGCATTCTTCAGATCGATAACAGAAAACCATGCCGCCGAGGCGGGTATCATAGTAAGCAAAGCAGTAATATTTGGAACAACAGGAAACTGGGGGACAACAATCTTGTTGTTGACCTCCCGAAGATCAATCACAAAGTGATACACAGGTGGTTGGGAAGGATCACTACGCTTAAGAACGGGGAGAACAGGACTGTTACAAACATTGCCTCTCGTTTCTTCAACCACGCCCTTCTGGACCAGATCATCGATAATAGCCATCAAGGCTCGCTCACCATCATTAGAAATCTTGTACTGTGGAATACGTGGCAATTTCACATTAGGCTTGATAGTAACCATGGAAGGAGGAATCTTTAATAAACCAACATCGTTCGGACCTGTAGCCCAATGTGTAGCAGGAAGAAACTGCAACTCAGGTGGAAAACCATCCTTCGATAGATATATAGGAGAAACCAATTTCTTACCCAAAGTAAGGCACACACCCGAGGGGGAACAATACAACGTTGCATGAAGACGTTTCAACAGATCCAGACCCAACAAATTCTCACCGCAACCAGTCGTTAAAATAAGTGGAGCTTCCAGATTGTAAGGACCAATCGAAAGAGGCAAAGGACAAGAAACTGGGTTAGCAACTGGGGCGCCAGAAAATACTACAGAAACATTTGTTAAGCCAGACAAAGGTGCCCCAGGGAGTTTCGAATGGATCATAGAGCTTCTCATTGCACCAGTATCCAACAGAAACGGCTCTGCAACACCCAAACCAACTACCTCAACATAAGGCCCACACTGATCCACTGGAACTGATACGACTCCCTCACTTTGTCCATGGCTGTCCTAACTGGAATGAAAATCCTGAACCTCACCTTCAACACAATAATCATCATTGTAATATAACGCAGACTGAGTATTCTGCTGATCAAAGTAATTCGAAGAGTTCTGAGGGGGAAAGGAACGCTGCCCCTGAGGCAACGCACCTCGCCCTCTACCCCTGATTGATTGAAAACCACCACGGCCTTGTGGCCCTTGAAATCCACCATTACGCTGCAATAAAACCGGACAACTGCTCTTAAAATGGCCTTCCTCTTTACAATAGGCGCACTGATAAGGACCAAGGAAAGGTCGCGGAACAAAAGGCTCAGGTTTCTACAGCAACCTTTGAGACTGAATAGGTTGCTGAAACTGGCGCTGACCGGAACGAGGAGGATAAGCCTGCTGAAGAAGAACTCTCGTTTTTAAATCCTTAGTCTTCTTCTCAGCCTTATCTTTTTCCTCCTTGTCCCTATTCTCATAATATTGAGCAGTAGCTAATATTTGGGCAGACGAAGAAACAGCCCAAGAACTTTCAGAGTCTTTCAACTTATGAGACAATTCAGGAAGCAGATTGAAAACAAATTTATCCACAAATAATCGCTGTCCCCCTTCAGTACTCAAATCCTGACCACTATGGTCACTAAATGTCTCCTCAAACCGAGTAAAGAAATCGGAGACACTCTCATCCTTCTTCTGCTTACACGCAGCTAACTTATCCCAGTTAACGAGTAAAGCAGGCATCATCGTCTTCATTAAAGTTATGATTCTACCAGGCAACTGTGTAATCAAATCATGTGGCTTAGCACCACCCACTTGTGCTGCATCTGCAGCGACTATATTGGCCCAAATACCACCTAAAGCTTGGTTGTGGTGCTCTATACGAATCCGAGCCCACAATGCTTGTGGAACTACATTCCCCATCAGCATATCAACATCAGCCAAATTCATAATACATGCACCAACAGTCTGGGGCAACTCTTTATAATAACCAGCAGGATTTTTACGAGGGTCCGGCAAAGACTGCTTAAGTGCTAAAACTTCAGCTCGTTTCCAAGAAACATGTACCCATACGCGCTAAAAGTGAGCAGGGACAGCTGGAAGAGCGTCCGCTTGCGGAACCACTTCCCTCCATACTGGAGGAACTTCTCTCATAGGATAAATTTTCGTTTTCTGTCTAACTGCAGGATCAAGTTCGGGAATAGTCGGGAAGAATATAAGGACCTAAAAGTAACAAGTGTCTGTATAGCATCCTTAATGTCAGGACCCACAATAAGTCCTTTATCGAACTTATCCTGTATCTCCAATAGACCCGGAGGAGTTAAATCCAATTCCATATCCTCCCATCCCTTAATGAGTGTGTCACACATAACATTAAAAATGTATCTCTGTTTAGGCGCATTTCACTGGAGAAAGATACTCAGTATATCGGGTACACTATATAATGGACCATTCATCATCCATTTATGAGCAAGGGAGTCAAATACAACCCGTTCCTCGGAATCTGGGAGTTGATTACGGGATTGCCTTCGAGAAAAAGCAGGAGTCCTATTAAACAAGCCAAAAAGGGGGAGAAAGACCAGAAGCAGTATCAACTAACCGATTACGAATCGGAAAAGAAGTAGGGAGTAAAACTGGAGACGAAGTTTGTGGCAAAGGAGGTGCAGGCGGTATTACTGGAACATGCAAGGGTGCGGGAGCCGGAGCTCCTGGCTGAACAACAGGTTGCTGCACAGGTGGCAATAACCCAGGTGCATTAGCACCTGGCGCATAAGGCAGAGGTGATTTCAACAAATGAGACATTAAGGGATCATTCATCAAGATCTTTGCGTTGTGGAGGCAACGCAGGATAGCACCTATCGATTGCCATCTGATACTGTCTATCCGAGACCTCAATCGCTCCATCAGTCTCATTGTCTTTAAATTGCTGGGCAGCCTGTATAACCGTCATATCTTTCATTTTCCTATCTCTCTTTGCTTGTTTAATTTCTCTCTGTTTGGCTTCCTTACGCCAAAGGCGGAAAGAGTCAAACATTGCCGGCCGGGCTTTTCTTTTGAACAGATTTGACTCCAGATTATCTAATATGTCAGGCTCAAAGCTACCATTTTGTGGCCACCGTAAGATACCATCTTTCTTTGTGTATCGGATCCATGCATCGTTAAAAGCAATGGGACCAACACCATGCTTAGAATAGAGCTCATAAGTGGGAGTTCCAACCGGAGGAATCGGACATGACTCCTCAAGCCGGGAATCCCTAGTACAGCAAAAACAACAAAGTTTCCTAGATCCGCTCAGACCAGGCATTTTAAGCACACTGATCCGTTTACTAACTTCAAGGAGTGAAAGCAAAGAACACAGTACAAAAGTACTCACCCCTCTGCTTCGACTATTGCAATAGGCGAAATAACAAAAATCAAAAACAAAAGAAAGAAGTGGGCGCTACCCACGAATATTTAACTAAATGGTCTTCTCACGCCAACAGAGGTCCTTCTAATGTCTCGCGATACCAATCATCACCAGAGGGTTCAAGGCAGGTCAGTAGTCAGGGCAGCAGTCATCAGCAGCCGTCGGAAAGGAGTAGTCGAGCTGTAAAAGACCTTCGGTCCTCTTCGACATACAGGGGTTGCTTGGCGTGGCTCGCGAATCCTTGGGCTGAACCGCTACCACTGTAACCGCCCCACTTTGGCGCCAGTTGGAGAACCGGGCTTTATGGGTTGGGCGGCGCAGGGCACGCCTAAATCCCCGGATTCGCCTGCCTTGTAACTAACAGAGACACGAGACACTCCGTTGAGCGTGGAAGCCAGGTTTATTAGCTGCAGCTAAGCACAGTTATCCTAGAAGTTACACTCGAGGTGGGTTGTAAGGAGACTGTCACTTCAATCCGCGGCGTACAATCTTTTATAGTAAACATATTTACAATATCTCACTCCCTACGCATACAAAACGAACCAATGAGAAAAGTTGGAAAACAAGCTATCAGGTGTCTCAAAATACGCCACTTTCTCGGACCCCGTGTGCCACCCCTCCTGACAAATTAATCAGTGATGGTGTTCACAATCCCCTCTCGCAGGTGGCAGGACAAGCTTGTGTGTCTCAAAGGATAGTTGTGTAAAAGGAGTATACAAGGAGAGAATACCGAAGGCCAGTCGGATAAGATAGTATAAGGGAAGAATAGGAGAGGGCAAATAGTAAGCCGAGACAGGGATCAATCGAACCAGAAATGGATTAGCGAACTCAGCCAAACCCTGACATCGGGTTTCATGAACAAGGACAATGGAGTTACTTTTTAACTGAAAGGACACGTAGCAGCTGGAAAAAGCAAAAGCACATCGTCCGCCCTGCTGCCTGAGTGAGGGCAACACAATAGGCGACAGGACACAAAATGGCGGCTAGATATGGGACGAAATCTGAAATCGCAGAACCTCACAGCAGCACGCTTCTCCATGGATGTGAGACGCTTCTCTCAATGCGGTGCAATACAACAGCTACAGTGGCGACATCCAAGATGGTACGGCAGCAGCAGCGACGGCAACATGCTTCCTCTTCGTTGTGAGACGCTTCTCTAGATGCGGTGCAATATGACAGCTACAGCGGTGACTTCCAGGATGCGACGGCAGCAGCAGCGACGGCGACATGCTTCTTCCTCTTGAGTCGCACTTCCAGCTCCTTGCGACATGCAGTCCCTCAGACGGTCCCAAACATCAGCAGGCACTTCCCAAGGAACTTTAGTGGAGCTGGGGGATGAAGTCTGTAGTCCCTTTGACTTCTGCAAGAGGCAAGCTCTGTTACAAGCCCTTGGAGATCCTTACAAGTTGATGAAAGTACACAAAGTCCCTTTCTCCTCTCTTTGGTAGTCAGGCAACCACTGCAGGCCAATCCCCCAAGCAGCACTTAAGCTTAGGGATAGTCTCTCCTCAGTTGCTTCTGGTTCCACTCCTCAGCAAAGGTTTCTTCTTGTTTGCCCAAAAGTGATCACATTTCTTGGGATCAGGGTCCCAATATTTATACCCCCAAATCCTTTGTCCTCTGAGGGTAGAGGGGCCTTTGGCCACTTCAAACCAGTTCTGGAGCACACTGTTGCCATGACTCCTTCTTTCCTTTCACAGCGCAGGGCAGAAACATCAGATGCCCCACAGGAGGTGGAGCCAGCATTGTGGAGGGAAAGCACAGCCCTGGAGCACTTTGTTGACATGATTTGTTCTCTTCTTTCACAGTGCAGGGCAGAGACATCAGCCGCACCCCAGGTGGTGGTGTGGGCAGTGTGGAGGGAGGGCCCAGCCCTATTCAGGTCCCAGGTGCAACTCCTCCCTCCCATCTAGATGCAGATCTCTCTATTCACCACTGGGCTGACTCATTCTGTCTCCTGGAATCCCCCAGCCACTGTCACTCAAACTTCAGACAAGGAATACACAACCTAGCAGAGGCAGGCTTGGATAGTTAGACAAGAAAATACCTACTTTCTAAAAGTGGTATTTTCAAACACAGAATGTTAAAATCAACTTCACTAAAAGATGTATTTATCATTCTGTGTTCTGGTATACTAAACTCAAATTTCTACCATGTTCCCTGAGTCAGTTAGAAGTATAAGATGTAATAATCTATCTGCCCATTCTGGCCTATGGAGAACAGGTAGCCTTGCAATAGTGAAAAACGAAAATGGCAGTAATTCACTATTAGGATATGCCACACACACCAGGGCATGTCTTACCTTATACTTACAATGCACCCTGCCCTTGGGTCTACCATAGGGTTGTCTGATATAAAGAAAAGGGAAGGTTTAGAGACTGGCAAGTGGGTGCACGTGCTCAATCAAAATAGCAGTACAAGACTGCTAATAAGCTCTGCAATGGCAAACCTTAGACATATTTTACAAGGCCGCTTCTGTGGGTAGCACAACCAGTGCTGCAAGCCCACCAACGGCATTTGGTTTACAGGCCCTGGGCACTCCTGGTGCACTGCACTAGGGTCTGACAAGTAAACCAAACCAGTCCATCATGGAATCACCAATTCACACATTAATTTACAATAGGGAACACTTGCACTGTGGCACTGGACAGCAGTGGCACAGTGCAAAAAGCATCTAACACCAGCAAAAACGCATGAGGCATTAGCAAAAATGGAAGGGAGACCCACGCCAATGGTGCCAGGTCTAACAGGCGCCTATCATTAGATCCCGCTTCTTTGCAAAGGCGTTTGTCTCTGGGCCCTTCTGTTTTAATCCATTCGCCCCCTACGGCCAATAGACAGATGCAGCCTACGCCTCCGCTGGAACCTGGTATAATTGTTACAGATTTGCCACCAGGGTCAACGATAGCAACAAGGCCACGGACCATTACTTCTATCAATAAGGATTATGTGGTCATTGAGGATAAGCCACGAGAACCCGCAGGGAAGCATAGAAGAGGGACGAATACCCTAAAAACTAAACAACAGAAGCAGAAGCAGACTTGCCAAAGTACCCCTAAAGCGCCCCCTAAAGCGCCACAAACTTGTTCCATTAGTACACAAACTGATGTTTACTCTCCTACATGTACCATCTTTGGGCATTTTGTGCTGGATCCGGCGGGGGAGGGGGGCTACTTTGGATCATGCCTGCTCACAACTGAAAGATCTAATTGCTATTTCCCTTGCTTCCTTTAGGGGTCGTCCAGACCATCTGGACTCTAATTTAAATAAATTGACTAGCCTATTTGGACCTTTAGAGTCTGCTGGGGAAAGCCTGGTACCTGTAGCTCCTTATACACAGGCCTTAGCCCCCTTGGAACAAGTGTTGGTTAGGATTACGGCCATTAAAGAGCTGTTAAAAAACAAATATGGAGCATGTGCAGCTGGCCCTTTGCCGGCCCCTTTAGCAATAAATGGCGGTACAGCAGCTTTAGCTCCCCAGACTTAGTCCCCTCCCATATTAGATAACTTGCCTATAAGACCTAACATTTCTATCAGCTTAACATATAATCCAGACCCCGCTCATGCCAAGCGATGTGCATCCAGTTTGATATCCACCTTGTCCACAGCCGCTAGGGACAGGGAGGAGGAGAGGCTAAGTTTGCCTCCTGAAGCCACTCCATTAACAATCATTTTGGCTAATCTTCCGCTCCTTTCCCCTCAGGTAAATGAATCATGGGAGGCTTTGAGAAAAAAGGCTCTCTGCTGGCTCGGGTCTAAAACTGGACTATTAGAGACCTTTTTTAATGAGTTTAAAATGGTCAGAAGGGTATGCTGGGTTGGTAGAAGGGAACAAATACTTCCTGGTGACTGTATTGTTCTTACTTTTAAATCTCCAACATTAGTTCGCGAGAACTTACACAGACTAGGTAGCGACCAATGATTACAAACAAGAATAAACGTTTTGCCTCTTGGTTTCTTCTACCCCCCCAGGACCCAACCCCACCTGCCTTTACAGCAGAGGTCTGTTGTTACTAATATCCAACAACATTTAAGTCTACCCTTATACAACATATATGATGCCCTCCTGTCCCTGGATGATATAGATTGACTCATCTCCAAAGAGGGTCCTGTGGCACATTGTAGGATAAGAGAAATAAATTAGCCTAGCTTAAATATTGTTACAAGTAGCAATGAACTTCAAGGGGAGACTTCGATTCCTCAACACATGGGGTCTCCTGGTGTGCAGACAGGGGCCGGTAATCAATCAATTGAACCTTGTAAACAACCTAACGACTCCCTCCGCATTATGTCATGGAACGTGGCAGGGATTAAAAACAAAATTAATGATGGGGATTGGATAAAAACAATAGAGGGATGTGCTCTAATCCAAATACAGGAAACCTTGCTTACCAATTCTTTTTATATAAATGGTTTTCAAATTGTTTGTACTAAGGCTAGTCCCTCCAGAATAGGTACGGCCAAAGGTGGATTAGCGCCCTTAATTGCGGTCTCCTCGCCGCTAATACAAAGGAAGGTCAACACTATGTCACAGTTGTATTAACTTCAGCATTTCTCTTCAGAGGGGAAATTGTCTATTATTGTAGTTAGTGTTTACAATAAAATGTTTGATAGTACAAGAGGCAGGGTCATCAAGTCATTTGAAGAGGACATGGATCACTTTTTGGAGGGTTTAGGGGAGGACTATGTATTGTTTTGGCCGGGCGATTTTTATTGCAATAATTGTGATATCAAAGCAGGAGAGCCATGTGGTTGTTGTGACCATTTTGGTGACCGTATCCCCCACTTTGCTCATGACTCTTACGAGAAGTGATCAATTACGCATTTCATAAATACAACCTAGTACTTATGGAGCCTACTACACCAGTTGGGTAGCAACTTTACATACATATAAGGGGGCTAGGTCATCTTCAAATATTGATCATTTTATAGTCTCGGCAAACTGTAGAGATCTGGTGGAAAAACGTTTAATCTGCGCGAGTCTTCATAGTGATCATCACCCGTTAATTATGTCCTTGAGGCTTAGCCTGAAACCTAAAGTAAGAGGGGAGGTTTGGCTACAAATATTGGGACTCAGGGTAACAATGGAGTTTCCATAAGGTGGTCAGGGGTCGACCCCACCTCTTTTATAGAACATGTTAGGGAGAAAACACAGATAGAATTAGATATATGTTCAGATAGTTCCTCTACAAATTCAGCCGTTATCACAGCGTTTTGTAATATAACTACAGAAATAGCATGTGATTTAACTACTAAGAAGAGAAAGAATGTTCCTGATTTTAACCCTAGATGGTTCAATCAAGTCTGCTCAAGGCTAAATAGGGACCTAAAAAAGGCTTTGAAAGTAAGACCTTGGGATAGCGGAAAGATTACCTTCTTGCGGAAATCCTATGAAAATGCCTTAAAAGAAAGGAAAATGGAGATCCGCGAGGAGGCTTGGAAGAAATTAGCTTGGGCCGCTGAAACACATGATGCGGTCCTCTTCTGGAAAACAATTAACTATCCATTTTTCAATGAGAATGCTGCACTAAAAATCGATACCGTAATCCCTCCGGAGGACTGGATATCGCATTTTGAGAGCATTTTTAATCCTGATGCTGTGAAAGTAAATAAGCATAATAATGGAAGTATTATTTTAGTGGAACCCGTAGAATCGCCACCTATAACTCCAGAGGAAATCACATCCGCCTTACAAAGTAGCGCTAATGGAAAAGCTGCTGGCCTAGATGGGGCCCCAATGGATGTTTTTAAACATGATATGGATTTTTGGATCCCTATTTTATTAAAAGTCTTTACTGCTACATTAGGGGGAGCATTGCCAGCATCCTGAGTAGAAAGCATTATTGTACCAATTTTTAAAAAAGGAGATAGAGAAAAGGCCAATAGCTACCGCCCCATATCCTTTCTGCATTCTACTTCCAAACTAATGGGGAGAATAATGTTGGTGAGGTTAGAAAAATGGGCCAACGAAAATAACATCTTAACTGAGGCCCAGTACGGAATCAGAAGGGATATTGGGACAATGTGTGAACCTAGAGCTATTGATAGGCAAATATACCTTAGCGAAGGAAGGGCTTTTACACCTCTGTTTTGTCGATCTCACTAGCACCTTCGATCTTGTTAATCATGCCAAACTATGGCAGACCTTGAGGGCACTAGGGGCTCCCAATGACATAATTGTTTATTTATCTCAGATGTACACTCTTTTAACCTCCAGAGTTCAATTTGGCCCATCTGGGGGATGCACACCAGATGTTAAAGTAGCGCAAGGTATCTGAAGGATGCATATAGGGTCCTCTTTTATTTTCGCTATACATTAATAACTCCAAGCAAGCTGGTCACCATGGGTCTGAGGGAACTCCAGTGGTGTATTATTGTTGCAGTGTAGGGCCTCTACTGGATGCATACTGTTCTTGAGAGGATGCTCCTGGGAGAGGGGCGCCACACAGGGGGGAAACAGCCTCTGTTCAGTTGGTGCAGGGAGCCCCCAAGCTGTTTGCGCCATCTCTCATTCTGCTGCGGCACAGTATTAGCAATAACTCTGGGTGATTGCAGCAAATAATGGTATATATCAATGGTTTGCAATGGACACATATCACACGGTCCATACCAATGTAGGCTGCTCTGTGATACAACCTGGAGGGGCTGGGGAGTATACATTTCAGTGCGACCACATGCCCGCTGCTGTTTTGCCACACTCCCTCAGGGTTTCTTTTATAATGCTACTTGATACATTACTGTTTTTCATTTTTGGAGGCTTTCTTCTACAATTCAGAGAGATATTTTAAAGTTGCTAGAGGAAATAGCTCAGTTATTAAAACAAGCATAGCAACCACAGTTATTTTAGACAATGCAGCAAAATTAGCTGCAGAATCAGCTCGGGTTTGCTTTTGAAACATTGTCACGATGGTGCTGGTGTGCAGCACACTCCACCACTTCCAACTCTTCTAGTAACTGCAAGGCATTTAAAATGATTTGAAAATATTGTCCATTCTTCATAGAAGTACTGCCTGATGACAAGAAACCTCTTTGCATCTAGAGGAGCCCAAAGCTGTAGCTAGAACACAAGGTGGCAATAATCAATACTTAGTTGATAAGGCAATTAGATTTTTGAGCATATAGTAAATCAACAGCTCCGTGTAACAAATACTAAACAAATTACATCAGAACACAGAAAATCTTTTATGATGAATATTTTCCAAAGACAGTTTATGGAGATTGATTCAACACTGTCAATACATCTCAATGATACATGAAAGACATTTACAGGTGATTATGCCCCCCAGGGGGAGCGTGCTATGATAGAGGTGATCAGAGTTGATGTAAGTGTTCAGAAAAAGTAAGAGGGAATCAAGAAAGAATTAGTGACAAAAATTAATAACAATTTTCAACAAAAGGAGGACCAGTTCGAAATCACCGCCCACATAGTCACCCGGCCATGATACTATTTATATATAAACTTTTTTACAGAAGGCAAAAATTGGACATGAATTCCAAAAATAAGCACGTCTATTGATTATTGTCACATTGAATTGAGGTCTAGGACCATTGTCTCTTCTACTGCATATTACCCATGTCCTTGACCAATCGGGTTACCCCATTTTTGAAAATGATAGCTAGAACACAGTCATCTGGATCTCCATTTTCACTCATGGGCATTAAAGGAACTAGTGTTCAATTTGGAACAGTGGGTCAAAAATCATATGGGAATCAGACAACAAGAGCATTTCATATTGAGAAAGTCGGGGTGTGGAAAGGTGCTTTTTTGCAGTACAGAAGAGAGTAACTACAGTATAGGACACAGCAATAGATAATGGGGAACTGAACGCAATAGTTTCAGAAACTCCAACAATATTTGCAGCTGCTGCCACAGAACATAGACATGGTGGGAGACAAGCCAAAAATGGACCCAGAACTAAGGAGTAATACGCCGGTGGCATTTTCTGATCCTCATGACTTGGTACCAACATTCCACTTGCAAATCCATTTTGTTCATGACAATGCAAAGTAAATGGTCTGGCGTAATCAGGTAGTGCTAGCGAGTATGGGGGAAGTTCGATCTTATTTAACTTTTAACAATTGATTTTTGGCTCCACCAGGTCACTGCAGAGGTTCGGTGGTATATTTTCGGGCATGTTCTTGTAAAGATGTTGCTATTTCAGTGTAGCTGAGTCCAATGTCTATTGTACCCGTCCATCTCCAAAAAACGGACGTACCTGGGACGCAGTAACAGGGCAGAGAAAATTATGGATTGATTCAACTCGTGCAGAAGACACGCTGTAGCTTGTAAGCAGAGATGTAGTGATCAAGGTATCACACTCAGGCAAGACAAAACTGCAACTTCCCCTTTTAGGCCTTGTGCCCTTTATAGGCCAGTTCAGTGAAGAGGTAGATAGATTTCTCCTAACAATGATCTGCAGTAAGAAATATGAAAAGTAAATCATCTACATTTTGAATTAACGCAGAACCCTTGGAAAACCAATGTGTCTAAATCCTTTTTTCAGGTTTAGAAAAAGATGAAGGTAGACTCTGTAAATTCTTGAGGGAGGCAGGTCCACAAATGGCAAGACCCTCCGATTGTGAATTAGAAGAAATAGTGACTCAACTCATGTAAGGGAATGCAGAAAAAAGCTGGACACAAAGATCAACTATTGTAAACCACTGCACATTTGTAGCGTTCCAAGAAAGGATGGTGGCATCTTTGGGGATTACTGGACAACTTGAAATAAGCAGTTTATGAATTGCCCTGAATTCTAAGCTGAACCTTTAAACACTATTTTTCTCCCCTTGCACATCGGGAGAATCGGAGTATTATGTCTACTGGCAATAGGTTCCAAAAAAGCCTACTAAATCGAATCTTCTATTGTATTGCAGATCCTCTTCTTCACCTGGAGTTTAAATGAGTAATGAGGCATTATCTTGTTTCCATCATGATCAAATACTCCTGTGTATTACAGTATTAATGTTTACGCATATGATCATGAAAATACCAACTTTTTTTAATGAAGTATGGTTGTCGTTTTACAGAGGTTTGGAATTTCCAGTAACTTTGAATATACTTGCTGATGTTCATGATTCAAAAAGACTGGAAGTCATGTTATTCAAAGTTGTTTATTTGCACATTTTGAGGAGGTACAACCCTGCTTGCGAATCTGGCAATCGGAATTGGGACTTAAGGATAATAATTAACCTAGGCCCATATGTATCAAGCAAATTCGCATTCGCCAACCGCGAAATTCGCAGAATGTTGGCGTTTGCAAATGCGAATTTGCCAAATGGTATGTATTAAGGAAAATCTGGTGCAAAACAAGGAATCGCAAAATTTGCAATTGCTTATTTTGCAATTGCATTTAAGGAATTGCACATTTAGCGATTCCTTAAATGCAATGTATGAAGCAAAGAAAATGCAAATTGTCCTTAAGGAATCGCAAATTACCACCAACTTCAAGTTGGTGGTAATTTGCGAATTCCTTGAAAAATGCAAATTTTTTCATTTTTCAAAGTGCCATGTGACGCACATACATGCCCTCAGGGCATGTATGTGTGCCACATGTGCACCCATGCTTATTTCAGGGGTGCAACAGAGTGTCCTTTGGACACCCCTGCACCCTTGAAATTATTCTCAATTTGCAAGTTGTGAATAACTTCCCATTCATTCCTATGGGCCTCCTGGCCCATAGAAATGAATGGGAAGTATTCCTTAATTGCGATTCGCAGTTTGCAAATCGTAATTAAGGAATTCTAAGAATTCGCAAAAAATTTGCGAATTTGTACATACATCCCTATTTGCGATTCTGAAATAGCGATTCCTAAAAAATCGCTATTTCAGAATCGCAAATCAGGTTGATGATACATATGGCACCTAGCGTTCACACTAGGTTAACATTGCCTATATTTTGTGTCCACACTTATTTCTGTGTTTTACTGTTTTGCCTAAAGATTGTGATCAACACTTTGCCCTCCCTTCCAGCCCATGGCCGCCTCTTTTCCACACTCATTCTCTGCCATTCACCCAACCCACTGGCAGAATGGTCCACTCCTAGCTCATACGTCCAGCAGTTCAAGGGTACAGGGTGTATTTTTTAAATCCACCAGCAATTGTAGATTCATGTGATAATATTGCCTGTATATTGCATTTGCATGTGCTACTTTGATTCATTGCTGAATATCCTCTTCTATCTACTTGTCAAAACGATTGCGTTGCACTTGTCAAAACCTCTGCTTTTCCCTTTCTCATCCCAATCTCCTACACTTGCCCATTCTCCTACAAAGCAAACAGCACTGTCCAATGGCTTAGCAAAGAGAGAGACTCACCTGTGCCTCCTTTCTGTTTTACGCATGAGCTACATGCAAATGATTGCGTTCTTGACTTGTCAGGTCAGTGGGCCAACCCCTATGGCCGGGATGCCTGTCACCCCCTCCCAACACAATCCCCAAGGATGGGAAGACGGACGCAGTTCTGAACTTTTGGAAGGCGGGAGGGAGTCACCCTCCCGGCCGTATTTATTAAAATATGAAACAAAATTAAAACATTAAAATAACAGTTTCATATCATGTACAATTTTCATTCATTACATTTCAATGAAGACATGTTCTTTGGCTAACCTTAACAAATCTCTAGTACAAAGGTTTTCCTAGCCGAGTCAAACATCCTGCAAATGCATACTTTCGGAATTAAAATTGTACATCCTAGCATTACGGGCCAACGGCAAGGTCGCAACCGGTGTCAGATCCCTACTACCAGACTCTCCCCCTCACAATGTGAGGGCGGGCGCGCAGAGGACTGTACCTCTGTGCCAACTCCAATTTCCCTTGTCTTGAGGGGGCCCCCTATTTAACTCGACGCCATCTTAAGGGTCGTCCGAGGACTCGTGTGAGGTGTCTGTAGAAGGTAGCGTGGACCCCCCTCCCACCCCACACAGTCTATCACATCCGCCGTCGCGGATATCCGGGCCCCGGGAAATTCGTAGGAGGGGCACCGTGGCCGCCTCCTCCCCTGGAAGGGGCCAATGGCCGTCTTCCCTTAGGCGACCCACACTTAGTGGGTACCGCCTCCCCGTGTGAGGGGCCAATGGCCGCCTCCCCCCGGGCGCTCCCATCCAGAGTGGGTGGCGCCCCCCCCTAGGGACCTTGAAATTACTGCTCACAGATCATGACCTTACCGCCCGACCAAAATAAATACGACATTTGTTTACCTACTAAGGGAGAAATTATACTGTACCTTGCGACATTAGTCTCCACTACTAGACATTTTATCACGTCATTAAACTTAGACCGTTATCATTCGCTAAACCAGGTATGAAGATGTTATCAAGGAAATCACTTTATTGCAGTACCAACATTGTCCTGTTATCAATCGCTATATAACGGAAAAAAGATATCATCAAAGCAAATCACTTTATTGCAGTACTAACATTGCCATAAGGGGCCGGTGGGTGGGTCAAAATTGCTCCTTGTTCCATCGAGGGCTCACGTGCAATGAGTGGGTGCAGCTTCCAAGCACAGGAACAAGAGGACGCTTCTTCGGATCCTGCTCTCTTTATTCCGCTTCGGGAGGGCGTGTACCCTCCTCCGGTACGCCTACTGGGCGTGTCCAACGGTGTAGGTGTCTAGGACAACCCCTCCTGGGCGGGAAAAGGCGCGCCCCGGCTACGCCACTTCGGGCATACCAGCCGTGACACGCCCCCCGCCCAAAATGGTTTCCCGTGGGGATCCGGGCCCCCTACCATACGTTCGGGGGGACCGAGTGGTCGCCCCTTTCCATATGGCCGGGATGCCTGTCACCCCCTCCCAACACAATCCTCAAGGATGGGAAGACGGACGCAGTTCTGAACTTTTGGAAGGCGGGACGGAGTCACCCTCCCGGCCGTATTTATTAAAATATGAAACAAAATTAAAACATTAAAATAACAGTTTCATATCATGTACAATTTTCATTCATTACATTTCGATGAAGACATGTTCTTTGGCTAACCTTAACAAATCTCTAGTACAAAGGTTTTCCTAGCCGAGTCTAACATCCTGCAAATGCATACTTTCGGAATTAAAATTGTACATCCTAGCATTATGGGCCAACGGCAAGGTCGCAACCGGTGTCAGATCCCTACTACCAGACTCTTCCCCTCACGATGTGAGGGCGGGCGCGCTGAGGACTGTACCTCTGTGCCAACTCCAATTTCCCTTGTCTTGAGGGGGCCCCCTATTTAACTCGACGCCATCTTAAGGGTCGTCCGAGGACTCGTGTGAGGTGTCTGTAGAAGGTAGCGTGGACCCCCCTCCCACCCCACACAGTCTATCACATCCGCCGTCGCGGATATCCGGGCCCCGGGAAATTCGTAGGAGGGGCACCGTGGCCGCCTCCTCCCCTGGAAGGGGCCAATGGCCATCTTCCCTTAGGCGACCCACACTTAGTGGGTACCGCCTCCCCGTGTGAGGGGCCAATGGCCGCCTCCCCCTGGGCGCTCCCATCCAGAGTGGGTGGCGCCCCCCCCCTTGGGACCTTGAAATTACTGCTCACCGATCATGACCTTACCGCCACAGGCCGGATAGTTGACCGGCTATCCGGCCCCCCCACAACTCCTACTAAAGGTCATGCTTTTACAAACCCTTTAACCATGCTACGAAGTCTCCTATGAGTAAGACATTCCCCTCCCGGGACAAATGGACCCCATCATCGAGATACATGTGGTCCCCCCGAATACATCCATGCGGAATACAGTGCAACTGCGCCGTGCGAAACAACCTACCAAGTTTGTTATTGACCTTTTTCACTGAATGGTTCAGAGCTGACACAGAGAGGCCCCCCCGCCACACCTTCCTGGGAATCATGTGGGACCATGCTATCGTGCACCCCGGGATCCTTCTTGCCAGCCAGCTAACATTAGATAGAACTCGCTCGAGTAGTACTCGCCGACCGAGTGTCACCAAGTCATTGCCCCCCAGATGTACTATGATCACAGATGGCGGTGACCTCAGCCGCCCTAACAGTTCCTCAATAAAACATTGAAACTGGTCAATACAGAGCCCGCCCCTTCCGTGGAAGGTCACCCTGTACCCGTATTCCCCAGCTGCGTGAATCACGTCACCTGCTTTGAATACGTCCCCGGCCCGCCTAACGTATGAGTGGCCCACGACCCACACCACTCTCTCCTCAGCCGGTGATCTCTGACCGCTGATCCCCAGGTGCCGGGTCGACTGCACAGTCCGCCCCGCATTGCATGCTCGCGAAACTGAAAATCAAACAGAAGACAAGAGGCGTGAGTGCATGACATTGACTTTACAACATGTGCAATCGCACATACCTCTTATAACAGTTCGAGGACCATCGTCCCAGTTGTTTCACCTTCTCAACACTCTGACCCCCGGCTGTAGCCTCTGTAGCAGCCCCTATCCTAAAGGAATGGGTCCCAAAATCGCCCGGGTCCAAGCCCGCTGCTGCAATTGCCATTGTTAGCACCCTCTGAAACTGAAACCTCGTCAGCGGGGTGGCGTCGACATGTCTCAGCAAGCTTCCCCCCCATGTATCCGCCCTTTGCGCCAAATATTGCTCAACGCACTTCACCAGGCACATGGGGGACCCTCGCATGCGCTGGACAATCACACTGTCGCCCATAGCACACTGTTCGGTCTTGGACCTAGTTATTGTGACCACCATTGAATCACCCTTAATCAGAATGTGATCCCGACACAGACCCCCCTCCACATCGTTCTTATTCCTTGCTACCAGTTCGCTCACTCGCATAGCCCCATGGAATGCTAATGCAAAAGCGGCCCGCAACAGCACTGCCTCGAACTGGGAGGAACATGTCGTAGGGAGTATCGCCATTAGCAGGGACAGCCTTTCTAACCCAATCGGGTGCCTCTCGTCTGCTCTACGACCCTCGAGGCGTTGCCAACCACGAAGGGCTCTCTTAACCAAAAAGGACGATGTCGGGTCCTTGATACCATGCGCCTGCGCCATGAATGAAATGGCGGCCCGGTGCCTATTGGCAGTTGCCGCTGATCGGCCTTCACTGTGCAGTGCTACTAGAAACTTCAGGACATAATCCTCCTGACCCCAATTGTCCCCCGCTGCCGGACCCAAAAATGCACAATAGGAATGAAACGCTCCTTCGTATGCCTTCCTTGTCCTGGGGGCTAAGCTTGCTGCCATGAGGTCTTGTAATCCGGGGCACCGAGTAGCCAGAGTGCTTTGGGGAATGGTGCTGCTGCTAGGTCCGCGGAAGGTAGATAACCCCTGAAAGCCTGCATGTGTGAACGAGAGAGTGCATCAGCCGCCTGGTTCAGTACTCCTGGCACATGCTTCGCCCTGAATTGTACGTTCAGATTCATGCAAAGTAGTACAATTTCTTTCAGTAATCTCAATATCCACTTGCAGCGTGCTGCCTGATTATTTATACATTCAACTACAGTCATATTATCGGACCAAAACACCACAGAGCGATCTCTGAACCCCTCCGGCCATGCCTTCAGAGCCACAAAAATGGGGAACAAGTCGAGAAATCCGATGTTACCTGTGAGACCGCTGGTGTGCCACCACATCGGCCATGCCTGCGCCGACCATCTATTACCAAAGATGGCGCCAAATCCCACGCTCCCAGCCGAGTCGGTCCACAAACCCAGCTCGTCCGAAGACGCTGGTGGCTTGTTCCACACCACTCGACCGTTGAAGTCCGCCAGGAACGCCAACCAGATGCGCATATCCTGGCAAACCTCTGCCGACAGTCTTGTGCGGTGGTGTCCTTCCTTGAGACCAACCATGGCTTGTGCAATAGAGCGGGAAAAGGGGCGGGCCATTGGTATCACTCTTAGGGCAAAGTTAAGCTGGCCCACTGCTTGCTGTAACTGATGAAGAGTAACTTTCTCTTTGCTAAGGCACAGTTCCAGGGAAGCCCTGAATTTCGCCACTTTCTCTACTGGCAAACGGAAACATCCCTCCACAGAATCGAGCTCAATTCCAAGAAACTCGAGTGAAGTAGACGGCCCAATCGTCTTACCTGGTGCCAATGGCACCCCAAACCTCCTCATGAGAGTGCAAAATTCATGTAAGGCCTGCGCACATTTTGTGTCGCCGGCAGCCCCCAAGAAAAGAAAATCATCAAGGTAATGCATAACCTGGCTATGACCAGTGGCTTTGGTAAATGCCCATTCCAGAAAACAGCTGAATTTCTCAAAAAAAGCACAAGAGATATAGCAACCCATTGGCATACATCTATCCATGTAGTACTGGCCCTGAAACACAAAGCCTAACAGACGCTGATCCCGTGGGTGTACCAGGAGCAACCAGAACGCTGACTCGATATCTGACTTCGCCATCAGCGCTCCGTGCCCCAGGCGATTCAAAATGGCGACAGCATCATCGAATGAAGCATACCGCACCAAACAAAATCCTGGGTCAATCGCATTGTTCACTGAAAGACCCCTTGGCGCTGATAGGTTATGGATCAGCCTAAATTCCCCCGGGTCCTTCTTGGGGACTACTCCCAACGGGGAACAGACGAAATCAGCCACTGGCGGGTGCCTATATGGGCCCGCAACCCGGCCTAGGGCAACCTCCTTTGCTATCTTTCTCTCAACCACCGCTGGATTATGCTGAGCCGACAGTTGGTTTCTACAAATTGTTTCCCCACAAAAATCCCCCGCCGGGATGTGGAAACCATATATGAAGCCGTTCCTCAACACCCCAGCGGAGACATGATCAGGGTATTCGTTTAGCCAGGGGATCATTGCCATGATATCAACGGGGGTAGGTAGTGATACACCATGGCCCCCCTCAGACCTGTTTGGCCCCTCCTCTACCCCCCGTATCACCATTCTTGGCTCTGCACGAACTCTCGGGGTGTGAAGAATTTCCGCAACCCGCACACACATGTCTGAACTTACATGTCCCTTGTGGCCTTGTGCAATTGCCCCTGTTAAAATTCCAACAGACCCCTTTCTTACCCCCATTCCCACCATTCCTTGGTTGGTGGTCGCCAGCGGGGCCCGCTCGAAAGGGCGCCGCAGGCTGATGGCGGGAAGGCCCGACCCATTTCCGCCAAGCGAGGACGACTTCGTCGCGCCCGGCAGGAGCTGCTTCTGCCAAGAGATCGAGTTGAGACAATCCTACGTCAGAGATGAATCGTACTCCTTGGCCTTACGAAACTTCATATCGTAACCCATCCACTCATTGCCCTCATACGTTTCATAAAAATCCATTATTCGTGCCTGATAGCAGGTCAATTCGGACAAAACCTCGGGCTTACGTTCCCCAATAATTGCAGAAAACATCGCAAAGGCCTAGGCCCAATTTGAGATTGTCTCATCAACCCTGAATCCCGCCATTTTGGCTCGCCATACACTCGGGTGCCACAAATCCTTTTGTGTCTTAACAAACTCCATCTCGCAATGATCAGTCAGCAGAGAAAACATATTCACATACTTATCAGCCCATATCCTTTCTTTTGTGGCCAACGGTATATGTTGGACCACCTTCTCCCTTCTTGAGGGCAAAGACCCCTCCCTTGCCATTGGCAATGCCTGCTTACCCGGCTCCGTTGCTGTTCCCGCTGTTTTTTCGACACCAGCTGCCGGTCCGTCCGAGGTCACCTGTGGGGGGACAAGAGGGACATTCGCCTTCGTGGCATCTCGCGACTGCCGCAACTGCTGCATTAGTAACTTGGCCTCTTCGGCCGTATCTCTCGGTGCCGTAGCACCCCCCTTTCTGCCAAGCCATGCGGCCAACTGAGCAGCTAATTCCGGAGGCATGTCCTCCTCACTGGCGGGCGTAACAACAACCGGAATCGGTTGACCCGCGTCTGCGATCGGTACCGGGGCCTCGACTGGGATGACCGGGCTTGCCGGGGGTAACTCGGGGACCGGGACCTCCTCCCCTGCCGTCCTATTCCTGGCCCTTTTACCCCTCCCCGTGGGGACAACTCCCGGCAATGCCGGGCCTATAACCTTCTTCGGTTTCCCCGTATTGCTCATCGCTGCCATCTGCTTTTTCATACTTGCCATATCCTTTATCAGCATGCGAAGCATTATGATCAGTCCCAGACTTCTTTCCCGCCTTTTTGCCAGGCATTGTTGATGGTTATCGACCTTCGTTGCTCAACACGATCCTGGACCCTTAGGCTCGAAATCGCTGAAAGAGAAACACACAAAATTACAAGTTCTCAAAATTGCTCCTTGTTCCGTCGAGGGCTCACATGCAACGAGTGGGTGCAGCTTCCAAGCACAGGAACAAGAGGACGCTTCTTCGGATCCTGCTCTCTTTATTCCGCTTCGGGAGGGCGTGTACCCTCCTCCGGTACGCCTACTGGGCGTGTCCACAGTGTAGGTGTCTAGGACAACCCCTCCTGGGCGGGAAAAGGCGTGCCCCGGCTACGCCACTTCGGGCATACCAGCCGTGACACGCCCCCCGCCCAAAATGGTTTCCCGGGGGGATCCGGGCCCCCTACCATACGTTCGGGGGGACCGAGTGGTCGCCCCTTTCCATTTGTCTGTAGTGGTTTATTGGGAAAATCCATTAAGATATGTAGCATTGTATTGCCCGTATTTTGCATCAACAGGCGTTTGTGTTTTTGTTTGTTCGGCACTGTCCTTCATACTTGCCCTGTGCTTTGCTCTCTTTCTTCCTAACGTGCTTCTATCGGCCTCTCTGAGAAATGTCAAGCATCGTATCTTATTATCTTAGTGTAGGGAGAGACACATCGATGTCATAATTCTTTGTGCCATGACCATAGGCACTGGCAGGTAGCTCTTGCATACCTGGCTTATAAGATCAGCAGGCCAAGGCCAGGGCCAGTTTGTGGGTCGCTTGCTTAGAGAATCAATGAGAAATGTCAGTGTTGTGGGACAGGATGGCCTGCATTTGGATCAACAGATCTTTTTGTGGTGTCCTAGCAAAGGCCCTGCTATGCCCAACTATTGTAACCTGTACTTTGTCCTCTCTCCTCTCTTCCTGACTTTCATATCCTGCTCAATATGGGACTTGACCAGGCCTTGGTTAACCTTCTGGTGGACTTACATTCTGGCCTACTGGCTTCCGTTCGGGTTACTGCTGACGGGCGCTGTTCAAGCCACTCTAACTCAGAGAGGGGTGTCAGGCAAGGGTGTATCCTGGCCCCCCTTCTTTTTACGGTATATATGAATGCCTTGGAACCGGCATTAAAGGAGGCAACTCTTGACATACCGCATGTAGGGGAACTTGATATTCCAGTTCTCCTTTACGCGGATGACGCTGTCCTTCTTTCACGGACGGGGGTTTGATTACAACGGCTGCTAGACGTCTTTGGGAACTTTATGAGGTCCTTGGATCTTAAAATGAATGCAAAAAAGTCACAAGTTATGATCATGGGGAGGAGTTCTAGGAAGAAACAAGTTAAAACCTTTTTTTGTGGTGAGGAAGAACTCTGCAGAGTGCCTATATTCCCTTATCTGGGGTTCACCTTTGATGAGAGAGGGAACTGGGGCCCGCAACTTAAAAATAGAAACATTGCCTTTGCAAGAACAACTTCTGCACTTCAGGGCTTCACAAAAAAACTGGGGGCAAGGCTTATAGAAGCAATAATGAAGATTTACAAAGGTAAATGCCTTGTAGTTGCCACATATGGTAGCTCAATATGGGGATACAGTGCCCCAGATTGCTTACAGGTGACTGAAAATAAATGTATGAGATCTGTCCTAACAGTGCCACAGTCCACTCCCTCATATACCATCCATTCTGAACTGGGAGCAGGCTTCATTTCTGACATGATAAAAATGGCTCCTTTAATATGCTGGATGAAGACCTGGTCGAACCAGGAAATCTCCTTGAACCATATTATCATGAAACATTGTCTCCTATTAGAAAATGTCAGCAAGATTCGGTGGCTGACATATATTAAAAACAGTTTTTATAAACTAGGGAGAGCGGAGCTATTCTCCTCACCAGAGTTAATAACATCTAAGGATATTATACAAATTAAGGGTGCCATGTTACAGATGCTGACACTGGAGAGAGAGGAAATAGAACTTAGAAAACCCACTGTAAGGGCTAACCTCATTGTTGCTAACTTACCAGGACCCGAACTTTACCTTAATATGGTGAACCGTCCCTACCACAGGTTCCTTCTAACCCGCTTTCGCTTTAATCTGATCCACCTGAATTTAGGCCATTTCCCTAATTGGAGTCCCCCGGAAAATGCAATGCCTTGTAGCTGCGACAACCTTTCCACTCAGAACACAATGCATTTCCTGATGATCTGTGGACATTATATGGAATTAAGGATGACATTTTTGGTTCCTATACTTAAAGAGGCAGGGTTCTTGCTCTCTTGTATCTACAATTATTAAAGAGCCACCGTATTATCTTTCATGTTGCTAGTTTTTTTAAGTGGGTGCTGCCCGGATCAGGAAAAGGATTAACTGTACCTAAATGAACTTGGATGTGGTAAATTAGAATAATGCTAGTTTATCCTGTAAAAGTGATAGTGAGGGTAACTAAATTGGTTGATGGTTTTATCTTTCTTACTGTGATTTTATGAAATTTTATGAAATCCTTTGGTAATTTCTAAATGGCTATATATTTTTTATTCTATTTGTGTAAATAATGCATATTTTGTACAGTACCGTTGTCTTTTTATGATATTGATTTATCGAAATAAAGTATTCTGACTGACTGACTGACTTTCATACCCAGCTAGTTAGGGCTCGGTAGATATGGCCAGAATCCCTTCTTCTTCTCTAGCCATCCTTTATGGACACCATAGATCTTATATCCTTCACTTGTGCATTTTCTTAGGTTGCTCCTCTAGTTTGTCATCAAAGAACACATATCCATGCACAATGTGACAAGTACATTCCTTTGGGTTGTTTTATTTTTCTTCTGGCTATACATGATAGAACACATAGCCTACTCCACATAACAAGCACATTCCAGTGGAAGCTCCCCTGTTACTCATGGGTGGGCTCCATAGAGAGTATATCCTGGGTGTTTTCTACCATTTTATTTTAATGGATTTCTTCTCTGTCTTCTCTGGGCAGAACTCCTGAGTAAATTCTTTAGAACCTTTACACTCACTGCTCATGACCAGTTCTCTCCTATGGGTTGCTCCAGGATGTACTTTATAGCACATTAACCCTGACTGGCTGGTTCCAATAGATTCCTGTGGTTTTCTCCTCTGTACCTCCTGCGTGCTTTCTATAGGTCATACATACTGGCTCCCTGAAGCCAGTCCATTCCTATGGCTTTCTCCGCCATTACTCCTGGGTTGACATTTGGGCATAGACTGGCTGCCTGCAGTCAGTGCATTTGTATAGATTGCTCCCCTAATGCTCCTTGTTGGACCTCTATTGCTCCTTGGTGGACATTATGAAGTGTTTAGCCTTGCGGCTAGTCTCCAGAATCTTAATCAATGTTCATCCTGCATTTATCATTGGTATACTCTTTAGGACATATACCCTGACTGCTTCACAGCAGTGCATTATTGTGAGTTATTCATCCTTCACTCTTGCGTGGATATCTGCTACATCTGGATGGAATTCATGGAAGGATTAATTGACTACCTGTAACCAGTGAATTCCTGTTTGCGCTCCTCTCTCACTACTGGCTAGTCTGTAGAGCATCAGCCTGTGTGCCTGTAACTAGTTCATATCTCTGGTTTGCTCCTCTGTCATTCTACCAACACAAGAAGAAAAAGCTATTTCCTCTAGTGGTTATTTGGCAAAACCATATGTGCAGCTATGTCTTACTCAATTTCTTTTCAGTCTAGACATGAGCAGAGTAACACAATGGCAGCTACTGCATACCTTTCCCATCATGCATGGCATTCCTATACATGCCACACTTCTAACCTACATTATTCCAACCAGACAACAATGAATAAATATAACATTCAGTCATTCTATAAGTTATTTGTCCTCATATGTCTACTCTCTTAAGTGTAATGACCAATATCAGGATGAGAGCATCATTCTGGTCATTAAGTGCTACATCAAAGCAATTTCCACATAGGATACGAGGCAAGTTAACACTTCGAGCCAAACACTTCAGATAATGTATCACATTAGATGTCCACTAAAGCACAACAATGCCTCATCAGCGTTATGAATCAATATATAAACGCAACTACAATTCCATTAAGTGTCAATCAATCAATGCAACCTAATTTCGATCATTATTAGGTAAGATCATAAAAGTACATAAACAGTAAATTTAAAAAGGTAATTCACATAGGTAGAATACGATACTTATTTCATTTCAGTTCTTTTCAATATATGGATTCTAAAAACTGCCAGATCAAATTTGAATTAAGATACAATGTAAAATTAAATAAATGTCCATAATTTCCATAAAAAATTATAGTCCCAAGAACTTCCTTTTGTTTATGCAGGCCCAATGAAATCGAGCTAGCAAGAAACACACTAAGTAATTGGGTAATGTTTTTAAGAAAAATAGTGCAACCCTACATTGAACAAAGAGATGGCTCTTTAAAATTGGTACAATATACTTTTCCTTTCCTTGAGATAATAAACACAGAAAAACAGGATGTGAAGGTCTGTTTGGGCAGAAGGCTTGTCACTGGGGCAATTAATCAGGTCTTAGTGGTTAAATATTTTCGATGGAAACCCTAACATTAGTGGGATCAAATTTAACCAAAACCGCAATAATATGAATTTATGGTGTGGTGTTGTGACCTCCTCTAAGTAAGGCTATCCACCTTCCCAAATAGACAAAAATGGTTGGTAGGCCAGGATATACTGCTTCCTGTGGTTGTTCTCCTTGCAAGTATACTGGGCCTTCAGCATAAAAGTGTTCACCAATCTTTGCTTTGACATTAGCCTACAAGCCATTGGGTCCGTGAACAGAACTTTCAACCCCAGCTCAGTCAGTTCTTGCTCAACATAGTTTATCCATCTTATTCTTTTATAGTTCTCTAATCTTCGTGTCAGTTCACTTCATTCCGTTGGGGTATGGTGGGTGGGGCCGTAGAGTCAGTGGTGGTGTGTTCCAATAAGGAGATTTGTAAGGGTGCCCATATATCCGTGGTTGGGAGGAGGGGGTAGGAGTTCCGCATAAGTGTGTAATTGTTCTTGGCAATAGATTAGGTCTTGAAGCCAATCCTTACATTTTGATGCCCTCCTGCTTCCCCATCTGCAAGCAACCCTTCTCTTTGCAAGGAGAAGTGCAAGGGATGTGTATTTGCGGATTTTGGCAGCTATAAGTTCAGTGTATCCTAATAGTGTGGTCAAGGGGTCATTGGGAACATGCAGTCCTGTCATGTGGTCCAATGTCGCGAGTACCTCCGTCCAGAAGCGGCAAACGGGCTGACAATCCCAGGTGATGTGTTGAAAGTCAGCGCCCTCACTGCCGCAGCAGTCTCATCTGTCATTATCGCGAATACGTAGTTGACGTAGTCACGCTGGCGTGTAGTAGAGGCGATGGACATATTTATAGTGAATGATTCGAAATTTGCTGTTTGCAGAGATATCTCCCATTAGTCTGCAGCAAAAGGACCACTGTTCGTTATTTATGGGATGCCCCTATTCCTCCTCCCACCTGCCCTTAGCGGGGGGGGGGGGGGTCATATTCTCTGTTGTTCTGTATTGTGCGGTATAGGAGTGATATCACGTGGGAGGGAGCGGTTTGTTGTAGATCGACATGTAGAGGGGAAATGGTTGGGGGCTTCTGTGAGAAGCAGGGATTAGGGCTTTCACGTCTTTATGCATCCTAACATAGTAGACGCGCTCTAAGGGAGAGGGAATTGTGGAGCCAAAGAATTCCTCGCTCGTGCGGAATTTGCCTCCACCGTAAACTTGTCCCCAGGTGTGTGTATCGACAGCTTTCGGAGGAGTCTGCGACAGCCGCCTTCTTGTGTAACTGGGATATCCTGCCTACTGGACAGGAGTAGAAGGGGGGAGTACAGCATAACGCATTGTGTAAGGTTAGCTAGGTCTTGCCATGCGCTGGTGGTGCACTGTACAGTGGTGGAGGCAAGCCGCCTCGGGACTGTAGGGGTGCATGGTTGGCAGTGCATGGGGTCGTGGTCATATATCCATCCTCAAATGGAATATAGGGAGGGGGTTTATCCAATGCGAGACAACATGGGCTTGGGCACAGCTAAAGTATAACTCCAGGTCCGGTATTTCGAATCCACCTTCGCAGAAGGGTCGCGTGAGGGTGTCCCACCGAAGTCTGGCTAGTTTTTCTCCCCAAGTGAATTTTATGGGTTGGCTTTTAATGGTCGAGAAAAAGTGGCAACTGGGGGCGTAGGGAATATTGATGTAGATATAATAGTTTGGGCAGTATTACCATTTTTATAAAAATTGGCTCTGCCTGTTGTGGGAGATTACAATACCAAGGTAAGTGAGTGTATCATCTCACCACTTTAGGGGATACTCCAGTTCGAATCAGGGAATGGAGTCAGTGAGGGGATAGATTTGGGATTTTCCACAATTGATATTACCCCAGAGAGTCGTCCAAAAAGGATGAATAGTCTGAGAATGGGGTTCAAGCGTTCATGTGGGTTTCGTAAATAAAGGGTGATATCATCTGCATATAAAGAAATTAATATTTACCTTCTCAGTAGATGATGGCATGGTGGCAGAAGTGTTGGTGGACCTTGGCGGTGAAGGGTTCGATGTCTAGGGCAAACAGGAGGGGAGATAGGGGGCACCCCTGTCTGGTGCCTCGGGCTATTGTGACAGTGGATGAGCACTTGCCATTGATCAGCACTGTAGCATATAGGCCAGTGTATAAGATTAATCCAGGCTAAGCATGGGCGAATTTTGCGAATCTGGTGTTCGCGAATTTTGCGAATTTGCGAACTTGCAATCCGCAAAATCCGCGAATTCTCGCGAATTTGCTGATTTTCTTTTTTGTTCGCAAGGATTTCTGACAGTTTGCAAGGATTTCTGACAGTTCGCAAGGGTTTTGTACCAGTTCGCAATTGCGAACTTACATGTCGGCTCGCAACGGTCACGATTATGTTGTTTCTACGTCTGGTTCATCATCAGAGGTTCCCAGCACCCTGTGTTTCACCCCTGCCACCCTCTGTTTCACCCATGCCACCCTCTGGTACATCAATGCCACCCTCTGGTTCATCATCACTGTAGATTATGGGGGGAAAAAGCAAGCACACCTGCCTGCTTCAACTGACATGAATTAATTTGGGGTTGATTTATTAATGTGTCACTGTTTTAAAATTCCAGTCTGGCACCTGCTTCCTTATCTGTAATTTGCTTTCTGTTGCAGTGCAATTTTTTTCCCACGACCTTTGTGGCCTACTTGTAGCTATTCTATGAGCCTGCTGTGTGGGTCAGAGCAGGGTCATACAATTGTTGCAACTAGCAACTGAACTCTTGAGGGGCCCTTGTCAGGAAGCACTACAGGGAACGGTTACTAATGATGAGTTTGAACTTTTGAACCTGCTTTCACTTTTGCAAAACTCGTTTTTCTGCAGAACAGCATTACAGCAACTGTAATGCCCCACCAAGCTTATATGAGAAAGTTGATTTCTAATCCAAAAGTTATCCAAAGAAAATCAAAAGGCCTCAAATCCAAAAAAGTGCAGGCAAATGTCAACCTGAGGAGTTATTCTGATAAAAATCATCATTTTCAGAAGGTCTATGCTGCTTGCTAGTAGATTTCTTGTGCAGAATTGCACAATTTTTGTAATTTCGTGAGTGCGAGATTGTTGCTGCCCGCCGCACCTACATGTTCACAATTGCGAACTTACACCGCACGCCGCAAAATTGTATCACCAAGAAAAAAAATCCGCTGTGTGCGAATTTGCGGATTTTCTGTAAATTCGTGAGCGTTCGCGGATTGCGAATTTACCGAAAATCCGCAAAATCCGCAAGCGTAACGGATTTTCCGCCCATGCTTAATCCAGGCCAGGAATGGGAGAGGGAATCTCATGTGCTGTCGTACAAAGACTAGATTGTCCCATTCCAGGGAGTCAAATGCCTTAGTGGCGTCTAGAGAAATTGCGTCTGCGTTCGTGTCAGGGTCGATGTTATGTAGGAGCGCAAAGAGGGTGTGCAAATTATGGGAGGTGCCCCTGGTCGGCACAAAACCCAACTGGTCGATTTTACACAAGCGATACAAGAGGCCCGCCGTAAGTTCACAGCAGTGAAGAAGAAGCTTCAAGCACAGGACATATCGTATGCCATGATGTACCCTGCGAAACTACAGATTAACTATCTTGGAAAGCAACATTTCTTTACTACTCCTCAACAGGTGGAAGATTACCTCCGGCAGACACGCTGTGCAGCGGCCCAGGAGACGGCATCACGCAGGAGATCCAGATCACATTCCCCCTTGTTGGACCAAGGATGAGAACATTATCCTTCAATATACTGGGCACAGGACTGACATAGCATAGTGCTTTCCTGAGAACTTCTCCGAGTTGGTGATGTATTATGTTTGTTCATAGATATGTTAACATTTCCGCCCAGGCACTCACCTCTGTCCCGCTGATGCAGCCCGCTTAATTCAGTGGTGAAGCAGGTGGGTGAAATAGGGAGGTTGAGCGGGCATGGTGTGAGCCCCTAGTGACACTCGCACGAGGGCGAACTTCTTTAATTGATTTTACGTTTGGGTGTAGGGAGGGGGCTGTTTGATCACAGAGTTGGGGTGTGGGAGGGAGTAACTGCTTAGCATTTTGGTGGGAATCGGAGTGGAAGGGGAATGGGGGTATCAATGGAAAAATGACACACAGGACACAGTTGAGAAGCGAAAACTGCACACATTTGTGCAGAAACTACAAAACTAAATGGAATGGCAGACACCACAGGTAATGGGAATAAACTAATGTTATATCGTGGAACGTGAGGGGATTGAAAAACCCGTGAAAAAAGATACAGGTACTAGGATATCTATATCGACATCATGTCAAGGTGGCCCTGCTGCAGGAAACTCACACCCTAGCAGCACACCCCAATTTGCAACTAAGTGGGCATCCCATAGATGCTTTGCATCCTACTCTGGATATTCCAGAGGGCTAGCCATTCTTATTAGACGCGGGGTGCAGTTTGTACTGGGCGGGAAAGAGATGGATGTCAATGGGAGATACTGCCTGCTTTGGGGCAGGCTGAACTCATGCGATGTAACCATTGCAAACTACTATGGATCCAACACGGATGATACACATACATTGCTCCTGTTAATCAGTAAAATCCAGATGATAGGCTCTAGATATGTCATATGGGAAGGGGATTTTAATACAGTAGTGAACCCACAATACGATCGATCTGACGCCTCTGCTGTGCACTATACCAATAGACTCTAATTACCTACTGGATGCATGGAGGTACAAGCATTCCACACAGAAGGAAGAGAAACACTATTCTGCAGTGCATATGACATGGGCCATGTTGGACTATCTGCTAGTGACAGTAGGCATGGGGCTCTGCCTTGAGAGGGCGACCCACCATGCCTGCACGTATTCAGACCACTCCCCTGTTTTAGCGACCTTACAAACCCCGATAGAACCCCCTACACTAATTAGCAACTTAACCCTCTACACCTACAAGATGTAGTGTTTAAGGCACAAATAGAGCAGGAAATCCAGGACTCCTTTACGAGGAATGTAGACTCGGTATCAAGTTTAACAACAGCATGGGAAGCATTTAAGGTTACAGCATGGGGGTGGTGCATTTCTAAAGGGGGGAATCCTTACGGATCCTCGCAGGGATTTACGCAGGCTGGAAGAGACATAGCAGGTGGAGTGGAAAGGAAGCTAAGAGGGCCAGACTGAGGGACAAAATGACGGAATATGAAGAATTGGCAGACCGGGAATGTAGATTTAGAGGGAAACCTTACATGGCATGGATCTATGGGGAGGGGCATCGTCCTTGGTAAATGCAGTGCGCCCTCCTAAATTTGCTAACTACATAGCAGAAATACATGATGAGCAGGGTCAGACACACAGGAACCTTCCAGAACAGATGAATACCTTTGTAGCGTATTATACAAAGCTCTATACCTCACAGAGAGGCCCCCCTCTGGACTTGCAAAGCTATTTCCAGGACACAGCATTGGCGTGGCTGGGGGACACCCAGCGCAAATTTTTAAATCTAGAATTGGAGGTGGACGAGATCACGGATACAATCATGCGCATGCAGTCAGGGAAAGCGCCAGGGTCCGATGGACGGCCGGTTGAATTTTACAAAGCCTATGTGACAATCCTTGCACCTATCCTGAAAGAGGTGTTTTATGAGCCGCTGGAGGAGGGGAGCCTGCCGAAAACCATGCAGGAAGCCCAAATAGTTTCTTTATTGAAACCCGGTAAACCCCCAACCAGTTGTGAGTCATATCGCCCCTTTCGCTCCTGAACTGCTACACTACAATCTTAGCAAAAGTACAGGCAACACGGCTTAATCTCCTATTAGAACGAAGGGTATTGCCTGATCAGGCAGGATTCGCCCCGAATCGAGCCACGTCCCACAACCTTAGGAGTCTCCTGGTGGTGTAGAAATATATTGACCCGAATAGCGCCGCAGTGGCCGTCTTTTTTGACGCCACCAAAGCGTTCGACTCAGTAGAATGGGACTACCTGATGGGGACTCTGAGGCACATGGGAATGCCAGACACATTTTTAAACTCGATACAACTGTTGTACAAGCAGCCACGGGCCACGGTGCTGCTAAATGGAGCCAGGTCTGATTCATTTGCCATAACTAGGGGCACGAGACAGGGGTCCCCGCTTTCCCCAATTTTATTTGCTCTGGCAATTGAACCCTTGGCAGCGAAACTGAGACAGCACCATAACCACAGAGCGCTTGTGTACCCAGATAGGCAGCTGCTCATCTCCTTATATGCGGACGACAAGACCCTGTATATCCATAAACCGCAGGACAATCTAAACCCAGTGCTGCGTGAAATCACTACATTTGGGGCTATATCTGGAGTGCAGGTAAATTGGGCCAAGTCCGCAGTCTTCACCCTGACGAACAAAACTGCTTAGCACCAGCTAGACTATCCTCTGGTGTGGGAGAGAGGAGAATTTAAATATCTGGGAATGTATGTCACCAGAGACAAAGAGGCTATAATGCGCACAAATTATGGACTGGCCATAGATAGGGTGACGGATAACATATCTAAGTGGATTAAGTTGCCCCTGTCAATAGCAGGACGAATATATTTAATCAAAATGACGATACTGCAATAATTTCTCTATTTGTTTATAAATATACCTTAGCACCCGGGCAGATTCTTTTTCAACACACTAAAGACGTAGCTCATACGGCTCATATGGGGGGAAAGCAAGCACTGTTGAGTTTGGCCACACTGATGTTACCGTATCATGAAGGGGATATGATGTCTCCAATTTTGAGCAATACTACTACTGCGCACAGCTCACTTCGCAGTTTATTGGTTCCACCTGCCCCCTTTCATGCCCCACCTTGCGGTGGAGGATGGGTATATGGCCCTGATTCCCCCAGAGGGATACTTGTTCACACAGACAAAAGAAAGAGAGAGGGACCCATCTACAGTAGACTGCACAGTGGCCGCATGGAGGTGGCTTGCACGTGATGGAGGGGTGCCACTGATGTACTCCCCTAGAGTGCCGCTGGGGCATCTCCCGCTCTTGACAGTCACAAATGAGGGGATATGCAGCAAAATGCTAGAAAAATTGCAGTATAGAATCTGGGTTGACCTGTACGTGGGGGGGCAATTCCGCACGAAAGAACAATTCTTTGGGGAGCAGGAACCCACATTCATGGATACGTTTATATACACCCGACTCAGACAGAGTGTGAGAGCCAAAACCCCGGAATTCCAGACGGAGCATGACATATTTGCACCCCCGCACCTGATCTTGCAAGCCAAAGCCCCTAAGCATACCATAACCTTGCTGTATAAACAAGTGAAAAGTGCACCCCCCCTCATCTCGTGAGAACCAGGAGGGAATGGGATAACAACCTTGACAATCCCCTAACAGACGAACAATGGAAAGCGTGCTGTATTCAGACAGAAGCTGTCACCAGCAACAGCAGGCTACGTTTACTGCACTATACATTTTTGCATAGGCTTTATCATACCCCAGCTAAGTTACATAGGTTCCAACTTAGGGAAGATGACAGATGTGTGCGATGTGACAGGGAAGGGGTGGATTTCACGGACTTGGCATGGCAATGCCCACAGGTTGCCACCTACTGGGAGGAAGTGTTTGTGGGCCTAACACACATGATAGGAGTACAGATAGAACCTTCCCCACTTAGGGCCCTATTGGGATTGACCGGAGACACCGTGACAGTACACATGAAGTTCTTTGCAATGGGAGTATTGCTTGCAAGGAGACAGGTGGCCCGCAGCTGGGGGAGAGGCAGGTCCCCTAAATTCAAGGACTGGATCCATGACCTAACTACTTGGCAGGAACAATGGCACACTTAGGCAGAACAATTGCCGATGAAGTCCCGTCCCAAGGATATTTGGGGGCCTCTGACGGCCTACCTTTTAGCGCAGAACACTGAAAGTGATGAGGTCCGGGTGGAGGAGGGAGTAACTTTGGGGAATGTATGAGATTGTCCAGAATGTTATGTGGGAAGTGGGCCTAAAGAAAGCGTTCCACATAAAGGACATAACATTAAACGGTCGCAGGAGGGAGAGACAGAAAGCAAATTCTGACCCTCTGAAAGACTGGAAGAGACTTTGAAAAGCCTTCAGAAATGAACATCAAGTTCCAAGACGGTTTCTGTGGCCAATTCTGTCATACTTAGCAATGCTGTAGTAAATAGGGGGTGGGCTGAGGGGGGGAATGATAGACCGGAACACCGAAAATCAACATTATTAGTGTGATAATAATGGCTGTGGTATTATGACAATTGTAGATATTGTACTGTGAACGCTTTTATTTCTCACAATAAAGGTTTTTGAAACTTAAAAAAAAAGTCTGATGGATTGAATGGATAACTTACCCCACAGGATACTGTAGTGTCCCTGTGGGTCTCCATAAGATCCAATGGGGGTGTAGGGGAGTGTGCGTTTCACCAAGAAGAGGGTTCGGGTATATGTGGCCGAGCTGCAAACATGGCTGCTGCCTGAGGAGGCTCTGTTGTCGGACCAGCTTCCCTAATGATCCGCACACTAATCCGGAGGTAAAAACCTACTCCTTGTAGCAGCACTTGGATCGGAGCTAGTGGGGCATCTGATGCGGCCAGTGAAAATCCTGTGCAGCGCCCTCTGACTCCGTGACGCCAAGAGGGCGAGGTGCGGCCTGCGCACCATGCCGGAGCCGGGGTCTAAAGTTGGTGAGCAATCGGCTGTGGTGAGGGAGGCGGAGCTTGGTCGCGGCCGGAGCAGCGCACCTCTTCCTGAACGCCGTGGGCCTCGCAGAGACAGCACCCCGTGATTTGACCCTGGCGGCGGCTGCATTTGAGCAGTAACTGAGGAGGAGACCATTGAAATGGGCAGGATCCACGAGGTGAGTGGGGCCCGGCAGTAGCTGCCCTGACACTGTGTTCCCCGGCTTCCTTCCACATCTGGGCCTGGGCTGTGCACGGGGCCGCTACTGCAGCAGATACTAAAACACAGGCCCACCGCAGTACAAAACAGACCACCAACCCGTGAGTGGAACACTTAGAGGCTGGGAGGCCTCTCATTCGTGAGGTGTAATTGTAGGCCTGGTCCGGTGCTGCCCCGCGCCTGACCCCAACATGGCACCCAGGCTGCTTTTGCTCAGAGCAGGACGTTTTGGCTTTCTTCAATTGGTGACCTCTTCCCTGGATAATCTTGTAGTTGCCAGGTCTGACCATACTCTCTATCCATGGAACTGGCCTATCTTTTAACAGGGACCTGAACAACACTCAGCGCCTGACCCTAAAATGGCCTCCATTGATCTCACATGGCCAAGCCTCGTGGCTGAAAACCCCCTGCCTCAGAGCCACAGTGATCAAAAACCATGACCTACCACTGTTCCTCACCATCTGCCGGCGGAGTCCGAATCGCATAGGCGATCCCCGTCGGAGCTGCTCCGACAGCTATAAGGGAGACTGGCTCTGGCACACTGCTTTGGCCGTCACCTACCCAGCCGGTCTTCGGACATTTGTATTGTCTTCTCCTCCGCAGATGCCTCCTTCCTCTGGACTTCCAACTCTCCCCTCTCTGTTTTTTCCCTCCTCTTTGCTTTTTAATTGTTTTCCCGTTGAGACCTAGCTGTTTGGCTGATGCCCGGTGGAGCTACCTAATAGCTAAAGAGGAGATGGGCTGTGGACTTCCTCCTCAACCGTCACCTACCCAGCCGGACTTTGGGCAGACTCTCCTTTCGTCTCTCCATCCTATCTACCTCCTACCCACCTCCGACCCCTTTACCCCATGCCTTACCCTTCTAAGCTCCATTTTTTTCATCTTCTACGTTTTTGAATTGTTTTTTTTGTAACTGATGTATATTGTAAGTGATGTAATTTTTTAATTCCTGTGGAACCTTATGTAAAGCGCTCCGGGTCTAGCCAGCGCTATATAAAACTCTTAAACATTTGCTGGTAGCTCATCGGGTTGCGAATGTGGGAGATGAAGTGGGAGCGAGGTGCGTTTCCTGAAGCATGGCACAGTGAATGTTGTGGCGGTCTAAGTAGGATAGGATATGGCGACGTTTGCGGGGGTCCCCTAATCCTGATACGTTCCAAGTCAGAAAATTATATTGAAGGAAGATGGGTCGGGCTTCCATTGTGTGTGTACAGAATAATGCGGATAAAGAGCGCTTAGTGTGTATTCAGAATTTTCAGCGTCCGCTTGTATATGCAGAGTGGTACGATAAAAAGTGGCGTAAAAACATTCCCCATTCCCTCCCCCTCCCACATTAGCAACCCAAACTCACTGTGGCTCCACCCTCGCCCTCCTCAGAAGTCCCAAATTTTGCTGTCCCAACAGGGGACAGTAGGATCAACATTTTAACATTAACAATTTACAGTGTATAATATTCAGGGTTCACCTGTCGGGTGAAGTCTAGAGGGCGACCAGTCACTCCTCGTCAAGGCGAGGGTGCTCGGTGGTAATGTGTAGCAGGGCTGGACTGGCTGTAGCGGGCACCAGGCAATCCCCCGGTGCGCTGCAAGGGTTGGGGCCGGGTTTGGGCCCCTGGGGCCGTTTTTGTTATAGGACCGTTTTTGTCGCATAGCTGCAAAATCGGCCCTGTAACAAAAACGGCCAAAAACCGGTCCTGGCAAACAGCTCCGTCGCACCCCCAACACCCCCCCCCCTCCTCGGGAGGGTGGCTTAGCACTTTGCCAGGGCCGGCTTTTGTTCCCAGTCCGGCCCTGATGTGTAGTGTCATCTCGGCACTGAGTCTGTTTCTATTCTTCAGTTGGGAGATTCTGATTAGCGAGGTACCAAGGAGCATGCATGGTGTTTCGGCCGGCGTGTTTCAGCTTAAGGATAGCTAGTCGTGAAATTGTTGCAGAGGTCAGACAGTAATCTACTGGAAGCACTGGGCACAGTTGAGGAGCGGCAGAAGTATCTTGCAGGATGGCGATTTTTTTATAAGAGTCTAGGAGCATGTTCTGCCTCATCTCAGTATACGTTGACACTCGTGACCTTTCAGGCTTCACTGTGAAGTGTATGTTCTAGACTCTGCGCTTTTTCCCGACCGTGTGGTATGGGCAGAGCTGTGTTTTTAGAAGAATGAGTATGTTTGAAGGGGCCTAATGCATATCTGTACAGTTGCAGGGTTGGTCCCTCTAAGGGTTTATTCGACATCGGATGTATCGCCATTTCCCTCCGGGCGATGTGCAGGAGATGTGGAGTGTTTGGGTAAGGTCTTGAGGAAATTCAGGGCATGTTGCGGATTGGTAAAGAAATGTTGTTTTCCTTGATGCTTTACTTTGAGGCGGGCCGGGAACAGCATAGCATATGGTATGTTGAGTTGTTGAATTCTTTTCTTTACCTGGAAGAACTTTCGTCTCTGGTCTTAGACTGCCATGGTGAAGTCAGGATAGATCGATAGCTCCATCCCTTCATGTTTAAGTTGTCCTTTTATCTCTAGAGAGGTGGAGGGCAGTGTCTATATCTCGATAATTTAGTAACTTGGCTATTATAGGCAGAGGAGGGGTCCTGGGAGCTGGTTGAGTTGCCAATAAATGATGTGCTCATTTGTCAACGAGGACTGGTGAGACAGCCTCTCTGCCGAATAGCGTTATAAGGAGACGTCCTACGTATTCTTCCATATTGCCAGTGGCAGTCGATTCTGGCACTCCAAGAATTCTTAGGTTGTTTCTTCTCGAACAAGATTCTAAATCCTCGTTTTTGGCAGCTACCACTTTCAAGACCCTCTATATCTCCACTGTGCGGCTTGTGGTGGCGCTGGATGTGTCCTCCAGGTCAGAAATGTGTTGTTCCGCTTCGGTTAGGCGATCGTTGTGTTTCTCCACCCTGTGTGTAAGACCATCTAACCTGGCGTTCATAGAGTCCATTTTTGATTCAATGGATGTCAGGCTCAACTGCATCACCAGCAATAGTTGCTTTAAGTCCGCAGTAGAAGTGGTAAGCATGTCAGGTTGATCTTCATCTGGCTCTGTCTGGGAGTGAGCAGACTTGCGGGTCTCGAAGTTGAGTTTCGGTTGCCGCCCATCTGGTTTCCCCATGGATGCGGACTGGGGAGGGCGGTAGCGCAGCTGTATTTGGTATGGGTCCATTGTGCGACTTTGTCAAGGGCGCCCACTGCCTCGTGGCAAGTGTAGAAAGCTCGGTGCGTGGGGGGGTTGGTGGCAATGTGGGCAGGCGATGTTCAATAGTTATCCCCTTTAAATGATTGCACTAGTTGTGATTATGGAGTGGTACTGCGGAGCTCAACATCCATTCACATGACACTCAGCTCTAGATTGTTCCCTCCGAGCTGCGGGGGTGCTGGAGGAGGGCGCGGGTTGTGGGACTAAGGCAGTGGATTTTGGGACCGTTCCGGGTAAAGCCGTTGGAGAGAGCGTACGTATGTGCGCTGGGCTGGAGACTCGGAGAAGCAGAGCTGTATAGTCCCCTCCCGGTACATACACGGGTTGTAGAGCTGTGGGTCACTGGGTGTGGCAGGCACAAGGTGTCAGCTCAGAGTGCGCAGCAACCGGGCGATGATCGGGACGACGCCCGCAGGATTACAGCAGATGCGGTAAGATCAAAGGATGGTGTCTCTCCTCCCTCCACGGTCCGCAATCCCTAGGGGGGTCCAGGTCTCAGCAGAGGAGCGGTTGGGTACGTGCTGGGTATGCTAAGTTCTGGTATGTCGCACTATGGGCCTCGGGATGGGAAGCCAGCATTGTTGTTTGCAAAATCCACGGACCACCCCCACTTTCCAGGCTCCACATAGGAACAGGCCTCAGGTGCAATGCCTTGGGTCGAGCCCGTTAGTGGCTGGGACATGGTGGTGGGTGTTGCCTATTCCCAGCCGCTCATTTGGTGTCTGGGCCGCAGCGGGCGATTATAGCAGTTGTTCAAGCGTCCCTTATGACTCACCAGGCCATAGCCGCCCAAGCTTGGGAGTGAGGTCCGGCGCCATCTCCGCATGGCCAGAGCCAGTGATTCCTGCCCCACTACGGTGCGGGCACTTCAGCGGACACGGGGGCAGCAGCAACCAGCGCAGCACACTCACCGTCCTTACCTGTCAATGCCCCCTCTGGTAGTATCTGCGTCCAGCGCTCCGGTGTCCACACAGGTCTTGCCGCCTGAGTTAGGTGCGGTGAGGCATCTGCATATGCCAAAATTGGAAGCTGTAGGGAGTCAGACACAGGGGGTTGGGAGTTACACCAAGTAGGGCCTTCCCCACACCATTCGTGTGGATGGAGAATAGGAACAGTGCAAGGACACAGCACTGTCTTACCCCCCCCATGGGATCTTAAAAAGGAGCGTTCTGTAATGATGGGAAGTCCACACTTTGAATAGTATTTTATGATGCTTTATTCCAAGTTGTATAGAGAGACCCCACCAGGAGCATCCAGCATGGTGCTCAGCCCAGCCAACTGTAAACCTGAGGCAGATCACCAACATTCTAATAGATGCATCACATGAACATTCCAATAGAGGTAGAGAGAGATAACATAGAGAATACCAAGATACTACATTATCCTCTCTCCTTAAACAGAAAACAAAAAGCTAAAAACAGCAACGGAGAACAGGAGAAATTGAAAGTAAGTAAATTGAGCAAAAGCGGAAAAAAGAACAGTAAAGAGGAAACACCCTTAAAAAGAGAACAAGAGAGAAGAAAGGAAAAAGACGTATAAACCATCCACCCTTCTTACACCATATAAACCATCCTCACTTCTTATAGAACTTTAAAAAGAAGAAAACAAAGGAAAGCAAAAAGAAAAGAGAAAGAACAAAAGAAACCTTCATTACAAGAACAAGGAAGATGAGGAAGAGTAGAGGTGAAACCTCATATAAACACTATTACCTCTAAGCAAAATACAATTAAGTAACGCAAAAGATAACAGTGCAGGAAGATGCAATAAAAATACTTCAAATCTAAACATACTTAGCAGTGAAAGCATAAATGCACATACATAGTGAAAACATAAGCTAAATATGTGGATGTAAAACTTTAAAAACCTAGGGCCTTATTTATGAAGGACTTGCACCGCCGGTGCGTCACTTTTAACATGGGAAAAAGTGACGCACCGGCGGCGCAAGTCCTTCATAAATAAGGCCCCTAGACTCTAAAAAGTGACTGGTAAACTAGCATAAGTGAATAAAAAAGCAATAATGCTATATGATAATAACCCAAGCACAACTCCTCTAAAGGAGACAAAATACACACACCCAAAAGGGCATAAAACAAAAATAAACGAGGTCCGTGTGGACAACTGACATAGTGCCAGGTGGGACTAAAACCCACAAAAGCAAAATGGGACATGAACCCCATAGCAAAAATATTAAATTAAGTAGATGGGACTAAAACCCACTACAAACAAATGGGACTGTAACCCATTGCAAATACAAGGAAAATGCGCACGTAGGACCAAAACCCACTGCAAGCAAATGGGACTTGAACTCATCGGAAAAACATTGTAAAGAAAACAGATGGGACTAAAACCCATAGCAAATTAAACTAGTAGGACTGAAACCCACAGTAAGCAAATGGGACTGAGACCCAATGCAAATTAAACAAGTGGGACTGGTACCCACAGTAAGCAAATGGGACTGGAACCCAATGCAAACATTTAAGAAACACAGATGGGACTAAACCCACTGTAAGTAATTGGGACTAGGACCCATCACAAACATTAAACTACACAGGTGGGACTCAAACCCACTGTACACAAATGGGACTGACCCATTACAAATTAAAGAGGTGGAACTGAAACCAACAGCAAATGTAGAACGTGGAATGGGACTAAAAACCCAGAAGATCACGTTATGCCAACTGGCATACAGGGGTGATGGGATATAAAACCAAACCCCCACAAAAACATGTTTCTAAAGAAAATGGGACTTTAGACCCACCCCTATGCTAACCACAGCTAAAAAGCACAAATAAAGAAAATTAGCATACTATAAAAATACTCAAAAAGCATAAAATGTTCTTGAACCTGTTAAATGAAACATAAGACTATGAAGAACTCCATATGATCATGAAGTAAAGACAATCTCATAACACCCGTTTCTTTGTTAAAACATGTAAAAAAACAGGATGACAGTGGTGTGCCTGTCACCGGAATGAGGTTGACAAGCAAGAAGTATTTACAACAAAACGCTATAACTTTAATGTTAATGGTGTGCTTGTCACCATGTAAAAGTAGAGACACCATGGAGGGAACACCGGAGCTCGATCCTTGCCCCCGAGAAAAGTACCCATATTAAAATAAAAACAGACTGCGGTTTCACTTCCGATTTTCCAAAGAACAGTACCTTCGTTATCACACGGTGCTCCATCTGCTGCATCGCAAAGATAAAACGAGCGAAAGGGAAACTCAGAATGACACTTGACTCGCTGACCGCTGAGTGAGGCAGAAAATGAACACAACGCTATGTTGAGGCAGGCAATGTACACAGCGCTCGGAAAGGGTCCACAAACAAACATGGCGGCACGTAGAATGACGCATAGCAGGGTGGCTCACGGCGCTTTTCCACATCGGGAGATAAGGCAGATGACGACGCGTCACAGAAGATCCACAACGGCGTCACAGAAACACAAGAAGGCAGCAGGTAAGAGCGTGCACACACGCGCTGCATTTTTGAATGTGAAAACTGACGGTTAAACTGAAGATGACTTCAATGGCTTGATTTTCGGTGTATTGGCTCAATAAAGGCAAAATAAATGTACATAAAAGAAACAAGCCATGGTGATACACCGGTAAAAATGTCAGAAGGTCATTGAAGACATGGGGGCAGTCCTGCAGTGAAGAGTTTCATTTGGGCAAAGACAAACTTTAAATAAATCCATTTCCATTCGAGAAAAGACACTGCAGGACATAAATCTATAGTGGATCAAACACAATTCTTCCCAAAAACAGCGTAAGACAATGCCTAGTCTCATGTGAAGGCAAAAGAAAGGATGAGCCAGGAGCAAAAACGATTCTGGGTTAACCCATTAAAGGGGACAGCTCCAACACAGCATATATTAGACTCTCCTTGTAAATAGGACAAAATACAAAATTGCCCAATAAAATGCTTACCCTCATGTGAGGATACAGCGTGAGTCCCAAAGTCAGTACAAACAGGCTTACCCAGCGTCAGGGCACAGCTCCAACTTAAAATTTTTAGACTCACTGTTACACAGGACGACTGCCAGACTGCTGTGGGCGAACAGTTGTAGGTCACTGGTGGGGTCATGCTGGCAGTTGGGGTAGCTTTTCTTGATGCAGGAGGTCATTTCATGGTTTGTAGTTTTTAGGTTTCGCCCTGGCCGTAGCACCTGCGAAGCAGGTGCTCCACCCAGGGCGAAATCTTATGATCTCCAGTATGGGGCTTCGTCCCGCCTCTGTCTTACATTGGCTAACTCCATAAATGGTGGCTAGCCATTGGAAGAGATTGGCTGTCAATCACTATTTCCCCGTCAGAACGCGATTCGGGGGCGTTTCCGTGTTTTTTTTTTAAGTCCCGCCCCCAGCACCCTCCCTCTCCCCATCCCGTTGTCCATGCCTTCTCGAAGTTCTCCCTCCCGCCGCCCACTGTCCGTGCCTCCTCCCTCCCGCCCGCCCACTGTCTGTGTTCGATTAGTCCCGCCCCCCACACCCTCCCTCTCGCCATTCTGTTGTTGTCCGTGCCTTCTCGAAGTTCTCCCTCCCGCCCGCCCACTGTCGGTGCCTCCTCCCTCCCGCCCGCCCACTGTCCGTGCCTCCTTCCTCCCGCCCGCCATCTGTGTTCAATGAGTCACGCCCCCCACACCCTCCCTCTCGCCGTCCCGTTGTTGTCCGTGCCTTCTTGAAGTTCTCCCTCCCGCCCGCCCACTGTCCGCGCCTCCTTCCTCCCTCCCGCCCACTGTCTGTGTTCGATGCTGTAGAAAGCTATTTTCCTCATCTCAAAGCTGATGATGTCGTACAGAGGTCGAAGGACGAGCGAAGGGTGGTCTGCTGAGGGGCGGGGCCTCGGCGGCTCAGCTGAAGGGGGACGACCGGTGGGGTCAGCGGAGATGATGGATAAACAGAAACGAAGGAGGCAGCGGAGCAGGCATGAGCGGAGGCAGGAGGAAGAGGGAGGGTGATCAGCTGATGAGGCTGGTGACTGAGAGGAAGAGAGGGTGACGCGGGAGCTCATCAGAGGAAGAGGCTGCTGCAGAGGAAGGCCCTGCCAAGCTGCTCAGGTACAGACTCGGCTGTCAGAGCCCAGGGGGGGGGGGGTCGGAGACAACTTGGGGCTCTTGGTGGGGGTGACGCAGTGGACGGGCAGGGTGGAGGGGATATCGAGAGAAAGGGAGGGCAGTCACGATGAAGGCAAGGATGGCGAGGAGTGAATGCAGAGCGGTGTAGGGGGTTTGAGTGATACCGGGGCTGGAGGGAGAGTAACGGGGGCGGAGGCTGATGGTATGGAGAGCTGGAAGCAGATGCAGGCTACAGGGAGAATTAGATCCGGCTGGGGTTAGCCGATGAATGGAGGCGTGATCGGTGCTCTGGGACACGATTTCCATCCTGGTTTATTCTTTTTCGCGGGTGCGGGGGATGGATACATGTCAACTCTGCAGCACCGAGTTCATCACACAGGAACTTTGCTGGTTCCTGGCTCATCGGGGAGGGGGGCGGAAAATGTTTTAATAGTTTACAATACTGGATACCGATTCAGGACCTTGTCTTCCTCCTGCTGAACACCGACGTTTTATGTTTATTTCCTTAAGGTCCGATCTCGGCAGAGGGTTTTGTTCTGCGCAAATTGGGCTTCAATGGAAGTGGAAGACACCCCCTTTCTCAGTCCAGCCGTATGGGGCTGGAGGCCGGGAAGGGCTCATATGCATGACCGTTGGTGCTCGGGGTGTGCTCTAGAACGGGAATATTTATCTTGTTGCTTACACAATAAGCAAAACATACTGTTTCATCATTTATGAGGGCCCGACACAGAAATGCAACTTTAGCGACCACTTCCATAATGTAAACATGCCCAGTAATCTATTAGTCATGAGCTTGAAAGTACAGAATATAACTGCCATGCGGAGGGTTTGCTGTGCATGGAGGAACACGTAGGGAGCAGTAAGGCTTTAACTGGGACGAAAAACTGGAGTGTCTCTACAAGGGGCTTGGTCAGTGTAAGGGCGTGGCTTAAAAACATATGCGATAAAAATCTGCCTTAACATAGTGTGCCACCCGACTTGTATGTTGCTGTTTCTGTCATTGCATCCTAGGTGTGTGTGGCTTTGGGTGTGTGGGTGTGTGTGGTTCTGGGTGTATGGGTGTGTGTGGCTCTGGGTGTGTGTGGCTCTGGGTGTGTGGGTGTGTGTGGCTCTGGGTGTGTGGGTGTGTGTGGCTCTGGGTGTGTGGGTGTGTGTGGCTCTGGGTGTGTGGGTGTGGGTGTGGCTCTGGGTGTGTGGGTATGTGTGGCTCTGGGTGTGTGGGTGTGTGGCTGGCTCTGGGTGTGGGTGTGTGTGGCTGGCTCTGGGTGTGTGTGTGTGTGGTAGTAATTGCTGTCTGCTGAGCTCGTCCAGTAGGGTACAATAGGTCTTACATTTACGAGAGATTACGCTGTTAGCATGTAAATGACAATGCCATATATTTATCTGTTTTCACATCCAACACATAAATAAAATGTTTGGCATTTACAATGCCAATAGCTCTAACCTTTGCAAAGGCGAAACCGTTGCATTGTAAATGCTTGTTATTTTTATTTTCAAACAGTTTGAAGTACTTCCAGACTTGACAGGTGTAGGTTCTTTCTTAAGATCGTCGCCATGAATGTAATGATGAGAAGTCCACACGTTGAATAGTATTTTGTGATGCTTTATTCCAAGTTGTATAGATAGACCCCACCAGGAGCATCCAGCATGGTGCTCATCCCAGCCAACTGTAAACCTGAGGCAGATCACCAACATTCTAATAGATGCATCACATGAACATTCCAATAGAGGTAGAGAGAGATAACATAGAGAATACCAAGATACTACGCGTTCCTTCCTTGTTTTTTCTATATCTGACCCGTGCAGAAGCCTCCGTGTAGAGTTGCTGGATAAAATCAATTATTGGAGGGTCGATCCGCATCTCTTCCATAATATGCCAAAGCTTTGGGTGAGAAACACAGTCAAACGCTGCTGAAAGATCCATAAGGGCAAGATAGATTTTCCCACTCTTAGCCCTTGCATATTTATCAATAATCAGTGAGAGGTTCAGGCACTGATCTACAGTTCCTTTGCCCTGTTGAAACCCGTACTGGGACTGCATTAATAAATTCTTGTCAGCTACCCAAGCCTCTAGTCTACCTAAAAGCAGACAGCCCATGAGTTTTGCAGTAGTATCTAAAAGGGAGATTGGCCTGTAGGTTTTTGGGCTACTCTTGTATTTTTTGTGTGGATAGGAAGTATTATGTTCCATGAGGGGGGGGGGGGGGCTACTATGCTAACATTGGCCAATAAAGGAGTCCAAAGATCGTACCTGTCCTGGAAGAAGTCTAGTGGGACCCTGTCCGCGCTAGGGGATCTTCCTGTGCTACATGACATTAAGACCACCCTAGACTCAGTAAGTGAAATTGACAGAAATGCCTTCCTTTTATGTTGGAAGAACGAGTAGGGAAACAGCAGGAGACTTGGTGGGCGAAAAAATATTAGCAAAGTGCTCCACCCACTCCTCCTCGCCAACGTTGGTATCCAGCGAGGGATCCCTTTGTGTCTTAAAATAAAGTGAATTGATTATGCCCCAAAACTTTATGCTGTTGCCTGAAGTAGTTGCTTGGGAAAGCCTTTCTCAGATACTCCCTTCCTGAGTGGCCTCTCCCTTTTGCTTCTAGCCAATTTAAACTGTGTACTGACTGAGTACGGCAATCTGGGTTTGATCTTGTGGCTGAGTTTTAAGAGCTATAGTAAGGGCTTTCCAGGCTTTAGTACAAGTGGGGTCGAGCCATACATTCTGTTTATGGCTCTTTCCATTACTTTTACGCGTAAGGGCCACTTTAATATAATCCAGAAGGTCCGTAAAGGATCGGACCAGGGTTGATGGTGCTATGCTTAGGTCAGACACCTTGCAATACTAGTTTGGTTGGATTTTATTATCTCAGGAATAACTTTAAACCTATTGATTCAAGCCTATTTTAATTGATAGCCATTTCTTCTGGCCAATATGGGACGATTCATTGTCAAGGGCGTAGCCTTCTCACTAGAATTCAGTTATTACACCAGTTAAAATAGCATGATCGCTAAAACTATTAAAATGAGTGTCTGCATTACAGACACTACCCTCGGCCGTGGAGGAAACTAATATAAAATCCATCGTTGACTCATGGGGCTCTCAGGAAAAAGTTTTCATAGGGCAATCCTCTGAGTTGTCCCCAATGTTCATGATGTCCAGGTTTCTAGTGGACAAGGTCCTGATAAGGCAGTTACCATAAATACTATGGAAGAAATGGGAGACAGGATTACCCATCAAATCAACGAAACTGTATGGTTTGTCTTGATTATGATTACATGGTTGTATATTAAAATCTCCCATACAGTTTATAGTAGATACCTCATCTCGCTTATTACATTTTAACATCTCCTCAATTGAGGCGTTAACCTTGTCTACAACCATGTGCATTTTTGGATCGAAGTTAGTATTATAAAAATGTATCAATATCCAAATGCCCATTTTCGGGAACACTAAAACAAGGAGGTGAAAAAAAGGGCCCCTGTCATAAAAATTCCTTATTTTTAATGATGATGTGTTTGGTATTAAAGTTAGGAGGGCCTCCTTTGCCCTCCCGGCAGCTGATGGCAAGGCCATAGTTTGAAAGGAACGGTAGTCGTTGATGAAAACATGTTCCATGCCCATGTTTCCCGAAAGCAGGTAATATCACTTGCCTGCCAAAGATTTTGCCAATGTATGTTATCCAACTTCTTCCTAATTCCTGCCACTTTCTTGGAGCTTATTTTAAATAGGCTATTATGCTTTCCCACAAACTCATTCTGTTTGAGGGGAATGGGATGGGTAAAGGGTAGGAAGTGCTCATGGACAGGCTTCTTTAATATAGAAGGGGATAGTCAGTCACAGTGGTCTAAATCAGATAGTGGAGCATAACTATTCGCAGTACAGACTCCTGTTTCTGCTGCAACCATATTCCTCTCGGTTGTGGGCCTGGCAAGACGGCCCAGTAAATGCACTCTGGAATCTTGACGGCGTGGTAGGGGAAGGTTGTATAAATAGGCCAAAGACAGACCCTCAATCTGTGTGTCCCTCAGGGGATGTCTGTGTAGTTGGTCTAAAATGTGTCTCAGTGCATAATGATTATTGAAATGAATCACCACACAGTCACCCTCCAACGTTTTCCTAGATGGACCCACCCAACCTTCCCTGCGGGCCATGACCATTTGGTTGTTCAATGGTGGACCCCCTCTGACCTTGATATGTCGGGACAGCCAGTGTAATGATTTAGACCTGTAGCTTCGTGCTGGCCCTCCCTCAGAGTCAGAACATTCCCCAAGACTAATACGAGGGTGGAGGATGCAAGAGGCAGGTGGAGCATCTGATGTCTGGTGCGGAAGAGCCCTTCTTGCTCATCGCATTGGGATCATACAGTCCTATTGGATTGTGAGCCCCTGTACCCCTCTTAAATTAACCAGTGAATTAGTCCTCAACATGTTTGTGGTGTTACGAAGCAGTAGTTGTGGAGACCTAGTTGGCCCAGGAGTAGAAGCATAGACATTAAAAAATGTTTTGGGGATTTGTGAAGGCATGGGATCTGAAAAGCCTAGGTTAGTTCTTGAAATACTTAAGTGATTCTCTATTACACGTAACTCAGCGGCTGATAAATTTGAGAGCCACCGGCTCAACCCCGCATCCTCAATAGTTTTAAGCCTCCTCTCGATATGTGTTACTTTGAAAAAAAGAGGTTCCAGGAGCGTGGTAACCAAAGTCTCCAGTCTTTCCTAAGTAGCATCATCGAATATTCCCAGAGGATATGTTGGGCTTAATTTAGTGTTCCCATCTAGGGTTTCGTCAGACCCAGTAGCTCGAGTCCCTCTGGTTTTTTCTGACTGGTCAGGTTTCAGAGATTTTTGTTTTTGAGTTCCCTCGGTTTTCCTTATTTTGACCGGCGGTTCACTATTATTGACAAAGTGTGATTTGGCAGCCTGGCCCTAGTGATGATATTAGGACCCGTCCTTACTTCCACTAAAGGGAAGAGTGAGATTGATGGTACAGAAGACAAGGAGGCAGTGGGCGATGGTTGAGAGGTATATGAAGTTTTACCCATAATAACAATACTGCCCAGGGAGGAGATCTGTTGAGAGATAAGAGATCCTAATGAAGGCCATTGTTACGCTAGAAGGATCTCATGGTTAAGAACGGACTCCGCCCTGGTGAGGAATGCGTCCAATGTCTCTGCTGTTCCTCTCCCAGGTTGATCATCAAAACCCCTCTGTTTGGTAATTTTTAACCCTGGGTGTAGTACTACGCTATGCTCGCGGAGCATGCGTAGTTTGCGCTACTAAGCAGTACGCGAATTGCACGTAGCACAGTGCAAAAACGCATAGCGTAGAGGGCATTTTTTGCTTGCTCGCAGTCCTCATCGTCAAGTTGGCTACCGCGAGCGAGCAAAATCAACATCCCGGTGAGACTTTTCCTCATTCTTGATCAGCAACATCAAGTTGCCGTATGCGAGCGTGGAAAATTAACCACCCGGCGAGATTCTCAATGCGGGAGGGTCAGGTTTCTCATTGCGAGTGGTCGAGTATGCTTGTGACTGCTCGCGATGAGAAACTACCGGTTCGCGTTGAGAAAGCTGCTGCTCGAGTACAAATCTACTTGAGCGGCAAAAAACGACCGCTTGCACTGTGCAAGATGCCGTTTGCAATGATTGCACAGTGTGCAATCAGTGCGAACAGCATTTCCCTACCTCACTACGCAGTTCGCCTAGCTACGCGTAGCGTGTGTAGTGCAAAGTGCACTTCGCTTAGCTACGCACAGTGCTACTACACACATTACACCCAGGGTTAGTCATTTTATTACCCCAGCTGATGGTAAAAAAGGTTCAGGGAAGCTCAAAGACAAACAATGGTACAGTACTTTATAGTTCAGGCAAAACAAATCTCAGAAAGTCTCATGGGCTAAAGCTTGTTGGGGTGGCCCATCCCAGCCTCTTCCGGGCTCCGTCAGGCATGGACGGGCCAGTCCTTGGGCCAGGCACACCCACACGCGTCCCACGCTGCGGGAGCCCCAGGCTGCCTTTATGCACCCCCCGGCGCAAGGGAAATGACAGTGGTGCCTCCTGGCAAGGTGGTATTTGGGGGGTGCAGTCCCCGGTCAGGAGCAGCAGGCGATTGGCAGGGAAGTAGTGAAACAACAGTTACGGGTTCCTGCGCTGCGGGAGCCCGAGTTCGCCTTTATGCGCTACCCATGCGCAAGGGCAATGACGGCGGCACCTCCTGGTGCCATGGTATGTGGGGAGTGCAGTCCCCAGTCAGGAGCAGCAGGCAAGTAGCGAAACAACAGTTACGGGTTCCTGCGCTGCGGGAGCCCGAGGCCACCTTTATGCGCCCCCCCCCCACGTGCAAGGGAAATGAGGGTGGTTCCTCCTGGCGCAGTGGTATGTGGGCAGTGCAGTCCCCGGTAAGGAGCAGCAGGCGAGTGGCAGGCAAGTAGCAAAACAACAGTTACGGGTTCAGTGTCACTTATATCCGGAGTAGAAGGGTTGGTGAAATGTGGAATGTGCACTGGAGATGCACTTTGCCTACGATGGCTGCTGCATTAATCTCCAAGAAGCATAGCCATGCCCCTGAGAATAGATTTGCTAATAATCAAAACTTTATATGTGCAGCATACTCTACAGTAGAGCATTGATTAAAAGCAGCAATGTGGAGAATAGTTGAGCCCATGGCAATAACCTCACAGAGAGTAACTTAGTGGCCCAAGAGGAAACCAAAACCAGCCATATAATCAAGCCAAGAAACTAGAGGTGAGGGCACAAAGCAAGTCTGTGGAAAGCAGCAGGTAGCACACAACTCTGTGGTACATGTGAGGATGGCCTCTGTGAGATTCTTCCTTTAGTTCAAGTGGTTATTGGGAGCAACCTGGGCACAATGTACCAGCCCTGGACCTCTCCTGTGTGCAGGAAAAGAAAGAAGGGAGCTGGATCGATGCTCCAGCAGATGTTCTCCCGTATTAGAATATCACAGTGCTTCCCAAACTTTTTAGAACCTCAAACCACTTTTTAGCATGACAAACTTTTGTGACCCACCTAGCTTTGATGGACATGTACCAAATGATTTTTTAATGTAACTAAAGCATCATGGGATAGCGCACTATCATTCACAGTCAGCACATTTTCCATTGAAATGTACACAAAATTTGCACAGACATACAGTTTTACTGATTAAACGATATCGCACATAAATTTCCTGCACCAAGTCTTCAAGTGACTCCCCATCAGCACCAGGAAAACTGTGAGGCATGCTCTCGTCATCGGCTGGCTGGACTACAGCAGCGCAATCTATGCAGGCATCATCACCCAACTCTTGAGAAGACTCCAGACAATCATCCAGAACACAGCAGCCAGACTGATCCTCAACCTGTCAAAGAGAACCCACATCACCCAACACCTGAAAGACCTCCACTGGCTTCCCATCCAGAAAAGATGTAAATTCAAGAGCCTGACCCACGCCTACAAAGGCCTCCATGACCAAGAACCCGTCTACATGAATAACCATCTGAATTTTTCACCTACTTTCCAGGAGCCTCCATTCCTCTCACCTCACTCCACACGGATACCACACATCCACTGCTGCCACACCGGAGGACTCTCCTTCTCCCACCTCACGCCAAGTCCTGGAACTCCCTTTCTCTCCTCCTGCACACTTCTCCCTTAATGACTCACTTCATGAAGGGACTCAAGCCATCGCTCTTTGACTAGCACCACAGCACAGCACCTAGATACCCTCTCGGGGGAAAAACAGCGCTATATAAGTATTGATTGACTGATGTATTGATTGATTGATTGATTGATTGATTGCTTGATTGATTGATTTATTGATGGAATATGTGGAAATCGTGTTTCAGTGAGTATTTATCAATTGTGTGTCACCAAGAAAAAGTGTCTTGATTTATTTTGATCCCATTATTTGTTTCACTCGTATTTCAGAATTACAAAAAATGGGCTTGATTCTTGCATTCCAAACCGCTGAATGTGTACAGTTCATTTAAGGCATTTGACCTCAGTCATTGAAGCACAGGAAATGTGACAGGATAAATACAGAGTTTAAAGGCATCTTTATTTATTGCTTAAACTGACCTTCCAAAAAACAGCTTGTGACCCACCAATGGGTTGTGACCCTCCATTTGGGAAACTGAAATATCATATCCTGTTTTACTGCAATCTAGTATGAGGACTATTTAGGTCACCAGGAGTATATCTTTTACGGGATGCTCAGAACCTCACCTACAGAAGTGTCATGGTTTATGTTTGGGTTGTGCTCCTAATTTAGTGGACACTGCAATACACAACAGGCCCCATGAGATCACTATTTGCTGTACATATTTTTATGTATTAGTCTAATGTTGATCAGACTAAAAGACATGTGCCCTTCTCTATGCCAGTAGGAGGGTATCAAGTAGCTTGGGGTGGTGATAAACAAGTAAAATTAACTCTGGACTGCCAAAACAAATTTATTTCCAATGGTTGTCATGTTAAGTTTAAAAGCAACAGAGTAAACTTGTGGACCAGCAGTGGTCCCTGAGCTCTGGAATGTGGTCAATGTGTTTTTATCCTGTGGTAGCCAGGAGGGGTCAGCTGCAACTCTTTAGTACCTTTTTTGTGCGGTAATCAATTGCTTTTGAAGTCAATGTGGCAGTGAATAAATGACTACCTCTAAACACTGTGCCACTGGATTCCAGCTGGCCTGGCTGAAGAAGGGTGAAATACCCTGAAACCGGTCCCAGTATGCTTGTTTCGGGTCCAGGGAAGACCTGGCCTGGCAGTTTAGTCTAGACTGTTCCCATGAGGCACAGGGTCAAGACTGATTTGCATATGGCTGGGTTCAAACTGGGGTGGCGTAGTGGGCAAAAGAACAATGGATTTAACCCAGATCTTTTGACTGGGAGAGAATGTTTGCATTGTCTTTATTCCGTAACATTTGTTGGCAGTAATACTTTTCATCCTAAGTGAGATGGGTATGCCCAGACATGGGTCCCTTGGCCACTGTGACACTGGATTCAAGCTAGCCTGGCTGAAGAAGTGTTACATACCCTGAAACCGGTCACAGGATGCTTGTTTCCGGTCCAGGGAAGACCTGGCCTGGCAGTTCAGTCTAGACTGTTCCCATGAGGCACAGGGTCAAGATTGATTTGCATATGTCTGGGTCCAAAATGGGATGGCGTAGTGGGCAAAAGAACGATGGATTTAACCCAGATCTTTTGACTGGGGGAGAATGTTTGCATTGTCTTCATTCCGTCCATCATTTGTTTGCAGTAACACTTTTCACCCTAAGTGGGATGGGTATGCCCAGACGTGGGTCCCTTGCTCACTGTGCCACTGGATTCAAGCTAGCCTGGCTGAAGAAGGGTGACATACCCTGAAACCGGTCCCAGGATGCTTGTTTCCAGTCCAGGGAATACCTGCCCTGGTAGTTCAGTCTGGACTGTTCCCATGAGGCACAGGGGTCAAGACTGATTTGCATATGACTGGGGTGGCGTAGTGGGCAAAAGAACAATGGATTTAACCCAGATCTTTTGACTGGTGAAGTTCCGTAATTCTAAACCCGTTTCGTAAAGGTCATGGTATAGTTACGATTTTGGTAGTAGCGAACCGCAAATGACGAGTGCGGCAAGTACGAGTGTTTTCGTCATGTTCGATCGATGGATTCACTACGTATTTATAGATTTCGTTCTGAACCTTCGGGTTCCATTTTGTGTACGGCAGCCATTTTGTGGTTGCCCTCACGTAGGCCGATGACTACGGCCGAACGAGTCTTTGGTACACGTACACCTTTAGTTGACTTTTAGATGACCTGAGCGTACTGAACCTGTGCTTGAAGCTAACCTTGCTGAACCAGTTCCTTGTCCGGTAGCTGGTCAAGATAGAGATCAAAGAGCAGGACATTGCTGAGTTTATGGTGCACGCACACACCCTTCTATCTTGCTTCATATCTGTTTCTGTTCCTTCTTTTATGGCCTGTTTATGGTTTGGATTGTGGTCCTTTTATTATGGGTTTGTCCGGCCTGTCCGAGCAAGAATGTTGGGCTTTCCCGTGTATTTGATGGTTGGCTGGACAACTGAAAAGTGGGTTTGTCGTTATGCGATACCTTTTGCAATGTCACCTATGATTGGATAGTTCGTAAATAATGGGTGTTTGTCAGGAATGTGATTTTTAGCATAAAAGACAATGTCTCGCAATATGAAAATTGAGCAGTCTCTAGCGAACCTACCCGTGTCATACTTCGTAGATTTCTGTTCCTGGTTGCAGCCAATAAATTTGATCTTTGACGTCACCGATAAGTATCCTGTGTCTCTGTATTCTAAGACAGGTGAATTTGAAGACTTTGGGCGTGCCCCTGGCGCTGCTGGGTTTTAAAACCCAGTTCTTCAGTTGGCACCCAACGTGGGGCAACTTCAGTGGTACCGGTCCAAGCCTGAAGATTGTGAGGAGCTTCGTGTAAAAATTCTGGAGGAAGGCCAACCACTACATCGACCCCTGTATGTCGTCGGTGTCCGAAGGTTTTTGCTGCGAGGTTCCCCGCTTTCCGACGGCTACAAAGGACTGCTGCCCTGACTGTCTTGGACCCTTTGATGATTTGTAGAGCGAGACAATAGACGGGTCTTCTGGTGACGTGATCGATACCTCAGTTAAGTATAAGTGGAGCGTCTCCCAGTCCTTAGTTTTTGGGTATCCTTCGGGATCTTTGATTTGGAACTTGCAAGTGCCAAAGCCGAGGGACTCGTATCTTTGCGAGACTATCGAGTTTGGTAATCCCTTGAAGTTTGAAGCTAGATTAGTGAGCGAAGATGCCTGGTCTTAGCAAACTTGGAAAGATATTTTGTTGTGGTTGTAACAGGGATTCCCAATTGGAGGATTCGTGTCCGATATCTCCGGTTGGAACTCCAACTTATGAGCTCTATTCGAAACATGGTATGGGCCCCATTACGTATAATGAAGTATGGGTCCGATACACCAGGAAGGATGGTGTCCTAAAGTTGCCCCAATATGGTAGCTATGACACGGAGATTTTAGATAATCTGGAAGTTAAACTATTTAAGAAGAAAACCCGGCCGGCGATGTTTGACTCTTTCCGCCTCTGGCGAAAGGAAGCCAAACAGAGAGAAATTAAACTAGCGAAGAGAAATAAAAGAGAGAAGGGTATATCGATAATGCAGGCTACTATACAGTTTAAAGATAATGAAGAAGAACAAGCGAGTGAGCAGTTGCACAGGCAACGTAAAATGGCCATCGAGAAATGTTATCCAGCTTTGTCACCTGTTCCACAAGGTGCGACGAAGGACCTTGAAAAGGATACTTTGATGTCACATTTGTTGAGTTCTCCACCCCCTTATGTGCAGAGTGCTACAGCAGCTCCGCAACCTTTAGCTGCGCAACCTCCAGTTGTTGTGCCTCCTATTGTTGTTCAACCGCCAGCTCCTCTTCAGTTGGCTCCTATTCCTTTGGAGCAGCCTTCTCAAGGGCCACCGACTTTGCCACCAGTTCCGCCTCCACTTCCTATGACTTTTTCTCCTGTATTTCCTACTTCCTCTGATACTACTTCTGATACTACTTCTACGTATACTTTGTCTCAACATGCTTTGCCTCCTGTCCTTATGGCAGCTTCTCCTTCTGTTCGATAGAGAATGACTGATACTGTTACTGGTCTTTTGTCTCCTTTCTTTGGGTCATTGAGCATGACCCCTGCTTCTGGGCGTAAACAGGTGCGTAGCCAAATGCCTGGTCCCGAAGAGCGGGCAGTATTGGATCATATGGCTCGTAAGTGGTTTGCCAATTCTTTGAGATATGATTTAGGGTCGGTTATGGATGTCTTCCGTCAATGGGAAGCACCAAAGCAGAGGTATGTCTTCGACATGATGTGTACTTTCGTCCGTGAGGAATGGGAAGATGGTGATTTGGGACATACTCCGTCAGAGTTGTTCCGTGTACAGTCCGAGTTTGCGAAAGGTACAATAGTGGGTCTCAAAGTCGAAAAAGCAGTTGCGACGTTGCTTTCATTTAGGAATGCATGATGCATGTCCTTCTCAGTCGTTGTTTGAGCCTGATTCTTCTGTTAGGAGACAAGCACGACAATATCCAATGAGAGAGGTTCCTCCGGTATGGAAGGATGCAGTGCCTGCTGGTGCAAACGATATTCCTCCAGCTGTACCGGCTCATTTTCAGCATGTTTGGGTACACGTTCCGTGGAAGCGAGCTGAAGTTTTGGCTCTTAAGCAGACTTTACCTGACCCCCGTAAAAATCCTGCAGGGTACTATAAGGAGTTATCACAGACTGCAGACTCATGTATTATGAACCTAGCCGATATAGACATGTTGTTTGGGAATGTGGTTCCTCAACCCTTGTGGGGTATGATTCGTCATGTGGATCATGCGCAAGAGTTAGGTGACACATGGACTAACATTGCAGCGGCAGATGGTCTTCAAGGTGGAGGAGCTAAACCTGAAGCTTTAGTTTCTGAACTCCCTGGTAGGATCATTACTCATATGAAGACTTTAATGCCTGCTGTACGAGTAAATTGGGATAAGTTGTCAGCATGTAAGCAGAAGAAAGACGAAAGTGTGTCTGATTTCTTCACTAGGTTCGAAGAGACGTTTATCGACCATAGTGGTCAAGATATGAGTACGGAAGGTGGCCAACGGTTGTTCGTCCATAGGTTTGTGCAGAACTTGCTTCCTGAGTTGTGGACTAATTTGAAGGATTCAGAGAGTTCATGGGCTGTTTCTTCGTCGGCCCAGATATTGGCTACTGCGCAATATTATGAGAATAGGGATAAGGATGAGAAAGAGAAAGCGGATAGAAAGACTAAAGATTTGAAGACGAAGGTTCTTTTACAGCAAGCGTATCCGCCCCATAATAATCAGCGTGAATATCAGCAACCTCAGCAGTTTCAGAGAAATTTGCAAAGGTTCGAGCCTTCTCAGCAGCATTTTCCTGTAGGCCCTAATCAGTGTGCGTATTGTAAAGAAGAGGTTCATTTTAAGAATAGTTGTCCGGTTCTCTTACAGCGTACGAATGGTGCTTCTGGTGTGAGAGGTCGAGGTGTTCAGCAAGCTCCTAGAGGTAGAGGACATGGTGTGTTCCCCCAGAATGCACGATCCTTTCCTCCACAGACTTCTATGAACTGCTTTGATCAACAGAATGGTGCGTCCGGTAGAACGACTCAGTATTATGCTGACGACTACTATGTTGAGAGTGAGAATGCTGACGGTAATGATTGCTAGGACAGCCGTAGACAAAGAGAGGGAGTTGTGTCAGTTCCAGTAGATCAGAGTGGACCTTATGTTGAAGTGATTGCATCAGGTGTGTCAGAGCCTTTTCTGTTGGATACTGGTGCTGCGAAGAGTTCTGTCATGCACTCTAAACTCCCTGGCACACCTTTTTCTGGCTTGACGAATGTTTCGGTAGGTTTTTCTGGCGCCCCAGTTTTTTTATTCGGTTTCTAGTCCTTTGTCTCTTTCTGTTGGACCTTGTGAATTTGAAGCACCCCTCATTCTAACGACAGGTTGTGGTGAGAATTTGTTGGGATTAGATTTGTTGAAAAGATTGTATGCAACACTACATTGTTCTCCTTCATGAGTACAGATCGACTTCCATTGGAATTGCGTTCTCTCCCTGATACTCTTTGGGCTACTGGTCCTAATGATGTGGGTCTTTTGTAGATTCCACCATATATTGTGGCATTGAAAGCGAATGTTAGATTGCCACGTATTCCTCAATATCGGATTTCTAGTGATGGTGAAAGTGCGCTTTTAGCGATCATCTATGATCTAATTGAGAAGGGTGTGAATGAGGAAACGAGAGGTAATGTATGCAATAGTCCGGTTTTGCCTGTTCTGAAACGTACTGATTCTTTGCAACCGCCTGTATATAGGTTTGTGATCGATCTTCGCGAAGTGAATAAGATCGTAGTACCGCAATTTCCTGTTGTTCCGGATATTACTGCTTTGCTGACTATGATTCCTGCTTCTGCTGCCTGGTCTTCAGTGATTGATCTGAAGAATGCTTTCTTCAGCATCCCGATTGCCGAGGAGAGTAGAGATATTTTTGGCTTCTCTTTAGGAGGCCGAGGTTTCCGGTTTAAGCGCGCCCCTCAAGGCTATTGTGAAAGTCCATCCATCTATAGTCAGGCTTTGAAAACACAGCTTGATATGATTGTCTTACCTGATGGTGCTGCTCTTGTTCAGTATGTTGACGATTTGTTAGTAGCTGCTGATAATGAGGAGATTTGTAAAGAAGCTACTCTTTCGTTGTTGCGACATTTGTCTGACCTCCATCATAAAGTGTCACTTTCGAAGTTGCAGTATTGTCGACAAGAAGTGACCTACTTAGGTCATCTCTTATCGAAGGAGGGAAGAAGATTGACCCCAGAAAGAATTCAAGCGATTGCGAAAATGAATGTGCCAACTACACAGAGAGAAGTGCGTGCTTTCTTGGGTATTACTTCATATTGTAGGCAATATAGGCAATGGATTCCAAATTTTTCACTTCTTGCGAAACCTTTGTTAGCACTTACTGTTAAGGATACTCCAAATCCTCTTCCTTGGACTGACGAATGCCAGAAGAGTTTTTCTGAATTGCATGATGCGTTGTGTTCGGCTCCAGTGTTGGGTACTCCCGACTACAGTAAGCATTTTACACTTTATGTTCACGAGAGAGAGGGATGTGCATTGTCAGTCCTGACACAGTAGTTCGGCGATAAACAACGTCCGTGCGTGTATTTCTCGTCGACTATGGATCCGGTAGCTAGAGAGTTGGCGAGTTGTTTGAGAGCTACAGCGGCAGCGGCTGTCTCTATTCAACAGTCTGCTGGTTTGGTGATGGATAATACGTTGATTGTAATAGTTCCACATGCAGTGGATACCTTGTTAAACAGCACCAAGACACCGCACTGAACTAGTGCTCGATTGTCAGGTTACGAGTTGACACTTTTGGCGAGTCATGTGCATATAAAGAGATGCAACACGTTGAATCCAGCTACGTTGTTGCCGATTTCTGTAGAGACAGATGTTCCTGAACAGCATGATTGCTTTCTTAGGACAGAGGAGGAAATGAAGGGTAGGATAGACCTTAAGGACACTCCTCTTGCGAAGTGTGATGGTAACCTATGGGTAGATGGTTCGTGTTTCAAGCTGCCGAATGGTGATACGACTGCAGCATATGCAGTTACGACTTTGCATACGATTGTTGAAGCTGCACGTATCCCACAAAATTCAGCTCAAGCAGCAGAGTTGATTGCATTAACAAGAGCGTGTGTGTTGTCAAAAGGAAAACGAGCGACTGTGTATACCGATAGTCAGTATGCGTTTGGTGTGGCTCACAGTTTTGGTCGCTTGTGGAAGGAACGTGGGTTCCTCACGTCTCATGGTACGAAAATTCAGCATGGTCAGTTGGTGAACGAACTTCTTGAGTCGCTTACGTTACCGATGCAAGTTGCGATCGTGAAATGCAGTGCACACAAGAAGGTTACCGATGACGTTGGTCGTGGTAATGCGTTTGCAGATGAAGTTACGAAAGATGTGGCGAAAGATGTGACGAGTCGAATGTATGTGGCGGGTCCAGCAAGATGGGTTCCGGATAGAGGAATGTGTGAAGATACAATAGAGAGTGTGAAGTCAATTCAGGCTGAAGCTACAGAGAAGAATTGAGTGTATGGAGAGAGAGTACTGGAAAATTGGATTCGACTGGTTGTTGGATTGAGTTGTCAGAGCATCAGCGATGGTTGTTACCTGATGCATATGTGCTTGCAGTGGTTACAATGGCACATGGAATGGCTCACATTAGTGTGAAAGGGATTTGTAAGTTGTTGGCTCCAGTATGGCAGAATGCTGGAATTCCTAAATGTGCAGAGAACTTGGTTAAGAACTGTATGGTTTGTCTGATGTATAATCCTGGCAAGGGAACTCCAACTCCAGCTGGTCACTTTGCGCCTCCGACGTATCCGTTCGAGGTTTTGCAATTAGATTTCATCCGCAAGGAGAGATGTAACAACTTGAAGTACGTCCTTGTAGTTGTTTGTGCCTTTTCGAGGTGGGTAGAGGCATATCCCCTGAAAGATAATACTGCCTTGTCCACAGCTAAAGCCCTAATTAAGGAATTCTTCCCTAGGTATGGTTTGCCGAGAATGGTCTGGAGTGATAACGGGAGTGAATTTGTGGGTCAAGTCATGAAGAGAGTATGTGAGGGTTTGGGCATCAGACAGAAGTTCCACGCTGCAAATCACCCCCAATCTGCAGGCTTGGTTGAATGCTATAATGGCACCCTAAAACTGAAACTAGCCAAGATTCAGACGAGCTCTGGTCTCCAATGGCCCGATGCGTTGCCATTGGCACTTTTGTCAACCAGAACGACAGTACATTTTTAGGTGGGCCTTAGTCCCTACGAGATTGTTTTTGGTCGCCCGGCAAATGTATGGGGAGTGCCGAGGCCGACAAAGTTTAGCGAGATTGAACATCCTGTACTGATCGACTATCTGTATGATTTGACAGCTAAATTGCGTGTCTTACACCAACAGGTTCACAAAACATTGCCACAAGCATCTGAAGATCCAGGACACGCCATCGATCGATGGGATAAGTTCTCAAGTGACGTTTGCACCCACTACACAACCTATGCCTTCTCCTACTATTTCTTCGCATTCTTTTCATCCTTTGCCTGAACATGAGTCCATTAAAAGATTGGAATTTTCTAATAACTCTTTTGTTCCACTATTACACCAGCATCAGTTAGTAGTGAACACCACTAATTGTTGGGTGTGTGGTCTTATTCCTCATGCTACTGATAAAGGTATTCCTTACCTGGTCCTGCCATTCAGCTATAATGGTTCAGTGTGGGCATACAGAATGATGTTCATTTATGCTCGTGAAGTTTACCCCCTGCGTTCTTTGAAAGACAATCCAAAGAATAGTGCTCTAGTTAAGGGAATAGTAGATATGATTAGAGGAATTAACTCCTATGGGACAATCCCAAAAGATTAGACACTAGCGTATATTGGATGGAACGTGACTGGATATGGTGTTAGTCTGAGTGGAAACCAGCGAGCGAAAAGATCTTCTCCGATTTAGATAGTACCCCATCATGGTAATTTTTGTCTGCAAGGTAATGGCAAGAATCCGAGAGCTCAGTTAGGGAAGAGTGTTTGCACTGAGACGTATGTTTTTGCGTCCCAGACTTCCCGATCATTTTTAGCAGCTAAGGGTACCTATTTTGTTTGTCACGATAGAGCATATACATGGTTGCCCCCTGTTTTTTCGGGAACATGTTATGTCTCGTTCCTGTTGCCTCCTACGTATACTGCTGTGGCTGATTACAATAGAACGAGAGTTGCTAGAGGTGTCTTCAGTAAGGAAGATACTAATGGACAAGAATTAGGAGATTTTATGAAGGGTTTTCTGCCGTTTTGGGGACCCATGGTTAACAGCAGGAACATACGGCAATTGACGAGAGTGGTTGAGTCCACCATAGTTGAGACTGCCAGTGCCCTTAGTAATTTGACTGCCGAGCTCCAATCGGATCGCCTTATGATGCTGCAAAACAGAGTTGCGTTAGACGTCATACTTGCAGATAGAGGAGGGGTATGTAAATTGATTCAATCGAGCTGCTGCGTTTTCATTCCAGGTAACTCTCCGACAGTGTACCAGGACATTTCCAAGCTACATAGGATCTCCGAGTCTATACATGTGGACGAAGGAGATTGGTCGTTAATGGGATGGTTTTGGGGATTGTTATCCACTTGGGGATGGAAGATTCTGATTATCATTGGGTTTTAGCTATCCTTTTCCTGTTCTGTCTTTGCATACAGTGTGCTCCTGCTATGTGTGGCCTTTGTGCTACTTTGTGTGCAAGGAGACCTGTCCAGAGAGAGCTACTAAGTAATAGGATGATGCTTCAGCAACATCTTGATGATCTGATGAATATAGACCTGGATTCCGATTGACGTGAGTTTAGGTTTTTGCCTATGTAAGGGCAAAAGGAGGATCTGAGGTTCCGTAATTCTGAACCCGTTTCGTAAAGGTCATGGTATCGTTACGATTTTGGTAGTAGCGAACCGCAAATGACGAGTGCGGCAAGTACGAATGTTTTCGTCATGTTCGATCGATGGATTCACTACATATTTAGAGATTTCGCTCTGAACCTTCGGGTTCCATTTTGTGTATGGCAGCCATTTTGTGGTTTACCTCACATAGGCCGATGACTACGGCCGAACGAGTCATTGGGACACGTAAACCTTTAGTTGATTTTTAGATGACCTGAGCTAACTGACCCTGTTGCTGAAGCTAACCTTTCTGAGCCAGTTCCTTGTCCGGTAGCTAGTCGAGATAGAGATCAAAGAGCAGGACATTGCTGAGTTTATGGTACACGCACACACCCTTCTATCTTGCTTCATATTTGTTTCTGTTCCTTCTTTTATGGCCTGTTTATGGTTTGGGTTGTGGTTCTTTTATTATGGGTTTGTCCGGCCTGTCCGAGCAAGAATGTTGGGCTTTCCCGTGTAATTGATGGTGGGCTGGACAACTGAAAAGTGGGTTTGTCGAATGTGATTTTTAGCATAAAAGACGATGTCTCGCAATATGAAAATCGAGCAGTCTCTAGGATACCTACCCGTGTCGTACTTCGTAGATTTCTGTTCCTGGCTGCAGCCAATAAATTTGATCTTTGACGTCACCAAAAAGTATCCTGTGTCTCTGTATTCTAAGACAGGTGAACTCGAAGACTTTGGGCGTGCCCCTTGCGCCGCTGGGTTTTAAAACCCGGTTCTTCACTGGGAGAGAATGTTTGCATTGTCTTCATTCCGTCCATCATTTTTTTGCTGTAACACTTTTTACCCTAAGTGTGATGGGTATGCCCAGACGTGGGTCCCTTGCTCACTGTGCCACTGGATTCAAGCTAGCCTGGCTGAAGTAGGGTGACATATCCTAAAACCGATCCCAGGATGCTTGTTTCCGGTCCAGGAACGACATGGCCTGGCAGTTCGGTCTGGACTGTTCCCATGAGGCACAGGGTCAAGATTGATTTGCATATGTCTGGGTCCAAACTGGGATGGCCTAGTGGGCAAAAGAACAATGGATTTAACCCAGATCTTTTGACTGGGGAGAATGTTTGCATTGTCTTCATTCTGTCCATCATTTGTTTGTTGTAACACTTTTCACCCTAAGTGGGATGGGTATGCCAAGACTTGGGTCCCTTGCTCACTGTGCCACTGGATTCATGCTAGTCTGGCTGAAGAAGGGTGACATACTCTGAAACCGGTCCCAGGATGCTTGTTTCCAGTCTAGGGAAGACCTGCCCTGGCAGTTCCGTCTGGACTGTTCCCATGAGGCACAGGGTCAAGACTGATTTGCATGTGGCTGGGTCCAAACTGGGGTAGCGTAGTGGGCAAAAGAACAATGGATTTAACCCAGATCTTTTGACTGGGAGAGGATGTTTGAAGTGTCTTTATTCTGTCCATCATTTGTTTGCGGTACCTCTAAACAAACATGTATAGAATTATGGCATCTCCTTTGGGCTCCAGGGTGACTGGCCATGCTGCTGCTTTGCCAGTCCAGACATTAGTGGGTGGACCCTAGCAGGCTGGCATCACATGCTGCCCTACATACTGGAGCTGGAGCTTTTGTATGATTAGTACACCACAAAGGACATGGGCCATGATACCGTTATCCTGGGCAAGGCCAGTCCTGATGGGGAACCTTTATAGATGATGGGAATATTCATGGAGCCCTAGAAGACTCGAAGTGATACTCCAGCCATGCTAGAAACCTTGTAATAATCTTGGAAAACAAACACACTATGAAATTACCAATCAACACCGTCTCCTCCGGCTGCTTCTTCTCTCTGCGCATGCTACGTGAGATCTTCAAATAGCTACCCCCACATATTTGATGCACCTTGACGCAAACCCTCATCACCAGCCGACTGGACTACAACAATGCCCTCAACGTAGAAATTGTCGCAAACCTTCAACAGAGACTTCAGACCATACAGAACTCTGCACCCACACTCATCCTCGCCCTTCCCCAATGAACCCACATCACACCTGTCAGGCCACTCACCTGGAGAACTTGTCCGCAGAGACTATGTTGGATCCTACTCGCTCCCAGCACAATGGCCGGCCAAGGAATGCTAACCTCTAATAAGGCACTGTCCCAGGAGGGAAGGGGGTCCGGAAAAAATAATTAAAGAGACAAAGAATTGCGTCCACTTAGTGGTATCTAACTCGCTATCCCCAAGTGTCTTTCTCATTGTGGGTGCATCTTCTAGGGGTGTAGAGGAGAGTATCAGTAGTGTGGCTCACTGGTTAGAGGCGGCAGACCCGAGTGCAGAGGACGGCCCGGGACCAGGGTTCGATTCCCGACGCGGCAGGTTTCTGGACTAGGGTCAGCGGACTCGATAATTCTCTCGCCTCGGTGCCCACTCTGATCAGCGATCACACTCGGCAACTCTGGGCATAAGCTTGCCTCATCTGCACTAACGGCCCCACCAGACCGCCGGGGATGCCTGGTCTCACCCTGGAGATACCCATTAAGGGACCATCTCTCAGGGAAGCCAGGAAGGGTTTCGCAGTGGTCGAAGCGCGGAGATACTCCTCTGGGAGTCGATCCTAGCGCTATATAAACTTGCAATTAATTAAGGGAAAGGAACACATACACTATATTAGCCTTGATACACAGTTACATAGTTAGTTCAAATAACTGTTGAGCAATGGAAGCACTTACACTCCGAGATGCCTATAACAACACAGAAAATATGTATTCTTTTAGTTATTGTGGGATAGAATTACCCGCTTCTTTCGTGAGCTTTAGATAACAGTTCACATTTTCCCCCCTGTCAGCATATTACGTCGTAAGCTTTGCTATGTTACTGTTCTTCCTTTATTGAATTCTCCTTTTCGCCTTTTTGAAAGTTTGCAAATTGTCTCTTGGGCTTCCAGCGGATAGCATATTGAGATTATTTACAAGACTTTTTAAAAAAGGGCAAAGAATAGTGCACTAACCTTGTTTTCTCTTCTTATGCTTTGTCTTTCCTTTTATTGCAGGTTATGCTGTCAAAATGCTGGGATGACCAACAGGCTGATTCTTTAACAACCGCGGAGAGGATTCTCGTTGCTGTAGGTCTTTTTTGGAATGCGGGTATTGGAGAAGTCCGATGAGCTGCTCAGGGATGTCTGCGGGAGTGCAAATGTCACTGAGCCAGGCGAGGAGGATCTGGGAGAAGAGGGTGTGATGATCCAGGAGAGTGGAAGGGAAGTGAAGGATTCTCTTTTTAGGAAATAAAGCCAAGCGCCCTACTGAGGTTTGGCTGAGTATTGATAGGTGGACAGTTCTTTCAAGAAGGGCACGTGTTTATCGTTCAATGGTCCTGGAAAGTCTCTGACTGCAGGCACACAGATAATTGCCAAAAGATGTATAATTGATGGCAGTGAATCACTCTTGAAAGTACCCGATTGGAAAGTCCATGACTGCAGGTACATTGATATTTATCAAGCATGTGAATATTGACATCAACTGAAAAAGTATTTGCAATGCATTAGGTCTCGAATTTGCGATAGTTTGAGCTATTTTTATTGTAAATGACATTGCCTTTCATTTATGTTTTGGTTTTTGAAACATAAATAAAAGTCATTGTCATTTACAATGCCAATAGGTCAAATTCACGTAAATGCGAGACCTATTGCATTGCAAATGCTTATTGTTACCGAAAAGCCCTTTCTAGAGCTTATACTGCCTCTTTTAACGTTACTCACAAAAACAAATAAGTACAGGTAAAGCACGAGATGGCTTCATGTTACCAAAAGCACAATGCTCCAGCACTGGAATTATAATCAACATAGTGGCAGAACTTAAATCCCAATGGCAGGAGTCAGGAAGCCTCACAAGGAACATATTAACCTATGATAATGTTTTAGAATCTGTAGGAGAAATATGGTTAAAGACCAGTGTGCACACTGATGAGAGGCATGTGAGTCTAGGACAGTGTCTCCTATCAATGAGCAGTGCGGACCCTGAGTAACAGTCTTTTAATCATGCAGTTTTGCCATCTGCACTCGTCCTGTTATCATCAGCGTTATTCTTATTGTTGTCATCGGCACTAGTCTGGTCATCAACACTAGTCTCGTTGTCATCAGCACTAGTCTCATTGTTATCATCAGCACTATTTTCGTTGTTGTCATTAGTGTTGTCATCAGCACTAGTCTCCTTGTTGTCATCCGCGCTATTCTCACTGTTCTCGTTAGCACTAGTCCCACTGTTATCATCAGGGCTATTCTCATTGTTGTCATGGGCACTAGTCCCATGGTTCTCAGTGCTTTTCTCATTATCAATCTCATGATCAATAGTCCCATTGTTATCATCAGTTCTATTCTCTATGTTGGCATCGGCACTAGTCCCATTGTTATCATCAGTGCTATTCTCATTGTTGGCATCGGAATTAGTCCCATTGTTATTATCAGTGCTATTCTCATTGTTGGCATCAGCACTAGTTCCATTGTTATCATCAGTGCTATTCTCATTGTTGGCATCGACACTAGTCCTATTGGTATCATCAGCGCTATTTTCATTGTTGGCATCGGCACTAGTCCCATTGGTATCATCAGCGCTATTCTCATTGTTGTTATGGGCACTAGACCCATTGTTATCAGTGCTATTCTAGTTGTTGGCATCAGCACTAGTCCCATTGTTATCATCAGTGCTATTCTCATTGTTGTCATCAGCACTTGTCCCATTGTTATCATCACCGCTATTCTCATTTTTGGCATCAGCACTAGTCCCATGGTTATCAGTGCTAATCTCATTGATGTCATAAGCAATAGTCCCATTGTTATCATCAGTGCTATTCTCACTGCTGGCATCGGCACTAGTCCCATTGTTATCAACAGTGCTATTTGCATTGCTGGCATCGGCACTAGTCCCATTGTTATCATCAGTGCTATTCTCATTGTTGGCATCGGCACTAGTTCCATTGTTATCATCAGTGCAATTCTCATTGTTGGCATCGGCACTATTCCACTTGGTATCATCAGCGCTATTCTCATTGTTGTCATGGGCACTAGTCCCATGGTTATCAGTGCTATTCTCATTGTTGGCAACGGCACCTGTCCCATTGGTATCATCAGTGCTATTCTCATTGTTGGCATCGGCACTAGTCCCATTGGTATCATCAGCACTATCCCATTGGTATCATCAGCTCTATTCTCATTAGTGGCATCGGCACTAGTCCCATTGGCATCATCAGTGCTATTCTCATTGTTGGCATTGGCACTAGTCATATTGTTATCATCAGTGCTATTCTCATTGTTGTCATGGGCAATATTCCCATGGTTACCAGTGCTATTCTCATTGTGGTCATAAGCAATAGTTCCATTGTTCTCATTAGTGCTATTCTCATTGTTGGCATCGGCACTAGTCCCATTGTTATCATTAGTGCTATTCCCATTGTTGGCATCTGCACTACTCCCATTGTTATCAACAGTGCTATTTGCATTGCTGGCATCGGCACTAGTCCCGTTGTTATCATCAGTGCTATTCTCATTGTTGGCATCGGCACTAGTTCCATTGTTATCATCAGTGCAATTCTCATTGTTGGCATCGGCACTAGTCCACTTGGTATCATCAGCGCTATTCTCATTGTTGTCATGGGCACTAGTCCCATGGTTATCAGTGCTATTCTCATTGTTGGCAACGGCACCTGTCCCATTGTTATCATCAGTGCTATTCTCATTGTTGGCATCAGCACTAGTCCAATTGTAATCATCAGTGCTATCCTCATTGTTTTGTAATCAACAGGTAGGGAGGAGGATTTCTGGTCCATTCATTTCCCCAGACTCAATATGCCAAATTATCAAAAGAGAGAATGGAAATTTGTAACTGCGTGACCGTAGGTTAAATTGAATCACCCTCATAAACGCTGTGTTAATTGTGCGGTGTATATCATTTCTCCGCCCCACATATGCGTTACGGCATTCTCATTGGGTGTCCAAAAACGTGCTGTATGCCAGCCTCAACCTGAGGCAACCTCTGGCTTGAGTAGTAGTGTCCAGAGATAGTGGGAGACCCCCTAAGAAAGTGAAAAGGAATTGGGAGGTAGTGTTTAAAAAGCAAAGCTCCACCGTAAGTACATTTTAATGTAAAAGGGTAAAGTTTTGTTATTAAAAATGGTGGGTATAATTTGAGATCGTGTTACTGAATCTCATTATAACACGTGATTCACAAGGTCAACATGTTTCTGCTCCATTCCGCCCAGCAGGGTCTACGGAGCATTCGTCAGGACAGACACAACAAACAACAAATGTGTTACTTACACAACTTGTGAAGTATTTCAATAGTGTTAGGCTCAACACTTAGTTTCTAACTTGTTTAGATTTCCTACAATAAAAACAAAAGAAACATAACATACAGATATGGGGGTGCAGGTTCAGCACTATGTGTAAAAACTTCAATTTGAGATTTTTAGAAAAAACGTGCTAATATTAAACACTATATTCAGAAGAATAGTCCCACTGAGGACCGCTAACGTCTGTGCCACACTCAAAGGCGAAATCTTTTCAATGCAAATGTACACACGGATCTAAGGGTCTCACTGTGTGTTATATGGTTTTGATCTGTATGGAAATTACCCCTCTGTTAAGATCTATGCTTTCGTCAAGTTGGTATAGCAAACTGGGGTAAAGAAATTCACGATTATATTCAAATAAATGGCCACGGGCTCTATATAGTGTGACCAGGTGCCTGACGGTTATGTCGCACTCGTTCTGAAGTTGCAGAAGGTAAGCGATTTTAGCCCTCAAATGTATTCAGATAAATGGCCATGGGCTGTTTATTGTGCGACCAAGTGCGTGATGGTTATATCGAGCTAGTACTGTGGTTGTAGAAAGTATATTGTTTACGCCCACTCATGCAGAGTAAGTAATTATGTAGTCACATATAGAGGTATCTTAGTCTCATCATGAATTACTTTTAGCCCACAGTTATAGTGCGTCAAAATGAAAAAAGCTGTCTGTCCACAGTTGGGAGGGGTTACCAAAGCAGACAATTAGCAAAAAAAGGGGAGTTGTTTGTTATGGAATCTCGTTAACCTCGTCATGGAGCGCTCACTGTAAAGGTGTATTTTAAACAGTGTGTCAAGCGTTCAGAGAAACGCGATATTAGTTGCGTTATCTCGTGCGTAATGCATCAATCCCCGTTTAAAAGGTGGAACGTTAATTGTGAGACGCATATTGTATTACCTTATTGTTGGAAACGTCTCGCTTCAGCAGGGAGCGTGGGATTCTCTGGTCCCGAGCTGGGGAGAAAACCGCAGTTGTAAGAGGCATAAATCTTACCCTTCGGTGAATTGCAGATGCCGTCGGCGCCATTCTCACCCGCATGGAGAACAGTTTTCCGTCTTGTGCTGACTCTGCCCCTGGTCAGTGGAGACCAGTTTCCTCTTCCTATTTGTAGCGTCTTCATAGAAAGGGGACTATGTTACTTACTTCCTTCTTGGAAATCGAAAACTTTATTGTACTTCGAAGCGGCTGTGTGTTTCACAATATAAAGTATTTAAACCCCACGTTTGTGACTGAGATATCTTTTCTTATGATGTATAGCAGTAAAGGACTGGAGGGAAAACCTCATTCAGTGCTCATTACATTATAATTGTATTGCCGCGATATTAATATTAATGTCGCTTTGTTAGGAGAGTCATGTACGGAGGTAGGGTTGCAATGTTACGCATTGAGGATCAGTTTATAAAGAGGGAAAATAATCTCCTGGATGGAAAACTAGAGTTTGTTTAGCTGCGGTATCGATGTTTATACTCACTTAGATGTTAATAGTTTTAAGTTTAAGTTTATTTGCACAGTTAATTAAAACCAATGCCGTACAGTTACAAGATATAAAAACAAAGGAAAAAGATAAAATGCAGTATAAAACAGATGTGTTATAAAACCAATCTGGCTTAAACAATACTGTACTATTCATCCCAGTTGTAAACATATTTAGCCTTTCATGTGTCGCACAAGCGTTTTTGACAGTAATCTAAATAGTGTATTAAAACAGGATAAAAAAATCAGATTTTGTTTTTTTTCTTTTTTTTTAGCTTTTTGTTTGGTTTCAAACCAGTTCAGGAATCAAGTCCGAGCATTTTTTTCCACTGTCTTTAGAAATTTTACAAGTCTACAGCTCAGCTGAGATGAAAAACAGGTAAGAGCAGCACTCCTTCGTGTGCGAGTCCGTGCTTAGATGTTAATAGGAAAAGCGTCTCTATTTTAGATGTTCTCAGAATTTTTTATGCAAATTGATGCCACGGTATAATATCATTTAGTCCTGTCAAATGTGTATGTAGGCGGTTCACCCATCTCTGCTCTTTCTCAAACAGTAGCTTCTCTGCATTCATGGTCTTGTCTGTAAGCATTTCTAATACAGTCCACCTCAATTCTTCAGCATTATGGCCTGCTTCAATGAAGTGTGAAGATAATTTTGTGATGTTTTTCTTTAGCTTGATATTGCTCTTATGTTCTCCGATCCTTGTTTTTATTTTCCTGCAGGTCATGCCTATGTATTTTTTGTCACATGGGTAACATATCATATAAAGTGTGTGAGTAGAATTACAATTTGTATGTTGCCGTTGTGTCCAGTTTAAGGACTCTGTTAGTTGTAATGATTTTGACGTTTGCGTAAGTTAACAAACTAGGCAGGTACCACACGGATAGTGGCCGGTGACCGGAATCATGTTAGCATTCCTTGTTTGTGTTGGTTTCTTTGTCTTGAGTGTTCGTGTATGGACCAGCAAGTCCTTGAGGTTTTTTGTCCGTCTGTTTGCAAATCTGGGTTTGGGACAGTTGTGTTTGCCTGTAGCGAGAATTCGCCAATTCTTATTGACTAGTTTCTGTATGTCATATGTGGCAGGACAGAACGTAGTGACACATGTCACTAGATCAGGGATGGGCTCTTTTACATTTGATTGTAGGAGACACTCTCTCTGCTGGTTTTTTGCTCTTTTGTGATATTTGGATATTGTGGTTGGTGTATAGTCTCTTTCTTTCAGTTTTCGACTCAATTCTTGTGCTTGTACCTTGTAATCACTTTATTTACTACCATTTGTCTTCAGCCTCAAAAATTAGCTGTGTGGCAAGTTGTACCGTAGGGGTTTTGGATGATAGCTTTTATAGGACATGTGGCTATTTTTCGCTGTTGGTTTGGTATATGTTTTTGTTTCCATTTGGCCTGCTTCTATGAAGATGTTAGGTCAAGGAAGTCCAGCTGTCTGTTGTTTGATGTGAATGTGAACTTTAGCCATTGGTCTCTGCCATTGAGCCTATCCATAAATAAATTGAGGTATTTTCCAATGCACCAGATCATTAAGATGTCGTCTATGTATCGTTTCCAGTATAAAATACTGGAAACGAAAGGATTGGTGTTATTAAGTACAAAACGACTTTCAAACTGGCTCACGTAGAGGCCCGCTACTGAAGGGGCAAATGCACTGCCCATTGAGGTACCATGGCATTGCAAGAACAGGTCCCCATTGTATTCGAAGTAGTTTTCCATCAAGGCTAGACGGCAGCATTCTAGCACAAAATGTCTTGGTGTATGGTGAGTCCAGTCCTCCATAAATTATAGATCTTCTAACATTTGTAGAGTTTCCTCTTGTGGGAGACTAGTGTAGAGGGACTCTACATCTAGACCAACCAGTAACATGGTGTCAGGGTCAAAATAAATTCCGGATATTTGAATTAAAAGATCGCGGGTGTCCTTCAAATAAGTAGGGGTCCTCTGTACCAGTGATTTTAGAAATTCATCAGCAAATTTCCTCATTGTTGTCAGGAACACTAGCCCCATTGTTATCACCACCGCTATTCTCATTGTTGTCATAGGCACGAGTCCCATAGTTATCAGTGCTATTCTCATTGTTGGCATCGGCACTAGTCCCATTGTTATCATCAGTTCTATTCTCATTGTTGTCAGGAACACTAGTCCCATTGGTATTTTCAGCAATATTTTAATTGTCATCAGCACTAGTCCCATTGCTAACATCAAGGTTACTCCCATTCACTTAGAACAGGTGTTGAAAACACTGAAATGTGGTGCATGTTGCGGTTGCTGTTGTCTTCCTGCAGATTTTGAAAAGCCCTTGCTGTTGGCTTTACTTAAAGTGCAGATCTGCCTTCCGAAGAATTGGACACAGTCTGGGCATCTGCTACAGGTAATTCTGGAAGGAAGCCAGGCACTAACCAAAGCAACCTTACTGGGTGACAATATATATGCTACGAATGTTGTCTGCTGTGAAGCTTAACGATTTCACCGTTTGCTAACCACATAAAAATAGGTAGACTTTGTTCTATAAACATTGCTATCCTGGGAGGTGTGAAAGTGGCACCGAACAAAACACAGCTTCTTTCATTTAGTTGCTTCCCTCAGAAATGGATCCAAAAAAAAGAACAAGCCCGCGAGTGGTGCGCGCCCGGGTGCCACTGCTAGCCATGTGGTTTTAATTATCGTGCCCGTGTCTGGGCACAATAACTGAAACCACATGACGGCCGGTGAGCGTAATAGACACCAATAGGCCGTGGGTGGAGCAATGTGCCCGCCTTTGGCCTACTGCGTGCTCTCTTGGTAAAAAAAAACCCGCACGCAAAGCCCAATAGCGTGCCACAAAAGGAAAAGCACACGCTTGTGTAGGTGCCATTCCTAGGTCAGCTTCTGAACCCCAATTTGTACCTACTAAATGTCTCGTGCTGCGCACTGCACGCTAGGCGCAAGACCTAAAAAGGTCATCAGTGAAGCAAGGCTTGCACAAACATGTAGAACAAAAACATGAGACCTTTTAGTCAAACCTACGGATAATTACATGCGCATAGAACATTGCAAACACAAAGATATCTAAACGTTTGGTATAGGCAACAGTGATACCACATTTAGCAAAAATACTTAACCTAAGGTGTGTGATATTGAGTAGCGATTATGTGATTTATAAGGCAATGGGTTGTTGAACATAAGTAACATGCTTGGGAGGTGGAATTAATGATCATAACAACACCCCACCTGAGGAAACTCCACTGGCTCCCCATACAGAAGACATGCCAATTCAAACTGCTAACCCATGCACACATGGCTTTACACAACCATGGATCCGCCTACATTAACCACCACCTGAACTTCCACCAATCCTCTAGAAGACTACGCTCTGTCTCCCTTTCACTTGTCTATAATCCCGTATCCACTGAAGCAGACGTGGAGGATGCGTCTTCTACATTGCAGCAAAGACTTGGAACAGCCTGCCCACGCAACTTCAGACCATCACCTCACTTGCGGAATCCCAAATGGCCTGCAAGACCAGGCTGTTGGAATAAGTCTCCGGGGCCTGCAAGTGCCTGGATACCCTAATGGATGATTAGTTATGCTTTATAAATCCTGATTGATTGATTGATGCGTTTAGTGGCCGGCTTGTATGTTCCACAGATTTGTTGTCTGCTCATTTTTTTTGGGTGAGGTGGGGGGTTCCAGGGGTACCATCCTCTTCACCTGAGTAAGTGAACTTTTATTCTTCCTGGTGACACCTACATATATATTTTTTTTACCAGTGAGACTGATGTCATGCGTCCTTTTCGATTACATCGCACTGTTGGTGGTAATCGAGCTTTGGGGTGCAAGATGTACCGCACGTTGCTTTTGTCGTCATGAGACCCGGCAAACCCAGTTGCCGCATTTAACAAACAAACATTTCATAACACTGGCCTGGAGAAGGCAAAAAGACTCTCTTACTATTTTGAAATATAAAACCAGCAAAATTGGACTTGGTTTACTCTGATATATACACCACTGGAAAGCTTCGGTAACATGAGCTGGTGGTTCTAATTTACTGCTCCCCTGGTGGATCATCAGACTTTATTATTACATACACATTAACAATTATCTGCATTTAAGGAAGAAGGTCACCAAAAGTTCTTCTTAACTTTTACTTTGAACTCACTCTCCTTCTTCCATTCAAAATTAATCGTACAGCAGAAAGAGCATGTGTTTTTGGTTTCTTTCTACATGCCATTGGATATCATATATTAAATGCTGACAGCCAAAGCATATTAAGTAAATATTTTCCTGCTCAAAAAACGACTGTAATCTCTAACAGTCTATCTCATAAAGTTTTTGGAAGAATGTTTTTTTTTTGTTAAGCATAATTTTTAGATAATGTTTCCACCAAGTCACATTTTTACTTCACTAACTAGATACAGTTTTGTAGCAGATGTTGAATTTGACCAGGTTGGCTTAAATCCACGTAGCAAACATTCCTGAAACCTGCTCTCAGGAGAACGGTTGGTGCTCCAAAACCCTCGGGAAATGGGACAGGGAACGTAACCGTGTCAACAACAGAAAATGGGGCAATGAATGTCTGTGAAAATATCTAAAGCCTGGAAACTGTTACAGAGCCCATTGCCTTCCAAACACGCCCGAAATAAACCCTTTGCTAATTTCAAAGGACAAAATGGTGTCAGACTTTTTAGAGACTGCACTGGAATAAGGACAATTTTCCACCTCTTTTTCTAGATTACGTAGACTAAAATGGCACTATTACGTATGCACCATAGGGCATAATCCCGTTTTTAGCGCAGTTTAGACGCAGAACTTCTCTACGTCTTTGTTTCTAAATTACACTATCTACAAAACATAGGTTAACTCTAGAAATCTATGGGTTAATGTATGAACTGCAGAAAGCCATCTCGGAAACACAGAGATGAAAAGTATGGCTCTGTTTCTGAGCTTTGATGTCGGCAATCAGAAATTTTCCTATTTAATGTATGCACGTTCAGACTAACGCACAAAGGGAGAAAACAAAGTGACAACTTCTGCGGCTATAGACTAAATAGTCCAAAATGGCCTTTTCACCTGGCAAAGAAGTGCAAATATTGTTTTAAAACTGCTCCATTTACAGCAGCCCATGTATGTAGCCGCAAAAGAATTCCAGGGGCTCCAGGCGCAATGGGCATATGTGCGTGCCTGCTTTTTGCGCTCCACCGGCAGATGTTTGTGCGGTCCCTTCTGCAAGGCCGGTTTTAGGGCAGTGCGACCAATGCGGCTGCACGAGGCTCTGCCTGTGGAGGGGGGCGCTGACCCTTGGAGGGGTGCTGCATTTAGCAATAATCTATGATTGGACATATGAGAGGCATTTTTGCCCGTGCTAGTGAGAAAATCCGAGGAGATGGTTATATGGGGTGGGGGATACCAAAAATGATTGTCGCACTGGGTGGCACCAGCCCTAAAGCCTAACCCGCACTTCTGTAATGCAGATATCGCTAGTACGCATGTCGCCCCTGTGCTATCATTGGAGGACGATCCCTCATTTGCATGGGAACGTGCCCTCATGCAAATAAGAGAGTCACTTTGCCTCTACACCTGAACTGTACTAAGGACATAGAGGCAAACACGCCTTTAGAAGGCTCTCGAAAAGTGTGTACAAAAAGTTGTCGCTCTTTCAGTAGTCTCTAAAAAAGCAGTTCTCTGGAGGGTAGAAAAGGTTTCCCATTGGAATTCCAAGACATCTTGCAGACAGGTGCAGTCACTTACGGCAACCACCAGTAAATTAAGATAAGGTAATTTTACTATGCAATATTCATTAAAACCATTGAATGTACTATAAAATAAGTCAATACATTAATTAATTAAATAAAATAAGCAAGATTAAGTTAAAGTTAAAAAATACTTATTTAGTCGATTATGTCAATAGTCACATCAGGGCCACCAGAACCCCCGCCCCACAATGCCCAAACCCGCAAATAACACACAGACACAAGTGTTAGGTTTGGGAAAAATTTGCTGCAGGTTTATTACATACAAAATATGTAATGATGGTGGGTTAACTTACAGGCGATCCTAGGGCAGGCCGCATTCTCGCCACCTGCCCGCCTGTTGAGTCAAACAGCACAGTGGCGAACCACCCAACTGCTGCACAGTTACCATAATTATACTGACACGCCCATTGCGGGGCGTGACTTGGCAAACCCCCGGTTGCACAGGCCCACAACCGCCCGAAGGACTACTGGGGCGCCGACACGAATTCCTGCACCTCCCATGAGGTTTACAGGTTAGGCTCTGGCACCCTTATGTGCCCGCTGAAGTACAGTGTTTGCACCTCTTTTCTTCCGGATCGCCCAGTAACTCCGCCACAGCCCGTGCGGTGGTACCCGCTGCCGCATGGGCCCCCCACCATTGCTACTACACTTTACCTGCCACCTTTGCTCAGAAGTGCTTCCTCAGATCGAGGAGGGACAGGTCTAAGCCCACAGGCGAGATGAACACCATCCGCCTCAAATAACCCCTGACGTACGACACTAGCTCTGCAGAGCTTCTCATCAGTCCATGGACAGGACCAAATGACAGGGGACGCTTTTCAACTCAAAAAGACCCTAGCTCCTGACATGAACAGTACATGCCTGAAGGAACCAAGGCCCCTCTGCATCTAATCTATGGGCCCCTAACTGCTGAACGCCCTCTGTATCATAAATAGGCGTTCCAGCACATGCCACTGGAACTCAACCACACAACCTTAAATAAACGTCAGAAGACTACACCCAGGTGAAGTTACAGCTACTGCTGCAACGCTGTCCTCTGCATCCTTATCGAGAAGGTGTGCTTACGTTGCACGCTTGTGCTGCTGTACACTAAAGAGCACAGGGGGATTGGCTGCAATGATACATAAATACTATGTAACTTGGGCGAAGTCCCACCCTATGCTAAAGCCGGGATTTACAAGTGTTACAGCAGGCATCGCCTGCCCTCTTGTGTTTTAGTCTGGGAGCAGATTAGGCCATGCTACCACTACGATAGCTTGTCTGTAGGTTGACTTACGACCACCACCAAGGGTTTGCTGACTGAGACCAAGTGCCCTTTTAGGATCCAGACCTGCATAAGACACGCTGCAGAACCCAATGTCCCTCCGACACCAATCAGCCTACACCCCCGGACTGAGACCCACTACACTCCTTCACACCAAGCATTCGCAGACTACACACGGTGATGTACGAGTTCTGCTGAAGCGCAGTTCTCGAAATTCAACTGTAAACTTGAGCTTTGTTTACATTTGTGCAAGGTCATACCCCTGAAAAGAGCCCAAACGAAGAGGGGACCCCCAGATGCTATTGCTCCCTAATCAAAACAAAGGAGAACCAGCGCCCAACACTGAGACACACCACACACCTGCACACAAAGCCACAGCAGACTACACCCAGATATGTATAACTTCTGCCGGAGTGTAGTTCAACAACTTCAACTGAGAACTGAGCTTTGAGAACGCTTGTGCAACTGTACGCAAGCAAGTACAGAGGGACAATTCCGTGTGTAATGCACAATTAGTATGACTTGCGGGTGGACTTACATTTTATAAACAAGAATGAAAGGTAAACCGCTGGTGACGCATGCCCCATAGTAGCCAGTAGGCTGCATAGACCCTGCTACCAAGACTAGCTAGTCTATAAATCTGACGTACGACCCCCGCCAAAGGGATTAATAAGCAGAACCCAGGCACACCCGGAATTGGCGATATCCAACCTCAGGCCAACTTCTCTCCTTGGGAAGAGAGCAAAGGAAAGTGAAGGTTACTCAGGTGCAACACGAAGCTGTTCAAACGCATCTTCACATGGTGAGTTAACAGCAGTGCAGGTCCCAGGAATGTTCATAAACAAGACTAACTATGCCTCTTGGAAAGGCCACAGGAGATCGATAAGCGGGGGGGGATCTATGAACCGATTAGCCTAGGGCTAGACATCGAATTAGCAAACTATCCTAATTTTGGCACATCCTAGCCGAACTACCCACCAGCCATACCTGCCGTGACAGTACAGTAAGCTAAAACCCTAAAGTGAGGACCCCCCCCCCATTGAGCGCCACAGGAGTAAGCACCGCAGTAAATCTGCCATAAGTATGAGATAGGTGCCAGTATAAAATACCACACCGCCATTAAAGAGTCACAACGCGGATCGGGGCCCCCCCTAGCCCACTTAAACGTGTAATTCTATGGAGTGCCTGCTCTACGCTATTAGAACAGACCCCAAAAGACACCAAACCTTAAAAGTGACTTAGAATTCACACCTTTGGCGCACTGACTCCACGCTGTTGTGGTCTACGAACATCTGTTCTGACAGTCGCACTATCTTGTTTTTAGATAATGATGGATAGAGTCCAGAAGCGCAGAATGGCCTTACATAATGCGCAGAGCAGACGGCCACCCACATACCTGTACACTGAGCGCACAACTGCGCGCCTCACCTGGGCCGAGCAGTCATACATCAGTCTGCTGTGCACACACAAACCCTGGCTCGGCATCGCTCCTGCTGGTGACAGGCGCTAAATACAGCACGCTGTGCACACCACACACTGTGTCTGTTCCATACAACTCCTCTGCATGAGATGTGCACTAGCAATCAGTTGTGTATACAAATTGTCCACACTATGCCGTAGCATTGGCTTGGCTGGAGTATTGCATATGTCCTAGGGCTGGCAGCTCGGTCACCTGTGCATACGGATCACCTCGAGCCGAGATGGCTTACTGTTTGTCTGGGAGAACTCAATTCTCTAGTATTGGCACGCAGATACACATACACATGAGTCACCTCATACAGTTCTAGCTTGCTGCATGCCCTAAGTCACACCTCTTGCCCAGGGGCACCCGGGCAGAGTATACTAGCTGAAGGCCTAGGGTACCGAACATATGCAGGCACCCACGATATGCACCTGCTGAGAACAACACGCAATGTCTGCTTGCTGCTAGCCTCACGCACACTGAAGCACTTCCAATTCAGGTGCACACACCCAGATGCCAAGTAATGAATTGCATCTCAGCAATGTGCTCTCACGACAAAGGGCAAAGGCCGCGCTAAATAAAAACTTTAGAGAGAAAAGCACCGCTCCAGCCCCGCAGCATGATGAAAGCGTGAACCCTGGCTCCACTATGCGACTCTGACCTCTATAGCAACATACACGCCAGCTTGGTACAAATGTGTGACATGCACACGCCACTAATTTCTAGAAAGACAGCTTGTAATCCGTACACCTGAAAATTTTTTCTCCTGTGTCATAACCGTTCGTGATGTCAACCGCCCTGCCGCCTACATGAACAGAGTGCGGGGGCAGAAAGCGCACTGGAGTTGCTACAAGTCCTCCCACCCTGTACCAATCGCCTCCTACAGCACTGAAATAATCGTATACTGCATTACTGTAGTTAAGCGCATCTTGACTGCTGGGAGGCAAGGCCCTATACACCCGTCGACGCAGCAGGGGAAAAAGATCCCAGGAAGGTTTCCCGGTCACAGGTAGAGAAGGGAGGCTGACCAATAAGGAGACAGAAACAGATAGTAAGCAAACAAGGGCCTCCATGGCAACTGCAGCCAAACAGCAGGGCGGTGGAATCAGCCCGACGACCTTGCTCCTGTCTCGAGTCTTTCTAGCGCACGTTGAAGTCTTAAATACAGACCCGCCGCAGCCTAAACTGGGGCCGCCCTATTGGCAATGACCGGAGCTACCGGGAATCAGTAGGGCAAATAGGCATGCTGACACACCGCGCTCTGAAAAGAGTTATTTTTACATCCGGTCCTAAACATGCTGATCGCATACAGTCTACAGCGGACGGAAGAAATATACCTTCATTATCATGGTCCTTTAGACGCGAACTCGGGTCACCCAGACCAAAGTCAACCAAAGTCCCTACAGATCTGGGCCATAAGCCAGCATCACTTAACAGTACACCCTTCCCTACACATAAACCCAACTTACTGTATAATTGTCACCACAAGGATGCTCCTGTCCTAATGCGCCTCGTGTACCACATACCTGCTGAGATAGAAAGGGGGCAATCTGTGACGCAGGACGCACAGAATAAGGATCAGCCCAAGGACCAGAACGTGCGAGCGTAGATGCCCAACCATTGCCACGCCACAAGCCTCGAGATACTATGGCCCAATGATACTCCGAACCATAATTTACAACAGGACGCTAATAAGCAACTAGCGCACGTGATTGGCTTACCCTATTCACTGAGATATGCAAGGCCACGTAAATGAATTAATCCCTCGATCGAGCCTAAGGATACCACGCCCCCATGATGCTATACACATATTGGAGTCCCTCGAATGTGCCTTGAGATACTATTGTCCCAAGGTACTATATACTGTTTTCACTACGAACACCATTAACACCACTGCGCACGGATTAGGCTAAGTCCTCGCACTGCAAAGCAATACCAAGTGTAAATATGGAGAAGTCACTCGATTGGGCCTCGAGGTAATATGGCCCAATACTGCTATGCCCATTATGATATGGACTCAAGCAACAAATTCTCGCATGCCATAGACTTACCAATCTCGCAGCAATACGCAATGTCACATATTGAAAATGCACAAGGCACTCGATTGTGCCTACAGATACTATGGCCCCTTGATACTACACCCCCATTGTAAAATACGAACGCCGCGACACAATCGCCCGCGGAGAAGGCTTACCCATTGCGCTAAAATTCACTGCAACGCACAATGCACTGCAACGCGTTAATTAGGATAAATCACACGATAGGGCCTCGAAGTACTATGGCCCCATAACACTGTACTCCAATGGTAAATACAGTCACAAAACTACGAATTTACGCACGTAAACAGCTGAGCCCTCGCGCTCAAATATCTAAAGCCAGGTGCAAAATCGAATCAGTCACACAATTGGGCCTCAATGTACTATGGCCCAATGATACTATACCTCCTTGTAAATACGAATGCCATTAACTAACTGCGCACAGAATCTGTAAACCCATTGCGCTGAAAATGCCATGCAACGCGGTAAAATTGAAGATGTAACACAAATGGGCCGCGAGGCCTATAACCCAATGATACTATGCTCACATTGTAAATACGGTCTCAAACCACACATTTACGCGCGTAATGGGCGAAACTCTCGCGCCCAAATATTAATGCCACGTGTGCGATAGAATCAGTCCCACAATCAACAAATCTGCGCACGTAAGGCTTATCCATCGCACTGAAGTATGCAATGCCACACTTTAAAATGAACAAGGCACTCAATTGAGAGTCGGCATACCAAGGCCCAATGATAACACCCCTTTGTAAATATGGGCCCCATCGACACCATTCTGCACAGAAAGGCATATCCCTCCTGCTGCAAATGCCATGAAACCTGAAAGAACAGAATAAAACACCTCCTTTTGTGGCCAGAAAGCGATTGCATAAATGTACTCCTAATCTCATGCCCGTAAGCAAATAAAGGCTGTAACAAGAGGCTCACGTGCTGAGACCACCCACCGTGCACGCTATGGGGGACACGAGCTGAAATGAAATTCATTATGAATATTGTAGGTGCTATTAACACTATGGGGGTCCCTTTCGCGGCGCTGGCATAAAGCATTGGGGGTACACTGCTCTAAGACGTAGAAACGGCTTCTGCATGTACTCTGCACCCCACTCACCAAGTCGTGCTTACCAAACTTCCAATTCAATCTCCGCACGCCACCTAAAGGCGCACACTTGGTGCACCCACCAATGGGCTGGTTTTGGGCTTCGCGTAATTGGGGTGGCTGGTTGTTATTCACCCAGCCCTTTTACTTGCACAGGCCACCAATTTGGGCAGAGTGGCATGGTGACCGGTATTGAATTTTTGGCCGTTAATTAGGGTAGATGTGCGGTAATGGAAGATGATGACAGATGCCAGGGTAAAGTAAAGCATGTGCCTGCTGGCTGATACAGCACAGATGGACTTAGTAATACTGAGCGCACTTTGGCGGCACGCCCACGCAATGCGTAGCTGAAGAAGTCACAGCCGCAGTGATCGCATGCTCGGAAAGACTGAAGGTGAGCTGACAGGGCCACTCGGTCACAAGGAGAGGAGCCCCCAGTGCAGTGCCTTGCTCATGTAGTGTAGGAGCACACAGCGTAATTCAGAGCTGGAATGCGTGATCTCCCGGAGGTGCGGGGCAAGCGACAGGAAAACCACGGGCAGCAACTAGAATACATGAAAACATGCATCAATGACCAGCCGGTTACGATATTTTAAAAGGCCGACCGATATACATATCCCTACCAACAACCGAGCAGTACGGTAAAGGGAACGTTTTTTTGTTGTATGATAGCGAGGGCGCAAGCGATATGCTTGGTAACCTCTTAATCCACATCTCCTAACAACCCAAAGCGATGCACGAAAGGTACTAGACAGTCGAAGATGGGATTACCACACATTAACGAAACGCGGCATACAATGTGGGGGGGGGGCAGCACGGGAACAAAGCGTCGTGGGCCGGTAGCTAGGGACAATCGGACGCCATCTCACGGTCCCTGCCCGGCCTGTAAGGTGAGGATGGCAAACGTCCAACTCAAGGCCCGGGCCGAGACAATAGAATGCGCCCTGCACATGTGCTTGTCCCCAAACATTCGCTATTCGCTCACAGACGGAACCCCCAAGCTAGAGCTTTTCCCTCCTGTGGGCCCAACTGAGGACCAATCGAGCCGCCCGGCTCACAAGGATACGGGGCATGGAAGGAGGGGGAGGGGCATCACCCCCGATGGCCCGCCCGGCCCACAAGACTACAGGGCATGGAAGGAGGGGGAGGGGCATCACACCCCCCCCCCCCCCCCCCCCCGATGGCCGACCGATCCGCCCGGCTCCAATGATAAGGGGCATAGGAGGAGGCAGAGGAATATCACCCCGGATGGCCGGCGAAGCCGCCGGCTTACAATGATAAGGGGCATGAGAGGAGGTAGGGGAATATCGCCCCGGATGGCAGGCCAGGCTGCCCGGCTCAAATAGATAAGTGGCATGGGAGGAGGGGGAGGAATATCACCCCCGATGGCGGCCCAACGGCCTCGTGAGCTAACCGATCTCGCCCGCACCCCGAAGGGAGAGTGCGGTAGGGGAGAGATCTCGTCGCAACCCCCCCTCCACAGCGGCCCGACCCTAAGCGGGCCGCCTAGCCATGACTCAACCTCCGAAGGGAGGGAGTAGGCGGAGGGGGGTAAGGCTCATAGGCCACACTCACAGCGAGTAAAAGAGTGTCCTGACGAGACCGAGCGACGGCGTCCGGAGCGGCAAAGAGGCCCCCCAGCAGGGGCAGAGGAGTAAAGTACCCCTGGAGGCTCCTCCCAGCCGCCCCGGACGCGCGTCATAGTCCTGCCTCCTCCAACCAGGGAAGACTGCCCGGGAGAGGAGATGCTTGTCATACAGGGGCGGGGCAGCCCCCTGTGACTAGGAGCCCGCCCTCTTTATGGCCACTGCGTGGCCTCGGGCAAGCGCATTTAGTGAGTGTTTTAGTTAAAATCGAGGGAGAGCTGCTCTATGCCCCATTTGTCCTTTCCAACGCCTGTGTTGTTTTGGCTGGAATGGAGTCTTGCATAGATTTGTGTATAAGTAAAATGTTGTATAAGGTGCTGCAGCGCAGAATAGGCTTATAAGATGCGTAGGACCAAGTTTCACCCATGATAGTCTTGCAACTGCAGTCCTTGCTATTTTGGATTGTGGTTTACTGTTCAGCCTTTTATTGTATGTTGGTAATATTGTGATAGTTATAGGAGTTATGCGATGTGCAGAGTTGGACGGTTTTAACTGCATTGTCCTCTCTGGAATTTTGAGAATTTTTCTAAATTGGCAGGTCAATTGCGTGGTAGCAGATTTTAAACAAATCAGCACTGTCTGTCTACAGGAACGCATCCTGTGTAGATTAAAGAGGGGGAGCAAGAGTAAACGTTGTTCTTTTGGTAGACATTTGGAATTGCAGATTATGTGTGTGAGGTCTTCTGTTCTGAGGCTACATAGTCGGCAGATGTTATCTCCAGATTTCCTCTTCCATGGTGGACGGTTTGGTAAAATCAGTATTATGGCCATCCTGTATTTTAAAAATTTCTCTTCCATATGAATGTTAAATCCTTTGCTCGAATACATTCGTGGTTTGGCTGCTACATAATTGTTTAGTATGTACCAGCTGTGGGCTCTCTTCACAAGCACAGTCTGATCTTCTTCCAATGAGAGCGCTTTGATGGACTTTCTTGAAGCAGATATGGGACGCTGATGTCTCCCATAGATTAGTCAGGCCTAGTTGACATAGGGATTCTCTAAGGTACGTTCTGGCCTGTGAGTTCCATATTAGTGATAGGTCAGCCCTAAGTTGCCAGTTTAATGTGTCTTGCTCCGCCCCTCCGATCTTGTCTCAGCATTTTACAAATGCGCCCCTTCTACCCATTAACTGATTCAGCAGTCCAAACAAACTCTAGCCTTATTTGGGTGGTGGAGGCATATTTTAGGGATTGAAGTTCATTCTAAATGACCTGATGACTATTTATTCTACAGTAGTGGTGTCTCTTCCTTTCATTGCCTTGCTCCCATATGTTATTGTCGGAAGGACTTTGGCTTGGATAACCGCTAATAGAAGAAGGCCCAGTGATCGATTTCTTTAGAGTATTCATGGCGAAGGATAGTGTGTTGCTTTTTTGTTTTTGTGCTTCCATGTGAGGGTTGAATGTGCATTTGGTATCTAGCAGTATACCCAAGTATTTTTATTCCTTTGCTGATTCTAGTTAATGTTTGTTTCGAAACCAGCAGAATATTTTCCTTTTGGTAAAGGTTTATGATCATAATTTTTATTTTGCCTTAGTTGATCTTCAAGGTATTCTCATTACAGTATTCCTGAGTTATGTCAGGTAAGTATTGAAGTCCTACTGGTGTTTGACTTACAAGGACTAAGTCATCACCGTATAGAAGATTGGAGATGGTCGTCTTGCCGAGCTTGGGGGCATGCATGCGAGTTGCAATTGTCTTGCCTTGCAGGTAGGTCTGCCATAAATATATTTAATAACATAGGAGCTAAGACGCACCCTTGTTTTATCCCCTTGGTGGTTGGGATGCATCTCGAAAGGTATGTACCTGCCCCAAGTTTGACTTTAACCCAGGAATCAGTGTGTAGTAGGACTAGTTGTTATAGTATGGATGGTGGTATGCCCCATCTTTTCAGCTTCTGCCATTGTCTTGCTCGGTCTATGTGGTCAAAAGAAGAGCTGTAGTCAATGAAACACAGATATAATGGCTGACTGGCTTCCCTTGAAGCATCAATAAATAGAGTTAAGGCCATGATGTTAGTAGTTGCACTCATGTGTTTGCAGACGTCAGTCTTGTTTATTGGTATGTTTGATGAGAATGGGGCTCAAGTTTTTAGTTCTTCCAGGATAAGTCCAGTATTGTATTTAGCATCATTGTCAATCAGGGCGACAAGGCAGTAGTTTTTCACATCGCCCTTGTCACGGTTTGGTGACATTATCGATCTTTTCCACAAATCTGGAATTTTTTTGCTGGACAAGATCTCATTATATACTGGCAACAGAATGGCAGACCAATACTGTGGCTCACTATGTATAGAATTGGCGGGATCCCATTTGGCCCGGGCTCCTTGTGGCCTCCCTTTTGTAATTTGCCTAATTATTTGTGGTTTTGTTATTTTGAATAAATCATCTCTCAGATCTTACATTTTTTAATTCCCTAGGCGTTCTTTACCTGGTTCAGAACCATTGTCACTGTTCTTTGGTTCACATTGTGTCTCCTTCCCCCAGTTTGCCCCAAGATCTTCCTCATGCCAATTATTGTCTCGGCAAAGACTATTTAAGCGGTTGTGAAGGTATGTGGCCCAGTCTTCTTCTGGAAGGTAGAAGTCTATTCCGTGATGGGGAGAGCGTCATAAGGAATTGATTGTTTGCTAGAACTTTGCATTGTTCTAGCTTTTTAAATCTTGGCAGAGGTTTGCCCACATCAGTTCATTTTCTTGCCTCCTCGTGTCCCAATTAGTCTTGTTGAGGTTTGACTTGAGTTTCCTTAGTTCCACCGTAAGGAGTTCTCCCGTGGGTTCCATTGGAGTTTTCTTAAGGTTTGATTGATAGCAGATCATGGTTTTGTTATTTGAGCCATGTTGTCATTGGCTAGTTGTGTCATATTTAAGCTTCCTTTTCTGGCTCCTGCATTAGTTGCAAATTACTCCCTAAGGGTGAAAGTTATGATCTACAAGGCAGCAAGGGGGCTCCTTTTTTGGGTGGAATTTTCAAGCAAGATGGATTTGGCTGATTCTTAGAGCTTCTCCACTGAGTCCAGGCTACACTTGATCCTTTTGTTGTTGGTTGTAGAGTCTGTGGTTATTGCCTCGGTTGCTGCATGAAACGGGGGAGTGACTCCTTTAAATATAGCTTCTTGTGGTAAGTGATCTCTCTCCGTTGTTTCTCCCAGTCTGTAAGAAGAGATTTTGTGGAATGTGTAGGAGAGTAGGATCTTCTTCTTATGGTTACCCCCACTTTTTGCTGTGTTTCACTGGTTTATCGACTTTAGTCTGGCTGTGACCCTTCTAATCAGGACCACAGCATAGCTGTTCTCTCTCTAAATTGGTTACCTGTACATTAGGTACACTCCAGATTGGTTACTGGGTTACCCTTGTGAGTCCCTAGTATGTGGTACCTTAGGTACCAAGGGCATAGGTACTCCAGAGGCCTACCAGGTGCTGAAGCATGTATTATGCCACCCATGGGAAGCCTTCCTAAATGGCACCACAGGTCTGCACTTGCAGCCTGGGTAAGGTGGTGTAAGCACCCCTTACTTAGATATAGTAAACCTATATCTACCTATATATATAGACACATATAAACCAATACGTCACTCCTATGGCAGGCCTTGACAATCCTGAAGACAGAGTGCTTGGTTATGTGTGAGAGGGTGCCCTAGCATGAGCTGAGCCCCTCTGCAGCTTTTGGAATCCTTTCCTTATAGCTGTTCTATGATATAGCCATACCATATACTTTTAATTGCATTATAATCCTCGCGGTTAATGCTAACTTTTGGTTTCTTTATCAGAACATGTCATGTTTGGTGTCAAACACTTTGGAATCCTACCCCCTGCCAGTTCTGGTGGCGGGGGTAGAATTCCACCCTTCTAGTGGGAGAAGACATGTACACACTTACTTACCCGGTAAATGTTTAAAAGAGCCTCAGCATCACAAAATGGATGCTGCTGCCAGACACGAGTCTGACCTCCTGCTGCTGGACGAAACTCCGGCAGGGGAGGCCAGGACAATAGGTTTACTGTCCAGGGAAGTGCCAGCACATCCTTTGACAGGCTTTAGTGTATTGGGGCTGGTGGGTTGCATTCAGTGAATACTTTTTAGACACTGCCTGGGACACACAAGGTGTCCCATGCATTTCCCAGTTCAAACCGGTTGCTGGGGCACTCAGCCCCAGTTCTGGAGCGAAACTGGACAAAGGGGAAGGGGTGTAACCCCCCCCCCCCAGGTCCTCCCATTGGTGGGACCCTAAAGTTAGTCCAACCCCTGAACTTGGTATAAGTATAGGAAACCAGTCACTCGGACTTTAGATTACCCTGGACAAAACTCTGAAACATAAATCTTGGACCTTCAGCATTCCATATCGACTGGAAGATTAAAGAAATCTCCCTTGGGGTCAAGGAGTGACTCCCCTGTTCAAACAGGCTCGAAAGAATCATCTTGCCGGTCTGCATTTTTTAGGCTCCTGACGGATTTTGAAGAATCTGTGACATAGGACACAGACTTCCAAACATTTCCGAGGCTGACACAAGTCCCCAGCAAAGCCTACACCTGTAGCTAACATTAGAGACATGGGACTGGAATTCCTGGACATCCTGCACATTTGCTAGTACATCCACATCCCAAGATTTCCCGAAGTTGTGCATTGGGCTACTTGTAGTCCAAGCCCTGAGCACCTTTTGCATTGAAGAATGTGGGCCTACACTCCACGAGTGTTCCGTGGGCCCGCTTTCCGGATTTCAGCTTGAGGCGCTTTGCTATCCCTTGTCAGTTGACTAGTGGGTCCCCACAAAGGAATCTACTTTGTTTCTAGGGTTTCCCTGGTTGCTCCAGATGTACCCTGACTCCCCTTCAAAGGGTGAGTCCCTCAGACCTTGCTGGTCTGCACCAAAGCCAATCTTGTCATCTTGCGAGGGTTGCTGTTACCAAAGCTTGTTGGTTCTAATCCAGATACTGACACTGCAGCACTCGACATCCGATGTGGAACAGCTCGAATCTTGCTCCTGGTTGTCGTCGAAACCTTCTCGACCTTGTGGCTGAAGAGTCAAGTTTCACCTACTTCACCTTAAAGCACCCGACATCGGCTGGCATCTTCTTGTCGTCATCCTGGTCACTGGTTAGTGACCCAGACTCTGTCCCCTCTGCTTTTATGTCCTTCAGATCTCCTATCCACCCTTGGATCCATCCAGACACTCTTCTCCTGGACGCCTGCGCCGCTTCTTTGCAGCTCTCCATTGGAATCGACGACGAAACCCGACACAAAAAGACACCTATGCACGCAGCTTCCCTGGGTGAGGTAACGCGAGTACATCAGTTCTGCCGTGGGTCTTTACTCTCGTAGTGTCCAGTACTGAAAGGGTTTTACCGTAGTCCACTCCTAAGTGTCCTTAAACTTTAACTTTGTAACTTTAACTTTCGGTATAGAAGTCGATGGTGATTTGCGGCTGTGTTTAGACACTGCACGCGTCCCCCGTGGGTCTCCTGTTTCCCTACCTTGGGTGGTTCCTGGTTGCCCCAGCAGTTCTACAGGCCCTAGGCCTAACTTCTATCCCTCACGTGGTTCATATACCACTTTCTTAGTTTATGGTTTGTGAGGCCCCAGGACAAAATGTATACTGTGATAATTTACTGTGTGCTATTTAAGTTCTTGTATTGTACTTTTGCCTTTAGCCTCATAATCAGACTAGAGGGGTTGTGTTTAGAATAATAAATACATATATACCTGGTGTGGTGCTCTTTCATTTGATAATTCAAAAGATTATAGACTGGCAAAACAAGCTGCTTTACATTCCTTCAAGACTTAGCCTGAAGGCTGCTCTCCACAGCTACCACTAGAATAGCTTTCTATAAAGGTTGTCTAAACCTACCATCAATAAGGGTTGTTTGAACAGGTGCAAGGTGCCCACTAGAATAGTGGACATCATATGCCAGGCCAACTTCTCACATTGATGGCAGCGGTGGGATTCCAGCTTGCATTGTTTTACCAGATAATCTAGAGAATATCATTTGATAATCCACTTAAGGTACAAGCTTACAATACAGTACGTTCTACTGAACTTAGAGTTGTGTGTGTTAAGGGCCTAGCACACCCTCACCACAACTCAAGAGAGGTTTAGTAGTAAAACAAATAGTGTAGGTAGCTGCACACACCACACCTCACTAGTCATCAAAGGAGGGACCCAGTGGGTCTGTTCCAGGTGTCAGTCAAGGTCAGACATCTAAGTATGACACATTTCCTTTCCAAGAGTTAAGGACTTTGTGTGCCATGAGAAAATTGAAGCCAGGACAGAATCCAAATTCCCAATGCCTTATAGAGGTGTTTTTGCTTGATGACTTTAAGAACAATTCAGAAAAGGGGGTGGTGATGAACAGAGTGTCTGAATTAAGCAGACCACTCTTACCCAGTCCAAAGATCAGGGCTTGATCCATCACCGTTATTTATCTCACTACCCCATCCCAGCTCAGAACCTGGCTATATGCAAATCAGTCTGTCCCTGGCCCAGTGCATCATGGGAACAGGGCAGACTAAACTACCAAGCCAATTCTTCACCAGAAAGGAGACAAGCTACCGGGGACCGGTTTCTGGCATTTCAGCCGTCTTCGGCCCGGCTTGCTTGAATCCTGATGGAGCAGTGAGAAAGGGACTCATGTCTGAGTATACCCTGCCACACCTATAGTGGCCAAAAACGATTCAGAAAAGGGGGTGGTGATGAACAGAGTGTCTGAATTAAGCAGACCACTCTTACCCAGTCCAAAGATCAGGGCTTGATCCATCACCGTTATTTATCTCACTACCCCATCCCAGCTCAGAACCTGGCTATATGCAAATCAGTCTGTCCCTGGCCCAGTGCATCATGGGAACAGGGCAGACTAAACTACCAAGCCAATTCTTCACCAGAAAGGAGACAAGCTACCGGGGACCGGTTTCTGGCATTTCAGCCGTCTTCGGCCCGGCTTGCTTGAATCCTGATGGAGCAGTGAGAAAGGGACTCATGTCTGAGTATACCCTGCCACACCTATAGTGGCCAAAAACGATTCAGAAAAGGGGGTAGTGATGAACAGAGTGTCTGAATTAAGCAGACCACTCTTACCCAGTCCAAAGATCAGGGCTTGATCCATCACCGTTATTTATCTCACTACCCCATCCCAGCTCAGAACCTGGCTATATGCAAATCAGTCTGTCCCTGGCCCAGTGCATCATGGGAACAGGGCAGACTAAACTACCAAGCCAATTCTTCACCAGAAAGGAGACAAGCTACCGGGGACCGGTTTCTGGCATTTCAGCCGTCTTCGGCCCGGCTTGCTTGAATCCTGATGGAGCAGTGAGAAAGGGACTCATGTCTGAGTATACCCTGCCACACCTATAGTGGCCAAAAACGATTCAGAAAAGGGGGTGGTGATGAACAGAGTGTCTGAATTAAGCAGACCACTCTTACCCAGTCCAAAGATCAGGGCTTGATCCATCACCGTTATTTATCTCACTACCCCATCCCAGCTCAGAACCTGGCTATATGCAAATCAGTCTGTCCCTGGCCCAGTGCATCATGGGAACAGGGCAGACTAAACTACCAAGCCAATTCTTCACCAGAAAGGAGACAAGCTACCGGGGACCGGTTTCTGGCATTTCAGCCGTCTTCGGCCCGGCTTGCTTGAATCCTGATGGAGCAGTGAGAAAGGGACTCATGTCTGAGTATACCCTGCCACACCTATAGTGGCCAAAAACGATTCAGAAAAGGGGGTGGTGATGAACAGAGTGTCTGAATTAAGCAGACCACTCTTACCCAGTCCAAAGATCAGGGCTTGATCCATCACCGTTATTTATCTCACTACCCCATCCCAGCTCAGAACCTGGCTATATGCAAATCAGTCTGTCCCTGGCCCAGTGCATCATGGGAACAGGGCAGACTAAACTACCAAGCCAATTCTTCACCAGAAAGGAGACAAGCTACCGGGGACCGGTTTCTGGCATTTCAGCCGTCTTCGGCCCGGCTTGCTTGAATCCTGATGGAGCAGTGAGAAAGGGACTCATGTCTGAGTATACCCTGCCACACCTATAGTGGCCAAAAACGATTCAGAAAAGGGGGTGGTGATGAACAGAGTGTCTGAATTAAGCAGGCCACTCTTACCCAGTCCAAAGATCAGGGCTTGATCCATCACCGTTATTTATCTCACTACCCCATCCCAGCTCAGAACCTGGCTATATGCAAATCAGTCTGTCCCTGGCCCAGTGCATCATGGGAACAGGGCAGACTAAACTACCAAGCCAATTCTTCACCAGAAAGGAGACAAGCTACCGGAGACCGGTTTCTGGCATTTCAGCCGTCTTCGGCCCGGCTTGCTTGAATCCTGATGGAGCAGTGAGAAAGGGACTCATGTCTGAGTATACCCTGCCACACCTATAGTGGCCAAAAACGATTCAGAAAAGGGGGTGGTGATGAACCGAGTGTCTGAATTAAGCAGACCACTCTTACCCAGTCCAAAGATCAGGGCTTGATCCATCACCGTTATTTATCTCACTACCCCATCCCAGCTCAGAACCTGGCTATATGCAAATCAGTCTGTCCCTGGCCCAGTGCATCATGGGAACAGGGCAGACTAAACTACCAAGCCAATTCTTCACCAGAAAGGAGACAAGCTACCGGGGACCGGTTTCTGGCATTTCAGCCGTCTTCGGCCCGGCTTGCTTGAATCCTGATGGAGCAGTGAGAAAGGGACTCATGTCTGAGTATACCCTGCCACACCTATAGTGGCCAAAAACGATTCAGAAAAGGGGTTGGTGATGAACAGAGTGTCTGAATTAAGCAGACCACTCTTACCCAGTCCAAACATCAGGGCTTGATCCATCACCGTTATTTATCTCACTACCCCATCCCAGCTCAGAACCTGGCTATATGCAAATCAGTCTGTCCCTGGCCCAGTGCATCATGGGAACAGGGCAGACTAAACTACCAAGCCAATTCTTCACCAGAAAGGAGACAAGCTACCGGGGACCAGTTTCTGGCATTTCAGCCGTCTTCGGCCCGGCTTGCTTGAAGCCTGACTTTAAGAAAGCATCAGATCCTGAAAAGGTAGGCAGTGGGGTGGGTACATCAGAAGAAGAGAACATTGGTGCATTATTTCACCAGAACTCTGATGATGATGAAGACCAGGTAGGTGACACTGACCTAAACCTGGGGAATACAGATCTGCCTGGAGAGAAGAAGGCCAAAGAGGCCCTCTCCTTGTCCCACCAGGTAGAGTTTGTGGTGTGCCTAGAAGAGAAAAGTCTCCTTCCCAGGAGTCTAATTATTCTGGTACATCTGTAGGGTCTTCTGCCTCTGCTCATAGGAGGGGTAACTCACTTGAGAAGAGGGGGCATAATGCTAGGATGAGAGAAGCCTAGCTTAGTATAAGGAGACAAGAAGTAGCCTTAGAAAAAGAGACCCTAGCTCTTGAAAGACAGAGGAAAAAGATAGGGCTAGAGCCCCATGGTGGCAGCAACTTCCCTAGAGGATTGTCCCTCCCTATCAGAATGGGGATGACATCCACAAATCGATTACTGCACTGGAGAGGGCCTGCAAAGTACAGAAGGTACCCCAGGAGCAGTGGGCAGCAATCTTGTGGCTCTCCTTTGCAGACAAAGGTAGAGATAAGCTCCTCACTATTTCGGAAAATCTTGTCTCTCTATTTTGGGCGATTTCAATTTCCACCTTGATGAAGTTGGTTCAAAGGACACCTCTACACTAACTGAGTCACTTGAAGCCTGTGACCTCGTTCAGATGGTGAACAGCCCGACACACAAGGCTGGCCATATTCTGGACGGGGTATTTTCCAGTGACTCAAGATTATCTACTGGCCCCCCTTTGCCACTGGTCTGGTCAGACCATCTTGCAGTGCCACTAGAACTTGCTCTCCCTGCCTCGGTCACGGCTAACCAGGTCTCCACCACATATGCTCTCAGGAGAAATTATAGAAACATCACCGACGAAGCTCTTGCCCCTTACGTTCGGGCTACAGAGCCCTCTTCCTCAAGGGAGGCGGGTGAGGCAGCTCAAGAACTCGCGGACTCCATCACTACTGCAGTTGAGAAGCTTTCCCCCGCCTCTCTCCGCTATGTGGCGAGGCAGAAGCCCACTGCTCCCTGGTTCTCTGAACATCTGAGACTTCTGAGGCAGAGCTGTAGGAGTAAGGAGAGAAGCTGGAGGAAATCTTCGGATATGAAGGACTGGGAATACAAACAGAGAGTGATCATGGAAAAGCAGGAGTATTTCTCCAATCTTACAAGTTCTCTAACTTCATCTAGAGAACTTTTCAAAATTGCTGATTCACTGTGCTCTCTCCAACTTCCAGATCCAGTGGTGAGCTCACAAGATCTCTGCAATAACATCTCGGATTTCTTTTATAGTAAAATCGCGGATATCCACACTTCCTTAGAAGCTCAACGCCACTCCCTGGACGATGATGTTCCTCTCACTATAGCCAACCTTGATACTTTGGTTGAAGGTCCCTCCGAATCCTTCACCCAATTTCCAGCACTCTCACTGGAAGGACTTAATCTCCTGCTAGACAGGACCAAATCCTCCTCCCCAATGGATCCTGTACCGCTAAAAAAGTTAAAGGAGTGCAGAAACAGCATTCCGCCTCTGCTTGAAATCATGAACGGGGCTATTGTCCAGCGTTCTTTTCCGCCGTGTGGAAGAAGGCTATAGTGAAGCCTCTCCTTAAAAAAACGTCCCTGGACCGGGGCCTCCTTAAGAATTTTAGGCCGATATCTTTACTTCCAGCCCCGGCAAAGATGTTAGAAGCGCACCTTAATACACATCTTTCCACCTTTCTTGAATCTAGTGAGTATCTTGATAGCTCGCAGCACGGATTCAGAAAACATCATAGCACCGAATCCGCTCTCACTGTTGTGGTGGATAACATTCGCCGCAAAGTTGACCTTGGCCAAACCACATTGCTGGTCCTATTAGACCTCACGGCTGCATTCGATACTCTGTCTCCTGCCATTTTAACATCTCGGCTCAGGGAGGCAGGGGTTACTGGACCGGCCCTGAATCTTCTTAACTCCTTTCTCCATGACAGAGAACAGAGAGTCATGCTCGGAGATTTCCTCTCCCCTGCCAAGTTATTGCAATGTGGGGTGCCACAGGGGTCGGCCCTGAGCCCGACCCTGTTCAACATCTACGTGGCCCCCCTTGCTAGACTAGTAAGATCGCAGGGGATGGAGGTGGTGTCTTACGCCGACGACACCCAGATCATGGTGTCGCTGGCCCACTCTGTCAGTACATCCGCATTCAGCTTTAGGTCATGCATGCAGCGTGTGGCGCAGTGGATGATCCTTAACTCCCTAAAGCTGAATGGTGACAAGACAGAGGTCTTGGTCTTCGGTAAAGACCAACACGTGTGGTCGAGCGAGTGGTGGCCTCCATCTCTCTGCACCTGCCCCACTCCCTCCCAATCGGCCAGAAACCTCGGCGTCATCTTTGACACTTCACTCTCTATGACGCTCCAAGTGAATAGGACCGTGGCCACTTGCTGGGGTGTCATCAAGATCTTAAAAAGAATTCTCCACTATCTCTCCTTCCAGGCGCACAAACAGATTGTGATTGCTCTTGTTGGCTCCAGGCTTGATTATTGTAACTCTCTTTATGTGGAGTCCAACAAGGGCCTTATCCATCGACTGCAAACTGTACAGAACGCCGCAGCGCGCTTCGTCCTGGCCCTTCCCATAGCATCATCTGCCACCATTGCTAGGAGAAATCTTCACTGGCTCCCCGTCCAGTTTAGAATCTCCTTTAAGCTCCTATGTCTTACATATAGAGCACTTGCGGCTGGCCCTGCGGACGCACTTGGTAACCTGCTCACCCGCTATGTACCCACGAGATGCCTACGATCGGCCGCGCTACACCAATTGGTAGTGCCCCGCGCTAGGTTGACCAGATGGGGAGCAAGAGCTTTTTCTGTTGCCGCTCCTCAGCTTTGGAACTCCCTTCCGGTGGAGATCAAAACCTTACCCTCCATCGACCTGTTTAAAAAGGCCCTTAAACCTGGTACTTCATCAGAGCCTACCAATGAGATACTGCTGTCTGACCTGGCTAGTTCCTTTATTTGATGTAGGCGCATTGGGCTAAGTTAGCGCGGTATAAGACACAATTCATTCATTCAGTCACTGTAAGAGAAGAGGATGCTGATGATTACAAGGTCCTGAAGAGTGCTCTGATAGATGGGTTTGGCCTCACCGCTGAACTGTACAGGATACAGTTCAGAGACACCCAGAAGGTACAGACTCAGGAATGGGTTGACTTTGTAGAGTGTGCTACTAAGGCTCTGGGGGGGCTGGTTACTGGGCAGTAAAGTGTGTGACTATACAGGATTGTATAATCTGATCACGAGAGAACACATTCTTAATAACTGTCAGAACCAGCTGGTGCATCAGCACCTGGTAGACTCTGATCTGACCTCTCCCCAAGATTTGGGAAAGAAGGCAGACAAATGGGTCAGAACCAGGATGAAGCAGAAGGTACAGAACCAAGGTGGTGACCAAAAGAAGCAAGATCAAAAGGGTGGGGAGAAAGGTTAAGACCAGAAGTCCTCACAAGGTCCCCAAAAAGCTTTAAAGGCGGGGGTCCCCAATCCAAAAAGAAAGAAGGCCCAAAGAAACCATGGTGCAAAGTTTGTACGAATAATAGTCACTGGGCTAGTGATTGTACCAAAAAGGAGACAGCTCCAGCCACCATTGCCCCTAAGGCAACTGTTCCCCCTAGTTCAGCTCCAAGTGGTGGTTCCCAGCGGAAGGGTGTAGTAGGGTTAACCCTGGGATCTGAGATGGACTCTGGCCTAGTCAGAGGGCCAACTCAAGCTGTTTTTAGTCTGTGATGGAGACATGGATATGACCTCCTCTGCGAGTCCCGTAATCTGGGCAAGTACAGACAAACACCTTTGATTATTGAGAAAAAGGCTGAGGCCTACAGGGACACAGAGTCAAGTGTCACAATGGTGACACCAGACTTTGTGAACTCTGGACAAGTCATAATTGGTGAGACGTACCAAGTGATCAACACCAGCAGTGTCAGGACTACCCATGTCATGGCAGTTGATGATTTCTCCTGGGGAGGAGTAACTGGCCTTAAGAAGGTTGTGATCAGTGCAGACCTCACTGTAGAATGCTTGCTTGGTGACCTCTGACCCTGTACTCAGGGCCGGTCGCTCCACGCACCGTGCGCCCCCGTGAGTGTGCCCGAGTTGTCCCCGCTGCTGCCTTGAGTCAGACCTGCTGCGGAGTATTGTGCCTTTTGTACTTGTATGTATATGGTATTTTGTGCCCTGTGACTGTTTTTTGCCTTGTTGCTTATTGTAATTTCTCCTCGCCGCCCTACGTGACCGTCTTCTCGCTCTGTGCACCCCCCCGCTCCACGCTGCCCCGCCGCTCCCCTGCGGCCCACCGTCTTTTTCTTCTGTACCCAGCCCCCTTCCTATTCGCCGCCCCACTCCCGCCTCCCAGCTGCTCCTCCCTCCCACTTTGCCATTTATGGCAGAGACCACGCGTACGCGTACGCGCAGCGGGCGTGTCGATGGCGCGCCAAAGGCAAGCCCGTCTGCATCCGTCCACGCCTGGACCGCGCCCAGCGCCAGGACCCCTGGGCCTCGATGATGCCAGCCCACCCGACGGACTTACGATGCCGCCACCCTCCACGCACTCAACGCCGGCCGGAACCCCGCCTGCCACAGAGCCACCCCGAAACGCACCCACGGACCCATCACTTGCCAAGCCTGCAAATTTACCTGCCTCCGAACCTGCACCGCACCCACCAAGCCAAGCGCCAGCAATGATGAACTCAAGTGCATCCTGCTCAACACCCGCTCCGTCCACAGGCACGCTGTCGAACTCTGGAACCTCCTCGACACTACATCACTAGACGTCACCTTCCTCACAGAAACCTGGATGAACGCCTCCTCAGCCCCTGACATTGCCATAGCCATCCCGGAAGGCTACAAGGTCACCCGGAGGGACCGCGTCAACCAAACCGGAGGAGGCATCGCCATCGTCCACAGAAACACCATCCGCATCACGAACTACTCCGACGACACCCTCAACGCCGCCGAGCACTTCACTTCCAGATACACACCGACCCTAAGACCACCCTCAGAGGCACTCTCATTTACGGACCCCCGGGACCACGCACACAATTCAGCGAAGCCATCGCAGACTTCATCAGCCCGTACGCCCTCACCTCCTCTGACTACATCCTCCTACTAGGGGACATCAACTTCCACCTGGAGAACAACAATGACAGCAATACCGCCGCCCTGCTGGACAACCTCGCCAACCTCGGACTCAAGCAACTGGTGACCACCCCCACCCACTATGCCGGCCACACGCTTGACTCCAACTTCTCCTCCAGCAAGCACCTCTCCTTCAGCCACTCCACCGGAATACACTGGACAGATCACAGCTGCGTCCACTTCAGCTTCAGGAGAACCACGACCCTCCACCACCCGCAACAGGTTCTCCGCAGAAGCTGGAGCAAGATCACTGCAGACCAGATAACCACCTCCCTCAGCCAGAAACCTCCCACCAACACGACGGACCCCAAACGAAGCAGCCCGCAACCTCTCACAGTGGCTCACCAACTGCGCCAATGACCTTGCACCACTGAAGAACCCTCCCAGCACACCCGGCAGCAAGAAAACCTCATGGTTCACCAACGACCTCACAAACTCCAAGAAAACCTGCCGCACCCTTGAGAAAGCCTGGCGCCGCGACCAGACAGCAGTAAACATGACAGCCCTCAAGAACGCCACCCTCAAACACCACCAGCTGATCCGCACCACCAAAACTACCTTATTCAAAGAACGACTGGACAACAACACCCACAACAGCAAGGAACTGTGAAACTAATTTGGCCGCCGCAACGCAGGAATTTCACAGCGCATGCGTCTGCCACACTCACGTGGTGTGACGTCTTTTCTGCATGGTGGTAAATCTTTGCTTCTCGCACTAATGCCAAAGATGGCTGCTTCAAATCTCACATGCTAATGCTTATGCTGCAGCTTGTACTAAGCTTGTTTGTTCTGCTTAACTATTAATGCACAAGTTAAAATAAAGTAATGGGGTTAGAGTAGAGATTAGTGGTAAACAGTGCATTCATTTATTTTTGTATTCTAATATGTTTCTTTTTGACTTTGCTACTAGCTCGTACTTTGGGCCTGAACACTGTCACATCCTCCATATTGAATGAAGCCGCGCACGCGCACACTGACTCTGAAATTGCTGAAACATTGGCATTGAATGATTGCCAACACCTACGATGTTCCTGGGAACCTGCTCTACTGACCTCTAAAAAAGAAGCAAGAAGACTCAAATAAATACAATGTATATGATTTGTATGCCAATATTGTTGGGCGGAATTAAGTCACGGGAAAGTAAAATGTGGATGGGGATTCAATCAATATGAATCAAATTGTAATTACATCATCTTAGTATGGTGTGATGACCTCTCCTCGTCTTTCCAACCAATCACTGTAGGGAACACATAGATTTTAAACATTTAGGGGTGCCATCGAAATGGTATAACTAAGGTAGGCTTAGATAGAGAAATTGTCCAACTTGTCCGAATAGCTGACCTGTCACTGACCCAACGCACTCAATAATCGATCTAGAGCAGAGGTGCTGGCGGAGCACTCTGTCAGAAGAATCGATTACCCAATCGGGGTACTAATTGGCTTTCCTAAAGAGAGGGGTGTGATGCTGGCGTTTCACTTAGCTGACGTCACCTATCCTGATCTGCATCTGTCTTGTCCCGTGGGCTCCTAGAATTGTGTAATTCTAGGTAAATATAATCTATGTGGTATGTCCATGTGCTATTTCCCTTTCTTACCCTTCCCAGGTACCAAAGTCTAAAGGTGTTGCTGTCATTTCTTACAAACTTTATGTCCTATTGGTTATATTCTTGCTTGTAAAATTCATGGTCACAAGATTGTGGCCTTTTCAACTTGACTCAGAAAATGTCTCATAGATAAAGGTTTAAAAACTTTTCCTGAGTCTGTGATTATTATAAGAATAGTAAATGTGTTTAAATACTACCTGTTTATTCTAACTCTCTGATTCATAGGACTTATAGTAAGGTGACAAGGATTAGTAAGTCATGGTTTACAGGTATAAGTCCTAAATCAGACCTCTGGGCAACTGATAGGGTGAATAAATTAGTAATTGGTTAGGCAGGACTGCTAGTTCAAAGTGTGAATATTATATGGGCCCAAGGTGAGTATGGTAAAACTGAACTAGTTGGTCCTTGCGCGCTCTATCAGTATACTTTTCTTGGTAGCAGTAGTATGGTTAGGGATTAGTTAAAAATAGGTAGTTAGTTGTTTATTAACTATTGATTATTGATTGTTTATTGATTTTATGTACCAACCAAAACCTGCTTGTGTTTTGTTAAATGTTGTTTGGAATATATTGTGACAAGGAAAGCAGGTGGTAAATAGAAGCCACGCTGCTGAGAGGTTACTTGCCTTGAGGAATAGGTGAGTAAAGCTAGGTAAAACTTGAAGCACTAGTTAGGGTTTATTTTTTCCTAAGTATAATTGTGAGAGTGATTGGTAGCAAGGAGTTCGCTGGTAAAACTTTGGTCTTATATCAACTAGAAAGGGTAATTCTGAAGATGTGCAGGTTCTTTTTGCTTAAGTGAAGAGTAAACCGAAGGTTATTTTATTCGCAGTATTTGAAGAATAGGCGGAATTAGGTTTACTCATTGTGAACGAAACTAATCTTTCCTTTGAAATTTAGTCAATCAGGCACAGTAGTGAATGTTTCATGTTGTTTAAAGGAAGGCGGGGGCGTGGCCGGCAAAGAGGTGCGGTGGAGCCAACCAATGGCGGGACCGCAAGGGCGGGGGCGCAGCCCATGACACAGCTGGGCGCCCCGTCACGTGAGGGCAGTGGCGGCTTCAGGGCCTAGGGCGGCTCACTCTTCACTCCGGCGGCTCTCTCTGGGCTCCGGGGGCTGCCGCAATGATGCACCTCACAGCGGGGACCTCCCCAATCAAGCGCCGGGCCACGGCAGTGACACTGAGTCCCAGACGGTGTTCGAACACCAAGGGGGCAGTACCAGCAATCCCCGGGCCGCGGCGGTGATAGCGGCAACCTGTTGACTTGGCTCCCGGGCTGCAGCGGTGAAGCAGGTATGCAGCGCTTCAGGGGATAAAGCGCTCTGGGTTCACAACAGCGCTCACAGCGCTTAGACCAGCAGCAGTTCTCAGGGCACAGCACTTCTCAGGGGCACAGCAGTCCCTCCCAGTAGTGATTAAACAGATAGGACTCAGCTACTCTTCTCTGGTGCTTAAGGTATAGCACTGCACGACCAAGCGCTACACCAAGCGCTAGACAGTAGGCAAGCTTGGGGCAGGAGGTAGCGCTCCTCTCCCCTCGCCCTCAGCTCCTAGCGCTCCTCCCCTCTTGGGAGGCCCAATCCAAGGAGCTCCTTAACAGACAGGTCCAGCGCTCTTCCCTTCCAGGCACTAGGGAGCAGTCAGGGACCTAGGCTGGCACTCCTTTCTTCCTCAGGGGCCAGGAACCAAAGCAGCAGGCACTGCTGGGCCAGGTCAGCAGTTAGTGGGAACTCATCAAAACCGGGGCGGTAGGCTTTCACCATCCTCTGCTGTAGCGTGGCCCTCCTCCTATCCAGCAGCCTGAACTCCTGTAGTGGGGCTTCCACTAGCCCTGGGGACAGCAGTGGGGTTCTAGATAGGTGCAGGGTCCAGCACACAGGCCCAAGAGGCAGTATCCCCTGGCAGCAGATCCCCTCACGTTCCTGTCCCTGCTCTGTCTCAGCACATGGCGGCACATCCCCCTTATTTATATGCCCCTCACCCCACCTACCAGACAGTGCCAGAAGCTTCTGGAATCCTCTGGGGAACTGGTTCTGGCTGGCTCAGGGGGCGGAGTAGAGCACCCTGGGTGCCAGGTGTTCCCGCCAAATGCTGGAATGGCTGGGTACCAAACAACTAGACCGCTAACCCACTGCAGTCAGGTGGCACAACACATAGCCATGGCATCCATTTTAAATGCAGCATTCCACCAGGGTACATTTTTACAATGGGGAATAATAAGTGTACACGCCATTGCATCACATTATCACATTAAACAGGGCAACTGATACCACACATGGCCTATACAACTTTCTTTACTATGGGGGAGACATCCTAAAATAGGGGAGTGAAAGCGAAACATTTTGGGGGAAAATGGGCCAAGTCCAACAGAGTTCATGACTTCTTCAGGAACGCCTATCAAAAATGGACAATATGTAAAGGAATTACTTGAAGCAATTAAATTACCTAAAGAATTGGCTGTGGTCAAATGTGCTGTTCACCGAACTGGAACTGACAGGGTGACAGCCGGTAGTCCCTTATGCTGACCAAGTGGCTTAACCTTGTGCCAAATATAAAATGGCAATAAACAAGAAAATTGAAGCAGGTGGAAACAGCTGCCAACTTATGCTTTTGTGTGGTGTGAATACATGGGAGGAAGTGAGAGATTTACAAGGTGAGGCAGAGCCCAAAGAGGAAGAAGACTAACAGAAAATAGGGTGTTGAGTGAGACCTGAAGATGGCATAATAGTCTACCTAGATGGGAGACTGTGTTACCTGACTGTATGCTTGTACCAATGGCTAAAATGTACCATGGGGTTGCACACATAGGGAGAGATGCTATGGTGAGACTGTTTAGAAGGGACTGGTTCAATGCGAAGTTCAGGAACATAGCAGAGAGTGTTTGCCAGAGATGCCTTACATGTCAACGATTAAACCCTGGTAAGAAAACTAAACTGTAGTGTGCCCTGGGAAAATTGGAAAATCAGAAGGCCTTTTTAGCAGACTACAAATGGATTTTATTCAGTTACCTGCTTGTGGAGGATTGAAGTATATTTTGGTTATTGTCTGCCTGTTTTCCAAATAGGTGGAAGCATACCCTGCTCGCAGGAACGATAACTGTAGCAAAACATTTCTTAAGGGAACTTATCCCAAGGTTCGGTTTTCCAGTAACGATTGAGTCAGACAGATGAAGGCACTTTAATAATGAAATAATCGGTCTAATCTGTGAATCATTCAAAATTGAGCAAAAACTGCATTGTGCACATCACCCAGAGGCTTCTGGAGTGGCAGAACAATTGAATGGCATGATTAAAGCAAGAATGGGAAAGATGTGTGAATTTACCCTATTAGAATAGACTGATGCTTTACCACTTGTCCTGATGGGACTCAGAAGCCTACCAGACAAGAAAACAGGCTTGAGTCCCCATGAGATACTAGTGGGAAGGGCAATGAGGCAAGCAAGTGTGCCAGGACATCAACTGTTAACTATATCTGATGATTTAGTGTTGGAGTACTGCAAAGAGTTGGCTGACCAAGTGCGTTCTATCTCTCACCATCTTGGGGAAGACGCAGGAGCCAGATATTCAACCCCAGCACATGACTTGAACCCTGGAGATTGGGTTGTGATAAAGAATCACACTCGGGAATCTTGCCTAGCACCAAGTTTAGGAAAGCAACAGCAAGTGATATTGGTTACCACCACAGCTGTGAAGTGCAAGGGAATCCCAAACTGGATCCATGCCAACCATACCAAACGGATACCAGAACCTAACGAAGTTGAGGCTGAAGGTTGTGCAGCTGAAGGGTCTCAAGAAGTTGATCCTGAAGTCGTTGACAAAGAACAATCAAGCACCAGTCAGGATGAATGGATCCCAGTGGTTGAAATACCTGAAATTAGAGTGAGAACAAGAAGCCAAGCCTACTTAGATAGTCAGACTGATAGTGAGGGCGAGATGGGTATAGAAGAACATACTCAGATTACAGAAATCCAAGCCAATGGTAATCATGAGGAGGCCCAGATAAGAAAAGAGCAATATACTCAGACCAACGAAACCCCTACCAGAACTCCATTGTCTGAGGTGGGACACATAGGTACTAGTCAAAACGCACAGGTGGAAGATGATCAAGAATCTGCAAGACTTTCAATTGTTGTCATGTGGAATCCTTTTAGATGTGGGTCCCCCCTCCCGTGGGATCATTTGTGTAAGCCTTATGTTATGCCTCGACTGTTACTTATGATTTTTCTCCTTTTGTTTGCCTGTTTGGTTTTCTAAAAAATATAAAAGAAAAATACCTTCTTTCTCCTGAGTTCAAAAGTGCATTGCTATGACATGTTTGCTCAACTGCTGCCGGACCCTCGGGTTGTCGGCTGAAGTGCTGTGTACCACGCTCATCTTATATGCTTGTTCATAATGGTGGAATGACCCGAGCTTACTGACTGCTTGTTACTGTATAATCAAACTTGTCAATAAAGGTTTTTGAAAAATTAAAAAAAATAACAAAAAAGAATCTGCAAGACCGGTGCAGGACCAGACAGGAGTAGTAAAACGGATTCAGGATGAAGAAAATTTTCCAGGCCCAACACAGTCATATCCTGAATCATGTCAGATTAGGAAAGCAGGATCAATACAGGCAGAAGGGTCAACTGTATTAAGCCCTGGGGTTGGTGAGTTAGAGAGGAAACCTGAAGTTGACGAAAATCAAGGTGTGCCACAACTTAAAGAAAACAAAAGAACACTTGAAGAATCAGAAAGCACAGTGCCAGCCAAAAAGCTCAGAAAAGGTGATAAATGGCCTGGTTTTGTTAAGAGAGTGAAATATCGCCTAGTGACGATAAATGTAGAACCTGAACAGGTGAACGAAGTAAGTAGTCAAACTGAACCATCCACAAGCAATCAAAGAAGGAGAAGTCCACGCCCGAAAAAACTGAACAATAAATTCAAAGGCCCTGAATGGACATACGTCATCATTGAAAATTTCGAGAATCTGGAAATCAGTGATGAAGAATTGATTGCTGATCAAGATATTGAAGAAGTGATGCCAACTTGAGATAAATCATAGGTGTATTCTATGTAAAATTCTCAAAGAGGGGGTAAGCCTCCTTAATTAAAAATGGCTGATAAAAGAGTTACTGGGAACTTGAAAATAAGTTGTATAAAGACATGCTGTAGGATATGCATATGTAGTGTATTGATAGTACTTATAGTATGGCTAGGACTGACAATAGCAATACCGTACTTGATGGCTGCTAAACAAAATGACACTAGTATACACGGAAAGATAGCACACCACTAACAAGATAAAGTAGACTTAGAAGCAACAGATGAGATAGAACTACATCACATTATAAACAGAAACGAAACTGAAATTAATGTTTTTGCTAGTCTATTAGTACATTATGTAGAGACTTTGCAAATTAGTGATTGTTATGTCTTTATGAAATTACCTACTTCTGTAGCTGAAGGTGTTACCTCCCATCATTTTCCCGTGACCTATGGAATTTCCTGTAGCATATTAACTAGTTTGTTTTTTAAAACTGGAAGGTTGCAGTATTATTATTCTAACATAGATATTTTTCCTGAAATTCCTATACGTAGGAGAATGAATCCTGTCCTTAGTGCTAAAGATGCCCAATTCTTTGGATCATTTTTCCTAACAATGAAAGAAATAGATATATCTAATGCACACAAAGACAATCTAACATGTAGTTTACACATAGAAGAACAGGTATTTTTAAACTTAGTAGAGAAAAGGAGACAGGATTTCCATAGAAAAGCCACTGAAATGAAACCTCAGATACCCAAGTGGGCTGAAAGGGAAGAATTTATGGCAACTGGCAAACCTCATGCTGCTATGTCTTTGGACTTTGTAAAGATGGGGAAAATCTGTCTCCATAGAAAGAAAACTGAGTATAACAATGTATTCATCGGTTCCAGTGAATGTGAACACAATTTCCTCATATTTGGGGGATGGGGACTTAGGGCCAGATGTAGGTAAATGAGATTTACCGATTTTTAATTACCGAATTTTACCGATTCGGTAATTAAAAATCGGTAAATCTGAGGGGTGGATATGTAGGAACATCCAGATGTTCCTTTTACCGAATCGGTAAATATCTGTATTTACCGATTCGGTAAATACCGACCGGTAATGCCCCATTCATTCCTATGGGCTTTGAAGCCCATAGGAATGAATGGGGCATTACCGGTCGGTATTTACCGAATCGGTAAATACCGATTCTGACAAGGGTGCAGGGGGAGTCACTTTGACACCCTCTAGCACCCCCAAAAAAGGTTCGGGCCATGTGGCAGGCATACCTGCCCTAAGGGCAGGTCTGCCTGTCATATGGCACAGGTGTGCATGCACACATGTGCATGCACACCAGAATCGGTATTTTACCATCAAATAGTATTTGATGGTAAAACACCGATTCTGTAATGCTTGTGGGACTCAGAAGAGTCCCACCTACATATCAATTTTACCGAATCGGAAAAAATACCGATTCGGTATTTTACAGAATCGGTAAATTTACCGATCGGTAAATTTACCGATTCTGTAAAATACAGGGCCCTACATCTCAAATTGCATTTACCGGTCGGTAACGGCCGAATTCGGCCGTTACCGACCGGTAAATGCCTACCTACATCTGGCCCTAAAAGAGGAAAGTGATCCAGTATTTCCTGGAGTCTATTACATTTGTGGGAACAATGCTTACTTTAAGCTGCCTGATCATTGGTATGGGAGCTGCTGTTTTGGAATAGTATTCCCAAAGGTATACCATGTAAAAAGAATCACTGGAAGCAATGAACACGAAAATGAACTAACACGTTATAAAAGAGCTAGTTTAGCAGAGATTTTAGGTGATATATTTAGTGCATTGATACCTTCAGTCGGAGTGGTTCTGAATACTCAAAGAATTTGCAAATTGTCTACAGTGGTGGATCGCTTATCGACTGACACTGCTCGAGGATTCTTATTGATCAATACCGAATTGGTTGCGATCAGATCAATGGTTTTACAAAATCGACTTGCTCTTGACATATTATTAAAACAAAAAAAACACCACTAGATCTGGGCTCCCAACAGCCAGGCTTAGCCACTAGCTTTTATTAAACAAAAAGAATTGTCAATACTGTGATATGATTCACTTCTCAATACCTTCAAAACATGCGAATTAAACAATATGCTTTGTTTTCAAACTTAATAATAATAATAATAATAATAAAACATTTATAGAGCGCATGGCTGCACAGCTGTGTATCCCTGCGCTGATTGCTGAAAAAAACTCACAGAGAATCAAGAAGGGAATGGGTGGCGATCACAGGCTTATTGAGGAAAGAGATGGGTTTTCAGTTTGGCTCTGAAAAGGGTTTCTGAAGGTTCCATTCTTAAATGAACCGGTAGAGCATTCCAAAACTTATGTTTGAATCAATCTTTTTATTATTTTGCTAAATTTATTTACTTCATTATTTAGGTTATTTTTTCACCAATTTTCGCAATTTACAAGACCTTCTGTACACAACTTATACAATCATATAAAAATTACATTTCCTTATATAGATTTTAATTCATTCAAACATACTCTCTCATGCACCCACAGACATCAAATATTCATATATTTACACTGGAATTATAATATTCACAGAATGCCAAAGAAAAATCCTTTTCTTAGATAAGGCAGTTAATTAGATCAATTCAAAATGACTTCTTTCGAACTCGCGGTGTTTTTGGAGTTCTCATCAGGACAGAAAGCTTTATTGTTGAGAACTTGTGTGGTTGCTTAAACTCAACCCAACGCAAAACCGATTTGTGTTTGTGAACTTGTGGCGCTTTCAGAATTCAATCGGCGGCCTGACTTGTTCTATTGTTGCAGGCTGCTGTGTACAGGGCAATCTTTTGGGGCTGGATCAATTCAGTTTGTTTAGAAATATCCGCCGCACATAGGAGCAGGATTCTATCCTCCTTGCGTCTCCATCACGAACACGATGTACGGGCACTTCCGGGTCCGCGAAGGATCACGGGAATTGTGGACATGAAATGAAAATGCATATAAGGAAATGTGTTGAAATGTCATTTTTATATGATTGTATAAGTTGTGTACAGAAGGTCTTGTAAATTGAGAAAATTGGTGAAAAAATTACCTAAATCATGAAGTAAAGAAATTTTGCAAAATAATAAAAAGATTGATTCAAACATAAGTTTGAAAACAAAGCATATTGTTTAATTCGTATGTTTTGAAGGTATTGAGAAGTAAATCATAGCACAGTATTGGCAATTCTTGACAGATTATTGGCAAAAGAGGGCGAGTCTGTAGAATGTTGAAAGTGCAACATTGTTGCACTTACATACCTGATAAAAGTGTTGAAATCGGAAGGTATGTAAGGAACATTACTCATTTGGAAGAAGAACTGAAACTACTGGAAGTTGATAGTGCATAGAAGAGACTTACTGATGGTCTCTCCTCTATTGGTACTTGGATATCTATTGTAGGTAGAAGTATTGTAGTCAAAGTACTGATGCCAATAATGGGAATATCGCCAATAATATTGGTGATAATGATTTGTTGCAAATGCTGCAGAAATATAAAAAGGAACACTATTAATGAGAAAATGAAGAAAAGGAATATTGACAAGATTCAAATGGAAGAATTAAAGGGAGACATATATAAGAGAATGAAAGTTTATCAGAATAATGGTAAAAAGAAAACTCCCCAAGTAGTTGAAGAAATTGAATTGGGAGAGTGTTGAAGTTGGCATCTGGTCCCTTAATTTGTGATAATATAAAATATAAATAATCAAAGAGGGGATTGATGGAGCAAGGTTTCACATGTACCGAAACTTGCTTGTACTCATCCCTCTCAAAATAACGTCTAATATATTAACCAACATGTTTTGTTTACTCCTAGATACAATTCACCACATTTCTAGTATCTAGGGGAAGCTCGCCTATGTGTTGTTACTAATAGTAACTCGAGTGAAACTAATATGGCCGCCGCAACGTGGGAATTTCAATGTGCATGCGTCTGCCACACTCACTCGTGTGACGTATTTTCTGCTTGGTGGGAAATCTTTGCTTCTGCGCACTAGTGCCAAAGATGGCTGCTTCAAATCTCACATGCTAATGATTATGCTGCAGCTTGTACTAAGCTTGTTTGCTCTGCTTAACTATTAATGTACAAGTTAAAATAAAGTAATGGGGTTAGAGTAGAGATAAGTGGTATACAGTGCATTCGTTTATTTTTGTATTCTAATAGGTTTCTTTTTGACTTTGCTACTAGCTCGTACTTTGGGCCTGAATACTGTCACATCCTCCATCTTGAATAATGTCGCGCATGCGCACACTGACTCTGAAATTGCTGAAGCATTGGCATTGAATGATTGCCATCACCCTTCTTACCCACCATGTTCCTGGGAACCTGCTCTACTGACCTCTAAAAAGGAAGCAAGAAGACTCAAATAAATATAATGTATATGATTTGTATGCCAATATTGTTGGGTGGAATAAAGTCATGGGAAAGTAAAATGTAGGTGGGGATTCAATCAATATGAATCGAATTGAAATTACATCATCTTAGTATGTTATGTTATGTTATGTTAAAAGTGTTTAATACCGCGCACATACACCAATTGGTTTCTTGGCGCTCGAGGACCATGGAATAGGACACAGGGAGTGTAGGCAGCTAACCGTGAGCAAGACGGAACAAATGAGTTTTCAGAGATTTGCGGAAAGTGGGGTAATCAGAAGTAAGCCGAATTGGGAGGGGAAGGGAGTTCCAAGTGGATGGGGCAAGGAAAGAGAAGCCAGCACCACCATGCTTCTTGCGTCTGAACCTGGGAATGACCAGCAGGTTGTGGGCAGAGGATCTAAGGTGTCGGGGGGGAACATAAGGGTGTAGGCATAGAGAAATGAAAGCAGGGGCAGAAACAAAAAGAGATTTGAAAATAGTGCAGCCAAGTTTGAAGATGCAAAGTTGCGCAACCGGGAGCCAGTGCAGGGTTTTTAACAGCGGGGTGACATGTTGGTGTTTGGGTTGCTGGAAAATTAATCTGGCTGCCTGGTTTTGCACCAGTTGGAGCCGTTGAAGATGGTATGCTGGGATCCCCACTTATAGACAGTTGGCATAGTCTAAACGTGAGGTGACCAGGGCCAAGATGACAAGAATGAGAGCCTCTGGAGATAGTGCGATGGTGCGATGACCTCTCCTCATCTTTCCAACCAATCACTGAAGGGGAGCACATAGATTTGCAACATTTAGGGGTGGTACATTGCCCTCGAAATTGTATAACTAAGGTAGGCTTCGATAGATAAATTGTCCGACTTGTCTGAATAGCTGACCTGTCACTGACCCAACGCACTCAATAGGCGATCGAGAGCAGAGGTGCTGGTGGAGCACTCTGTCCGAAAAATCAATTACCCAATCGGGGTACTAATTGGCTTTCCAAGAGAAAGGGGTGTGATACTGGCGTTGCACTTAGCTGAGGTCACCTGTCCTGATCTGCACCTGCCTTGTCCCGTGGGCACCTGATTAGTCAGGAGCCTGGTCCTGGTCTTTTTTGCCCAGCCCGTGGCCAGGATTGGTCATTGCATCATTCTAGGTAAACATAATCCGTGTGGTATGTCCATGTGCTATTTCCCTTTCTCACCCGTTCCCAGGTACCAATGTCTGTAGGTGTTGCTGTGATTTCTTACAAACTTTATGTCCTATTGGTTATATTCTTGCTTGTAAAATTTATGGTCACAAGATCGTGGCCTTTTCAACTTGACTCTGAAAATCTCTCATAGATAAAGATTTAAAAACTCTTCCAGAGTCTGATTATTTTAAGAAGAATAAATGTGTTTAAATACTACCTGTTTATTCTAACTCTCTGATTCACAGGATTTATAGTAAGCTGACAAGGATTGGTAAGTCATGGTTTACAGGTATAAGTCCTAAATCAGACCTCTGGGCAACTGATAGGGTGACTAAATTTGTAATTGGTTAGGCAGGACTGCTAGTTCAAAGTGTGAATATTAAATGGGCCAAAGGTGAGTATGGTAAAACTGAACTAGTTGGTCCCTGCGCGCTCTACAATGCCTACCAAGAAAAGGAGCAGTAGGGTTAAGGCAGTGCCTTCCCTCCTGACTCAGAGTGAGGATCAGCCTTCTGAGCAAGCTGATTGTGAGCCTGAAGAAGGAACTGTGCCAGAGGAGCTTGAACCTGATCAAGTTCAGTTCTTAGGGACAGGGGGCCTTTCCAGGGCAGATCTGAGTCAAGCGCAGTTGAGCTGCCCTTCTCTTGAACCCCTCAGACAGCAAGCTGCTGCTGAGGCTGCAGGAATGTTGGTGGCACCTATAAGATTTTCTGGGATGATGGACTCCTGTATTCAGAGAGTAGAGACCCCAAGCCTGGTGCAGCCAGGAGGTTGGTCATACCTTTGGCCTTCAGGGGCTTCCTATTGATAAGACACCAAGGGGTTTCGTCGCTCCTGTGTAACCTGACAAGCCAGTGGTGAGGCAGGTGGCACTACAAAGACACTCCTGATATAACTACCTCTGGGGGGTCCCCTTTGAAAGAGTAGGGATTAACATTGTTAGACCAATGGATCTCCAAACTGCATCAATCAATCAATTAATCAATCATTTGTAAAGCGCACTCCATACCCGCGAGGGTCTCCAGGAGCTGGTGGGGAGGGGCACTACTGATCAAACAGCCAGGTCTTGAGTATCCTCCTGAAGGTCAGCAGGTCCTGGGTCTGTTGTAGGCTCAGTATGAGGGTGTTCCATGTCTTGGCGGCGAGGTGGAAGAAGGATCTCTCAATAGTGGTTGTTCTTCGGATGCATGGGACGGTGGCGAGTGAGAGGTCGGTGGAGCGTAGCTGGCGGTTGGGGATATAGAAGGAAAGCCTTCTGTTGAGGTACGCTGGGCCGGTCTTGAGGAGTGCCTGTGTGCGTGGGTGAGGAGCTCGAAGGATATACTCTTGTTGACGGGGAGCCAGTGCAGGTTTCTCAGGTGGGGAGGTGATGTTGCCGTGGCATGGTACGTCGAGGATCAGTCATGCCGAGGCATTTTGGATGTGTTGTAGTTGTTTGATGAGCGTAGAGGGCATTTCCGTAGTGGAGTCTGCTGTTGACGAGGGCCTGGGTGACTGTCTTTCTTGTATCTGTCGGGATTTATCTGTAGATCTTGCGGAGCATGAGGAGGGTGTTGAAGCAGGAGGAGGAGTCGGCGTTGACTTGCTTGGTCATTGAGAGCGTTGAGTTGAGGATGATTCCTAGGTTGCCATCGTGGTCGGTGGGTGTCGGGGCTGCCTCCAGTGCTGTCGGCCACCAGGAGTTGACTGCAATGTGGAAGGAGTGTGGAGTAAACTACAAGTTCACCACACCCTATCGTCCGCAATGCAATGGTTTAGTTGAGAGATTCAACAAAACCTTGAAGGGTATGATTAAGGGTCTCCCAGAAAAGCTCAGGCTGAGATGGGATATCCTGCTACCCTGCCCTTTGTTTGCATACAGGGAGGTTCCACTGAAGGGGGTTGGCTACAGCCCATTTGAACTTCTGTTTGGGCACCTTGTCAGAGGAACCCTTTGTCTGGTGAAGGAGGGATGGGAGTTACCTCTCAAACCCCCTAAACAGGATATTGTGGACTATGTACTTGGTCTACGCTCCAGGATGGCTGAGTACATGAAAAAGGCAACTAATAACCTTGAGGCTAGCCAGGAATTACAGAAAGCCTGGCATGACCAAAAGGCTGTACTGACTGTTTACCAGTCAGGACAGAAAGTGTGGGTGTTGGAGCCTGTGGCCCAAGCAGCTCTCCAAGACAAATGGAGTATGCCCCACACTATTGTTGAACAGAAGGGAGAGGTCACCTATTTGGTAGATCTAGGAATTCCCAGGAGCCCCCATAAGGGTGCTGCATGTTAACAGATTGAAACCATATGTTGACAGGGCAGACATGGGCTTGCTCGTGGTTACTGATGAAGGACAGGAGGCAGAGAGTGACCCTCTCCCAGACCTGCTCTCTCAGAACCCTGATGATGGATCAGTCAATGGAGTAGCCTTGGCAGGCAGCCTCACTGATCAGCAGCAAACTGATTGCAAACAAGCTCTACAACAGTATAGACATATGTTTTCACTGACTCCAAGTCAGACTACCTGGTGCACTCATGAAGTGGACACTGGGTACAGTCTGTCTGTTAAAAATAATATTTACAGGCAACCTGATCATGTCAGGGACTGTATCAGGACAGAAGTCCAGTAAATGTTGGATATGGGAGTGATTGAACCTTCAGATAGCCCTTAGGATAGTCCAGAAGTCCTAGTACCCAAACCTTACACCCAGGGTAGTAAGAGAGAGATGAGGTTTTGTGTAGACTACAGAGGTCTCAATGCAGCCACCAGGACTGATGCCCATCCAATTCCTAGAGCAGAAGATGCTCATAGATATGTGGCCATCTGCCAAATTTCTGAGCACATTTGATCTAACAGCTGGCTACTAGCAGAGCAGGCTACCTGATGATGCTAAGCCAAAAACAGCATTTTCAACCCCCTGGTGGACATTATCAATTTGTGGTAATCTCCTCTGGTCTTAAAAATACACCTGCCACATTTCAAAGGTTGGTGAATAAAGTATTAACAGGCCTGGAAGACTACAGTGCAGCTTATCTTGATGATATTGCTATCTTTAGCTCCACCTGGGAAGATCACCTGATCCACCTAAAAATGTTTTGGAGGCCCTGCAGAAGGCCGGCCTAACTATCGGGTACTAAGTGCTAGATAGGGCAGAGTCAGGTTGTGTAGCTGGGCCACCTTGTAGGTGGAGGCCAGGTTCAACCATTGCAGAGCAAAATCCAGACCATAATGGATTGGGTTGCTCCAACCACCCAGACTCAGGGCAGAGCTTTCTTGGGCCTGACTGGGTACTATTGGAGATTTGTCAAGGGGTATAGATCCGTTGTTACACCCCTGAATGACTTAACTTCTAAAAGAATGCCTAAGAAAGTTCAGTGGATAGTCAGCTGTCAAAAGGCATTTGATGACCTGAAGCAGGCCATGTGCACTGCACCAATTCTGCAAAGTCCTAACTACTCCAAAGAATTAATTGTCCAAACAGATGCACCTGAGTTGGGGGTAGGGCTGTGCTCTCACAATTGAATGATGACAGTCAGGACCAGTCAGTAGCTTTTATTCGCAGAAGGCTGACCCCTAGAGAGAAACATTGGTCAGCTTTCGAGAGGGAGGCCTTTACTGTGGTTTGGGCTCTGAAGAAGCTGAGGCCATACTTGTTTGGCACTCACTTCACAGTTCAGACAGACCATAATCCCCTCTTATGGCTAAAACAGATGAAGGGTGAAAACCCCAAACTTTTGTGGTGGTCCATTTCCCTACAGGGGATGGACTATACAGTGGAACATAGACCTGGGAGTAACCATGCCAATGCAGATGGACTCTCCAGATATTTTCTCTTAGAACATGAAGACTCAACTGGTCAAGGTTAGTTTAATGTCCCTGCGTTGGGGGGGGGGGGGTGTAGGAGAGTAGAATCTGCTTCCTATGGTTACTCCCAATGTATGCTGTGTTGCACTGGTTTATCGACTTTAGTCTGGATGTGGCCCTGCTAATCAGGACAGCAGCCTAGCTGTTCTCTCACTAAATTGGTTACCTGTACACTAGGTACACTCCAGATTGGTTACTGGGTTACCCTTGTGAGTCCCTTTTGTATGGTACCTTAGGTACGAAGGGCATAGCTACCCCAGAGGCCGAGCAGGGGCTGAAGCATATATTATGCCACCCTTGGAAAGCCTTCCAAAATGGCACCACAGGTCTGCACTTGCAGCCTGTGGAAGGTGGTGTAAGCACCCCTTACTTAGATATAGTATACCTATATCTACCTACATATATAGACACATATAAACCTATAAGTCACTCCTATGGCAGGCCTTGACAATCCTGAAGGCAGAGTGCTTGTTTTTTTTTTGGATCAAATTTATTTTATTGAGTTCAGCAAAGCAAAGCATTACAGTATTTGGACAAAATGAGCAGTGCGCAGACGCATGTATCCAGGGTGTCGCACGTCTCCCGCACCTATAAGCCTATGGGAGGGTGGCCATGTGTCCATGTAAGCTCGTATGGCGGGATTCAAACCCAGCAATGCCTGCTAGAACTCTTATCTACCAACCTCCCCGTATTCCCCCCGTCCCAACAGTCCCCAACAGTTTCCAACCCCCAGCCCCTACTTACCCCCCCCCCCCCCTTCCCCTCTCGGTGTTTTCCTAAGTGCCTCTAGAGGTGGCTGTTTGGGCTCAGTCTAGACCTTGCGTTCCGCTTTGGCAGTCGTGTCATGAAATTCTTCTGCCAGCTTCAGAACCCTGAGGTACATGGGGCAGGTAAGCTCTGTAAATTCTTGGGAAAGCAGGGAAAGGAATGGCTGCCATATTTCTCTGAAGGTGTCTGATGTCTGCGTGAGCGAAGCTTGTATCCGCTCCATCCCCATAATGTACCACAGTCTATGCAGCCACCCTGTGTGTGTGGGTTTTCTTGACGTGCCCCATAATGATGGGATGTGTTGGGTAGCTGCCCCCAGTGCCAGTCCCATCTGCCTCCCCCTTAGTGATTTGAGTGGAAACATGAGTCTGTTGGGGAGCCCCAGGATCGCTTAGGCCGGGAAGCGGGGAATTTCAGTCTCGAAGTAGGTGTCCACGTCATTGAGCACCTCCTCCCAGTAGTCTTGCACCGCCACACATTCCCAGAGCAAATGTAACATGGTCCCCGTGTGCCCACAGCCCCTCCAGCATTTGGGGTCTTTACTCGGGTTCCCCTGGTGCAGGCGTTCTGGAGTCAAATGCCAATAATAGGCAACCTTCACTGCCGTCTCTTTGCTGGCCGTGTTTCTGGCCGTGTGGTGGGCCCCATAATATGTGTCTTGCCATTCTTTGTCAGAGAGTGCGCGCCCCAGTTCCCTCTCCCAGCGCCTCTGTCCGGCAGATCTCGCCGTAGGTGGTGGCGGGGACAGCATTTGATACAATTCGGTGATTGACCGTGAGTCCGACATTTTAGTATGATCCATCGCTCGTACGGGGTGAGAGGGCGGCTAGCCAAGGGTGCTACGTCCTTATGCGAAAGCCAGTACCTGAGTTGGAAGTACTGGTAACGGTGCAGCTTATCGAGTGCGTAGTCCGCTGTCACTGTGTCCCACGCCAGGAAGCTTTGTGTGCAAATAAATGACCCGTGCAGCGCCACTCGGACTGCCGCCACTGGGAGAACGAGCCCGGTGGCATCCCCGGAGGAAACGCCGGATTGTCCAACAGGGGCGTCATAGGGGATGGAAAGGATGTTAGGCCCCTAGGGACTGTGGTTGCATCCCACACTTGAAGAAGTGTCCTAGTGATAGGGGATTTCTTAAGATAGGCCCGTCTGTCCGGATGTGCCAGGAAGGGGACTTTCCAAAGGGGTAAGCCCGCCATAGCCCTTTCCTGAAATAACCAGTGCTTTTCGGAGGAGGGTTGGGACCACTCTAGGAGATATCTGAGCTGTGCCGCTTGAAAGTAGCGCCGTAAGTCTGGCACACCCAAACCCCCTTCAGCTGTCACCCGCGTGACCAGATCGCGCCGCAGCCTGGGGCGTTTACTAGCCCACACATATTGTTGCAGGGTGTCCTGCAACTTCTTCAGCATCCCCACAGGGGGGGTGACTGGGATAGTCTGAAACAGGTAGAGAATCTTTGGCAATAGGGACATCTTGACGGCCGCCACGCGGCCCATCCACGAGAGCGGTTGTTATTTCCATCGCAAGATGTCGCCTTGAATGCGTGACAAGAGTTTAGTGTAATTTAGTTCGACTGTCTGGGCTGTCGCGGGCGTCAGTTCAATCCTCAGGTATGGTATTGTGGTACGAACCGTGAGCCCTGCAATATGCAGCGACTCCCTGTTAGTGGGAAGGGTGTTGCTTCTCAACGGGAGGACAACGGATTCGGATTTCTGTATGTTCATTTTAAAGCCTGACACCTCCCCGAATTTATTCATTTCTGACAGAAAGGCTGGTATCGAGACCCGGGGGCCGTCCACCGCGACAAGAATGTTGTCCGCGTATAGACTCAGGGTCTGCTCTTCTCCTCCGAATTTGACCCCTGTGATGTCTTTGTTGTCACGAACGCGTTGGGCGAACGGCTCGATGTATAGGGCGAACAGTAGCGGGGAGAGCGGGCAGCCCTGCCGTGTACCCCTTTGGATGTCGAACGGCTTGGAGCTAACCCCATTAACTTTGATCGTCGCCCGGGGTGACGCATAACAACCGGCCACCCAGGATCGGAATCGGGAGCCCACACCGAATTTTGCCAGCGTGTTGTCCAGATATCTCCAATCGACCCTGTCGAACGCCTTCTCGGCGTCGACCGAGAGTAATGCCGCATCCGAGGCGTTGAAATTAGCCTTGTCTATAACATGCAGTAAGCGTTTAGTGTTGTACGCGCTCTGTCGGGTGGGCACAAAGCCCGCTTGGTCCGGTTCAATTATGCCTGGCAAACATGGGCCTAGACGTGAGGCCAGGATGCCCATAAATAGCTTTAGATCAAGATTGAAGAGCGATATCGGCCTGTATGCGGCACATAATGATGGGTCTTTGCCGGGCTTTGGCAGGACTATGACCTCCGCCTCTAGCATCTCTTTCGGGATCGAGCCCGGTCCCCCAAAGGAGTTGAATAGTTTCGTGAGGACCGGCGCCAGAAGAGGGCAAAAGGTCTTATAGAAGCCCGCCGAGAAGCCATCTGGGCCTGGGGCTTTTAGGGGTTTGAGTCTGGCGATGGCTGATATAACCTCCTCTAGGCTTATGGCGGCATCCAGCGCTCGGGCGCCCGCTTCGTTGATAGCGGTTACGTCCATGGTCTCAAGGTAAGCACTCCCCGCCTCCTCCACCAGGGTTGGGTCCGCCGCGTAGAGCTGTGCATAGAAGGCTCTAAATGCCTCTGCTATGTGGTCGTCTTCTTGGACCTCGCCTCCTCCGTCTTCACGGATGATGGGAATCTTCGAGCGGACGGTTTTTGCTTTAAGCCGGTCTTGTCCCCCCCCCACGTAATACATGTGGCGAAGGCGGAGTGCCGCGTATTCCGCCCTGTCCAGGTCCAGGCTCGCAAATTGTGCCCTGGTCGCCTTCAGTTTGCGCCAAATCCGGGGGGCGCATGTCCGGCAGTGAACCCTCTCCAGCTCTAGCACCTGTTCCTCCAGCTCTCGCCTCCTCTCCCTCCGCTCTTTGTTATCCGCCGCCGCAATCGCCATGATTTCGCCCCGAAGAACCGCCTTGAGCACCCCCCACACCGTCGACTGAGCCACCTCCCCTGTGTCGTTCTGATCCAAGTAGCCAGTGATACTGTGGGATAGCTGCTGTACCACCCCTTTGCGGGAGAGCAGGCTCTCTCTGAGCCGCCATCTGCCCCTATGTGGAGGTGCACGCTGGACTGTCAGTTGAAGGACCACTGCCTCGTGATCCGATAGTGCTGCTGGTGTGATGTCTATGTCCCGTATCATAGGGGTCAGGTCCGTAGAGCCCAAAAAATGGTCTATCCTAGCGTACGTGCGGTGCACATGTGAATAAAAAGTGTATCCTGGGGCGGTGTGGTATATCTCTTGCAATATGTCTACCAGACCGCTTCCCCGTCGTGGATAGCGCCCCCTTGTCCAGAAACCTCCTCCCAGATCTGTCCACCTCATTATCCATAACCAAATTTATGTCCCCTCCTACCAAAACATGCCTCATGTCCCCAGTAAGTGCCTCGGATAACGCCCCCTTAAGAAAGGCCTCCTGCTTAGTGTTGGGTGCATAAATAGAGCCGATTGTGAACGAAAGGGTACCTATGTGGACAGTATGTGCCAAAAGTCTACCTTTGATTTCCGCCACCTTGCTCCCCACCCATCCTTTGAAGTGTCTGGCTATCCATATGGCCACCCCTGCTTTTTTTCTCGGTAGTAGTGGAGTAAAATTGATGGGGGAAGGCCCTGGCTTTCATGCGGTGCCAGTCTTTCGCTAACAGATGTGTCTCCTGTAACAAACAGATTACTGCCCAGAGTGCTTGAGGAATGATAGGACCACCCTCCGTTTGACTGGGTTATTGAGCCCCTTTATGTTAAGGGAGAGGACTCGGATGCAGCCATCAGCCATAGGACCGTGGTTGTTCTGCCTGCCCTTGACCTAGCCCCACGCCACCTCTCCTGTCATTGCCTGTCGCCTGCAAAAGTTGAACACACCGAGCCCCCAGTCCTAAACCCTCCCGCCCCGCCCCTCCCCCTGATCCCCAACCTAAAAACCCCAACATCTGAACATTGTCCAGAGCCTAATCGACAACAGTCTAGGCCCGAGGTGTAGTCTCTGGGAACGGGAAAGCGTAGCTGTGGCAGACCTGGAGCCCCCGTCCCGCCCCCCCATGGCAAAAGTGCTATGTGATGGTCAACCCCTTTGCTCTGGTCCTCTCACGGTCCGGCGGTAGTGTCTGTGGCGACCTTCTGAATCTTCTGACCCCCCCTCCTCCATAGGTATGCCCAGGATGGCACATGTGTCTCTCAAGGACCTGAGTTGGTGGAGTGCCCCATTCCACTTGAAGACCAGTCTGAAGGGGTGCCCCCAAGAATACGGGACTCCTTTGTCCCGTAGGAAAGTAGTTGCCACCTTAAACGCCTGCCGCTTCTGTAGAGTGATCATAGACAGGTCTTGAAAGAGTTCTATTGTTTGCTCCTTGAAGCGGAGAGGTTGTTTCTGACGTGCCGCTTTCAAGATACGTTCTTTGAGGGGGTAGTCAGGTAGGAAGGCCAGGATGTCCGGAGGGGGGCAGGCGATTTGCGCGCCAGGCCCACCCTGTAGGCCCTATCGATTCTGATCTCGAAGTCCTCGCTCTCTCCTAGGACTTCTCGGAACAGATCCTGCAGGTAGGCTGTGACGTCACCCCCTTCCGCTTTAAGTGGCACGTTCCGCACCCGAATATGTTCCACCGGGAACGGTTCTCCAGGTCCTCCGCGTGGGCCTGGAGGTCTGTCTGTTGATCGTGCAATCTGAGGATTTCCTGCTGCAGCTGTTCCACCTCCGCACTTCTAGCTTGGTCCGAGGCTTCCACAGCAGCCACTCTCTCACCTATTTCGTCCACATCCTGGCGTAGCTCTTTGTAGCCCCCCGCCATGTCGTGCCTGAGGGTTTGGATGTCCTCTTTGAGAGATGCGGACAGAGCTTCCTTAAATGATTTAGTGGCTGGTGCGTCCCCCTCGTCCCGTTCTCTGTCCTTAGGCTGGCTCGACGGCAGTGGCTTATCTGGGCTCTTGTCCCCCTTGGGAGCCCCTTTCGCCAGCATTTCGGGGATGGTGCGCCCTCCCCTGCGGTTTGTAGAGGACATGTCCCTTTTTTCCCCAGGGGGCACCCCTCACGGTTGTAGGGTCCCTCGCCGTCTCCAACGACGAGTCCAAGGCCCATCACAGCTCTCACCAGGCTCTCTAGTGCCACCCCGCAGCACGGGCTTCAGACCCCCGCGTGTAGGCCCATTGGCGGGCGTAGTATGCGTTGCTATGGCAGGCCGCTTCTCTCTCCCCAGGCCTCCTGGGCGTTCCCCGATGGCCTGATCACGAGGTTCCACACTCGTTGGGGCGGTCGCCCCCCACTTGCCCTTGCCCTTGGGCCTTTCAAAGTGAGTCCGCTTGGGAGGGGGGGCGCGTCCTCGCTGCGGAGCCCTGGGCCTACTGTGTGGCCGGCGCCGTCCCCCGGGCCATGTGGTTGTTGGCTGCCTCCCGGCCCGGAGTATGGTAGCTCAGTCTGCGGCCCTGCTGTGAGGTCCGCGCCAGGAGTCGGCCCGCTGCCCCTCTGCTCTGCGGGGGTAGTCTAGTTCAGCGCCGGGGGCTCGATCGCCCACCCCCCGAGCTCCAGCTCTCTCCGCTCCCGCCGCCCTGCTCCTCCCCTCTGTGCTGGGGTTTTCTGATTCCGGAGGGGAGGCCCAAGCCTGGGCCTCGCGAAGTGCGCCCTTCTGCCGTCTACCTCGCCGGAGGCCCCCTTGCCTTTAAATTAAGCCTGAGTGCTTTGTTTCAATCTACCAGAATGTTAAGCACAGGTTAATTTACTGACATTTGAGGTTTACCCTGACAAGAATTGTGGGTTTTTGCTGTGAGTGGCCTCCACCTGACTCAACCATTAAACTAATTTCTTACATATAGGATCTCGAATAACATATTTGCCCAATTAAGTGAAAGGGGAAAATTGAATCCTCTTGTTCAGGCTATGATGAAGGCCTGAGAACACCCTGATTGAGATCTTCTCCTCCCCACAACCCCCAAATCAATCACACAAATCTGCGTCAAATTTGCAATTTTAATACATTTAACACAGTGAAACATAAATACTGTTTTGATAGTTTATGACCCCTAATTCAAGGGGTAGCAAGGGCAGCACTAAGGAATACACATTACGTGCTTGGGTAAGAACTTCTACTCCTTGCTATCCCTCATTGGTGTCAATCACGCAAAAGGTGAAGAGAAGAATTCTTGCAAATGTCAAACCATTAGCAATCGCTCAGGGTAGCACTCCAACCCATTGTTTTACACCCACTGTGTAATTCTTGACAAATGCCAGCTTTATTCAAATTAGTACTGACCCAGCTAGAGGGGGTCTTGCCTGGCAGTTAGTCAAGGACTCTTTCCATTAGAAGCACTGTCAGATTTGATTCGGGTATGGCAGGCCTTTGCCAGCCGCGGCAGCTGCGGGTAAGAGCGGTGGGGCCAGCTGGGGGGAGATTTCGAGAGACAACAACGAGAGAAAATTACATTTTTATTAATTGAAATTTTCCCTCGTTGTCGTCTCACAAAATCTCCCTCAGCCGGCCCCACCGTTCTTACCTGCTGCCTTCACCTAGAGTGGCAGAGTAGGCTAAAAATAATGTTTTTTGCAAGTTTTCACCTTTTGTGTGACTGACACGCCTAATTGACGGCCATTTCGAGCAGGATGGCATTTGAGCTTACCTTTAAGGACATATGTAGCTTCATCACACAAGGGGGGCTTGGGGGAGGGCAGCCGACCCCTGGGAGGTCTCCTCCCCCGGGCGGTTTGGGAGATCTGGGTGGGGCCTTCCTTCTAGCAGATTCCATTTGGGCTTCTTTTGGGCTATCTTTGGTTGGATTTGGAGCCCAGCCTATAAATGTGCGGGGCTCCCTTTCCCGGGCACCATTTTTGGCTTAGGTGACCTGGTGGCCGGTTGATTCATTAGCTAGTTTTTTGTGTCAGAGTTTCCTTAGTCTCTATTTTGTAGTGATCCCTATTTGGTTATTATGGCTGGAGAGGATTATCGTGTACTTGAAGCTATCCGTCTTCTCAGCGAGGCGGGTCGTTTGGACCTGGTGATAGGCGACCGGGTGCAGGCTGAGCCTCTGCGTCCCCAGCGGGAGGCATCAGTGAGAGTATCGGCTGTGGTGGCAGCATGTTCTTCCCCCAAACGTCGGAGACAGGTCGGGGTAAGTGAACGGGGCCGCTCTAGAACGAGGAGGGCGGGTGCGAGGTCACGTCGGGGGAGTGACTCAGGGTCGTCTGACCCGTCGAGTAATTTGGGCCTTTCTGTGGGCGGTGTGGTTTTGGAGGGTGAATTTCACACTGTGCCGGCGGAGGTATCAACGGTCGATATCCGCGACATGGCGCCTCTGCTCCTGTTTTGCGAGGCCGTCGTGCTTCGAGGCAGCGTGGTTGCACGCGTCGCTCTGTTTCGGCCTCCGCGGTGGCGGTTTCTGACGTCACTGGTGGAGGAGGGGCGGAGGCCATTTTGGATTTTAAATACTTGGCGCCGCGACCGTTACAGGGCGGTCAGGTGCAGGTTGTGTCTGATGTTGTCGCTCCCCAGAGCGTTATCCGACAGACAGTTTCTACGGCTCCTGTGGTGGTTGAATCGGATATGGTGGGTGCTCCTTCTATTTTACAGCCTTTAGCGTTGTTGTCTGGTCCTGTTATTACTGAGAGTTCTGGTTTGGTGGTGAGTGGTGCGGCGGATAGGGACCAAACTAGCCCTTTGTTGTTTTCCCCTGCGGTTTCTACTAGGGGGGAAGCGGTTTCTTTTGGTAGTGGTTCTTTGGGTGAGGGGGAATGGGCGCAGATGGGGATTTTGGAGGTAGCTGGGCAAGGGGATGGGTCATTTCATGTTGGGGATTCTTCTGGCGTGGGTCTTCCTGCAGCGAGGTTCCGTTCGTTAGGGGTTTTGGAGGGGTTACCTTCTTGGGGGAAGGGTGTGGAGATGCCTCTTTTCAGCGGGGTTCTGGTGAGGGTGGTTCTTTTCATAGGTTGTCGGGGGATTTTCAGTTCACTAGATTGCATGTTGATAGGAGGGATGGAGCGAGGGGTTCCTTGGAGGAATCGAGGGTTCAGGAGTCGACAGCTCAGGGCCCCGCGTCAGAGTTTATACAGTCATTCTTGGATCTTAGTTCTGAGGAAGAAGTATGCGAGCCGTCTCCTCCTAGGTTGAGTGCTGCTTTGAAAAGGAAAGGCGCAGGTGGTTCTGTGGTTTTTACAGAAGCTAGGCAAGGTTTTGGTGGTAGAGTAGGTGATTTGTCTTCAGTTCCTGGTGTTGTGTTTAGTAAGGGACCCGGCACACCAGTCCGGCCTTTTTCGTTACAGGTTGGAGTTCGCACGGGAACAGCAGACTTGGCAGGGCGGCAGGCAGCCCAATCACGCCGAGGAGAAGTGCGGGTGGAGCCTGGCGCGGCACGTCCCATACCAACGAGGGATCCCGTCGTGGCCATCCCAGGCAGGTTCAGCACGACCTCGATGGCCCCAACGAGGGATTTCGGCATAGGCGGTGTCAGCAGGTCAAGCGCGACCTTACCGGCCTCAACGAAGGAGCCCAGCGCCTTTCATGAGAGCGGGTCATGCACGACCTCTCTTGTGCCCCGTGTTTTTCGTAATACTGCATTAAATTTTACAGGAGACCAGGAGGTTGTAAGTGGTAATAGCGGAGGAGCGTACCGGCGAGTGCAGTCGGCCTCCCCGCCCAGGTCAAGTGTGAGGGCTCATAAGGCCCATGGTCGTTCGAAAACAGTTGAAACAGTTCTGAATACAGTGGTTGTACCTACTCCTTCCCAGTTGGAAGAATCATTACTTTTGGATTATGACGAGGACAGCCCTGAGGAGGGCGAGGTGCGGGAAGTGGTGTCTGGGGGGGGGGCATTCTAATGTCTCTCACAATGTGTTGCAGGCACCGGTGGTGCGGAATTGTGCAGAATCGTCAAGGCCACGAGTGCTCGGCCCCTCGGTGAGGGCTCCTCGGAGGGCGGACGACGGTTCTCGTACGGAGTGGAGGACGGAATCCAGTCAGCCTCCTTTATTACGCCCAGGTGAGACTGTGGTACATTCTGTGCGACCAAAAATGGTCTCTATTGGTATTGGTGTGGACTTAGTCTCTAGTGAAAGTGATGGTAAACTATACAAAGGTCGTGTGGTTAAAGACCAAGGTGTCGGCACAAACGGTGATGATATAAGTACAAGCTCTAAAGTGGATAGTGGCATTTCCACTGTTGGTTTGGGCACTTCTAAAAATGTGTTACACAGTAAAGAGCTAAAAATGAAAAAGTTGCCGTATATAGGGGTTACCAAGCCCTTGGGGGCTCATTTAATGCTCAGCACAAAAGAACGTATTTGGAACGGTGAGTATGTGGAACTGCTGAAATTGTTACATAGGGAGGTTCGGGCCAAGGAAGGCTCTAAGGAGGAAGAGTATGAACTGGCTAAGCGCCCTAAAGTTCCGTTAAATATTGAGAATTGGACGGCGGCCTTTTTAATATATGCCAGCGTCTATTGTGAGAAGTTTCCTGAGCGCTGCGTATCATTATTCAAGTATATGGATGTCATTCGAAAGGCTCAGATTACAAGAAATGATTTCGCATGGGCTCAGTATGATGAGGAGTTTAGGGCGCGCATGGCTTGGGACCCAGAGGCGAAATGGGGGGAGTTGGACACTGACCTTTGGCAGCATACCATGGGTTCGTCTGCTAGTGGTAGAACTATTTTCACAGCTAGCGGTTTTCCTTTAGTTTATCGCCCCTTTCAAGCTCGTCCCACCCGCGGAGGGGTGGGAGCCAGTTCTACCACGCAGTCAACTACAGGCACGTGCTGGGATTTTAACAAGGGGGTGTGTAACAGAGAATTCTGTAAGTTCCGGCACGAATGTTCCCAATGTGGCAGGAAAAATCATCCTTTGTCCAGATGTTGGGGTCCCAGGCCTTCCGGAGGTCCACAAGGTTCACAGCAGGGTACAGGAACTTATGTCGCGCCACAGCAACCCCCAGCTCCCAGTGGAGGGAAGTCATCAGCCGGTGCTGGGCCCAAAGGCTCGTACACCGTTAATGTCATTAACTTGGCTGCCGCTTTGCGGGACTATGTGCCTGCGAGGCTGCGGTCGTTTTTGTTATCTGGTTTCCAATTTGGTTTTCGGTTAGGTTATGAGGGACCTCATTTGAGACGTTGGTCAAAAAATTTGAAGTCGGCAAGCGAACATCCTGCTATTGTGCAAGCAAAGTTAGACAAGGAAGTGAGTGAGGGTAGGATGGCAGGTCCTTTTGATGATTGGCCTTTGGTGAATTTGATTGTGTCCCCTATTGGAGTGGTCCCCAAGAAGGAGCCTGGACAGTTTCGGCTCATCCAGCATTTGTCCTGGCCAGAGGGTGAGTCTGTGAATGATTTTATTGACAATGACGCTGCCTCTGTGTCTTACTCTTCTGTTGATGTGGCTATGCAACTGGTTGTAACGGCAGGCCCTGCTGCTTTAATGGCAAAATGCGATATTAAATCTGCATTTCGACTGCTTCCAGTCAATCCTGAAGACTGGAGTCTTCTGGGCATCCATTTCCTTGGTAAATGGTACGTGGACAAAGCACTGCCAATTAAGCATGGGCGAATTTTGCGAATCTCGCGTTCACGAATTTTGCGGATTTGCGAACTCGCAATCCGCAAAATCCGCGAATTCTCGCGAATTTGCGGATTTTTTTTTTGTGTTCGCGCGGGTTTCTGCCAGTTGGCGAGGGTTTTGTACAATTTCGCAAACGCGAACTTACCTGTCGGGTCGCAAGTTTTGCGAACTTGTTGTTTGTACGTGTCCAGCCTGTTTGGGACACTCTTCTTCATCACTGCCACTCTCTGTCACCACTGCCACTCTCTGACTACTCATGCCACCTTCTGGCCCACCCATGCCACCCTCTGTTTCATCACCGCACCCTCTGGTTGTCCAGTGTACATTATTTTCGGCAAAGCAAAGCACACCTTCCCTGCCTCAAGTGACCTGAATTAATTTGGGGCTGATTAATGTGTCACAGAATATTTTTTTAGCTGGCACCTGCTTCCTTAGTGCTTCCTGATTAGTGATCTTTTGCACTTGCTAAGTGCTTTCATTGTTGCAAAATTAGTTACAACACCTGCCCTGCCCCAACTGACAATAATGAATTAGGGGCTGATTAATGTGTCACTGGATTTGAACTTCCAGCCTGGCTCCTGCTTGTCTGCCTTAGCTGTAATTCAGGACCTTTGTGTAACTATTCTGAGGGTCAGAGCAGGGTCACATAATAGTTGCAAGTAGGCAACTGAACTCTGGAGGGCCCCTCAGGAAACACTACAGGAAATGGCTACTAATGATGAGCTTGAACTTTTGAACCTGGTAAGTAGTTTCAGTTTTGCTAAGATCGTATTTCTGCAATTTAGCGCTTATTCGCGGGGCGCGAAGTTGAACTGGGAAGCCGCGAACTCACGCGAACAGTGCGAGCAAGCCATAAAATCCGCTGCTCGCGGATTTTGCGGGAAATTCGCGAATCTCGCGGATTGCGAATTTACCGAAAATCCGCAAAATCCGCAAGCGTAACGGATTTTCCGCCCATGCTTACTGCCAATGGGTTGCTCTATGTCATGTGCATTGTTTGAAACCTTTAGTACGTTTCTGCAATGGTTTTTTACCCAACGAAGTGGACATGAGTTGGTCACGCACTACTTGGATGACTTCTTCTTTGTGGGGGCAGCAAATTCATTGGACTGCTATAATGCACTCACAACGTTTCAGTCCTTGATGAGTCATTTGGGTGTACCATTGGCTCCCGAAAAGACCATGGGTCCTTGCGCGACCATGTCTTTTTTGGGAATTGAACTTGACTCGCATTTGATGCAAGCTCCTCTTCCTATTGAAAAGAAACAGAAAATGCTGGATTTGGTGGGAGCAATGTTGGGAAAGGAAAAAGTGTTGGTAAAGGAGATTCAAGTTCTGCTGGGGCACCTTAACTTTGCTTGCAGGGTGGTCAGGGCGGGCAGGACTTTCTGTAGGAGGTTGGGTAGAGCTCTGTCTGGTCATTACCTACCACATCATCGGGTGAGGCTGTCAGCGGGGGTCAAGGAGGACCTGCATATGTGGATTTTCTTTTTACATTCCTTCAACGGTGTGCCCCTATGTCGTGAGGTTGACTGGTGTTGGGAGGTGCAGATATTTTCTGATGCAGCAGGCAGTGAGGGTTTTGGACTGTACTGGCAGGGCAAATGGTGTGCTCAGCAGTGGCCGGAACACTGGAAGAACGGAGGCAGGAGTATTGCCTTTTTGGAATTGTTCCCTGTTGTGGTGGCAGTTACGTTGTGGGGTCAGGATTTGTCCCACAAAAAGGTGCTTTTTCGCATTGACAATATGGCTGTGGTTCAAGTGATTAATAAACAGTCGGCCAGGGACCCTCAGATCTTAAAACTCCTTAGAGTGTTTGTGTTGGGATGTCTGAAATATGATATTTGCTTTCGGGCCCTGCACGTTCCTGGCGTGGACAATGACATTGCGGATGCTTTGTCTCGTTCACAGTGGGATAGATTCCGTGGGCTTGCTTTGGAGGCAGACGAGGAGCCGACTCCCATGCCGGACCATCTGTGGACGGTAGGCAACACAGGGTTATTCAATTGGTTCTAGGCTCCCTGGCCCCTTCCACTAAATTGGCGTATGAGCTAGCCTGGAACGAGTTTTTGGCGTCGGGTGCCTGTAAGAGAGAGCTGGCTTGGCAAAGGTCTGAAGATGTTGTTCAGTTTATTTTGCGTCTCATGGACAGGGATTAATCCAAAGTTACCATTGCTGGCAAGCTGGCAGCCGTTTCATTTATGGGTAAGCTGTTGTGGGGATATGCCCCGTCGGCTGGGGAGTTGGGTAGGAGAATATTAGAAGGGTGGTCTCGGGAGCGGGGCGGTGTTCGAACCCTTCGGTCCCCTTTATCGTGGCAAAAACTGTTCCACATGATTTCTGTACTGCCTGTTGTATGTACTGATCGAGTAGAAGCTTGTTTGTTTTCCACTTTGATGGTATGGATGTTTTTTGGTGCGTTCCGGGTGTCTGAACTGCTGGGAAATAAAACTGCTCGAGGCCTTCTGTGGGGGGACGTTCAGTTGTCGGTTAGGGGAGTCCATGTTTGGCTCTTTCATTCGAAAACGGATCAGAGAAGTTCTGGCAAAGGGGTTTGGTTGGAGACGGTTTCCCCTCCGGAGACGTGCCCTTTACGCTGGGCGCATTGCTGGAAAGAATTGTCGGGTGGGGTTTTGGATCACCCGGTTTTTCGTCATATGAATGGTTCCTTGGTGTCTAACTATCAATTGCGCATGGTACTGCGTAAAGCGCTGCGTCATATTGGCTTGGACGATACGCTGTATGGTACTCACTCCTTCAGGATTGGGGCGGCCACAGAGGCTTTTAATAGGGGTTGGTCGAGGGAAGATATCATGGGCCTGGGGCGCTGGACTTCAAACTGCTTTCAGCGCTATGTCAGGAGCGATTCTAGTGGAGCGCATGCGTCCTCTTCTGTTTTACCTGTCTGATACTGTTTTCTTTTTCAGGTTCCGTGGCTGGGCCTCGCGCTGCTTTTCTAACCGTGTGGATCGTGGGCCATTCGTTCGTTAAACGGGCGCAAGTTCAAGCTCGACAAACTTATTTTGGAACATTGTTAGGTTTTAATGATCGCTTATTTCACATTGTGTGGAAAGGTAAAGGGGGCATGTTGTGGAAAGAATTAATTCCTGCTCTCAATTCCTGGATGGTGAGTGGGGTTTGTCCTGATGTGCTGGTTCTCCACCTGGGTGAAAACGATTTGGGTTCAGTGAAGGGTGTCGTCCTTCTCCGGGCAATGAAGAAAGATTTGTCTTTGATACATAAGCAGTGGTCTGGGTGTCATGTTTTGTGGACAGAGTTGGTCCCCAGGAGGGTTTGGAGGAACGCTGTGAAGCCGAAGGCGGTCGATAAATCCAGCAGAAAGCTTAACTTGGAAGTTTCTAGGTTCTGTAGAGACCTGGGTTTTGGGCGCATCGTCCACAGCGATATTAAGTATGATGCAGTTGAATTTTTTAGAGGTGATGGTGTTCATTTGTCCCGGATGGGGATGGATTTGTACCTTCTAGAGCTGCGTGAGGTCTTGTCTCGCTGTTTGTCGGTTCAGCATTTTGTAGGTGAATAGTGCGGTGGTTAGTTGTTTGGCTGTTTTTCTTTCCCCCCCCTCCTCTCCCTGGCTTCCCCCCCCCCCCGTTTGTGCTTGTGGGTGGGGGGCAGAAAGGTGGGGTTCTATCCCTACTCGGGCTTTCTCCCCACTGCTTTCTGGGTGGCGGTTTTTGCTGTAATTGTCAGTTTTGGGCCAGTTTTGGACCCGTTAGTTGTGAAGGGGGATTTTGTCGGGGGAAGTTTTATACAGATTGAGGTTGTGTTCAGAGGATATGGGTCGGGGGATATGGATCAGTTGGTTTATAATTGGGATTTGGTAATTAGGACTTTGGTAAGGTGATGTTATAATGTTATTGGGGTTTTGTATGGTTTATTATGTGTTTGGGTATGTGAAATATAACGAACAAAATTGGTTATGGTTTTAGATTGTTAGGCTGTTGCCGAGGTTGTGGTATTTGTAAATGTGCACCTGTTCCAATAAAGCGGCCTTTTTCACACTCTATTGGTTGTCATGGTCTGCTCACTCTCCCCCACCCCTCTCTCCCAAGGGGGGCTTGGGGGAGGGCAGCCGACCCCTGGGAGGTCTACTCCCCCGGGCGGTTTGGGAGATCTGGGTGGGGCCTTCCTTCTAGCAGATTCCATTTGGGCTTCTTTTGGGCTATCTTTGGTTGGATTTGGAGCCCAGCCTATAAATGGGCGGGGCTCCCTTTCCCGGGCACCATTTTTGGCTTAGGTGACCTGGTGGCCGGTTGATTCATTAGCTAGTTTTTTGTCCCTCCCTCCCTCCCTTGATGTCTGGGCTCTTCTTTTCTGCTTTTCTTCCTGTTTTATTTATTTATTTGGCGGCTGATTGTAACAGGTGGGCATAGGGTTTTAGCTTTGTTTCTTTGTCGCTTGGGACAGGTGCGTGGCGGTTTTTGCTGTAATTGTCAGTTTTGGGCCAGTTTTGGACCCGTTAGTTGTGAAGGGGGATTTTGTCGGGGGAAGTTTTATACAGATTGAGGTTGTGTTCAGAGGATATGGGTCGGGGGATATGGATCAGTTGGTTTATAATTGGGATTTGGTAATTAGGACTTTGGTAAGGTGATGTTATAATGTTATTGGGGTTTTGTATGGTTTATTATGTGTTTGGGTATGTACGGGTGGGGGCGGGTGTGATGGAGGGTGAGGGGTGGGGGCGGGGTTTGGGGATTTGAAATATAACGAACAAAATTGGTTATGGTTTTAGATTGTTAGGCTGTTGCCGAGGTTGTGGTATTTGTAAATGTGCACCTGTTCCAATAAAGCGGCCTTTTTCACACTCTATTGGTTGTCATGGTCTGCTCACTCTCCCCCACCCCTCTCTCCCAATGTACAGTGAACTATACAAATCGGACTGGCCGGTGATCGAACTATTCTCTGCAGATGTTACGCTGTGGGAGCGCCTTGTCCACCCTGAACTGATACCTCTCATACCTTCTGTATGTTTTTTTCCACGTATGTTGCACTAAATAAAATACTTTAAACCTAAAAGTATTTCTACGAACGATAAGAATTCAGTGAAGGCTGCAGAAAGGGGGAAGTGGTATTAGGGAAATACGAGCTCAGCTGCCTAAATGGCATAAAGAGTTTTCCTCAACAACAAGATTAGTCTAAAAATAAATTATTACGAAGCCTGTAAATTACCCAAAATACATAAACACACTATTTACTAGTCTGTTTTAATTTACTAATATGTTTTAATTATTTAACAAAGCAGCAAACTTCTATATTGGTAAATCGCTATTTGTTTTTTCTTAGCAATTTCATTTCAAATACGCATTTGGAGTGCTTTTGAATTAATATAAACACTGAAGGAGTGGATCAGTAATGATAGTGTCTACCTGGAAACCAGGGATATGTGGAACATTGTTATTGTCTTCACTCATTCGATGGAGAATAGCATATGTAAATGCTATTTTGCCAGCTACGCTAAGTTGTCACCATTGATGTATGCACTCTTAAAACCAAACATTTAACGAGGCACACTTCCTCCTTTGGTGCTTTCACTGAGGACCAGCGTGAAGCCATCTGGCTTGCATAAAGTGTGCTGCCTCCTCTGCTGTGCCTTTGTTGTCTATTGTTAAAAACCCTTATCTTGCTGCCAACATTTCTCTATAAATTCTGCAGCTAAGTATTTGTACAAAATGCAGTTGGTTGATGGAGACAAAATAGGAGCACAGATGATCCCCCTTTCATATGAACTTTCAGCATGGTTTGTCGGATAATAAATTGTCAATTTTATGGTTTTCAGCTGTGAAACCAATTGTGGATATTTGTGTTGTAAAGTTCCCCAGATAGACTAGTTTAGCCATAGAGCCATGTATATTAAAGGCCACTGAAATTATGCTTATCTGGGACACTACTACATAATTTACCGTACTTATATTTTGATCTATTTGCTGCATAGTTTGCTAATTTAAGCACACACAATTTTTTCTAGTGCAAACAGATCAAAAGTTACTAAAATAGTACTACACCCCATGCCACACTGTGATAGTCCCCGAGAAAAAGTGTAGTCCATGATTCCTGTGGCAGGAGTACAGGTGGTGCTACTGTGGCCTAACCATTGCCCAGTCAGTGTTAGTTTGCATTACAATGAGAAAACAGCAAAAAAAAATTACTGTAAAATGTGCTGTATAATCTAGCTTTTCTTGATGCTAAATTTAACCTGCTTCACCATATAATTTAGTCCACTATTGTCATATAATTCCTGTGGCTTTGCCTATAAGTATCTGGCAGGTCTGATTATCAAGGCCAGTAAGTGCCAGATAGGACAGGGGTCTGTGGTGTTCTTGGGACGCCTGATGGGGTGGGGTAAGGAGAAGTCCCTCTAGGCCAAGATAGAGACTATCATGGCCTGGGAGCACCCCAAAACCCCGACTGAGGTCAGAGCATTCTTGGACCTCACTAGGTACTACATGAGGTTTATCAAGGGATATGGCACCTTAGTTGAACCTTTGAAGGGGCAGAATTTTAAGAAGCAGCCCAGAAATATGATTTGGACAGAGGCATGCCAAGAAGCATTTGACTCCTTGAAGCAGGCCATGTGCACAGCCCCTGGGCTCAGGACCCCTAACTTTTCCCAGGAATTTAATGTTCACACTGATGCCTCAGAACATGGCATAGGGGCAGTTTTATCACAGCTCAATGAAGTGGGCTTTGACCAACCTATGGCCTGTATCTTCAGGAAGTTATTCCTCAGGGAACAAATGTAGAATTCTATAGAAAAAGAAGCTGTTGCTGTGGTCTGCGTACTGAAGAAGTTGAGGTAATACCTGTATGGCACTCACTTCCTGATTCAGACTGACCACAGGCCCCTCAGGTGGCTCATGCAAATTAAGGGTTAGAATTCAAAACAGTGGAGGTGGTCCATTACCCTACAGGGTATGGACTTCAGGGTGGAACACGGGCCAGGGTTAGACCACTGCAATGCTGATAGTCTATCCAGGTTTTTCTGCATTAGTGATGAGAGAGCCCCAGAGGTTGGATAGATCTCCCCACTTTCAGCGGGGAGGGACACGAGTTAGACCTGTCATCTTAGGGTGCTCTTCCTACAAACGTTTGGCCTGCTTACCTCCTCTATTTACTGCATCTTTTTGTTGGCCTTAGGACTCAGAGCACTTTACCATTGCTGATCAGTGCTAAAGGGAATATACTTTTCGCCTGAGCATGGTACCATTGGTGTATAATTAATCAGCATATTTAGATTAATTGTAGTCCCTTGTAGAGTGGTATATCATATACACAGGGCCTGTGACCTAAATGCTACTAGTGGGATTACCTCAATTATTGTGCCACCCACACAAGTAGCCTTTCAAACCAATCTCAGACCTGCCGTTGCAGGGCCTGTGTGTGCAGTTTACTGCTACTTCCACTTGGCATTTAAAATTACTTGTCAAGCCTTAAACTTCCCTTTTATTACACATAAATCGCCCCTAAGGCAGGTCCTATGTAGCCCATAGGGCAGGGTGCTGTGTAAGTAAAAGGTTGGACATATACTTGTAAGTTTTGCATGTCCTAGTAGTGACGAACACCGACATTTGTTTTTCACTACTGGAAGGCTTACTCCTCTGACTAGAATTGGTAATTCCTTAAAACACTGTTAAGCGGTAATTCCTGATCAGAAAGGAGTAGCTGCATCATATTTTATATCTCTGGAATGATAATAATAAATTCTCTTTAATGGTAATGTTGATTTTACATTACTATTTTAGAAATGCACTTTTAGAAAGTGGGCATTTTTCTTTTCCTACTGCTCTGTGTGTGTGCAGCCTGTTTCCAAAATATGTCTGAGCCAGGTGACAGCTACACTTTGTGCATTTCCTCTAGACAGCCACAAACACAGGAAGGGTACGTGTGACAGAGAACTCATTTGCATTCTGATAGCTCTTTCTGGGAAGGAAGGGGAGAGAGCTCACACAACTTAATAGGCAGCATCCTGATTCCCCACACAAAGTGCTGATTATCCCCTACTGATAGACTAAAGTCAGGGCTGGGAAGAAAGGACCTGTGTGCACTTCAAACTCCTTTCACAAAAAGACAGCCCCACTTTAAAGGCACAACTGGGTATAAATACTGAGGCCCTGATGCTATCAAAACAGTGCATTACTAGACCTGTGAAGATCTCTGCCAAAAGTAAATCCTATTGTGTTATAAGGGTTGTCACCCTGCTTGATTGCTGCTCTGGAAGAACTGATTTACTGCTTTGCTGTAATGCCTTGCTGCCTGCTGATTCTTAACCTGCTGAGAACAAGGACTGGACCCATCTCACTTGAAACCAGAGTGACTCCAAGGGCTTGCTGACTTGTCTCATTCTGAAAAGACTCTGGGCCATTGAAGACTTTCTTCAACCCTGAAACCTGATCTGGACTCTGCCATCAGTGAGTCTTGTCCTACCAAGTGGTGCCAATCTGGTCCTGGGCCCTTGAAAGTGAGCTTCTGCTGTACAGAATAATGGAAAGCGACGGAGTGATGACTTTGCATGGATCGGAACCAACGCATTGCCATTCAATGCCAATGCAGGAGCTGAATGACGACATTGCTTTGATGGACTGCATGGCTAAACGATGATGGACAGCAGTGCTTGACAGCAACACATCACCTGCTCTGTAAAGGGGTTCATCGGCTAACCCTTCATCACCTCCGAGGATCGTAACTGACACATTGAGTCTTCGACATCGGAGCTTCCTCCATCCAAGGTACTTTATAAGCGGGAGCTGCGTTAGTTCTGTAGCCGGTCTCCCCTCCATTGAGGTTGCCCTGAAGTTTGAATTTACCCCCGTCCAGCACGACCTCAAGTAACCCCTAAGGCTATTTGCTTCTAAGCACACCATGTTGATTTATTCTTTAAACATTCATAACACCAGTTCTACTTTTTGGATTTTTGTTTTTTTGGTCTTGTTTTACTCATAAAATTATATTTTTTTTCTAACTCTGTGTATTTGTGTGGTTATTTTCCTAGTGTTACTGTGTGTGTGTGTGTTGCACAAATAGTTTAATCATTGCCCCTTTAGATAACCTAACTGCTCTGTGCCAAGCTACCAGATGGTGAGCACAATTTACCTTTTAGTGTGAATCTAGCTTACTGTGACTAGAGTGGTGGTTCCTGCTTGTACAGTGTCCATACTCTGACAACCAGAAACCCCAGGTCTAACACACTCAACAAGGGACTTGAAAGTAAATTGAATATAGCAATTAGGTAGATGCCAATCAAACTATTTTCAAGGGAATGAGCACAAGCAATTTAGCACTGGTCAGCAATACTAAAGTGCAGAGTCCTAAGGCCAACAAAAATGAATGTCAGCAATAATTGGAGGTAAGGAGGCAAAATGTTTGGGGAACGGCTCCCCAAGGCTGACAGGTCTAACAACCAATAAAATCAGAGGTAAACACAGTAAGAGGCTGCATTTAAAATAAAATTAAGCATTTTGGGTTAAGCCACTCATAAAATATTCACTGCTAGGTCCAAGGAGCATCCCAAAAGCCCTAGCATGGGCCAATATTTGCATGTTTTCCCCCCTGCCATGCCCTAAGAGTGGACATTGGCACACCCAACAGTTTGAGAGTATATTTTTGGGGATACCAGAGTTGCAGCATCCCCCATCCCTCAGAAGTTGTGACCCAAAGGTCATTCTAAGTCTCCCAGTGGCTATATTAATGCCCCTGGGAGAGGTTTCCAATGTTTCCAAGCACTTCTAGAGCTTTTGCACCTAGCGCCTGGAGATCCCTGTTGGTTGGTCAGTTGTAAAGCTGCAGTGGCAGCAAATGTAATGCTTTATTGAGAATAAACATCTTTTATGTTTATAGAATGCTATTGAAAAATAGTGTCATCCATATTGTTTTAAATAGTATTGCATTGATTGATTAGCATGATTTTTGCTTTTATCAGCATGCCTTTTTGATAATTACACATCTTTATTTTCTGTGTGGTATAGTTGGGGGGTATGATTATAGCATTCAGGGCTTGCTGGAAAACCGAACTGTTCTGTGAGTGTCACCAAGCATGTTTCTGTCTACCTAATTACATATATTTGTAAATGAATGTGTAGTATTTAGTAGTGTGTGTGTGTGGAGTGATAGTAACGTAATTTACCTTTTTATATACAATAAACCTGGAAAGTCATTTATTGAGTGTTGTTATTGCATACCAGTGAGCCTGCTGTCTAGTCCACAACATCTCCTCTGAGTAGGCAAGAGACTGCTCTACTTTGTTTCCCTAAAAGAGGCGAGTGCTAAAATTAGGTATTTAGTTCCCAGTAAAGAGAAGGTTGCAGACTTATTACTTGTGAAGGACTCACATCATTTGCAACAAATAATCTACTTTCTTACAGGAACACTTTAGAATTTGGAGTCAGCGCAGACCTTGGAGTCAAACTGAATCTCAGAAATCCCTTTAAGTGCCCCATGTTTATCCCTTTAGGTGCTCCATGTTTTTCATGTATTCATTTACAGTGCATTCGTTTTTTTGACCCTGTACAGTTTAGTTAATATTCATGTGGATTTCCCGATTAGTTGCCTCACTAGACCAATATTGCCTGGGGCAGTTAGTTTATAAGCAAACTTAGATCCTTGTTTACAATTTTATGATACCTCTTTTAAACTTTTAAGATAATTTTTGAACATCTAGATTTGGAATAAAATCATGTGAAATTTGCAGCTTTTAAGATATGTATTATCGAAATAAAGCTATTTTGACCTGACCTAGAGTTGGAATACTCTGCTGAGGAAGCACTGTGCAGTATTTATCAAGGTGAAACGGATATATTGTAGACTGTTTTCTTCAAAACAAATAGATACTGGAGGTTTTAGAGCTTCCATATCTTGTTGAACAGGTTCCAGATCTAGAATATCAATTTGTAAAACACGTTGCATGGATTTACAGTGAAATGTGTTTTATTTATCGTATTACTAATTTCCCTTAACATTGGATAGTAGATTGGATTGTTGCAATTAAATACTACAGGGCAGATTTACAAGCCCCTTGTGCTGCCAGTACGTCATCTTTTGTGATGCACTGGCAGCGCATTTCTCTGCGCCATATTTACATGACAGCATAAACCACCCTGCGTGGCTTTTCCTGTCCTTGTAAATACTGCCCCTTTACATGCAGCACTTTCAGTGAAAGGGGTGTTCCATGGATGTTGCTGTGGGTGTTTCAACGCAACACCCATGGAACCAGACACATTTCCAGATTTACGAGGAATCGTAAACCAGGAAATGTGTCAGTATGCTACGCCACCCTAGGGGTGGCGTAGCAAGGTGCAACATGGAGAAATGTTAATGTTAAAATATTTTTATATAGCGCACAGCTACTCCGGAGAGTGTCCCCGCGCTTTAATAGAAACTAAGAAACAGACATCGGGGGCGAAAAGGGACCGAGCATAGGACCAACTGGACAAAGAGCCAGGACTTTAGCTCCCTCCTGAAACCCAGTAGACTCGCGTTGAGTCTCATGGACACTGGCAGGGCGTTCCAGAGCTTGGGAGCCAGATAGCGGAAAGAACGTCCACCAATCCTGGCCCGTCTAATTGATGGAACTTGAGCCAGAGCCAAGGAAGCTGACCATAACATCCTCGAAGGCAAATAGAAAGCCAAACGGTTTCTAATATATTTAGATCCTGTGCCATGGAGCGCCTTGAAGGTCAGTGTGAGAGCCTTAAAGGCTACTTGTTTTTTAATGGGGAGCCAATGAAGATTTTTTAATAAGATAGTCACACTGGTTCTGCGATGAAGCCCGTAATTGGCTCTAGCAGCAGCATTCTGCACGACCTGCAGGCGAGAAAGAAGAAACTCAGGCAGGCCCAGGTAGAGAACGTTGGAATAGTCTAAACGTGAACCAATGAGAGCCTGGACAGTAACCTTCTGATGGCAGAGGGTCAGCAAAGCAAGAAATTTACTCAGCATCTTAATGATACCGAAGCATTTGCCAACAAGACCCAAGACCTGAGGCTTCAAAATCCGCGAGCAGAACGGATTGGGTCAAAAGTTCAAGCTGACTTTTTGTAACAATTTTGGAATGGCGCCAGCAAGCTGCCATAGCCTCTAAAATAGTTACAAAAGTCAGCTTCAACAGGAAGCACTAATAGATAAAGTAAAGCAGGTGCTAGAGTTGAATCTCAAATTCAGTTACACAATCATTAATCACCCCAAACTTGGGGTGATTAATGACTGTGTAACTTAATTTGACCTTCAACTCAACCACCTGCTTTACTTTATCTATTAGTGCTTCCTGTTGAAGCTGACTTATGGCTGAGGGCAGAAGGGCACAAAGTGGGACAGAGGGCATGAGTTAGGCAGAGGGCAGAAGGGCACAGAAACCAGTGGGGCAGAAGGCAAAAGGGCACAAACAAGAGTGGGGCAGAGGGCAGAAAGGCACAAAAACAAGTGGTACAGAGGGCAGAAGGGCATAAAAAACGAGAGGGTGGCAGTGATAAACCAGGCAGAAAAAAAAAACGCGAATACGCAAAGTTCCCCGCGAACACCCGCAATCACGCAAAAATAAAAAATCCGCGCAAATTCGCGAATTTTGCGGATTGCGAATTCGCAAAATTCGCCCATGCTTAATTTGAACCCCCAGATTCTTGGCCTTGGAGGACACAGCTGCGGGCGGAAACATGGCCGGCGGCCACCAAGACTGCCATCTGGGGTCGGCGGGACAGCCGAAAAACAGCAGCTCCGATTTGTCGGAGTTGCATTTCAGGTTGTCCCGTTAGAACCACTTAAAGACGGCTCCCAAACAGCCTCTGACTCCTTCTGACTGGTGAAAAGAAGCTGGGTGTCGTCAGCATAGGACACGATCTGGGCGCCGAAGGACTCCGCCAGAGCTGCCAGGGGTGCCATATAGATGTTAAACAATGTAGGGCTCAAAACAGAGCCCTGAGGCGCCCCTACCTCAAGAGGTGGCATCTCGGCGGAGAACGGAGGGGCCCAGACCGTTTGCCGGCGGCCGGCAAGAAAGGACTTAAACCAATTAAACACCGCTCCCCGCAGCCCAATCTCCCTAAGTCTTAAAAGGAGACTGCTGTGGGGAACGGTGTCAAAAGCGGCCGACAAGTCCAACATAACCAGCATGGCCTTACCTCCCGCATCCAACACCACTCTGATGGCATCAGTAACCTCCAGTAGAGCCGTCTCCGTACTCATGTTGGCCCGAAAGCCAGACTGAGTATCATGGAGGATGTTGTTGCTCTCAAGGAAGAAATGTTTCCATAGCTCCTCATTTTTTTCCTCTTTCAATGCGTGCTACATTCGACAGCTCACATCGAAAGAGGAAAATGCCTGTAGTGATTGTTTTTGTGCAGGAAGGGGCACATTCCTGCACAAAAACAACTCCTCGGGACACGGGCATCCTGGCACCATGGTGCAAGGGTGCCTGCGCCGGCGCATGGCAGCTGTTTGTGCGCCAGGGGAGAGGACAACAATGTGTCATGTCATTGTAAATATGTTGCATTCCTGTGCTCTGAAAGTGCTGCAGCGTGGCGCAGCCTAGGGCTTACGTTGCACTTTCTTGCAAATCTGCCCCCACATGGTGCTGTTTGTAGACATCCTCTTGACATTCTCTCTTGCTGATAACATTCAGACACTTCAACCATTTTGTGGTCCTGTAGTTTCTTAAATAGTATTTTTTCTGTTATGCAGCCATCTTTCTTTAACTATAATGTGATTGCAACAATTAACATGTGCCACCTTATCCACCTCAGTCATAGGCTGTCAGGTGTCCATTTCTGATTGTAGCTCTTACTGAACTCCAGCCAGCACTATTGCCACTGGCATTACCTTCTCATATACCTGAGTCAGTGGCTTGCGTTTCTTCTCTCCTCCCCATCATTTGTCCTTTTTGAATCTCTTATGGCGGTGGTTCCCAAACTGTGCACCGCGTCACCCTGGTGCGCCGTTAGAAGTAGCCAGGGGCGCCACGCACAGCTTGGGAAAGTGGAAAAGGTTGCAGGTTAAAGTTTGTCGATTGTCTTTGTGGCGCTGAATAAGCCATTTGGGACTGTCATTGGGGAGTTAAGAAAGCCCCCCTATCAGCATCTCACTCACACACAGCTCTGGTGCGTCCGCCTCCCAGAAGTTTGACAAGCACAGCACTGTGTCCCATTCACACACAAACACTGCAGCTCCAGGGCGGCTGCCTCCCAGCAGGCTTACACTGCACCACCCATCCTCCCCAGCCCTCTGATAATATAACAAGCAGCAAGACACAGTGCTCCTGAATGCCAGATACTTTCTGCCCCAGAGAAGTGCACCACAGTGTGACCCTCCCCGTACTTCCAGGCCTTAGGCCTCCTGTGTTGTCCCTAGGCCCCCTCACTGTGGCGGTCCAGATTAAAGAGTCAGAGGGGCTACAGCTGAGCCATGTGTTCACTTTCTTTATCTCATTATTGCATCACAGCTTGACCTTGGCCACTCCTCAGACCTCTAATTGCCCTTATGAAATGGCCCCAGTGATGTCAGATGTCTAAAGGACTTCAGCACCACATACTTTGTAATCACTCATTCCATTAATTTCGCATGCATGCTACCAAGAGTTGCTGAACATTAAAAGGGGTCATACAGAAGAGGTAATGCAAAGATGTCTCATGCCCCCCCTCAAATTGTACCAGAAGGAAGACACTATATGAGCTTAGAGTCAGACCTGCCAGAGACCATGTTAATATTTGGAGGTTGAACCATTAGCCAGCGCCCGATTTAGTATACGGACGGTGTGAAGTTTTTACATGTCTGTATTATATACTAATCCAGTATGGTGCAGGTGGAGCAAAATGACAGCAGTGATCAGGGTTACATTGCCAATCGCAAGTAGTAAACAGTTACACAAAATGATTATGTAAATGTACAGGAATTTATATAGCGCAAATCACCGAGCGGTTTCTAAGCGCTTGCTTAGGGAACCCGTCCTGGTACTCCCCTGTGAGATAACCCCGGCAGGGTATCTGCAAGGTGAAAGCCAGGCATCCCGCCACGAGGGGCCGTTGTGGAGATTAAGCAAGCTATTGCCCAGAGTCGCAGAGTGTGAACCCGTGAATCGAGTAGGCACCGGAGCGAGAATTGTGGAGTCCATGGACATTTTAGGACTCAAGACCCCGCCGAGCCGGGAATTGAACCCTGGTCCCGGGCTGACCTCTGCTTCCAGGTCTGCCTCCTCTAACCAGTGAGCCACACTTCTCCACAATATGATAACCATTATACAAGCAGCTAAGTAGCCTAAAGGCATCTCCCTACAAACCTGCCATAATGAGAATGTGTGGTACCAGAGCTGCATGCTGTGGTAAGTTGGAAATAACCATTCCGGGAGAAGCCCAGGAGTGTCCATAAGCTGCATGCTTATAGGCTTCACAATAAAGCATCCCCCTCTCTTCTTATTTCCAGATGATCTTTCCTTTTTGTAGTCTCTCTCACAAGGTTACAAACGTGCAAGATATGGTCTGTCTTTCTCAAAATGTGTCTGAGAGCATGGGTTGGGAATTACACAGTTGTCTGGAATAGTCAGCCTAATAAATATACGCAGCATACATTACATATTCAAGCAGCAATTCACCAATAACATTTTATTGTACCAAGCACCCCATTTGCTTCAGAAGCCCTGAGGAAGATCCTGTCAGTCCTGAAAATCTTAATATTTTGTACTAGCAATTCCCAACCACAAACAGACAGGATGGTAGAATTATTTGGTACTAACCTAAAGGCAGTATTAAATAAACTGGTGGCCCAGAAAGAAAGACAGTTCTTGGTCAAGGCACTTCACTCTCCAAAAAGCCTATCAGGCATGCACTAGTTTTCCTCTTAGAGCTCCTCTATATTAAAAAACGCCAAGATGTCATGGACTTCACAAAGGAAGAATAGGAAAGCCTTGAAAAATTAAAGGAGCCTCAAACGTCCTTTCAATATAAATGTGCCATTTGGGAGTAGTTTGTAATGTAGGCCATGAAAACCTCCCAAAATCCTTGTACGGCAAACAACTCAACTAAAGTGATTTAAAATGGGAGACTAGCAGTAAGTGCTTCTTCCTACATGGAACAAATAGTTGATACAATGAAGATGACCATATGCTATTACGCAAGTGTTAAGAGATCTGACTTACAGGGGCCACTAGCTGTACCGACGAGGCAGGTTTTGCATGCAAACTACAAAAAGAGGTGGCACAAAGCTGCTAGCATAGAAGACATTATGAAGCCCAAAATGAGAGCTCAGTTTTGGAAGCTTAAGTGCCTGAATGCTCTGCAGAAGTAAGCACTCTCTGTTAGCGCATGATACGGAACTGTCACGGGCTAGGTTTCCGCAGAAATTGACACGGTTGCACTTTTAAAGCGTGATTACGACGTTTTTAAACTTCAATTGTTGTTCGTATTTTTAAACTTGCCAATGCACTATTGATGTAAATTGCACAATTTTGCATAAACTGCTGATACAACCTGCATAAATCTGCACAATTGACCAAAAATAGTTTTTACCTACCTACACCCTATTCCCTGGTCCACCGCGGGAAGTCCCGTTTGTTGCGGAGGGAAATACTGGGGAAATTCAGGGCCTCCCACACAGTTGCCATCTTAGGATAGGGCGGAACTGCTGGGGATGCGCTCTAGTTCTCTCCACATCCGGGCACAGCCTATTAAGCCACATGCTCGGAAGAACGCGCAGCGGACGCGCCGGCGGCACGCCAAAGGCAAGCCCGTCTGCGCCAGACCCACGACAGACCCACGCCCAGCGCCCAAATCCCTGTCCATCTTGTCCTAAACACGTACTCTAAAGATGAGTTACTTCTACTGCAGCCAAAGGCCTGTAAACATCCTGCAATCCCATATAATAATGGCACCTTCAACTCCTTTAATTACATTTACAGTGGGTACCGGATTATCAAGGCATCGTTAAATCCTCCCCATAAGCCGCAGAACCTGTACGTGGATAAGAGCATCCCCATAACTATGAATAATCACTCGATTCCTATTAATAAACAGACACATACGCTCAGCCACCTTGACAATAGAAACAGTACCTTAAAAAACATTCTCATAAATGTGAGATCTATGTCTAAGCACAAATACAAGATAGAAGCACTTATTACGGATCATGCCGCCGATCTTGTGCTTCTTACAGAAACATGGGCCTCTGAAACGTCAGGACCAGACTGGAATGCAGCAGTTCCCAAAGGCTACTCCGTAGCACACATTAACAGGATAGGATCAATAGGAGGTGGAATTGCGATAATCCACAGGTCCCATTTAAAAATATTTACTCTCCCCAACCAGATTTGGAGGCTGAAGCCATGAGCTTTAGCATTAAGGATAGAAACCAAATAGTGTTCTCTGGCCTACAGGTGTACAGGCCCCCTGGACCCAGAGCCCCTTTACCAAAGCACTGCACACATTCCTGGAGTCTAACTTAGACTCAATCATCAACACAGTGCTGGGTGACCTTAATTTTCATCTAGAGGAAAATAATGATCCCGATGCAGCCACGCTAATTGACAACTTTCACAGTTTTGGGATGAACCAACTAGTCTTAAACCCCACGCACACAGCAGGACACACCTTAGATGGGATTTTTACTAACAATGAGTCTATAAAAGTCGCATCGGTCCTGCCTGTTCCCTGGTCTGATCAAGCGGCAATCATTTTTAACTTAAAAATAAACCTACCTGCCGCATGCCGCAGAGACTTCTCGTTACAATACGTCCTTGGAATAAGCCAGTACCCCACCAATTAGCCAGCACATTAGCCAGAAAGTTGTCATTACTGGAAACATTTAACAGTGAGACTGGGGCGACCCATTTCCATAACTGGATAAGCCAGGCAATAGATCAACTGGCCCCAGTGGAAATTAAAAAACCTAGGAAACGGGCAGCCACTGCCCAATGGTACACTGCGGACATAAAATTAATAAAACTTAAATGCCGACGCTACGAGCGGATATGGCATTCAGACTACAGTCATCAAAATAGAACAGAATATACGAGAGTCCTGCATGAGTACAAGACAAAGATAGCCCAGGCCAAATCGGGGTTTTTCACAAGAAAAATTCAAGAGGCCTCTAATTCACCTAGGGAACTATTTAAAATGGTTGCCCATCTGGCAAAGAGTCCTCGTGACATCACCTTTGTTCCTGATCCAAACTTTGTTGACAACATTGCTACTTTTTTTCAACAAAAAGTGCAGACAGTATATGATGACCTCCAAGCCTTGGTAGTTGACAAATCTCCTACCCATCAAGAGAATACAACATCGACTGTCGCTCCACTGCTAGAAGACACACAGGTCAGTAACCTACTCACTCAGATGAAATCAGGGTCACCCCTAGACCCCTGCCCTCCTTATATACTGCATCTAATTCCCGAAACAATAAGCCCAGCCCTAACACCTCTGTTAAATGAGGTCATTGGCTCTGGTAAATTTCCTCGCAGTTGGAAGAAAGCCTGTATTAGGCCCATCCTTAAAAAAGAGTCCTTGGATCCGGCGGAACCAAAACATTACCGATCGACATCGTGCCTGCCTCTGCCAGCTAAGATTCTGGAAATGCTATGAATCTAGAGTTAATGAAGTACATAGACCACCACAACCTACTAGACCCCTCACAACATGGATTTCGACCCTGTCACTCAACAGAGTCTGCACTCATAATAGCTTCCGAGGACATTCACAAGACAATGGACGAAGGTGGTAGAATGGCCCTGATCCTCTTGGATTTAATAGCAGCATTCGACACCGTCAATCACGAGGTCCTATTGAACAGACTGACGGCCCTGGGAATCACAGACACAGCCCTAACCCTTCTTACGTCTTTCCTAGAGGCACGAATTCAGCAAGTCCATTGGGGAGGTCTTCAATCCAACGAATTTTCCCTCCCTGGGGGGGTACCCCAAGGCTCGGCCTTGTTGGCGACGTTATTCAACCTGTACGTGACACCTCTTGCAGCTCTAATAAAATCTCACGGTCTGCATCTGGTGTCGTACGCCGACGACACACAAATTGTAGTGTCACTTTCTCAGTTGGTGGAAATAACAGCAGAACACTTCAGGAACTGCCTCTTAGATGTAAAAAATTGGATGAGCCACAATTTCTTAAAACTTAACACAGAAAAGACGGAGGTAATAGTGTTCGGCCAGAAACCATCTATCTGGAACCACCTCTGGTGGCCTTCGGAGGCCGGCATCTGCCCTGTCCCAGCAGATAAGGTTAGGAACCTCGGCTTTATGTTGGACAAAGAACTCTCCTGTACCGCACAAATAAACCAGGTGACATCGGCCTGTTTCTACACCATTAAGGTGCTCAGAAAAATCCTACCCCATATCCCACTCACCCTAAGAAAGACAATGATGGGAGCCCTTGCAATGTCTAGGGTAGATTATTGCAACTCTCTCTACTTGGGTATGGGGGAAAAACAGATGGCTAAATTACAGGCAATCCAAAATGCGGCTGTTAGAGTTCTAATGAATCTGCCTAAACGTCACCCTACCTCCAAAACCATTTGCGAACTTCTCTGGCTCCCGGTTAGGCGTAGAATCCAGTTCAAGGCCCTCTGCCTAGTCCATAAATCCCAATATGGGAATGGGCCGGCAGACTTCACCAATCTGTTTCCGCGCTACGCCCCGCAGCGCACATTAAGATCATCTAGTCAAGACTAACGGTGGGCGGCCAGCTACGCTCCGTCTGCGGAGTGTGCGTAGTGCCGCCTACTCCGCATTTTGCGGAGCTGGCGGAGCCAGGCGGCACTACGCACGCTCCGCAGACGGAGCGTAGCTGGCCGCCACCCGCCTCCCTCCCGCCCTCCCTAAATACTTTGAAATCAAAGAATCAAATAATTTAAAAAGCACTTACCTTGCCGCCGCTGCCCGCCGCGTCCCCGGGGCTCACTATCTTCCGTCTTCCGTCATCTATACTAATGCGCATGCGCGGGCGGCCGCGCATGCGCATTTTCTCGTGAAAATGCGCATGTGCGGCCGCCCGCGCATGCGCATTAGTATAGATGACGGAAGACGGAAGATAGTGAGCCCCGGGGACGCGGCGGGCAGCGGCGGCAAGGTAAGTGCTTTTTAAATTATTTGATTCTTTGATTTCAAAGTATTTAGGGAGGCGGGAGGGAGGCGGGTGGCGGGGCTGGCGGCCAGTGGTGTTTGCAGAGTGGGGCTACGCGGAGTGCGGAGGTGGGCGTAGTTTGTCGCCCACTTCGCGTAGCTCCGCGAAGCCCCACTCCGCGAACTCCGCCCAGGGTTAGTCAAGACATGGTGTGCCAGCCCAGAATACGTAGAGCCCGCTGGGGGGACATCCTTTACCCACCAGGCCTCCAAACTATGGAACTCTCTGCCCACCGTGCTCCGGTCTGACAAATCCAAAATGAGCTTCAGAAAGGCACTAAAAACCTGGCTTTTCTCTATGCCATATACTCAGAATTGCTGCCTGTTTCTGTTCTATAGCGCCAAGACGCCTCGGCATTAGAGTGCTCTACAAATATTTCAGTCAGTCAGTCAGTCAGTCAGTTTCATTTTCTGTTTCCCCCTGATGGAATGCTGAGATCAGTTACTATACCAGAATTTCACAGGCCCTGGTCACCTACGACCTTGATAAACTCCACTAATTAAATTCAATTTATTCTGGGACAGAGTAGCCGTGCATTCAAGCCATTTCAAATCAAAGACAATGAGTACTTTAACCATTTCCTTATGGGCCATGGTGGTGCATCTAAGCATCTTTAGGGATAAAACGGAGCATCTAGGCACCTTTACAAGAGTGATGGGCCCCTAAGCATGTTCAGGGACATTGAGCTGAATAAAAACATCTTAGGCACGAGGGTAAGTCAACACTTCTAGGCTCTGATGTGCTTCAGCTAGGTCTCTGCTCCAAAAATACCAACACGTACGTACAAACAGAGACATGCACCAAAACAGATGGAGGGAAAAGGAGGTGAATAGAAGCACTAACAGAGTCAAGAAGATCACGGCACATGCACTGTGAGAACTGTTTCATTTTTATTTTGTTACAAATATAATTATAATATGTTCATCTGCTTCATCCCAATTATTTTCATGGATGAAAATGAAAGTACTTCTGAGTCTGGGCTTACATCACCCCCACCCGAAAAAAAAGTTACATAATGGGGAACCGCAGCCAATGGCCAATAGGTCAAGGGAGCCGCAGGTCAAAAAAGTTTGGGAACCACTGTCCTATGGGATCCCTTTCCTGCATTCCATCAAAACTATCACTCTATCAATTTCATTGGTTAGTATTTTTTTTAATTTACCATAGGCAGGTTCTTCTCTATCATTGATTTCTATTTCAGTGGGTTTTTCCCCTTTGATGCCCGTCTTTCCTTTTTAGGTCTCCGTAGGAGATTCTTGTCCTTAGGGTCAAAGCTAAGTGTTTGGGCAAATTCAACCCAACTAAATTTGCATATTAAACTTGCTTCTCCTGTCATGTCTGGGAACTGATTAGAAATCAAATTTGGTTTCCGTCTTACCTCATTCCAAATTACTCACAAAGGGCCCGAAACACAAAGGTGCAGTTAGACGAAAGTTTAACTTTACGACTTTCGGTATAAGGAATTCGGGCTCGTAAATGCCCTTTGTAAATACCGAAAGTTGTAAAGTTACCTTTGTGAATTGGGCCCTAAAAATGTAGCCCGAATTCCCCATAGTATATCTCGAGGGACCACTGTTCTAGCTTTCCACAGACGTGTTGATAATCCATAAATTAGAGTCGCTAATAGTTTAATCTGTAAATTAAAGCTTGCGGAGGATAAACTTGTGAAAACTATGAGTACGCCTGAAGTGCCCAGGGAGGTGCACACATAATAAATAGCTCTTGCTTTTCTTCCTATTATTCTGCGTCGTTTTACCTACCAGTATTTTCCCAGTGAGGAAACAGGAATTTTAGGTAGTCAGTGTGTCCCCCCTCGCACCCTATCCATGTACTTATACCCCATGTATGTCCCTGTCATCATGTAATTCCTTTTTCTGTGCCTGCCATAACAATGCCCCTGCATTTCCGTCTAATGTTAGCATGCCAGTTATTAGGCCTTCCATGTATATAGTATGAATTCCGCACTGAGGTCTACGTTTCCAATGCATTTACATGGTACACTTTTAAATATCGCAAAGCACACGTTTTTGTGGCTCAGCCGAGCCAGGCCCTGAATTCAGGCTCCGAGCCTCTTCTGTCTCTGAACACTGCAGCTTTGGTATGCATCCCTGACCTCTCCCCTACTCCCTACCCAGCCGAGAGGTGCCCGGCCTGGCCTGCCTGCCTGCCAAGACGGTATTTTGCCTACAGTTATCTGCTCAGCCTCCGCAAAAACACATTCCAGTCTAGTGAAATAGGTAAACATATCTCCGCCTGCAGAGAATAGGGCCCAGCCTTCCTGTCTCCATGCAAGTGATTTACTGAACCCGTTGCCATAGTAAGCCCATGGCCCCACGTAATGCACGAAGAAATATATGCGCACACTAGCATTCAGTGATGAACGGCCTCTGCTCGAGAGACCTTTACTTCAGACAATACATCCTCCAAACATAAGATATCAGATATGTCAAAGGTGCAGGTCGTTCTGACATCCCAGACTTCAGTCTCCTCTACTGGTGCTAAAAGTCACCCCCCAGTCCTCCCCAGTTACACGTCAATCTCACGTCATGTTCAGATGCGCGCACATGTAGGGTAAAAGTTTCTGCTGACCCTGCAAACTTTCTCTAAGCATCCACCCACCTATGACACCTCTCTCTGACTCATCAAGTGCACACCTACATGTACGCCTCCTTACACGCCTACTTTTACGCCCATATGTTCTTATCTCTCTTTTCACTTGTTACGCCTACTGTATTCATTGCAATTGTATGATTTTGCTATATATAATGTGTGATGTTAATAAAACGTCAGATATCCCTTCCTGAACCTTAGTGGTGATGGAACCCGATTCTCGTTGACTCGAGTCATCTTAATTAAAGCCCGTATGACTCAGATACCACGGACTCTGCCTCTCATTTTTATGAGCTATTCTTATTGTTATTAATGTATGGAAAAATAGTCCCGGTAATATTATTTACCACATAAATCTGGCGCCCGAATAGGGACTAGTCCCCTTCCCCACGCGCCGGCGATGTAAGCGCAGCCCCCTGACCCCTTCTACAGCCGTGACGGACCCATCTGTGCACATCCGCGGGTTTTCCTGCTAACTCCCTCAGGCCCACGGAGGAGACGGAGACTGCGACCAGGCATCCACACGAGGCGGTGAGGATTGCGGACTGTCCCGACCAGAGCCCAAGCCGAGAGAGCAAGGTCCGAGGTATCCGGAGGCCCACCTGTTCCGAGGCGCATGCGTAGCAGCAAGAAGCCGTAGCAGTCCAGTCCAGTCCAGTATCAAGTTTCCGAGGCCTTCAGCTTTGCTTCCCGGTGAGTACCGTTGTTGGGAACGCATATAGACGGGTTCAGTATTTGAGCCCGGTCAAGACGGGTCTGGGTACACAGATCCGGTAAAGACGTGTCCACCTAGGTGGATGCGGTATGACGTGTCTCTTTATGGGACCGGTATGACTGTACTGTTCTAGCAGTGCATCTAGTATTCTAGTATTGTTTTTTTGAGATTTTCAGAATTGTGTTATTCTATGTACTAGGTAGTATCTGTTCGCAATGTTTTGATGTCGTGGTATGAATGATTGTTTGCAATTTATTCTCGTGTTTAATGTGTTTTCGTTCAGGCCAGTTTAAATATGCCACTGTTTTCGAAATTACGTCAGATAGGAACCAGGAAAGGGATACTCGAAGAGGCAGTTCCCGTCCCGCCTAGGGACACTCCTGGACATTTTATGTACCACAAGCATGGCTTAGATGCCATACTGTACTTAGATTTATGGGTAGACTACACTAAAGATCTGGAAGAGAAATATAGATGGCCTGTCTCAGGGACATGGGATGTTGATTGCATCATGAGAGTAGAAGAAGCATTGTGGAAAAAGAAAGCCAGACAATCCCAGAAAGATGCCATAGAATTGTGGCATAAAGAAGCGCATAGAAGAACAGAGAAAGAAATTAAGAAAGCAGAGAGAAGTAGAGAAGCCTCAGAAAAAGCCCAAGAAAAAGAATTACTAGAAGAAGGTGAACGAGTTAGAGCAGAACAATTAGACCGACAAAGAAATGCCCTTATTAAAGGCATGTACCCCCTTCTCGCCGAGGGCCTACCTAAAGTGACCCCGGAAGTACCCAGTAACTTGCCGCCACCATTGGTCCCGACTAAAATCCGTAGTCACAAACAGTCCGCAGCGGACATTTTTCTTTCTTCCTATTTAGACGACGCTGCTCCAGAGTATGTAAATGTACGTGTACCACCTACTAATCCTCCCAACCCTGTCGTTCCTGTCAATTTAACTGATACTACTCCTGTCACTGTCCCTCCACAAAGTCACACTGTCCCTACCAACGTGGAGACACTGCCTACCAACCTTTTTAAATTACCACCACCCGTAACACAAGATCGATCCGCAGTAGCAGCGGCAGCACTGACACTAAAAGACGACTCAAGTCAAGGCGACACAAGTCTAGGAGCGGCGGGAGGAGGAGGCCCCTCCACCCCGCCTCAGTTAAAACGATCATCACTACGAGATCTAGCATTACAGCGCACGCCAAAAGCAGCTACATACGCAACCCTTAGACAGTACCTTACTGATTGTATATATGATCCAGTACCAGGTGAAGGTTCAATGCTCATATATTCATTACGTTTAAGACGCATTGCAAACTATTTGAGTATCCTACCGGATATGAAAAATCACTTAGATAAAATATATCACTTCGTTAGAACGGGGGAGGGACCAGAATGCGTTCAGGAAGCCATGGCAAATAGAAAGGTGGAGCTACAACGTATGCTCTTACAGTTCATGATTAATTGTTTGATAAGGGAACAAGACCAGCCAAGTAAAAATAAAGAAGAAATTAAAATCCTGACAAACTGGAGTGACAACATAGCTGCTGGTAAACATGATAAACAGAATTGTGTAGAAGCCATGTACAGGAAAATACGTATGGAAATTGTTGAGATACACGAGAGAGAACAGGCCGAAAAGGAAGCCGAGAAAGAAGACGATGAAGTTTCAGAGGACGATGAGTTAGTAATTAAGGACACAAGTAAAATAAACTACGTAGGTAGGGCAAGACCGTTGGATAGACCGTTTGATAGACCCATACGCCTAGAACACAGTAAACGTTCTCTCTCTCCCATGCCAGAACGATATTCTCTTGAACATCTATTTCAAGCCACTGACCAAGCACTGAAAAAACGAGTAGGACATAGTGAACTTAGTACTATGCATGAACAGGAACTAGCCCGGTCAGCAGTTCAGTGGGCTGGAAATTCTACCATATATAAAGATGATATAGTAGCGCAAGCATTTTTGAGTCTCTCCCCAGAAGAACAGCGTTTAGCTGGTATTTACATGATCCAACACCTCATCACATTGTACGAAAGTGAGCATTCTGATCCAGGTCCCCTATATAAATTATTGGACGATTTACTGCTAGTAAGATGGGGAGGCCTAGGTACCGATTTAATTAATGTCATACTAGAACAACGACATAAATATATGACTTTTCTGACCCCACGTTTTATTCCTGTTCCACGCCAAGAAAGAAAGACCTTTTACATAGACAGACAGAATCCCTTACGAGAGGTTCATCCCGTTAGAAATGATGCAGGTACGCTTCAACGAGTATACGTTTACACACCCTTGACGAAAATAGAATTATTGGAAATGAAAAAATGACTGCCCTGTCACGACAAAGATCCAGCAGGGTTCCAACGTGAATTAAAAGACATGCTCCGCATGGGGGAGTATACATATGCTGACACGATTAAAATGTTGAAAGTACTGTTGCCAGCAGGTATTTACGAAAAACTTAAAGAAAAAGAATGGGAGGTGGGAGAGAAAAAGATTAACTGGACGGAATTAGAAGACGAAGATAATACACGAACCCCGGGTACTGGTCTCGGGGATAGGGCTAAAGAATTACCAGAGTTATTGATACAGGTTCTGCCGAGATTATTGACTACTAAAAAGGAAGATTGGGATGCTATTTCAGCCTGCAAACAGAAACAAGATGAAGACACTAGTGATTTTTATTCTAGATTTGAAAAATGTTTTCTTATTAATAGTGGCCTGAAGACAAGTAGTGAATCGTACCCACATCTTTTTGTGACCAAATTAGTCGAGAATTCCTTACCACAGATTAAAAATAGAGTATTGAAAGTTGAGAATACCTGACAAGCTAATAGCCCTTCCCAAATGTTACAAATGTTACAGTATCACCAGAACAGAATTAGAGAAGAACAGGAACACGAAAAGAGACGCATGAAAGACACGAAAATGAAAGTGCTAGTTGCACAATCAGTTCCAGCCGCGGATGGTCGGAGAAAGGGCACGGCACCTGTTAAAGGGAACTGCAACTACTGCAAGCAGCCAGGTCACTATATAAATGAATGTGCTGTCCTGAAACACAATATAGCTACAGGCAAGACGAAAGAAAGACCGCGTCCTCCTAGACAGGAACACATCCCGCAAAACGCGCAAACACCACAGAACGCACAGCAGACAGTAGCCGTACCCCAACCCATTGCGGCCACACAACATGTCACGCAACAAATGTACCAGTATGCACAGTCAGATTACCCAGATTATCAACAGTATTCATGAAACAGCCTAGAGAGGGAGGTTGGCTTGCCCCTTATTGAGGTTCCTGTAGATCAAGAAGGTCCCTATGTACTAAGTTAGGTTTTAGGGAAAGACAGAAAGTTTCTGATTGATACAGGGGCGAGCAGAACTACCATCAGTCATGACGAGGTTCCAGGGGCAACCCTCTCAGGCTCACAGAATGTTTCCCTGGGATTTTCAGGAAAGCCTATTGTTAATGAAGTGTCAAAACCAGTTTCACTAGAAGTTGGTCCATTGTCCCGCACTACAGACTTGTTGCTTACGAAATCATGCCCAGAAAACTTGCTTGGTATAAAAACGTTGAAAGAACTAGGAGCAGTGATTTGTTGTTCTCCGGAAGGAGTGAGATTGTTTTTACGTGATTTTAAAGGACATTATGTATTAAGAGATTTTGATCCCAGACTTCAGAATGTACCACAGCATTTATGGGCGCAAGGTCCGACTGATGTAGGTTTCATGCACATTACACCTTACCGTGTCACACTCAAGCCAGGAGTTGTACTACCACGAATCCGACAATACAAGTTACCACCTGAGGCTGTAGTTGCCTTACTGAAAATTGTTGACGAACTCATTGCCCAAGGGGTGGTTGTAGAAACTGACTCCAATGTATGTAATTCTCCTATCATTCCGATCCTTAAACGGACTGACCCGAATGCACCACCGGTCTATCGACTGGTGATTGACCTCCGAGAATTGAACAAATGCATAATACCCCAGTACCCAGTGGTTCCGGACATTTCTTCCCTATTGACTGCAATTGATTCCGAAGCAGCGTTCTTTACTGTAATTGATCTCAAGAACGCCTTCTTTAGTGTCCCAATACATCCAGAAAGCCAATATCTCTTCGGATTCTGTTTAAATGGCCGAAGCTTCAAATTTGCGAGAGCTCCTCAAGGGTTCACAGAAAGCCCTAGTATTTACAGTCAAGCATTGAAAAGACAACTAGACAGTATTCATATGCCTACTGACACTGCACTGCTTCAGTATGTTGATGATCTTTTGATCACAGCACGAACAGAACGAGACTGCGAACGTGCATCTCTGACAGTCTTATACTTCCTGGCGGAAAAGGGGCACAAAGTGTCCCCTTCAAAGCTACAATTCTGTGCCCAGCAAGTGGTATACCTTGGACACTTGCTGTCCAAGAGGGGAAGACAGTTGACACCTGACCGGATTCAGTTAATTGCACATCTTCCACAGCCCAAGACACAAAAGGAAGTACGGGCCTTCATTGGCCTCACTTCTTACTGCAGACAATGGATTCCTCAGTACGCATACCTAGCCAAACCACTCATACAGCTAACAACACAGGAGGCAGCGATTTCGACTGTCCTCCCTTGGACTCAGGAACATACACTTGCTTTTGATGAACTGAAGAAAGCTCTATGTCAAGCACCTGTTTTAGCGACACCATGTTACAGCAAACCATTTACACTTTTTGTCACTGAACGCGATGGTACAGCATTATCTGTTCTCACACAAGATCAAGCAGGAAAACACAAGCCTTGTGCTTACTTTTCTAGTACATTGGATCCAGTGGCCCAGGCTCTGCCTGCGTGCCTAAAATCAGTTGCAGCAACAGCGCTAGCAATCAGACAAAGCGATTCCATAGTGTTAGGACATTCCCTGACAGTACAGGTTCCACATTCAGTGGAAGTTCTCTTAAACAGGACACAGACACAGCACCTGACCATAGCAAGATTGACAGGATATGACCTGACACTGTTCCAGCCACACATAGAGATCAGACGTTGTAACATATTAAACCCTGCTACACTTTTACCCTCAATCACAGCAGACCCTGCACCACATGACTGTGTGGATGTCATTAACACAGTGACAAAGCCAAGACAAGACTTGACAGACATTGCATTGTCCGACCCCGACCTGACACTTTATGTGGATGGTTCATGTATGAGAACAAGCACAGGAGAGTTAGTGGCCGCATATGCATTGACCACCGAAACTGAAGTCATAGAAACACAGCGAATTGATACCTTGTCAGCTCAAGCAGCAGAGCTCATTGCTCTGACCCAAGCCTGTATACGAGCCAAGAACCTGAAAGTAAACATATACACAGACTCACAGTATGCATTCGGAGTCGTTCACGACTTCGGTGTCCTCTGGCAAGAGAGAGGTTTTCTGACCTCCCACGGAGCCAAGATACAGCATGGTCCCCTCATTCAAGCTCTGTTAGATGCAATACACTTGCCTACAGCAATAGCCATCATGAAGTGCAAAGCACATACTAAAGTCACTGACACCATTTCCCAGGGTAACGACCTGGCAGATCGAACAGCTAAACTTACAGCTCAGACTCATACAACAGACACGACAAAGACTGAAGTACCATCACAGACAAATTGCATGACAGTCAGGGATCCCTCACAAGATGTACTCGACATACAGACACATGCCACTCCAGACGAAATCAAGAAATGGACTGAACAAGGAGGGGTCCAGACAGATCAGGGATGGATGACAAAGGGAAAAGCCACATGGTTTCTCCCCGACTCTATGGTTCAAGTTATCATAAATACAGCACATAGTCCAGCACACTTAGGAGAAAAAGCCATGTTAGACAGTATACAGAATATCTGGTTCAACAAACATTTACGTGCAGCAGCGAAACAGAAAGTACGTACTTGCATGATCTGTTGCCAGTTCAATCCAGGCAAAGGCATTCCCGTGGAACAAGGTGGATTTCATCCTCCTGACCACCCTTTTGAGGTCCTCCAGATGGATTATATTCAGATGGACAGATGTCGAGGATTCAAGTATGTCCTCGTAGTTGTATGTGCCCTATCCAGATGGACAGAAGCGTACCCAGTCCCAGATTACACTGCTGTGACCACTGCCAGGCAGTTGGTCCGTGAATTCTTCCCGCGATACGGCTTGCCCCGTGTCGTGTACTCAGATAATGGACAGCCATTCTCTTCTGAATTAATGAAACAAGTATCTCTCCTGTTAGGGTACCAGTGGAAATTCCATTGTGTGCGACACCCCGAGGCAGCAGGCCTCGTCGAGAGACACAATCAGACTTTAAAAACACGACTAGCGAAGGTCTGTGCAGAAAAAGGCGTGGATTGGATGGTAGCCTTGCCGGTTGCCCTCTTTTACATGCGTATGGTAGCCCACTCCAGGACCGGATTACCTCCTTATGAGGTTGTTTTCGGTAGACCGCCAAATATGTGGGGTACGCCTATGCCGAAAAAAATTACAGATGTTGACAGTAATATGCTGACAGATTACCTGGCTTCCTTGATGTCTGCACTACTCTCTTGTCGTTCACAGGTTGCCGCCGCTTTCCCAGACAACACCCAGGTTAAAAACCACGCCATCGTCCCCGGTGATCTGGTCCTAGTGAGAAATTTCGACCGGTCGAGCCCCCTGGAACCGCGTTGGAAGTCACCGAAACTTGTGTTACTGATGACGAGGACGGCTATCAAAGTGGAAGGTCGCAAGGGCTGGATCCATGCCCACCACGTGAAGAAGTTTCATGAACTTGGCCAGGGAAAGGATTCCAAAGACTGTTTTGCGAAGGTTTCTGAGAACAGTACTGATAGTGACACTAAACTCCCTTTGGTAGAAAAAACTCCGCAACAGGAGTACCGATCCAAGCTACGGTCTAGTAAGTCAGACAGCGTTTAATTGTTTAAGTCCCCCTCGGGTGAAGCGGTTAGACAGGTTCCTGACATGTATGAGACCATAGACCCAAATAGTGAGCGAGATAGGCGAAACCAAATGAAAGACAAATACTGTAAAAACCTACGCAGCAGATGCATTATTACACTGATTATTATGTTTTTTCTAAGTATATCGATTATATGTATAAGCTTGACGCTACATGTTTTCTTTCCTCCTCTTGATTCACATATACATTCTTCTTTCAATAACACTGTAGAACACACATTCAGTGACCTGCCACCTCACGAACTATCCTATCGACTAGCACTGCGCAACAATACTTTTATCCGAATGTTACACCATTCTCACCAGACCAGCAATGTCACGAATTGCTGGGTATGTGGCCGACTCCCACCCTACCAGAAAATGAAGGGAGCTCTGCCCCTTTTTCCTTATCCGTTTTCGCACAATGGTTCGTGCGAAGCATGGTTTGCTTTAATGTCCTCATTAGACAGTAAGTCCACGGTTTCCCAAGGCGATTGGATATGGGGAGACCTGAATACAGTTATGAATAAGGCATGTTTTCCGGACAAGGACGGTCTTCCCCAAAGGACAGGAACCGACCTAGAAAATGAAGTGTATGGATTAGGAAATATTTCCCTTAACCTCATGATTATGAACGTCCAGTCTGAGACTAATTCAGACGTGCCGTTTATAACAGTCTTACCAGTAAAAGGTGAATTATGCGTTAGGAAAAATGGTTCAGTGCATCTAGGACACAGTGATTGTAATACTGTGGTCGAATTCAGTGATAAAGGAAAGTCTACTTTCAAAATTTCCGCCATTCCTATTTCATTTGTGGCCAGACAGCTTATGTACATTTGCCCTTAGACTGGGGTGGAACATGTTACATTGCGTTCCTATTGCCACCAGTTTTTCTAGCCCCATCTAATTATCATCGAGATTCCCGACTCGAACATATAAGGCACAAGAGGGAGATCGAGTCCCCAATTGTCGATCAGACTGAAACAACATTGGAGCAATATACAGATTTCAATAAAGGATTCTTTTTCTTCATAGGTCCCATTCAAAATAGTAAATTAATACGTAGATTAACAAGAACTTTGGAAGCAGTAGTGAACGAAACTACTTCTGCCTTAGGTAACTTAACGGAGGAGCAGTCTGCTATGAGACTTGTTGTTCTTCAGAACCGCCTTGTTCTTGACGTCATTCTGGCCGATAGGGGCGGAGCTTGTAGAGTGATCGGCTCCAGTTGTTGTGTGTTTATTCCTAATAACGCACCATCAGTATATGCAGCAATAACAAGGCTCCATAAAATAGCTCACCAGATACACCAGAATCCTGGCACCTGGACCTGGTCCGGTTGGCTCTGGAGTGTGATATCAGCCTGGGGATGGAAAGTATTGTCATTCCTAGGAATAATACTGCTCATATTATTCAGTTGCTGTCTCTGTCTGCAATGTGGCCCAGCGATTTGCGGCCTGTGTGCCACTGCTTGCATTCCCCGTCCACGTTCACGTTCCCGTGCTCGAGTGAAAAAAGACGAGCAAATGATGTTATATGAACAAATAGATGGTCTTATGAAAATAGATATATCCTAAAGGGTGCAGTAGGGGACAAGGAGGGAATGAGGAAACAGGAATTTTAGGTAGTCAGTGTGTCCCCCCTCGCACCCTATCCATGTACTTATACCCCATGTATGTCCCTGTCATCATGTAATTCCTTTTTCTGTGCCTGCCATAACAATGCCCCTGCATTTCCGTCTAATGTTAGCATGCCAGTTATTAGGCCTTCCATGTATATAGTATGAATTCCGCACTGAGGTCTACGTTTCCAATGCATTTACATGGTACACTTTTAAATATCGCAAAGCACATGTTTTTGTGGCTCAGCCGAGCCAGGCCCTGAATTCAGGCTCCGAGCCTCTCTGTCTCTGAACACTGCAGCTTTGGTATGCATCCCTGACCTCTCCCTACTCCCTGCCCAGCCGAGAGGTGCCCGGCCTGGCCTGCCTGCCTGCCAAGACGGTATTTTGCCTACAGTTATCTGCTCAGCCTCCGCAAAAACACATTCCAGTCTAGTGAAATAGGTAAACACATCTCCGCCTGCAGAGAATAGGGCCCAGCCTTCCTGCCTCCATGCAAGTGATTTACTGAACCCGTTGCCATAGTAAGCCCATGGCCCCACGTAATGCACGAAGAAATATATGCACACACTAGCATTCAGTGATGAACGGCCTCTGCTCGAGAGACCTTTACTTCAGACAATACATCCTCCAAACATAAGATATCAGATATGTCAAAGGTGCAGGTCGGTCTGACATCCCAGACTTCAGTCTCCTCTACTGGTGCTAAAAGTCACCCCCCAGTCCTCCCCAGTTACACGTCAATCTCACGTCATGTTCAGATGCGCGCACATGTAGGGTAAAAGTTTCTGCTGACCCTGCAAACTTTCTCTAAGCATCCACCCACCTATGACACCTCTCTATGACTCATCAAGTGCACACCTACATGTACGCCTCCTTACACGCCTACTTTTACGCCCATATGTTCTTATCTCTCTTTTCACTTGTTACGCCTACTGTATTCATTGCAATTGTATGATTTTGCTATATATAATGTGTGATGTTAATAAAACGTTAGATATCCCTTCCTGAACCTTAGTGGTGATGGAACCCGATTTACGTTGACTCGAGTCATCTTAATTAAAGCCCGTATGACTCAGATACCACGGACTCTGCCTCTCATTTTTATGAGCTATTCTTATTGTTATTAATGTATGGAAAAATAGTCCCGGTAATATTATTTACCACACTGTAAAGGTGATAGGTTTTTGGAGGTCTTTAGAAGATATATTATTGTTGCTGCTAGAGGTACATTACACACCTAGGGCCATATTCTCAAGGTAGTGGCGGAGAGAGGCGTTAGCCTTCTTGGCTTAACGCCTCCCTCCGCCACTTCGGAAACGCAAGGCTGCACTGTATTGTCCAGGAGAGGGTGCAGCCTTGCCTTTACCCCTGCGATGGCGCTAAGTTTTCCAACTTAGCGCCAACGCAGGCACCCTTGCACCAGAGAGCAAGGGTGTCTGCAAGCAGGGAGGTTTGTTTGTGTACAGGAAGGTGTTCCTTCCTGCACATAAACAAACCTTAAATGCCAGTTTGTAACTTACATGTGTGCTGCTTCATGCAGCACACATGTAAGTTACAAAACGGCATTTAAAAAAAGGTTTGTTCATGTACAGGAAGGGATACCTTCCTGTACATAAACAAACCATGGCATTATGCTTTTTCCATGTGTGCTGCACAAGGCAGCACACTTGGAAAAAGCAAAAACGAAAAGAAATAAAGCATTTCTCCTCTTTTCACCACCTTAAGACCAGATTTTTCCTGGTCTTAAGTTTGACACAGCCTCCTATTTACGCTGCCCTTGTGAATATGAGGTAGCGTCAAACTCATTGGGTGTTGCGGTGGAACGCCCTTCGCAACACCCACAGCATGCCCCTTTTCATGCTAAAAACAGCGTGAAGGGATCCCTCTTCACAAGGCAGCATTAAGCCGTGTTCAGCCACTTAACATGGCTAAGCGCTGCCTTGTGAATTGGGCTAAGCCCCTATCGCCACAACGACATCACTGAAAGTGACGTGGTGGTGGCAATGGGGGCTTGAGAATAAGCCCGCTGTAGTTATAAGATAATAAGAGGGGCTACCATATTCTCTTGAATTCACCGGATTTCTTACACACAAACTAGACATGTTTACTTCAGACCTGTGCTGTGCGTTGTGTCTAGCTGCCAATTTTCCATCTCCTATTAAATGCTCAAATAAATCAGCTATTATTAGTTTTCTTTTTAGTTAGACAATAACTGTCATGGTTCCCTTTCCAGGAATGCGCTCACAAGGCTGAAGCAAGTGAGCTTACAGTTTTTTTTCTTCTCAAAAGATGGGAACCAGCGCTGGTGAGCATGAGAGATTCTTGGCGAAGGTGCTAATGATCTAATAAGGTGTGTACCTTGTGCTTGAAATCAAATCTAACTAGCAACCCCAGGGACATGGCTATCACCATATGAGACAGGGAAAGATATATTGAGTTTTTTTCTGGGAATCTTGATCCGCCAGATGTTTCCGCACTTCATCAGCCAACGGCCCCGGTTAATTATCTACACGGTTTCTGCTTTTGATTGAAAGGGGCGTCTTAATACAACGGCTCGCTTTAATAACGAACTAATATTTAGCTTTCTACCGGGAAAAAAAGCATTCTTCTTTTTTCATAAGTTATGAGGAGGTTCCAGTTACTTTTTCTTTTGATCTGTTTTCATGGCTCAGGCACAGAGTAATGCTTTGATGTCCAGTGTGTGAGAAACTGAAAGCGCCCCATTAATTTTTATAGCAAAAAAAGAAAAAACAACATCAACACAGTGATGGAAAGAATGCTTGAGGGGAGAGAGGGGCAGCGATACGACCAGTAGGTCGTACTGGACTGTTCCTATTCAGACAAGACCTAGGAAAATGTTCATACAGTCTAAAGACTTTTCTGTATATGAAGGGTTGAAGGAATGTCAGAACCAAGGCTGACCTGCATATAGCTAGTCCCTGTCTAAAGTGGCATAGTGGCCAAACATAATGGGTGGAAATGTCGCCCTGAGTAATGAGCCCTGAGTAATGACCCATGGCTGGAGTTGATTCAAGTATTCCACCAAGTGCTCACCAGTGGTATCAACTCAATAAAATCATAAATGATTTGGGGGCCATATGTATCATCAACCTGATTTGCGATTCTGAAATAGCGATTATTTAGAATTCGCTATTTGAGAATCGCAAATTGGAATGTATGTAAAAATTCGCAATTTTTTTGTGAATTCTTAGTATTCCTTAATTGCGATTAGCAAATTGTGAATCGCAATTAAGGAATACTTTCCCATTCATTTCTATGGGCCACGAGGCCCATAGCAATGAATGGGAAGTTATTCTCAATTTGCGATTCGCATTTGGAGAATCGCAAATTGAGAATAATTTCAAGGGTGCAGGGGAGTCCAAAGGACACCCTGTTGCACCCCTGAAATAAGCATAGGTGCACATGTGGCGCATATACATGCATTTGGGGCATGTATGTGCGTCACATGGCACTTTGAAAAATGCTAAAATGTGCATTTTTCAAGGAATTCGCAAGTTACCACCAACTTGAAGTTGGTGGTAATTTGTGATTCCTTAAGGACAATTTTCATTTTTTTTTGCTTCATACATTGCATTTAAGGAATCGCAAAATTTGCGATTCCTTAACTGCAATTGCAAAATAAGGAATCGAAAATTTTGCGATTCCTTGTTTTGCACCAGATTTTCCTTAATACATACCATTTAGCGAATTTCGGCCTTTGCTAATGCGAATTTGCTTGATACATATGGCCCTTAATGCTCCCAGTGGTATTGATCAAACTGGAATTACCAATGCTGATTTTTATATGGCTGATCCCAGTCCAGAGTAGCACAATGAGCAAATAGTATTGATCTGTGTTGGGACAGCAATGTCCCGTGCATCATAAATGGACATGTAACCCTGCCCTGAAACACCCAATTGCCGGTGAAACTGGTATCCTGATCTTTTTTTGTCCCACCAAGCACACTGATGTAGAGAGCGCACTGAATACGAGGGCTGTTCGGGGTGAGTCCAAGGTCCAGAACCTGTTCTGTGACCTAGAGAAAGGTAGCAGGTGTGCAATCTTTGCTTTTATGAGCCTACCGTCTATGTCTGGGATGCTGACATCAAGCAGTGGTGACAGCATTCCAATTTTTGGGAATTGATAGAACTGAGCAGAACTCTGTTTCTGTTTCAGGAGAGGTGCAGCAAATGGGCCCCAATTGTGTAAACATCTGCTGCAGTTTGACACCCAGGCATTTGGGATTCCATTCTGTTTGCGTGTGTCACATTTATGTATTTAGGATATAAATGGAAGTAGGACTCCATGGTGCAGTAAAACTCTGATTACAAAGACCCAGCCACCTTTTGCGGATGGTGTGTGCGCTGTGTACAGGACTTGACTATGTGAAACTTGATGGTTTAAAAAGTGTGCTTTGAATACTAAAAATATACATTTTCTATATTAAGAATGAAGTTTGCCGGACCTTTGACCAACGTTCTAAGGCACTCTGAAGCAAAATCAAAAACATCCTGATGTAAAACGAATTCCACTGATCGCTTTGTTAAACTTGCACTGTACAAAAGACGATATTTTGTTTTTAAATATGACATTTTTTATAATGTTACTTTATCAGAACTTTTTTTCGACATTTGTTATGGTTTTAATTAACTAAATAAACTTCCTTGCTTACTTACTCTGATTTCTGGGACCAGTAGGGAGCGTTTGGGACAGGCCCTAGTTCTGACATGGCACAAGATGGAGAAAGGAATGCAGTTTCCCTAGACAGTGGAAGTGTTTTGCCTTCCTTGAGATGAATCCAGGAGGCCAAGATATTGAGGTGATGAAGGATAGAGCCAGTGCTACCTTAAGAAATTCTCTAAGGATCCTTTTAGCAGGGGATTGCTATATATCCTTCCAGAGCACTGCCCTTTGGTTTAGGTTTCTAGGCTGAGCCTCCACTATTGCCTGTTCTTGATTGGAAACTTTAGGGGCCTTATTACACATTATCACTGTGACCGCCAGAAGCCGAATCTTCACACTTCAATGTGCTCATTATAATTGTATTGTATTGTAGTGTAATTGCATTTATATAGCGCTTACTACCCCTGACGAGGCGTTGAAGCGTTTTTTCGGCGAGTAGCACCCTACTCAGGGACCCATAGAGGATTAGTGTTGAATTAGTATAGTGAAACACGCAAGTAACATTTTAAATGGTGGATAGGTTAGTCAGTTATTTGGATTTGGAATGATAGCAGAAGGAAAAAGGTTTGTATTTATATAGCGCTTGTTGACGCATGCTATTCAGGAAGCCCATAAATGATTAGTGGTGAATTAATATGGTGAAATATGAAGTCATTTCAGTGGTGGATATTTAGTCAGTTATTTGGAGTGAGAAGGATAGCGGAGGGATAAAAGGGGAAGAAAGGTTTGCATTCATATAGCACTTGTTACCCCTGATGGATGTTGAAGCGCTATTCTGGCGAGTAGCACGCCACTCTCGAACACATGAAGGATTAGTGTTAAAAATTAGTATAGTAAGATATGAAGTAATTTGAGTAGTGGATATGTTATTCAGTTATTTGGGTAGAGAAGGGTAGGTGGCAGGATAGAAGAGGGAAAGAGGTTTGTATTTATATATCTCTTGCTACCCCTGATGGGGTTTTGAAGCGCAAGTAGCACGCTACTCTGGATCCCATCAGGAATATGTTTTGGTATAGTCCTGCTTTGAGGGAGTATCATCACTACCTGTTGGGAGAACCAGTGCTTCACACACGTGCTGTGTCTGCATTGCAGCCACAAAACATCTGCAATAATTTTAAACAATGGACCAACATCCCTTCACTGGTAAATGAGTATGTATGTGCTAGCTGAACCATTCCAATTTGTTTCAGTTCCAAGTTCTTTTTGACCATGGAACGAAATAGTCTGTAGAGTACTCGAAGAGCTGCTGTGATCAAGGGCTGCTGTCTACATGGTGACCAGGTCTGTCAGATGTGAGGAGACATCATGCAAAGTCTAAACAACTTCGTGGAGAAATTGTGAGTCTGCCTAGAACCTAGGTGACTATCTACACGCTCAGAGAGGGAGTGCCTGGCCCTGCAAGAGGAAAGACTGTCCAGAAGGAAAAGCCCAACCGTATTCTCAATGTGTGGAGCACACAGTTGATTGAAACTAACTTACCCCAGGAGCAGAACTAGAGCTGGTGTGAGCTGTCAGTCACTTGGCTGCCCTACGTGATTCATGTGGTGAACTGCATAAACAAAAACATGCCTTCCTGCACCACTGCAGTGTGCCTAAAGCGTGACTTGTGCTGCCACTGCTTTTAATGGGAATGGCAACCAGTGAGAATCCAAGAAGCCACCATTGTGGAAAATATGCCCGTAGCAACTAGGTTGAAACTGCTGATACTGAGCACCCACTCTGATCGTTTCCTGCCACACTGATAGTTTCCAAAGGCCAGCCACACTGACAGTTTCCAGTGGCCAGCGAGAGAAACAAGGTTTGAAATTACGCTTATGAAGTTGCTGAAGGTACGTTTGGCAGGACAGTACCAAAGAGCTCTGCGCCATGTTGCGTCCCAGCAAAAGGTATCATGGTGTCTGCACTTAAAAGACTGGGACACTTTTTCCTGGACATGTAAAAGATAAGCCATGTGTATTGAATATAACAATTGCCATCATCAACTCTTTTGCTTGAAATCCAAAAGAACTGACTTATGCATTACTCACTTGGCAGTGTGGGTTGCACAATCTGATAGTGAACTCACAACTATACCTGATTATTGCGTATGATCCTTTATGTCTGTCTCCTCACCATAGGTCTGACAGGCACAATTTTGTTATTACATTAAAGAATTTCTCTTTGGAGCTGGACAGTAAGTTATTTTGTTTGTTGTGTGGCTGTTTCACATTGCTTTCCTACAAAGCCTTTGACTGTTTATCCTGAGAGTCTAGTGTGGAAAGGGGTGCTCCTGCCCAGTTTGTAGAGCCATAGTAGAACAGTGCCCAGGACACAAAAGGCAAATTACCCCAACCACCATGGTTGTGGCTCAGTAGCTCCTGCCTTCCCAGAAACCCCAGGAACAATGTTTAATAGTCTGGAGTGTGGTCACAAATAAGGAGAGGTTTTAATTAAAGTATTTAGTCGATTACATATTTGTTTTTCCTAGTGTTTTAAAGACATATCCAATTGTGATTGTCACTAATAATGGAGCAGGAATAATTTTCTAGTGTGGGTGCAAGCCAGTGGCATCAGCACAAAAAGCACAGATGATTTAAATGACTTTTGTGCTACTGAATGAGTGAGTGGTGCAAACTGACCAAAACAAACTCAGAAAGACACTTCATGTCTAGTACTTCCCAAGATATAATGAATGCTTTGTCAGAAAAAATGCTATAATCAGAAAACCGTGACCAGCATAAATAATGCTTGATAGCAGTGTCCTACTAGGGAACAATACACCTATTATTTTAGGCATTCTTCTCAAACTGTAGGGACAGAGAAAATTGCCTCAGACTGTAAAGAGGGAGAGTAAAGTCCTGATCATAGATCTCGACTTTCATAAAGAAAATTTGAGGACGTAATTCCAACATAAGTCTGTCATTGTTGTTTAATAAAACCATTTTGAGGAATACCAAGTTCTGGTGTGTTCTATGAGAATGTTCAAGTGAGAGTTTTATAGATTCCACCAGATCATTTAATCATTAAGGGATATGTTAAAATAATATTTCTCCAATTTTCTGCAGTGTGAGTGCATGATTTGATACTATTCCCATTCTCTATAATACAACAGTTTTCTTCTTGGTAATCCCAGGAGACTTTAATGTTGCTGCCACTAGCTGAAGAGGGAGACAATCAGGGGCTTATTTACAAGCCCCTTGCACCCCTTGTATTCACTTTTGCCATATTAAAAGTGATAAACCAGCAGAGCTACAGGCTTGTAAATAAGCCCCTCAAAGCTCTTCACTCAGTGTGAGACTGTATACATTTGTGTTGCTGAATGGCAGATTCATTGAAGTCTCTCCTGCTTCCTATACTTTTATTTCCCCTGTGGTCAATCTTTACTTGACTATATAGTGGTGTTGAATCAAATGTTTAGCATTTGCTCACAACTGGAGATTTTGGGGACTAGTTTAAGTGATCATAGTATTCTTTCTGTGTCTTTGATTTTGAGCTTAAGGCTCTCGATCCCTTGAACTTTGGGAGGACAGTGTTGTCTATAATAATTGCAATGGGTGCACTTTTAAGTCACGTAATAACATAAAGACTTTGGGTCAAAGTCTTAAAATAGCATGAGTGGGTCCTCTTGATTTGTCATTGGATGATCCTACTTCCTGATCTGAAAAGCAGTTGATCTCCCTGTCAACCTTTGGTAGTAAGGATAGATGCAAAAGACTCAGATTTCTTATTAAGATCTCTTGGGCTGTAAAAAAGGTAAATCATGAAATAAACTTTGTCGTTAGAAAGCAATTTAAATTCTCATCGGCCATGAGACAGAGGCAAGTCAATCACCTTAAGTGTAAAAGAACAAGACTGAAGGTGACAAAACATAGAAAGGAGGTTGATAGGAAATGGATCAATCCGAGGGAAGCTGCCACCTCACACAATTCTCATAAATATTGGGTTCCAATAGCCAAATATTCCAACTTCAGAGTCACAGACCAGGCAAACTCGAGATAGGATGATATGTGGAGACAGTATATTTCTCAATTATATGCCTCTAATCCAAGTAGCAGTGATCAGTTCGATTTAAGTGTTGAAGTGGGTTTTATAAAATTATATGAACCGCCTTCTGGCAGGGAGATCGAGGGATTCATTAAAGGTGCTAATACTTCAGGCGCTATGGGCCAAATGGATTCCCGATAGCACTTAAAAAAATAGAGGCCTACCTATTTATTTATTGATTTGAGATTTGTAATGCGCATGGCTGCCTCAGCAACGAGGCGTCTCAGCGCAACCATTACCCCAAGAGACAAATCAAGAGAGCTCAGCCTAAATAGCTAGACATCAGAGAGTGGAAACAGCCAGGTTTTAATAGATTTGCGAAACGCCAAAAGATTGGAGATAGCTCTAATGCGTGGTGGTAGCGAGTTCCAAAGTTTTACAGCTAAAAAGCGGAAGGAACGGCCCCCTGCCCTTGCTCTCCGAACTCGAGGAGTACAGACAAGCGCAAGGTCGGCAGATCTCAATGCTCACCTAGGCACAAAAGCTGTCAACAGGCAAGAAAGCCCACCCAGGGCTTGTTGCGCCGGAATCTTATGTGAAATACACAGCACCTTAAACTGGATACGTTTCTCAATAGGTAGACAATAGAGCCTGGGGCGCACTTGTGCCACCGAGCAGGATCTAGGTAAGGCCATCGGAAGACGTGCTGCAGCATTCTGGACCCTTATTTAATACTGGCCTTGTTAGCGCCCAAATACAGCGAGTTACCGTAGTCAAGCCTAGAGAGAATGGACGACTGAACAATGGTTTGATGAAATCTGGGGGAAAAAATCCCAAGCAAGGGTCTCAACCCTCGCAAGAGCCCTAAACAGACAGCGGAAACCGCTTATGTCTGCTTCTCAAACGTTAGTCCGTTGTCAAACCACATGCCCAGGTTCTTCACAGCCTCCCTAGGTGGCGGGGCAGGTTTGAGACGGTCCGTTCATCACTGCTCAGACCAGAGCTCCCGGTCCTTGCCGAATAGCAATTTCTCAGTTTTACCGGCGTTTAACTGTAAACAGTTTATCGTCATCCAATCTGAGATAGCTAGCAGATCCTCCTTAAATTTCTCCAGGTTGACACAGCAGTTTTTGGAGAAGGCGATTACCAACTGGATGTCGTTGGCGTACGACCCAAAGGACAATCCCCTGCCTTTTGCCACCTCTGCCAGGGGTCTCATGTATAGATTGAACAGAAGTGGGCTTAAAATAGAGCCCTGAGGTACCCCCTGGCGCAGAGCACATTCCTGGGAGTGGAAGGACGGTACTGAGACCTGGAACGTCCGATCCTCCAAGAAAAAGCGGATCCATTCCAGGGCCCCATCCCTAATCCCAACTTCCCAGAGGCGGTCCAGGAGAATCACATGGGACGGCGTATCAAAGGCGGCACTTAGGTCCAACAGAACTAAGGCCGCTAAATCTCCGACATCCAACCTACTCCGAATGGATTCCGATACTACCAATAGTGCAGATTCCGTGCTATGATGAGGTCGGAACCCATGCTGTGATAAATCACAGATACTGTGCTGTTCAATAAATTTGGATAGTGTTGAATTCACATGTGCTTCTACTAACTTGGCCAAAAAGGTAGCTGGGATATGGGGCGATAGTTGCCCTGATCTTTCGGATCAAGAGTAGATTTTTTATCAACGGAATGACTTTGACGTGCTTCCACGTCCTAGGTACAGAGGCTGACCTCAGAGACAAATTGGCCACCCATAAGCTCACAGGAGCAATCGATGAGTGGAGCTGGTGAAAATAAGTTGATGACAATGGGTCAGCTGGGGAGCCTGATTTGATTTTATGGAATAACGCCTCAAAATCCACAGGCGTCAACAGTGGGAATGATGATAAACAATTGCCCTCCACAGTATCCACCGCTCCATGCGCCACTACGTTCTCGACAGGAGAGGGAGCCTTAGGAAAACCACAATAAATCTGCTTAACTTTATACAAGAAGTGCTGCGCTAATACCTCACACTGGCGGTTGGAGGCTATAGAGGAGGCTTTAGGAGCGCCTGCACTCTTCATATTATCGAGCAGGGAGAAGATGGTCTTTGCGGGATTTGAGCTCACCAAAATCTTATCCGCTACATACTCTGCCCGCTCACTCCGAATGAGCGGGCAGAGTATGGTGGAGAATGGTGAAGTGGTGTGGCTCAGTGGTTAGAGGCGGCAGGCCCGGAAGAAGTCGGCCGGGACCAGGGTTCAATTCCCGATGCGGCAGGGTCATGGACTTGGGTCAGCGGACTCGATAATTCTCGCTTCGGTGCCTACTCTAATCAGTGGTCCCCCTCTGCAACTCTGGGCATTAGCTTGCCTAATCTCCACAACGGCCCCATCAACGCCGGGATTGCCTGGCTCCACATTGGGGACTCCCAGCAGGGACCATCCCACAGGGAAAGCCAGGACGGGTTCCCCAGCGTTATACAGTGCCAGGAAACCTACGGGTAGCAGTGCACTTTACAAGCTCAAACATTATTAACATTATGATAGTTCTTAATTGCTGCTCGATATTCAACTTTTGCAGCTACCTTTTAGGAGCGACGCCAGACCTGCTGTAACTGCTTACAACCCTTTTTTACCCGAGGCAGTGAGTCATTAAACCACAGGTTAGATGACCCACGCCCCTTTCAACCCTGCTTAGCTGGAATAAAATTATCCAAGCCAACCGTCAGCCATTCCTGAAGACACAGATCTGCCCCCTCTATATCCGGGGGCAGTTGAGGTCTTTGCTCATCAAGCCAGACAGATAGCAATTCACAGTCTAATTTATACCAAGGCCGTTTAGGCACTTGGGCAGGGGGGGACACAACTACTCTCCCCTGCACCTGCAGAGAGAATATGATCAGGGAGTGATCAGTTCAGTCCTGCGGAATTGGTGGAACCATTTTTAAAAAACAGATGTTCAAAAAAATGGGATCTAACAGATGGCCAGCAACATGTGTACCCTCAAGGACATGTTGCGACAAATGAAAGGCCTCCAAGTCCGCTAGAAAACTGGCGATCTCAACTTTCCTCCCATTCTCAAGATGAAGATTGAAATCGCCCAATATGGTGAAATTTGCAGCCTTACTGGCCAGATGCCCAAATTTACTCAGGAGGTCTTCTCTAAACAAGCCAGAGGGCCCAGGAGGCCTGTAAACTAAGAGGCTGGACATGGTAAAATTACAACTAAGACCAATTTTAAAAAGAGCACTTTCACAACTCGCTATCTTCTCCTTATCCAGACTGATAGAGTAAACTTCCTTGACCACCACTGCAATGCCGCGTCCTCTCCCTCCCTCTCTGATAATACTTTTTAACACATAATCTTGTTGGAGGGCTAACCATGGTTCCGCCACTGAGTCCTGGGTGAGCCATGTTTCTGTTAGGAACAGGGCATCAGGAGACTCATTCATTAGAAGGTCAAACACCTCGGTGTGGTGTTTCACCAAAGAGCGGCAGTTCAAGCTAAGAAATGTATACTCCGTAGAGTTTGGTGGACTGGGTAAGCAAGAAGATTGCACTGCTAAGTCCAGTTTAAAGGCACAAAATTCACAGCAAAAACTTGACTCCTGAAAAGTCCAGGGTAGAGAGGGACAGTTAGAAACCATACCCAAAAGCTCCTCCCGAGAATAACACTGCATGTCACTGGTGAGAGAAGCAGGGGTCCTGGCCACTGGCGACGGGCACAGACGGGCGCAGATGGGCGCAGACGGGCGCAGACAGGTTTACCTTGGGCTCGCCCGCTGCGCGCATCTGCTGCGCGGGCGCTTTTGCGTCCACATTTATCCAAATCCGGTGGACGAGGCAAGCCAGGCCGCAACAACTGGCCAGCTAACCCTGCGCCTCCTACCAAGAAGGCAGCAACACGCCAACCACCCCGGAGAGTAGAAACCAACTATCCAAGCCCTCGGCCAGGTCAAATACCCCCAGCACACGCCCTACCCCAATTTAGCAGCACAGAAAATGAACAAAGCTTAAAATACGGCAATAATCAGGTAGGTGTAGTAAAGTTTTTTAAATCGATTGTGGCACAGGAAATTAGCAGTAAAGCAAAGATAAAAGTATAACATTTACAAAACTAGCTCCCGGTTCACGCCTTCAAGAGTCTGGTCCTTTGTATGCCCATTGTTCCTGCGCTGCTACTTGTGTGGTGATTTTCTGTCTTCTTGAAAGGAAAGTATCACAGTACCCTTACATAAAAAAGGAACAAATGCTTCTCCCGCCAGTTATAAACACATTTTCCTTCTACATGGGATAGGCAAACTATTTGCCAAAAGCATACTGCTTCATCTTCAAGAATTGGCGTTTGGCAATAACCTTATACCTGCTGAGCAGGCGTTTTTTTGTAAGAACGGTGGCACTCTTGATAACATTACGGCCCTACAAACGTTAATAGAAACATATCCTCAGTCTAGGGGCTAGCCCTTATATTTCGCTTTCATCGATTTCTTCACAGTGTACGACAGGGTTGATCAGGGGACACTGTGGAGAAAACTATCAGCGCTAGGGATTCCTGCTCATATTCTTTTTTTTTTTAGTTCAGTAAGATTTTATTGAATTTTTAAGAATGGAGAAGTACATAAATACATACAAAAAAGTGAAGAAGGAATTCATTAAAATACAAAGAAGCGAAAAAAAATAATCATAAAAATACAGTTATCAATAAAATTCATCGCAAGAAAAAAAAAATTTCATTCAAAGGGAAACATAAGAAGGGGAAGGGAGAAGGGGAAGGGAAATATACATTTCATAGCATAAATACTTAAATAAGTAGAGTTACCAATACGATATGAGCAATATTGTAATGATGATACTTGTAAAGCGCACTGTTACCCCATCTCGGGGTGTCCTGGCGCTGAAGACCGCTGGGGAACCCGTCCTGGCTTTCCCTGTGAGATGGACCCTTCTGGGCATCTCCAAGGTGAAACCAGGCATCCCCGGCGTCTGTGTGGGGCCGTTGTAGAGATGAGGCAAGCTTAATGCCCAGAGTTGCCGAGTGTGATCCCTGGTTAGAGTAGGCACCGAGGCGAGAATTATCAAGTCCGTTGACGCTGGTCCACGACCCTGCCGCGTCAGGAATTGAACCCTGGTCCCGGGCCGTTCTCTGCTTCCGGGTCTGCCACCTCTAACCGGTGAGCCACACCACTCCACTATAAATAAATAAATAAAACAACAATAGTTATAACTGTACATATGAATCTATAGGAGACCAGAAAGATTGAAAAGTTGAAGAATTATGATGAACACATTGTAATGACAATTGAGCACCTCTTCTTGTAAAGATAATCCAAGACCACCAAGCATGGACTGAAAGGGAAGTAGCATCCTTCCAACAAAAAGTGATGGATTTTAACGCAGCCGATACCAAAAAATGAAATAATTTTGCTTCATCATCATCAAGGGGTACACTCAAAGCAACAGATTTACATACAACTAAATTATATGAGGGTAAATCAGAAATAGGTAAAATTTTCTGTATTACATTCCATACTTCAGACCAAAATTTCAAAATAGTCGGACAATCAAATAACATATGATGTAAGGAACCAGGATGCAAATTGCAATGCCAACATACATTAGATGGTAATAAGTGAGCTTTAAATAAACGCAATGGTGTCCATAAGGAATTAAATAAAATATAAGCATTAGTTTGATAAATTGACACTGGTACACATCCAGAAATAGAATGAGTCCATATTAATGACCAGGAATCGTTTGGCAGAGATAAAGATAACTCATTATTCCAAAAAGTAGAAATTATATCAACATTGGAACCTAAGGATACGGTGAGGTTCTTATAAAATACAGACACCGCTTTAGAGGATAAAGAAACAGTATTAACATATAGCATAAAATCAGCTGTCATTTTAGAAGGAATGCCATTTGGGAAAGAATCTAAAATAGAATTACAGAGAAATTGATATTTTGACAGATCAGATAAAGGCAGATTAAATTTTGATTGGAGTTGAATAAATGGAATAAACGCATCATCCATGAAAACATCTTCAAGATAAAAAATACCTTTAGCAATCCAGGAAGACCAAAAGGAAATATTCCTATTTAATTTTATTAAGGCACTATGCCATAAGGACAAATGTACCGTAGAAAGTAAAGGGGATTCAAAATTCGAGTATAAATCATTAAAAATTAATCTTGATGATTTAATTATGGAAGAAGAATGTACAATTTTAGATACGGGAGACATGGTTAACAGGGACAATAAAGGAAAAGGTTTGACAAGGGAAGTCTCAATATGAAACCAGATAGGGGGAGTAAGCATAGGAGAGATATTAAACCATAACAAACTCTGTTTAAGGATAAACGCCTTATGATACAGAAGGAAATCAGGTAGGGCAAAACCAACATGACATTTGGGAATTTTTAATTGTTTATAAGCAATACGGGGAGGTTTATTATTCCATAAAAATTTCGATAAAAGTTTGTCAATATCTTTATAAAATTTGAGTGGAAATTGAGTTGGGATCATTGCAAGAGAATAAAATATTTTAGGGGCAATAGTCATTTTAATAGATTCCATTCTCCCCCACCAGGAAAGATGAAGGGAGGACCATTTGGATGTTTTTTGTTTAATATATTCTAGAATGAAGTCACAATTTAATTTTAAAGTAGCATGAAGGGATGATGAAAATAATATTCCAAGGTATTTCAATTTGTTCTTTTGCCAAACGATATCCTGTGAGGGTAGCATATCATGAGTACATAACATATTTAGTGGAAAAAATTCAGTTTTACTAACATTTAACTTATAACCTGATACAGTAGAATACTTAGAAATAATATCAAGCAAAAAAGGAACAGAGGAAACAGGATTACTAATAAATAATAACACATCATCAGCATACGCTAAAGTTTTAACAGTAATATCATTGATAGTGATACCTTGAATGTTATCGCATTTTTGAATGTAATTGAGAAATGGCTCTATACCAAGTAAAAACAAAAGAGGGGAGAGGGGACAACCCTGACGAGTTCCTCTGAAAAGAGAAAATTGGTTAGAAATCTGGCCATTAATAAATAGTCGAGCTGTGGGAGCATAGTATAAAGCAGAAATCATACGAATAAAGGAGGGGCCAAAATTAAAAGATAATAACGTTTTAAATAAAAATTGCCAATGGATTTTATCAAAAGCTTTTTCAGCATCTAATGCCATAACACCAGCAGGGCTAAGGAAAGTGGAGCTTTGTTCAATAAAATGTAATAACGTTCTCGTATTATTAGCAGAATATCGCTTTTTCATAAAACCAGATTGGTCAGGGTGAATAATTGAATGAAGGATAGGTGCTAACCTGGACGCAATAATTTTAGCATATAGTTTACAATCTTGATTGATCAAGGAAATGGGACGATAATTAGCAACAAGGGTAGGATGTTTATCAGGTTTGGGAAGGACAACAATTAAGGCTTCAGAAAAAGAACCTGAAATGGTACCTGATGAAGAAAAATGAGAAAAAATCTGGTTCAAAAAAGGCAAAAGATGATGTTGAAACTCTTTATAAAATTCTGCAGGGATACCATCAGGACCAGGGGATTTTTTCTTTGGAAGCGATTTAATGGCTGAGAGAATTTCCTCATTAGTAATGGGTAAATCTAACTTAATTTTATCAGAGGAAGAAATGTGAGGTAAATCAGAATGTTGTAAAAAGGAATCAATAATAGAATCATCACAATAATCTGGCTTATTATATAAAGTGGAATAAAAATTCAAAAACTCATTAACAATCTCATTATGGGAAAAAGCAATTTTACCTTGAGGACATTTAATGGAGGTAATCTGAGTTTTGTCTCGTTTAATACGTAAATAATTAGCTAGAAGTCTACCAGACCTATTGGTGTTAAAACGAAATTTAGCATTGGATTTAGAGAGTTGTATCCCAGCTCTAGTGCTGAGAATAGCATTAAATTCATACCTCAGCTTTTGTAATTTAACTTTACTGAAGAAAAATAGAGTGAAACAAAATAACCTCAAAATGTGAGGAGAAGTGTTGTAAATATGGACAAATGCGTCATAAAACACTGAAAAAAAACCCAGGTGCAGCAGCTAAACTGAACTGTAGGCGGAGCTAGGCCCAAGCCAGCCTCTTTCTTAAATAACTCTCCGCCCCCAGGCTGACAATCTCGGCAGTACCTCGAGTAGCAGCAGGGAGCAGAAGCATGTGAGGTGAGGAGAAACACTCCTGTCGTCCAAAATCGTCAGAAAAGAACTCACAGGTGAGTAGAGGCTTCAGGAGGCAAGCGCCGGTATTTTCGCTGGGTTTCTGACAGGATTTCGTCGTTAATTTGAGCTAAAAGCTCCGAGGAATCACGGAGCTCCGGTGGCGGCGGCCATCTTGGTTGACGCGCTTGCGCGTCTCCCCATTCCTGCTCATATTCTAAGGCTAATGATTGTCCTGCACTCTTCCAACTGCACTCTGGTTTTAATGGGAGGGAACCAAGGGTTGTCAAGAAGGGTGGTAATGCATAATGGCTGAAAGCAGAGGTGCCTGCTTGCGCCTCTTCTCTTTTCACTTTATACTCATGATTTGCATCATAGAGTTGGTCTGGTAAAGGGGATGCTCCTAAACTTGATCTAATGAACGTTGGTTGTCTTCTTTTCGCATATGTCATTTTGTTGGATCTAACCCCAATAGACCTTCAAAGACATCTTTGTGCATTGGAAAAATATGCGGAGGAACATTTAAAAAAAATAAAGATATCTAAAAGTAAAAGTCATGATATTAAGAACGAAGGGGCTCAGAATTACACAATACCTTACCAGCTTATAAGGGAGTGTTGAGATGGAAGTAGTGCAGTTTTATTCCTACCTTGGTAGTATTTTCTCAAGCAATTGCCTGAATAAAGATCATATAAACCATTGTAAAAGTGAGACGTTGCCCCAGGCCTCTGCTATCCACAGATTTTATAAGTGTTGTGGGCAAAGGCATTTCTCACATGTTCTATCGGTTTGCAAGACAAAAATTTCACCCTCACTGAGTTATGCCTGTGAACTGAAGGGCGATTGGCATTGGGTTTTTTTAGAAAGTTGAGGGGTGCACATTGTGCCAAATATGTTATTTGAATTCTTTGACTTCCCCACCTGCTTTTTGACATTTGTTCTCACTATGGCAGCTGTCCTGAGGCGGGGAACAGTTTGCTGGGGTGCAAAGTGGGTTCTATTCGAGCAGAAGTAAAGCTCAATTTTTTCCATAATATGAAAGGAAAAAAGTACACTTTATTCTACTTATCCTAAAGTTTTGGAAATGTTGGAGATTGTCCCTAGTGAGGATTTTCATTTCCAAAAACGTTTTTAAAAAACGTAATAAAAAAAATCATTGTACATAGTGAGTAGGAAAAGAGATATTTCACCTTGTCTACAATATGCAAGGGATGAGATTATGATAGAAATCAGCATCTGTAAAAAAAAAAAAGAATACTATCTCCTATCGAATTTTCCACACAGTGCAAGGAGATTTATCCTGTTAATAAGGTTACATTTGTTACCACTACGACTTATCACAGAAACATAGCAAGGTATCCAGAAGGATGAGTGGCTCTGTGATCTTTGCCATAATCACGTTCAAGGCTTAAATCATGTGATATTCATGTGCCCATATCTTCACAATCCGCGTCGCTACTTTTTTAGACAGATTTCTTTTGAGACATAACATAATTTCGTTACTTGTCACTGTTTTGTGTGTTGCCCCTCCCCCCCCAGAAATGGCTTACACAAAATGTTAGAAATGTTTTATTAATGTGTTTCAGTTTTTTTTAGGTATATGTGTAATAGCTCTTTGTACAATACTTGATTTGCCGGAAATCACAAACTTTATTATGCAATGAAATGTTTTATTAGCACTTTATATGCTATGAGATAATTTGAACATTTGAAACATATATTATTAATATTGTATCTCATCATTTGAGTGGACAGAACTGCATGTTTCCTTCTTGCAGTCACTTTTCCCTGTTGGCACTTTATCTGCGCATTTGCATTTTTTAGATCTTTTGAATTTTAATGTAGAGTGTTCTGTATTTCATATTGTTCTTGCGCATTTGAGCATTCTTAGTCTTAATGAGTCTGTTTTGCACATTTACAATACTAAGCCTTTGCACTTTACAATAGAGTACTCTATTTTTATTGATATTGGGTACTTGCACATTGTTAGGTTTAGTATTTTTATGTGGGAGTATCGCACTATACTTGTTATTCATTAAGATTTAGGCTCTCTGCAGGATATGTCTATGGATTTTTGTACCTAATAATGAATGAATGAACCAATACATCTTATTATTGTAGTTATGTGTAGTTTTTGTAAATGTGTTCTCTTGGTAATGTTAATACAATCTTGTTTATATGACATTGTATTAGCGCACTCTTGCCAGACACTTTTTCGTGCATGGCACACAGTGCGCGCATGACAGCGCAGGCAGAAGGGGCACAACATGTGCCCCTAGTCACAATGCCCAATAGACAAAAGTACCCAGGGCCCAATTTGGGCCCCCATCCATACCATTCCACTGAGCTTTTCATGGCGAGGTGCCCACCACGGAAAGGTCAGGAGAAATCAAACTTCTAATTGGTATGGCAGGGCCGGAATTGATACCGCCTCCAATCCATCTACAGTTGCCACGGGATTCAGGATCCTGGAGGCGGTGAGGGTCTTATGGCGGTCCAACCTCCATGTTCATAAACAGGCAGTCAGACTGCCTACCCGACAGCGGTTTTCCCGGCGCTAACACCACGACGGTCCATGGGCCACTTGGCTCATAATCAACCCCTCAGTGTTTTGCTCTTGATGATACCTGGAGTAATTCAAAACTTTGCTCTTTATAATACAAAAGCTCATTCAGAGTGTTGTTTTTCATAATATCCAGAGTCACTCTGAATTTTCTTCTCAACATAAGCACATAAACATAGACCTTGCTGATAAACTACAGATTTTCTAAACACATTATTCCATCTTGATATCAAAGAAGAAATGTGATACTGTGTACTATGAATGTTTGAGCAATCTACATCCCAATCTTGCATTCAAAAGGAATGGAAACTATGGAACAAATCAGGTTTTTAATGTAGATACTATATTATGTGTAGGCTGTCCAGTTTTTGAATTAAACCTATAATAAGTGATAAAACCCCACCAAAAGAAAATAGCCCTCACCCGTGTAAACATTTAAACACTGAAAAACACCTGCATAACAACAACCTGAATGCCATTCAAAGAAAAGAAAAGGAGAGTAAAAGGGAAATCTTTTTCTTCCTGAAGGGGCCAATACAATGTAACTTGTTATACAAGCTATCAGCAAAAAAGACTGAGCTAACATGATTCTGCTTGAGGTTTGTTGTTTAGGGATGTTACTAAAATACTGTTTCTTCTTCCTTTTGCTTTTCCAGTTTTGTGGTCTTTGGTCGAAAGATGCAGGATTTAGAAACTTGTTTTGGGTCTTGTTTAATTATTTTATAAACTGTAGAGAATCAGAAAAGATCAAAATCATGTTTGATATTTTGGTTGCGTTTGATTCTTTCATTGATAGGTAAAATGGCTTGTTTCAGAAGAACCTTTCCTAAAATGTGCCATCACATTTACCCACGGAGAATTGGTAATAACCCTTGACATATCAGCCCCTGGTTTTTAGTGAGTCAGTATTGATAGTAGGTGAATTACCAACCCCTCAGGCTTTAAACATTAAATGCGAGGTATAGTGACAAGTATATGTGAAACAAGTGCTATCACCGAGCATCTGGGATAGTGGTAAAAACATGGCAGGATGGAAAGCAGTGTCACGTGGAATGCTGCTGCAAAAAGGTTCTTTCCAAGTTCAACAAAGATTGGGGTGGTATTGTTTGTATTTGCAGGTTTTCAGCTATGCATGTGAAAAAGTTGGGTGATGACCTGTCAAAGTCAATACCTGAGCTGAAGTGCTTCCCTGTAAGAGATCCTTACCACTTGTTGGATGGTATGCTGAAAGGATCTTTACAGTCCTCAGAGTTAATGAAGAATGCTATTGGCTTTTCAGTCCATTCTGGAGCACTGTTTTTTTATGCGTGGGAACTAAAACACAAATATTTCTAATTTTGTGCTTTCCGTGCATCAAAGAAAGAGTCATCCAAACTGTGTCACTTAGCTGATGGTTTTCGCTATATTATCCATGGGGCAACCTTTTACAGAAGTTTTGCTGAGTGAGGATGACAAAAATGTGAGGATCTTCGTTCGCATATTGATAGTGATGTGATAGATTTTTACAGGAAAACATATCTGCTGTAGAGGACATAATAAAAAAACTAGAGTCTGTAAAAACTCTTGTCTGCCAAGTGTTCAGAATAATTGATGTAGATGTGAAACATCTCCTTGAGAGTAGGTTGGGCGACACCTTTAGTGCTATTTATTTTCAAAAGACAACGGTCCTTAGAAAAGGAAGGGAATTGAGACAATAAATATAGACTAGATAGAACTATATTGTTAAGAATGCCCAGCCGGACACTTTAATTTCTTGATGAAAGTAATATGAAACAAGGGAATGGAGCACAAAGTGCGATGGAAGTGGGACACCAGCCGATGTCCAACCAACACACTTGGGGAACAAACAGAAGGGAGGGAATATTCAGGCAAAGATAGGTTATCAAACAATTAAAATTGCAAAATGATAATCCACATTATACACATATGCATGCTCAAAATATATGTTAACTCTGCATTTAGTGTACTTATTGTCGACGACGTTTTGAACCACACATATTATTGGTTCATCCTCAGGACAAAAAATGATTGCCTAAAGAATTAATAATTAAGCTTGAACCCCTATACATACATGAATTTGTTGTACATTAAAACAAGGAACGAACACAATACAAGAATAGGGAGGGAAAAAGGGAAGACAAAAAAATGTTTGAACATGTCAATTAGTTACTCGCTTGTCGCAATTGCATAAATAGTACCATACTATTCACATGCCGGGATGTTCAAAGTGGCGAGGTGCGGTACATGCCATTGACACACAGTGAATTTGCCTATAGATGGAACGGCAGAGTAGCATTTAATAAGACTGACGGCAATAACCATGCTGACTGTGGTAGGGAAAGTGTGAGTGATGGAAACGGTACCATATTCAAAGTGCCCGCAAAATGTGAATTGCGTCAGTTCAAAGTGTGAACGTCGCGTTAGTGAGACTTGTGAAGGGGTGAGACCTTGCAGGGTGTTTTGACAGAAGGGTCATGATTATGGACACAGCATGCAAACTTGTGAGGGAAGTGGAGCAGCTAAGGGTAACAAGCTTACCAATCCGGATAAGCTGAGGATCGCTTTGGTGAGAGTATTAATTCGGCTGACTTTCTAAGGGGAGAAGAAGAGGGTATAATTTGCTCTAGCTCATAAAGGGACGCGACCATACTGTTGCCCATGGAGTTGTGGACTTACCTAGGGATAGAGTCTACGCAATTACAAGGAAATCTGTGGAATATGAATGAGAAAATTACTCAATGGTGACTATGGACAAGGAGATTAATAAGCAGTGGTCATTAAACAGTTGCTTACCGGGGGGAACATTGCCCTGGTCCAAGAGTCTGTAGAGGGAAAGACAAATTGGAACCATTCAGTAAAAAGGTCAATGGTGCCGGCCTGGTAAGGCGCCGAATGGGCAGAGAGAGAGCCTGGCAGAGAAAGCACTTGATTGCAAAGCCGAGTGTTACCAGCCTACTGCAAAGATATCTTGGAGCGCCACAGTTACAGAGCGCTTACCTGAAATCAGGAGAGTGCAGGTCCACAATGGGGGTCCTTGCACAGCGTGAGGATGCCTTCACAAGGGGAAAGACGTCCCGAGTGCCGGTGCTGTTGTGCTCGAGTGCGGTCACATGACGCGATTGACCAATCCGAGTGCAACTCGGCGGAGCAGCCATTTTGGATAGGGCATTGAATCAAAAGAATAGAGGGAGAGGAAGGACTTATTTCAGGTCCTTCAGTAGCAAAAGTTTGCGCGTCTCAAAGCTCCACGAGAGGAAGATCAAAAGTGAAGAGGGACACGTTATAAAATGAAACGGCGGCCCTTTTGAAAGTATTGGTACACGAGGGGGGTTCGAGGGGGCAGTGAGGGAGCCTACCGATTTAGTGAAAATGCTCGAAAAGTGAAGGAAAATGTGAAATAGAAAATTGACACAATTACATGTGTGAAACACGCTGAAAAAAGGTAAAAAATAAATAAATAATTAACCATATAACCATCACAATTACATCATGCAGTACTTTACATTCGAACACAGATCTAATGACAAATTCCCACCAGGGTCATAATCCTATCTAGTGAAGGTAGATATTGTGTCAAGAACCAGCATACATTGAATGACATAGGACATAGCTGTACACTAGGTTAAGGAAGTCCAGTCCTCCATGCGGTTCAACCCAGTATGTAGGCTTCGGGTCTTCAAAATCCAGCGCAGTTCTTGTTTGTTGAGTAGCTGCTGTAGGTTGCCTCCACGGTTAGGGAGTTTAATCACATCAATGACAGTCCATTTGAAGTCCATTTCAGAATGTGACATTTCTGTGAAATGATCAACCAGGGGTGCATTCAACGTTCTGCAACGTATTTTACTCCTTTTTTGACACAGTCTTGTGCGCACTTTCTGTGTTGTTTGCCCTATATAAATCATAGAACATGGGCACACAATAGCATAAATGACATTTGTGCTGTTACAATTCGAGAAATCCCTACGGGTGTACTTAATGTCATTGTGCGTAAATTCTTTACCCTCCATGGTACTGCCACACATGGAACAGTTTCCACATTTAGCATGCCCTGTTAACCTTGGGAGGCCCCAAAGATTGTCAATGGTTGTCGCTTGGGGTGGGGAAGGTAATGCTGCGCGCACCAAATGGTCTTTTAAGTTTTTTGATTTTTTAAAAGCAAACATCGGTTTGTCCAATTGAAGTAGACCTGCATTAACCACTGGCCAGTGTTTTTTAAAGCTCTTAGTGAGTGCGTTGGATGCTGGAGAAAAAGTTGTCACACAGACCAGCCGGTCCTGTGTTTTTTTAACTTTAGGCTCTAACAATACTTCTCTGGGGCAGAACCAGGCTCTTTTTAACGAGGATCTTATGAGTCTGCGTGGATAGCCCCTGGCACTCAGTTTGGTGCTAAGTACATTAGCCTCTTTGAAATAATCCTCTTTTAGGAAACAATTTCTCCTTAGCCTCAAAAATTGTGAGTAGGGAAGGGAGTCACGGAGAGCTCTAGGATGGTTGCTCTTGTAACTCAGCAAAGTATTGCGCTCGGTTGGCTTCCTATATAGGCTAGTGATCAGAAGTCCTTTTCTGTCCTGTATCATGAGGTCTAAGAAGGGAATGCTACAGTGGCTGGTGGTCAAGGTGTAAGTGAGCCCACTGCAATTACAGTTTAGCCAGTGTAAAAATTGGGGCAACAATTCTTCAGAGTCACTCCAGATCATGAAGATATCGTCAATATATCGCTTCCATAGGGCTATGCCACTATGGAAGGGATTTGACGTGGTCAGAATGCGTCCAGATTCAAGGCTGTCCATGTATAATACCGCTAAGTTGGGGGCAAAAACAGCCCCCATAGAGGTACCTTTGATCTGGCCGTAGTATTGGCCATCAAACAAGAAATAATTCTTGGATAAACAAATCTCGAGGAGTTGCAAAATGAATGTTGTGGGTATACGGTGCGGTCTGGGGCGTGTATTCAGGATGTCTTGAATGACCAACATAGAATTGTTCTGTGGTATGTTGGTATATAGTGACTCGACGTCCAGAGTGCAAAGCACACTGGACGTGGAATCAAAAGGACATTCCTCTATCAGATTAATCATATGCATACTATCCCGTATATAGCATTGGGTAGTAGGCACAAATTCTCTGATGAAATAGTCTACAAACAAACCAAGTGGTTCCAGAACTGAACCGCATCCCGACACAATTGGTCGGCCCGGGGGATGTTCCATATTCTTGTGCACCTTAGGGAGCGTGTATATCACCGGGGTGCGCGGGGATTGTGCATTTAGAAAAAGATATTCTTTTTTGCTGATGAAACCAGAGTCAAGCCCTTCTTTGGTGACCAACTGTATCAAGTTTCTTATCTCTGTGATAGGGTTTCTAGGAAGTTTCACATAGTGAGCAGGGTTATTTAGTTGACAGAGGATTTCTGTTTTATATGTATCAAGATTTTGTAAGACAATGCCTCCGCCTTTGTCTGCAGCCTTAATGACAAGCGCAGAATTGGATTTAAGGTTCGATATTGCTCTTTTTTCATCTAGTGAAATGTTGTAGGGGATAAACTAGTGGCGCTTCTCAATGGTTGAGAGATCATTCAAAACAAGTTTTTCAAAAGTAGAGATTTCTGGCGGTACCATGCTACTGGTAGGTGAAAAAATGGAGGGTGGTCTGAAGGGGGTGTTAGATATTGGTGTAGGTTTTGGATGGAGTAGGAAAAAGGCATGTAGTCTCAGTTTCCTAAAAAAACGTAATAATTCTGTTTGAGTGTCCAAATAATTGGGACGTACAGTTGGCACAAAAGAAAGACTCTTACTAAGCAGTGACAATTCACTGCTGGAAAGGGAATATTGTGTAAGGTTGAAAATGGGCAAGGAGTGGGAATCTGCTTGGTCACTGGGAATAGACATTTCGTTGGCACTGCAACATGTTCCATGTTAGAGTGCTTGCCACTTGGTAAACAAAGCAATGTTGAAGAACAGTTCAGCAACTTTTATTTTACAATGTATGAGAAATGGCTTGAAATGATGAATGGAATTTTCTCTGTAGATTCAAAAGTGCTGCTTCATTTTTGACTGCTTCAAGATAAGCGCTTAGTCCAGCGCAAATGTTGCAGAACCTGCCCAGAGAATCGCAATCTTCAAGTGCACCAGAATTGGCATGGAAAGCTATGACAATGACCAGAGTTAGCAAAATGTGTTCTGGCTTTTTTAGCATTGCTCGCCTCAAGTGCCAATGCTGAGAGGGCTTTTTCACAGAAAAAAGTTTAAATGGAAAGGAAAAAGAGAACGCGCATGATCAAATACTTAATGTAGAAGTATTGTATAGATTTGAATGTTTGTAAATAATGATTTGCAAACATTTATTTGGACCTCATATACACTGTACGTACACTGTCTATATACCATGCATTATCAGTGAAGAAAGCAAGCAATAATAAAAGCAAACCATTCCATAAGCACTGGAAAAACACTGTTTCTGTTGTATTTAATGGCGCAAAAATGTGTAACCACTGATAACCACTGTTTTTAAGGTATTGAAATCACTTGAAAACACTGAAAAAAATCCACCAGAATTCACCCAAAATAGAAATTGTAAACAGGAAAGCCTAATTATGTGCTATATATTACAATTATTTCAAATCAAAATGAGGATATTGTCTACAACTTAACAGACCATTGGTGGGTTCCAGACTATCACTCAGCTATGCTATGCTATGCAATTGGTGAAGTAGCATATATTAAAAGATAAACAGTAGAGTTCAGGATTAATAATACTGTACAGGTCTGTAGATCTATAGATGTTTTTTTCTTGATAGGAGGCAATCATACGATACCTTTAAAAGATATCACTGGTAGAGAAAGGATCAAAATCACATCTGCTATAAGCAGTACAGATAACTACCTTTCGGATATTACAATTTAAATACCAGTGAAAAATGTAATTCTACATTGTATAAAAGGCCTACGTACCAGAACAATCCATTGCATGCTACAAGATTTCACCCTGTAGCGCAACATTAATAAATGATATAATTAATATCTGATAATGCACTGATCTTAAATGATTAATACTAGTTGTTTGACAGTTTCACTAAGAGAGAGTATTCTGGGAAAAAACATCGAGAGCAAAAGATCAAAAAGATTCAGCTTTGAATAATCTAAGGCGACATTATTACAAATAAATTGAATAGACAGAAACCTAAGCTAGTATAGACAATAAAACATTCAACACAAACTAAGGAAATAAAGCAGTTGTCAAAAAAATAGTTGGAATTCGATTAAATCAAACAGCAAAGGGGATGTCATTTTTGCACAAAAACCTTTTTTGCATACAAATAAGATCCACATTTAAAAGAAAGTTAAGCAGTTAACCCTGCAAAGCATGTACAATGTAAAAGGAATAAGTCCATGTTTACATTTTCAAACTGTTCCACAATTGTACAATACCTCAACTACATAATCTGATGAAAGTGAAAAAATAAATTTATTGCAAATGAAAAGTCCAATTTATTTAATAAACATGCATGCAGCAGCAGTAGTGCATTTCTAATAAAGTATATCAATAAAAAAACTAAGCATGAATTAAGTATGAAAAATCTATTTTTATTTTTTAAGTTACAGTGGATACATTTTAAGAAGAGGATGCTTGTGCCCCACAAAAGAAATGCTCAATGGACGATGGGTAAAACAAATCTGTGGTAGTATGTACATTTGATCAACTCAAGGGTTTTGTTTAACCAAAGAGGGAAACGTATATATTTTGATTTGATTTTGCAGACCCAAATGCATATTACAAATACTATTATTTAATTTAAGTGATTTTATTGTTACAGTTACATTTATGTGTGGTCAAAAATTCTGATTTCAACCCTTGAATCTCATTTAAAAAAACAGTGCCATTACATTTTCAAAGAAACAATAACCACAAAGAGGAGTTTCTGATCTTGTGACACTTTAAGCAATGGGAGAGGATCATCCAGCAGTTGTACAGTATTTCCAGACATTTAACACCACATGATTGTGCTGAGCCACAGTATTTCCTACCTGTGGAATGGGCTGGTTCTTGTTTGGCAGCATGGCTAGGCAATCAGGAAGCATTTAGTTACAGCGCCTCTACAACAAGAATGGATATTCTTCAATCCTTCAATATTTAAAGTGGAGATTTCCTCTGGTACAGCATAAAAAGCCTTTTGGCAATCAGTGATCCAAATTACATCTTGATTTACTGATTTGAAGAGATATACATGGATAAGGTCGATGTTGGAATGGAAACTATTTTTAACATACTGAGAGGTTATAGAAATTGGCAAAACAAGGGACTAGGGAGGCTGGTATAAAATTGTACTTTATGTTTAGGGAGCAAAGAGGAATATCGAAACTGCTATGACAGTTGTGCTTTAATATAGAGCTGGGGTTCGAAAATAAAATGACCATGATCCTTTAATTACTTTTAATTAATTGCATCATGCTTTATACATATTCCAGCATCATGCACCCCAAGGATTTCCTCATGACACGTGGGTCTATAGCTCAACAGTCTATCAGTAGAATTCAGTAGGGAAATACACAGCCCTGTTCTCAAATGATTGAAGAATAGGTTTCACTAAATAGTCAGATCTTACAGGCTTTTCTGGATCCAAAATGTTCTATAATTCGTCATTGATTCACTGTAAAGAAGTTTCAGAGACTTGATCTACACAAACACATGCATGCATGCACAAAATATACATCTCAGCGGGTGGGTATCTCTACATTCTTTTTCCATCTAGACACTAGCATGGTCAGATCTGCTGTGACCTGGGTAGATCCAGAGTCTTTTGCATCTCCAGTCTCTGTTCAGGTACAGAAGCTATATACAGAAAGAGGCCTTGTTTGTAGATAGCTTTAAGGTAAAGTAAGAGTTTCAAAACATAAGGTGGCTAAAACTGTCAGTTAGTGTATAAGAGCCAAAACAAAGATGACATGGTTACAGTATTTCAGTTTACAGATGGTTCAAATTGCTCAGTTATGTACCATTGCAGTCAGGATATTGCATATGTGTATCAACCCACGAAAAATATCTTACAGACGTTTATCCAACAGATATATATTGCCTTGATCAGAGCAGGGCAAGGCAGAACATTTAAAAACTGTAGGATGTTCTAGCCAGCTACAGGTGAAAATTGTAGGTGGACTTTTGGGATCTACTTTGAGAATGAGAGATGTTGTTCCAGCCTGCAGACAGGCCCCTGCTGTCCGGCCTGCTGCACTCCCAGGCAGCCACACTTGTAAAAACACAGAAACAAGAACCTCATATGTGTTGTGCTAGAAATGGGTTTTCTGGTTGGCTAAGGTATACACCCAGGTTTGGCAGAACCCACCACTCTAGTAAGGGTAAGCTACACAGGCACAACTGAGATAAACTGTTCTCACCCTTTGGTAGCTTGGAACAGAGCAGACAGGCTTATCAAAAGAGGCAAAGTGTAAAGTAGGTGTGCAACAAACACACCCACAGTAAAACAATGAATACACCACAAAAAGGCTCCACAAGAGTTGATAAAAATAGCTTATTATATTCTGGAAGAAAAGGAGACCAAAACGATAAAAATCACATAAGTATTTTTCAAGTTATAAGCGTTTTTTCAAGGCAGTGCTTAAAAGTTCTTGAGTATTTAATGAACACTTTTGTTTTATCAGGTAAATACGGTCTCGCTGACTGGTTTACTCTGCCTTACTTACAGCAGAAGAATGTTAAATAACACGGCTACCACCTGGTCAGTAGCAGGTCTACAGCAGGAACGCCCACGATTAAGCCGTCAAACGGTCACTGGAGACCTGACTACAAAGGCAGTCTCAACTGGCGGTCAGTGGGAGCGTGGGTGGCTGCCGGGACCACCGGGGTCCTCTGAGAACCAGTACCTGCTCCGGGAACTTCAAAAGAGGTGAACCTCCAGTGTCAAGAATCTTGGTGGGGTAGTCTCCTTTTCGATCCCTCGCTGGGTATTTCAAAGTGTAGTGCAGCAGCCTAAGTGTAGTGCGGCTCCTGCCGAAGAGGAGGCGGGGTACAGCATTGCTGGGCAACCCTCTGGATCAGCACTGCTGCTTCTCTAGGTGCTGAGTTGTCGGCCGCTAATGCAAGGCACACACGGACAGGGAAGATGCAGGACGTGCACTAACTGGGAAATTAGGCATAAAGGTACCCGATCTCTCTCCTGGTCAGGTGTTTGAGTAGCAGAGCAGAACCAGGCAATCAAAATGGTCTGCTTGGGTCAAAGGGTAGCTGCTGGACTCATGATGGCAAAATCCTACAGCAGCAAGGAAAAACCGGTGTCTTTGATGGCCCTAAAACTTCAAGAGCAAGGGGCACGTCCTTGGAGAACACTCTTTATTCAGCACAGCGTAAAGGTAGCAGGCAGCAGGGTAGCCCAATTAACCCCTTTACTGCTAAGGCATTATTTTTATTGCCATTTACTTTCCATTGAAATCAATGGAAAGTCCATGACGAGTTACCCTTGTCATTAGCGGCGAAGAGGTTAAGCAGGCAGCAAGTTGGCCGTCCCTCCTGCAGCTTAACAGCAGCAGGAGACCCAGTACTTGTACCCAAAGTACCTTTGATGTAGGAGTTGACTTCAAATAAACTCTCTGAAGTGCACAAGGATCCCTTTCAAACCAGCCCTTTCTGCCAGGCTAACCCTGGGGGCAAATAAATGATTTGTGTGTGTGGATAGGGCACTACCTATTGCAGAGTAAATGTCCCATTCCACTCTGCCCAGGAAGACCAATCAGAATGCAAATGAATGCAGGTGAGTGCTCTAAATCCAGACAAGCCTCACCATCCTGTGTTTGTGCCTGTCTAGAGGGAATGCACACAGTGTAGCTTTCACCCAGCTCAGATATGTATTGGAGACAGGCTGCAAAGCACACAGAGTTATAAGCACAGATAAATGTCCACTTTCTAAAGTGGAAGTTCTAAAACAGTAATATGAAATCCAACTTCACCAGCAAGGAGTTTTTATCATTACCATTCTCAGCATATAACACACGAAAAAGCTAATCCTTTCTGACCAGAAATTACACTTAAAAGGATGTAAGGGTATTCCCAATGCTAACCTATGTGAGGAGTAGGCCTCACAATAGTGAAAAAATGAAATAGGCTGTTTGTCACTACCAGAACATGCTAAACATAAAAGCACATGTCCTACCTTATCCTTACACAACACCCTACCCATAGGGCTACCTAGGGCCTACCTTAGGGGTGACCTATGTGTAATAAAAGATATGTTAAGGCTTGGCAAGCAGTTTTAAATGTCAAGTCGAAGTGGAATTAGGCTGCACTCACAGGCCCTGCAGGGGCAGACCTGAGACAGGTTTGAAAGGCTACTTCTGTGGGTAGCACAATCAGTGCTGCAGGCCCACTAGTAGCATTTCATTTACATGCCCTGGGTAAATGATATACCACTTTCTTAGGGACTTCCAAGCAAATTAAATATGCCTAACAGGTATAAACTAATTATACCATGTTTATAGAAGCTAGTAAATGCACTATACCACTAGCTAGCATTGGTAAAGTGCTCAGAGTCCTAAAGCCAACAAAAAGTTCAGAAATCGGGAGGCAAAAAGCAAAAGGTTTGGGGTGACCCTTCAAAGAGGGCCATTTTCCAAAAGGCCCACACCCAGTCTGCTTCTGGTATTGCTCTCTGGCTACACATTGCTGGGGATAGCACAGCTTTAACAAGCATTAGGGTGGTGAAAGTAACCTGTGAGGCCTGCAAAGGCCAGTGAGGGTCTCTCTCATCTCCTGTGGCCCATCATCCAGCTGCAAATGACCCAAACGCAGGTACTTATTCCACCAATTGAGTAATTCTTACTTACAAGTCTGCTCTCCTGAAAAAAGGCAAATGGAAGACCGGAGTGGAGAGGCTAGAGATATACTTCACTGCCTTGTCTATTGATGATGGTCGATAGAGGCCGCTATTGCTTCACCTAGCAGGTGAGGAGGTGTATAAAGTGTCCAAAAATATAGCTGAAGCATTCCCATCGTTTACCTATACCACATTAAAGATAGCTCTAACTGCCCAGTTTGAGCCACTCACCAATACAGACTATGAAAGGTTTCACCTACGGCAGACCTACCAAAATCCAAATGAGTCAGTTATTATGTTCTATTCCCATCCCCATGAATGAGCCAGCACATGTAACCTCTCCGGTGAACAGGGTGAAATATGAGCGCAGCCCATCCATGTTGTTTAGATAGTCGATCCAACCCACAAGTACGCCAGGGACACACCACAAGGATGCCAGGGCCATCCCCAAATTCCAAATCCACATGACAGAGTAACTAATGACTGGTCTTATCTACACAGGGGCATCCATAATATCATGACGAAGGAACTGTGTGAGACACTGGTAGAGCACTCAGACCAACCCAAGTCTGAATATATGCCTTTGGGAACAGCACACAATTTTCCCTTGCAAGAGTGTTCACATCAGATATGAGACTTCAAGAATGCTGGACATGTACCAAAGTATATATGTCATGAGGTAGTTAACTGGCATGCTGCTATGTTGCCACACAACAGAAGAACTTCATCTGGTACAGTTTGCCATCAGCATCTATACATTGGGGGCTGAGTCATTATTCAATAAGTTTGCACTATTTTTTCAGTGCATGGAGTGTCTAAAGGGAAAGATGGGGCATGCTGATTTTTTAAATGGACCTACGTTCCATGTATTAGCAGATATTACTGGCACCAGAATCACACACCATTACCACTTTTTCAGCACATCTGGGGCTAGGTAACTGTAAGCTCTTCAACTTTGGCATCTCAAGCACCCCCGAAGTTTTCCAAGACATTGCCAGAGGAGTGTTGGCCAGGCTTCCAGTGATCCTGAACGTCAGTGATGACATCAGACAACATGACCTTACGCTAGAAGTCCATCTTGGTAGCCTAAAAGCAGTTTTCTGCAGGCTCCTAGATCACAGGCTGATGCTTCACAAGGTAAAGTGCAAGTTCCTGAAGCAAGACATCAGATTATTTAGCTACAGATTATTCTTGGCATCAGGAGTGGAGCCCGACCCGCCCCTACCTTAGTGATAGGTGTCCGGAGTTTCCTGAGTATGGTCACTTATTGTGGAAGATTTATTCAGAACATGATCACCTTGATATAGCCCCTAATGGAACTCAGAAAGGCATTCACACCATGGATCTGGAGTATTGAAGAGGAGCAAGCTTTTCAAAACAGCAAATAAGTACAATTTGAAAACACCACCTTGGAGTACTTTATTCTGAGGAAAGACTCTGGGCTGTCCATGGTTTCCAGTCCCATGGGCTTGCTGCCCCATAAACCTGAGTGTGGAGTATGTGCCTGTGAGGATTGTGGTGTATTATATGGCATGGTTGTGAGAGCTTCCAATGTAATACTTTCACAAAAATGTCTGGATCCATTAATGCTCATTTGTAAAACCTTTAGCTCAACCCTGGGTACCTGTGTCTTCAAGAAGCAAGATATAAACAAAGGAACTAGTGTAAACATTTAGAAGCAGGAAACAACAAAAAAGGAAAGTCATGCCACACAAAAGAAATTCTAAAACAATTTATAAAAATGCATTATATTTTCATGAATTTTTAGATACCAAGATGATCAAAACCTACCAAAGACATACATTTTTAATTAAACTGTAAAGCTATGCTTTTTAAGTCCAAAGCACAAACAAGCATTGTTAACTGTAAAGATTAGAAACTTTTGAAAACTTTGAAAGAGTTGCGTTTAGTTATCCCAGCTCGAGTTGGGTGACCAATTCTGACAAGCAGAAGTTCAGGGGGACAATAAGGAGTACCTGGTCACCACAGCAGTCTCAAGTCCAGTTCCACACTTTACATCAAGATTGCCATAGACGGGGGGCGTGGCTTGGCAGCAGCCAAGATGGCCGCATAATACCGCGGCGCTCCCGAGGTATTCCCGAACGCCCCGCATATCCGGCACTAATCCTGCAGCCACAAGAACTCCAGTGACGGTATTCCCTTGCCGGCAAGCTCCGGTGCCGGGAAGTGTGTTTCTTTTCCCTCCCCGACGACCGGGACCGCAGTGGTGCGGATCGGAGCGCGAGGACCTGCTGCGGCCTTGTAGACGGGAGGCCGCAAACAGAGCACCGACCTTGCGTTCCTGGCCAGCCGAGCGGAGAGCACCCCCGGCGGTGGCGGCGAGCACTGGATGCCACGGAGGCCTGCGGTGGTAGCGGGGGGTCCAATTCCCGGCCTGAGTGTGGCCCTGTCTCCCCCCGCCCCTACCTGAGGGTGCTTCTGGGCAATATCGGCCAGAATTTGCTGGCGGTATGGAGCACGGATCCGGGCAGTATGACAGACTGCTGGCAGACAGGAAAGGAGGCTGCGCCTGGGGCCCGGTGGCCTGGACTGCTGACATATGCCCGAACCCCTGCCGGTAAGCAAGTGGAACACTGAGCGACGTGGTGGGAAGCCCACTGGCGGAGGATCAGACCTTAGAGGGTCTCCGGGTGGTGGTGGAGGAGCGGGGCCCTGACGACGGTGGAGCGCCTCTGGGACTCCCGGGAGGAAGCCTGGGGTTGAGGCTGGGCGGCGACTCTGCGTGAGGCGGTCGCAGACCTAGGGTGGACCAACACAGGTGAATCAAGGACGCGTGCTCAAGCGGCGAGAGTGCTGGTGTACCCAGGCTCAATGTGCTACAGGCTGTGGTGAGAGAGCGGCCACGAGAAGGAGCACAGCAGGAATTGTCACACCACGGCCAGGACACATCTTCTCGGAAACAGCGTTGGAGGAGCTGAGAGGCGGACGCCGCGTGGCGCAGGGTGGTTCAGGTGTTGGATAGGGCAGTGGACTGTGCCATCTGTGCTCCTGGGGGGACCACCTAGTGTGGCCATGAAGCCCAAGAAGTCCGCAACAACGCAAACTAACACAATGGACAATTACACAGCAGCGCCGAGCGGCGGACAAGGGGCACGGCCTGGGACCTAGGGGGGGCCTGATGAGCCTTCCTTGGCCTCCATAATGATGGCTATACAAACGCTGGGTACCACGCTGGAGTCCAAAATTGATAAAGTGTCCATAGAACTAACGCTCCAACGGGCGGACTTGAACAAAACCTCAGAAAAGGCCACGCAGAACGCCACAGATATTGCGGAACTCCGAAGCGCCACACAGCAGTTACAGCAACAGGCCCAGCGACTCACACATCAACAGAAACTGGTGGCGGCACGGCTGGAGGACCAGGAAGAGAGGGCCCGAAGAAATAATATACGAGTAGTAGGGTTGCCGGAGAAAATGGAGGGAGCAAGCGTGGACCTATTCCTGGAGGACTTAATTCTGAACCGCCTTAAGCCTAAAAGACTGTCCACGTTTTTCGTTATTGAACGAGCGCATAGGGCACCGGTTCCGCCGCCGTGTCCAGGAGCCCCGCCACGAACCATCATTGCGCGGATCCTCAATTATAGAGATCGGGATGCCATTCTGCAGGCAGCTTGCCAACAGGGGTATCTGTGTATAGATAATGCCACGATTAGACTGTTCCCCGACTTCACGCTCAAGGTCCAGCAAGAGCGCCGCTCGTACACTGAGGTGAAGAAGAAGCATTGCGAGCTTGAACTCAAATACATGATGTTCTACCCGGCACGCCTCAAGATCCTGGCGGACGGGAAATCCTTCTTTTTTACATCCCGAGAGGAACTGCATGCATGGCTGGAAAAACGGGGGCGCTCAACGGAGGGACTCAGGCAGGGAGGAAGCTGGAGGAACACAACACCCCATTCTCCGGCCTCATCGATAGGATCCACTGGACAGGAACGGCGTCGGCGGGGCAGCCCTAGATCGCCGGGCAGACTTAGGACCCGCAGCTTGTCGGCGTCACCAGACATGGGTTGAATAGACTGAGGCGAATGTGCATGACTGGCCGTCAGCTGTGTACATGTAATGTATATTGACGCTTTTTGTGGAGGGGAGTGATGAGACATGGAGGGGTTGAAGGATGTAGTTCTTTGAAGTAGACCCCAGAGGGAAGGCACAACGGTAAATGAATAATACAAATCAGACTGCCGGGTTAACGGGGTGGGGGGAGCTCTATCATTCGGTGTGGCCGATCGGCTGGTGAGGGTGACACCCGTTACAAGGGGTGGAGAGATGGCTGTTACACTACGGGAGCGGGCCGGATGGAGTCCTCGGGTGGTGGACTTGGTAAATACACTTGTCCCCTGGTTTTTCGTTATAAGGGCTACAGGCACTCTGCTTGTTGGGGATGTCTGGCCAAGTTGGCCGACGTCGCAGGGTAGCAGGGAGGGGGGAAGGTATGGGGGGTTTGGAAGGGACGGGTTCCTGTTTATGTTCTGCATGTTTGCTTTTATATTGTATACATGCTATGGCTCCATTGGCACTATCGGTGGGTGGGTGGGTGGGAGGTGGAAGGCAGGGGGGGAGGGGGCGGTTGCCCCTTGCCATTGGTTTGCGAGATGGCTGCGACACAAACACCCAAAACACAGCACATTAATGTTGTATCCTGGAACGTAAATTTTTAAATCAAGATCAAGGTTAAGATCAAGCGCACTATGGTGCTTCAATATCTTCGTAGACACGCTCCCGATGTCGTCCTCCTCCAGGAGACACACCTATTAGGAAATCATTGTAAGGCCCTGGATAGATTTGGGTACACCCTACGCGCACACGCTGGCTTCACCAAGGGCTCCAGGGGTGTGGGGATACTTATTAAGAACTCCCTGCCATTGATCTTGGGGCAAAAGTGGTTAGATCCCTTGGGGAGGTACGCGGCGCTATCAACACAATGGGAGGGCAGGACACTCAACTTGTGCTCCCTCTCTATCCCCCCTAAGTTGCACGCAGCCACTCTCCCTGATGTTGGGAAATTGCTCTTGGACATGCCTAATGGGACGCTGATCCTGGGAGGAGATATGAACGAGGTCATGGCAACGGACATTGACAGGTCACGGACCCCACTGGTCAGAGGGGGGGCGGCCCGCCTTAAGGACTTTGTTCAAGCTATGGGCATGGTAGATCTATGGAGGGCACATAACCCACAGGTTCGAAAATTCACACATGTCTCTGCGGCCCATGGTTCTGGATCCCGGATTGACTACATCTTCACACAAACGGGCAGTATAGGCCTTTTCAGGGATGGGCATCACAAAGCACGGGGACTATCTGACCATTCCCCGGTGGGGGTGCAGCTGGTGGGCCCACGGTGGGATTGGAGTGTCCCCCCCGATTAGACACTTTTATCTTTAAGGATCTGGTGTTCCAAGAGAAGTTTAGAGAGAGGGCAGACCAATACTTTGCAGAAAACGTGGGCTCCGTTGGTTCTCCAGGGATAGTCTGGGAGGCTTATAGGACTGTGGCAAGGGATTTTGTCCAGGCAGAGGTAGGGCGCTGACGTAAGGACAAATATGCCCAAATTGACCAGCTAGAATTGCAGCTCAAGGAGGTAGAAGATGGAAGAGGTCACAATCAGGAACAGGAACAAGATAGGCAGCATAGGGCACGCCTTCTGGACAAGGAACTGAAAGACGTGTTTACGGAACAGGCGAAATCGCGTGCCCTTGCCACCCAGCGATGAGTGTATGATTTAGGGGACAAGGCCAACAAGATGATAGCTTGGCTGGAGAAGAGTGATAGGGAACGGAACTGGATGCCGGAGATAAGGTGGCCGGATGGGATAATTCGAACCACGAGCGTGGAGATTGCGGAAGAATTTGCGCTCTACTACGAGACGGTCTATCGGTCTCAAACAGCTGCCCACCCTAGACCAAACCGACAAAGACATCCTAGAGTCGAACATCACGGTCAGGGAAGTGGAGGAGGCAATGGGGGACTTACAGACGGGGAAAGCACCGGGACCCAACGGATTCCCGGCAGAAGCGTTTAGATGTGTAGCAAGTAGAAGCGCACCTCACATTCTCCACATGATCACCAAGGCAAAGCGGACCGGGCACCTCCTGAGAGATCTACGCTCGGCTACGATAGTAGTCATTCACAAGTCCGGCAAACCTCAGGAGATGTGCAGCTCATATCGACCCATATCTCTCCTTAACTATGAAACGAAAATTTTGGGGAATATCCTGGCTACCAGATTGGTGGCAGTTGTCCAGTCCTTGATTCACCCGGATCAATCGGGCTTTATGCCACACAAAAGCACGCAGCTCAATCAGCAACGCCTGTTTGGAGTCATTCAGATGCTATCTGCGCGTCCTGGGGTGCCGGCGGCCCTGCTCTCCCTTGATGCCTATATGGCTTTTGACAGCATGGAATGGCAGTACATCTTTGCAGTCCTGGAGAAGCTGGGGTTTGGGGACAATCTCAGGTCATGGGTGAAGCTTTTATACATGGAGCTTCTTGCAAGGGTTCGAGTAAATGGTGCGGTGTCGAGAGAATTCCAGCTGGGGCGAGGCACAGGCAGGGATGCCCCTTTCCCTGACCCTGTTCGCCTTGGCACTAGAGCCACTGGCCCAGTGGATACGGACGGATCCAGAGGTACGGGGTATAGATTTGGGAGGAGGTTGGGAGGAACGCATATCGCTTTATGCGGATGACATTTTGCTATTTGTACAACAACCGGCCACATCCATACAGAGGCTGATGGCTATTTTGCGTGCGTTTGGAGAGTACTCTGGGTACCGCATCAACTGGGACAAGTCCCTGGGGCATGTTCTGGTGGAGCCGCAACCGCAACTAGCGGATGACTGCAGAGGGTTGGTGTGGATAGAGACATTTAGGTATCTCAGAATATGGATCACAGCATCGGACGCAGAGTTTTTCCGCATGAACGTGTCGGCGCAACTAGATAGACTTCACGGAGACGTGGAGCATTGGAAGACCCGCCCACTCTCCCTGATGGGCAGGGCGGTTTTATTTAAAATGATGGCCCTCCCCCGACTATTGTATGTCATGCAGAGTTCGCCTTTTTAATTATGGAACAGATCTTCAGAACAATAGAGTCTGAGCAGCGTTCCTTGCTGTGGAGTGGTGGTTGCCCTAGAATAGCTCTTAAGAAATTGCAAAGGGGCCCTATGATGGGGGTATCGCTGTGCCAGATATCCTCCTGTATTACTGGGCAACGCAATTGATTAATGTAAATGGCTGGGTCTTTGCCCCGCAGGAGGAGCCCGCGTACAGGGTGGACTGGATGGCCTTAGGTAGCAGTTCCTACTTAGCAGCTCTCTACACCAAGAGTAGACACGGCCGGCCCTTGCCGCCCCAAACGGCAGTGGTTATGTGGGTGTGGAAACGGGAGACAAAACTCCTGGGGTGGGAGGCAAAACTCACGGAGTGCACGCTGCTGTGGGCAGGTAAATTCCTCTCAGAGGTAGCGAAACTGCGGGGTCTGCGCCAATGGAGCCTCATCGGTATTGAAGTGTTGGGGGACGTATGGAAAAGGGGGAAGATGATTGAGTTTGTGGACCTGCAGGCGGAATTTCAGATGGGGGCGGAGAATTTCTGCATAATCAACAACTTAGACATGCCATACATAAACAGTTGAGTCAGGGAGACCGACTGCCTGAATACGCCCCGCTCGAGGATAGGCTACTGCTCGACCCTATGATTGATAAAGCCATCTCCCTCACGTATAAAAAGCTCATTAACAACCTTCCGGACCCGCTGGGGCCCCTATGGGAAAAGTGGGAGTCGGAGATAGGACTGCTAGATGATGACGATTGGAAGGAGGCCCTGCAGTGTCCCAAAGAGGTGGCAGTCCGTGCCAGATTCCGGTTGGTTCAGTTACGTATCCTCCACAGGTCCTACACCCCACGCACGGTACAATACAGGATCGGGTATGTGGCATCACGCTTTTGTGTGCGGGGATGCGGGGAAGAGGGCACTTTCTTCCACATTCTATGGGACTGCCCCAGAATCCGAGTGTACTGGACCAGGCTGACCGCCATAATGAAGGAGGTGGTGGGGGCAGAGGTTCCGCTAGAGGCCCGGTGGCACGTCCTGGGGGTGACAGGTGACGTTGCCTGGCCACGATGGGACAAGACGTGGCTAGCCCTAGCGAGCATGGTGGCCAAGAGGAACATAGCAGGGCTTTGGGGGAGTGATTTATTGCCAACTGTGGAAGGGTGGGAGTCTGATCTAGATTGGTGCCAGAGGGCAGAAAAGGTCATCTATGAAAGCAGAGGATGCCCCAAGAAATGGGAGAAAATATGGGGGGGCGTGGAGGAGATATAGAGGGAAGTGGATAGACACCCAACCTGGGCCTGCAATGGAGTAAACAGAGTATAAGTCAATGTCAGCATTCCACCTGGGTACGATGTGTATTTCGAAGTTGTGAGGTGCCTTGCTCCCAGGGGGCTATGTGTATCATTAATCTGATATGACCTGGATGCCTTAAGGTGTGGGTGGGTTAGTGAGGGTGTGGGTTGTGGAGGGTGGCTGGATGGGGGAGGTTTGGTTTGGGATGCTGTAGGGTAGTGGTACTGTATTTGGGATGTTTAGAAGGGAGGCTGTTCTGGGTAGGCTGCATGGATACTGGTGGGGGGGGTTGTTTCTTCTGATTGATTTTACTTACATCTGCCACTGAACTGCTAATACTGACTGATGAGCAATGTTGCGGAGCCAAGTTTCATAATAAAAAGATTTTTTAAAAAAAAGATTGCCATAGACTTCAATAGAGTAGTCCTGATGCAGAGGAAGCTAAAAGATGTTCTGGGTGCTGTGCGTTCCACAGGTGTGTCCTTCACAGCTATGGTGGGGTGCCTTAGACCATGATGGTCAGTGTCCATCAATGTCCTCTTTGAGCTAATAGAAGGCCAGCCACAGCTGGGACACCGATCTGTGCACCAGGAGGTCAAGCGGTATCCTTTTGTGAAGGCTGGTGTCCAGATTTGGCAACCAATCTGGACTCAGACTAATCAGTCCAGCAGACTCTGATGCCACTTTTGGTTGTCAAGGATTGGTCACATGGGCTGCCCGTGAGCAGTCAGAGGTGATTCGATGAATGTGGCTTCTAACTTGCTGGCTGGGGCCACTTCAGTTTTGGTGTCCCTAGTGCTTGTTTGCAGGGGGGTCAGCCGAATACCCCTTGGAGTGACTTCTTTAGTCTGGGGCTCGGAGTGACTGTTCCACCAGCCAGAAGCCACAGGCACAGCCCTCTGTTTGCCAGCCCAAGGTGTGGCAGGAGCAGTCTAGCATTCGGCTCAGCCTCTTTTACCAGGCCCAGGGTTCAGCAGGGCAGTCTTGCTTAAGTCCTTTCTCAGATTCTATTGTGATCTGAGTTTCGGAGTGCCAGTGGGGCAATATGTATGCCCAGAAATTGTCATGGGTGCATGATGTGGTCACGGTTTTATGGTATTTAATTTTTTAACATTTCCATATGTATTTATCCATATTTATTTTTGGGCCATTTTATCTGTATTTACCCACATTTATTTTATGTTTTGGGTATAAATTATGTTGAAAAACTGTACATTTCCATATTTATTTAACTGATAGACGATCACTCTTACTTTGATGTCTGTCATGCTTTCCCTATTGAAGCTGTCAAATATTACATAACAATACATCCACTGGTGAATACTAGCTTTATGCCATAAATGTATGTTGACATATGCCATTATTTAAATATATTTCATCCTGTTTTTTCAATGTCCCATGCTGTCCCTTTGCTCAGATATTGGCCTATAACTAATCAAAGACAGCATAGAGAGTCACTTAAAAGGAGCACAATGTTCTGTATTTATCCACTTATAAAAATAAATGCAGACAGAAAACACATTGTTCTCTGTCTGTATGTATCTGTAAAAATCTGCAAAAACGGAAAACAGGGAGCCTTCCAATAAGGTATCAGGATCCATACCATCTTGTAACAACTTCCAGCTATGTGTGGCATCTAGCAATCCCAGGGTGAATTATTCCACCCACTCTCAAAATGTCTGGACCCTTGTTCAGAAGTTAGGAGCTTGGTAGTCCACCCTAGAGGTGTGGCTACCTCTGAGCTACACACCCACAGGAAAAACGGTTTAGCCACTAGATTCCCTCTCTATTCCTTTCACTAGCCTGGCTATCTGAATAAAGGGCAGCCTATCAAAGGCAGCTTCGACTTTGAAACTCGCCTTTTGGGCCAGCACCCTAAGTGGTTTCCTGTTAAGGGAAGGGAACAATTACCTCCCACTGTTGCAAGCTTTTATTGGTCCTCCTCCAGACAAAAGGAGATGGGGAACTAACCCTTATCTTGGTATCCCTAATCATCTTAGTGGAAGAACCTGGAAAAGCCAGCCCTAGGTCTGTGGATGGACCCCTTCAACAGCTTTGGGTTCTCTCCTCTCATCTGAATCAACCACCAGAAAGCTCTGTAGGCCATTTGAACTCTGAAGGGAGTTCCAAACTGGGAGAGTCTCATTGTCTTCAAGGACCAAACCACAGCAAAGGCTTCCCTCCCAATGGTACTCCTGAGCTGCTCTCCGGGGCGGAGTCTCCCACTGATATAGGCAATTGATTGATCTTTACCCAGGTCATTCAGTTGTGAGAACACTGCCCCAATCCCATGTTCTGAGGCATCAGTTTAGACAACAAACTCTGTGCTAAAATCAGGAGCTTAAGGACAGGTGCTGAGCACCATGCTTACTTTAGAGTGTCAAAAGCCTTTTGACACTGGTCAGTGCAGATGGCTTTTCAGGGCTGTTTCTTGGAGGTTAGGTCTGTCAAAGGTGCCACTATGGTAACATAACCTTCGGCTATTTTTACATAATACCCAGTCAGCCCAAGAAAGTCTCTAATTTGGCTTTGTGTCTTTGAGTTTCATAGGCCAGAACTGTATGGATCTTGGGATGGAGAGGCTGGAGAGGCTGTACCTGGCCTCCACCTCCATGGGCGCCCAGGTACACAACAGACCCTTGCCCTATCTGCCATTTGCTTGCCTTGATAGTCAGCCCTGCTTGTTGTGGGCCTTGAAGCACTTCCCTGAGGTGGGTCAGGTGATCCTCCTGGTGGAACTTAACACATCTATATCATCCAGAAAATCAGCACTGCAGTCTTTTAGACTTGAGAGAACTCTATTCACCAACCTCTAGAAGTCAGAAGATAACTTTATTAGCCCAAAGGCATCACTTTGATTCGAGAATGGCCTTCAGGAGTTGAAAGAGCCGGCCTCTCCTCGGCCCTCATGTGAGAGGTATCGGCCGATAACCTGAAATCAGATCAAAGGTGCTCAGATATTTTGCAGTTCCCAACTGATCAATGAGCTTATCAGCTCTTGGTATGGGATGGACATAAGTCTTGGTGACTGCATTTAGGCTCTATTAGTCCACACAGAATCCCAGCTCTGGTTTTCCTCCCTTGGAGTGTGGCTTGGGCACCAGAACAAGGCTAGACCGTAGACTACTAGAGGGCTTAATCACCCACAACTCTAGTATTTTTGCAACTTCAGCCATGATGCCAGCTCTGACCTTGTATAACTATCTGTAAATGTTACTTTGACAGACCTGTTATTGCTCTGCTAAATTGAAAGGCAGAACTACACCCTCCATTGAGCCATTGTTGACACTGGTGGACAAAGGCCAGGGGAAGTATCACTTTCTTCTTCTTCTCCCCCATTTGTCACCATGAGCATTGTAATATTGACTCTGTCCTGAAAAGGCTTGAGTCTATTCACACATATCACCCTGTGAGTGTGACTGGGGGGTCTCTGAGTCCACCAGATATGTGGCTTCACCCTTATTTTCCAAGATAGATTTAGGTCCAGCCCACTTGTCTTAGCAAGCCCTAGGGGCTATATGGTCTAAATTCCCCACCAGTTGTCTAGGTTAGTACCCAACCATGGAGGACTTCTGGCCATACCAGTGCTTGACAAACACCTGACTGACCTCCAATTTTCTGTTTGCATTCTTCAAGTACTCAGCAATTCTGGAGTAAAGGCCTAGCACATAGTCAAAGGCATCTTGTTTGGGTTCTTAGAGAGGTCTCTCCCAACCTTCTCTCACTACCCTCAGTCGTCCTCTTATAAGGTGCCTAAAGAGCAGTCCCAAAGCACTAAAACCTCCTCCTTTTTGAAAGCCCACTCTGTATGAAAAAAGTAGGCTTGGTAGGAGAACATCCCATCTCCTTCTGAGTTTTTCAGGTAAACCTATAATCATGCCCTTCTCTCCACAAGACCATTTTCATGGGGATGGTAAGGGATAGTGAACTTATAACTCACTCTATACTCATCCCACATGGCTTTCAAATAGGCAGATATGAAATGTGTGCCCCTGTCTCAAATGACCTCCTTAAGGAACCCTTTGAAGACGTCATTAGGGCTCTAGCTACTGCAGGAGCAGTAACTGTTCCTACAGGAATAGCTGCAGGATATCTGGTGGCATGGTCCACTACTATCAGAATGACCCAAGTGCCAGAGGCAGTAGGTGGGTCAAGGGGGACCCTCTAATAGGGAGCCCCCATTACAGGCAGTGGTATAAGCAGAGAGCCTTTGGCTTGTCACCTGTCTTGCCACTGTCTGACAGGTGACACTGGGGTGGCAAAACTCCTTCATCTTTACTGACATTTGAAGACAGTAGAAGTGGTTGGCCTGCCTTTCCTTGCACTTGGCCAGCCCTAGATATCCAGCTAAGGGAATTTCATAGGCCAGGTTAAGGAGGAACTCTCTTACTTTCCTGGTTAGTCCTGGTTTGGGGTCCTTTTCCTCACTGTAAAGGATTTCCTCCTCTCAGTACACCAAATAGGTGACATCTCCAGTGACATATCCTTCCGCTTGTCTGACAGCCAGCTGACTCAGGCCCTCACGAGTGGGACAAGTCTTTTGTCCCTGGCTCAAGTACTTTCTGGAGGATTCATCTGCTCCTTGGTGGTCTGCAAGGTCAGGCAAATCTCTGATATAAGCAGCCACATGTTCAGACATTCCCTCTTGGGGTTAGGGTCCTTCTGGGTCTTTAGAGTTTGGTGTTTGGAAAGTGGCTTTGCAAGACTTCCTGCCCGTCCTCTTGGAACTTGTACCATGGGCAATTTTTTGTGGCTCAAATGTCCCTTGACTTTTCCATTAGGCCTTTTGTCTAGTGGAGACACATACCCACTCAGGGAGACCCAGCACTGCACTATGAGTCCTTCTCTCCACCACTGCCAAGGCAAAGGTCGCAATGCCATAGCCCAGTAGACACTCCACTGGAATAGCAGGGGACAGAGCTACTTTCTTAGGGCTGGTAACCCCTCCCCACTTAAAGTCTACCACAGCTATGGGATGAGACTTTGTAACATTGTCAGAGTTAACTCTCTAGTGCACCTCATCAGGTATGATCTGCCCTGGGGAAACCAGCTTGGCCATGGCCATGGTGATGCTGACACCTGTTTCAGGGCCTGGACCACAACCGCATTGATTCTTACCCACTGTCTGTTAACCATCCCTACACTTACAATGCCTTTGAGATGGTCCCCATCAGGGTGACTTCTTGGAGAGCACATCAACTTCCCTCTTTTGCCCCGGCAGTTTACAGCCAGAGCACACCCCAGCCTTTGATATGTAAAATGTCTTCCCCAGGTACTCCCTTCCTTTTGAATGTGATGTGGCTCTCCTCTTGGCTTCCACCTTGAGCACCATTTGTGAGGGCCTTGGGAGTGTCTGACCTTTTATGTTTTGCTCAATCTTTCCCATAGCACAATCTTTTTCCTAACCTGTCCACCCTCTGGGGGCGCCTTGGGAAGTCCAGTGAATACCCATTCATCACCTATCTTTCTCCAGCTCTTTAGGGCTAGATAGATTGGAATCTACCAGTTGCCGGTGTAACTTCTCTGAGGTACAGTCTATATGTGTTTTTTCCACTAAATTGTAGAGCCCTTCATAGTTATCTTCCTGGTTACCTTTGATCCAGACTTCCAGTGACTTCACAGAAGAATCTACAAAGTCTACCAATGTATGAGTTGATCCTTTCTGTGTATTTCTAAGGTTGTGCCTGTATTCTTCAGAAGTTCCAGAGTTCCCCAAAGTTGGTCCTGGAGGGCTGGATCCATGCCCTATTTTTAACATATCCCAATTTAGATAAATGTAATTATCTGAAAAATCTTGCATGGATCTGGCCCTCCAGGATCGACATTGGAAATCCCTGTGTTAGACCAATGCAGCTCAATGAGTGCCTCCTTCAAGTGTGAATATGACACTCTCACATCATCTTATAGTGTCAGCAGCCTATCCCTCCCCATTGTTGGTATCAGTTCCAACAACAGGGATCCTCAATGGTGGCCACTTACCTCTTTCACTCTTTTCACCCTGAAAACCCTCTGATAGATGCAAGCCTATTGTTTATATTATCCCCAACAATATACTTTGGCACAGTATCCTTGGGCAAAGTAGAATCATAGGCATCCCCTGCATTTCTCCCTGAGTCTTTAATATAGAAACAGACCTATGTGTTTAAAAAAAGGTTGTAATATGCCTGCAATCTTCTTCAAGTTCCAACTGACGATAACCTTTATTTAAATCAAGGCGAGAGAAAACCTTTGCAACAATCAGTCATCATGTCAGCAATATGCCTGCAGTCTTCTTCGAGTTCCAACTGATAATAACCTGTATTATTTAAATCAAGGCAAGAGAGTACTTTTGCATCATTTAGTCATCATTTCAGCAATATGCGGATGCTGTTCTCGTTCACTGACTTTGTTGGCTTGGAGCATAGCAATGCATTTGCGTACAGCTCCTTCAGTGTCCTTTTTCGGCACTATCACTATGTGAGAAACCCATGGCATCGGGTAAATAATCAATATTATCATGCTTAAATAATGATTCAAATTCTATTTCAACAGCTTCTTGTAAATGAAAAGCAACTCATCTATGTTGCTGAGCAACAAGACGAACATCATCATTAATTTGTAATTTTACTTTTATAGACTTTAGCTTTCCCAAACCATGAAACACAGAAGGAAATGCACTTACTATTTCATGGTGAGCATTCGGGTTGCAATTCACAGAAACCAGTCCCTTAACAGCAGCGGTACTGAACTGAGCAGACAGGCACTTGATGCCATACCTTGGAGCACATGGATGGTTGTTTACACCTTTGTTTTCTTGTGTTTCAAGTCACAGCAAATTAACCTTGACTTTTTATGACATTGATGCAGCCCAAGTGTACACTTTGGATTTCGATGATGCAAGTTGAGGTAATGGAGACAATTCATGATATTTCTTTTCAGGCATTATATTTGTGGAAGCACCACTGTAGATGATGAAAGGTATTCCGTAATCATTTATTTTTAATTTGACAATATTTGTATGAATTTGGTGTTTTGCCATGTCAACTTTTCTTTGACTGACATTTCTCCTCACATGAGGCAAGTCCAACATAGACGCTTTTCTCTAAGGTGAATATTTATATGGCACAACCGTCTTCCTCACTTTCACTGAGGTGGCCGAACTATTTGACAATGATTTAGATGACAATCGACTTTGTTCAGTGTCATATTTGCCTCAATTGATGTTGTTGCTTGGCATTGTGGGGTTGCGTCGAAAATTGCCTCTGGAATGTTCTGCCAGCCATTTTGTCTTCACACTGTGACGCACTTGTTTTTTCCTTCAGTTTACAAACTGCCCCAAAATTGTTCTTTTTCCCACAGCTTTTACATCTCTGTCAAATGGTGGAACATTTACCTTCATCTGGAAACAAATATCCATATCTAAAGCGTAACTTCTTTTTACTACTAGACAGCACTTTGTGTTCTTCAGTCTTTTGCTTTAGCTTACTTTTTATGCTCATGACTGATTCACTTTGGGCACACTGGTCTCCATGTCAGTGACTAGTCTTTAAGAATGCTCCTCAGCTTTGGCAGTCATCGACACTCGCTTCAGACTAAGGGGTCCATTACAATGTCGGGCGGATTTCCTCCGCCAGGCTGGCAGTCGCCACCGCCAGCCTGGCGGAGGAAATCCGCCCGACATCTATTGCCCAATTCCCCTTAGCCATGTTAGGATAGCGGAGGGGACTGTGGCGGTGTGAAACACCGCCCGCCTGTTTTCCGCCCCGGTCGCCTTGTGGCCGGGGCGGAAAATGATTAATATGGAGGCGGTGTCTGGTAGACACCTCCCGCCATATTACAATGGGCTTTTGCTGATGCTTTTCCATGGCGGCAATGTCTCCATGGAAAGGCATGCAGAGACTCCCTGCGGGGGCCCCTTGTGGGCCCCCTGGGAGTCCGTGGCTTGGGGGGTTCACATGGGGGTACCATAGGTACCCCCCGCATTTCTAAGTGCAACATGGCAGGCACTGCGCGGTGCCAGTCATGTCGCGCTTAGAAAAGCACAACTTGCACTTTTACCATTGCGGCGGGCGGAGATTTCTGCTCCGCCCGCCGCAATGGTACATATACAGGATGCGCCCGCCTGTGTGGCGGGCGCATCCTAATGCCCTGATCGGAATCCCCACCCTTATGGCGGGCGGTCCCGGGTCCCGGTATGATGACGGGCGGACTAAGTCCGCCCGCCATCATAATGACCCCGGTAGCTAGTAAAAATATTGAGATTTTAATTTCGACTAGATATAATATTGAGTTAAAAATATAGAATAGACATAATATCGACTAGACATAATATAGATTACAAAAATATCGACTAGAAAAAATTAATATCGACTAGAATAGCAATAATATCGAATCAAAAATATAGAATGGACATAATATCGATTAGACAGAATATAGACAACAAAAATATCGAATTTAAGGTAAGTTAATATTAATGTTTAATTTTTGTGTAATATAATTCTGTAGCGGGTGGTGGGTTTATAGGGGAATTGGGTGGAAAGTAATTTAATTATAATTGATTAAATATGTTATTTTATTTATTGGTATTTAGTTAGAATTGATTGTTAAATTATTATTAATTGGTAATGAATTAAAATATAATTGCTCATTAATTTTGATTGATTAATTGATTAATATTTTATTTTTTGTAATTTATTTTCTGTAGCGGGTTGTGGGTTTATAGGGGAATAGGGTGGGAAGTAATTTAATTATAATAAATTAAATATGTTATTTTAGTTATTGGTATTTGTTTAGAATTTTTTGTTAATTAATTGAAAATTGGCAATTAATTAAAATTTAATTGGTAATTAATTTTAATTGATCAATTGATAAATATGATAATGTTATTATTTTTTTATGTAGCGGGTTGTGGGTTTATAGGGGAATAGGGTGGGAAGTAATTGTATTATAATTCATTGAATAAGTAATTTAATTTATGGGTATTTATTTAGAAATAATTGTTAATTAATTATTAATTGGCAATGAATTAAAATATAATTAGTAATTATTTTCAATTGATTAATTTATAAATATGTTAATGTTAATACATTTTATTATGTAGTGGGTTGTGGGTTTATAGGGGAATAGGGTGGGAATTAATTTTATTATAATTAATTAAATATGTAATTTAATTTTGGGGGTATTTATTTAGAATTAATTGTTAATTAATTATTAATTGGCAAATAATTAAAATATAATTGGTCATGAAATGTATTTGATTAATTGATAAATGTGTTAATTTTAGTCATTTATTTTCTGTAGCAGGTTGTGGGTTTATAGGGGAATAGGGTGGGAAGTAATTTAATTATAATTATTTAAATATGTTATTTTAATTATTGGTATTTATTTATAATTAATCGTAAATTCATTATTAATTTGTAATTAATTGAAATATATTTTGAAAATTATTGTAATTGATTAATTGATAATTATGTTACTTTTATTAAATTAATTTCTGTAGTGGGTTGTGTGTTTTTAGGGGAATAGCTTGTGAAGTAATTTATTTGAAAGTAATTACATATTTGAATAAAAAATGTATAGAGTTAATTTTTAAAAATACTTTTAAATTGTTAATTATTTTATTTGTAATAGGTAAATAATTACTAATAGAAGGTAATTTTTATGATTAAATAATTGGTATTTGTATTTTAAATTGATGATTTGATATATATTACACAATTGTAAAATATTTTAATTAATTTGAAATTGGTGCTACCATTTATATTATTTATATTTAAATAAGAATTTACTATTGCACTAACTTTAGTTGGAATAGTAACTTTACCCCTACGCTATCCAACGCTTTCCCTAATGTTGCACTCACTGGAGTGGGAATGGTAATTTTTACCCCTATGCTATCCAACGCGTTCCCTACTGTTGCACTCACTGGAGTAGGAATAGTAAATTTTACCCCTACGCTATCCAACGCTTTCCCTACTGTTGCACTCACTGGAGTGGGAATAGTGATTTTTAACCCTACGCTATCCAAGGTTTTCCCTACTGTTGCACTCACTGGAGTGGGAATAGTAATTTTCACCTCTACGCTATCCAACGCTTTCCCTACTGTTGCACTCTCTGGAGTGGTAATAGTAATTTTTACCCCTACGCTATCCAATGTTTTCCCTACTGTTGCACTCGCTGGAGTGGGAATAGTAATTTTTACCTCTACGCTATCCAATGCTTTCCCTACTGTTGCACTCTCTGGAGTGAGAATTGTAATTTTTACCCCTACGCTATCCAACGCTTTCCCTACTGTTGCACTCTCTGGAGTTGGAATAGTAATTTTTACCCCTACGCTATCCAACGCTTTCCCTACTGTTGCACTCACTGGAGTTGGAATAGTAATTTTAACCCCTACGCTATCCAACACTTTCCCTACTGTTGCACTCTCTTGAGTGGAAATAGTAATTTTTACCCCTACGCTATCCAACGCTTTCCCTACTGTTGCACTCTCTGGAGTGAGAATAGTAATTTTTACCCCTACGCTATCCAACGCTTTCCCTACTGTTGCACTCTCTGGAGTTGGAATAGTAATTTTTACCCCTACGGTATCCAACGCTTTCCCTACTGTTGCACTCTCTGGAGTGGGAATAGTATTTTTTACCCCTACGCTATCCAACGCTTTCACTACTGTTGCACTCTCTGTTGTTAGAATAGTAACTTTTACCCCTACGCTATCCAATGCTTTCCCTACTATTGCACTCACTGGAGTCGTTGCAGTAAATGTAACCCTTTCGCTATCCTAGGGTTAAAATATTGTATATGTTTTTTGTAAATAATATGTATGTATATATATATATATATATATAAAAAAAATTGTAAGTTACATTATATTTCTCAATTTTACATTTATATAAGTATTAAATATGTTTAACTTATTTTTAATTTATTATTATATTACTTTTAATTTACTTTTAAGACATTTAAAAAATTCGATTTTTTGACAGTCTATATTTTTTACACTCGATATTTTGGAGTCGATATTTTTGTACTTACCTGTTTGAAGATAGGAAGTCGGTATTTTTGCAGTCGATATTTTTACCTCGATATTTTCTCCTCTTGATATTTTGTCTGTCGATGTTCTGTCAGTGATCCAATGACCCCCTAAGAGTTTCTATCAGCATTCGTAATCTCAATGAATTTGACAAGCATCCATCAATAACTAAGTTGCATGGCTTCCTCATCATCAAATGCATTGAACGTACAGTGTTTGTTGAGCGTATCAAGTCTTTCCACAAATTCATCAAATGTTTAATCAATTCTTTGACTTCCTAGACAGAAAATACATCATTTGTAATCACAGTTTGAACTTTAGAGTCAGCATTTCTTTGATCTGAAAATATGTCAGTTTGCAGCATTTTCTTTATCACTTCTTTCACACCATCACCAGCAATATTTTTTGATACTTGATAATCTTTTTGTTATCATTCTCTTCAAGTGAAACAATTAAATCATCAAATGTCTCAATCCACCCAGACCATCTTTCACCAATATTTAGTTTTTTGGCTGTATCGAAAGGTGGTGGTGGTTTCAAAAAGGTGGCAGCATGGTTACTAATTATGGTTGTGGTTGACCTTGAGGGTGGAGCTCTATTTGCTCCTGTCAGCTGTTAATTTGAGCCTGTGTCATTTGTTCTGTTTTTGAAGTCTTGAAATGGACCAGGCTCAGAGTCATCATGAACAATTGGGGTAGCAATGACTTGCTCCTCAGTCTCCATCGGAGCCCTTCACTTGCTGGAGACCTCTGAAGTTGTTATCAGCCTGAAGTGGAAGGCCACTTCAGTTATCGCACAGCTCAGTAAGCACAACACTTGTGCTTCTTCTTGGGCCTCCTTTTAGAGTACTGAGGTCGTAAAGCTCAGCTTATCGATGCTCTGGTAATTGCAATGGCAATATACTTATATCTTGCTCATTCTGTCAGCCTGCACTTTTGCCTGTACCTATAAGTAATCAGCTTTTGCAGTATCATTCTGTATATTGTACAACTTTATCTTCTGTGGCAGCACATTACCTTTATGTGTGGGTTGACCATCAGGTTCTCGACCCTCAATGTGTATCTGAGCTGCCATGTTTCCGCTGTCTTCATGTACTATACAACAGCTGATGTTTTGCTTTTACTGCACATGTGTGATTCTTCAACAGCGAAACACGTGGCACACACAAGCAGTGTGCTTGGGACCACAGCAAACTCCCTGGAATAGCATGACCATTATTCGGGTTACTTATCCCCTATTTCTTCATCATATGAAGCGTCGTCCCAGCGTGGGCACTCACCAATAAAAACACTACATACGTAGCTAAATATTACATATCTTTATCGTGCCTGCGTGTAACTGAGAACTCAACATTCTGAAACAAGCTTACAAGGCATTGTGCTCTGACACCAACATCACAGCTCCATGGAGTCCATTAGGAGCCTAAAGGTTTCAGTTAAAAAATATCGCAAGACACTACAGTGTGAAGGGAGAAGGGAGATAGGAGTAATGAAGATACAGTGAGGAGAAAAAAACAGGTGAGAAAAACAGCTTAGAGGGGCAAACAGATGAAGAAAGGGACAAGTGATAAAGAGACAGTGAATGGTGGGAAAAAGATAGCAAACAGAGAGGGGAGGAATGACAAACGATATAGAAAAGAGAGAAAAAAAATGACAAGATGGAGAGATAGACAGGTTAGGAGAGGAGAATAGTAATAAAGAGAACAAGAGGACCAGGCCTGAAAGGAGGCTCTCTGACAGTGCGGCAACTTAAAATTGGTGCACTGTCAGGCAGCCCTCTGGAGGGGCAAAAGGAGGTCCCATGGACCCTAAGACATCTCCTTGCATGCATGTGTAGTCACTCACTGCACCCACCTGCAAGGGGATCTCTAATCCCCCTGCAAAGTGCACACAGGTTGCTGCCTGCACTTTGAAACACAGAGCTACTGCTTTGTAGCCGTTTTTCATCTGAATGTGCTGGCACCAGGGCAGCGAAAGTTCACGGCTGTCCTGGGGAAGTGCATTCACTATAATGCGGCCCATTGTCCTGGGTAGCACTCGGTGTGCCTTTTGAAAGGTATGCCCAGTACAAACAAGGAAAAGGCGCCCATACAATAATGCAGCCCTGATGTCTCTCGAAGATCTCAGCCAGCAATCACATATTAGCATTTAACACAAATGAAAAGAGCGATGATCTTTGCAGAATGCAACACTTCACGGGTCGTGGTTAAGACAATGACGTCCAGAGCAAACGACCTGCCACTTATTAGTGAGAAAATACTTAATCCAAATATACACCTTCTAAGCAACCCCTGCTCACCTCTTACTATAGTACTGAAAGCATTTGAATAAACAAGATGTGCTAGCTGGCCTCAGGCCAGGGCTGATCTTTAACATTAGTTAATTCAAAGTTCACCACAGAACCAAGATTTCTTAACATGTAAAACAGAAAATTTAATCCAGTGCCTGACTGATCAGTGACCGATTTCTGATCAGCCAGAGACTAGCAGAGTTGTCCACAGGCAATATGGCATTTTAAGTAACATGGTACGAAGAATCTCTTTGTTTTCACTATCTGATGAATGAAATCAGTCAGCATGGGCATCACTTCAGCTACCACTGTATTCATAACTGCAGCAGGAGAATAATGCAAAGAGAAGGACAGATCAATTTCTCAAGAGAATGCCTTATTTGCCTCTCTGTCACTTATTCCCAGCACAACATAACAAGGATAACAGGTAATGTGAACTAGACTTAGCACAATGAAGAGCAAAGAAAAAAAATATAATCAAATATTGCGTAATATTTTCTTCTATAGATACATATATCCATATGTCTACTGCAAAAGCTGATTTACTACAGTAACTCAAGTCCTACTAATCTGAAACCTAGAGCAATGTGGATATATATAGCCCTCACAAAGGTGGTTAGATTAAAGCATTATGTAATGTTATTTAAGTATAATAAACATAGAATGATTTATTAATGATTCAACTATACATCATTAAAAGTATGTTCCTCCTAAATAAATTCCCAGTTAATTTGTAGTCCAGATTGAACCTGCATCTATCCTTTCTATATTTCAAGGATTACATGTCACCTGTAGGAATGAAGACTGTCAGATTTTCCGAATGTGCCTATAACTTCCCTGCTTTAGGTAACTTATATAACACCAGCAGCTAGTGACTGTGAGCTTTGAGTATAGAAATAATATCCATCACCCCTCCAAGCAACTGCATCCCAGGCCACAATACCTGCACCTCGATGGTCATCACGCACAGCATGGAAACACTTCTCACATACGCTCAAAGAAAGGACTATACATTTTGCGGTGTCCTACTCTAGCTCGGGTACTTGTAAATTATCACACTACACATGAACTTGGTGTTACACGTCTTTATTCATCAGTGTCTAACTGTGGAGAAGTGTGGCTCAGGGGTTAGAGACATATTTACAACAAGGGGTGGTGAGGGACAGAGTCTCTGAATTAAGCAGAAAACTCTCACCCAGTCAAGAGATCAGGGATAGATCCAACACCGTTTTTTAGCTCACTGCACCATCCCAGTTTCAGAACCTGGCTGTATGCAAATTAGTCTGTTCCTGTCCCAGTGCATGATGGGAACAGGGCAAACCAAACTACAAAAGCCAATTCTTACACTGGGAAGGAAACAAGCTCCCGGGGACCGGTTTCTGGCATTACAGCCGTCTTCGGCCCGGTTTGCTTGAATCCTGATGGTGCAATGAGCAAGGGACTCATGTCTGAGTATACCCTTCCACGCTTAGGGTGGACAAAAATATTTACAACAAGGGGTGGTGAGGGACAGAGTCTCTGAATTAAGCAGAAAACTCTCACCCAGTCAAGAGATCAGGGCTAGATCCAACACCGTTTTTTAGCTCACTGCACCATCCCAGTTTCAGAACCTGGCTGTATGCAAATTAGTCTGTTCCTGTCCCAGTGCATGATGGGAACAGGGCAAACCAAACTACAAAAGCCAATTCTTACACTGGGAAGGAAACAAGCTCCCGGGGACCGGTTTCTGGCATTACAGCCGTCTTCGGCCCGGTTTGCTTGAATCCTGATGGTGCAATGAGCAAGGGACTCATGTCTGAGTATACCCTTCCACGCTTAGGGTGGACAAAAATATTTACAACAAGGGGTGGTGAGGGACAGAGTCTCTGAATTAAGCAGAAAACTCTCACCCAGTCAAGAGATCAGGGCTAGATCCAAAACCGTTTTTTAGCTCACTGCACCATCCCAGTTTCAGAACCTGGCTGTATGCAAATTAGTCTGTTCCTGTCCCCATGATGCACTGGGCCAGGGTCAGACTAATTTGCATATAGCCAAGTTCTGAGCTGGGATGGTGCAGTGAGCTAAAAAACGGTGATGGATCAAGCCCTGATCTTTGGACTGGGTAAGAGTGGTCTGCTTAATTCAGACACTCTGTTCATCACCACCCCCTTTTCTGAATCATTTTTGTCCACCATAAGCGTGGAAGGGTATACTCAGATGTGAGTCCCTAGCTCATTGCACCATCAGGATTCAAGCAAGCCGGGCCAAAGATGGCTGAAATGCCAGAAACCGGTCCCCGGTAGCTTGTTTCCTTCCCAGTATAAGAATTGGCTTGGTAGTTTGGTCTGCCCTGTTCCCATGATGCACTGGGCCAGGGTCAGACTAATTTGCATATAGCCAAGTTCTGAGCCGGGATGGTGCAGTGAGCTAAAAAACGGTGATGGATCAAGCCCTGATCTTTGGACTGGGTAAGAGTGGTCTGCTTAATTCAGACACTCTGTTCATCACCACCCCCTTTTCTGAATCATTTTTGTCCACCATAAGCGTGGAAGGGTATACTCAGATGTGAGTCCCTAGCTCATTGCACCATCAGGATTCAAGCAAGCCGGGCCGAAGACGGCTGAAATGCCAGAAACCGGTCCCCGGTAGCTTGTTTCCTTCCCAGTATAAGAATTGGCTTGGTAGTTTGGTCTGCCCTGTTTCCATGATGCACTGGGCCAGGGTCAGACTAATTTGCATATAGCCAAGTTCTGAGCTGGGATGGTGCAGTGAGCTAAAAAACGGTGATGGATCAAGCCCTGATCTTTGGACTGGGTAAGAGTGGTCTGCTTAATTCAGACACTCTGTTCATCACCACCCCCTTTTCTGAATCATTTTTGTCCACCATAAGCGTGGAAGGGTATACTCAGATGTGAGTCCCTAGCTCATTGCACCATCAGGATTCAAGCAAGCCGGGCCGAAGACGGCTGAAATGCCAGAAACCGGTCCCCGGTAGCTTGTTTCCTTCCCAGTATAAGAATTGGCTTGGTAGTTTGGTCTGCCCTGTTCCCATGATGCACTGGGCCAGGGTCAGACTAATTTGCATATAGCCAAGTTCTGAGCTGGGATGGTGCAGTGAGCTAAAAAACGGTGATGGATCAAGCCCTGATCTTTGGACTGGGTAAGAGTGGTCTGCTTAATTCAGACACTCTGTTCATCACCACCCCCTTTTCTGAATCATTTTTGTCCACCATAAGCGTGGAAGGGTATACTCAGATGTGAGTCCCTAGCTCATTGCACCATCAGGATTCAAGCAAGCCGGGCCGAAGACGGCTGAAATGCCAGAAACCGGTCCCCGGTAGCTTGTTTCCTTCCCAGTATAAGAATTGGCTTGGTAGTTTGGTCTGCCCTGTTCCCATGATGCACTGGGCCAGGGTCAGACTAATTTGCATATAGCCAAGTTCTGAGCTGGGATGGTGCAGTGAGCTAAAAAACGGTGATGGATCAAGCTCTGATCTTTGGACTGGGTAAGAGTGGTCTGCTAAATTCAGATACTCTGTTCATCACCACCCCCTTTTCTGAATCATTTTTGTCCACCATAAGCGTGGAAGGGTATACTCAGAAGTGAGTCCCTAGCTCATTGCACCATCAGGATTCATGCAAGCCGGGCCGAAGACGGCTGAAATGCCAGAAACCGGTCCCCGGTAGCTTGTTTCCTTCCCAGTATAAGAATTGGCTTGGTAGTTTGGTCTGCCCTGTTCCCATGATGCACTGGGCCAGGGTCAGACTAATTTGCATATAGCCAAGTTCTGAGCTGGGATGGTGCAGTGAGCTAAAAAACGGTGATGGATCAAGCCCTGATCTTTGGACTGGGTAAGAGTGGTCTGCTTAATTCAGACACTCTGTTCATCACCACCCCCTTTTCTGAATCATTTTTGTCCACCATAAGCGTGGAAGGGTATACTCAGATGTGAGTCCCTAGCTCATTGCACCATCAGGATTCAAGCAAGCCGGGCCGAAGACGGCTGAAATGCCAGAAACCGGTCCCCGGTAGCTTGTTTCCTTCCCAGTATAAGAATTGGCTTGGTAGTTTGGTCTGCCCTGTTCCCATGATGCACTGGGCCAGGGTCAGACTAATTTGCATATAGCCAAGTTCTGAGCTGGGATGGTGCAGTGAGCTAAAAAACGGTGATGGATCAAGCCCTGATCTTTGGACTGGGTAAGAGTGGTCTGCTTAATTCAGACACTCTGTTCATCACCACCCCCTTTTCTGAATCATTTTTGTCCACCATAAGCGTGGAAGGGTATACTCAGATGTGAGTCCCTAGCTCATTGCACCATCAGGATTCAAGCAAGCCGGGCCGAAGACGGCTGAAATGTCAGAAACCGGTCCCCGTTAGCTTGTTTCCTTCCCAGTATAAGAATTGGCTTGGTAGTTTGGCCTGCCCTGTTCCCATGATGCACTGGGCCAGGGTCAGACTAATTTGCATATAGCCAAGTTCTGAGCTGGGATGGTGCAGTGAGCTAAAAAACGGTGATGGATCAAGCCCTGATCTTTGGACTGGGTAAGAGTGGTCCGCTTAATTCAGACACTCTGTTCATCACCACCCCCTTTTCTGAATCATTTTTGTCCACCATAAGCGTGGAAGGGTATACTCAGAAGTGAGTCCCTAGCTCATTGCACCATCAGGATTCATGCAAGCCGGGCCGAAGACGGCTGAAATGCCAGAAACCGGTCCCCGGTAGCTTGTTTCCTTCCCAGTATAAGAATTGGCTTGGTAGTTTGGTCTGCCCTGTTCCCATGATGCACTGGGCCAGGGTCAGACTAATTTGCATATAGCCAAGTTCTGAGCTGGGATGGTGCAGTGAGCTAAAAAACGGTGATGGATCAAGCCCTGATCTTTGGACTGGGTAAGAGTGGTCTGCTTAATTCAGACACTCTGTTCATCACCACCCCCTTTTCTGAATCATTTTTGTCCACCATAAGCGTGGAAGGGTATACTCAGATGTGAGTCCCTAGCTCATTGCACCATCAGGATTCAAGCAAGCCGGGCCGAAGACGGCTGAAATGCCAGAAACCGGTCCCCGGTAGCTTGTTTCCTTCCCAGTATAAGAATTGGCTTGGTAGTTTGGTCTGCCCTGTTCCCATGATGCACTGGGCCAGGGTCAGACTAATTTGCATATAGCCAAGTTCTGAGCTGGGATGGTGCAGTGAGCTAAAAAACGGTGATGGATCAAGCCCTGATCTTTGGACTGGGTAAGAGTGGTCTGCTTAATTCAGACACTCTGTTCATCACCACCCCCTTTTCTGAATCATTTTTGTCCACCATAAGCGTGGAAGGGTATACTCAGATGTGAGTCCCTAGCTCATTGCACCATCAGGATTCAAGCAAGCCGGGCCGAAGACGGCTGAAATGCCAGAAACCGGTCCCCGGTAGCTTGTTTCCTTCCCAGTATAAGAATTGGCTTGGTAGTTTGGTCTGCCCTGTTCCCATGATGCACTGGGCCAGGGTCAGACTAATTTGCATATAGCCAAGTTCTGAGCTGGGATGGTGCAGTGAGCTAAAAAACGGTGATGGATCAAGCTCTGATCTTTGGACTGGGTAAGAGTGGTCTGCTAAATTCAGATACTCTGTTCATCACCACCCCCTTTTCTGAATCATTTTTGTCCACCATAAGCGTGGAAGGGTATACTCAGAAGTGAGTCCCTAGCTCATTGCACCATCAGGATTCATGCAAGCCGGGCCGAAGACGGCTGAAATGCCAGAAACCGGTCCCCGGTAGCTTGTTTCCTTCCCAGTATAAGAATTGGCTTGGTAGTTTGGTCTGCCCTGTTCCCATGATGCACTGGGCCAGGGTCAGACTAATTTGCATATAGCCAAGTTCTGAGCTGGGATGGTGCAGTGAGCTAAAAAACGGTGATGGATCAAGCCCTGATCTTTGGACTGGGTAAGAGTGGTCTGCTTAATTCAGACACTCTGTTCATCACCACCCCCTTTTCTGAATCATTTTTGTCCACCATAAGCGTGGAAGGGTATACTCAGATGTGAGTCCCTAGCTCATTGCACCATCAGGATTCAAGCAAGCCGGGCCGAAGACGGCTGAAATGCCAGAAACCGGTCCCCGGTAGCTTGTTTCCTTCCCAGTATAAGAATTGGCTTGGTAGTTTGGTCTGCCCTGTTCCCATGATGCACTGGGCCAGGGTCAGACTAATTTGCATATAGCCAAGTTCTGAGCTGGGATGGTGCAGTGAGCTAAAAAACGGTGATGGATCAAGCCCTGATCTTTGGACTGGGTAAGAGTGGTCTGCTTAATTCAGACACTCTGTTCATCACCACCCCCTTTTCTGAATCATTTTTGTCCACCATAAGCGTGGAAGGGTATACTCAGATGTGAGTCCCTAGCTCATTGCACCATCAGGATTCAAGCAAGCCGGGCCGAAGACGGCTGAAATGTCAGAAACCGGTCCCCGTTAGCTTGTTTCCTTCCCAGTATAAGAATTGGCTTGGTAGTTTGGCCTGCCCTGTTCCCATGATGCACTGGGCCAGGGTCAGACTAATTTGCATATAGCCAAGTTCTGAGCTGGGATGGTGCAGTGAGCTAAAAAACGGTGATGGATCAAGCCCTGATCTTTGGACTGGGTAAGAGTGGTCCGCTTAATTCAGACACTCTGTTCATCACCACCCCCTTTTCTGAATCATTTTTGTCCACCATAAGCGTGGAAGGGTATACTCAGATGTGAGTCCCTAGCTCATTGCACCATCAGGATTCAAGCAAGCCGGGCCGAAGACGGCTGAAATGCCAGAAACCGGTCCCCGGTAGCTTGTTTCCTTCCCAGTATAAGAATTGGCTTGGTAGTTTGGTCTGCCCTGTTCCCATGATGCACTGGGCCAGGGTCAGACTAATTTGCATATAGCCAAGTTCTGAGCTGGGATGGTGCAGTGAGCTAAAAACGGTGATGGATCAAGCCCTGATCTTTGGACTGGGTAAGAGTGGTCTGCTTAATTCAGACACTCTGTTCATCACCACCCCCTTTTCTGAATCATTTTTGTCCACCATAAGCGTGGAAGGGTATACTCAGATGTGAGTCCCTAGCTCATTGCACCATCAGGATTCAAGCAAGCCGGGCCGAAGACGGCTGAAATGCCAGAAACCGGTCCCCGGTAGCTTGTTTCCTTCCCAGTATAAGAATTGGCTTGGTAGTTTGGTCTGCCCTGTTCCCATGATGCACTGGGCCAGGGTCAGACTAATTTGCATATAGCCAAGTTCTGAGCTGGGCTGGTGCAGTGAGCTAAAAAACGGTGATGGATCAAGCCCTGATCTTTGGACTGGGTAAGAGTGGTCTGCTTAATTCAGACACTCTGTTCATCACCACCCCCTTTTCTGAATCATTTTTGTCCACCATAAGCGTGGAAGGGTATACTCAGATGTGAGTCCCTAGCTCATTGCACCATCAGGATTCAAGCAAGCCGGGCCGAAGACGGCTGAAATGCCAGAAACCGGTCCCCGGTAGCTTGTTTCCTTCCCAGTATAAGAATTGGCTTGGTAGTTTGGTCTGCCCTGTTCCCATGATGCACTGGGCCAGGGTCAGACTAATTTGCATATAGCCAAGTTCTGAGCTGGGATGGTGCAGTGAGCTAAAAAACGGTGATGGATCAAGCTCTGATCTTTGGACTGGGTAAGAGTGGTCTGCTAAATTCAGATACTCTGTTCATCACCACCCCCTTTTCTGAATCATTTTTGTCCACCATAAGCGTGGAAGGGTATACTCAGAAGTGAGTCCCTAGCTCATTGCACCATCAGGATTCATGCAAGCCGGGCCGAAGACGGCTGAAATGCCAGAAACCGGTCCCCGGTAGCTTGTTTCCTTCCCAGTATAAGAATTGGCTTGGTAGTTTGGTCTGCCCTGTTCCCATGATGCACTGGGCCAGGGTCAGACTAATTTGCATATAGCCAAGTTCTGAGCTGGGATGGTGCAGTGAGCTAAAAAACGGTGATGGATCAAGCCCTGATCTTTGGACTGGGTAAGAGTGGTCTGCTTAATTCAGACACTCTGTTCATCACCACCCCCTTTTCTGAATCATTTTTGTCCACCATAAGCGTGGAAGGGTATACTCAGATGTGAGTCCCTAGCTCATTGCACCATCAGGATTCAAGCAAGCCGGGCCGAAGACGGCTGAAATGCCAGAAACCGGTCCCCGGTAGCTTGTTTCCTTCCCAGTATAAGAATTGGCTTGGTAGTTTGGTCTGCCCTGTTCCCATGATGCACTGGGCCAGGGTCAGACTAATTTGCATATAGCCAAGTTCTGAGCTGGGATGGTGCAGTGAGCTAAAAAACGGTGATGGATCAAGCCCTGATCTTTGGACTGGGTAAGAGTGGTCTGCTTAATTCAGACACTCTGTTCATCACCACCCCCTTTTCTGAATCATTTTTGTCCACCATAAGCGTGGAAGGGTATACTCAGATGTGAGTCCCTAGCTCATTGCACCATCAGGATTCAAGCAAGCCGGGCCGAAGACGGCTGAAATGCCAGAAACCGGTCCCCGTTAGCTTGTTTCCTTCCCAGTATAAGAATTGGCTTGGTAGTTTGGCCTGCCCTGTTCCCATGATGCACTGGGCCAGGGTCAGACTAATTTGCATATAGCCAAGTTCTGAGCTGGGATGGTGCAGTGAGCTAAAAAACGGTGATGGATCAAGCCCTGATCTTTGGACTGGGTAAGAGTGGTCCGCTTAATTCAGACACTCTGTTCATCACCACCCCCTTTTCTGAATCATTTTTGTCCACCATAAGCGTGGAAGGGTATACTCAGATGTGAGTCCCTAGCTCATTGCACCATCAGGATTCAAGCAAGCCGGGCCAAAGACGGCTGAAATGCCAGAAACCGGTCCCCGGTAGCTTGTTTCCTTCCCAGTATAAGAATTGGCTTGGTAGTTTGGTCTACCCTGTTCCCATGATGCACTGGGCCAGGGTCAGACTAATTTGCATATAGCCAAGTTCTGAGCTGGGATGGTGCAGTGAGCTAAAAACGGTGATGGATCAAGCCCTGATCTTTGGACTGGGTAAGAGTGGTCTGCTTAATTCAGACACTCTGTTCATCACCACCCCCTTTTCTGATTCATTTTTGTCCACCATAAGCGTGGAAGGGTATACTCAGATGTGAGTCCCTAGCTCATTGCACCATCAGGATTCAAGCAAGCCGGGCCGAAGACGGCTGAAATGCCAGAAACCGGTCCCCGGTAGCTTGTTTCCTTCCCAGTATAAGAATTGGCTTGGTAGTTTGGTCTGCCCTGTTCCCATGATGCACTGGGCCAGGGTCAGACTAATTTGCATATAGCCAAGTTCTGAGCTGGGCTGGTGCAGTGAGCTAAAAAACGGTGATGGATCAAGCCCTGATCTTTGGACTGGGTAAGAGTGGTCTGCTAAATTCAGACACTCTGTTCATCACCACCCCCTTTTCTGAAACATTTTTGTCCACCATAAGCGTGGAAGGGTATACTCAGATGTGAGTCCCTAGCTAATTGCACCATCAGGATTCAAGCAAGCCGGGCCGAAGACGGCTGAAATGCCAGAAACCGGTCCCCGGTAGCTTGTTTCCTTCCCAGTATAAGAATTGGCTTGGTAGTTTGGTCTGCCCTGTTCCCATGATGCACTGGGCCAGGGTCAGACTAATTTGCATATAGCCAAGTTCTGAGCTGGGATGGTGCAGTGAGCTAAAAAACGGTGATGGATCAAGCCCTGATCTTTGGACTGGGTAAGAGTGGTCTGCTTAATTCAGACACTCTGTTCATCACCACCCCCTTTTCTGAATCAGGGGTTAGAGACGGCAGACCCGGAAGCTGAGATCGGTCCTGGACCAGGGTTCAATTCCCTGCCTCGGCGGGTCTTGGGCTAAAAATTCCACGGACTCGATAATTCTCGCTCCGGTGCCTTCTCGACTCACGGGTTCACACTCTGCGACTCTGGGCAATAGCTTGCTTAATCACCACAACGGCCCCTCGCGGCGGGATGCCTGGCTTTCACCTTGTGGATACCCTGCCGGGGTTATCTCACGGGGGAATACCAGGACGGGTTCCCTAAGCAAGCGCCGGGAAACCCACTGCGGGTAGCTGTGCGCTATATAAGCTCAAATACATTTACATTTACAACTGAACATTTTACATCATGAATTCTAAGACCCAGACCCTCTCACCTAACTCACTGTCCTACTGAGTCCATTGAGAACCTAAAGGGTCTCATCTCTCCTAAATCACAAGACACTACATCTCCCTCTTTGATAAATAAAAAGTACTAATGGTACATAAATACATTAGTATTCTTTTCAATAATTAGTTTTGATACTAAAATCAATCACCTAGATCGGATCATGTGAGGCTGAGGAGATACTGGTGAAGCAGCCATGACTGGCAATGGTGACAAGTCGTTGGTACAGTCATTGGACTCTCAGGTGGATAAGACTCACAACAGGCATCTGGACTTGGTGAAAGGTAGAGGTAAGTGCTTGAAATGTGAAGAATCTCGCAAAATGGACTTTCCAGGATGGTGAGCAGGCACCATGTGTCCTTTACTGGTCACAACCCTCAGTGAGTCAGCATCAAAAGGAGCATCAGACTTGCACTTCTGGTTCTGCCTTACAGTCACATGTTCTAACTGTTAAATATAGTTTTCTGTGCACAGCATCTGTCCGCATAGGTCTTCATGTGACGTTTGTGAGAAGAGTCAGCATTGCGAAGTTTATCAATATATCTCTCATTAGTTCATTGTGGCACTTTGGTGCCTATGGCTTTCCCAAACATTAAGGTGGCAGGGCTTTCATCTGCTATGAAATGCAGAGTAGAGCTGTAAGCACAAAGCGTAGACAGAGGAACTGATTTGAGTTCAAGCTTTTCCAGCATAGCACGCTGAATAGTTTTCTGGAGAGTACTCATACATCTCTCAACCACACCTTCAGCAGTGGCCAGAGAGATGTGCTTTTATGATGGTTGATATTTCAATGACTGAGAAAATCTTTAAATTCCTGAATATTGAAAGGCGGGCCATTGTCAGATTTAAAAACCAAAGGACCACCCAAAGTTGCAAAAATACATTCTAGTCTCTCAATGACTCTGTCATGATGAGTCATTGATGAAAGATTTTCCACCAGAGGAAAACGGAAATACTCATCAACAATTACTGGTAGATGATGTCCATTGTTGAGAGGTCAAAAGAAATCAATTGCAATCTTCTCCCATGCTTGTTTTGGGAGATAAGGCATGTTCAACTGATGTGGGATTGTCTTAGATTAGAAACAGTTGCACAAATGACAGATCTTTAACTCTTTTTGAACTCTTTCCTCAAGACAGGAAAACCATACTAGGGCCCTTTAAGCTCATTTCGTATCAACAACCCCACGGTATCCCTCATGGGCCATTTCGATAACTTGTTATCTCAGACTCTCAGGTATGACCATTCTTGACTCTCCTAAAATGAGGCCTTCTGGAGTAACAACTTGGACATGTTTGAATTTCTATTATTCAATATAGGTCATCATGAAGAGGTCCAGTATGTGTTTGCCACAATTGATGTGCAATAATGTTTTTGAGAATTAGCTGACCCTGGTTAGTTTTTTGTGGCATCAATGATTTATTCCACCGATATGGCAGCAGGTGTACTGGATTTCACAATAAAATTAATGTAAGCATCAGCCGCTTTAGAAGTAGTACAATGACACTGTATTGGCACGCAAGAGAAGTAGTCATAAGGGTTTTGATCTTTTCCTGGACAATGCATAATCACATATTCCTACTGCTGCAATCGCAACCCCCACCTCTCGATGCTAGGGGGCATCTTGTCTTTAGGATTGCTGCAAATGGTAAGCATGCTTGGCAGTCAGTGACAGATGTGAAATGTTTTCCCTACAGGAATACATGAAAATGGTCAAACGCCTACACCACAGCTGGGTTTTTTATTTTCGGGTTGTGAATAAGCATGTTCTGTCTGATAAAACTTTGACTAGCATAAGTCACAATGTGTTCTCGGGCATTGGGATTTCCAGTGCGCTGGGCAACGATGGACCCAACCCCACTGGGCTCACATAAACCACAACCTCTGTCTGCAATTTTGGATCAAAGTATGCCATTGCAGCTGAGTTCTCAATTGCATGCTTGATTTTTGTGAAGCTTTATTCACATTCACTTGACCATTTAAATGGGACATTTCATTGTTAAGTCTCTCAATGGGGCACTTACAGTGGCAAAGTCATGTATATTCCTTGAACAGTAACTGGCCATACCAAGGAAGGTTCTCAGCATAATTACATCCTGTGGGGGAGAAGTGAATGGCAAGGCTTGTACTTTGTTTGTGACTGGAGTCATTCCCCCATCAGGAAAGACATGGCCAAAGAACTTGAATTTGTTTTGATGAACTCACATTTCGCTGCGTTTAAAGTGAGACCTGCATCAGCAAGTAAATGACACACTTGTGCCAGAGCTTTATCGTGTTCCTTTTGTGTGACCCCAAAAACGTGCATGTCATCACTGTAGTTGAGAGCATTTGTGACTGGCTATATTATGCGATTAATGGCATCCTGAAACATTTCAGCAACTGATGCCGCTACATAACGTAGCTGTTTACATTGAAATAAATCAAATTGAGTCGAAAAGGTAGTAATGTATCTGCAATTCTCTTTCAGTTTGAGCTGGTGATACCCTTTGTTCTCAGCTGATTGCAATCAGCTGAGATTAGAAGCTATGACATGGTCTGCACACGATCACCTCTGTAGCAGGAGCTTATCTAAATAAACAGTACTCATGTGAACTGTGATATGTTCAAACTCTAGAAAATCTTAGAAAATACCTAGAAATAAATTCCAGAAAATCGTATCACTGAAACAATATCGATGTCAACAATATCGAATTACAAAAATATCGAGGAAAAACATATAGAATACCAAAATATCGACCTCCTATCTCCAAACAGGTAAGTACAAAAATATTGAATAAAACATATCGATGTAAAAAATATAGTTAGTCAAAATATCAAATTTTTAAAAATGCTTTAAATTAATTAAAAATTAAAGAAATAATAAATATAATTAACTTAAACATACTTAAACTACTTAAATAACCTTAAAAATAATAAATAATTAATCTAAGTTAAAAAAAAACATACAAATGTATTTATTAATACATATATATATATATGTACGTAATATTAATAAAAAAATACAATATTTTCACCGTAGGACAGCGGAAAGTGTAAACTTTACTATTACCACTCCAGTGAGTGCAACAGTGAGAAAGCGGTGGATAGCGTAGGTGTAAAATTTACTATTCCCAGTCCAGAGAGTGCAACAGTAGAGAAAGCGTTGGATAGCGTAGGGGTAAAAATTACTATTCCAACTCCAAAGAGTGCAACAGTGGGGAAAATGTTGGATAGCGGCAGGGTAAAATGTACTATTCCCATTCCAGAGAGTGCTACAGTAGGGAAAGCGTTGGATAGCATAGAGGTAAAAATTGCTATTCCCACTCCAGAGAGTGCAACAGTAGGGAAAGCGTAGGATAGCATATGGGTAAAAATTACTATTGCAACTCCAGAGAGTGCAACAGTAGGGAAAGCGTTGGATAGCGTAGGGGTAAAAATTACTATTCCCACTCCAGAGAGTGCAACAGTTGGGAAAGAGTTGAATAGCGTAGGGGTAAAAATTACTATTCCAACTCCAGAGAGTGTAACAGTAGGGAACGCGTTGGATAGCATAGGGGTAACAATTACGATTCCAACTCCAGAGAGTGCAACAGTAGGGAAAACGTTGGATAGCGTACTGGTAAAAATTACTATTCCAACTCCAGAGAGTGCAACAGTAGGGAAAGCGTTGGATAGCGTAGGGGAAAAAATTACTATTCCAACTCCAGAGAGTGCAACAGTTGCGAAAGAGTTGGATAGCGTAGGGGTAAAAATTACTATTCCAACTCCAGAGAGTGTAACAGTAGGGAAAGCGTTGGATAGCATAGGGGTAATAATTGCGATTCCAAGTCCAGAGAGTGCAACAGTAGGGAAAACGTTGGATAGCGTACGGGTAAAAGTTACTATTCCAACTCCAGAGAGTGCAACAGTAGGGAAAGCGTTGGATAGCGTAGGGGTAAAAATAATTATTCCAACCCCAGAGAGTGCAACAGTAGGGAAAACGTTGGATAGCGGCAGGGTAAAACTTACTATTCCCACTCCAGAGAGTGCAACAGTAGGAAAAGCGTTGGATAGCGTAGAGGTAAAATGTACTATTCCCACTCCAGAGAGTGCAACAGTAGGGAAAGCGTTGGATAGCGTAGGGGTAAAAATTGCTATTCCAACTCCAGAGAGTGCAACAGTAGAGAAAACGTTGGATAGCGGCAGGGTAAAATTTACTATTTCCACTCCAGAGAATGCAACCGTAGGGAAGCCTTGAATAGCGTAGGGGTAAAAATTACTATTCCCACTCCCGAGAGTTCAACAGTAGGGAAAGCATTGGATAGCGTAGGGGTAAAAATTACTATTCCCACTCGAGAGAGTGCAACAGTAGGGAAAGCGTTGGATAGCGGAAGTGTAAAAATTACTATTCCAACTCCAGAGCGTGCAACAGTAGGGAAAGGGTTGGATAGCGTAGAGGTAAAAATTACTATTCCCACTCCAGAGAGTGCAACAGTAGGGAAAGCGTTGGATAGCGTAGGGGTAAAAATTACTATTCCCACTCCAGAGAGTGCAACAGTAGGGAAAGCATTGGATAGCGTAGCGGTAAAAATTACTATTCCCACGCCAGAGAGTGCAACAGTAGGGAAAGCGTTGGATAGTGTAGGGGTAAAAATTACTATTCCAACTTCAGAGAGTGCAACAGTAGGGAAAGTAAATACTTCATATATAAATAAAAATAAATTAAATTTTAATACCAATTACTAATTAATTAAAAGGAATGAACAATTTTATATAAAATAATAATCAATCAATTAAAAATAAAAATATAAATAATTATTTAAAAGTATTAACTATTAATACAAATTATTTACCAATTAACAATTAATTAACTAACAATTAAAAAATATTTAAAAATTTGAACAAAAAAACAATACAAAAATTAAAATATTTAATTAATTACTATTAAATTACTTCCCACCCTATTCACCTACAAACCCACAACCTGCAGCATAAAGTAAAAATAATAAAATTAACATAATTTGTTATTAATCAAATAATTAAAATAAATTACCAATTATATTTTATTTAATTACCAATTAAATATTTTAATATCAATTAATTAAAATTAAATACCAATAAATAAAATAAAAAATGTAAATAATTATAATTAAATTACTCCCCACCCTATTCCCCTACAAACCCCCAACCCGCATCATAAAATAAATTAATAAAATAACATAATTATCAATAAATCAATTAATTAAAATTGATTACCAATTATATTTTAATTAATTACCAATTAATAATTAATTAACAATAAATTAAAAATAAATACCAATAAATACATTAAAATATTTAATTAATTATAATTAAATTACTTCCCACCCTATTCCCCTATAAACCCAAAACCGGCTACAGAATTATATTACGCAAAAATAAAATACCATAAAAATAATTAATTAAAATAAATTAGAAAATAAATATACACTTTTTACACATATACTAACATAAAAAATACTTTAAAAAATGAGATATTATGAAAAAAATTATATTAACTTACTTACCTCAAATTCGATATGTTTGTTGTCTATATTCTGTCCATTCTATATTTTTGTTGTCTATATTCTGTCCATTCTATATTTTTGTTTTCTATATTCTGTCCATTCTATATTTTTGTAGTCTATATTCTGTCCATTCGATATTGTGTCCATTCTATATTTTTAATGTGATATTAATGCTATTCTATTCGATATTTTTGTAGTCTATATTCTGTCCATTCGATATTGTGTCCATTCTATAGTTTTTTATTCGATATTAATGTAAATCGATATTAAAAACTCGATATTTTGACTATATACCCAGAAAATCAGCTATCTCTTATCATGTTAGTAATATATATATGTATGTGGGAATATGTATTGTTACTTAGCCATTATTGTATCCAGAAACTAAGTTGCAGGAACTTTTTAACTGACATCTGTATTATTTTGGCTCTATTCTTGGTATGGGGCCACACACAGGAATCCCCGGTCCCTCACAAAAATTCTACAGTGAATAAATCCTAATGGCATGACGGGTACTTGAATTTGTTGTTATGTACCGTGTAAGGCTGCTCTAGTTAAAAGTCGTTGCTGCTTCATCGACTGTAGGTACTTACCTCACTCCGAGATACCTGCACCGCCAGATTCATTTCCCAAAGTACAACTCTTGAATGGCAGACCAAGGGTCTGTGGATTTCATTGGAAGCTGGTATTAGTGTGAACTCTCTTGCGAGGGGTAGTCAAAGACAGTTTTAACACATTTCTGCCAGCTTCTGCATAGTTCCCTTTTTAACCCCACAAAACCTTATTCTGGAGTTATGCTCTTCCATATAAACACCCTACTGGATTACTCTAATAACCAGTGGACCTTCTCAGATACAGGGAGAAGAAACAAATGATCAAATAAGTGTGGGATAGTAAGACACAGTTCCAATTTCCATTGCATGCGCAAATGGTCTCTCATTGAAGGGCATCTCATGTTATTATGATATTTTAATAGTAATGTGGAATTTGCACAAGGCACAGGTCACTTTATTTTATAAGGGACATTGCACAAGGCACTTTTTTGATTGTACATAGAGTGTTTAGCCCAGAAGTTTGGGTCTTGTGGGGAAAATATGGTGTGAATTGGGGACTTGCTCTGGTTATGGTGAAAGAATTTAGTACCCTATGTAATTTTAAATACATTTTAATAACAACTTTTAATGAATTCCACATGTTTATAAATGAATAGACGCTGTTTGTTTGCCGTATATATTATACATTTTAATAAGGCACTACTGTAATAATGCTCATTTACTCAATGCGCAGGCCATTGGGTCCTGAGATCATGATTGCATGTGTCACCTTAGTTGTTGAAACGTAGCATTGTCACTTTAAATTTTGTTGAAACTTTATTTATAATGATGCACTGTCACTTTAAACCTTGTAGTTGATATAAAAAGCAAAAATATGGCGGCGACTTCAGATTTCACAAAGACCGCTTGGTGGGTGGATATGCCTTACCTGGTTGTGTGTGTTCACAATTAAAATCTCTCTAAAGCCACCTCAAGCATGCTGGAGTCTGTTTCAGATTGTGGAAAAGTTGTTTGTAAGGAGATATATATATATATTCAATGAAAAAACCATATGTTTTATAGATGTTATAGTTAGAAATTAGCATTTAAAAAACCTTTGAAATACACTGAAAAAAACATAGGTTTCAGGGACATTATAGTTAGCTGGACATTTCACTCATATACAACTATAGAAATTCCACTGTTATAGTTAGTTCAGCTAACTATAACTTTCGCCCCGCAATGCACTACTCACGACGTCACATATTACATCATTCATAACATGGTCAGTGACAGCACTGATGATATCTCAAATTACATCACTCATCACATCACTGATTACATCATCCACGTAAAAATCCGATGCACCTCCTCACAATCTAATATAACCTTTGATACACCCACTGTAAAATACAGACTACCATTTTCAAAACTATTGAGACACCAATACCAGTTACTACATATGCACTCACTGATTTCTAGATCTACACACACATCCACTCATTCTAGCCATGAAATCACTTATACATGCAGTCATTCATCAATACAACACTATCATATGCACTCATACACGTATTCAGACACTCGCACACTGCCACTCATCCATGGATTTACTTACACACCTAGTCAGTTATGCAAAGAATCAATCACACTCCCATTTACTCATCTGTACAGTTATACACACACCACTTTACTAATTCATACAGACAGTAACGCATACTTACTCTCATATAATCACTGATCCAAGTACACACTCATCCATACAGCTACTCTCACAATCATTCACTCTCACATATAGTTATTTATATACACCATCACTCACATATACTGCCTTTTACATATGTAGTTACTCACACATGTACCACTGACACAACCATTCACTCACCAATGCACCCATACACACAGTCACCCACCCATACAGCTGTTTCCACATGCACTCTTGAACCCATACACCCAGTGAATCAACCACTCACACATCTATGCACAAAGTCACGCACCTCCAACCCACCCACACACAGACTCTGTCTCCCATACAAATACTCAGGCAAACAATCAATAACCCATATAGACACTCATGTATCTACTGACCAACCCATGTACCAGCTTACACAACAACAGACAGACTGATACAGACATTCACAGAGTTTAGTCACTAGCCCATGCATTCAGTAAGTCACGTTTAATCAGTCACTTATACAATCAAACACCTCCTAAATCCTCAATCCAGATACTTATACACCCACTCATTCTTCAATACATCTTGGCATATATATATATATATATATATATATATATATATATATATATATAAAACATATTTAAACTTTTCAGAAATACACAGTCACTGGATGATGTCATCAGTGATGTCATCAGTGATGTCATTTGAGATGTCATCATGTCATCAGTGATGTCACTGACCATGCCATGAATGATGTAATATGTGACATCATGAGCAAAGACGGCTTTAAAGGGAAAAAGAATAACTATTCATCTGATGATAATTCAGGCAGTGACAACAGGCGTGGGTCGACAAGCAGCGATTCCAGTGGTGGCTATCCCTCTAGGAATCCATGAGCCCCACCACGCACTTGGCAACAAGGCTATCAACAAGGCCCAGTATTCCACGGCCCACCTCATATGACACCAGCGTGGCAGTACCCTTTCTTTCCGCAAGCCCCCCCGCAATTTTACCCCCTCAATCCGCCACCTTTTCAAGGCAGAGGTTGGGGCAGAGGAAGAGGGTGAAAGCGAGGCGGGCAGAAAGGAGTACAATGGCAAGATCAGCCGCCAATGTCAACAGCAATGGAGACCAGGAGCACAGCAGCCAGGGGGAGACGAGTCTGATCGTCAACTTGTCCAAGAAAATCCTTTCACCAACGGAGAAGAGTATTTTGGAAAAAGGTCTCGGGTTCGTTCCCACCCCGACCCCTGATAGTTTCCAAGAAATGATTGAGATTAAACAATTTTTCAGGAAAATACATCTTCGAGCGTTCTTCGAGAACCGACCTGAGCTTCCCAGTCAAGATACTGGTTTGAGGAAACCGTCTACCTTCACCCCGACTGATGGGATGGTTCCACCGGAAGTCTTAACTTTCGAGCGAGCAGTGTTGACGAGCCTGCGGAATAAACCAAATGTCAAACCCTTCCACAACCTAACATCTGCGGAAAAACAAGCGTCCAGAGATTTGGGTAGGGATGATTCTATTGTCATCAAACAGGCAGACAAAGGGGGAGCCACGGTTATACAAAATTATGAGGACTATGACCGTGAATGCAGACGACAATTGTCGAATACTACACATTACAGACCACTCATGGAGGATCCCACGAAACGGCTGACTACAACCATCACAAGCCTTATTATTGAAGCCGAGACCAACGAGTGGATCAGCAAGAAGGAAGCTGAGTTCCTGACGACAACGGACCCTGTCACACCTTATTTCTACACCCTCCCCAAAATTCACAAGGGTACTACCACAGTCCCAGGGAGACCCATTGTCTCTGGTATTGGATCACTGTTGGAGCCCTTGTCCCAATTTTGTGATGCGTTTTTTCAACCTTTGGTGAAGCAAATTCCGTCGTATTTACAAGACACCAGAGACGTCCTCCGTCTGATTAATGACATTGATGGAAGAGAAGACGTCGATCTACTCCTAACCCTAGACGTAGAGGCGTTGTATACCAACATTCCGCAACAAGCCACATTAGAAGCTGTAGACTCACTGATGCGACAGGAAGAAAGGATCTCACCTACCCCAATAGCCTTCATCATGGAGCTAGCCCACATAGCCCTGACTGAGAATTTCTTTAGATACGAATTGCAACTGTATCATCAGGTCCGCGGAACCTCGATGGGTTCGACTTTCGCACCGAGCCTGGCCTGTATCTACATGGCCACATTTGAAAAGAATCCCATCTACCCTCCGGAACAAAACCCCTTTCGAGAGAATCTAACACTCTGGCGTCGATATATCGATGATATTTTGGTTTTCTGGAAAGGTGATCGCACTAGCTGCGAGGCCTTTTGTACGTGGATCAATCAGCAGGACCCATTCTTAAAATTCACGGGCACAATCTCTGAAACATCTATACCCTTCTTAGATCTGACCATTCAGTTAGATCCCTCAACGATCACCACAACCCTGTTTAAGAAGGAGACCGACAGGAACAGTCTACTCATGTATAATAGTCATCACACGAGAGCCCTAAGGGAGAACTTGCCATTTGGGCAATTTCTCCGCCTTCGTAGAAACTGTAGTTCTGTACAAGACTACAAACAAGAAGCGAGTATCCTGCAACATAAGCTCCAGGACAGGGGATACCCCACACGACTCCTAAAGACATCACTCAAAAGAGCTCTCAACAACAACAGAGAGTCATTGCTTGAAGTCCACACCAAAGAAAAAGATGACACGATCACATGTGTGACGTCCTATACCAAGCATTCCACGTTCATTAAAAAGACTGTGAGCTCACATTGGGGGATCCTCAACACAGCGGGCATGGAACTGCCTCGCCCCCGGTTTGCATTTAAGAGAACAGCGAACCTTAAAGACACTTTAATCCATACTCGCCCCAAAAAATCAAGTACCCGCCCAGTTAATACCTTATGGGACCTACCACCGGTTACGGGACACTACCGGTGTGGATCCTGTGTAGTCTGCCCTCAAACTATCCAGGGTAAAACTATAGAACTGCCAAGGGACTTTACCTGGAACATCAACAAACACACAAACTGTAATAGCTCTAGGTGCATTTATGTACTAATATGCCCCTGCAGGATGATCTACATTGGGATGATGATGCGTCCGGTGAAACAACGCATCATGGAGCATAATAGCAACATCCGCTGTCAAAAGACCCACACAAGGCTATATGACCACTGTAGAGAACAGAATCATTTGGCAGAGAATATGCAATGGACTATCCTGGAATGCCATCCCTCCATAAGTCAACAGGCCCTCTTTAGAATGGAACAAAGATGGGTACATCATCTGCATTCTGATGAACTTGGCCTGAATGATGCTGTGCCCTGGACTATGCTGGCCAGATAACTAAAACTCGGACTTTCCCACCCATGTCCGAGCAAAGATTAGCTCTAACATTGAAGTACTCTCCCCTAAACCCGTTCCAATATGGCGCCTACCTTTACCAAACCACTGACGCGTGGTAATCCTTCCTTTCTACACCTTACCGCGTCGCGCTACCTAGAAACACTCACGGGACACGCCCATCACGGCGCCCGCGTAACTCGCTATTTTAAGCGGCTGGGTCGCACATTGGATCGACTGGCTGTCCTGCGAGTTTACCGATGTGGGCTGGGTAGGTGACTACGTGCCCTATGCCAGAAGCGAGTAAGGTAAGGTGCGCTGTACCGATGCAAAACTGACCAATGGCATTGGTTCATGATCGCCATGGTACAACACTGAATGGTACCGCCAATAATCGTAACCTGTACCGCTAACCAGCTCCATAACAAGCGGTGCAATTGATTCCTTTCAGGTGACTTTCACACAGCTCTGGCCCCACTAGGACAGTCTGTGGGATTTACCGATCAGGGACTACGGGTAAGATCTTTTTGTTTATACTTACCCGGGTTGATACGACACAAAACACCTCACTTTAGGACTATCCCTACAGCACGGGTGTCAGCTTTTGATATGCCCAGCTTTTAAACAGTTATTTTGTTTCAATGGGTATTTCTTCAATGTTAATTCCTTGTGTGAATGCGCACACCTACCTATGCCTGCATGACACACATGTGTGAGTTAGCATGGTGTGGCATGCCATATATGTGAACAAAAATAATGCATCCCAATTGTTGACCACATATGGCGGTTGCAGGACAAACCTCTCCCCGTTTTTCCTTTATCTAGTTTTAGAATCCTCTCTGACACGAGTGTTATCACTTTACCGGGGTTGTGATCCTCTTAACCACAACTCTATCAGCATGTTATTATCACATGTAAATGCATACTCAAAACAGACATATTATTGACTGTACCCTTCTTTTGTTTCCTTTCCTAGTCCTAGGGAGGGCCTCAATGAAGGGTTGATCCCGCGACACAATACAGGTCGTATACTCGATTCCTTCAATCACTGGGGGAATCTGTAGCAAGTTGATGAGCACTTTGGTCCTGATGAATTGCCTTAGAGGCATGAAACATGTCGACCACACCTTGATTGAGGGTTGAATGAGGCTTGATCACCCTAATTGTTACGCCTCAGTACCCCTCATCTTCACCAATTTTTAATAAGGCAGTGAGCCATGTTATTAAAGTTTTCCTAATGGACTCTACTGACCTCTTTTAAACCTCACTCACGCTCACTATTGCACTCATTTCTTAGGCCCCTCACACACATGCACCCATTGGCTAAGGAATAAAAGAACTCCGCTAAAGCGTGGCACTCAGTGCTACCCGACGGGCATTGCACCGCCAGCCTGCCGCAGGAGCAGGAAGCCAATGATGACACTGTACGATCATCGGGTGGGATGGCAATAGTCGTCCAACCTTTGACTTGTGTGAGGCATCCTTAATTCCGCTAAGGGATAAACACTTTCCTTGCCACATACACTCCTAGAGAGAGAGGTTTCCTTTAATTACTTTAGTCTACCCACTGTGGGGAACTCTGTACACTTGTTGTTGATTTCTACATCATGAGCAGTGCATTGCGGGGGCGTGAGTTACAGTTAGCTGAAATAACTATAACGGTGGAATATCTATGGTTTTGTACGAGTGAAATGTCCAGCTAACTATAACGTCCCTGAAACCTATAGTTTTTTCGGTGAATTTCAAAGGTTTTTAAATGCTAATTTCTAACTATAACGTCTTTAAAACCTATGGTTTTATCAGTGAATTTCAAAGGATTTTTAAATAAGAATTTCCAACTATGACGTCTATAAAACGTCAGGGGCCAGATTTAGGTAAATATCATTTACTGATTCTAAAATACCAAATTTTACCGATTCAGTATTTTAGAGTCTGTAAATGATATGTACCTAATGATTCAGTAAATTTTACCGAATCAGTAAACTTCAGTATTTACCGAAGCGGTATTCCGCATTCATTCCTATGGGCCTGAAGGCCCATAGGAATGAATGAGGTTTACCGATACGGTAAATACCGCATCGGTAATAGGGGGTAGACCTACAAGGGTGGCAGGGTGTCACATTGACACCCTGTTGCACCCCTGTATAGTACATGGGTGCACATGTGGCAGACATACATGCCCTGAGGGCATGTATGTCTGCCACATGGCACTGAATAATAAGCTAAAAATTGCTTTTTGAAAGGTATTCGGAATTTACCACCAATCAATAGTTGGTGGTAAATAACACATCCTTAAATGTAAAAAGCACTCACTTGAGTGCTCTCTACATTAAGGATTCGGTAATTTACAGAATCGGTATGTTAAGAATTCGGTAATTTACTGATTCCTTAAGTTACCGATTCGGTAAATTACCGAATCCTACAATTTGGCCAACTACATCTGAAAAGCCTAATTCCGGTTGGTAACGGCAGAAATTCGGTAATTTCGGCCGTTACCGACTAGAATTAGGCTTCCTACACCTGGCCCATGGTTTTGACAGTGAATTTCAAAGGTTTCATAAATGCTAATTTCTAGCTACAATGTCCCACAAACCTATATTGTTTTTAAGTACATTTAAAAAAGACGTGCATACTTTTTGTAGTGGCGAACTAACTGTAACAGTAGTCTGTTATACGTTATGAATTAATTTGGAAAGAAGGGGACCCCTATATACAATAGTGATACACTTGCTATACATAGGGAAACTAAACAGTTTGGTAACGGTCTATAGTCAAGTGAAAATACAAAAATAATGAACCACAGACAATATAAACACCAATAAATACTAACAGATGAATTCACCACCCACTAATGTATAAGCATTATTTTATATACTTTTATTTAGTCAAAAAAATTCTTTTTTTCGTTTTTTTGAAAATATTCTTTGTGTACAAATATATCTTTTTTCATTTTATAACATAATTCAGAATGAAATTGTTTATAATTCATAGACATTAAAAACCATTAGCAGACAAACATGGGACACAACAAGTGATTTATGCAATATGGCAAGGTAGGTCACAACGCGCGTTTCGACTGGCTAGCCTTCTTCAGGTGGCCATATATTGCACTGAAATATTAAAAGCAATGTGAGTGAGAGTCAAACAATCATACATATTTTACATAAGTGACATTTAACAAACAACATTTCATGAAAAAGTATTAAAAGACTAATTGTCTACAGTCAAGCAATACAGTACATTTCATTGTGAGAGACATATGTGAGACAATTACTTATGTACACTCCTCAGGTATCTGGTTGCTTATTAATAAGCGTTTAAACATCCTATATTCATATCTTTGTACAAATTTTAATTCAAAACAATCCATAGGTTGCCTAAACATTTATTACCTGAAGATTTATACGAGATGTTAATGAATCTGATTCATTTGTATATAACCCTGATGTAAAATCCATAGTACGCATTTTTCAGACTCCGAATGAGGTTAGTATGAGAATGCATTAAATTTTATATTTTACTGTAACATGCATATCCAACCTCATGTCTGGAGAGAGGATTTACCTGGTATACACCATAATTGCGCATGAATGAACCAAGAATGAGGAAAAATGGCACAATAATTTATACTTAGTAAGGTAATATGTGTGACTAACATATAATCATATATATCTCTATCTCGATTGATAGATAGTTATACTCAGATTATTAAATGCGAGAGCAAGATCGGACGCATGATGTTGAGGATACATACTTCCTGTCATAGATATACTATACATGTAACAAGAATAATACAATTTGCTTACCTAAAATAGGTTGCAAGAAAGGCAACACGTCCTTTTAAACTTGAGTTAGAAATGATATCTAATTAAAGGAAAAAATAACAGAAACCATATAAATTAACATCCAATGTGATTCCTTCATTCAGACAAAGGGATATGCATGCAGTAATGGGGTGTACCTTAAAAGTTGGGATTCCTTCCACGTGATATTACATAGTTTAGTGAGGTGTCAGTTCCCTTGTAGATCTTTTCAGAAACTGAAATGTGACAAATATTTAATATAAATTTAGGAATGTCACAGATGTTCAAAAAGGTACTAGATAGGTAAACGGGATAAAATCCGGGTTACCTTAGTAGCGGGCTTTATGTTAATCCCGTATTGTCACTGTTAATAGGGTCGGGTATTCAGCGCGGTCATTGTTAGCAGGGTCGGCTATTCAGCGCAATTTCAAAGGCTCAGAAATAAATGTTCAGATGTATTCCTGAAATAAATAGACGACCACGGCATCACTGCTTATGATAGTGGTAACTCCTAATGGGTGATATTCATAGTGCGAGAGACACATATTAAGCAAAACCGAGAAGAAGGATGTTTAAATATTTGCCTATAGCGAGCATATGCAAGGGAGATACACGACCTATGTGTATCAAAAAGGTCTAACGAAACTATACACGTGACTAAAAATCCACATATCAGAAGTGAAGGTAACTACAATTTACCTAATTAGCTCGTGAGACGATCCACCGAGAGTCAGGGATCAGGGGCAGCTTATTTTTCCTGTTTTCTGCAAAATATGTAACAGATGCGACGGTGAAATTAAAGATGTTAAGATGCCCTTGCTTCCGTAGAAAGTCTATAAGGCATCAAGTCGGTGAGCTTACCGTAACTTTTGATGAATGCGGCTAGCTATGGCTCTCGGTCAAGGTACGTGACGGCGTATCTCCAACCAGGACCTGGAAGGGTGTAACCGACATAAGGTTTTTCGGCGCCATTTATCGAAAAGGCAAATTTACCACGCAGAGCGTATATGGTCATAGAAACAGGACTGAGGATGGATCAAGACGGCACCGGAATAATACGTATATGAACTTAAGATCCGGGCTATAGAAGAAGGACTACAATATATCTGCATTGGGCACAATGAAACGCAAAGAGAATGACTAAGCCGAAAATTCTACAGAGATGATACAGTATTACTTTGCGTCGAGTAAAAAGTAGCTGCATTCGCTCTAATAAAATAATAAAAAAGCCTGTTTATATAGAGACTGATAGAAAATGTGAACATAATCATTTTGTTCGACCACTCATAGCTAACGAAAGTTTGTAAGACCGAATTATTAGTAAATCGAAAGTTTATAGAAAAATGTAGACATAATGATTGTCTACACTTGTAACATAAATATGTGAAGTGGTAACTATGAGGTCACAGTCCAGGATTCTACAGGGAAAGGAATTCACCCAGAAGGATTCTGCAGATGGAATCTCACCCAACAGTATGTATAAGGGATAACCATCATCGGGAATGTGAATAGAATTATATGTCACGATGTGTGACAGTGTACTTGTGATTTCAATCAGTATATACAAATGATGTACACAAGATGGTTCAAGCATTCATGTGCTATTTACAACATATACATTATATACAATATTTGCTATTTACAATGAATGTTTCTAGCATTTGGTATTTTCAATATCACTCAAACCAACTGATTATATAATAAGATGGAGTGGTCTCACAAATTTTCTCAATTGAGACCGTTATTATTAACAGTGTTGAGCGTGTGTGTGTGATAGATCTTTCACCATATCCATACCTGTTTACTTCTAACAGTCGGTAATTTCAATATCGACCAGACAAACTGATTACATAATGGCATCGGCCCACTGGATTTCTGAATTGAGACCGTTATTAACGGTATTGAACATGAATATATGGTAAACTTCCCGCTTTTTCCGTACTGTATTACAGCAGAGCCCTGCTGTAGGTGTGATTTTTTCTAGTATAAACCACTTAACGTCATCAGGAGAGTGGTTGTTTTCCACAAAGTGTGATACCGGTGGTGCGGTAAGTTTTTGGGTGCGTATAGCAGATCTATGTTCTGTTAAGCAGGTGTTCATAGATCTAGAAGTTTCCCCGACATAAGCTTTCTTGCATGGACATAACAAGAGGTAAATCAGGTACTTTGTTTTACAGTTACTTATACCCTTGCTTACCACAGTTATGCCATTATAGGATATTGAATTACCCTCAACGCATTGAGCACATGACTTGCATCCACCACATTTAAAGTTTCCATGAATGGGGCGGGAGTCAAAGATGCCACGTTGTAAGATTGGTTTAGAGGGGGGCATCCTCGACCGTACTACTATGTCCCTGATGTTTTTATTCTTTCTGTATGCAAACATTGGCTTTTGCAATTGATCTAATTGTGTCCTATTTATGTTAAGCAAATACCAGTAGGAACTAATGATTTGCCTAATTTGTTCATTGAGGACAGAATGTCGTGTGACAAAAATCAAATTGTTTTTAGCAGGTTCAGTTTTGTTTGATAGCAGGTGTTGGCGATCAAAGAACCGTGCTCGCTTATATGCGTCCTGAACAACTCGGTGCGGGTAGCCTCGATTTTTGAATTTGGTTTTCATATCTTCACTTCGACGATCGTAATCACTGATTTTAGTGCAATTACGACGTAGCCGTAGAAATTGACCGAATGGAATTGCATTCTTTTGTTTCAATGGATGGAAGCTACTGTGATGTAATATTGTATTTCGAGCTGTGGGCTTGATATAAAGATCCACGTAGAGAGCATTATTTTCATGTTTTAACATGATGTCTAAGAATTCAATTTCTACATTACTGTGATGTGCGGTGAACACCAGATTGTCATCACATAAATTAAGCCATTGTGTGAATTCTGATAAGGTATCTTGGTCACTGTCCCATATAAAGATGATATCATCTATATAGCGTGACCACTGGATCACTGATTCAAAAAACGGGGCTTCTTCTTTGAAGATGAATTGACGTTCAAAGAAGATGACGTAAATATTTGCTATGGTAGGGGCACAAGATGTGCCCATACTGACACCTTTCATCTGTTTATATAGGGAGCCGTTGAAATCAAATATGTTTTCTGTGAGGATAATGGATAGGCAATCAGTGATGAATTTACTATTACAGCTAACTTGGTAGGTCTCAATAAACCAAGTCACTGCAAGTAGGGCTCCTTCACGAGGTATATTTGAGTAAAGGCTTTCCACATCAAGGGTAACTAACCATTGTGTATTTGGATTAAAAGGAATTCCTTCAAAAGTATTGATCACTTGAGAGGTATCCTTAATGTACCCTGGTGTGTCTTGAATGTACGGACGAAGGATCGCATCCAAATATTTAGATATGGGTTCGGTGACAGAGCCAATACTACTCACAATGGGTCTGAGAGGGAGGTTCTCAACATCCTTGTGGACTTTGGGGGTCCCGTAAATGTATGCAAGCTTTGGATTCTCTACATTAAGGTAATCATATTCTTTTTGGCAGAGTATGTTGTTATTAAAAGCTTGGGTTGTCATATTAACATAAATAGGACACAATTAGATCAATTGCAAAAGCCAATGTTTGCATACAGAAAGAATAAAAACATCAGGGACATAGTAGTACGGTCGAGGATGCCCCCCTCTAAACCAATATTACAACGTGGCATCTTTGACTCCCGCCCCATTCATGGAAACTTTAAATGTGGCGGATGCAAGTCATGTGCTCATTCAATATCCTATAATGGCATCCTGGAATGTGACCTCATAGTTACCACTTCACATATTTACGTTACAAGTGTAGACAATCATTATGTCTACATTTTTCTATAAACTTTTGATTTACTAATAATTCGGTCTTATAAACTTTCGTTAGTTATGAGTGGTCGAACAAAATGATTATGTTCACATTTTCTATCAGTCATAAACACGCTTTTTTATTATTTTATTAGAGCGAATGCAGCTACTTTTTACTAGACGCAAAGTAATACTGTATCATCTCTGTAGAATTTTCGGCTTAGTCATTCTCTTTGCATTTCATTGTGCCCAATGCAGATATATTGTAGTCCTTCTTCTATAGCCCGGATCTTAAGTTCATATACGTATTATTCCGGTGCCGTCTTGATCCATCCTCAGTCCTGTTTCTATGACCATACACGCTCTGCGTGGTAAATTTGCCTTGCGATAAATGGTGCCGAAAAACCTTATGTCGGTTACACCCTTCCAGGTCCTGGTTGGAGATACGCCGTCACGTACCTTGACCGAGAGCCATAGCTGGCCGCATTCATCAAAAGTTACGGTAAGCTCACCGACCTGATGGCTTATAGACTTTCTACAGAAGCAAGGGCATCTTAACATCTTTAATTTCACCGTCGCGTCTGTTACATATTTTGCAGAAAACAGGAAAAATAAGCTGCCCCTGACTCTCGGTGGATCGTCTCACGAGCTAATTAGGTAAATTGTAGTTACCTTCACTTCTGATATGTGGATTTTTAGTCACGTGTATAGTTTCGTTAGACCTTTTTGATACACATAGGTCGCGTATCTCCCTTGCATATGCTCGCTATAGGCAAATATTTAAACATCCTTCTTCTTGGTTTTGCTTAATATGTGTCTCTCGCGCTATGAATATCACCCATTAGGAGTTACCACTATCATAAGCAGTGATGCCGTGGTCGTCTATTTATTTCAGGAATACATCTGAACATTTATTTCTGAGCCTTTGAAATTGCGCTGAATAGCCGACCCTGCTAACAATGACCGCGTTGAATACCCGACCCTATTAACAGTGACAATACGGGATTAACATAAAGCCCGCTACTAAGGTAACCCGGATTTTATCCTGTTTACCTATCTAGTACCTTTTTGAACATCTGTGACATTCCTATATTTATATTAAATATTTGTCACGTTTCAGTTTCTGCAAAGATCTACAAGGGAACTGACACCTCACTAAACTATGTAATATCACGTCGAAGGAATCCCAACCTTTAAGGTACACCCCATTACTGCATGCATATCCCTTTGTCTGAATGAAGGAATCACATTGGATGTTAATTTATATGGTTTCTGTTATTTTTTCCTTTAATTAGATATCATTTCTAACTCAAGTTTAAAAGGACGTGTTGCCTTTCTTGCAACCTATTTTAGGTAAGCAAATTGTATTATTCTTGTTACATGTATAGTATATCTATGACAGGAAGTATGTATCCTCAACATCATGCGTCCGATCTTGCTCTCGCATTTAATAATCTGAGTATAACTATCTATCAATCGAGATAGAGATATATATGATTATATGTTAGTCACACACATTACCTTACTAAGTATAAATTATTGTGCCATTTTTCCTCATTCTTGGTTCATTCATGCGCAATTATGGTGTATACCAGGTAAATCCTCTCTGCAGACATGAGGTTGGATATGCATGTTACAGTAAAATATAAAATTTAATACATTCTCATACTAACCTCATTCGGAGTTTGAAAAATGCGTACTATGGATTTTACATCAGGGTTATATACAAATGAATCAGATTCATTAACATCTCATATAAATCTTCAGGTAATAAATGTTTAGGCAACCTATGGATTGTTTTGAATTAAAATTTGTACAAAGATATGAATATAGGATGTTAAACGCTTATTAATAAGCAACCAGATACCTGAGGAGTGTACATAAGTAATTGTCTCACATATGTCTCTTACAATGAAATGTACTGTATTGCTTGACTGTAGACAATTAGTCTTTTAATACTTTTTCATGAAATGTTGTTTGTTAAATGTCACTTATGTAAAATATGTATGATTGTTTGACTCTCACTCACATTGCTTTTAATATTTCAGTGCAATATATGGCCACCTGAAGAAGGCTAGCCAGCCGAAACGCGCGTTGTGACCTACCATGCCATATTGCATAAATCACTTGTTGTGTCCCATGTTTGTCTGCTAATGGTTTTTAATGTCTATGAATTATAAACAATTTCATTCTGAATTATGTTATAAAATGAAAAAAGATATATTTGTACACAAAGAATATTTTCAAAAAAACGAAAAAAAGAATTTTTTTGACTAAATAAAAGTATATAAAATAATGCTTATACATTAGTGGGTGGTGAGTTCATCTGTTAGTATTTATTGGTGTTTATATTGTCTGTGGTTCATTATTTTTGTATTTTCGCTTGACTATAGACCTTTACCAAACTGATAAGTTATAAATTAACCATGTTTAAAACTCAATTAGCAGTAATTAACAAATAAATGTGGAAAAGTGTGACGCAGCAGCTATGATACCTGACTTCGAACAACAGCATTCACAGTTTCATTCCCGGCTCCAGCGGCACATTTGCCCACCACTGTCCCTGTGGGCAACACCTTGCTTAATCTTCCCAACGCCCCCGAGCGCTTGCACAGTTTTCGAGGGTAGCTGTACGCTTTAGAAATGCTGGCATTTTTTTGTAATTTAAAACCATAGAAATGAGAAATATTAACACGTATTTTTTTTCTTCTACTTTGAACAATATTATGCATTTAATTAGAATTATGGTAATTAATAGATGTTTTTAGTCATGAGAATGCAAATGATATGGTTTGCCGGGTAACAGTATTAAGCTCTCCAATGTATGTACATATTAAGGACCTTATACGTGTTAGGATCGAAATCAAACCATTTACAGCTCCAAATTTTTTAACTTTTTCCAACACTTGCACAAGTTAAACAGTTATAACGTGTTAAGTGTAAAACATGACATCTAAATGGGTGGAGTCCCATCTTCCTTCCATAGACTACTTATTAACCAAAAAGTATATAAACCACACCCGTTCTTCGATTAGTTTAGTTTTTGCAAGTTATTTACCCGTGTCCATTTTGTGATGCAGGTTCCCTTTTCTATCTTCGGATTCTTGTTTTGCTGCAACAAAACATATTCCAGAGTTGTAAGTTGTTTGATTATGGCATAGTATATATTTATAATACGTACTTCTTTGTTAATATTTAAACATTTGTATTTAGAAAAAAGTGTTATTTCGTTGTTTTTGCCTTTTTTCCGTAACCAGCAGCTTGTTTTCAGAAACAGACAGAATACAGCCAACATTGCTCCTTTTCTGGCTCCTTTGAGCTCATAGACTGAGACTTTGCATACTATAATATTGACACTGTACTTGACTTCAGAGTAATTGGTGACCCGTCAGCAAGAAGACTAAAGATTTATATGTAACGTCACCAGCTTCTGGTTGTTACTGTGTTTCTCCCTTGAGATCATATACTGTCAATATGTATATTATAATATTAACAGTTATGTTGATCTCAGAGGAGTTCATGCCCGGTCTGCGCGAATAGTAAAGATTTATATGTAATGTCAGCACCTTCTGGTATCTAAGTTTGTTTCCCCCTTGGGATTATATAATGTGAATAGGTATATTTTAATATTCACAGTCAATATGCTCTCAGAGGAGTTTATAACCTTTAGCCACGAAGATGAAAGATTTCGAAGTCCCAGAGAAAAGAAGCTCTGAACATATTCACCACTGAAAAGTATTTCATTATTGATCTTGTTTTGTATTCATAACTTTATTTTCCTTTTCCTTTTTGTGTACTATCAGCGACACTCTCTATATTGTTATAGAGTGTCATGTTGTCACACAACAAGAATTGGAGATTTGTCTGTGCCAGGAGTAAACCATCTGAAACACAGCTTACTGACCTTTATAACTTACTGGATCAGATATTTTTACAGTGAGAATATTTTTCGAAATTGTAATTTAAAAAAAGATACTTTGCATAGATACTTTCTTAGTGAATGCCTTTGATAAACCCTACATTTCTGAATGATATTTAGTCATTTCTATTTTTCTCAGTTGCGGTTCCTATTCACCTTCTTCCTTTAGAATATATTGGACCAGTAGTGTATATTATACTACTATCCTATATATTCTTAAAAGAGTACGTGATTTGTTAGTCGGGCAGTGAGCGACTTCTAAGCACTACGACAGAAGGTTCCTGAATTCTACAGAATAGAAATGGTAAAAAAGGATAAAGCGTACATTTCTATGTAATATAAAGTCATTTGAGTTTAACAGTTTTTTACTTGTTACTGTTCTTCTGACCTGAGATGATGTAGTGCGGGAGCACCTGTTTTATACTTTATCTAAAAGTAACTCATGCTCTCTTATATTATCAAGAATATGGGGCAACACTTTTACAAACTATATCAGAAAAAAGGGAGGGTGTGACCATGCTTAAGTGATATTTTATGAATTGCATTTTTATTTGTCACCCCTTTGATGTATACAGTGTCAGTTTCCGAAGAAAGTTTATATGTAATTGCTTAATAAAAACTGTTTCAAACCTAGACAGAAATTTTTGCTGAGCAACCAAATCTCACTGTCAGAAAAGTAAACTCCACATTATACCTAAATGGTGCTCCTGGGAACTATCCCACCCGCAAACTTAAGAAAACGAAGACCGCAACACACTCTGTTATTTTTCCACGTGATTTGCACATCCCACACCAATTATACATATGGCCCTTAAAATATATAAAAAACAATGTTTACCTTCACAATCCCTATCCACCACCTTGTGACCACTGAACAGAGTTAATATTGTTCCTACCCTCCTTGCTACTACTTTTTTCCCGAACTTTATTGAAGTGCATCACAAAATGGCTGACAACAGCGAACCGTTCCCAGCCAATAATGAGCGAACTGTACTCGAACATTTTAGCCAATAAAATGTCCATGGTGTTCCACAGAGGGGGAGGGAATCGCTGCCGCCACACTTTTACTTTTAATGATTCACAGCCAATGAACATTAATCTTGGGAAGGTCCTGCTTGGAACACGTTACCCAATTAGATATCTCTGATGCTCCGTGGAGGGGGAGGGAATGGCTGGCAACACTCCTACTTTCAATGGTTCACAGCCAATGAACATTAAGCTTCGGAAGGTCCTGCTTGGAACAAATCAGCCAATTAGATGTCCTTGCTACTCTGCGCAGGGGGAGGGAATGGCTGGCAACACTTCTACTTTTAATTGTTCACTGCCAATGAACATTGAGCTCTTTGTTGGAACACTTCAGCCAATTAAACGTTAATTCTGTTCCGTGCACAAGAACAGAACACGCCCTTCCACATAAAAGTGAACACCGCATTATAAGTAAACATTACTGTGCATTATATTAAAGGGAAGCTGCAATACGGCGCATTGGTATTTTCTCGATATGATTTCCAGAGCCTAGTGAAAATTGCCACAATAGCATTGTTTTCCAGATGGAATTTCCAGAGCCTATGCAACCTTACTGCTTGCCGAAATGCGGCGCATTGTTTTCCCGACGGGATTTCCAGAGCCTACACAACATTCAAACTCCCTGCCTCCACACCCTAAAGACTGCTTAAACTAAGACCACAGTGTTTCTACTATACCCTCTTATACATTTTTTCTCTTTTTTGCTCCCTACTCCTTTCAACTGAGTCACAGAACTACGGACCCAATGGCTTGTAGACAGAGAGATGCGAGCTGATGAACTGAATCACAAAATGGCTGCCAACACTTCCTAGTTTCAACTGTTCACAGCCAATCAGCCGCAAGCTCGTGCTTGTAACCCCTCAGCCAAACAGATGTCAGAATTCTCAAATATCGATAGCTGTAAAATGTGATATTTCTCAAAAATGACTGAACGGATTTACACCATTTAAACAAAAGCGTGCTTTCTGGACCAACACCTTTCTCCCTGCCAAATTTGGCGTAATTCAGTTCAGCAGTTTGACCTGTAGCCTGTCTAAAAAAAATTCTCAGCCCCCCCTTGAGCAATCACCCTCAAACTTTCAAGAAAGCAGCTGATCAAAAAAGAAACACATTTTGGAAAATTTCGTAAAGATTCGTCAAACTACGCCAAAGTAATAAGAGATTAGAAGCTCTGTAGCAGGAGTGTGTCTAAATAAACAGTGCTCATGAGAACTGTGATATAGTCAAACTCTAAAAATTCTTAGAAAATTCTTAGAAATAAATTCCAGCAAATCAGCTATCTCTAATCAGGTTAGTAATATATGTGTGGGGGGGTGTGTGGGTTGGTGTCTTTTTATTTAGCCATTAGTGTAACAAATGGCATTACGGGTACTTGAATTTGCTGTTATGTACCGTGTCAGGCTGCCACGAGTTAAACCCTTGATTAAAAAAAATGTGCAAAGTTAAACGTTGCTGCTTCATCAACTGTAGGTACTAACCTCACTCTGAGATACCTGCACCACCAGATTAATTTGCCAAAGTACAAAATTTGAATGGCAGGCCAAGGGTCTGAGGGTTTGATCGGAAGCTAGTGTTAGTGTGAACTCTCCAGCGAGGGGTAGTCAAAAGCAGTTTTAACACATTTTCACCAGCTTCTGCATAGTTACCTTTTTAACCCCACAAAACCTTATTCTGGAGTTGTGCTTTTCCATATAGACACTACTGTATTGCTCTAATAACCAGTGGACCTTGCCAGATACAACTGGATGCATTCACCGAGTATAGCGGGTCCACTTTAAAAAAAAAAATAGAAGGCTATGACTGAGGTAATGGTTTTTATGAAAGAAAGGGGACAGAAGAGTAGGCCTTAGTAGTAGTTAAATGGAATTCCCATAGAAGAGGTAAACGAATATCACTATCTATGCCTTCTTCTCAGATATAATCTTAATTTTACGTTACATATAGAAATGCAGGAAGGGATGGTTAAGGTCATTGCAGGAGCATTATTTAGGATGGCTGTTGCATTGAGTCATAAATCGATCTAAGTGCTTAGAGAGACATATAATGCAAAAATAGCTAGTTCACTGTTGTATTGGTGCAAGCTTTTGCCCGAAAGATATGTAAGAAGAATGCAAACCATTGAAATGAATGTCTGGAAGAAATGATTGGGCCTATCTAGAGGAACTGTAAACAGTTCATTGAAGCTTTAACTGGCTCTAATAAATGTTTTATTTAAGTACAAGCAACAGCTCTTTATTTGCTGGCTGGGTTTTCCTAAAGTGGATGAAGGTTACTTAAAGCAAATTATAAAATCCAACCTGCAGGAGAAGTATGCCGGCAGGTGGGTGCCTAACTTACTGGATATTAAATAATCCCTAGATGTTGCAGCAGGGGAGAAACTCCAAGGGTTTTCTGTTAAACAGCAGTAGCACATTGTGAAGCATCTAGTTAAGGACGGCTCTAGGAGGAGTGATTTAGAAGATGTGTGTAAGAAAGATAACCTGTACCATGTAAAGGATGTAGGGTAAAGGAGGATATTCATTCTTACCTGTGGGAAAGAAAGAGCGCCCATATAAGAGGTAGACATTAAGGGGCAGATTAGGATTGCGGATCTCCCGCATCCTCCGGGCCGGCGGAATCCACTGCCGGCCTGGAGGATGCGGGAAAACCGCCGCGGATGCTGGAAAGACCCACCGCCAAATTAGGATGACTGGTGGGTCTTTGAATCTGTCCGCCGCTTTTCCGCCGCAGTCGCTTTCCGACCGCGACAGAAAAGCATTAACATGGCTGGCGGTGTCTATCAGACACCGCCAGCCATATTATAATGGAGTGCAAAGTATACTTTTCCACGGCAGCTTTTCGGCTGTGGAAAAGCATACGGACCTTCACTTTGGGGGCCCATAGCGAGCCCCCTGGGTAAAGGGGGGTGGGGGGTGCACATGGGGGGTACCACTTTTGCGTGAACAAAGCGTCAGGCACCGTGCGGCGCCTGCCGCTTTGTGCACGCAAATGCTGTGCATGCATTTTTAACATTGTGGCGGGTGCAACTTGAAGCTGATCCCGCCGCAATGTTAAAAATAGAGGATGTGACTGCCACCTTGGCGGTCACATCCTAATCTGCACGTAGGGACTGCCGCTGCCCCTGCGGACGGTCCCTCCTACTCTATGGTGGCGGACGGACTCAGGTCCGTCCGCCATCATAATCGGCCCCTAAGTGTTAGATTGGAACAAGTACCAGCTTTTATACGATGGAAGCTGGTTCGGCAAGCTGGGATGGATAAAGCTATGTGTCCCTATTGTTAAAGGTGACCACTGACCATTTTGCATTTACTTATAATTTGCCCCAGTTTTGCAGCTAGTAGAGGAACATTGTTGCTACCGACCTTCAGATCCGACATACTAAGGGTCTCCTGCAATTAATTTTGGTATGTGAAAATATACCTGTGTGTTATGAAGTAGGGAAATTCTTGGCCGTTGTCTATTACCAGTTAATTAAGAAAAAAGTTTGCTGTATAAGGGATGTGTAATTAGTATATGGAGGTCATTCTATTTTAGTTATATTCCCAATATAATAAAGGGTATTGTGGGAAAAGGTAATTTTTTTAAATAGTACATTCACTTGACACTTTGTTGCACAAAGGAAAAAGCACTTTTTGCACATTCAATCGCGATTATTTTTAGTACAGAAAATGTTTATGTTAGTTTTACCTAAGGGCGAATGGCCTTGAAACGACTGTTGAATTATAATTCCTCTTCTATTACCGTTTAAGAATTTTTTATTATAAGAAATTGCTCTTTTCACTTGGTGAATCATTTATCTAATGTGTATTTTGATTACTTGCCCAAGAGATAAAAATGCTCGCATCCATTAACCTATTGCTTCAGTTTGTACCCAAGTGGATTGTATTTTGCAAAAAGATAATGTTAACCCTGTGTGGAAATAAGTTGAAAGGAAGATTCCTGTTGTACAGGGTTAAGACTTGTTGTTTTATTTTAAAACTGTGAGATGTTAATGTTAATGTTTTTAGGCATTGAAGGGCAACAGGTAAAACAAATATTTGTTGATTTTTAATGATTGTATGTGGGCAGGTAAAATATATTAGTAACAAAACTAATTTTTATTGTAAAAGTATATTTTCTAAATGTTATTTGTGCTTTCTGTATTACATGTGTATATAAATTGTTTGTAATGCCTTCTTAGGCATGATATAAAATGATTAACAAACTGAAAAAGTGGATGTTGCCATTGCTAGTTCACACCTCACAATTCAACGCCAAACCACATAATTCAACCCACCAACACACTTACACACCACACCTTATGCATCCAAACCACACCACAGAATTTCACATCTTGCCTTAAAATTCAACAGCACACCACATAATTAAACTCCACTGCATGCCACTCCACAACACAAAATACCATTCTGCATAATTACAATTCATAACACACAATCCCACTCCACATATTTCCGGTACAATCAATAGCCCAAGATTACTATCCATATAATTCCACTGCACACCATGCCACGTAATAATCCACTATACAAATCTACCCCACACCACACAATTCCATGCTAAACTATTCCACAGCTGTCAATTCCAATCCAACCCACATAATTCAACCACACAACACATACATACACTCAATAACACATAGGTAAAAGGCATTGTCATGTACTACAACAATAGATCTAACTCAAGAAAATGTGAGACCTATTGCATTTCCAATGGTTGTTGTATTTGGTTGTCAACACGTGTTAGGAGCCGAAGTTCCCGCACACACCGTTGTTATTAAGTGTGCAACCTGGACCTTCCCGCTCACACGTTAGGCCAAGATAGGACACCGTCCGAGACAGCCGTGCTCACCCCCTTAGCAGCTTGACACAAGCAGCCAGGCTTATCTCCAAGGCACGAGTGTTCAGTATGTGCAACCACGCCACAGCAACCCAATGATGTCACCACCAATGGACTCCACACAAATTTGTATAAAACAAGTATACTTCATATAAAAAGATATATGAAATGACCACATGATACAACTTCCACACAATTACAAAGGGTAATATTGTTCCCGGTGGGTTGGGTGATTCTAATCCCCAACCACTGCTTCTAACCAACAATTACGCTGACTTTTAACTGTTCTCAACAGGTTAGGTACGTCGTATCACTGGATTCACACATGTTGCAAAATACAAGGAATATTGCACTACTTAACAATGGGTTTCTGTTCCGTGCCACTGTGAAACAATGCAATGCGTAGTAGCGTCAATATCCTGTACTGAGTTCACACAAGATAATGCAACTCGGTTTGCTACCAGCATGCCATGTTCAAGGAAGGAATACAGCAATGTGTATTGCTGCAATTACGTACAGTGCGATAGGAAAACAATGCAATGCGTATCAACACCAGCATGCCCTGTGCAAGGAAGGAATAAGGTAATGCCTCACAGTGCAATTCAGTACAGTGCAGTAAACGATCAATGCCGTGCGCTACACTATGATCCTGTACCTGCAAAAGCAACATAACATAGTGCGTAACGCACTAACCCCCTGAGTTCGTTAAGCACCTCTAGCGTCAGACTTTGTTCAATAGTTCCATAGTTCATTAGCAGCAAATATGCAAAGTGTTATACAACTGTCTTTAGAAGTGTTCGACCGGTTGCCCCCAATATGGATCAAGGATGACACCCATGTTCCACTCTGGGCCCGGGCCCATGTACTGCCCCGTCCGGGAACAGCACAGACCGAAATCTGGGCCAGAGCAACAGGCACAAACAGCTGCCAGCAGGGAGAGGCCTAAAGAGTGTCTCTCCGGGCCTGCACCTGCCCCAGGCGATGATCCACTTTACCTTGGTGGGGTCAAATCCCCACTGTCCTCTCCTGCTGCAGTGGCTTGGCCTCACTCCAGAACCTTGTCGCCACATGCAAGGCGCACTCCGGCCGGTAGTTCAGCTCCTGCGGGGCTGCTGGCCCGGGCCGCCAACGTTCAGCACAAACTTCTTCCATGAAGTCTTCCACCCGACGCTGGTGCTACTTCAGGTTTCCTTTGAGGGCCTGATCACTTGGCCCTCCTCTCCAGGGCTGTTAGGATTCCTTCGCTCCCTGGTGCTCACCGTTCCCCCGTACGCCTCACCAGCACCTCCGGTGGTACCTTCGACACGCATGCCCCGGTGCGACCGTCTCCTGGTGCACCTGGCCTTCCGGAGCTCTCCACTAATGCCTGGATTGTACCACGACACACACATGGCGTGTCTGAGTCTCGCCTCTCCACCACACACCGATCCGTGTGTTGGAGATTCACTCCTTCTCAGTGCCCACGATGTCCCAGCACTCTCCACTAGTGCCTGGACTGCACTGCAACACGCACCCTCTGCGTGTCCCGAATCTCTGCTCTCTTCCACGATGCCTACAATGCACAGGCGCTCCAACACCTGTAGCCGCACCAAGACACGGACCCTGCGCATCAGAGTCTTGATTCGTTCCGGGTGCCCGCGATCACCTTAGGCACCTCTTCGGAGGTTTCAGCTACCACAACACGGTCCCACCACTGTGCCACTGGGGACTTCCTGGAAACTTTTATGTTCCTGTGTTTCCGAACAGGGAGCCAGCTCACCCCGGGTCCTTGGGGTACAGGACATAGCACACAGCAAAGTCCTGCTCAGGAAGAAGGGGGGGCACGACCTACTGTAGCGCCCCTTCAGTCTCTCCTTGGTCAAGAGTTATAAACTGACCACAAGCCCCCGATCATGAAGCAAGGGTCAAGCGTCTCCCACAGCCTATTCAGCAACTCTTCCTGAGGCAGAGGTTTACTTTCGGATCGTGGACAGGTCAAAGCCACCAGACACTTGACCAGTCCACAGCGTCTTCAAAGCGCTGCCAGAACTACTCTGAAAGATACCGAGACCGTTCTCAATGACATTGTCCACATGACAAAACATAACCCAAGTCTTGGGGCTTCAGTTCTTCCAGTTAAACCCATCATCTTCTTTGAAGTTTCCTCATGCACAGGGGTCCCTGACCACTCCCTAAATCAGTCTTGTGGACCTCCCCCTCAGTGTCACCATCCTCTCTTTGATACTGGGGGCTTGGATCTTTAATCACTCAAAGGGAGATGGGTATATTGTTTTATGGATCTGAACCAGGCCTCTTCACCGCGCAAAGCCTCTCCTTCGCCCCACTCCAGGTGCAGGCAGCCTGGCGCCGTCTCCACCCCTCCCCTGGAGCACGACCTCCCTCAACCTTTCTCACCTCTCCAAGATCCAGGCAGGCAATTTACATTCTGCTGAGACACGCAAATAGGTCTAAAGCACAAACTCTGCCATTTTCTCAAACAGCACTTTCTGGACACACAGAGACTAAACCATCTACCCAAAATGATACGTTATGACGCTGCAAGTTTAGACAAACCAAACTTCATTCTTCCATCTCCAAGGAAACTAGGCTAACAATACTACACCCAGCTTCCCCCATTCTGTCCTATGGGCAGGATTGCCTTTCACCAGGGGAAAATAAATGGAGCATTTTCCACTGTCAGTACCTGACACCCACACTGGCACAGGTCCTGCCTTTTACCTACACTGCACCCTGCCTAGGGGTTACCCAGGACGCCCTACAGGGGTGCCCCATGTGTATGCAAAAGGTAAAGTAATGTCTGACAAGTGGTAGAACTTGTCAGGACAGCATGCTAATTTAGCATAATGTGAGCAGGCCCTGCGCTGAAGGCCTTTGTTCCCTATCTGCGCATTTCCTTAGTACTATCTCTGGCACACACAGTGCACATCACTTAGGGATCTTGATAGTACTGCAAAAATACCAATTGGAGACAACCAAACAACTCTACAATTTATACTGGGAACATCTGTACTTGCACACTGATTAGCATTGGCAACTACCTACAGCATCTACTTTGCAGCTCTCTGTAAGGAAAACGGTCTGGGGAAAGCAAAAAGTTTAAGTTAACTTTAACCAACAAGGCCAAGTCTCACAACATGTCTAATGTTTCTCTGCATTTATAGTTTCTTTGCGTTCACCTGCTTCGATTCACAGCGTTCTCTTGTTCCTGGCTGTCGCTGCTCGCAGGACTTTCTGTACTTGGTTGTCACTGCCATTAGCGTTTCTTGAAGTTAGAAATGTCTATGCTTTTACTGCTTTCTTGCACTTGGCTGGCACAGCCTCTAGCGCTTTTCTATACCTGTTAATAACTTCTGTTAGCTTTATAGTACTGTATGAATGATGATTCAGAGTCACGTTTTATTATAGTACCTCCTGTCCCAACTTTCAGCAAATTTCTAGCCAACAACAAACACGGGGCATATTACCAAGGGGGCAATAGGCAATTATTGCCGCATCTGACACCTGTGAGGGCACCCTCGGCGCTGGACTGCTGATTGCCAGTGCTGTCCTCACCGGCCACGGTTGATGTTGTACCCCCCACTGTGTCTCCTGCTGATGACTCCATTTCTATTAGTGTGGCAACTACATGCCTCTTGCTTTTTTGGACTGCAGGTATTGTGACAGCCGGTGACGCAAGCAGTTCAGGTGAGGACAGGAGTAGAGGCGAGCCAAAACGCTCTGGCGAGGCCTGCAGCTGTGGTGATGCTGGAAGGTCTTGGCAGGCTGGCTGTGCTGGTGGTGCACCAGAGGCTGGCTGTGCTGGTGGTGGTGCATCAGTTTCATGGATGGTATTCCCTGCACTTGTACACGCCTCCTGTGTGTCTTCCCTCTGTGGTACACTGCCTTCCTTCTCCTTAGTACGCCTGCGAGATGTCTCACCTGTGGACAGAAATTCGTACATTAGCTCTGTGGTCCTGCATCCCTGCTTATACAATTAAATTGTGATCTCTGAAACAATGTTGCTATTGGCTCAGCTTGCTTATCACTGATGTGTGTTGCATGCCTTGTTGTTTGGTGTGCTGCCTGACATGGTAGATCTTTCATTGACCACATCTCCAATAATGCATTGGTGGTGTATGTTGTTACCTGTACTGGAGTAGGGTTAACACTACCACATAGGGGAAGGGGATGGGATGGGGGTGATGGCTGTGCATGCTCCTTACCTTTTCTGGTGGCAGCTCGGGCTGAGCTATCTGCATCTCCAAGTCCACAGACGCTGCGTGGTTCGATGTTGGACTCCACCAGCTCCTCCAGCTCAGTCAGGGCAGGTGCCCTGTTCTTCCCTCCTCCAGTCACGTTTGCCTGTTGGTGGAGCTCAGCCATCTTGTGCTTTTGTCAAGCTCGGGAGGTCGCACCACCTCTTCTTCAGGTCATAAATCTCCTGTGTGGTTACCCCAATGGCATTTACTTTTATCTGTATTGCCAGCCAAATCTTCCTTTTGGCAGATTCTGCCACCATCAGGATCTGCTTCCCAAACAATTTATTGTGCTCCTTTACAACCTCCTCCGCCTGGACCTGCAGCTCCATGGTGCTGAATTTGATATTCTTCTTCCTCTCTGTAACTTCACTCTCTGTGTCCTTGCTTGCCATTTTTTCACTTTCCCAGGAGTAAAGTTTTCCAGTGGCTCACGGGCTCTGCTCTGCTCTCACAGTCTCTCCAACAGCTTCAGATTGCTTGCACCTGCCTGGGTGTGGCCACTTCCTGGTTGGGAGGAGGGGTGGTTGCACCTTATTGGCTGAATCCTGTTTTTTTCTGGTTTGAATTAGCCGATTCGGTATTTACCGATTCGGTATTTACCGATCGGTTTTGGGGATTCGGTATTAATTTAACGAATTATTCCGATTCTGTACATTTTACTGAATTATTACCTACATCCCATATACCGATTTCTTAATACCGATTCGGTAAAATTCGGTAACTTTCGGTATTTAAGAAACGGTATTAGGGATTTACCTACATATGGCCATTAGTTTCTTAACTAATTCTTTGTCTGGTAAACCCTTTCCATTTAATGTATTCATATTCCAGAAAAACTTCATTTCACACACATATATTAGATACACATTTATATAATTCTTCAGTTAAGAAACGTTCCCAGGCATCTCGTCCTTGGCAGCCGGTCAATGATACGGTCACCAGGTCATTCCAAAACTTTCAGTTCGCAGACTCAACTTGTGTTACGTTTCAATTACCATCTTTTCTTTTGGCTTAGCACATCAGGCCCAAACGCACACTATTAATAAAGAAATCATAAACAGATGTTGTTATTTTCTCAAATATGTTATTTTCACTGTTCACCACCCTCTTCTACTCTATCCCATGTTATTTTCTTCTTTGTTAAGCAAACGCATTAGCAGCGACAACTCTTTTTAAATCCAGGCAAGCATATGCCAGGCATGCTGTACCTCGAGACCTACAGTTAGTGACTCCTTGTGCATGCGTGAAGGTTTCCCTCTCACATGGGTTAATCACATGGTTATTACGCTGTATTAGTTTGCGCAAGCGCAGGACGATTTTTGGTTTCAAGTAATTTTTCAGTTATGCAGCAAATTATTCTTTGTTACTAAAGAAAGCAAAAACCTTTTTCCCCATATATGAATGTTGTGTGTATGTTAATTTTCTTATCTCTTCTATTTTTATTTGTTAGTAGCTTGTTAACGAGGGGCTGATTCGAGCAAGTTTCTTTTCTTCGAATTCTTGCTCCATCAATCCCCCCTCTGGTGGCATTTTAGAGCCATCATAAAATACCCATCATTACCAATTGTCAAGTTTAACGTTAAATCTTAGTGTCTACGTTAGTTTTTACACATTCTTTGTTCTTCTCCTTTATGTTAATTTCTTTAATTTTACCATACAAATTGTCTTTCATTTGCTCTAATTCTATCTCCCCCATTTTCGCTTTCTTCCCATTCTTTTGTTCTTTATTTCAATTACTGACCCTTTTCTCATTTTTCCCTTATAACATTTATAGGTCATTACTATCATTTATAACATCACTAGTGCTACTGAAATCATAGGGATTAATATCTTTCCTAATAAACTACTTCCAAGTTATCTATTTTTAAAATACGTGTTCTAAAATGTTCCCATGCACAGTCAAACTCTATTTGGGTCAAATTATTATGAATCTTCATAATATTCATGATATATCCCTCAATAATTTAAATTTTATCTGGGATACATGTACAGCAATGTTTACCTTTCAACATGCCACAGAGTACGCCCTCCTTTGCGAAAAGAATAACAAGGGGAAGTCTATTTTGCAAAACCACAGATCTGATCACAACCATTTCAGTATTGATCATTAAGAATCCTCCAGCAGTTTTGGTTGATAAGCAATCAACTACAGTGGACAATAGACATATTTTATGAGAATTTAGTCTAACTCCAACTGACGGTATCAATGCATCAAATATATCGCCTATAATTTCTGAAAAACTCACTCTTCTATTTCTTGTTAGTCTTTTACATATATCATTCATTTTTATTGTTCTTAGTAATATGATATACCTTCAGAAATACAATGGCAATGTAATAACCGCCATGCCATTGTGCAGGTAATCTATAATAGGCAGTTTTATTGCACATATAATAGATTCCGGGAAATACGGGATCACTTCCTCCTTTTAGTCCCCATCCCACCCATTATTAGGAAGGTATGTTCACAATTGCTGGTACCAATGAATATACTATTATAATCAGTCTTTAATCTATGTAGACATAATTTCCCCAGTTTTGACAAATTCAGGGACATCGCAGCACAAGCCTCATCTTTCTTATAATCCCCTTCCAAAGCAGCCCATTCAGGTATATGGGACCTCTGCTCATCCCCTTTCTTTTGGAAATCCTGCCTTTTTTCTTCTACTAAATTTGGAAAATCTTTTTTTCATCACGCAAAAGGCGTGTTAGAATATTTCTATGTGCATGTGTTATGTCCATGGGATTTGTAGTTCTCCCATAAACTCTGCATTTCTAGCACTATGTACTGGATTCATATTTCTTATAGTAGGAATTTCTGAAAAGACTAAATCCATGTTACTATAGAAATATTGCAATTTACCAGTAACATAAAACAAACTAGTTACCACACTACAAGTCACACCATAAGTTAATGGAAGATGGTGATAGGTCACACCCTCCGAGACAGATGTAGGTAGTGTAATGCAAACATAACAATCACTCACATCCATTGTTTCCACATAACGAAAAAGAAGTTTAGTGAATACATTTAATGACGAATCACTATTTGATTTATCATGATAATACATGCTTTTATCTACTTGTGTTAATTCAGTTGTAGTAGCTCTCTTAGTAACCATAATTACCCTCACACTTACATTTGTGTCATTGTGTCATTCTGATTATTAGTTACCATTAAGACAGCTATCAAAAAAGTTAATAACAACCACATCAATATTAATATTGTAATACTACATAGACAACATTTAACACATTTCCGGTTCAAGTTAGATTTGGATGTTCAGTCACTTATACTACTGCCATTTTTAAGTTCTAAAATTAATTCAAAATTTAGTTTCATTCTAAAAATAAAATATGTAAAATCTTTGTGTGATCCCACACTTCCTAGGCTTTCGGCTTCCGGTTAGTCCTTTTCCCTCTTGATCTTTTCTCCTTTTGATAACTTCTCAATGAATCCACTCTTTGTACAAAAGTCTTTTCTTTAAGGTGGCCTCAGATCCCTTTGATCAGATCCTTTAACTTCATTATTCTCTGGTTCATCTGTTAGATCAAGATTTTCAAAGTCTTCCAATTAAATGTAGATCGACTCTGGAGATTTATATTTTCTATTCAGTACCCTTGCTCTTTTTGACAATTTAATGATCTTCTTCTTGTTTGTTCTTGTTCGGCCTGACTTGATATCTCATTTACTTGCTCAAGTTCTTTCCCTGTTTTTCTTCTTCGGATGTATCTCAGTCTTTTCACTCCACTTGGCCAATGATCTCCCTTTCCAACTCTTTTTGTCTCTGTTGCCTTTTCACTGTCTTCACCTATTTCAAGTGTCCTTTTATTTTCTATTTCTCTTTATTGGGTTTGTTCTGAATTACTACCTCTTCTTCTTCTGTTGTTTGTTTTTGTTCCTGACTTTCTAATCTCCTCTTTTCATCTTCTGAATGCCTCTGATATAAATTTTCTTCAGCTGATTCTTTCTCTTTCCGTAACTGAGTTTGGTTTGAACCTTTGGCAATAGACTTCCCTTCTTCTTCTTCCCCCTGAATTTGATCTAGGTTTTTTACAATTATCTCTTCTTCTATTGCTGGCTGGGCTGTATCTGGGATTTCTACAATGGATTCTTCTGGATATTTCTTACTTCGTTCTAGTCTTTCAATCTTAAGCTCTTCTCTGGTTTTCACTGCAATTTCTTCAGTCCCAGTATCTGGTGCCTACTGTACTTGACTTGTGAATGGTTGTCCGTCATCAATAAGTTCTTCAGAGTATGGTTCAATGATTTCTTCGACTTCACAACTCTCAGCTTCTGGTTCTTTTCTTTGCTCTAGAAGTTGCTTCTTTAGTCGATCAAGTGGACTTGGGACTTTTTGCGTATGACTTGCATGGATCCAATTTTGAACTCCAGTACACTTCCCTGCCGTTATCGTGACCAATATGATTTGATGATGTCCTTTCCACCTGGGTTCTAAACACAACTTCCTCGTATGCTTCTTTATCACAACCCAGTCTCCAGGACACAAATTATGAGCTTGATTTGGCTGTGTTGCGTTTGGATCTTCTCCAACCTGGTGAGACACAAAACATACCAGATCAGTTAGCCCTTTGCAATAGTCCAATATTAAATCATCAGTTATATTCATCAATTTGTTTCCCGGTATAAATGTTTGTCTCATTGCTCTTCCCATGAGGATTTCGATTGGACTGAATCCTGTTTGTTGATCAGGAATACTTCTAATGCTCATCAATACAATAGACAAAGCTTCAGGCCATGTCAGTGAAATGGATAAACACACTTTTCCTAACCTGGATTTTATTGTTCCATTTAGCTGCTCAATTATATGAGAAGCTTCTGGTCAGTAGGCACAATGCAATTTCTGTTCAATTTTGAAAGCTTCACAAATTAGTGTAAGTATCTCACTATTTAAATGAGGTCCTATATCTGTTTCCAAAGTGACTGGAAATCCAAATCTCGGGATAAGCACTCTTAACAGTAATTTAGGAACTGTGAGGCTGTTGTTCCTTCTTGTGGGATAGACTTCTACCCATCAAGAAGATAGACAAACAATGACCAGGACATAGTTCAAATCGTTGCACGTTGGCAACTGTATGAAATCTAGTTGCAATCTTGTGAACGGTCCCTCTGCCTTTCCAATTTTTCCCCAACTAACCACTCTTTTCCTTCCTGGGTTTTGCAGTTGGCAGGTCGGGCATCTTTGGCAGAGGCTCTCTGCAACAATCCTGAACTTGGAATTGAACCACATCTGTCTGAATTGTCTGATCATGGCACCCCTCCCGACATACGTAATTCCATGATATACCATAGCCATTTGTAACAGCAAGCTATCTGGCAATATCGGACTACCATCTGCACACACCCACACTTCATTGTCTTCCCTTCTTGTACAACCTGTTTTGATCCACCGTTCCTTTTCTTCTATGTCTGTTTCATCCTGTAATTGCCTAACCTCATCCCATGTTTCAAAAGCAGAGGAAAAAAAACATTTGTTGGCAATTGGTAGCTTCCTTTTTCATCCCTCTGTTCAAAGACATTGTATTTCTTGCTCAAAATTGTGCCACTTGGTCTTCGTATTGATTACCCAACGTCACATAATCATTTTCTGACTTATGTGTGGCACATTTGACCACTGCAATTTCTTTTGGCACTAGTAATGCTTTCACTAGTTATTTAACATCTTTCCCATTTCTTATTGAAGATCCTTAGGTCAGATATTCCATTTGTAGCCACAATTGTCCAACATCACGCACAACACTGAAAGCATATTGACTGTCCGTAAACATGGTTACTCTCAATTTTTTCCCAAATTTGCAAGCCCTCGTCAATGCAAACAACTCAGATATTTGGCCAGATTTGACTCCTTTTAGACAGGTAGCTTCCATGATACCTGACACAGTACATAAGGCATAGCCAGACATCAGTTCTCCATTCTTCCTTCTCAAACATGACCCATCAACAAACAGTACAACATCTGATTCTTCCAGTGGGACATTCAAGAGATCTAGCCTTGGCTTTGTACTTTTCCTGAGGCAGAGGTTTACTTTCGGATCGTGGACAGGTCAAAGCCACCAGACACTTGACCAGTCCATATCGTCTTCAAATCACTGCCAGAACTTCTCTGAATGATACAGAGACCGTTCTCAATGACATTGTCCACATGACAAAACATAACCCAAGTCTTGGGGTTTCAGTTCTTCGAGTTAAACCCCTCATCTTCCTGTAAGTTTCCTCATGCTCAGGGGTCCCCGACCTCTCCCTAAATCAGTCTTGCAGACCTCCCCCCCAGTGTCACCATCCACTCTTTGATACTGGGGGCTTGGATCTTTAATCACTCAAAGGGAGATGGGTCTATTGTTTTATGGCTCTGAACCAGGCCGCTTCACCTCGCAAAGCCTCTCGATCGCCCCACTCCAGGTGCAGGCCGTCTCCAACCCTCCCCTGGAGCACGACCTCCCTCAACCTTTCTCACCTCTCGAAAATCCAGGCAGGCAATTTACATTCTGCTGAGACACGCAAATAGGTCTAAAAGCACAAACTCTGCCATTTTCTCAAACAGCACCTTCTGGACACACAGTGACAAAACCATCTACCCAAAATGATACGTTATGACGCTGCAAGTTCAGACAAATCAAACTTCATTCTTCCATCTCCAAGAAAAATAGGCTAACAATACTACACCCAGATTCCCCCATTCTATCCTATGGGCAGGATTGCCTTTCACCAGGAAAAATGAAATGGAGCATTTTCCACTGTCAGGGCCTGACACCCACACTGGCACAGATCCTGCCTTTTACCTATGCTGCACCCTGCCTAGGGGTTACCCAGGACGCCATACAGGGATGCCTCATGTGTATGCAAAAGGTAAAGTAATGTCTCTCAAGTCGTAGAACTTGTCAGGACAACATGCTAATTTAGCATAATATGTGCAGGCCCTGCGCTGAAGGCCTTTGTTCCCTATCTGCGCATTTCCTTAGTACTATCTCTGGCACACACAGAGCACATCACTTGGGGATCTTGATAGTACTGCAAAAATACCAATTGGAGACAACAAAACAACTGTACAATTTATACTGGGAACATCTGTACTTGCACACTGATTAGCATTGGCAACTACCTACAGCATCTACTTTGCAGCTCTCTGTAAGGAAAACGGTCTGGGGGAAAGCAAAAAGTTTAAGTTAACTTTAACCAACAAGGCCAAGTCTAACAACACGTCTAATGTTTCTCTGCATTTATAGTTTCTTTGCGTTCACCTGCTTCTATTCACAGCGTTCTCTTGTTCCTGGCTGTCGCTGCTCGCAGGACTTTCTGTACTTGGTTGTCACTGCCATTAGCGTTTCTTGAAGTTAGAAATGTCTATGCTTTTACTGCTTTCTTGCACTTGGCTGGCACAGCCTCTAGCGCTTTTCTATACCTGTTAATCACTTCTGTTAGCTTCATAGTACTGTATGAATGATGATTCAGAGTCACGTTTTATTATAGTACCTCCTGTCCTAACTTTCAGCAAATTTCTAGCCAACAACAAACACTGCGGCATATTACCAAGGGGGCAATAGGCAATTATTGCCGCATCTGACACCTGTGAGGGCACCCTCGGCGCTGGACTGCTGATTGCCTGTGCTGTCCTCACTGGCCACGGTTGATGTTTTACCCCCCACCGTGTCTCCTGCTGATGACTCCATTTCTATTAGTGTGGCAACTACATGCCTCTTGTTTTTTTGGCCTGCAGGTATTGTGACAGTCGGTGACGCAAGCAGTTCAGGTGAGGACAGGAGTAGAGGCGAGCCAAAACGCTCTGGCGAGGCTTGCAGCTATGGTGATGCTGGAAGGTCTTGGCAGGCTGGCTGTGCTGGTGGTGCACCAGAGGCTGGGTGTGCTGGTGGTGGTGCATCAGTTTCATGGATGGTATTTCCTGCACTTGTACACACCTCCTGTGTGTCTTCCCTCTGTGGTACACTGCCTTCCTTCTCCTTGGTACGCCTGCGAGATGTCTCACCTGTGGACAGAAATTCGTACATTAGCTCTGTGGTCCTGCATCCCTGCTTATACAATTAAATTGTGATCTCTGAAACAATGTTGCTATTGGCTCAGCTTGCTTATCACTGATGTGTGTTGCATGCCTTGTTGTTTGGTGTGCTGCCTGACATGGTAGATCTTTCATTGACCACATCTCCAATAATGCATTGGTGGTGTATGTTGTTACCTGTACTGGAGTAGGGTTAACACTACCACATAGGGGAAAGGGATGGGATGGGGGTGATGGCTGTGCATGCTCCTTACCTTTTCTGGTGGCAGCTCGGGCTGAGCTGTCTGCATCTCCAAGTCCACAGACGCTGCGTGGTTCGATGTTGGACTCCACCAGCTCCTCCAGCTCAGTCAGGGCAGGTGCCCTGTTCTTCCCTCCTCCAGTCAGGTTTGCCTGTTTGTGGAGCTCAGCCATCTTGTGCTTTTGTCAAGCTCGGGAGGTCGCACCACCTTTTCTTCAGGTCATAAATCTCCTGTGTGGTTACCCCAATGGCATTTACTTTTGACTGTATTGCCAGCCAAATCTTCCTTTCGGCTGATTCTGCCACCATCAGGGACTGCTTCCCAAACAATTTATTGTGCTCCTTTACACCCTCCTCCGCCAGGACCTGCAGCTCCATGGTGCTGAATTTGATCTTCTTCTTCCTCTCTGTAACTTCACTCTCTGTGTCCTTGCTTGCCATTTTTTCACTTTCCCAGGAGTAAAGTTTTCCAGTGGCTCACGGGCTCTGCTCTGCTCTCACAGTCTCTCCAACAGCTTCAGATTGCTTGCACCTGCCTGGGTGTGGCCACTTCCTGGTTGGGAGGAGGGGTGGTTGCAACTTATTGGCTGAATCCTGTTTTTTTCTGGTTTGAATTAGCCGATTCGGTATTTACCGATTCGGTATTTACCGATCGGTTTTGGAGATTCGGTATTAATTTAACGAATTATTCCGATTCTGTACATTTTACTGAATTATTACCTACATCCCATATACCGATTTCTTAATACCGATTCGGTAAAATTCGGTAACTTTTGGTATTTAAGAAACGGTATTAGGGATTTACCTACATATGGCCATTAGTTTCTTAACTAATTCTTTGTCTGGTAAACCCTTTCCATTTAATGTATTCATATTCCAGAAAAACTTCATTTCACACACATATATTAGATACAAATTTATATAATTCTTCAGTTAAGAAACGTTCCCAGGCATCTCGTCCTTGGCAGCCGGTCAATGATACGGTCACTAGGTCATTCCAAAACTTTCAGTTCGCAGACTCAACTTGTGTTACGTTTCAATTACCATCTTTTCTTTTGGCTTAGCACATCAGGCCCAAACGCACACTATTAATAAAGAAATCATAAACAGATGTTGTTATTTTCTCAAATATGTTATTTTCACTGTTCACCACCCTCTTCTACTCTATCCCATGTTATTTTCTTCTTTGTTAAGCAAACGCATTAGCAGCGACAACTCTTTTTAAATCGAGGCAAGCATATGCCAGGCATGCTGTACCTCGAGACCTACAGTTAGTGACTCCTTGTGCATGCGTGAAGGTTTCCCTCTCACATGGGTTAATCACATAGTTATTACGCTGTATTAGTTTGCGCAAGCGCAGGACGATTTTTGGTTTCAAGTAATTTTTCAGTTATGCAGCAAATTATTCTTTGTTACTAAAGAAAGCAAAAACCTTTTTCCCCATGTAGGAATGTTGTGTGTATGTTAATTTTCTTATCTCTTCTATTTCTATTTGTTAGTAGCTTGTTAACGAGGGGCTGATTCGAGCAAGTTTCTTTTCTTCGAATTCTTGCTCCATCAATCCCCCCTCTGGTGGCATTTTAGAGCCATCATAAAATACCCATCATTACCAATTGTCAAGTTAAACGTTAAATCTTAGTGTCTACGTTAGTTTTTACACATTCTTTGTTCTTCTCCTTTATGTTAATTTCTTTAATTTTACCATACAAATTGTCTTTCATTTGCTCTAATTCTATCTCCCCCATTTTCGCTTTCTTCCAATTCTTTTGTTTTTTTTTTTCAATTACTGACCCTTTTCTCATTTTTCCCTTATAACATTTATAGGTCATTGCTATCATTTATAACATCACTAGTGCTACTGAAATCATAGGGATTAATATCTTTCCTAATAAACTACTTCCAAGTTATCTATTTTTAAAATACGTGTTCTAAAATGTTCCCATGCACAGTCAAACTCTATTTGGGTCAAAATATTATGAATCTTCATAATATTCATGATATATCCCTCAATAACTTTAATTTTATCTGGGTTACATGTACAGCAATGTTTACCTTTCAACATGCCACAGAGTACGCCCTCCTTTGCCAAAAGAATAACAAGGGGAAGTCTATTTTGCAAAACCATAGATCTGATCACAACCATTTCAGTATTGATCATTAAGAATCCTCCAGCAGTTTTGGTTGATAAGCAATCAACTACAGTGGACAATAGACATATTTTATGAGAATTTAGTCTAACTCCAACTGACAGTATCAATGCATCAAATATATCGCCTATAATTTCTGAAAAACTCGCTCTTCTATTTCTTGTTAGTCTTTTACATATATCATTCATTTTTATTGTTCTTAGTAATATGATATACCTTCAGAAATACAATGGCAATGTAATAACCGCCATGCCATTGTGCAGGTAATCTATAATAGGCATTTTTATTGCACATATAATAGATTCCGGGAAATACGGGATCACTTCCTCCTTTTAGTCCCCATCCCACCCATTATTAGGAAGGTATGTTCACAATTGCTGGTACCAATGAATATACTATTATATTCAGTCTTTAATCTATGTAGACAGAATTTCCCCAGTTTTGACAAATTCAGGGACATTGCAGCACAAGCCTCATCTTTCTTATAATCCCCTTCCAAAGCAGCCCATTCAGTAATATGGGACCTCTGATCATCCCCTTTCTTTTGGAAATCCTGCCTTTTTTCTTCTACTAAATTTGGAAAATCTTTTTTCATCACGCAGAATATTTCTATGTGCATGTGTTATGTCCATGGGATTTGTAGTTCTCCCATAAACTCTGCATTTCTAGCACTATGTACTGGATTCATATTTCTTATAGTAGGAATTTCTGAAAAGACTAAATCCATGTTACTATAGAAATATTGCAATTTACCAGTAACATAAAACAAACTAGTTACCACACTACAAGTGACACCATAAGTTAATGGAAGATGGTGATAGGTCACACCCTCCGAGACAGATGTAGGTAGTGTCATGCAAACATAACAATCACTCACATCCATTGTTTCCACATAACGAGAAAGAAGTTTAGTGAATACATTTAATGACGAATCACTATTTGATTTATCATGATAATACATGCTTTCATCTACTTGTGTTAATTCAGTAGTAGTAGCTCTCTTAGTAACCATACTTACCCTCACACTTACATTTGTGTCATTGTGTCATTCTGATTATTAGTTACCATTAAGACAACTATCAAAAAAGTTAATAACAACCACATCAATATTAATATTCTAATACTACATAGACAACATTTAACACATTTCCGGTTCAAGTTAGATTTTGGATGTTCAGTCACTTATACTACTGCCATTTTTAAGTTCTAAAATTAATTCAAAATTTAGTTTCATTCTAAAAATAAAATATGTAAAATCTTTGTGTGATCCCACACTTCCTAGGCTTTCGGCTTCCGGTTAGCCCTTTTCCCTGTTGATCTTTTCTCCTTTTGATAACTTCTCAATGAATCCACTCTTTGTACAAAAGTATTTTCTTTAAGGTGGTCTCAGATCCCTTTGATCAGATCCTTTAACTTCATTATTCTCTGGTTCATCTGTTAGATCAAGATTTTCAAAGTCTTCCAATTAAATGTAGATCGACTCTGGAGATTTATATTTTCTATTCAGTACCCTTGCTCTTTTTGACAATTTAATGATCTTCTTCTTGTTTGTTCTTGTTTGGCCTGACTTGATATCTCATTTACTTGCTCAAGTTCTTTCCCTGTTTTTCTTCTTCGGATGTATCTCAGTCTTTTCACTCCACTTGGCCAATGATCTCCCTTTCTAACTCTTTTTGTCTCTACTGCCTTTTCACTGTTTTCACCTATTTCAAGTGTCCTTTTATTTTCTATTTCTCTTTATTGGGTTTGTTCTGAATTCCCTACCTCTTCTTCTTCTGTTGTTTGTTTTTGTTCCTGACTTTCTAATCTCCTCTTTTCATCTTCTGAATGCCTCTGATATAAATTTTCTTCAGCTGATTCTTTCTCTTTCCGTAACTGAGTTTGGTTTGAACCTTTGGCAATAGACTTCCCTTCTTCTTCTTCCCCCTGAATTTGATCTAGGTTTTTTACAATTATCTCTTCTTCTATTGCTGGCTGGGCTGTATCTGGGATTTCTACAATGGATTCTTCTGGATTTTTCTTACTTTGTTCTAGTCTTTCAATCTTAAGCTCTTCTCTGGTTTTCACTGCAATTTCTTCAGTCCCAGTATCTGGTGCCTACTGTACTTGACTTGTGAATGGTTGTCCGTCATCAATAAGTTCTTCAGATTATGGTTCAATGATTTCTTCGACTTCACAACTCTCAGCTTCTGGTTCTTTTCTTTGCTCTAGAAGTTGCTGCTTTATTCGATCAAGTGGACTTGGGACTTTTTGCGTATGACTTGCATGGATCCAATTTTGAACTCCAGTACACTTCGCTGCCGTTATCGTGACCAATATGATTTGATGATGTCCTTTCCACCTGGGTTCTAAACACGACTTCCTCGTATGCTTCTTTATCACAACCCAGTCTCCAGGACACAAATTATGAGCTTGATTTAGCTGTGTTGCGTTTGGATCTTCTCCAACCTGGTGAGACACAAAACATACCAGATCAGCCAGCCCTTTGCAATAGTCCAATATTAAATCATCAGTTATATTCATCAATTTGTTTCCCGGTATAAATGTTTGTCTCATTGCTCTTCCCATGAGGATTTCGATTGGACTGAATACTGTTTGTTGATCAGGAATACTTCTAATGCTGATCAATACAATAGGCAAAGCTTCATGCCATGTCAGTGAAATGGATAAACACACTTTTCCTAACCTGGATTTTATTGTTCCATTTAGCTGCTCAATTATATGAGAAGCTTCTGGTCAGTAGGCACAATGCAATTTCTGCTCAATTTTGAAAGCTTCACAAATTAGTGTAATTATCTCACTATTTAAATGAGGTCCTCTATCTGTTTCCAAAGTGACTGGAAATCCAAATCTCGGGATAAGCTCTCTTAACAGTAATTTAGGAACTGTGAGGCTGTTGTTCCTTCTTGTGGGATAGACTTCTACCCATCAAGAAAATAGACAAACAATGACCAGGACATAGTTCAAATCGTTGCACGGTGGCAACTGTATGAAATCTAGTTGCAATCTTGTGAACGGTCCCTCTGCCTTTCCAATTTTTCCCCAACTAACCACTCTTTTCCTTCCTGGGTTTTGCAGTTGGCAGGTCGGGCATCTTAGGCAGAGGCTCTCTTCAACAATCCTGAACTTGGAATTGAACCACATCTGTCTGAATTGTCTGATCATGGCATCCCTCCCGACATACGTAATTCCATGATATACCATAGCCATTTGTAACAGCAAGCTATCTGGCAATATCGGACTACCATCTGCACACACCCACACTTCATTGTCTTCCCTTCTTGTACAACCTGTTTTGATCTACCGTTCCTTTTCTTCTATGTCTGTTTCATCATGTAATTGCCTAACCTCATCCCATGTTTCAAAAGCAGAGGAAAAAAACATTTGTTGGCAATTGGTAGCTTCCTTTTTCATCCCTCTGTTCAAAGACATTGTATTTCTTGCTCAAAATTGTGCCACTTGGTCTTCGTATTGATTACCCAACGTCACATAATCATTTTCTGAATTATGTGTGGCACATTTGACCACTGCAATTTCTTTTGGCACTAGTAATGCTTTCACTAGTTATTTAACATCTTTCCCATTTCTTATTGAAGATCCTTAGGTCAGATATTCCATTTGTAGCCACAATTGTCCAACATCACGCACAACACTGAAAGCATATTGACTGTCCGTAAACATGGTTACTCTCAATTTTTTCCCAAATTTGCAAGCCCTCGTCAATGCAAACAACTCAGATATTTGGCCAGATTTGACTCTTTTTAGACAGGTAGCTTCCATGATACCTGACACAGTACATACAGCATAGCCAGACATCAGTTCTCCATTCTCCCATCAACAAACAGTACAACATCTGATTCTTCCAGTGGGACATCCAAGAGATCTAGCCTCAGCTTTGTACACATCTCTGTCACATCCAAACAATCATGATCAACTTCTTCTTTCACTACTTCATGATAGAAAGTGGGCAACAAGCTCGCTGGATTCACCATGGTTCATCTTGTCACACATTTTCAGCATCCAAGAGTACTCTTTCATAAGTAGTCAGCAGACTAGGGTCAAATGTTGAGTATGGGTTCTTGTTAAAAGAATCACCACTGAATGTGGAACATACACTTTGACAGGATGTCTTATCACAGTGGATTCACTCTGCTCCAGACTCACACAAGTAGCAGCTATTGCTTTTAAACAGCCAGGTAATGCTGCAGCCACTGGATCAAGAGTAGCAGAAAAGTAGGCCACGGGTCGTCGAGACAATCTATGTCTCTGTATTAACACCGAAAGTGAACAACCTTCTCTTTCGCAACATAACAATGCAAATTTTTTGTATAGTCTGGCATTCCTAATGCTGGGGCCTGACACAAACAACTTTTCAGTTTTATAAATTGCTTCCTCACTTTCATCATTCCCCTCAATCGGGTCTGTCATCTCTTTTCATGTTAACCTTTTTTAAGGTTTTGCCAGCAGTGAAAATCCATGTATCCATTGACGACAATATTCAACCACTCCTGAAAACATTCACACTTCCTTTTTAGTTTTAGGCTTATTCATTTGTCAAATCACTTCTATTCTTTCTGGTGTCACCTTTCTGACTCCTGTCTCTATCTTATGGCCATGATATTGAACGTCTTGTTTACAAAATTGTAATTTTTCTGGGGACACCTTGTGTCCTCCTTCTGCCAAATGGTTCAGTAAAGCTTTTGTGTCAGTGACACAAGCTGCTCTAATCTTTGATGCCACCAATAGGTCACCACTATACTGAACCAAGACTACATTTCCTGGCATTACCAGTATCTCTAAACATTTTTTCAAAATCTGATTGTCTATTGACAGACTTTCTGTGTACCCTTGAGGAACTCACCATGCCAAAACACACTCCCCAAACCGCAAACCAAAAAGATATTGGCTATTTGGATGTAATGGAATTGAAAAGAATGCTTGGCATAAATCAATCACAGTATACCAATGAGCATCCCATGGTATCTGATAAAGAATCACTGCAGGGTTTGGTACTACAGGACAACAGAGTACTACTATTTGATTGATTTTCCTCAAATCTTGCACTATCTATATTTTCCACTAGGCTTCTTAAGTCCCATGATTGGCGAATTACAAGGACTACCCAATATTTCTTTTAAAATTCCCTGTTCAATCATCCGGTCAATAAGTAGGGCAACTCCTGTTTTACTTCAGGACTCATTCTGTATTATGGTGTATTTGGGTATATTGCACCTTCCTTTACCATAGCTTTGATGGGGTCTACCTTTGCCATTAGACCAATTTCTTTCTCTGTAAAATTGCACACATCCAACCTCACTGTTTCTTTTAATTCATCAGGTAAATCACTTTTAGTAAGAAATGAAAATATCTCATCCACTCTGTTCCCTGTTTAGCTAGCATCATCTTAAAGTCTACATCTTCATCCTGCGTTTGGAAAGCCACACCATCAGGCGTACAAAAAATGGTGCAATTCATCTTGCACAACAACTCCCTACCTAATAGGTTTACAGGACTCGGGTCGCATACCACAACTTGATGCATGTCTTTAAAATGTCCAATATTTACTTCTATTGGTTTTGTGATTGAGGTCCTAATCTGCTTATTTGAGACTCCCACAACATGGATAGCTTGTCCCGAGAGAGGTCGGTTTGGGATTTCTGCTGTTGTTACAGTAGAATGGGTAGCACCAGTATCCACTAGGAAAGTAATATCATGGCCTTCAACCTTCCTATCAGTAAATGGACCTGACTGTGACATTCCCATTCATCTGCACCACTCTGCATCCAAAATTGTTGAACAGTTTGTGTATTCTTACCACTTTCTCCATGGAATCCAGCATTCACACTGTATCTCTGCACCTGAGCATTCACATTGTTGGGCAAAGGGGCTAGAGGCACCTTTAATTGAGGAGTAAATATCTGCTATTGTTGTTGTTGATTCACAACCACCCCATTCTGCATCTGTGGATTTAAAATTTGATTTAATTTACACCATTTTTCTGTTGAATGTTTCTACACTCGTTATTCCCATGGCCAAGCTTTCCACACCCATGACAAGGATATTTCTTTCTTGCTTCTTATCTATTCATTCTTCCTTTTCCTTTGTTTTCATTTAAAACTTGACTATACTGATTCTGTCCATTTATCTGATTTTCATTTTGAGACCCAGAATTTGCTTCTTGGTGCTCTGCTATCTTCACTTGTGCCCACATCATTTTCTCATTTAACTTTTTATGTTTTGCATCAATGTCATCACTGCAGTATTTTGCATACTTCAGAATGCCATTGATCGGCTTGGTTTGCCAACAAAGCATATGCTGCTAAATCATCTGGCTAATTTCTGATCTTAACCCATAAACAAATCTATATACAAAATGTCCCATATCCTATCACCAATGTTCTCAAATCCACTATACTATTTAAACACCGCAGTATCCTTTTGTAGTACACATGCACTGACTTAGGTTCTTGAGATATTCTGTCTATTTTAACCCAATCTGTTTCTTTAGGGGAAATGTTCCCTTTCTAAAAGGTAATCACATGGTTATATTTCTTCATTACTTCCTCTGAAGGTGCTCCTGTTTTTGCATCTCTAGAATATTCTTCGGTAGGCCAATCAACTGCAATCTTACATTCTATCCACAAATCTGTTGGTACCACTATATCAAACAGACCATCCAAATCCTTTAACAAAACCTTCAAAACCTTAACAAATCTCTCCACCTGCTTGTATCATTCAATGGGTTTCTCTCTTAGCCTAGGGAAATCATTTGTAAAAGACAAAATATCCTGTCTGCTCCATGGAACATGAACTTATCCACTACCTGGAACTTCTCTCATCAGGCACATCCTTTCAACCTTCTCTACTTCTCTCAACGGAAATGTAGATGCCTCTTTGGTAATTGTCTACTCTCTTTCTTTGTCTATCTACTTCTCCGTCGATCTACATCTCCCCATTTCTTCAAAAGGTGTATCAACTCCTTTATTTGTAATCTCCTTCCTGACTCAAGCTTTCTAAGTCCTTTTCAGTAAATTCCGCTCTATAGTGTTTTTGCAATACGTTTCATTTTTCTATATCTATTAAGAATTCTAATGCTACCTCTTCTATTTTCTCATGCAAATTTTTTGCCCTCCAGGTAATATTCTTGCATAAAAACAACAACTATTCATCTTCATATGAACCTAGTCTATCTAGACTTATTGTACCAATGATCATTTCTTCAAAATCTACCCTTAACTTGCTTACATCTATAGATTTGGGTTTCTTCTTTTCTATTCCCTTTGCCCATTCCTCCTGATCTTTAGGTGAAAATTCTGTAGAATGTCCTGCCACTGGAGTGACAGTTGGTACTATCCTTCTTGCATCAATGTTTGAAATTCTTTTTGGAGTTTCAGTCACAGCCTCAATATTTGGGAGATCTTACAATGACACATTTGATTCACTCTCACTAGTTTGATCTTCTAACATATCTATCTCTTTTCTAACACTATTCAGTGTGACTACTATGTTTTGTGATTTTGGTGTATTTCATTTATCACCATATAATGGGATAACAGGTCCAATAGTTACTGGCACTGTCAATGATTCAGTATTTAAACCTAGCTGATTTTCTGAATTGTCTCTTCTTTTGTTGTATTCAATGTATCCCTTTCTTTTTCTTGTGATCCCCGAATGACTGTTGGATCATATAAAACATGTGGAACCAATGGAGTTCCCATCATGGGGGCACTTGGAGTTGTATCTCTGGCACTCTCCTGATAAGGCGGAGGTCTCTTTATCAAAATGTCCTCTAATAACTCATCATCCGATTCATTACACCCTATTCCTGTCGCAGCTTTCTGTTTTGTTTTTTCTTACATTTGCTCCCTTTTTGATCATTACCCACCAATACTGGATACAAACCCTCTTTTGCTACAGCCCTTCTCTATCTTTTCATTTGATCTCCTCGCGTGTCAAATGGGTATCTTGATAAAAATTCACTATTGATTCTTCTACCCCCTCTGTACTTTTCTCGTTCATATGCCTCAGTTTCCCATTCTTCCAAAGCCTCATACTGTGTTAAACTTGGATTTGGTTCTAACGTATTCATCCTATTTATCAAATTCTGAAGAACTCTTACATTAAATGTACCATGTTCAGGAAAAGCTAAAACACCATAATATTTTGTATATTCCACCCAATTTTCCAACCATACACACGTATGATATCCACTTTCCATCATCATATAGGAAGCAGGTGTGTTAGGCGATGGTGTAAGAATTCCCTCCCTAGCGCTTGTACTTCTTAAAGAAATTCTTTCTCTTATTTATCAGTTTCATTTTTCTCGTTCTCTTTTTTAATTCACTTGATAAAATCCAGAAACAATGCCTGCGCGACTCACAAGAACAAACCAATCAGAGCTTACTATGTATTTCCTTCTCCACCCAATACCAGCAGGCTACCAGTCTATTAACCAACCAGACCTTTAAGCACACCCACTTGTCTGTCCAATGCCAGCGCGGCTCTTGTGATATCAGTATTACTCCTTCTACTTACCCTCCCTTTACAATCTGCAGTTTTCTCACGCCCACCTGCTTCAACCAATACCAGCGCGGCTCCCTGTGACGTCAGTATGGCTCCTGCTAATGACCCTCTTTTCACAAGGTAATACAACAGTGTCTTTTCCATCTTTTGTTATAAATTTCTTGTTAGTAACTATGTAAAAACAGCGCTACTCTGTCTGCTCCACTAAACCAAAGATAGTTTCTCAACACGCCACAAAGAGAAAAATTCCTTCCTGTCACTGCGAGTGAAAACCACTGTTTACCCTTCACTTAAGCTCGGGGAGGGCCTGCTACTCCTCTAGGGATACTCTTCCTTTGGGTAAGGCCAAAGTTTCACAGGCGGGCCCTCTGCTGTCATTCACACTCTACTTTTATAAAATATAGTCCGTAATGTATTTCTGCCAGCCCTCAGTAGCTTCTCAGTATTTCGACAACAGAAGAGTAACCTTCTGCTGTGTGATTTCCATTTACCACACTCTTCTAACTTCCATTCCCGGGATTTCCAGGTATCTCTGTACCTGTGCTTCCAGACAACATAAAATGCGACACTAACTCTTAGTGTTAAACATATCGTCAATTAGTCAGAACAATAGTCAATAATCAATAATCACCAAACTAATCGATAATAACTGTCACTCTGCTACCAGAAAAACCTGTCCAGCGAAAGGCCAGGATGAACATTTCACAATCAACAAATTACTCAAAAAGGCCCATGGACACGTTCAAATTTCTTGACTGTTTCGCTGGGGGCCAAGTTTTATTTTCACTTTGATCTCGATTAGTTAATGCCTAACTAATCCTCACAGATCAACACTCTTCCTTTGGTCGATGGACTATTAGACAACTAGTTGATGGTGATATTAACAATTTAACTAATTTACCTTATAATTTTCAATAAAATAATCACAGACTCTGGGTAAGATTCAATGAATGTATCTAATAACTGAGTGAAAAATAAATGCTCATTTATACAGATTCACAGTGCAAACTCCATCAACTTTCATGGGAGAGAAAACTCATTTATCAAATACATCCAATTCATAGATCTATTCAACAATTTAATGCACTTGAAGTGGATAGATGGAGAGACAAAAGACATAATATATCATACATTTGCAAAAAAGTTATGCAAATTTAAGACAGGAATGTAATTACCGAGTAGTAAAATGGGAACCCCAACCCCTGGCCGAAAGGATTGGTGGAGGTCCCCTCAGGAGACAATGACTATAGGACAGGTGCAGGATAAGATTATACTTACCACACTTCTCTAGAATCCAAAACACTGGAGCACATCCCTCTCTTACACTCTCTCCCTCCTCGATGTTCTTCAGCAATTCTTCAATCTAATCAGGCTGTCTTTCAGTATGGAATCTTCCCAGTCTATTCCTCTCCAGCAGCAGCTCTCGCCCACTCCTCACTCAGCATCGACGTCACCTAACAATCTCAACTTTTAGTCACTCAGGTTACACTCTTTAATTCTGCATGTCCCACCCTCAAATGTTGTAAGTATTTGCGAATCCTGGTCTGCGATTGGGCAAGGGCAGGGGAGTTGTCATCGCCTCATGCTGTCATTCTTAGTTTCTTAACTAATTCTTTGTCTAGTAAACCGTTCCCATTTAATCTATTCATATTCCAGAAAAGCTTCCTTTCACACACATAGATTAGATACAAATTTATATAATTCTTCAGTTGAGAAACATTCCCAGGCATCTCGTCCTTGGTGACACACCCCCTCATTAAGCAGCAACTACCCCTCAACCTAACCGATAGGCCCCCTCTCCTATATGGTCCACTGCCATACCACGTAAGATCAGGGTAAGCGGAAACACACCGAGGGGCATAATACCAACAGTTAGCGATATTTATCACTAACTGAGCTTAGCGTTAGTTTTTTTAACGCCGCGATTCGTCCAATATTATCGCTGAGATAACATCCTATTACCAACCTTTATCTCAAAAGCGATAATATTGCAGGCGTTAGCGTGAATATCGCTGGAAAACCAGCGGTGTTCATGCATTAGCGTGCAAATGCTGTTAGCCATGTTATCCACCTCCCATTGGAAAACATGGCTAAGAACTGGTATTTGCAGGCATTAGCCTTTGGTGATATTCGCGCTTAGTGCGAATATTTCCATCGCTTCGCCTTTCTTGGTAATAGGCGATAGCGATGTTAGCGACTGCTTTCAGTCACTAATGGGTTGGGTACGCCCACTTTGCATGTCATTAGTGATAAATATTGCTGACATGCAAAGCGGGCCCCAAACCGCTCGCTATCGCCTACAAGCTGTCGCTACCTGGTGTTAGTGACAGCTTGGTAATAGGGCGATGGAATTATCGTCGCTTAGCGGCCGAAAACAGCTGCCAAAGCGTCGAAAATTCAATATCGCCACCCTTGGTAATATGCCCCGAGTTCTTTTGCGACAACTAGTTCCCACAGCGTTCTACTTCTCCCACCCCTACGCTTTGGCTTAGCTCCTATAGCAGAGAGGTCTCCTGCGTACCTGCCAAAAACACTAGCCAACTTCATCTGCCCATAGTCTCCACTTCCAGACTATGGGAGTACCGCCTCTTTAACAGCAACTAGGTAAACCCTTTGTATTTAGTAGGCAACAATGGCACCGGGCACTCCCACCTTTGTCAACCCACTCGTGCTTGTCCATATGAAACCACACGGCGTGAATACCTTCGCTATTGTCTTCCCCCCAGTCTTTCTCCTAAAGCTAGAAAAATCTTCAAACATGATCTAATCAAACAACACCCAGAAACGCTATTTGTGGACACTTACCACTGCACCTCCAAAGGGCAGGTAAAGATGGAGCTCATATTCCACATAAACAGACATGAGAACTGGAATACCACTTTAAGAATGCAACTCCACTTATCTAAAACCCCGACCACCTCTCATAGTTGTAAACTGACGACCTCTCTCCCTAATCAGTCTTCTAGAAAAGGGAATACATCTGTGAGCATTTACTCTAATGGCACAGTTCTGATACAGGCTAACAATGAGCTCCTAGAGACCTTCGTCTCCTTCATTCCTGCTCTTCGTTCTGCCCTGCTCCACTCTCCCCTACCTGTCCCTCCCCAACCTCCTCCCCCCCTACCCCAAACTCCTTCCCCGGCCAACATACCCCATCAAGCTAAGCAAAGGCCTACTCCCGCTCCCCGAATGAGATCCTTCAGTCGCCCCCCTAGAAGCTCCTCCCACTCTTCCTCCCCCCTGAATCATGACCTTCATTCTTCCGGGGTAGATCAAGTCCCTCCACCCCCTCAAACTCATCCGCGTCATCACCACTCCTCCATCCCTCGGGCTAGACTTACTGACCTCTCTACCATGACCCTAGACTCACCAAGACAGAGCCCTCGATTAGACCCCACACCGAATGTCGCTAGTAGAGTCACCTGGGATAAACAACTTATCTCTAGGCCTCACATCTCGTCCCTGCTCCCTACCCCGAAGAGGCCCCGACCCAAAACTGCTCGCCCCTAGACCCGGAGAACTTGGCGCTATGGCTAACCCTACTAGAAAGCTAGCTGGCAATAATAGTCAGGGTCCCAAGGAAGTCCTATCCAACCTAGACAAAGTTTGAAGGCCCCAGCAAACCCCACCCAGGCCCTCCGTTCAACCAGACCCTATTCTTCTAAACCTGCATCTCGGGTCCTCATCCACCCACAAGATCCAGCGGCAGAATCCTACCAGGAATGATGCTGAGATTCAACTTCAGCCTCCCGTTAGAAGCAATAACCCCACATCTTAGGGTACAGATCTCTCCTAGTAAGGAGCCTGAAAACCAGTCACCAAGACCTTCCAGAACTAAAGCAGCTATGTCTGATGAAGAGGCGTCGGACCTAGCCTCCACCTATGTCTCTCCTCTCTCAGCTTCCCTGAATTCTAATATTCAAGTGATCACAGGCTTCAGAAGAGACCACCCCCCTGCAAAAAGCACAAGACCTCCACCCTCCCTTTCCTCAATTCCAAGGGCCCCATCAGGAGAGTACCCGAGCAATAGGAAATTATCCACCAACTGCATGCTCATTAACTGTAGATCAGCCCCCAAGCATGCAACGAAATTAGCAGGAGCCATCCTCTCTCATGATTTAGATATTGCATTCATCACGGAGACGTGGCTAAACGAGATCTCCTCTCCCTCTTTGGATATGCTGGTACCCCCAGGTTTCTCCATCATCAACAAAGATAGAGAAGACCAACGAGGTGGAGGCGTTATCATCCATAAGAAGGGCATAGACATCACTGTAACTGCAAGTATAGCTCATTTGAATATCTCACTGTCAACATCAAAACGAAGGATAGCAGCACATTAGTTGGTCACCTGCTCTACCACCTTCCAGGTGACACCCACACATTTGGGGATCAACCTTCACTGGAACGAAGCTAACAATACACTAATTCAATCTCTCAATAATCTCTGCGACAATAACCTGGCCCAACACTACTCAGAGGAAACTCACAACAAAGGAGTGACCTTGGATGCCAATATTGCCTATCGGAACGGAATCACGATTGACGGCATTCTTCCAGTGGACTGGTCGGATCACCACATGATCTTGTTCCACATCAACAAAAAAACTCAATCCCTGCCTCCTGTTCAAGGTCCCCCCAAATGGTCTAGAAACCTCTTCCAAATCCACCTGGATATCATGGAAGAAAGGCTAAAGCTGATCCTACCCAGTGGCAAGATTCTCTCCACAAATGACCTCACCTCACTATACAACACAAATATGGCATCCCTGCTGGGCCAACTATCACCCCTGAAACTTAAAAAAACCAAGCCATCCCGTCCTGATCCTTGGTCAAGTCTAAAATTAACGACGAAAGGAAAGAATTAAGGGCCTCAGAAAGACGTTGGAGGAGCATGCCCACTTCCTTCCACCACGATCAACTCAGATCTATCAGGAAGAAATATAACAGGCATATCAAGAACAAAACATCTGTATATTTACGCTCTACACTGGATGGCGCAAAAAACAGACCCAAGGAGCTCTTCAAGATCATCAGACAACAACCCTCCAAACCTGATATGTCCCTGGGTCAAGCCTCCAAAGAACGGTGCGACAAATTCGCCACCTTCTTCAATGACAAGATCTCCAAGATCGAGCGCTCACTAGACATCAACTGCTCCTCCCCTCACCTGAGCAGCCCAGCCGAGGTGCTCAGATGCTCTCCCATTCCCAACACCAAATCCTGGTCACTCTTCCAACCCATTCCAGAGGAAGGGGTAGTCAACCTTATTTCCACCTCTAACCCTTCATCTTATACTCTAGACCCTCTCCCGGCTCAACTCACCAAAAAATTGAAACTCTTCCTTGCTCCACTCTGGTGCAGGATTATTAACAGCTCCCTAAAAACCAGAATCGTTCCGGACTGTCTGAAAGTGGGTCAAGTCACCCCACTGCTAATAAAAACAGGCCTTGACATAAATGACCTAAACAACTTCAGACTCGTCTCCAACCTTCCTCATCTCTCCAAAATCCTGGAAAGATGAGTACTCCATCATTAACTCAACACCTTGACAATACCAACCTCCTCGACTCCCGTCAGTCAGGTTTCAGGAAAGGATGTAGCAATGAAACTGCAATCCTCAACATAATTGATGATATTCACAAATCACTAGACTCAGACCAATGCTGCCTCCTTATTCTCCTAGACCTATTGGCAGCATTCGACACAGTTGACCACAAACTTCTCCTCAAAGCTCTCGAAGAAAGAGCGGGTTTAAACAAGGTGGTCCCTAAATGGTTCTCTTCATTCCTTCTCAACCGCTCCCAGAAAATCAAAATCAGATGCTTTGAATCTGACCTGCAACCAGTCGTGAGAGGAGTCCCCCAAGGATCAGTGCTCTCTCCCATACTCTTTAACATCTATATGGAACCCCTCACCGCCTTACTCAGGAAAGCTAACATCCCTTTTAACCTATATGCTGATGACACCCAAATCTACCTGGAAATCTCCTCTGCCAAAGACATACAAAGACTCAATGAAACACTAAGAGATGCACAACGTTGGCTATCAAGCAACCATCTAAAACTGAACCCGGACAAAACCGAACTACTCCTCATCTCGAACAAAGAAGAGAATCCTCAAGTGACTGAGTGGCTAAAGGAGATTGATGCGTCAACTGGAACCTCTCCTTGGCTGATTCAGTCAAATCACTAGGCATCACGCTAGACTCAAAACTGGACATGACCAAACACATTAAGATTTCGGCCAAGAGCGCCTTCCTTAATCTAAAGCTACTAAACAAAATAAAACCTTTCATTCCACCTAACGACCTCAAACAAGCCACTCAAGCATTGGTACTGTCAAGACTGGACTATGGAGACTGAGTCCTCTCTGGAATTGCGAAAACACACCTTGCTCTGCTAAAAATAACCCTCAAAATGACAGTTAGAATGGTAACGGGATTAAAGAAATTTGACCACATCTCTCCTGCCCTCAAAGAACTCAAGTGGCTACCCATAGAAATGCGGGCGAACTTCAAAATGGCATGCCTTACCCACAAAGCCTCCAAACAGGCAAACCCCATTATCTGGCATCCAAACTCAATAAAGCAAGTCAGAACAGGAAACTCAGAAGTTCCAATACCTTACTGCTTATCCCGCTAAAACCTCGAAAACAAAAAAACGCAGCCAGATCCTTCGCCGGCAACGTGCCCAAAATATGGAACTCTATCCTCCCAAATCAGAACTATTCCCTCCTTCACCAAATTCAAAAGACAGCTCAAAATCCTTTTCCTCGATCGATCTCCAGCGATCAGATAGGATCCACCAGAATGCTGAAAATGACACCGTACCTCCCGGGTGTGGGATAACAAGTCCTTGTAATGGACCACTCATCATCCTCTTTACTTCGACTCACACCAGGACTGTCTCCCTGTTTTGCTATTTGATTTGCTCCCTTTTGCTCACTTATTGTAATATGTTATGGTCTCGCATGTTTTGCTATGCATTTGCTGTGAAGCGCTCCGATACCCTCCGGTCAGGCTACCGCTATACAAAACTTCTTAAATAAATAAATTGGCAGCCGGCCAATGATACGGTCACCAGGTCACTCCAAAACTTTCAGTGCGCAGACTCAACTTGTGTTACGTCTCAACCGCGATCTTTTGCGGAGAAGTGGAGAAGTGTGGCTCAATGGTTAGAGCGACATACCCTGATGCAGAGGTCTGGTCCGGGACCAGGGTTCGATACCCGCCTCAGCGGGTCTTGGGCTCAATTTCCTTGCACCTGATAATTCTCGCCTCGTTGCCTATTCTAATCATGGGTCCCACTCTGCAACTCTGGGCAATAGCTTGCTTAATCTCCACAACGGCCCCAACAGCGCTGGGATGCCTGGCTTCACCTTGGGGGTGCCCAGGAGTGGACATTTCACAGGGAAAAGCCAGGAAGGGTTCCTAAGCGGTATACGGACAGCGCCGGGACACTTCCGTTGGAGGTTGCTCTGCGCTTTACAAATGCTGGCATTTATATTTTGTTTTGGCTTAGCACATCAGGCACAAATGCACACTATTAATAAAGGAATCATAAACAGATGTTATTTTCTCAAATATGTTATTATCACTGTTCACCACCCTCTTCTACTCTATCCTATGTTATTTTCTTCTTTGTTAAGCAAAAGCATTCGCAGGGACAACTTTTTAAATCCAGGCAAGTATATGCCAGGCAGGTGGTCCCTCGAGACCTACAGTTAGTGACTCATTGCCCATGCGGGAGGGTTTCCCTCTCACATGGGTTAATTACATGTTTATTACTCGGTATTAGTTCGCACAGGCACAAGATGATTTTTGGTTTCAAGGGGGATTTCAGTTACACATCTAATTATTCTTTGTTATTTAAGCAAGCAGAAAACCATTTTCCCCATGTATAATTTTTTGTGATTGTTAATTTTCTTTTTGCTTCTATTTCTATTTGAGTTGGCTATGCAGCAAGCGCAAGGTAAACAGTTTTATTTGTTTACTTACCTACTTTACTCCTGACCGTCGTACATTCTACTCCACTACTTCCTACCATTCCCCTCCCCCGCCGCCCTGCAGCTTAGTCTGCGAGCTGCCACTGAATGGAAGTCATAAACAACAAATATATATTTTGTAGTTTTAAATTGATGTATGGTACTAGGTTATTGGCATTGGAAGTCTGCTTTTAAATGTTATTTTATTGAGGTTGTGCTCATTGTCATCAGAGGTTAATGGTTGAATCAGGTCACCACACGTCTGTTTGATTTTTTCACCACACACTTTTAACCAGGAAAATTTGGAGAAAAATGCATGGCAAAAAATGGCAAGAATGAGGAATATATTAACTGCCAAAATTGGTGATCAAATCTTGAATCTAGTTTCCAATCTTCAGTAAAAAATCTGTAATTGCAGGATACTCCCATATTTCAGAGTTGCTAAACACTATGGTATCAGTAAATAAACAGAGATGCAGTAGGACAACTGCCACTTTCCCCAAAAACTCTGATTAAGGGTCTCTTAAAGAAAATTAAAACACCATAAAACAGTAACACGTGATACTGGTAGGATCAAGGTTACTTCCCAGTTTGTTGTGAGGGACAATACGTTTACCTGCTGCACAGGACAGGCTCTTGATATTATGATAATGGGACTCAAAATTCACTGATATGGATGCTTGTGACACTTAACTTAAAATATTGTTTCATTATAAGTCATAAACTCCATTAGGGGCCATCATTGTTCTCTCATCTTGACTCAGAGCAGGCAGCCAGACTTTTCCTTCCATGAGTAAAGTCCTTGAGAAAGTACTTACTTAATACATCAAACCTATCTGTAAAAAATTGGACTATTTTTGGGGGTGGGTGACTGCCCAACTCAAGGAGCAATCACAGCTCTTGGCAGTAGGAACCCTCAAGTCACTAAATTAATCAGATGTGTACCCTTCGGTAGCTTTGGCGCAAACAGGATCAACTTAATACTGCGTCTGTCCTGTCATGAATTTAAAGCTTCAGTGAGTAACCATGCTGTCTTATGTACTTGACTGTTCTCAACATATCTCCAGCAGGGTATGCACTGGTACCGAGAAGGGTCCAGGGATCTTCATCATGTGTAATGTATAAATTGTCTCGTGTTTTTGTGGATTTAGGAACATTCGCATCAACTTGTTGCGCTTCTTTCTGCTTGAGCACTTAACCAGTGAGCGCTCCTTTGAAAACGAATCGCTCAAGGACTCAGCCATGTCGCATATCTGTAAAAAATAAAAAAAGAAAGAAAGATGGGGAAAGAGGGAAAACATAATGGCATAATGGAAAAAAACACAAATCTGACACTGTCTAGCTATCCATTATTTGATCAAGTTCATCATTTCTCTGTTTGCTTGTATAACTATGTCAATTATTTTTAGCGATTTGCAAGCTTTTTGCTTAGCTGCTACATCCAATTCATAATGCAGGGATTTGCACACTATTTGCATGCTTTTTGTTCCAGTCATTAAATTCCTTGTTTTTCGTTTGTATTTTCTAATCTGCTAAATTTTGACATATGCAAAACGTAACTCCACCTGCAGCGTCATTTCTTCAGGAACCAGGCGAACCACTAGAATGGAAACTGTGGTTAAAGTCTTTCAAATGATATTCGGACACTACTTATGACTAAGGGCCAGATGTAGGAGAGAAAATACCGGTTGGTAACGGCCGATTTCGGCCGTTACCGACCAGTATTTAGGATTTGGCATGTAGGGGCCATCATTTTACAGAATCGGTAAATTTACCGATTCGGTACATTAACCGTTTCTGTAAAATACCGAATCGGTAATTTTACCGATTCGGTAAATCCACATGTAGGTGACACTCCTAAGAGTGTCACAGGCCCTTAAGAATCGGTATTTTACCACCCAATCCAATTGGGTGGTAAAATACCGAATTCAGGTGTGCATGCACATCTGTGCATGCACACCTGTGCGTGCACACCTGTGCAATGTGACACACAGACATGCCCTTAGGGCATGTCTGTGTGCCACATGGCACAAAAGTCCGGAATTGGGGTGCTAGAGGGTGTCAAAGTGACACCCCCTGCACCCTTGCAGGATTCGGTATTTACCGATTTGGTAAATACCAAATCGGTATTGCCCAATGATTCCTATGGGCTTCATGGCCCATAGGAATCAATGGGCAATACCGATTCGGTATTTACCGAATCGGTAAATACCGAATCCTACCGATTCAACATCGATCGAGAATAAACAACAAGATTCTAACAGCTCCATTGGTTTCCCATTTCATACAGTGCAAACACTCAGCCAATGAACTAAGATGGACGGTGCTCGCGGTCATCAGAGGCGGTAGTGGGGACCCTGATGTACGCCTTTCTCAGAAGGAGGCTTACCTGATTCTGAAATTTGACACTTCGAACTCTGGCCTGAACGAAATGTCTAAACTTGGCAACCTTTGACCTATCTATCTTTTCTGTTTTGAGTTTTAGCCGTGCTGCTTTGATTATAACCATAATGCAAATTTCCATTCATGATATTGTCCCTAAGCTGTGTTGAGTGGTTTCTTTTCAGTGGTAATTTCTATTTTGACTGATGTAACTCGTTTTTTCCACCTTAGTACAGTGAAACGATAAATGCACTTTGATGTGCAGTCTGAACCTTGTCAATGATTGAAGTAGATATGCACCAAAGAGTCCTGTATATGGAGTCCCAATGCTTGCATTTGCAATGTGTTAATATCTAATCTATCTATACTGATTAATGGGTCACATACTGAGGCTGTGCCTGAATCATAATGTGTTACAGCTTGCACTTGCAATGTTATATTCTTCAATTTACTCATGCTGACGAATGTGGTACATACTGTGGTTTTGCCCAAATATCAATGTGTAAAGGTACGCAGAAGTGTAATCATTTTCCATCGTACAAATCTCACTGTCTCATGCATTTCCTCTGCTTTTTAATTATGTGGTGAATGATTGCAGTCGGCTCTTAATAATGCCCCGTTAAAAATGGTAGAATATTGTTCCATTCATGTCCTTCCCCTCTTTACAATGAGTCAAATCAACCTTAGACGGCTCTGAATCACGCCCATAAATGGGAGAATACTTCTCCCGTGTTCCCGTCAACAAACGAGGGAACAGCCCGCAGATGGTACCGAGCTATTCCGTTATTCGGTAAAATGAAAAAAACTACTTGTACCGCATTGCACAAAAACACACTAAATAGATACTGCTGAAATCGGATACATGCCGTGTCAGCGGTTGGGTTATGCCCGCAAACTCTGTGGGATAATGACACACCCCGTGTTTTCACAAGTCGGACTGACTTCAAGTACCAGTATTCCCTTGCTATCTGGTGTCCCTCCTTGCTTTCGGTAGTACTGCTGGTGTTGCATTTAGGAGTTTGTAAACCCGCCCGCGCCAAGGACTCTTTGGATGCCTTTGGTCGCCGCTTGGCTTCAATCCTCGCTGCATCTGTAAGTTATACTCCTTGCCGAGTGTCGCATAACATGTCTTTGGGTTTGTAGGCACCTTATTGATTCGTTCCATCTTTTTGTCCGTTGCAGCGGCTTCATGCGGTTGAATCTTTCCCGCTGACTTAATTAACCATTTTCGACCTTGTTCATACACAGCCGATGCCTTGACACACGGCGTGCAGGTAAGAAGAGTGCCGCACATGATTTTACCATTCAGCGTGCACTTCATTTCCGAGCTCGGTGTTTTGATGCGGAGTATTCTTGATTTTCTTCACAGCTCATATTAGTTATGTGTATTCTGCCGCCTCGCTTACAGCGCACCGCACGGCGGGCGTCCCTTATTGCCGACCCTTGGAATATTCCATTCAGGTAATTGAGCCTGTATACTCATAAAGAAATGTGCTGAGTGTGCCTAATACAGTCTATAGCCCGTGTTACCACTCCGCTCATTAATTTTTTCACAGAATCACCTGCCTAACAGATTACCCTCACTACAGCAACTCTCTGTGCACGTGGTGCAGGTAACATGTTGTGTTTATTAATTCGTGGAGAGTTCAGAGAGGCCCCCTAAACCGTGTGCCCATTATCTTGACACCCCCCTTTTTCTTAATTTTTTCACAGTTAAAAGTGTACCCAGTCCATGTCCTGAGGAGAACCTTAAACCAAGTTGGTTCGAAACGCGTTGACCCCCAGCCCGTGTCAAGAAAGAGGTGTGCAGCTAGGGTTAAATTTAGTCCACTTGTGTGGGCCCATGCTTGCAACCATACAAAATACTCAGTCACGGGTCATGTGAGACAGGCAGGCATTGGTTTACCATCCCTAATTCCGCCTGTCCACTGGTATTCCAGCTATAGGACTGGTTATGTGTTTCCTTTTTCTTCATACTGTAAGGTTTTGATTTACATATTCATTTGGATTGTATATTTATATATTCTAAGTTGCACTGTGGTGTCATATAATTGTTTGAATATTTGATATTCATGTTTACATATTTTGGTTACTTTGTATTTATGCTGCACACTATTGTTTGTTTTTGCTTTTGATTTGACTATCTCTGACAGTGTTTTCTTTTTGATGTCATGGTTTTATGAACTACGAAAAAGTATTTTGAAAGAAAATAAATGTTCTGCTAAACAAATGCCTTGGTTACACAGTACTCATTGGCTGTGTGGTCTTTAACTTAACTTTAAACTGAAATATTCTGGCTTGTATAATATGGGGCAGCAGGTTGCTCCAACGGTGTGTCACAAAAAGTGACACACCAGTGGCATAAGTGTCTTGTAAAAAGGCCCCTCAGTATGCGGAAGAAATGTTTGTTGCCTGGCAGAGTAAAATTGTCCAAGCATGCTATTGCTAGGTATAATTCACATCAAACCAGAGCTAGATGTATGCATGGCTTTTTTTAGGGAGAGAGAGAAAGAGTGTATGTGGGCGTGTGTGTGTTTTTGTTGATAAAGGCTTCCAATGGAAGTCATAAACAAGAAATATATATTTAGTAGTTTTAAACTGGTGTATTGTTCTAGGGTATTAGCATTGAAAGTCTGCTTTTAAATGTTGGTGTCATGGGGGTGTGCTCTATGACAGCAGATGTTACTGGTTCAATCAGGATTACAAGCTTTGTCAGATCACCTCAATCAGGTTTACAAGCTTTGTCAGGTCACCACACGCCTGTTCGATTTTTCCACCACACACATTTTACCAGGGAAAATCTGGGGAAAAAATACATGGCGAGAAATATCCAGAATGAGGAAACAAACTGCCAGAATCGGCCCTCAAACTTTGATTCGCGTTGTTGTTCTCCATTGTTCAGGAAAAAACGCACTTTGCAGGATATTCCCATATTCCAGAGTTGCTAAACACTAGGGAATCAGTAAACAGAGGTGCAGGAAGACCCCTGCTACTTTCCTCATCACATCCGATTGAGGGTCTTTGTCAGAAAAGTTAAACACCATAAAACAGTAACACCTGATACTGGCTGAATCAAGACCACTTCCCAGTCTGTTACGAGGGGCATTACGTGTACATGCTGCACAGCACTGCCTCTTTATATTAAGATCATGGGACTTCAAATTCACTTCTTGTGACACTAATCTCAAAATATAGTTTCATTTCAAGTCGGAAACTCCAGTAGGGTCTATCATTGTTCTCTCATCTTGATTCTGAGCAGGCAGCCGTGCTTTTCCTTGCCTGAGTAAAGTCCTTGAGCAAAATACTACGAGGAATATTACCAAGACAGGTGATACAATTATCGCCGCTTTAGCGGCAGAAAACTGCAGCTAAAACGGCGATAATGGGCTTGATAAAAATGCTCTACGGAATTCCAATTGAAGCCCATGTTAGATGTGAAGGACATCTAACATGAGCTTTAATTGGAATACCATAGATAGAGCATATTATCAAGCCCATTATCGCCATTTTAGCGGCGATAAATTGTATTGCCTTGATTATATGCCCCTTATTTCTTACATGAAACCTATCTGTAAAAATGTGACTATTTTTGGGGGTGGGTGACTACCCAACTCAAGGACCAATCACAACTTTTGTCAGAAGGAACCCTCAAAGTTACAAAATTACGCAGATGTGTACCCTTTGGTAGCTTGGACCAAACAGAATCAAAACAAGACTGCGTCTGTCATGTCATGAATTTAAAGCTTCAGTGAGTAATAATGCTGTCTTATGTGCTTGACTGTTCTCAACATATCTCCAGCAGGGTATGTAGTGGTACCCAGAAGGGTCTAGAGATCATCATCATGTGCAAAGTATAAATTGTCTCGTGTTCTTTTGGATTTAGGAACATTCACATCAACTTGTCGCGCTTCTTCCTGCTCGAGCACTCAACCAGCGAGAGCTCCTTTGAAAACGATTCGCTCAAGGACTCAGCCATGCCTCATATCTTTAAAAAAGATGGGAAAAGGTAGAAAACATAATGGAAAAAACCACAAAGCTGACACGTCTTATTATCCAGTGATTTCTCGCATTCATCATTTCTCTGCTTGCTTGGCATTCCTCGTTAAAAAAAACAAAAACACTAAAAGAGGACCATGTTAATCCATTAAAATAATAAAAAGGAGATTCATGGTATAAGAGATGTGATAGGAGACAAGGTGATATTTACTTATCGCTTAGACCAAGAATTGTGCAGATCATTGTCAGCTATTTGCACACTTTGTAAATAAACTAATCTTCTAAATGTATTGAGACAAGACTAAAATATCTATGTGAATTATTTTCAGCGATTTGCATGCTTTTTGCTTAGCTGCTACATCCAATTCCAAACGCAGGGATTTGCACACTATTTACATGCTTTTCGTTTGTATTTTGTAATCTGCTTAATTTTGACATATGCAAAACGTAACATTATTACTGTTTGCGCCCGGCGCACCCTTTCAAAAGGTGCGTCGGCGCACACAGTGAAAATACACCCCATTATAGTGTATGCGCTGCCCCCAGGGCACCCACAAGCGCATTCATGCGAAAACACGGAGCAGCCGATCCGTGGGGCATATTACCAACGAGTAGCGATATTTATCGCTAACTAGGCTTTGCAACGATTTTGTTATCGCTAAGCATCGCCGGAAATTATCGCTGAGATAACTTGCTATTAGCAACGTTTATCTCAGAAGTGATAAAAATCCTCACGCTAACTGGCAAATGAGAGATTATCGCTGGAAAACCAACGATAATGTCTCGAAGTTTGGCGTTAGCTTGATGATAGGGGCTCACAAACTTAGCCATGATATTCACCTTCCATAGGATATCATGGCTAAGTCAGGAAAATACCAGGTGTAAAAAAAGCAGCACTAACCGCAGTTAGCGCTGCTTTTTTTGTCTCTAAGAGGGTTAGCGATATCCTTGATAATAGGAGAAATGTCGCTTGACAACATTTCTCCTATTATTTTTCTCTGGAATGCCCCCTTTGCATCTCATTAGAGATGCAAGGGGAAGCGTAGAGAAAAAGGTTGCTAACATGCAAATGTGCGTGTTAGCACCCTGTTGCTGATAGGAAGATAATTTTATCTCCGCTTTCCTGGCTTTTAAAGCCAAAAAAGCAGAGATAAATCCCTTGATAATATGCCCCCGTGTTTTCACAGATTAGGTGGCACCCAGCCACACTTACAAAGGGGTTTAGAGATCCCGTTGCAGGCTGGTGCAGTCAGTGACTGCAACAGCCTGCAAGGGGATGTCTGAGGGGGTCCATGGGACCCCTTTTGCCCCCTGCAGAGGGCTGCTTTCAGGAGGCACACTGACAGTGCGCCACTTTTTAAATGTCACACTATCAGTGCGCCTCCTGAGGGCGTCTTTGACTCTTCGCCCACGTTTGTTATATGGCGCGGGAACAGAGGCAAAGGAATTCCCACATTTGATAGGGTACACTCCTATGCCAATGAGGGAACACCTTCTGTTGATAGCGCTGGCGCATTAAATGCGCCAGCGCAATTGGTATTATAGAAGGGGACGCACAAGCGACTGCATCCCCTTCTATAATACCAAAGGGCCCCAAGTGCCACAAAGCGGGCGCAAATGCCTGTTGCGCCCACGGGGCAACATCTGTAACATGGCCCCAGGTCAACCACTAGAATGGAAACTGTGGTTCAAGTCTTTCAAAATATATTTGGGCACTACTTATGACTATCAGACATACCAGAAAGAAAGAAGAACATAATGTATTACAATTTATGAGTAGAATGTCAGAATGTATTTTATCATCTGCCAGAAAATGTACTCCCAGATGGTGAACAACTTGATCAATGAGACAGCTGTTGCTCAGCTGGACAAACATTTTGCTAAATCCAAAAATGCAGTGACACATAGGTACAAGGGTTTTTACAAGAACACACATGGCTAGTGAAAGAATTGAGACACAATTTGAAGCCTTGAAAGTCTTAGCTTGTTGTTCCTGTGCTCCTGTAGTAGATTGTTTGCTCTAAATTACTCTTAACTACTTAAACTGGCATAATTGCATAATTTGGACAATTTTGCATCACAAGAATAATGCGTAATTACGGAAATTACTCCGATTACACTGGCATCATTACAATTTCACCCATGTCTACTTCTTGAGTGGATTTGCAGTCCCCTTCAAGGGTGACACACTCGGGCAGTCAGGTAAGAGTTCCCCTGGCATATGTCTTCTTAATGCCGTCTCTGGGACGGCGTAGGCAGCACTGGCAGATCAGAAGTGGCGCCTCACCAACGTCAGTCTTGGTGTGCTGTCCTTTTAGAACAGGTAACACCGGACTCTTTGGGCCTCCCAATCAGGCCCGGTTCTAGAGGGTGGGCCTGGTGGGCCAGGCCCACCCAAACATGAGCCTGGCCCACCCAAACATGAGCCTTGGCCCGAGGCTTGATGTGTGCCGTTTTTCCCCCCACCAGTGTTCAGGCTGGTTCTCTTGATCCGAAGTCAAGAGGCTGCTGCAGCCTCTGTGCAGCCCAGCACAGAGTATCGCGGCCCATTGCCTCATATAGAATGACAATGGGCCAAAGCCAGCAGTCACAGCACGTGGTGGGAGCTCCGGCCCTGGCCTTAGGGCACATGTCTTCAAACCGTGGTGCGCACCTCCCTGGGGGTCCGTGGCTGCATTCCCAGAGGGGCAAAACTGTGTCTGCAAGGAAGGAATTGAAAATGAAGATAGCCTGGAAGGGTCGACGTTTAGTTGGTGAGTTCACAGGCTGTCTTCTTTCATATGCAGATGTTAAACAGCATAAAAAGTTTGCACCTGTAATCCCGAGTGTTTCCTGGGGCACTGTCAGTGAGTAGGGAGACGGGGCTCAAAGTTAAACAAAATATGCTAATAACTATGTAATTTTTTCATCTTCATATAATTGCATATATAAAAAACCGCACACACAGTAAATGAAAAAACAAAACTAAACGAATTTTGGGAAAATATACTCTCTTACGTTATAAACCTACGATATCTAAAGCATTTACTGCAGATTTCTGTGTCTGACTAAAGAGTCGCTGATTTAAATCCTGGTTTTCACAGGGGGAAATAGTAACTAGTGTATTTATAGAGCTACACGTTCCATGCCTGTGGTAAAAAGCACTCTGGCATCACATAAAGCATATATCAGCTCCTCCGCTGCTTTTATGTGTGTTGCTTAACCACTTGCATAGGGTCCAGTGTCATGAGAGGCCTATTAAAGCCAGGGTCACTGGAATTATGCGGCAGGGGAGGACTAAATCATGTGGCAGGGTTGACTAAATTTTGTGGCCAGAAAAGGAAAATTATGTGGGGTTATACAGAACATTTTGTTATGCATCTACTTTTTTACTTTGTCATTTTTACATTTGGTAAAAACTATCTGGGCGTTGATTTCACTTCATTAATGCTGGTTTAATACCCAAATATAGCAAAAAGCAAAAGAAAGGTGACCAGTTAAGCTTTGTGAAGGGCGTTTCACAAAGAGATGAGAGCACCTTTACTGCGAAAAGGTGGGGGCAGCTTGTTGGAGCTCATTATTTCTAAAAGGGAGGAGTTGTGTCCTAATGTCAAGAGCTTCCTACTTGGGAACCTAATTCAGGTCCTCCTGTCAGCTCAACTCAAATCACTTAATAGTCCAGTGCCTAAAATAAAAAAAAGATATATAATAAATTAATATGAACTTGTGTTTGTGTAATGTAATGGGGGCAGCGCATACACTATAATGGGGTGTATTTTCACTGGGTGCGCCGACGCACCTTTTGAAAAGGTGCGCCGGGCGCAAACAGTAATAATGTAAATGGTACTTATTTAAAGTTTCCCAATGCCCTTGGGCCGGGTCCTCCCTACGTAAAACCAAAAAAGGGATAGATAACCTGTTTCAAGATTGGAGTGATAGCCATGGTCGGTAAGTTGTGAAAGAGACAGAGGAGGTAGAGGGCTGAAAGTGCAAATCCATAGGGGCCCAGGAGTGCGAGGGGATCACAAGAACCAAATTATGGAGAGACGTTTTTTTGTCAATTTCTGTTATTGTTTCATGATTTTCCCTATCATATGTTTCACATTTACTGTGGATTATGAGCTACAAAAAAGTATCCATGAAATGATCTTAAAAGCTCTGCCTTTGCGCTCAGCCCTGTCTCTCCTGTTTCCCGATCCTTGGAATAAAGTTTTGCAGGGGTCCCGACTTCAAAACATTTTGCTTTGGGGGGCTCCGTGCAAAAAAGTTTGAAGACCACTGCCTTAGGGTATGACAGTGGGGCCTCACCATGGGAGATGCTGCTACTGCGGGCCAGAATTTTCACTCCCCTTGGAACAGGAAGTGATGGGGCAATAACCAGGGTTTTGCTCCCTCCCTCCTCGCAGTGGATGGCTGGCCCAACTCCAACTCATTCGGGCCAGGAAAGGCATCCTCACTGCTCTACCAACCTCCCATCTCAAACTCAGAATTTAATCAGAAACCAACCCCCTCCTTACCTGTCTCTTTGAGATGTGGTATTTAATGTATAGGCTTTGTCAGCAGATGCCCTTGCCAGCGAGTTTCCTGGGCCCTAGTGCCACTGCAGTGCAACTTTTAAGTTACCTCAGTCAAAGGAGGGCCACCCCAGAAGCTGTTATGGTTTTTCTGAGACCAAATGTTTGATCATGTACTCCTTCCTTGGAAAAAAACATAAAGCCCTTTCAATCAAAACCAGCGAAACTGAAAATGTTTACGCCATAGTTTATTTGTTCAGACAGCACAGTCATTAACTGCTGCCTGCTCAGGTGTATTGATATAACCAGTGCCACTGGAATTATGCACCATTGGGGAGGGAGCCTGGCTGCTTGCATCCTTGGCAGGAGCCGAGAAGACGTGGGACTGGTAAGCTACATTTAAAAAATATATATATAATTAAATTAAACTCCCGCGCGTGACCCCCCCTGCCCCCTCTCCCCCCACTCACTCCCCCCGCGAGTCATGCCGGCCGCGACTAAGTCAGTGGCCCACCCGAATGCACCAATTGCCCACCCAAATAAAAATTCCTGGAGCCGGGCTTGCTTCCAATATAGATGGCATACACCTCCAACACCTTACTCTTTGTCTAAGCCTATGCACCCTATGTTTAGGGACAGTACCCATAGTAACCTGTGCTATCGGGATGGCATGGGCAGCCACTCCTAGTTGTGCTCTTTTCTACCACCGATGAGCTCATTGCCAAAAACCTAATCAATGGACATCTGAAGGCTGACACTGACCCACCTTGGGGCAAGTACTCTTTGCCATTCGAAGGGTACCATGGTCATAGGTCAGACATACCCTTGCGCCTGTGCTTGCATAACCCTACAGGCCTTTCCTGGCAGATACACTTAGGGGTAAACCAGGTTTGCAGGCACCATGGTCTACCTGGTGTAGGTATCCGACAGGGGAAACAGCCTGAACAACAAATTTTGTACAGCAAGTGGCCTTCACAATGACTTATAAAAAACGACCTGGAATTGAACAATGACCTCCTTAACAATTACTTCATCAAACAACGAGTGGCCTTAACAACGACTCCGACCTTTAAACACGATCAAAAATGTAATTAATTTATGAACGCTTTGAATGAAAACTATTTTTAATAAACAATCTTGAAATTCAGCATCTAATGATTGTTTTTAGGTCGAGCCTAGACAGCGCATGCGCTGTCACAAGACCTAAAGTAAACACTGTGGGGCAGATTTACAATACCTGGCGCATCCCCAGGGATGCGCCAGTTATTGTGCGCCACAGCTCCGCCACCCATGGTGCGCTGCATGTACAATGCGGCGCACCATGGGGCAAAGAAGGGCAGATGTGTGACGCATCTTTTGGCGTACGGGCGGCGCATTGCTGGAGTCGCGTCGCAAGCGCGACGCAACTCCCGCAATGCACAGGGGCCACCCATACATTACATGGTGCGTCACTCCATAGCAGCTTTGGGAAAGTGACTCCGTGAAATCTTCTAGATTTCACTGAGTCACTTTCCAGGGGCGTTCCTGTGACGGAACGCCCCCCCCCCCCCCTGCACCGGAACGCCTACATGAAACCTGACGCAGGTTTCATGTGGCGCAGGGCCTTACACCGTGGCGCATCTCCATAGATGCGTCACGTTATAAATGCCTCGTAGGGATGCGCCACGTTTACGCCACCTTGCGTGACGCAAAAGCGGCGTAAACGTGGCGCAAGGGGCTCCTAAATCTGTCCCTTATTGAGTGTGATCGCGTCTGCTGCTTGGGATTGGTACATTCGATCTTTCCTGGCTCCTTATTGATTACTTGTCCCGATACATCATATCCAGTTTTGGAAACCAGCACCGACCAACTACAGCTTACCCATGCTGTATCTGGTTAGTTCTTCCCTTAGGGACTACTTGGTTTATTTCTGGCTTGGGATTCCCCATGCTGCCCGCTTAATGGTATGCTGTCCACATTACTTGTACGTACACGCTTGTTAGGTACGGGGACGTTAAGTGACTTGCCCAGTATCACATGATGTTTGAGAGCCTCCGCCGGACTCAAAACGCAGCTGCCATGTCGGCCGCACTAGCCATTAAGCCACAACCTCTCCCATGTTGAGACACAAGGTGAGGTTTGTCCCGGTGAATATTTTACCTTATGTTGTTCATATATCGATATCTACAACGATCTGGAGGCTGCATTCCATTTTGCCCAATGACGTCAGGTGTAACGCTAGTGGGCTGTGGCGGTACTCACTGCATTGCTGGCGTCTCACCTGCCATGACATGGTGCCTGCGCCCCTTCCACGGCCTTTGGTTATTCCTGGCAGGGACAGATTATGAAAACAGTCCAGAGAACAGCGGCCCACCATGGCCTGAAAGCTGCTGCGCCGTTATGACGTTCAGACATGGCCTGTGCTTTGCTCCAGGGCAAATTGCTGGCATTCCACATGCGTGCTTTCATCTACTTGTTTGAACTTTGGACTTCAGTCTGTCCGAGGAGGCTCATGTGCAAACCCTGCACGGTACACTGTGGGCGTGCACCTGACCCGGAGCTCCCTGGGATGTGCAAGCAGAATTTTATATCTGATCAGTGGAACCCATTAGGGTGCATTGAAGGTATTCGGAAGAAGGACAAAGTGCCATTGTTCGCAGGGAGGATGGGAAGTTTAGAAAGCAGCTCAGTGGGTCAAGGCACCTGCTGCCGAGGTATGCATTATATGAATCATAACCAAAGTGGCAGCAGAAAAAGGCACCCTGGTCCACTCCATTCAGCTAACTCTCCTCTTCGTCCACACAATGCCCCTTGCTTCAAAACACACACCCTTGTGACAAGAAAGGACCAACGCTCCTAATACATTTATTGTTACCAGGAAAAGCCATACAACACAATGGTAAAATCAATCACATATAGAAAAGGGTATAAAAATACCCCGTCATAAAACGTGTAAAAGTGTAAATAAAACACAAGTCCAACAAGCATGGGCAAAACAAACAGTTCTAGCCTTGGCGAGCATGGAATGCATTTATGTATTTATTTACTTTATTTCTGAATGACAAATAATCCGCAAAAAAAAATTGGCAGACAGAAAAAAAACCAAGCTTTGAAAATGCAATATGTCTCACCTTTGATTAAGTTAAAGCCATTTGCTTTGCTAATGATGTATAGCAAAGCAAATGGCTTCAACTTAATGAGATGCAAGACCTATCGCATTGTTAATGCTTGTTTAAAATTACCAACGAATTTACAGACAGTTGTAATTTACCTTGTGAGGCCAGTAGATGGCACTGTAGGATTGTTTTCAACTGATGCGATGCTGATGTGGTTTTCATTTATAGCACAAAATAGTGCATTTTGTTTTAATTTTCCGTATGTTATGCAGCCATTTAAGTTAGCATTCTAGTGTGCCATTATTGTAAAAACAGAAGATGGACTTATGTTTCATTGTTTTCAACCGGTCTTTACTGTCTCTCTGTAAGTACGTCGGTAATTTAAACAAGCATTTACAATGCAATGGTTTTGCCTTTGTTAAAGTTAGAGCTATTGGCATTGCTCTTGACATTATTTTTATTTATGTTTTTTTTTAACATAAATAAATGGCATTGTCATTTACAATGCCACTAGCTTTATCTCTCGCAAATGACACACACAAACACACACAGATCCCCCCCACACACACACCCACACAGAGCCCCCCACACACACAGCCACACAGAGCCCCCCACACACACAGCCACACAAAGCTCCCCACACACACAGCCACACAGAGCCCTCCACACACCCACACAGAGCCTTCCACAGACACCCACACAGCACAAGCAGGCAACAGGGGCACACGGAGGCACAAGCAGGCAACAGGGGCACACGGAGGCACAAGCAGGCAACAGGGGCACACGGAAGCACAAGCAGGAAACAGGGGCACGAAAACACAGGCACACGCAGGCAACAGGGGCACACGGAGATACAAGCAGGCAACAGGGGCACACAAAGGCACAAGCAGGCAACAGGGGTACACGGAGGCACAAGCAGGCAACAGGGGCACACGGAGGCACAAGCAGGCGACAGGGGCACGAAAACTGAGGCACAAGCAGGCGACAGGGGCACGAAAACGGAGGCACAAGCAGGCAACAGGGGCACACAGAGGCACAAGCAGGCAACAGGGGCACACGGAGGCACAAGCAGGCAACAGGGGCAAACGGAGGCACAAGCAGGCAACAGGGGCACACAGAGGCACAAGCAGGCAACAGGGGCACACGGAGGCACAAGCAGGCAACAGGGTCACGAAAACAAGCACAAGCAGGCAAAAGGGTCACAAGCAGGAATTGTAATTTAGACGGGGCTGAAGTGGAGAACGGTCAGTAGGGAAGTAGTGCGGCTGGTGCAGTGGTACCAGGCCGAAAGGTGAGAGGGGCTGTCTGCACCCCAGTTTGGACAGTTTCCACTACCTAACAGGGATTGGTGGGAGGGGGGCGTACTTCTTGCTTGCTTTAGGGCTGTTACTTCGGAGACGCAGTGCACGCTCTTGCCTGCTGCCTGCTGCCACCAGGACACGACAACAGGCAGGGAGAGGACAGGCTGGGAGAGGGCAGGGAGGGGACAGGCTGGGAGAGGGCAGGGAGGGGACAGGCTGGGAGAGGGCAGGTTGGGAGAGGGCAGGCTGGAAGTGGACAAGCTGGGAGAGGACAGGCTGGTAAAGGTCATGGAGGGGACAGGCTGGGAGAGGGCAGGCTGGAAGTGGACAGGCTGGAAGAGGAAAGGCTGGGAAAGGGCAGGGAGGGGACAGGCTGGGAGAGGGCAGGCTGGGAGTGGGCAGGCCGGGAGAGGACAGGCTGCGAGAGGACAGGCTGCGAGAGGACAGGCTGTGAGAGGACAGGCTGCAAGAGGGGAGGCTGCGAGAGGACAGGCTAGGAGAGGACAGGCTAGGAGAGGACAGGGTGAGAGAGGGCAGGCTGCGAGAGGACAGGCTGCGAGAGGACAGGCTGCGAGAGGACAGGCTGCGAGAGGACAGGTTGGGAGAGGGCAGGCTGGGAGTGGGCAGGCTGCGAGAGGACAGGCTGCGAGAAGACAGGCTGCGAGAGGACAGGCTGCGAGAGGACAGGCTGTGAGAGGACAGGCTGCGAGAGGACAGGCTGCGACAGGACAGGCTGGGAGAGGGCAGGCTGGAAGAGGACAGGCTGGAAGAGGACAGGCTGGGAAAGGGCAGGGAGGGGACAGGCTGGGAGAGGACAGGCTGGGAGAGGGCAGGCTGGGAGTGGGCAGGCCGGGAGAGGACAGGCTGCGAGAGGACAGGCTGCGAGAGGACAGGCTGCGAGAGGGCAGGCTGGGAGAGGACAGGCTAGGAGAGGACAGGCTGGGAGTGGGCAGGCTGCGAGAGGACAGGCTGGGAGAGGACAGGCTGGGAGAGGACAGGCTGCGAGAGGACAGGCTGTGAGAGGACAAGCTGCGAGAGGACAGGCTGGAAGTGGACAGGCTGGAAGAGGACAGGCTGGGAAAGGGCAGGGAGGGGACAGGCTGGGAGAGGGCAGGCTGGGAGTGGGCAGGCCGGGAGAGGACAGGATGCAAGAGGACAGGCTGCGAGAGGACAGGCTGCAAGAGGGCAGGCTGCGAGAGGGCAGGCTGGGAGAGGACAGGCTAGGAGAGGACAGGCTGGGAGAGGGCAGGCTGCGAGTGGGCAGGCTGCGAGAGGACAGGCTTTGAGAGGACAGGCTGCGAGAGGACAGGCTGCGAGAGGACAGGCTGGGAGAGGACAGGCTGGGAGAGGACAGGCTGGGAGAGGGCAGGCTGCGAGAGGACAGGCTGCGAGAGGACAGGCTGCGAGAGGACAGGCTGCGAGAGGACAGGCTGCGAGAGGGCAGGCTGGGAGAGGACAGGCTAGGAGAGGACAGGCTGGGAGTGGGCAGGCTGCGAGAGGACAGGCTGGGAGAGGACAGGCTGGGAGAGGACAGGCTGCGAGAGGACAGGCTGCGAGAGGACAAGCTGCGAGAGGACAGGCTGGAAGTGGACAGGCTGGAAGAGGACAGGCTGGGAAAGGGCAGGGAGGGGACAGGCTGCGAGAGGACAGGCTGCGAGAGGACAGGCTGCGAGAGGACAGGCTGCGAGAGGACAGGCTGCAAGAGGACAGGCTGCGAGAGGGCAGGCTGGGAGTGGGCAGGCTGCGAGTGGGCAGGCTGCGAGTGGGCAGGCTGCGAGAGGACAGGCTGCGAGAAGACAGGCTGCGAGAGGACAGGCTGCGAGAGGACAGGCTGCGAGAGGACAGGCTGCAAGAGGACAGGCTGCGAGAGGGCAGGCTGGGAGTGGGCAGGCTGGGAGTGGGCAGGCTGGGAGTGGGCAGGCTGCGAGAGGACAGGCTGCGAGAAGACAGGCTGCGAGAGGACAGGCTGCGAGAGGACAGGCTGCGAGAAGACAGGCTGGGAGAGGACAGGCTGGGAGAGGGCAGGCTGGGAGAGGGCAGGCTGGGAGAGGGCAGGCTGGGAGTGGGCAGGCTGCAAGAGGACAGGCTGCGAGAGGACAGACTGGGAGAGGACAGGCTGGGAGAGGACAGGCTGGGAGAGGGCAGGCTGGGAGAGGGCAGGCTGGGTGACGGCAGGCTGGCTGACGGCAGGCTGGGAGAGGACAGGCTGGCAAGCAGAGAGGGTCTTACCTGAGAAGTCTGCCAGCGCGGAGCTCTCCGGGGCGCAGAGCAGCAGCAGGGCCCAGCAGAGCAGGGCGGGGGGCGGCAGGGGCTCGCAGAGGTGTCTCCTGGGGCAGCCGCCCAGGTCCACCATGGTGCGGCTCCGAGCCCCAAGCTCACATGGTGCCAGCGCTGCCCGCTTGGAAGGATTGGAAGGGAAGGGGTCACAACGGATATACCTATTTCTGAAGTACGGATGTGTTTGACTACAATGCTAATGTTTTCAGGGGAGTGAGTGCCTTCTTGTTTTAGCTGTGATGCTTACAATACCAGCACCGTTCGCAGACACAAGTGAGTGCACATTTAGCAGGCAAATACGGGAGCGTTGTTCATTTTTCACAGTGCACACAGATGAACATGGATAAACAGATCCAAATGAACTGAAAGCAAACAGACCTAAATGTCAAAAAAGGCGGCAAAAACATAGGCGCTATTTACAAATCACAAGCGAGTCCTGGCGCCTGAACCCCTTAATTCGACATCGACTTACTGTGTTAAAAAAATAACTTTTTAAAAGATTGTGATACTAAAGGGGATTCCAGTTGAGCCATTAAAGGGGAATCTATAGGGTTGGTTCCGCCACCGAAAAGAAGTGAATTAACTCCATCGGCTTCTGAAACAGTCGGAAGGAATTTCTAAAGACTAAAACCAGCTCGTGCCAAGGACACAAACACGGGAAAGTGGTCTGTAGAATTCGTTTCTAAAAGGCACGGAGGGGCCTCTCTGTAGGTCACCGATGAGTAAAGACAAGGGTTTTAAACTGAATCTACTGCTGCAGTCAGTCCCTAAAGTGTGGGTGTAAAGGGCTCCCACCTGCCAGCGACCCAAAGGTTGAACTCGGACATCTGAATGACTTCAAGCCGATGAATAGCGCATCAGTGCCTCATCAAGGCCCTTAAGCGCTATATGAATACATTTACAATCACACACCACATAAAGGGCCAGCGTGCAGGCGCGACGAAGCTGCAGGAGCGGTGGGAACCTTAGCTCCTGTGGAAGAAGGGACGAGGCTTCATGGCATATTGGGATCAAATGAAATGCTGGCCAGGTGTACCCTGTGGGGTCAGCCCAAAGCAGGGAGAGGTCTTTTAGCCCACAAAGTGGTGGGCAGGCGCCCGAACAGACGAGTCGCGCTGGGACCTCGCTGAACAGTGATCAAACCCCCAGTTTTCCTTGAGATTTGAAGGCGGCCACATAAACCTGGCAGTCAGAGAGGGGGTACAGCCCATTGACAGAAAACACGAGGCAGACAGAGGGCAGAAGGACACAAAAACGAGAGGGAAGAAGGACACACAAGCTACGGCAGGAGGGGGGCAGGCACAAAGGGAATACGGACAACGGGAGGGGTCGGGAGGAAACACAAACTACGGTCACAGATGCCAGCCAGTTACCCCCACATTGGGTCACGGGTCGATATGCAGCCTCAGCCCCACCCCTGCCCCTTCTCTTAGACAGCAGGGACTGTTTATCACACTACAGCCCCCTTGTAGAGTGGTGTGGGTCACTGGTTAGAGGCGGCAGACCCGTAAGCAGAGAACGGCCCGGGACCAGGGTTCAATTCCCGACGCGGCAGGGTCGTGGACCAGGGTCAAAACGGACTCGATAATTCTCGCCTCGGTGCCTACTCTAACCAGGGAACACACTCGGCAACTCTGGGCATTAAGCTTGCCTCATCTCTACAACGGCCCCACACAGACGCAGGGGATGCCTGGTTTCACCTTGGAGATACCCAGAAAGGGACCATCTCATAGGGAAAACCAGGACGGGTTCCCCAGCGGTCTTCAGCGCCAGGATACTCCATGGAGTCACAGTGCGCTTTACAAGTACACCCACATTTACATTTACATGCTCTCACGGACGGCTTCACATGGCCTCTGCGAGCGATGGGCCAATCCCAGCGCGGCCCTGAGGCGAGTTCCCCCCGATGACGTCAGAGCTCCTTGACCAATCGGAGCACAGCTCCCTCGTGCCAGCAGCCTATCAGAGCACGGCTCCTGCGTGCCAGCCACCAATCAGCTAGCTGCCCCTTCGGTTTGGTCTCCGTGGCTCTGGAGATGCGGGTGGCGATTTCTAGGGCAGTCTCAGGCCCCGGGCCACGGCGGTGGAACACAGCAGGGTTACCTCATGGCAGGGGCGCTCACAGCCAGGAGTTTTTAGGCCACAAAAGCGGGGGCTAAGGAGAACGATCTTGGCAACTCCTAAGCACTCACCTGGACTTCTTCCGGGTGCCGTCAATGCCGGCCCAGATTCGGGGGCGTTCCCGAGAACAGGCTTTCGGCTGACGTAGCCAAAAGCCAAAAATTCTCGGGAACGCCCCCGAATCTGGTCTGGGATTGACGGACAGAGCCGTCTTCCAATGGCTAGCCTCCATTTATGGAGCTAGCCAATGAAAGACAGGGGCGGATTCCCAGCCCCCATACTATACTCATTAGGATTTTCCTAGCACATGCGTACTTCGTACGCATTGGCTAGGCAAAACCTAAAAACGATCATTAGATGCTGAATTTCAAGATTGTTTATTAAAAAATAGTTTACATCGGCGTATACTTTAAATTAATTTAAAAAATGTAATGTTTAAATCAAGCGTAGTTTTGAACGTAGTGGTAGATTTGGTTTATATGTGAAAATAATTTTTGGGTGGTTCAGTAAGTCGTGGTTCAATACTTAGCGGTTAGGATTTGGTTGTTGTTTAGCCTTCGTGGTTTAGGCACTCGTGATTTCAGAGTTAGTTGTTTAATGATACAACCCTAGCTTGCCTTCTGGGTACACCTTCCAACTAAGGGATACAAGGGCATGCTCTTCCTTCTTCTCCTGGAAATAACCTACCCCTAGGGCTACATTAGCTTCGCCTTTGAAGTGCCCACATGTGGGAAAATTCATTCAATATACAGAGGTCCCCTTCCTGTGCACAGTCTGAAGACTGTCAAAACAAAAGGGTAGGTGAAAGGGCGCCCTGGGCTTCCACCCAGCAAAACCTTCAGAACTATAATCTGAAGAGATCTGGGAATCCTTCTCCTGAAAACTCTTTTGTGGCACTTTTTGGAACTTCTTCTTCTCACTCCCAGGAAACTCTTTTAACATACTGATGCTAATCCACAGGTCAGCATCCTCTCTAAGCTCTCTGGGTGAAGGGAGCTTGGGGCCATATGTATCAAGCTAAATCGCAGTCGCAAACGCCGAAATTCACAGAATTTCAGCGTTTGCGAATACGAATTAGCAAAATGGCATGTATGTAGGAAAATATCGTGCTAAAGAAGGAATCGCTAAAAATGCGATTCCTAAAATTGCGAAAATGACACACTTTGTGATTTGTCTACGATTACCTATTTTTGCGAATTCGCATTGTGCGGAAATCGCAAACGGGAAATCGATAAAAAAATCGCAATGATATGTATGAAAAAAACGCATTTAGCGATTTTCGGAATTTCACAAAATACAGAATCGCAATTACCACCAAGTGGGAGCAGGTGGTAACCAGGTGCAAACTATATAAGGAGTATCAGAATGCAACAGACCCTTTCCAACAATGGCAGGGCTTTACTTGATATCCAGGAGGATGCGACTCAGAGCTGCTGCGCAGAGGAGGAGACGCCAGGAGAGGATTTTCCGTGCACGCATCACCATCTACCAGCGCCCTGAGGAGGACATCTACACCCACTACAGACTGGAGGAAGACAGTATACTCGATTTAATTGAAGAACTCAGACCCTATCTTGAACACCCCACACGCAGGACACAAGCCATCCCCACTCACATCCAGGTCCTGTGTTCACTACACCTGCTGGCCTCAGGTAGTTTTCGGGGTGTGATAACCTCAGCAGGAGGGGTGTCACAAAGTGCCCTTTCGCGCTTTTTCCATGCGTTCATCGATGCCATGGCACAGAGGATGCAACTGATATGTATTTTGGAATTGACACTCTGCACTCCTATTTTTAGAGAATCAAATTTAGTGCTCTTATCTTTTTGGGTGCTGACGTTTAATCTGACCGGCTCAGGTCAGTGACATAACATGAAACACAAACAGAGAACTGCCTGAAAACGACGCACTTTTCACATGCCCCCGTGGGGTGCTCTGTACTCCACTGTAATCTGTGCAATCAACAGTGATACCAAAAAATGTTCACACAAATTATAAATACATTTTTGTAATTTTTCAACAGGTAATGAAAATCATTCAACTGAAAACATTTGAAGTTTTCCTTTTCTTGCGTTTAATTCTTCAATCTTGGTACATTACTTCATGTACATCCATTGCTCTTATTCAGTAGGTCCCAATGCATTTCGGTATAGCAATACCTTCATCAGGGGAATACTACAAACAGAATCGATAAAATAACAATCATCAGAATTGAAAACAAGGGAGCCCCATGCTCCACCTCATACAGTATATTACACTCATGCAAGTTTGTCAAAACAGGTCCCTGCTTAGCTCTATCTCCACCAGTGTCTCTAACAACGAAACTAAAAATCACCTCTGGTGCTCAAACCCAAAGTAACCAATAATAAAGGGGTACCTGACTGAATGCTATAAACAACTGCAATGTGCCACGGTAACAAAACCTAAGTAATGAAACAGAGAGATAACCGGTTATCCTAACCGTATCTCAAACACTGGATGTCAAACAAATGCGGAAACTGGCCGCCGCCTACCTATTTGGCTGATTGCTCTCTCCCGAAGTGTGGTGTCCCAGGATATTGATTCTACAAAAAATATGCGCGTCATTGTTAGAGTCCCGCTAAGAGTGTTACCCTCGCCTCCCAACCCTCAACGTGCGCGCAGAGCTGCTCTTACCTCGCTCTCAGTGATACGTGGCTAATCTCGTCGTCTTGCGTTCATACGCATTGGCTCCGACCTCTTCTAAATGTATTGCCTGCCGGTTCCGTGTGAACACAGAAAGCGGACTAATCAATAGCTGCTCAAACTAGGATCGGGCGCCATATTTGCCTAGTCAAAATAAATCGGGAATATGCTAAAATTGAAAATTAAACTATAACAAGCCTACACTAAAGGCCGCCTAAATATATAAATAGAGACAAAGTCTGATGGTTTTGTGTCCCACTAAGTGAGTGCTTGTTGTGACAAAGTTGCTTTACAAACAATAATAACAATTTGCAATACTTGTATTAGTATTATAAAAAACACGCAAATTCAATTTTGTCATTGAGTCCCTGCGGCTCTAGCGTGTTCAACCTGCGGATCCAGTATGTTTCCCTTTGCAATAATTGGGGGTTGGTGTCAGCATGTACATCCTGATCGATGCTTTCCAAAACTGTGAAACGTAATTGTGGAATAGTGTGTTGTCTGTCTTTCCAGTGCATTGCTAGGTTGGATTTAGGGTTCACTGTTCTTATTAGACTCTTATGTTCCGTTATGCGGACCTTGATTTTTCTTGTGGTTTTGCCCACATATACCAACCCGCATGGGCATTTTATGGCATAGACTGCTCTACTTGTGTTACAATCTGATGTATGTCTTAACTGTATGTGTTTGCCTGTCTGTGGATGTGTAAACACATCCCCTATCATTACATTGCCACAATGGCCACAGTTATGACATTTCACCATGCCTCTGTGTCGTACTGCACCTGTGTTGATCTGAGAATGTTTCAGTATCTCTTTTATGTTCTTCGACCTGGTATGTGCAAATATTGGTTTGTCAAAAAACACCTCTTTGAAATCTGCTTCTTGTTCTATCACTTCCCATCGTTTCAGGATGCTTTTTTTGATCAATCTACTCGATGTGGAATGTTTGATGACAAATACTTCCCTTTTTAATGGTGGTCTGGCTGTTTTCACGAGCAATTCCTGTCTGTCTTTTTGACTGGCTTTGAGTTTAGCCTGCTGTAGTATCTCATCTGGATACCCCCTTTCCTTGTATGCCTGAACCATGTTCTCAACCTCTTGAATACCTTGTTCTTCCTGCGAACAAATCCTACGTGCCCGTAGGAATTGCGAGAAAGGCAAGTGATTTTTTAAGGATGGTGTGTGAAAACTGCTGTAATGCAATGCATTATTGCGGTCTGTGGCTTTTTTGTACAGTCTTGTTTCCAAAATGCCTCCTTTGTTTTCAATAAGAATGTCCAAGTAATTGATGGATTTGTCATCAACAGAGTGTGTGATCTTGATATGTTCGTGACATGAATTTAATTCAGACAACAGATGTTCCAGTATGTCCTGTCTACCATCCCACACCATAAGAATGTCATCTATATACCTGACATATAACTTAAGATGTTGTGACCATTGAGGGTTTTGCAATACATGCTCATTCTCATACTTTGCCATAAATATATTTGCAAAAGTAGGTGCTCCCGTAAAACCCATACTGGTACCCGTCCTTTGTAGGTAGTAACTGTCTTGCCATCTGAAATAACCATGGTACAAGCAAAAATGTAACAGTTCTAATAAAAAAACATTTATGCCCACATCATAATCATGTTGCAATAACATCCATTCAACTGCCTCTATACCCTCCTGGTGGGGGATAGAGGTGTACAACGCTGATATATCAACAGTGCATAATACAACATTTTCTCCTGGTGTTATAATCACTTGACTGATTCTCTTTAAACAATCCGTTGTGTCCTGTATATACGTGCTCCATTGTTGCACTAGAGGTTGTAAGTAATGGTCTAGAAACTTGCCTAGTGGTTCGTGTAGAGACCCACATCCTGCCACAATTGGCCTGAACGGGGGATCTGCAGGATTCTTGTGCATTTTAGGCACCATGTATATGTGGGGCCTCTTGGGGTATTGAACAGTTAGGAATTTGCGAGTTTGTGCGTCTATCCAACCCATCTCCTGAGCCCTTTCAAGAAGTGTGTTCAAAATAGCTTGAAACCTGACTGTGGGATCAGTATCCAGTTTGATATACGTATCTTCATCAGTGACATGCTGATCAACCTTTGCCATATAATGAGATCGATTGAGTACAACCAGTGCTCCTCCTTTGTCTGCCGGGACAATTTTTAACGTGTCATTTTGTGCCAATTTTACCAGAGTTTGGTGTTCTTGTCTGGTCAAGTTGTTGTGTCTCGTTTTTGTGGTCGTGATCTGCTCTACATCTTTCTTTACCAAAGTTTCAAACAAGTCCAAAGCCTTGTGAGAAAATGGAGCCATAAAAGTGCTCTTAGGTCTAAAGATCTGTGGTGGTGCTGGTTTAGTAGCTGGAGTTGTGGATTCAGTATTGATCGTATGAAAAAACCACCGTAACCGCAGTTTCCTCATGAATTTAAATAGTGTGACTTCAGTTTCCAACCTGTTGGTAGAATATGTCGGGACAAAAGACATGCCTTTATTCAAAACCCTAAGCTCTACGGGATTCAATGGGTAATCTGAGATGTTCATTACTAGTTCCTCCTGCTTCTTTGCTTTTTTTGTTGAACCTTGTCCCCTCCTTGTCCGTTTTTTTGGGGTTGTTCCGTGGGGGGGTGATTGGATGTTTTGCCCCCCTCTAAAAAAGCCGGCCCAGGGGTGATATTCTGGCCTCCCTCCGCACCTGTCTCACAGCTTGTACTTGGAGTGGTTGCTAATGGCGTGCGAGTGGGTAAAGTGTCTTGTTCAGTTGCCACGCTTTCTTCTGAAGAGGAGGCTTGGGGTTTTTTATAATTTCTTCTTTGGGCGTACTGATCCGCCCAAGAATAGACCTCATCTAGCTTGTAGTCTATTGTGTCGCGCTTAAATTTGCGCAACTTACGTTCATGTACTTCTCTAGTGTGTTCTTCCAATTGATCATTAATGTTTTTGAGGGTAGTGGCCAAATCTTCCTCCGTTAACCTTGATGATAGTTCGGTCTGTAGTTCCTGAATCTCAGTTTCTAATTCTTTTAAAATGTTAGACAACTCTTCCACTATGAGTAAAATTAAGTCTAAAGAACACTTATTTAGTATCGCATACCACCTGAGCATGAAAGGCTTGTTAAATTTGAATAGCAGTGGTCTAAGGGATATACGCAATCCGCGAGGAATACGCTTGACTTTATGGTATTGGATTAGTGTTGTGGCGTGTAGCCTTTGATTAATCTGTTTCCTTAATGTGTATTGCAGTTGGTTTATCATTTGGGCGGTGGATCCTGGTTTTCCCTGAAAATCTTTAACATCTTTTATGAGTGCGTACACACTCTCTGCTTCTTCTGTTGAATATGCCTTAACATCTGCCTGATTGGTTGTCAAGTGTGAAATTTCATCGAAATCCATGGTGTGTGGGTGCTGAGTGTCAGGAGTGAGCCCCTGGAGTAACTGATATGTATTTTGGAATTGACACTCTGCACTCCTATTTTTAGAGAATCGAATTTAGTGCTCTTATCTTTTTGGGTGCTGTCGTTTAATCTGACCGGCTCAGGTCAGTGACATAACATGAAACACAAACAGAGAACTGCCTGAAAACGACGCACTTTTCACATGTCCCCGTGGGGTGCTCTGTACTCCACTGTAATCTGTGCAATCAACAGTGATACCAAAAAATGTTCACACAAATTATAAATACATTTTTGTAATTTTTCAACAGGTAATGAAAATCATTCAACTGAAAACATTTGAAGTTTTCCTTTTCTTGCGTTTAATTCTTCAATCTTGGTACATTACTTCATGTACATCCATTGCTCTTATTCAGTAGGTCCCAATGCATTTCGGTATAGCAATACCTTCATCAGGGGAATACTACAAACAGAATCAATAAAATAACAATCATCAGAATTGAAAACAAGGGAGCCCCATGCTCCACCTCATACAGTATATTACACTCATGCAAGTTTGTCAAAACAGGTCCCTGCTTAGCTCTATCTCCACCAGTGTCTCTAACAACGAAACTAAAAATCACCTCTGGTGCTCAAACCCAAAGTAACCAATAATAAAGGGGTACCTGACTGAATGCTATAAACAACTGCAATGTGCCACGGTAACAAAACCTAAGTAATGAAACAGAGAGATAACCGGTTATCCTAACCGTATCTCAAACACTGGATGTCAAACAAATGCGGAAACTGGCCGCCGCCTACCTATTTGGCTGATTGCTCTCTCCCGAAGTGTGGTGTCCCAGGATATTGATTCTACAAAAAATATGCGCGTCATTGTTAGAGTCCCGCTAAGAGTGTTACCCTCGCCTCCCAACCCTCAACGTGCGCGCAGAGCTGCTCTTACCTCGCTCTCAGTGATACGTGGCTAATCTCGTCGTCTTGCGTTCATACGCATTGGCTCCGACCTCTTCTAAATGTATTGCCTGCCGGTTCCGTGTGAACACAGAAAGCGGACTAATCAATAGCTGCTCAAACTAGGATCGGGCGCCATATTTGCCTAGTCAAAATAAATCGGGAATATGCTAAAATTGAAAATTAAACTATAACAAGCCTACACTAAAGGCCGCCTAAATATATAAATAGAGACAAAGTCTGATGGTTTTGTGTCCCACTAAGTGAGTGCTTGTTGTGACAAAATTGCTTTACAAACAATAATAACAATTTGCAATACTTGTATTAGTATTATAAAAAACACGCAAATTCAATTTTGTCATTGAGTCCCTGCGGCTCTAGCGTGTTCAACCTGCGGATCCAGTATGTTTCCCTTTGCAATAATTGGCGGTTGGTGTCAGCATGTACATCCTGATCGATGCTTTCCAAAACTGTGAAACGTAATTGTGGAATAGTGTGTTGTCTGTCTTTCCAGTGCATTGCTAGGTTGGATTTAGGGTTCACTGTTCTTATTAGACTCTTATGTTCCGTTATGCGGACCTTGATTTTTCTTGTGGTTTTGCCCACATATACCAACCCGCATGGGCATTTTATGGCATAGACTGCTCTACTTGTGTTACAATCTGATGTATGTCTTAACTGTATGTGTTTGCCTGTCTGTGGATGTGTAAACACATCCCCTATCATTACATTGCCACAATGGCCACAGTTATGACATTTCACCATGCCTCTGTGTCGTACTGCACCTGTGTTGATCTGAGAATGTTTCAGTATCCCTTTTATGTTCTTCGACCTGGTATGTGCAAATATTGGTTGGTCAAAAAACACCTCTTTGAAATCTGCTTCTTGTTCTATCACTTCCCATCGTTTCAGGATGCTTTTTTTGATCAATCTACTCGATGTGGAATGTTTGATGACAAATACTTCCCTTTTTAATGGTGGTCTGACTGTTTTCACGAGCAATTCCTGTCTGTCTTTTTGACTGGCTTTGAGTTTAGCCTGCTGTAGTATCTCAATGCATTGCATTACAGCAGTTTTCACACACCATCCTTAAAAAATCACTTGCCTTTCTCGCAATTCCTACGGGCACGTAGGATTTGTTCGCAGGAAGAACAAGGTATTCAAGAGGTTGAGAACATGGTTCAGGCATACAAGGAAAGGGGGTATCCAGATGAGATACTACAGCAGGCTAAACTCAAAGCCAGTCAAAAAGACAGACAGGAATTCAAAGATTTCAAAGAGGTGTTTTTTGACAAACCAATATTTGCACATACCAGGTCGAAGAACATAAAAGAGATACTGAAACATTCTCAGATCAACACAGGTGCAGTACGACACAGAGGCATGGTGAAATGTCATAACTGTGGCCATTGTGGCAATGTAATGATAGGGGATGTGTTTACACATCCACAGACAGGCAAACACATACAGTTAAGACATACATCAGATTGTAACACAAGTAGAGCAGTCTATGCCATAAAATGCCCATGCGGGTTGGTATATGTGGGCAAAACCACAAGAAAAATCAAGGTCCGCATAACGGAACATAAGAGTCTAATAAGAACAGTGAACCCTAAATCCAACCTAGCAATGCACTGGAAAGACAGACAACACACTATTCCACAATTACGTTTCACAGTTTTGGAAAGCATCGATCAGGATGTACATGCTGACACCAACCGCCAATTATTGCATTGTTTCATTACTTAGGTTTTGTTACCGTGGCACATTGCAGTTGTTTATAGCATTCAGTCAGGTACCCCTTTATTATTGGTTACTTTGGGTTTGAGCACCAGAGGTGATTTTTAGTTTCGTTGTTAGAGACACTGGTGGAGATAGAGCTAAGCAGGGACCTGTTTTGACAAACTTGCATGAGTGTAATATACTGTATGAGGTGGAGCATGGGGCTCCCTTGTTTTCAATTCTGATGATTGTTATTTTATCGATTCTGTTTGTAGTATTCCCCTGATGAAGGTATTGCTATACCGAAATGCATTGGGACCTACTGAATAAGAGCAATGGATGTACATGAAGTAATGTACCAAGATTGAAGAATTAAACGCAAGAAAAGGAAAACTTCAAATGTTTTCAGTTGAATGATTTTCATTACCTGTTGAAAAATTACAAAAATGTATTTATAATTTGTGTGAACATTTTTTGGTATCACTGTTGATTGCACAGATTACAGTGGAGTACAGAGCACCCCACGGGGGCATGTGAAAAGTGCGTCGTTTTCAGGCAGTTCTCTGTTTGTGTTTCATGTTATGTCACTGACCTGAGCCGGTCAGATTAAACGACAGCACCCAAAAAGATAAGAGCACTAAATTCGATTCTCTAAAAATAGTGCAGAGTGTCAATTCCAAAATACATATCAGTTACTCCAGGGGCTCACTCCTGACACTCAGCACCCACACACCATGGATTTCGATGAAATTTCACACTTGACAACCAATCAGGCAGATGTTAAGACATATTCAACAGAAGAAGCAGAGAGTGTGTACGCACTCATAAAAGATGTTAAAGATTTTCAGGGAAAACCAGGATCCACCGCCCAAATGATAAAACAACTGCAATACACATTAAGGAAACAGATTAATCAAAGGCTACACGCCACAACACTAATCCAATACCATAAAGTCAAGCGTATTCCTCGCGGATTGCGTATATCCCTTAGACCACTGCTATTCAAATTTAACAAGCCTTTCATGCTCAGGTGGTATGCGATACTAAATAAGTGTTCTTTAGACTTAATTTTACTCATAGTGGAAGAGTTGTCTAACATTTTAAAAGAATTAGAAACTGAGATTCAGGAACTACAGACCGAACTATCATCAAGGTTAACGGAGGAAGATTTGGCCACTACCCTCAAAAACATTAATGATCAATTGGAAGAACACACTAGAGAAGTACATGAACGTAAGTTGCGCAAATTTAAGCGCGACACAATAGACTACAAGCTAGATGAGGTCTATTCTTGGGCGGATCAGTACGCCCAAAGAAGAAATTATAAAAAAACCCAAGCCTCCTCTTCAGAAGAAAGCGTGGCAACTGAACAAGACACTTTACCCACTCGCACGCCATTAGCAACCACTCCAAGTACAAGCTGTGAGACAGGTGCGGAGGGAGGCCAGAATATCACCCCTGGGCCGGCTTTTTTAGAGGGGGGCAAAACATCCAATCACCCCCCCACGGAACAACCCCAAAAAAACGGACAAGGAGGGGACAAGGTTCAACAAAAAAAGCAAAGAAGCAGGAGGAACTAGTAATGAACATCTCAGATTACCCATTGAATCCCGTAGAGCTTAGGGTTTTGAATAAAGGCATGTCTTTTGTCCCGACATATTCTACCAACAGGTTGGAAACTGAAGTCACACTATTTAAATTCATGAGGAAACTGCGGTTACGGTGGTTTTTTCATACGATCAATACTGAATCCACAACTCCAGCTACTACACCAGCACCACCACAGATCTTTAGACCTAAGAGCACTTTTATGGCTCCATTTTCTCACAAGGCTTTGGACTTGTTTGAAACTTTGGTAAAGAAAGATGTAGAGCAGATCACGACCACAAAAACGAGACAAAACAACTTGACCAGACAAGAACACCAAACTCTGGTAAAATTGGCACAAAATGACACGTTAAAAATTGTCCCGGCAGACAAAGGAGGAGCACTGGTTGTACTCAATCGATCTCATTATATGGCAAAGGTTGATCAGCATGTCACTGATGAAGATACGTATATCAAACTGGATACTGATCCCACAGTCAGGTTTCAAGCTATTTTGAACACACTTCTTGAAAGGGCTCAGGAGATGGGTTGGATAGACGCACAAACTCGCAAATTCCTAACTGTTCAATACCCCAAGAGGCCCCACATATACATGGTGCCTAAAATGCACAAGAATCCTGCAGATCCCCCGTTCAGGCCAATTGTGGCAGGATGTGGGTCTCTACACGAACCACTAGGCAAGTTTCTAGACCATTACTTACAACCTCTAGTGCAACAATGGAGCACGTATATACAGGACACAACGGATTGTTTAAAGAGAATCAGTCAAGTGATTATAACACCAGGAGAAAATGTTGTATTATGCACTGTTGATATATCAGCGTTGTACACCTCTATCCCCCACCAGGAGGGTATAGAGGCAGTTGAATGGATGTTATTGCAACATGATTATGATGTGGGCATAAATGTTTTTTTTATTAGAACTGTTACATTTTTGCTTGTACCATGGTTATTTCAGATGGCAAGACAGTTACTACCTACAAAGGACGGGTACCAGTATGGGTTTTACGGGAGCACCTACTTTTGCAAATATATTTATGGCAAAGTATGAGAATGAGCATGTATTGTAAAACCCTCAATGGTCACAACATCTTAAGTTATATGTCAGGTATATAGATGACATTCTTATGGTGTGGGATGGTAGACAGGACATACTGGAACATCTGTTGTCTGAATTAAATTCATGTCACGAACATATCAAGATCACACACTCTGTTGATGACAAATCCATCAATTACTTGGACATTCTTATTGAAAACAAAGGAGGCATTTTGGAAACAAGACTGTACAAAAAAGCCACAGACCGCAATAATGCATTGCATTACAGCAGTTTTCACACACCATCCTTAAAAAATCACTTGCCTTTCTCGCAATTCCTACGGGCACGTAGGATTTGTTCGCAGGAAGAACAAGGTATTCAAGAGGTTGAGAACATGGTTCAGGCATACAAGGAAAGGGGGTATCCAGATGAGATACTACAGCAGGCTAAACTCAAAGCCAGTCAAAAAGACAGACAGGAATTGCTCGTGAAAACAGTCAGACCACCATTAAAAAGGGAAGTATTTGTCATCAAACATTCCACATCGAGTAGATTGATCAAAAAAAGCATCCTGAAACGATGGGAAGTGATAGAACAAGAAGCAGATTTCAAAGAGGTGTTTTTTGACAAACCAATATTTGCACATACCAGGTCGAAGAACATAAAAGAGATACTGAAACATTCTCAGATCAACACAGGTGCAGTACGACACAGAGGCATGGTGAAATGTCATAACTGTGGCCATTGTGGCAATGTAATGATAGGGGATGTGTTTACACATCCACAGACAGGCAAACACATACAGTTAAGACATACATCAGATTGTAACACAAGTAGAGCAGTCTATGCCATAAAATGCCCATGCGGGTTGGTATATGTGGGCAAAACCACAAGAAAAATCAAGGTCCGCATAACGGAACATAAGAGTCTAATAAGAACAGTGAACCCTAAATCCAACCTAGCAATGCACTGGAAAGACAGACAACACACTATTCCACAATTACGTTTCACAGTTTTGGAAAGCATCGATCAGGATGTACATGCTGACACCAACCGCCAATTATTGCAAAGGGAAACATACTGGATCCGCAGGTTGAACACGCTAGAGCCGCAGGGACTCAATGACAAAATTGAATTTGTGTGTTTTTTATAATACTAATACAAGTATTGCAAATTGTTATTATTGTTTGTAAAGCAACTTTGTCACAACAAGCACTCACTTAGTGGAACACAAAACCATCAGACTTTGTCTCTATTTATATATTTAGGCGGCCTTTAGTGTAGGCTTGTTATAGTTTAATTTTCAATTTTAGCATATTCCCGATTTATTTTGACTAGGCAAATATGGCGCCCGATCCTAGTTTGAGCAGCTATTGATTAGTCCGCTTTCTGTGTTCACACGGAACCGGCAGGCAATACATTTAGAAGAGGTCGGAGCCAATGCGTATGAACGCAAGACGACGAGATTAGCCACGTATCACTGAGAGCGAGGTAAGAGCAGCTCTGCGCGCACGTTGAGGGTTGGGAGGCGAGGGTAACACTCTTAGCGGGACTCTAACAATGACGAGCATATTTTTTGTAGAATCAATATCCTGGGACACCACACTTCGGGAGAGAGCAATCAGCCAAATAGGTAGGCGGCGGCCAGTTTCCGCATTTGTTTGACATCCAGTGTTTGAGATACGGTTAGGATAACCGGTTATCTCTCTGTTTCATTACTTAGGTTTTGTTACCGTGGCACATTGCAGTTGTTTATAGCATTCAGTCAGGTACCCCTTTATTATTGGTTACTTTGGGTTTGAGCACCAGAGGTGATTTTTAGTTTCGTTGTTAGAGACACTGGTGGAGATAGAGCTAAGCAGGGACCTGTTTTGACAAACTTGCATGAGTGTAATATACTGTATGAGGTGGAGCATGGGGCTCCCTTGTTTTCAATTCTGATGATTGTTATTTTATCGATTCTGTTTGTAGTATTCCCCTGATGAAGGTATTGCTATACCGAAATGCATTGGGACCTACTGAATAAGAGCAATGGATGTACATGAAGTAATGTACCAAGATTGAAGAATTAAACGCAAGAAAAGGAAAACTTCAAATGTTTTCAGTTGAATGATTTTCATTACCTGTTGAAAAATTACAAAAATGTATTTATAATTTGTGTGAACATTTTTTGGTATCACTGTTGATTGCACAGATTACAGTGGAGTACAGAGCACCCCACAGAGGATGCAACACCACATTTACTTCCCCAGCACCCCACAGAAACTAGCCTAGACCAAGCAGGACTTTTACCAAATTGCCTAATTCCCCAACGTCATAGGATGCATAGATGGGACACATGTTGCAATATCCCCCCCTCAAACAATGAGTACGTATTCAGGAACCGGAAATGCTACCATTCACTAAACATTCAGGTGGTGTGTAATGCCAAAAAACATCACCACTGACATAGTAGCAAAGTATCTGGTTGCGCACCTATGAGCCCATAGGTGTGTCTCCCATGGCACCAGTGTTAATTGCTGTTGAATCCAGCTGGAGTTTTGTTCAAAAATAAAGTTCCAAACAAAGGTCGTTTTGTTCAAAATAAATTGTATTTCCAATGGGTTCAAATGTCATCACATTGTGGATTAATAGCATGTAGCAACAATCTTGTTTAGTTCCTATGCATTTCGGTGAAATGAGTCACCTTCGTCAGGGAACATCTATAAACAAACGAAATGTGTACATTGTAACCATATGTGATAGAACCTAGTTTAAGTCACTTATATAAAACATTCTTTCTACTCTCTATGTAGCGCGTTGTAAATGGGCTTAACACGTTTAGTGCCTATGTTTAGAAGCTGGTGAGGGTTAATCTGCGTTGTGTATTCAAGCGCGTGTACTTGGGACATTGCAATCGCGCTGATTTAGGGGCTTTAGCTGTAAAGTAATCTGTAGCGTGTTTTCACGCGCGTGTCTTAAAAACATTGTTATGGGGCTGAATAGGAGCTAGAGCGGTCAAGTTATCTGTGGCATTACGCCGTGGCGGTTGACTAGGGTCGCGCTGCCGCTTACGCATGGGCTCTGTGGGTCTAATTTTAGCTCACCGTTTGTTGCTCGTAATCTCTGTTACTCTCCGGTTCAAAGGAGTGTCCGCATATCGGGTTCAAGAAACGCCGCGTAGTTGGCGCATGCGCTGAATATCACTATAAAGGAGTGGTTAAATTAAAGGTACAGGCTAAGCTTTCCGGGTCGTATTTTTTTAAACTAGCGTGAAATTGACAAACTAAAGCTTTAGTTAATTTAAAGGTGCAGGCTATTCTTCCGTGTCGTTTTTTTGCGAGTTAACAAAACGAAGCTTTAGTTAACTAACATATCAGGTGTTACAATGCATGTTATACAAGTAGAGTTCAATCAAAAGGCCCCCTGTTAAAATTACAGGATGATATATTTAACAGTTCCACATTTTATAATACCGGATACTTTGCTGGTGTCTCATGTTGTTACAAATAACACAAAAGTTCTGTCCGATCATTGAGTCCATGTGGCTTAAGGCAGTTCAAGTAGTATATCCAATGATTCTCTCTTTTGAGCAAATTTTTTTTGTTCAATGCTCCTTCTTTTTTTGGTACAATCTCTAGGATGCAAGCTCTCAGTTGATTTAAATTGTGACGTTTTTCTGTAAAGTGAGTGGCTACTGTTGATTTGGTGGAGTGTGTACGAATGTTACTCTTATGTTCAGTTAACCTCACTTTTAGTTTTCTTTCCGTGTGCCCCACGTATGCACTTCCACATGGGCATTTTAAAAGGTATACCACATTGGTGGTGTCGCAACTGGCATTTACTTTGAGTGGTATTTTGTGTCCTTTCATGGGGTGATTTATAGTTGACCCCTTCATGATGTTGTGACAGTTTGCGCAGTTCAAACATGGTACCGTTCCTCTGTAGATTTGATGCGGAAAGGTCTGTTTGGGTTGTTTCAATAACTCCCCTAAGTTTTTGCCTCGGGTATGAGCGAATAGAGGTTGTTGATCAAATATGCCATTAAAATCACTTTCCATTTGCACAATTTGCCAATTCTTATAGATAATTTTCTTGAACTGGGAGCTGACATTTGAGTATTTACTTACACATGTTATTCTCTGTGGTTTGGTGATGGTTTTATATGTCAGTAGTTCTTGTCTCGTTTTAGTAAGAACTCTTTTTTGAGATTCCTGGATTGTTTCTGTTGGATATCCTCGAGAGGAAAATCTGTCTGCCATGATTTGTAGTTGTTCTTGGCACTTCTGGTCCTCAGATACCACTTTCTTAACCCTAAGGAATTGGGTAAAGGGGAGGTGTTTTTTCAGCGTTGTGGGATGGTGGCTGGTGTAGTGTAATAAGTTGTTTCTGTCTGTGGGTTTCCGGTATAAATTTGTGGTGATGTTGCCGTTGTTTGATGTTATTTCCACATCCAGGTATTGAATGGTGGTCTTGTTGATCTTCCATGTGAATTTTATTCTCTCGTTTTTCTCATCTAGTATCATCAGTTGTTGTATCAATGATTCCTGTGTTCCTTTCCATATGATGAACATGTCATCAATAAATCTCATGTAGGCTAATAGGTGAGTTGCCCATTCTTGGTTGTTGTAGATGTGTTCTTCCTCGTAAGCTGCCATAAACAGATTAGCGTACGCCGGTGCGGCGCAATTTCCCATGGCGGTGCCATTTAGTTGGATGTACCAGTGTTTGTCGTAAATGAAGTAGCTGTTCATCAAGGTAAATTCCATCAATTGTAACAAAAAGACTTGTAGATCTTGCGGGTAGGTGCTACGTAGTAAGGCTTTCTCAATGGCCTCTAGGCCTTCTCTGTGTGGTATGGACGTATATAATGTTTTTACGTCTACAGTAGCCATGATGCAGTCTGGTTCCATTTTTACTGCTTGTAATTTTACCAAAAAGTCTGTGGTGTCCTTTATATAGGAAATGTTCTTTGTGACAAGAGGTTGCAAATACCTATCAATGAATTTGCCCACTGGTTCGTGTATGCTCAATTTAGTGGATACGATAGGCCGGCATGGTGGTTTGTTGGGGTCTTTATGCACCTTAGGTACGAGATATATGGTGGGACTCTTCGGGTTTTCTTGTGTTAGATACTGTTTGGTTTTTTCGTTAATTGTTCCCTTGTCTGTAGCTTGTTTCAACAAGGTCTGTAGTGTTCTGCGTATGTCCGTTGTTGGATCATAGTTTATTTTCATGTAAGTATCAGTGTCGTTTAAATGTGTTTGCATGGTTTCTTCATAGAAACTCTTATTCATTACCACCGTCGCTCCTCCTTTGTCTGCTTTTTGACAGATTAATTCTTTGTTGCTTGCTATACTTTCTATAGCTCCAAATTCCTTTTTAGACATGTTCAAATTTTTGGACCTTTTGCTGGTGTTAATTTTGTTGATTTCTTGTTTGCACAAGTTTTCAAAGAGGTCGATCATTTTGTGTGATGTTGGTGGCATGTAGTTACTGGAGGTTTTTAATCCTTTGAGCTCATCGTCTTTCGGGGGTGGTTTATCAGTTATTACGTTCTCAAAAAAATGTCTCAACCTCATCTTTCGTGTGAGTTTGAAAAGACTCACTTCAAGTTCTAATTTGTTTGTATGGGTTGTGGGCACGAACGATAGTCCTCGTTGTAAGGTGTTTATTTGTAAGGCACTGAGGTTTTGGTCTGAGATGTTCAATACCAAACTGTCTGGGCTCATCAGTGTTGTTTCTTCCTGTCTTTCCTGGTCGTGGTGGTCATCCCACAACGCTGAAAAAACACCTCCCCTTTACCCAATTCCTTAGGGTTAAGAAAGTGGTATCTGAGGACCAGAAGTGCCAAGAACAACTACAAATCATGGCAGACAGATTTTCCTCTCGAGGATATCCAACAGAAACAATCCAGGAATCTCAAAAAAGAGTTCTTACTAAAACGAGACAAGAACTACTGACATATAAAACCATCACCAAACCACAGAGAATAACATGTGTAAGTAAATACTCAAATGTCAGCTCCCAGTTCAAGAAAATTATCTATAAGAATTGGCAAATTGTGCAAATGGAAAGTGATTTTAATGGCATATTTGATCAACAACCTCTATTCGCTCATACCCGAGGCAAAAACTTAGGGGAGTTATTGAAACAACCCAAACAGACCTTTCCGCATCAAATCTACAGAGGAACGGTACCATGTTTGAACTGCGCAAACTGTCACAACATCATGAAGGGGTCAACTATAAATCACCCCACAACGAGGACTATCGTTCGTGCCCACAACCCATACAAACAAATTAGAACTTGAAGTGAGTCTTTTCAAACTCACACGAAAGATGAGGTTGAGACATTTTTTTGAGAACGTAATAACTGATAAACCACCCCCGAAAGACGATGAGCTCAAAGGATTAAAAACCTCCAGTAACTACATGCCACCAACATCACACAAAATGATCGACCTCTTTGAAAACTTGTGCAAACAAGAAATCAACAAAATTAACACCAGCAAAAGGTCCAAAAATTTGAACATGTCTAAAAAGGAATTTGGAGCTATAGAAAGTATAGCAAGCAACAAAGAATTAATCTGTCAAAAAGCAGACAAAGGAGGAGCGACGGTGGTAATGAATAAGAGTTTCTATGAAGAAACCATGCAAACACATTTAAACGACACGGATACTTACATGAAAATAAACTATGATCCAACAACGGACATACGCAGAACACTACAGACCTTGTTGAAACAAGCTACAGACAAGGGAACAATTAACGAAAAAACCAAACAGTATCTAACACAAGAAAACCCGAAGAGTCCCACCATATATCTCGTACCTAAGGTGCATAAAGACCCCAACAAACCACCATGCCGGCCTATCGTATCCACTAAATTGAGCATACACGAACCAGTGGGCAAATTCATTGATAGGTATTTGCAACCTCTTGTCACAAAGAACATTTCCTATATAAAGGACACCACAGACTTTTTGGTAAAATTACAAGCAGTAAAAATGGAACCAGACTGCATCATGGCTACTGTAGACGTAAAAACATTATATACGTCCATACCACACAGAGAAGGCCTAGAGGCCATTGAGAAAGCCTTACTACGTAGCACCTACCCGCAAGATCTACAAGTCTTTTTGTTACAATTGATGGAATTTACCTTGATGAACAGCTACTTCATTTACGACAAACACTGGTACATCCAACTAAATGGCACCGCCATGGGAAATTGCGCCGCACCGGCGTACGCTAATCTGTTTATGGCAGCTTACGAGGAAGAACACATCTACAACAACCAAGAATGGGCAACTCACCTATTAGCCTACATGAGATTTATTGATGACATGTTCATCATATGGAAAGGAACACAGGAATCATTGATACAACAACTGATGATACTAGATGAGAAAAACGAGAGAATAAAATTCACATGGAAGATCAACAAGACCACCATTCAATACCTGGATGTGGAAATAACATCAAACAACGGCAACATCACCACAAATTTATACCGGAAACCCACAGACAGAAACAACTTATTACACTACACCAGCCACCATCCCACAACGCTGAAAAAACACCTCCCCTTTACCCAATTCCTTAGGGTTAAGAAAGTGGTATCTGAGGACCAGAAGTGCCAAGAACAACTACAAATCATGGCAGACAGATTTTCCTCTCGAGGATATCCAACAGAAACAATCCAGGAATCTCAAAAAAGAGTTCTTACTAAAACGAGACAAGAACTACTGACATATAAAACCATCACCAAACCACAGAGAATAACATGTGTAAGTAAATACTCAAATGTCAGCTCCCAGTTCAAGAAAATTATCTATAAGAATTGGCAAATTGTGCAAATGGAAAGTGATTTTAATGGCATATTTGATCAACAACCTCTATTCGCTCATACCCGAGGCAAAAACTTAGGGGAGTTATTGAAACAACCCAAACAGACCTTTCCGCATCAAATCTACAGAGGAACGGTACCATGTTTGAACTGCGCAAACTGTCACAACATCATGAAGGGGTCAACTATAAATCACCCCATGAAAGGACACAAAATACCACTCAAAGTAAATGCCAGTTGCGACACCACCAATGTGGTATACCTTTTAAAATGCCCATGTGGAAGTGCATACGTGGGGCACACGGAAAGAAAACTAAAAGTGAGGTTAACTGAACATAAGAGTAACATTCGTACACACTCCACCAAATCAACAGTAGCCACTCACTTTACAGAAAAACGTCACAATTTAAATCAACTGAGAGCTTGCATCCTAGAGATTGTACCAAAAAAAGAAGGAGCATTGAACAAAAAAAATTTGCTCAAAAGAGAGAATCATTGGATATACTACTTGAACTGCCTTAAGCCACATGGACTCAATGATCGGACAGAACTTTTGTGTTATTTGTAACAACATGAGACACCAGCAAAGTATCCGGTATTATAAAATGTGGAACTGTTAAATATATCATCCTGTAATTTTAACAGGGGGCCTTTTGATTGAACTCTACTTGTATAACATGCATTGTAACACCTGATATGTTAGTTAACTAAAGCTTCGTTTTGTTAACTCGCAAAAAAACGACACGGAAGAATAGCCTGCACCTTTAAATTAACTAAAGCTTTAGTTTGTCAATTTCACGCTAGTTTAAAAAAATACGACCCGGAAAGCTTAGCCTGTACCTTTAATTTAACCACTCCTTTATAGTGATATTCAGCGCATGCGCCAACTACGCGGCGTTTCTTGAACCCGATATGCGGACACTCCTTTGAACCGGAGAGTAACAGAGATTACGAGCAACAAACGGTGAGCTAAAATTAGACCCACAGAGCCCATGCGTAAGCGGCAGCGCGACCCTAGTCAACCGCCACGGCGTAATGCCACAGATAACTTGACCGCTCTAGCTCCTATTCAGCCCCATAACAATGTTTTTAAGACACGCGCGTGAAAACACGCTACAGATTACTTTACAGCTAAAGCCCCTAAATCAGCGCGATTGCAATGTCCCAAGTACACGCGCTTGAATACACAACGCAGATTAACCCTCACCAGCTTCTAAACATAGGCACTAAACGTGTTAAGCCCATTTACAACGCGCTACATAGAGAGTAGAAAGAATGTTTTATATAAGTGACTTAAACTAGGTTCTATCACATATGGTTACAATGTACACATTTCGTTTGTTTATAGATGTTCCCTGACGAAGGTGACTCATTTCACCGAAATGCATAGGAACTAAACAAGATTGTTGCTACATGCTATTAATCCACAATGTGATGACATTTGAACCCATTGGAAATACAATTTATTTTGAACAAAACGACCTTTGTTTGGAACTTTATTTTTGAACAAAACTCCAGCTGGATTCAACAGCAATTAACACTGGTGCCATGGGAGACACACCTATGGGCTCATAGGTGCGCAACCAGATAGTTTGACTATATACACTCCAGGAGGGGAGTGATTCCCATGTCAGCACAGTAAAAGCAGAACCAGAACACAGGCGGTGCACATCCCTCTTCCATAAAGATAGTAGCAAAGTATCCAGGCAGCACACATGACGCTTTCATCTTCCGTAACAGTGGGCTATACCGTAGACTCTCAAGAGGTGATTTTGGCGAGGGATACCTACTGGGTAAATGCCTTTAAACATAGGGCACATTTCTACTGACTACCATGTGCAGTTCAGTGACTAACCATTGACATTTCAACCCACAGGTGACAGTGCTTATGCAGTCCGGGATTTCATCATTACACCCTACCTGAATCCTGCTAATGCTGGGGAGCGGCGATATAACTGAGCACACATTTCTACAAGAGGCACCATTGAACGCACATTTGGGATACTGAAGAGCAGATTCCGATGCATACATAAAAGTGGAGGTGCACTCCAATACAGCCCACAAACATGTTGCAAGATAGTGGTAGCATGTGCCATGCTGCACAACATCGCCACCAGGAAAGGCACACCAGTGGAGATGAGTGAATCTGAATCCTCTGACGTGGAGGGGCCTGGACCTGGACGCATGGCAGCTGGTGTAGCTGGTGCTGCAGCTGGGCGCCAGAGGAGTGATGAGATTACGCGCAACTACTTCTTGGTAAGAAATAATGACATAATGACCAATCTTATGTGTGTGACTGTGTTTTTATTCCTTAATTGCAGGATAAACAATGCCACATTTCCTTCATGCCAACTAGTCACACTCCTATTATCATGCACATGTTTTACTAACAGTGCTACAATTAAACAGGAGTGATTGCAAAGTCAAGTCTGTAGTTGACCTCTCCCAATGCTTTCACAATGAATCCCCCATATGTGGCGCAGCCTAGCTGAGGCCCCTGCTGGTTGTTGAACCGCGTAATCCTAATTGTACGTAGCAGGCCTATTGTTCCTGCCATTATGGCGCCTCTCCATGATGGGTGGTGGGGTGTTGCTGCTCCGCACTGACTGTGCGTCCTCTTCACTGGGAGTTAGTACTCCAGGGCCTGTAGTACGGACTGCCTGTAGCTCGTCAAGAGCAGATGTTGCCTGCACAACTGCTGTAGCGATGTCCTGGATGCCATGGGCAAACTCCAGCTGCATTACAATGCTGCACCTGGTCTGGATGTTAGTGGCAGAGGCCAAGCGGTTGATGGCCCATGTATATCGGTCCATGCGCTCCAGCTCTCGGCGCCTAGCAGCACGTTCTGCGCGCAGCTCACCACAAAGCGCACAATGGCACCCCTCAGTTCACCTTGTATTCCCCTGAGCCCTGTCCTCACCTCTCGCTGTGATGCCTTAATGTTTTTTGCTTGCAGGCTCTGCACCTGCAACATATTCATTTCCAGGCAGGCAAAGACAGATTCATCTCCCTGAACTCCAAAACTGTTGGTCGTGTGATGTCTGCGCCTGGCTGTGCCTTTTGGGACATGGCTGTCTTGTGGACGGGACTCTTGCTGTGGCTGTGTGTCTTCAGAGTGCAAATTTCCATTGCTGTCCTCTGCCTCGTCCTCCATTGGTGGTAGTGGTCTAACTATGTGTCTCCTCTTTTTTTTGGGAGGATTGACAGGGCTGTCCACCCCATCTGTTTCTTGCTTCTGCCTTGCGTCTCCAGAGTCTGGACGTTCAGTCACTGTTCCACTGCCTGTAGGCTGTGTCGTAGATGGTGCTGTGTTGTAGCAAAAAATACAAAGTCTGACTAAAACAGGAAAAAAAGGCACACCACAAGGAAAAAAGATACTCAGAAAAAAAAGATAATATATGATAAAGTACAAAGTTTAATTACATTGATAAAAAATCGATATGAACATATTCATTGATACATATAATTAAAATTGAAGGGATAAAAGTTGATTTTAGTAAAATAAGCTGTTACTCCAAAAGAAATATACATGAATCACAACAGAATAGTAATGCCCAAGGATTTTTGAGGATGCTGATTTCTGTCGACGCGTTTCGACACACCTTTTTGTGTCTTCCTCAGGACAATATCAGCAAATTGCTAGGATGTAAATAAACAGAGAGTCATAACTTCTCCTTATGTTGGTCACAGTTAAGGCCTTATTACTATATACAGTGGTATTACCATCTGTAGTCAGACATCGAAAAAACTACATACATACATTTATAACATGATACATCGCTAAAGGGGACACTTAAATAAGTGTGCTTCCTATATACAACTATCTCTATATACATATATGCAAAATGTGTACAGAAAATAATTTTAGAACATTCGTGTAGACAAATCAATAACTTCTATACACTATTTTTTGGGGGCTAGAGAGAGGAGAGCAAGAAAAACAGAAAAAAAGGAAGAAAAAAGAATGGAAAAGAATAATAAAAGAGAAAAGAGAGAAAACTTATTAAAGAGAAAGCCAGAAAAAAGAGAAGAAAAAGAAGAGACCAAGTGAAAGAGAGAGAGAAGAACAGAAAAGGAAAAAAACAAAAGAAAAAGGAAAGAGAGAAAAATTATTAGAGAAAAAAGGAAAAGATTTATTTACAGTCTATGCCATTCTTTTTAGCATATCTAGATAATCATTTGGAAGAAGTTGTCCCCCTATCTGTCTCTCATATTACAACCTATCTGAAGTGTCCGAAGAACCTTTACAAAGAGGTGGGATGTCAACTATTATGGGAGCCTAACAATAACAGAAGTTCCTATGCTTCCACAGAATTCACCTAGAGATGTTTCATGAACCCTGGTTCATTAGTCTAACACGTATTTTGATACTTGAAAAGAAGCTCTTTAATTTATACTATCCTGTGTCTCTTATATTTCTTACCTCGGGTGGAGCCAAGAAACTCTTAAAAACAGGAAGCCAAATGAATGAAGGCTCTGTTGAAACGCTAAGAGAGAAAATATCATAGAAAAGAAATGCACTAACATTAGTTAACTTTTTCAAAAAAGATATTTCCTACATTATCATATTAATTATTCAGAAATAAGGCGGTGCTACCTATCAGATGTTCGGCTTATAATAATTCAGGGATTCCTTAGTGACCGAAGTCCTGTGTATTTCTTGGTTAATTTGAAAACAGGTTGCATTCACTTGATACTGAAAGGACAGAAGATAGGGCCCCTTATTAGATAAGCTTTTTCATAGACATGATAATCGTAGACCACAGAACACGAAAAGGTCTGTGTTGTCTTAAAGGTTTAGCAAGTAATTACCTGCAAGCATGTATAAACCCTAAGGTCTTTGGATAAATCGATGTAAAACCGGCTTCAGGCCCGGGATATTACTGGTGGAAAACAAACGCGGTCCTTTTCTTATGTCCCTGTTTCAAAATAGGTGAAAGCGTTTAACTATTATTAGCTTAGTTCAAGACGTGTGTAAAACGGCCGAAATAAATAAACCGGCAAGGCACACAAGCTACCTGTCCGTGGAAACCGAACCGGTGAGACAGACAATTTTCCTTTTCCGTCCTGCGTGCTGATAAGAGTTCTGAAAACGCAGATGAAGTATGGAAAGCCCTTCGGTGGAGCCTAGCAAGGATACAAATTATCGAGAAGAGGCGCAGGTTAAACGTAATATGTCCCTGCGAGTACAGACTTTAAATGACTAAGCAGAGTCATTATACGATTAAAACATACCGTTTCTGAAATTAGATGATGCCTTGACGTGATGGGAGCCTGATTTTCAACCAGAGAATTTTGCATTTGAGAGCAGGGGCGTTTTTATACGTCTGCTGCTCCCTAGAGAGTGCACAGGTGTGTGACTCTCTATCTTAAAGGGCCTGATGCTTTTTTCTCGTTGTGGCGATGTAGAGAGCAAAGGAGAAAAGGGAAGAAATACTAATTGGTTGCCAAAGGACACCACCTTTTCTCTTTCCAACCGAAGACAGCCTCAAGAAAAAGGCTCTATATTGCGAGGACGTTAAAGGAGTTTTATATAAGGATAGGCACACCATTATGTAATTAATGGAGAAAAATAAACTCGTTTTCCAACATAGCCAGTAAAAAGATATATTAGGAAGCAAAACGGTGCCTAACATGTTCCTCTGTGATAACCATTAAGACTATTTAATAACCAATTTAGTTCATCCTTCCTAATATGCACATAATTCATTCATGCCAATCATTAGAGTTAAGTTGAGGTATCGCAATTTTTCATAGTAGCTCATGATCCAAGCTCATGAGAAAATGAGACTGTCTATTCACTAATCTTTCTTACTCCCCAACATACATACAGAGGACCACTAATTCATTTTATGCAGATTATTTCAACTAAATTAAGTTATTGCATTCTCCCAAGGTAGCTCATTATTTAAACCTCGTGTAAAGGTGTTAAGAGAGAAGATCCAAAACACTTCTCTCTTTTTCCAGATTTTATCCCCTCCTTTACCACACCCCGGCCTTTAACACCACGGCCGCGCTCCTAAACACTAGATCGGCAGTCAGCCATCAGTATGAGCTATTCGACTATATCGATACTCACGAACCAGATCTTCTGTTTTTAACAGAGACCTGGTTCAAGGCCGACTCCCTGCCCAATGTCTTAGCTGCACTACCTCCCTCATACTCTACCATCCGAGTGGACCGACCGGAGGGCAGAAGAGGCGGTGGAGTGGCCTTGATAGCTCGCACTGATCTTCATTTCCAGATTCTTCCCTCCCCCCCTATTCCTGAAGTCGACTGCTTGATATTCCGCTCTAGCTCTCATTCGGCTCCCCTAACTTCTGTTCTTATTTACCGTCCCCCCACCCCACTCCTACTTTTGTTTCCAGCCTCCAAGACATCCTCGCAACACTGGTAGTAAACAACTCGTCAGTGTTAGTCCTAGGTGACCTAAACTTTTGGCCTAATGACCCTGCCGAAAGCCCCCTCTCTAAAGAGTTCACCGATCTTATGTTCAGTCTTAACTTTACCCCCCACGTCCACAGCCCCACTCATGTACAAGGCCACTCGCTCGATCAGGTCTGGACCCTGAACATCCCCACCACACCTCCCATCATTTCCCCTTGCTCCTGGTCTGACCACTTCTTAATTTCCTTTTCCCTTGCTTTAGCCCCAGCCATTAAGCCTCCACTCCCCAAGAACACCTGGGTCAGAAAATGGGGCAAAGCTGATATGCCATCCCTCTGCTCATCTCTGGCCAATTCCAGCCCCGACCTTTCCGGCCTCGCCGCCCCTGTCCAACTGGCCACCATTAACAACTGGCTGACCCAAGCAGGCGACGACTTTGCCCCCTTGAGGCGGATCACGGTCAAGCGAGCCCACGCTGCTAACCGCTGGTTCACTCCTGACCTCAAGGAGAAGAAGTTGGCCGCACGTAGAGCAGAGCGAGCATGGAGAAGAGCATACTGCCCCGCCCAAAAAATTACTTATCTCTCTGTGCTCAAGGTATACAAGTAAGGCATCCTCGATGCCAAGACCATATTCTATTCCAACAGGATACTGGCAGCGGAGTCACAATCCAAAGAAATCTTTGCCACGGTGCACAAGCTTGCCTCATCTAACAGAGGTACGGCTTCGATCCCCCCCTCCCAACCTCTCTGCGACTCGCTCAACGATTTTTTCGTTGATAAGGTCGCAAAGATCAAGGCTAACATTCCTCTTCCATCCCCCACATTTATCAACCCCTCCCCCCCTGCCGCCACCTCTAAATTAACTTCCATTCCCCCCCTGACCAAAGCCACTCTCGTCCCTCTGCTTCAAAGGGTGAAGTCAGTTCCCCCCTGGACTTTGCCCCTGCTCATATCCTGAGAGAAATCTTCCTAGCATGCCCGACTCCACCCCTCACATTTCTGAATGACTCACTCAGCAATGGAGTGGTTCCCACCCCCCATAAATTTGCGGCTGTCATCCAAATTTTAAAAAAGGCCAGTGCCGACCCTTCATCCCCTTCCAACTACCGTCCCATCTCCCTCCTGCCTTACTTGGGTAAGGTCTTAGAAACTCATATAACCAGCATCCTGAGCTCCCACGTGGAAACCAATCACTGCCTCTCCCCCCGGCAGGCGGGCTTTCGGCCCCTTCACTCTACGGAGAAGGTGGTGATCTCAGTGATGGACAGCCTACGCGAGGGCATTGATACCAATCTCCCGCAGGCCCTCATCCTTTTAGATCTGTCCGCCGCTTTTGACACGGTGGACCACTCCATCCTTCTCACCCGTGTCAGGGCGGCGGGCATAGAGGGCCTAGCCTTCGCATGGCTCGAGTCCTTCCTGAGTGACAGGGCTCAGGCGGTCCATCTAGCTGGTTTCACTGCTGCCTCCCGTAAGGTTATGTGCGGGGTCCCCCAAGGTTCTTCACTTTCCCCTCTTTTGTTTAATTTATACATCTATCCCCTCATTTTTATGTTGCAGCAGCTTGAGGTCACGGTGTTTAATTACGCCGATGACCTCCAGCTAATTTTCAACCTTTCTCACTCCCCCTCATCCTTCCAGAACGTCCAATCTGTTATGTTGTTCATCCAGGATTGGATGAACTGCAACCACCTCAAACTCAACTCGGACAAGACGGAGTTAGTCTTGACCGGAGGTGGTTGCAGCCCTTGGTCCCCGTCCCACTGGCCTCTCTCACTTGGTTTCCCCCCACTCCCCGTTCCCAAAGTCAAAACTCTCGGTATCCTCCTTAATCCCTCACTTTCTGTCTACTCACAGGTTAGTTCTGTTGTTTCCTCTTCTTTTCTCTCCCTCAGAACTATTAGGAAGATTTCCCGTTTCTTTTCCCTTCCTGCTCTAAAGATCATAGTGATGGCAATGGTGCTCTCGCGCCTTGATTATGGCAACATTATCTATAATGGCGCGCCAGCCTATGCTATTCACCGCCTGCAACTAGTGCAGAACCAGGCTGCCCGCCTGATCTATGGCCTGCCTAAATTCCATCGTGCAACTCCTCTATTGCAGGCACTACACTGGCTGCCGGTGAAAGAGCGAGCCTTGTTCAAGCTTGGTTGCCTCACTTTCCAGGCCAAAATGGGCACCGCTCCAGAGTTTATTTGCTCTGCCATTAAGCCTTACACACCGGGTAGAGAGCTTCGCTCCACCCACATGGCACTCCTCGCCATCCCTCGATTTAAAAAGAAAAAGGCTGGCGGAACAAAATTTGCGGTTCTCGCTCCTGTGTTTTGGAACTCCCCCCCTGTGGAACTCCGCATGACACCTTCTTACACAGAGTTTCGAAAAAGCCTTAAAACCCTGCTCTTCTCTCGAGCTTTCGCTGTCTAACTTCCTCTGCTCCTGCTGTCTCCTCGCAATCTGAAAAGCGCCATGAAACCGTGTGGTATAAGCGCGCTATACAAATGTTTTTAAATTCAAATTCAAATTTATCATTTGGGACATGGATTCTCTCTAGAATCCTCCATTTCACGTCTGATGGGGAATGATTGTGTTCTGTAAAGTGTCTTACAAGAGGTGCTGTATATTTCAGAGTTTTAATAGCTGGCCTGTGTTTAGTCATTCTTGTTTTGATGGCACGTGAGGTTTCCCCCTACGTAGCCCAGATTACACGGGCATACAATAAGGTACACCACGTTTCGTGTATTGCAGGTCCAAAGTTCTTTCGCTTTTAGGGTACAGTTGCTCAATGTCATAGTCTCACCCGGAATGATGTGATCACAGGATTGACAGGAGCCACAACGGGAAGTGCCCTTCACTCCATTACTTCCATCAATGGATTTCTATATGTATGGTGGGCTGCTGTCTAACTTGTTGAAGCGTGATCTTGCTATGAGGTCTTTCAAATTTTTATTTCGGCGATGTGCAAACATAGGTTTGCTTAACTTTTTCTGACTCTGATTCACATTTAAAAGATGCCAGTTAGAATTGATTATTTGCCTAACCGTAGCGTCCATTGTTGAATGTCTGGTTATGCAAACAAGTTGCGGATCCTGTTTCTGTTTGTGTGTATTCAGAAGAGAATCACGGTCATAGAAGCGTGCTCTTTTATACGCCTCTCTTCAAAGGCGATGGGGGTAGCCTCGCTCTATAAATTTTAGTTTCATTTTCATGGATTGGGAATCATAATCCTTAAGATTCGTACAATTCCTCCTGACCCTTAGGAATTGTGAGAAAGGAATGCTGTCTTTTTGACAGCGAGGATGGTAACTCTTGAAATGTAGCAGAGTGTTTCTTGCTGAAGGCTTTGTATATAAATCAACCTCCAGATGTCCATTATTTTGTTTGATATAGATGTCAAGGAATTCTACTTGATGTGAATTTATATGGGCAGTAAAACAGAGATTTTTTTCAGTTAAATTGAGCCACTCCAAGAACTCCTTCAGAGTCTGTTCCCCATCGGTCCATACAAAAAAGATGTCATCGATGTATCGATACCAATGGGAAACACACTCGTAGAAGGGTGCAATCTCATTAAATATGAATTTGGACTCAAAAAGGGACATGTAGATGTTTGCTATGGAGGGGGCCATAGAAACACCTTTTGTTTGTAGATACATATCTCCACCGAACTCCAAAAAGTTTTCTTTTAAAACTAAAGTGAGGCATTCCTTAATAAAGGATTTTAAGCAGGGTATACTGTATATATCTATAAACCACATTGTTGCATGAATAGCCTCCAATTGCAGGATATTGCTATATAGAGACTCAATGTCTAGTGTGACCAAGATGTCTCTATTTTCATTGAAGGGAAGATGTTCCACTTTAGAAATTATATCACCTGTGTCCTTCACATAGGACGGTACGAGAGGTATGAAAGGACGCAAAACCGTGTCTAAATATTTTGAGACTGCCTCAAGGGGGGTTCCTATTGTTAACACTATCGGTCGATAGGGGGGGTCTAGTTCATTCCTATGGATTTTAGGTAATCCGTAGATACAAGATATTTTCTTGTCTGATGTATTCAAGAATGCATGTTCCTTTTCATTGATAATACCTGTGTCCAGAGCTTTTGTGGTAGTCCTATGTATAGCCTTTATAATCCTTTCAGTTGGATTAAGTTTGATTTTTTTTACAAAAAGCAGGATTATTTAGCATCTTCATCATGTTTTCTTCATATCTCTTAGAATCCAGGAGTACAATTCCACCCCCTTTGTCACTGCTTTTTACAGTTACAGATGTGTTGTTTTTTAATTCATTCAGGGAAGTATGTTCCTCTTTGGTTAGGTTATATCTTGGTTTTGGAATAAAGCGGACCGCTTGTTCCAGACAACTCATAAATACTTTCTCAAAGATGGCAGTTTCTGGACCTATTTGTTCCAGGCTAGGGGTGAAAGTAAATACAATGTTATTTACCCTGTGCTCCGGTTGAAAATCAGGCTCCCATCACGTCGCGGCATCATCTAATTTCAGAAACGGCTCCACCGAAGGGCTTTCCATACTTCATCTGCGTTTTCAGAACTCTTATCAGCACGCACAACGGAAAAGGAAAATTGTCTGCCTCACCGGTTCGGTTTCCACGAACAGGGACATAGGAAAAGGACCGCGTTTGTTTTCCACCAGTAATATCCGGGGCCTGAAGCCGGTTTTACATCGATTTATCCAAAGACCTAAGGGTTTATACATGCTTGCAGTATCAAGTGAATGCAACCTGTTTTTAAATTAACCAAGAAATACACAGGACTTCGGTCACTAAGGAATCCCTGAATTATTATAAGCCCAACATCTGATAGCGTTTCAACGGAGTCTTCATTCATTTGGCTTCCTGTTTTTAAGAGTTTCTTGGCTCCACCCGAGCAATTTGCTGATATTGTCCTGAGGAAGACACAAAAAGGTGTGTCAAAACGCGTCGACAGAAATCAGCATCCTCAACAATCTTTGGGCATTACTATTCTGTTGTGATTCATGTATATTTCTTTTGGAGTAACAGCTTATTTTACTAAAATCAACTTTTATCCCTTCAATTTTAATTATGTGTATCAATAAATATGTTCATATCGATTTTTTATCAATGTAATTAAACTTTGTACTTTATCATATAGTATCTTTTTTTTGAGTATCTTCTCTCCTTATGGTGTGTCCTTTTTTCCTGTTTTAGTCAGACTTTGTATTTTTTGCCTGGGCCTTTACCCCTACATATGTCATACATATGTCTGCTTAACCCTGACCCAGGAAATGTATCCCTTTCAGGGGGTCCCTGTTACCTTACCAGGTAGATGGTGCTGTGGACAGAACAGCACACATTTATTAACTGTACTCATTTGCACTGTGAAAATAAAATATTTCACAGTTTGGGATTACATTACCTTTTTATTTCCCTTTCCCTTTTTCCCCTATTTCCCTTTCCTGACCTACACATGCAATATTTGACTAGGGTGGCTGATAAACACAACTTTGAATTTCATGTGACTACATCTCCCAAGATGCATTGCTGTGTCTGCCAGTGTACCTGCTCTGGCCTGAATTTTTTTTCCTGACCCTAGGTCGCTGCTGGAGGGTGTCTGGGGGGTGTTAGGGGTCTGATGGCATGCCTCTTACCTGGTCTACATGCTGATTGATCTGAACTGTCTAGGTCAGCCACGCCTGTCACGCTTTCTGGTAGCAGGGTACCCTCCACAAGTTCCTCCAGAGGTGTGGAGTCCGGCACAGTTGAGGTCCCTCCACCTGTGTGCCGTGACTGCTCCAGCCTGGCAGCTAGCTTCTCTTTGGAGCGCTGGCGCAGGTCGTGCCAGCGCTTTCGTAGTACATCCACACTCGTGTGTGTCAATCCCAGCGCGTTCACTTTTCCCTGTATGTGAGCCCAAATGTGCCTTTTACGGGTCTCAGGCACTTTCAGGGAATTCTTGCCAAACAATAAATCATGATTTGGCACCATCTCCTGGATCAATGTCTCCAGTTCAGCCTCTGAGAATTTTAGTTTTCTTTTTCTAGCACATTCTCCCTCCTGCTGTTGCTGTTGCTGCTGCTGTGTTTCAGGCATGGGCATGTTTCCACTTTCAGCCATGGTTATTCAGTAGCACTGTTCACTCTCCCTCTCTCCCTCACTGTGACTCTCACTCAGCAACTCTGGTGCAGCATGGGTAGTCAGTCACTTCCTGGTAGTGATGTCATCAAGCTGCACCAGAGTTTCCGAAATTTGAGATTTTTTCCATTAAGGAATAACAAATTTGCGAATTCCTGGGTTTAAGGAATCGCTTTTTGGGTTCTTGCAGATAAATAGCGATTTTTACCGAATCGCTATTTATTTGCGATTTGTTTCATACATACCGATTTGCGATTCTGAATCTGCGATTTGGTAAAAATCGCTAATTCAGAATCGCAAATTTTTACCTTGATACATATGGCCCTTGGGCTCTATTTGGTGCTGGTGCAACTCTGTAAAACAATTACTTAAAATGTGTTCAGGTAAAACCAAATAGCACAGCCCTTCATAATCTTTTACTTTGTTGCCCTTCACCCAGCCATTCAGTGTCTTGCTGGAAAAATCCACAAAAATCTACCTATGACAGCTGCAACTGCTTCTGGCTATCCCTGAATTTCAGGCAATGCTTTTCAGAGGTCAAACCAAACTTATTGATAAGAGTTCTTTCGTGGAGGCATACTTCTGGCCATTCACTCAGCTATTTCATGGCAGTAACGCATTGCGCACTTAAAAATCAACATGAATGACACAAAGCAGTGCACAAAGTTGCAGCCATTTTGTTTTGTCTGCTTTTGTTCCTCTCTCCTTGTTGGCTACCTTTTCCTCTATCCAACCTAATTCAAACTCATCTGCTCTTCCCTATTCCCAATCCCGACTTTTTTGTACATATCGATGTAAAAAAAGATAGATGTACAAAATAGAGATTCTTTTTATTTAAATAAAAATTAATGTTAAATATATTAAATAATAAAATTAACTTTTAACTCGTTCGGTGCTCATGACGGCCTGGAGCCGTCATGATGACCTCATCGAGGTTTCTCTTTCTTCCCCGACGCTCTTGAAGCCATTTGCTTCTAGTGCGTCGGGGAACAAAGAGGTAAGTTTTTCCTCTGGGGAGGGGGAATTTTAGCAAAAAAGGCATCGGGGGAAAGGAAAGGGTTTTCCTTTCCCCTGATGCTTCTTTTGTGCATTCCTGCTGCACGATCGTGCAGTCGTGCAGCAAGAATGCCCACTAGAGCGAAGGATTATTTTTTTTGTTATAAATCGGCAATTGATTTACTGTTTGGGGGAGCGGCCCCTTAGGCAAGGGTCGCTCCCTTATTGGGGCATATTTTATTGGCTTTGTCCGCCCCCCTTGGGGGGCATATTCATGTATATTTTTTAAAAATTGGCACACTGGACCACAAGTCCATTTTTTGTGGGGAGTGGCCCCTCCGGCAAGCGCCCTTTTGGGGTATTTTTATGGCTGTCTGCCCCCATGAGGGGCAGAACTTGCCTTTTTTTGTTATCTAGGGCCCACTAGGCCACCAAGGTTTTTTGGGGGAGAGTGACCCCTTGGGAAAGGGTTGCTCTCCCTTGGGGCCTGTCTCTCCCCATATTTGGCCCACTAGACCACCAGGGATTTGTTTGTGGGGAGTGGCCCGTTGGGCTAGGGTCACTCCCCTTATGTGGGCAATGTTTTTTGGCTTTGTCTGCCCCTCTGGGGGGAAAATTTCCAATTTTTTTTAATTTGTCCCACTAGACCGCCAGGGAATACTTTGTGGGGAGTGGCTCCTTGGGCAAGGGTCACTCCCCTTCGGGGGCTATGTTTTTGGCTGTCTGCCCCATGGGGGGCAGATGTCGCCTTTTTTTAATCTAGGGCCCACTAGGCCACCAGGGATTTGTTTTTGGGAGAGTGACACCTTGGGCAAGGGTCGCGCTCCTTTGGGGACTGGGTCACTCTCCTTTGTTTGGCCCACTAGACCACCAGGGATTTGTTTGTGGGGAGTGGCCTCTTGGGCAAGGGTCACTCCCCTTCGGGGGCTATGATTTTGGCTGTCTGCCGCCATTGGGGGGGGGGGCAGATTTTACTTTTTTTTGTTTATTGAGGGCACACTAGGCCACCAGGGTTTTTTTCGGGGGAGAGTAACCCCTTGGGCAAGGATCGCTGTGCTTTGGGGCTGGGGCTTGTCATGTTTGGGCCCACGAGACCACCAGGGATTTGCTTGTGGGGAGTGGCCCCTTGGGCAAGGGTCACTCCCCTTTATGGGAGGATGATTGTGGCCATTTCTGTCCTCTTTGGGTGGCAGATCAGCAGAATGTTTTTTAGGCCCATCCGCCCCCAAGGGGGGCAGAAGCCACTAGACAACAGGGTTTTTAAAATTTTTGAATTGGGAAGTGGCCTCAAGGGCAAGGGTTTCTCCGCTTTTACTGGGGTGAAAATGTTATTTATATTCTTAGGCCCACCTACCCCTTAGCTTAGCTGGTGGATTGTGTGTGGACTGGTGCATTACTTGAATATGTGATTGTAATGGTTTATTTCCTCCTTTTTATTCTAGTGTAAAGCTTTTGATTCCTGTTTGCGGTTTCGGCAGTATTTGTTCTGCAGTTTTGCGTAATTGCATTTATTTGGTAAGAAAAACATTTTTGTTGTGTTTGCTTCAAATGAGTATTATTGTCATGCATGAATGAATTTGTTTGTAAGTGGTGTCATACTGGCTGCATATTTGGTAGTGTTCAGAGCATGAAATTCTTTGAGATGTGTTTTGCATTGTCTTATGTGTAATTTGTTTTCTTTTTTTTTTTAGTGTGATATTGTTGATCCTTACTGAGTCTGTGCAGAGTAGGTGGTGGTGAGTCTAGCTGCTTCTGTCAAGTGAGCGGTATAGTGTTGGAGAATATTGGTCTTTGTGATAAAGCTATATTTTGTTTATTTCTTTTTTTACAAAGGGTTTGTTGTTGTTAACTTGTATGACACATAACCTTTATTAGTAAGCATTATGGCTAGCCGTAGAATGACTGCTCAGCAGGTAGTTGGTATGCTTCTTGAATCTTCCTCTGAGCAGGATTATGAGACTGACAGTGTGTCTGAGGGAGAGGAGGGAGGGGAAAATTCAGGCAGTGAGTTTTCTCTCCACATGGAATCATCAGATGATGAAGGTACTCTCAGGGCGGATGAAGCTACTCTCGGTGTGGATGAAGCTACTCTCAGTGCGGATGAAGTACCTGTTTTAGAGGAGGATACGGCTGTGCCGATGGTGCAAGAGGCATCTGGATTTGAACCTGAGGCTGCTAGGCTTACTACTGTAAGTGCTAGACTCTAGGTTGATCCAAACATGGTGCAGCCGATGTTGCCTGCCTTAAGTGGTGATGTAGGGTGTAGAGAGGATTGCGAACATTTTGTGCCTACACAGTTTTTTCAGTTGTTTATGGATGATGTTTTTTGGGTGAGATTGTTGAGCAGACTAATTTGTATGCTGAACAGTTTTTTGAGGGACATCAGTGACAAACTTAGGGACCACTCTAGAGCTACCCGGTGGACTCCCACAAATCTGGAAGAGATACAGACATTTTTGGGTTTTACTTTATTGATGGGTTTGATAAGGAAACCGTCCATGGCTTCATATGGGTCTACCAGTCCCCTGATGGCAACGGCCATATTTCCTGCAGTTATGACTCGTGATCAGTATTTACTTTTGCTTCGGATGCTGCATTTTGTTGATAATGCTTCGGCATTGCCACGAGATCACCCTGACTGTGACTGTCTTTTTAAAATTCGGCCTGTTCTTGATCACTTTGTAGATCAATTTTCAGAGATATTTACTCCAGGGAAAGAAATGTCTATTGATGAGTCTTTGGTCCTGTTCCAGGTCCGTTTGCTTTTTAGGCAGTACATTCTTAGCAAGAGGGCGCACTATGGAATTAATCTGTATATATTTTTAATTTCCGTGTGCACACAGGTAGCAATTCCACTATTGACCCCCCTGGTTGTCCATCCACTTTTGGAGTTTCAGAGAAAATTATGTGGGATCTTGCTAATGGACTGTTTAACAGAGGCCACCATTTGTACCTTGATAACTTCTACACTGCTGTGCAATTGTTTAAGGAATTGTTCAAAGTGGACACTTTTGCTTGTGGCACAATCCAATCTAACCGTAAAGGTTATCCAAAAGAATTCTTTGCAAAAATCTTCAGAGGGGACAGTGCAGTTCCTTGCCTAGTGATGAACTACTAGCTGTGAAATGTGTGGACAGGAGGGATGTGTACATGCTGACTACCATCCATGATGAGAGTGCTTCACCTGTGCCTCTTTGGGGTCAGATTGCTGAAGTGCGCAAACCTGTGTGCATTTTAGACTACAAAAAGCACATGGGTGATGTTGATAGAGTAGATCAGAGGTTGGAACCTAACACTGCTATTCGTAGGGCTTACATTTGGTACAAGAAGTTGGCCATCCATGTCTTCAATTTAGCAACTTTCAAGGCTTTTGTTGTGTTCAAGGAGTGTTCTCCTGCGTCAAAGTTGACTTTTGTTCAGTTTCAGCAGTCTGTGATAGGCAGCCTTGTTGTTGTGGAACAGGCAAGTGTTCCTAGAGTTGGATTGGTGGAGGATGTGGCTCAATTGAAAGATCGCCACTTTCCTGATCACATTCCTCCCACACCCTCAAAAGACTCCCACTAGGAGATGTAGACTCTGTTGGCCAAGAGGTACGTGGAAGGCGACTCTTATGTACTGCCCTCAGTGTCCTTCTAACCCTGGGCTGTGTGTACCTGCTTGTTTTAGAACATACCACATGCAAAATCATTTTAGGGAGCATCCATGAGTCGTAAAGTGAACTGCCTGGTCCGTATTGTTTTAAAAAAAAAATCAGTTTCAAGGTTGGCATTAGTGCAATGTATTTAGTTTCAGATATTGTGTTAGTAGATTTGTATCTATTTGCAATTTGTTTGTGTTTTCTTTTTTGTATAAAAAAATCCTAAATGTGATGGCGGTGTGTGTAGGCTGGCGCTTGGCTGGTGGTGTGCGTGGACTGGCACTTGGCTGGTGGTGTGTGGGGACTGGCGCTTGGCTGGCGGTGTGTGCGTGGACTGCCGCTTGGCTGGCGGTGTGCATGGACTGGCGCTTGGCTGGCGCTGTGTGTGGACTGGCGCTTGGCTAGTGGTGTGCGTGGTCTGGTGCTTTGCTGGCGGTGTGCGTGGATTGGCGCATGGCTGGCGGTGTGCGTGGATTGGCGCTTGACTGGCAGTGTGCGTGGATTTGCACTTGGCTGGCAGTGTGCGTGGACTGGCACTTGGCTGGCGGTGTGCGTGGACTGGTGCTTGGCTGGCAGTGTGCATGGACTGGTGCTTGACTGACGGTGTGCGTGTACTGGTGCTCGGCTGGTGGTGTGCGAGTAGTGACTTGCTGCTGGTCACTACACACACTGCTAGCCGAGCGCCACTCCACGCAATCCTTCAGCTTGTGTGGTTGCTGTGTCAGGAATGTGGGCGTGTGAAAGTGATGGGCCCTTGAATGGCACTGTCTGCTGGTGTGAGTGTTGTAATGTGATGGGCTGGTGGTTTGAATGGTTTTGTATGTGTCACACGTATGAAAGGTGTATGAATGGCCTGTAAAGAGGTTTGTGCCTTGTCGTGGCTTTACAGCTCACAAGCTGTGAGTCAATGGTTCAGTTTCTCGTCCTTTCAATTATTAACTGTGTTTTTCATATTTGTGAAATCACTTGTTAATACAATTGTATATACTGAACCATCACTCACTCTCATGCCAAACCCAACCAGTATGTGTGTGTGCTTGAGGATTAGATGGCTGTGCAGTAATATTTGTCTTTATTGTCTTTCTCAAGCAGGGTGTACCTTGTCCCTTTTTGTGAATGTTGTAGTGTGTTGTTTTCATACCTGATGGTGTGAATGGTCTAGTGTGCATCCCTTATGAAAGGTGTGTCATTCACACACCTTTCATAAGGAATCCTGTAAAGCGGTTGAGGCCTTGACGAGGCTTTACAGCTCACGAGCTGTGAGTCACTGGTTCAGTTTTTTGTCCTTACAATTATTGACAGTGCATTTCATTTTGTGAATTCTCTTCTTAATAAAATGTTATAAACTGAACCATCCCTCGCGCCAAATCCAACCAGTATGTGTGTGTGCTGGAGGAATAGATGGCTGTACAGTACTCATTGTCTTTTTAGTCTCTCTGCCAAGTTGTACATTCCATCTAAGAATAACCTACCAACTGTAGATATTGTCAGAAACAAATCACCCATGGAAGTACATGGTGATGTCTCTCCTGTGGTTCTCAACAAGTTATCTTACCCACAATGTCCTGCAAACCTCAAAATGTCCGTCACATTTTCCTTGCAATATTGTGCCAACATTTTCACAGTGCAGAAATAAACAACAAATTATCTCAAAACAACCTGGCTTTGCAAGGTGGGTCACCTGGGTTTTTGGGCCGGTGCTCGGCGGCCACCTAAAGAAACCTCAATATGTCGCCTCAATATTTTTTGTCCCTTGCCTGTCACGGGTACTTGGGCCTCCCAAATGAGTGAGGCACCGTTTTTATTGGGAGACCTGGGGGAACGCTGGATGGTAGGAAATTTGTGTCAGCCCGGTGATGCCACAACTTTGCCACACAAAAATGTGTGAAAAAACTGATTGTTTCAGCTAAATTTGAGGTTTACAGGGGATTCTGGGTAAGGAACCGTTGGGGGATCCACGCAAGCCATACCTCCCTGGAATTCCACGGGTCTCTAGTTTTCAGAAATGTATGGGTTTGGTAGGTGTCCCTACGTAGCCGCCAAGCACGGGCCAAAAACCCAGGTGACCCACCTTGCAAAACCAGGTCGTTTTGAGGTAGGCAATTTTAATGTTGCCTCAATATGTTTTGGGCCCTTGCGTGTTGCGGGTACTTGGGACTCCCAAATGAGTGAGGCACTGTTTTTATTGGGAGACCCGGGGAAACGCTGGGTGGTAGGAAATTTGTGTCAGCCCGGTGATGCCACAACTTTCCGACACAAAAATGTGTGAAAAAAGTGATACTTTCAGCTAAATTTGAGGTATGCAGGAGATTCTGGGTAAGGAAAGGTTGGGGGATCCATGCAAGCCATTCCTCCCTGAAATCTCCTAGGTGTCTAGTTTTCAGAAATGTGTGGGTGTGGTAGGTTTCCCTAGTTGGCTGCTGAGCACGGGGCCAAAAACACACAGAACCCCCTTTGCTAAACTAGGTCCTTTTGAGATAGGCAATTTTGATGTCACCTCAATACATTTTGGGCCCTTGCCTGTCACGGGTACTTGGGCCTCCCGCACGAGTGAGGCACCATTTTTATAGGGAGACCCGGGAACACTGGGTGGTAGGAAATTTGTGTCAGCCCATGATACTACAACTTTCCCACACAAAAATGTGTGAAAAAAGTGATTTTTCAGCTAAGTTTGAGGTTTGTGGGTAAAACTTTGGGGGATCCACACAAGCCATACCTCCCTGGAATTCCCCAGGTGTCTAGTTTTCATAAATATGTGGGTTTATTAGGTTTCCTGAGGTGGTCGCCGAGCAGCGGGCCAAAAAACCCAGGTGACCCCCCCTTGCAAAACATGGTTGTTTTGAGATAGGCAATTTTGATGTTGCCTCAATACGTTTTGGGCCCTTGCCTGTCGCTGGTACTTGGGCCTCCCACACGAGTGAGGCACTGTTTTTATTGGGAGACCTAGGGGAATGCTGGGTGGTAGGAAATTTATGTCAGCCCGGTGATGCCACAACTTTCCCACACAGAAATGTGTGAAAAAAGTGGTTTTTTTCAGCTTTATTTGAGGTTTGCAGGGGATTCTGGGTAAGGAAACGTTGGTGGATCCTTGCAAGCCACCTCCCTGGAATTCCCTGGGTGTGTAGTTTTAAAAAATGGATAGGTTTTCTAGGTTTCCCTAGGTTCCAGCAGAGCTAGGGATCAAAACTTCAGCTAGGCACTTGGCAAAAAAAGGGTCATTTTTCACTGTGAAATTGTGGTGTGTCCAAGTTGCATTTTGTGCCATTTCCTGTCACGGGCACTAGGCCTACTCACACAAGTAGGTACCATTTTTCTCGGAAGACTTTGGGGAACGCGGAGTGAGTGGAAATTAGTGGATACACGCAGATTCCAGAACTTTCCACCAAAGAAATGTGAGGAAATTTGGTTTTTTTGACAATTCTTTAGGTTTGCAAAGGATTCTGGGTAACGGAGCCTGGTGAGAGCCAGTGAAGTCACCCAATCCTGGATTTCCCTGGGTGTCTAGTTTTAAAAAATGTATAGGTTTGCTAGGTTTCCCTAGATTACGGCTGAGCTAGGGTTAAAAAAACTACACCTTGGCACTTTGCCAAAAAAAGGGTAATTTTTCACTGTGAAATTGTGGTGTGTCCACGTTGTGTTTTGTGCCGTTTTCTGTCGCAGGCACTAGACCTACCTACACAAGTGAGGTGCCATGTTTCTCAGAAGACTTTGGCGTACGTGGGGTGGGTAGAAATTTGGGGATTCACGTAGATTCCAGAACTTTCCACCACAGAAATGTGAGGAAAATGTGTTCTGTTTTACAATTGTTTAGGTTTGCAAGGGATTCTGGGTAACAAACCTTGTGAGAGGCAGTCAAGTCATCACCCCATAATGGATTCCCCTGGCTGTCTAGTTTTAAAAAATGTATAGGTCTGCTAGGTTTCCCTAGGTGCCAGCAGAGCTGGGGTTAAAAAACTACAGCTAGGCACTTTGCCAAAAAAGGGTCATTTTTCACTGTGAAATTGTGTTGTGCCACGTTGCCTTTTGCGGGCACTAGGCCTACCCACAAACGTGGGGTACCATTTTTCTCCAAAGACTTTGGGGGATGCGGGGTGGGTGGAAATTTGTGGATCCACGTAGATTCAAGAACTTTCCACCACAGAAATATGAGGAAAATTTGTTTTTTTTGACAATTTATTTGGTTTGCAAGGGATTCTGGGTAACAGAACCTGGCGAGAGGCAGTCAAGTCACCCCATCCTAGATTCCTCGGGGTTTCTAGTTTAATAAAATTTATAGGTTTTCTAGGTTTCCCTAGGTATTGGCAGAGCTAGGGTTAAAAAAGGACAGCTAGGCACTTTGCCAAAAAAGGGTCATTTTCACTGTGAAATTGTAGTGTGTCCACATTGCGATTTGCGCAGTTTCCTGTCAGGCGCACTAGGCCTACCCACGCAAGTGAGGTAGCATTTTTCTTGGAAGACTTTGGGAAACGTAGGGTGGGTAGAAATTTGTGGATCCACGCAGATTCCAGAACTTTCCACCACATAAATGTGAGGAAAATGTAGTTTTTTTGGACATTCTTTTAGGTTTGCAAGGGATTCTGGGTAAGAAAACCTGGTGAGAGCCAGTGAAGTCACTCCATCCTGTGTTCCCCTTGGTGTCTAGTTTTAAAAAATGTATAGGTGTGCTAGGTTTACCTAGGTGCCGGCTGAGCTAGGGTTAAAAAACTACAGCAATGCACTTTGCAAAAAAAGGTAATTTATCATTGTGAAAATGTGGTGTCTTCACATTGCGTTTTGAGCCATTTCCTGTTGTGGGCACTATGCCTACACACACAAGTGAGGTACCATTTTTATTAGAAGACTTAGGGTAATTCATATTTGTAAAGTAACTGTTATTACATATTGACTTTCAATGCATTTCTCCCTTCCAAATGAAAGCCAATGTGTAAAAAAGAAGTCATTTTTAAAAATGACCGATAATTCTCATGCTTTTATGAGTGTTCCTAATTTTGGAAATGTGTAAATATCTACTGTTTCTAAACTCTATATTTTGTTCCCATTTCAGAAATACATAGGTGTCTTTCATAGCGATTTTTCCATGTATACATGTTCCCAGAATAATTGCTATATACTAGGTACATAATAAAAAACCATTGCAAGTTGCTGCTCAGTTTTTGCCTCTGGGTTCATCGGGTTCTTGGTGAACCTATGAGTCCTGTATATCCCCACAACCAGTAAGGTCCCTCGGATGTTCCGGTATATTGCTTTTAAAGAGCTGTCATAATTAAAAGAAGTTACATGTGAAAACATTGACACAAAAGGCTGTTTTTTTCGAATAATTTTTAATTGTTCCTATATTTAACTTTTAGTTTCTATGAAGAAACCTTGAAGAAACTACACAAATGACCCCTTTCTGAATTTAAAATTTAGTCTACTTTTCAAAAATGTATAGCTTCCCAGGATTCATTATTGCTTTCATACCCATTTCTACCATTACCTGGAAAGAAGTTGAAAGCACAAAAAATATCAAAAATAGGCTATGTCCCAGAAAAATGCCAAAACTGTGTAAATAATATTGGTTATCTGAAAATAATCTGTCATTCCTTAAAAACTGGGAAAAGGGTGATTTCAGCCCCACAAACCCTTTTTTGATACCATTTGCAGGGAAAACCCCATACACTTCATTAGCAGCACCTTTTCAAATTTTTCCCCCAAAAACACAATGGGGTCGATTTCGATTTGGGAAAAACCACTCCGAATAGCCGTACAGAGCGTTTTTCCCATATGAATCGTACCCTGCAGCATCCCCTGTATGTACGACGAAGTACGATTCGTACCAGGATCTGGACTCCGTACGAATCGTACAGAGACTGTACGAATCAAATCCCCGTACGAATCTCCCTCGGAACCCGCTGTACCAGACATCCGTACGGTTCGCGGCTGCTTTTTCCGACCCGGCAAGTACGATTCGTGTGGGGTACGCACCATAAAGCGTTTTTTCTACGGGAGCCGAAAACATCCCTAAGAAGCAGAGTTCGCCTCGAAAACGGTATGGAACACCCCCCCCCCCGGGTACACCCCATGATCACAGGGGTATGGTGCGTACCCCTGTGATCATGGGGTGTATGCACGGTACCCCACGATCATGGGGTGTACGCACCGTACCCCATGTTCGCTGGGTGTATGGTGCGTACACCCTGCGATCACGGGGTACAGTGTGTACACCCCATGATCGCAGGGGTACGCACCATACCCCTGCGATCATGGGGTGTACGCACCGTACGGTGTGTATGTGATAGTTTGCTTTTCCTTACGAATCGCCCTTACCTGACGTGGACCGTACAAATCGCGTCTTCATACCCCGGTCCGGATTGTACTCATCGGTCGTACGGCAAGTCGTACGGTTCACGGTTTCAGCCTTGCAATACGTACGGATCGCGACGATTCGGACGGATTGAAGAAATACAGATCGTACTACGCGACTCGGACAGACGGCTACAATGCGTACGGAGAGGGCTCCGGATACAAACCGTACGGGCGTTTTTTTTCCAGGATCGGAATCGGACCCAACATGTAGCTGTATTTTGGCTAATTTCTGGGTCCCCTCCATGGGAATCCACAAACCCTGGGTACCTTTAGAACCCCCATGATGTTGGAAGAAAAGAACGCAAATTTGACGTGGATACCTTATGTGGTCAAAAAGTTACAGGGGCAAGTGCAAACTACCCAAATAGCCCAAAAAAGGCTTAGCATAGAGGGGGAAAAGGCCTAGCAGCGAAGGGGCTAAAACAATATTTAGATTTAATATACAATTTAACAAATGCAATGAAAGAAATCTAATTTAAAAAATATTTAACCATACATATATAAAATGTAATATATATATATACTTTCATTAAAACAATTAATAAACTATTAATTTGAATTTATTTTATGTGTATAAAGATATAAAAATTTACAAATATCCATATATATCCACATACACTTATAACATAAAATATGATTTAAAAAATGATATTATAACTTAAAACATTGAAATATGTAATACTCTTTAAAATTAAATTTTGCACTCCAGTGAGTGCAACAGTAGGGAAAGTGTTAGACAGCAGAGGGGTGAAAATCACTATTTCAACTCCAGTGGGTGCAACAGTAGGGAAAATGTTGGATAGCAGAGAGGGGTAAAAATTACTATTACCACTCCAGTGATTGTAACAGTAGGGAAAGTGTTGAATAGTGGAGGGGTACAAATTACTATTCCCACTCCAGTGAGTGCAACAGTAGGGAAAGTGTTGGATAGCGGGTGGGTAAAACGTACTATTCCCACTCCAGTGAGTGCAACAGTAGGAAAAGTGTTGGATAGCTGAGAGGTAAAAATTACTGTTGCCACTCCAGTGGGTGCAACAGTAGGGAAAGTCTTGGATAGCGGATAGGTAAAATCTACTATTCCCACTCCAGTGAGTGCAACAGTAGGGAAAGTGTTGGATAGAAGAGGGGTAAAAATGTATATTTCCACTGGACTCAGTTAAAAATTAAAAATTAACAACAACTATGGGGTCTATTAGGATGGTGGTCGGAAGATCAGCCTGACCGCCATGGTAGCGGCAAAAGACCACCTGCAGGGACCTCGGCATAGCTGCCGGTCCAATTGGCATGCTCTGCCCGCGGCGTTATGATTGCAGGCATTAACATTACAAGGGTTGCTGCTGCCAGCAGCACCACTGCGATGTGAAAAGAAGCATGTCATGCATATCACTGCACTGCGTGGCAGGTACTGCACAGTGCCTGCCAACTGGTACAGGGACATTTAGGGGATGCTACCCCCCCCAGTGCACCCACACAGCCCCCCAACACATTTGGGGGCCACAATTGGCCCTCAGAGACATTCTCCGCATACCTTTCCATAGCGGTCCAAACGCCGCAGAAAGGCTGGCTACCGCTGGCATCATAATCAAGAGCCTGCACACTGCACCGGTACCATTGTAGCGGTCCAGTTCTGCCTGCTAGGCAGGCGTGCAGACTGGTACCGGCAGAAAAGTAGCGGGCGGAAAATCTCACTGCCGCAGGCATCACCGCCATGCTAATTGAACCAGCGGTTTTCCAGGTTGTGATCGCTGGCGGATATCCTCCGCCGGTCTGGCAGTTGCCACCGCTGGCAGGGCGGCGGCCATTCGTTCACCATCCTAATAGATCCCAAAGATTTTAAAAAACAAAAATTAAAACATATATAAACGTTTTAAATATTACAGAAGATAGAAACAGATTAAAATGTTAAAAGGAACCAACAAATAGCTAGAAAGATTATTTACAAAATTCAAAGATAATTTAAAAACTAAAAAATATTTTTAATAGAAATTGTTTATAAACAATAACATTACTTATTACATAAATGTAATATTTTTTATTTCCCACCTTGTAACACCACACAATTCACAACCCACATTTAAATAAAAAAGTACCTCCATAATTAACATCATTAATTATGAATTAAACAAATATTATTCATTTAAAATATTTTAAAACCAATAAAAATGTATTTACTCTCCAAATGTTACGCCTATAAAAACAAAACATACACAAAGAATAACAATGCACACTTACTATAAATGTATGTCAATTTATAAATTAATATTACTAATTAAATAATTATTAATTAAACATAAATTACTTTCCACCCTCTACCCCAATAAGCACCACAGCACATACCTAAAAATCATGACACAATTTTACATTAATATCAAATAACTCATTTATTACTAATTTATTTTCCACCCGTTACCACTATGAACCCCACAACTTACATCAAAAATGAATTACGCAATTGCAATATTTAATTAATTAATTAGCATTAACAATTATTAATTAATTATAAATAAGTTACTTCCTACCCTATTCTCCTATAAACCCCACTACACACTCCTAAAAAACGACACAATTATTATAATTCATTACAAATTAATTAATCAATATTAATTAACAACCAATAAATACATATTTATTAATAAAACAACTCCTATAATTATCCCCATTAAACAAATTAAATAACTATTAATACATAAAAAATATGAATACATGTATTATAATTAAATTACTTCCCACCCTATTCCCCAATAAACCCACAACCCACTTTAAAAAAAATTACACAATTAACATAATTGCCAATAAATTAGTTAATAATAATTAACATCCAATTATTTAATAATTTATAATAAATTAATTCCCACAAGTAACACTATCAAATCTAAATGAAATAAATACTAATACTTAAAAATGACATCTAATTTAATATTATTATATTACTTCCCACCCTATTCCCCTATAAGCCCACAACCCGGTCCTAAAAAAATGACACAATTACCATAATTGCCAATTAATTAATTGAAAATAATTGACAACTAATTAAGAAATTAATAATAAATTAATTCCCACAATTAACACTATAAAATCTAAATTAAATAAATAATAATACTTAAACAAAGAATCATTATTTTATTATAATTAAATTACTTCCCACCCTATTCCCCTAAAAACTCACTGTGAGAAGTTGGCCTGGTATATGATGTTCACTAGTTCTAGTGATCACCTTGTACCATGCCAAGCAACCCTATGATGATTGGTTGTAAGTCAACCTTATAGACCAGCTATCCTAGAGGTAGCGTGGACAAAGCAGTCTTAGGCTAAACTCTGTAAAGGCATGTGAAGCAAGCTGTTTTACCGTATACACTCCCCTTGAATACCAAATGAAAGGACACCACACAGATATATATTGAAAATATATATATATATTTATTTACTACAAGTATCCCCTATACTCTTTATGAGCACAGAAGCAAATGCGTAAAAACAAAACACTGTTTAAATATACAAAAGTTGCACAATATGGATAGGCCCTGGTGGCCACTCAAACCATATACTAAAATAGTGATATAAGTATCACTAATCGAAAAGGAAGAAGGCCTAGGGCCTTGGGAATCGCTGGGGCTATTCGGGACTAGCAGTGATGAAGTCGGGAAAGGCCCGCGGGACTCGGGTGCAGCGCTTAAAGCACACGCATGCACCAATGCAAAGTCAATGGTGCGTAAAAAGTACAAAGTTACTGCAAAGGGAACCTTCCGGATGACCTAGAGCCTAGCAACTTGGAACATAGACACTAGAGGTGTATTACTACACAGGAGCACCGGAGTGCCAGGGTTACCTCACCCACAGGAAGCGGGTGCATATGTCTCAAAGTGTGTCGGGTTTCGTCGCGCTGGTCTATGGAGCCTGTAGATGAAGATGCTGCAGGCGGGTCGTCGAGGAGAGTTCCGGTGGATCCAAGGGTGGCTCTGAAGAGATGAAGACCTGAAAGCAGAGGGGACAATGTTCAAAGCCACTAGCCAGTGACTACCGTGGAACCAGGAGGGAACCAGGCAATGTCGGGTGCAAACAGGTAAAGAAGTGAAGATTGTCTTTGTAGCCACGTGGACACGAAGAGGTCGAGGACGTCCAGGAGTCGATCACGAGCTATCCCACAAAGGCTCTAGATGATGTCGGTGTCAGCTTCTTGATTGGAGAAAACAGGCCTTGGCTAATGCAAGCCACGCAGGAAACGATGCACGCTTCTCACTCTGACCAGCAAGGTCAGAAGGGCTGCTCCTTTTTACAGGAGCGAGGGCCCATCTGGAGTAACCAGACCAGCAGTGTTGATTTTGTCGCCAAGATGGCCACTAGCCAACGGGCCAGCAACCGGGATGACGCGTCGAGTGGCAAAATGCAAAAGGGCCCCACGCAGATCGTGGAGATGCTTGGGGGCTGATCTTCGGTGCAAATGCTGCTCGGTGGAGGGGCTTCTCAAACCCCAAAGCACAGCATTGAGGATGCCTCGGGTGCTGCGCAGTCAGCTTCTCGGGAGTCTTTCAAGATGGCCAGTCCCACGTCTCTCGATGCCTCCACGGGTCTCTTCTTTTCAGGAACTGTGGATTGGGCTTGGAGATGTCTGGGAATCCAGGTCTTGTCAGGCTCTGGGCTAGGGCTCCGGCGGGAGGCGGCGGCAAAGCAGATGTCGAGTTGCTGGATGGTGCCTGTATTCACAGGGTGGTCACTCCTTGGCCACAAGGGAGATGCTCTTCAGTCTTCTCTGCAGCAGAATGTCGAAGTCCAGTTTTCTCCTTAGTTTCAAGTCGAGTTCAGGATGATCTGAAGTCTTGGGACACAGCTCCTACTCTTATTCCAAATCTAGGGGCCGGATCACCTGCTAGTTCCCTCCTCTGGGTGGGACCAGGAAGGGGGCTGGTTACACCCCCTTTCCTTTGTCCAGTTCCGCGCTAGGACTGGGGCTGGAAAGCCCCAGCACCGGTTTGAACTGACTTATGCACAGGGACACCTTGTGTGCCCCAGGCATGTCTCATTCTATTCAGCCCTGTCCTACCTAATACACAAAATCCTGTCTGGGGTGGTGCTAGCACCTCCCAAGGCAGTAAACTCTTTGTCCAAGCCTCCCTCGTTGGAAGGACTCCCAGCAGCAGGAGGTCAGACTTGTGTCTGTGGTGGCAGCATCCATTTTGTGATGCTGAGGCTCGTGTTTAACTTTACCCGGGTTTCAGGTTATGTACATGTCGTGTCCCTCTAGAAGGGTGGAATGCTACCCCCGTCGCCAGAATTGGCGAGGGGGTAGTATTCCAATTTGTATGACACCTTACTCGACATGTTTCGATAAAGCCAAACCAAAGTTAGCATTGAACCGCGAGGTTCATAATGCACTTAAGAGTATATGGTATGGCAATATCATGAAACAGCTAAAGGACGTTGTTCTGAAAACTGCAGACAGGCTCAGCTCATGCCAGAGCACCATCTCACATGAAACCAAGCACTCTGCCTCCAGGATTGTTGAGGCCTTCCATAGAAGTGACTTATAAGTTCACATGTGTCCATATATGTTAGATATAGATATACTATACCTAAGTAAGAGGTGATTACACCAACTTACCCCAGCTGATTGATCAGCCAGTTGTGTCAAATATGGAGGCCAGGCCAGGGGTGGCATAATACATGCTGCAGCCCCTGGTAGGCCTTGGATACACCTATGCCCTGGGTACCTGGGGTACACTGTTACAGGGGCCTATAAGGTGAACCAGATCCAATTTGTGATGCACCTAGAGTGCATTGGCATTAATTTAGAGAGAGAACAGCAGGCTGTGGGTCTGATTATCAGGCCCACAGCCACATTAAGTCATAAACCAGTGAAGCAAAAAGCTAAAATTTGGGGTGACCATAGGATAGCAGACCCTACTCTCCTGCACCCCCCCCCCCCCCAATTGCAGGGACATTAGACTAACCTTGACCAGTTGTGTCTTCATGTTCTAAGTGGAAGTACCTGGAGAGACCATCTGCATTACCATGGTCAGTCCCTGGGCGGTGCTCCACTATAAAGTCCATCCCCTGTAGGGAAATGGACCACCTGAGTAGTTTGGGGTTTTCACCCTTCATCTGATTAAGCCATAAGAGGGGCTTATGGTCGATCTGAATCTTGAAGTGAGTGCCAAACAAGTATGGCCTCAACTTCTTCAGGGCCCACACCACAGCAAAGGCCTCCCTTTCAATGGCTGACCAACGTTTCTCTCTGGGGGTCAGCCTTCTGCTAATAAAAGCAATGGGCTGGTCTTGACCATCTACATTAAGTTGTGAAAGCACAGCTCCCACTCCCAACTCAGAAGCATATGTTTGGACAATGAACTCTCTTGAGTAGTCAGGACTCTTCAGGATAGGTGCAGAGAACATGGCCTTCTTCAGGTCGTCAAATGTCTTTTGACAGTTTACTGTCCACTGAACCTTTTTGGGCATCTTTTTGGATGTCAGGTCATTAAGAGGAGTCATAATGGACCCATAGTTCTTAACAAACTTCCTGTAGTACCCAGTCAGGCCCAAGAAAGCTCTGACCTGAGTCTGGGTAGTTGGAGGGGACCAGTCCTTGATGGTCTGGATCTCACTCTCCAGGGGTTGAACTTGGCCTCCACCTACAAGGTGGCCCAAGTACACAACCTTACTCTGCCCTGTCTGGCACTTTGTGGCCTTGATAGTGAGGCCTGCCTTTTGCAGAGCCTCTAGCACTTCCTTCAGGTGGACCAGGTGATCCACCCAGGTGGAGCTGAAGACAGCAATATCATCAGGATAAGCTGCACAAAAGTCATCCAACCCAGTAAGGACTTGATTCACCAATCTTTGGAAGGTGGCAGGTGCATTTTTCAAACCAAAGGGCATCACCACAAATTGGTAATGACCTCCTGGGGTAGAAAAAGCAGTTTTGGCTTTGGATTCCTCAGCTAACCTGATTTACCACTAGCCAGCTTCAGATCAAATGTGCTCAAATATTTGGCAGAAGCCAATTTGTCTATGAGCTCATCTGCCCTTGGAATAGGGTGTGCATCTGTCCTGGTGACAGCATTGAGTCCTCTGTAATCCACAGAGAACCTCATTTCTCTCTTTCCATCTTTGGTATGAGGTTTGGGGACCAGAATCACTGGGCTAGCCCAGGGGCTCTCTGAAGGCTCAATAACACCTAATTCCAGCATCTTTTGCACCTCAGTCTTTATACAGTCCCTGACATGGTCAGGTTGCCTGTAAATCTTGTTTTTCACAGGAAGACTGTCACCAGTGTCCACCACATGGGTACACCAGTTAGTCTGACTGAGTGTCAAGGAGAACATATGTCTATATGTCTGTAAAACTTGTCTACAGTCATTTTTCTGATGTTCAGTGAGGCTGCCATCTAAGGCCACACCATCAACTGAGCCATCTTCAGGGTTCTGAGTCAACAGGTATGGGAGAGGGTCACTCTCTTCCTCCTGCCCCTCATCTGTAGCCATGAGCAAGCCCATGTCTGCCCTGTCAACATATGCCTTCAATCTGTTGAAATGGAGCACCCTGTGGGGGCTCCTGGGAGTTCCTAGGTCCACCAAGTAGGTAACCTCTCCCTTCTTTTCAACAAAGGTATGGGGTCCAGACCATTTGTCCAGGAGTGCTGCTGGGGCCACTGGCTCCAATACCCATACTTTCTGTCCAGGCTGGTACTCAGTCAAGACAGCCTTTTGGTCATGCCAAGCTTTGTGCAATTCTTGGCTGGCCTCAAGGTTTTTGGATGCCTTCTCCATATACTCAGCCATCCAGGAGCGGAGACCAAGTACATAGTCCACTATGTCTTGTTTGGGTTTTCTGAGAGGTAACTCCCATCCTTCCCTCACTAAACATGTGGGTCCTCTTACAGGGTGCCCAAATAACAATTCAAAGGGGCTGAAGCCAACCCCCTTTTGTGGGACCTCTCTGTAAGCAAACAGAAGGCAGGGTAGAAGAATGTCCCATCCTCGCCTGAGCTTTTCAGGTAATCCTTTGATCATACACTTTAGGGTCTTGTTGAACCTTTCAACAAGCCCATTGCATTGTGGATGATAAGGAGTGGTGAACTTGTAGTTGACACACATTCCTTCCACATAGCTGTTAAGTATCCTGACATGAAGTTGGTACCTCTATCAGATACTACCTCCTTAGGAAACCCCACTCTGGAGAAAACTCCAAGTAAGGCCCTGGCCACAACAGGAGCTGCTGTGGTCCTAAGGGGAATTGCCTCTGGGTACCTGGTGGCATGGTCCACCACCACCAGTATGAACCTGTGCCCAGATGCTGTAGGGTGATCCATTGGTCCTACAATGTCAATCCCCACTCTTAAAAAGGGGACCCCCACCACAGGTAGTGGTATCAAGGGGGCCTTTGTTGCTCCACCTGCTTTGCAGGTTACACAGGAGCGACAAAACTCATTTGTATCTTCAGACATGTGAGGCCAGTGAAAGTGAGGGACAAGCCTGTCCCACGTCTTGTTCTGGCCTAAGTGTCCTGCTAAAGTAATATCATGGGCCAAGGTTAGAAAGAAGCCCCTAAATTGCAGAGGTATAACCAGCCTCCTGGTTGTACCAGGCTTGGGGTCTCTACCCTCTGAATAAAGGAGCCCATCATCCTAATACACTTTAGGGGTACCTTGAGCATTCCCAGCAGCCTCAGTAGCAGCCTGCTGTCTGAGGGGTTCAAGGGAAGGACAGGTTAACTGAGCCTGCCCCAAGTCTACCCTAGAAGGTCCCCCTGTCCCCAGAAACTCAACCTGATCAGGTTCAAGTTCTTCAGGGACAGTTCCTTCAGGGGTCTCAAGATCATCTTCCTGGGAAGGCTGATCCTCACTTGTAGGCAGGTGGGAAGGCACAGCCTTTACCCTCCTGTTCTTCTTGGTAGGTGCTTGGTCCATTGTTCCAGGACCCAAGACCTGAGGTTCAGAGAGGCACTTTTTGGCCTGTGACCTGGTCACAGCAAGGACATGTGATGATATCCCTAACATCTCTGCATGAGTCCTGTACTCAACTTCTGACCATAGAGAGCTCTCCAGGTGTCATTGCCCAACAAACATTCAACTGGGAGATCTGCACTAACCACAACTCTTTTTAGGCCAGTTACCCCTCCGCAGGAGAAATTAACAATTGCCACACTATGTGTAGTAGTGACATTGCTGGCATTGGTCAACAGGTAATTATCACCTGGTATGTATTGTCCAGGGTCCACAAAGCTAGGTGTCACCATAGTGACACTGGCACATGTGTCCCTGTATGCTTGAGCACCTTTTTCATTAATCAAAGGTGTCTGACTGTACTTGCCCAGATTACTGGGGCTTACAGTAGGGGGGAAATCTATGTCCCCATCACAAATCAGAACAGCCTATGTAGGGGTTCTGACTAGGCCAGACTCACCCTCAGTTCCCAAGGTGATACCGACTACCCCCTTGGTTTGGGGACCAACACTGCTGACTGTACTAGGGGGTGCAGTTGCCTTAGGGGCTGCAGTGTTGGGGGCTCCACCCTTTTTACACTCACTTGTCCAGTGAGAGGTGTTTTTACATGTACTACACCAGGGTTTTCCTTGACCTTCTTTCTTCTTCTTCTTGGAAGTTTGGGACCCACCCTCAGTATTAGTTTGGGGCCCTGTTGAAGACTTCTGGTCTTTAGCTTTCTGCTCCCCACCCTTCTGGTCTGTTTTCTTTTGGTCACCACCCTGGTTCTGGTTCTGGTTCTTTTGCTTAACCCTGGTTCTAACCCACTTGTCTGCCCTCTTTCCCAATTCTTGGGGAGAGGTCAGATCTGAGTCAATCAGGTGTTGATGCAAATTCTGGTTCTGACAATTATTTAAAATGTGTTCTCTCATAAGTAAATTGTACAATCCTTCATAGTCAAGTTCAGGTTTAAATACTTTATTCGACAACATTGTCATAAAAGCATATATCCCTAAGCTAAACAGAATAAATACTACGCTAGAATTTTAAGAACAAGTTAAAATACGTATTAAATTTCATACATTTTATACTTTGTTGACGAATAGCTCCATAAAATTTTGCATTATAAAATCAAGTCACAGCACAAGGTCTTAGCAGAGTAAGTTTGTCATTATAGATAGTTAATTACAGTTCTAAAGTGCGCGTACGTATTATCCAAGCCCACCCCATATATTTGGCTACAGCAATTGCAAGATTGGGGGCACAATTTGATTTTAAAATCTTTAGCGACTCTGAATATTTCCTTGTCCCCAAATTCCTGCAAGCCGGCTTTAACCATCTGCTTCTTGGGGCAGCATACAGTGGGCAAACAAACAGAAAATGTGGGATGTCCTCTACATGTGCTTTGCAGTAAAAGCAAGTATTTACATTACCGGAAGACCATTTGGCCGTGAAGGCATTGAGGGGTAAAGAGCCAATTCTAAACTGAATATACAATTTCCTGTCTAGAGGCTTAGCAATCAAATCCCAGTACTGTTCAAAGTTTGGAGTAGTTTTAAATTCCAGAAACTGGGATGTCAACACGGATGGTTGGTTGGAAATCAATACAGTTTTATTTATCATGTCCCAATAAATTTTTTTCAATACAGTCTTCGATGGAAAAGCATGTGGGTCTACTGCAGTCCACAAATGCTCCAGGTGCAGTTTTTGAAGTAATTTCCTTACTTCTTTGAGCCAGGGTACTTTATGAAACCTGTCAGAATTAACAACATCCAAAAGGGCAGCTGCGTAGTGACTCAGTTCAGGAGTAGTTTTTACGCGCCTCCAGTAGAGGAGGGGACGCAGTCTGACCGTATCCTCGATCTTTTTCCTCCCGAGGTCATATTGGAGAGGGGTCGAGGGGGTACTCTGGGGGACACCAATTATTCGCAGAAGAAATTTGTTTTCTGCAACTACTAATGAGCTCAAGTTGGTGAAGCCCCATAATTCTGATCCATAAAGACAGGCGCCCAACACTTTCATGCTGTAAATCTCCATTATTGGCTGGATAGGTCTTGTAAATGAAGATTTGTGTTTTTGGGCTATTGCCCCTGCCAGCTGATTAAATTTTAGCACCACAGAGTCTATGTGGGATTTCCAGTTCATGTTGGCATTTAAGGAGATGCCTAGATAGATAAAAGCATTCACTTCCTCCAGTGAGGACCCATTGTAGTTCATTTTCCCCTTGAATTTCTTGGCGGGATTCAGGTTCATAAACTTAGTCTTTGTTGTGTTTATTTCCAAGCCCCGAATCCGACAGAAGTCACCAAAAGCATTTATCGTCTTTTGTAATCCGCTAGGGGTCCGCGAGACCAGCAAGGTGTCATCTGCAAACATTAGTACTGGAACTCGCTCCCCATCTAGTAATGGGGCATCTGTCGGAAATTGCTTCAAAAAGTCAACTATGCCGTTGATATAGAGGGAGAATAAAGTGGGGGCCAGAACGCAGCCCTGCCTCACTCCTCTATCCACAGGGAAGGATTCCGTGACATCTCCCTGGGCACCCCATCTAATCCGGGCATAGTTGTTCTCGTGCATCCTCACAAGCAAAGTCAGTAATTCAGGGCTTATTCCAAGATCCCGCAAGACAACCCATAGCTTTTGTCGGGGAACTAAATCAAACGCTGACTTCAAGTCAACGAAAATAGCAAATAGTGGACCATTAGACAAGGTTACATTTTTCCAGTACATAGTTTAAAAATGGAATACCTGGTCAACAGAGCTGGTTAAAGGGCGGAAACCAGCTTGATACGGGGAGAGGATATCCTTATCATCTATCCAGGCTTGTATTTTGTTTTGTATCATCCTGCCCATCAGTTTTTGTGCACAGTCGATAAGGCTAATGGGCCTATAGTTGCTTGGTAAAGCCTTGTCCCCTTTTTTATAGACAGGTATTATTTCCGCTCCTTTCCATGTTGCTGGAATCGTTGCTACTTGTGCAATGGTATTACCAAGCCATGCGAAGTATTTGCACCAATTGGCCCTGTCCGATAAGAACACATCCGCCGGTATTCCATCAATTCCTGGCGCCCTTCCTCTGGTTACTCCATCCATTGCCTCATTTATGTCTTTCAATGTGAATAGTTCATGGGTATAAAATACCCTTGCTGGAGGGGATTCAATTTGTGATACCAAGTTGTCTGCATATTGTGGTTTAAAAAAGTCCACCCAAGCCTCCTTTGCTACATGGTTTTTCGGACAATCTGCTATTCCCCCAGAGCCCCACTTTAAAATGGCCCAAAACTCTTTCTGATGTTTATCGGCACATGCTTTCTTCAGGTCTAACCATATATTCTCATCCCACAATTTTTTTGCCCTGATTTGTGTTTTTCTGTATTCATCCCTGGCCTTTAAAACTCCTGTTTTAGACCTCAGCGCTACACTGAGTTTTTGTCGCGCTATTCTACAGGAATGGTCATACCATCCTCTTTTTATTAGTGGTCTTGTACCCTTCCTCTACTTGGTTTTTTTGAAGAATAACATCTGTATATTAGCAAAAAACTTTGGCTGTGACTCTTCAATCAATTGTTTAAAATTTATTTCATTAATAAAAGTCTGTAGTCTGGATACCTCTTCAGTAACTATCCCCTCTAGGGCCTGCATATCCCCAGGTTTGTCTACCAAGGTTGCCCATTTAATGTGACGGAGATTGTTAGATGTAACAACGTCTAGTGTCGTAAGATCCCTGACCGTGTTTATTGGGTTTACACTTTGTTCCAGGTTGTAGAGCAAGCACAATGGATTGTGGTCGCTCTCCAATCTTGGAATCACCTGCATATCGACCACTTTATGCCAATCTCTGACGTCTATAAGGATATAATCTATCCTACTACTTGTTCTTGAATTGTCAAAGGTGTGCTTACCCTGTGGGTCAGAGGAGGTGTGGCCATTTACTGCCCTCAGTCCTCTGAACAGGCATAAGCTTTTAGCCTGTATTGCCACTTCTGTCCACTTTTTTACCAGCGGGAGATCTAATTGGGGGATTCCCCATTTAGTGTCTTCCTCTTGGGCCAGACCATTATCCTCACATCCTAGAGGTTCAAATGTTGTATTCAGGTCTCCCCCCACCAAGATAGTGTACTGCGTAGGTAGAGTCTCTAAGTCATTATCTAATGCACCTATCACATCGGAGATTGTGCCACCTTGGGTTCCCCTGGCATAGATGTTATATAAAGCCAGGTTATGACCATCAGCCCAGGTGAGCACTATAGAGAGTAGGTCACTGTTAATAATATGACTCTGCTTGATAGTGCATTGTAAGGATTGGCGTATCCATATAATTAGACCCCCAGAAGGCCGCCCCTTAGTATTCTTTTTCGCAGGTACATGAAAATTTAAAAAGCCCTGGCGAAAAACTGGTGCCACTGACCATGTTTCCTGCAACATGATAACATCATGACGGTCAATGAACTCGCACCATTCGGGTGTCTCTAGTTTATGGTGGATGCCCGCTATGTTCCATGAGATGAGTTTGATACAACTTTTCAATTCAGTATTCCCCTCTTGTGAAAGTATGCTCTGATTAAAGAGGGGCAAGGGGGATGGAGAAATAGTTTCCTCGTTATTGGTAATGGTATGAATAATTGGTGGAGTGTACACTACTATACTAGGGGTATAATCTCTATGGTCGGGAGTCTTACCCTCACAACAATCTGTTTCTGGGTTCGTTTGAATACTATTGATTCCGTAGTTAACCTCTACAACCTTAACTTTTCCTAAGCTCCACGATCCTTCCAGTCAATCACATTGGCTAAGACCCGATAGGGCCGAGAACCTATTTTCGGTCGCGATACCCCAGTTATTTCTATTTTCAGGGATTTTGGCTTTTCTTAGTACAGGGTTCCACTTTGTTTTCAGCATTGTTGGATTTAAGATGTTACCTTTTTTTATATAAAAGAAATCCAACGTTAGTGGCACTATTTCAGTAGATCTACGCTGAGGGGGTATATATTAGCTAGAATATTTGGCAAAACATCTGGGTCTGAGAAATGTAGCACCACACAATCCCCCTTAAATTTCTTGGTACCACCCCCGATCCATTCAACTCTTCTAGCTTTAACTACTTCCTGTGCCAACTGGTCCCTGCCTCCCGGTTTAAAAGCCATGTTCTTTGATAGCCAGTGGAGTGATTTGTTTATCAAAGAAGGGATGTTCTCTACTTGCCCTGGTTCCAGTTGAGGGACGTTTGCTAGGACCAATATTAATGGAGAGGCTTCCACAATTAATTCGACGGGCCCCTTCTCTAGGTTGTCATCTTCTTTTCTACCTCTAAAACTCGGCCCTGCAGAGTCCCCTTTATTAATATCTGGATCTGGGTCTCTCAAGTCCCCCCCCCAGAGCTGGTCCACTCGTGGTGTTCCGGGGAGTATTTGCAGATAAATCTGACCCAGGAACAGTTTGGGTAGTTTTTGGATCAACTCTAGGTGATTTTAGCAGAGGGGTTTTCATTTTTTCTTCTAATGATTTTTGCAAAAGTGCCCCCAGCCTGTTAACCTCTTCTGTGAGCTGATCTATTTTGCTTAGGAGCGGTTTGGTTATAGTTTTGATCTTGTTATCTACGGCATTAAGCAACCTCTTGAACTGATCTTCATCCAAGTGGACCTTTCCTCCTGTATTACCCTTGTATCATCTCCACTATTTCCCTGAGGGGAAGCGTCGGGCGCTTTTTACTTGATCGGAGGCCACCCCGTTTAGGTATATTCTTTTCCCCCCCCCTTTGTTACTCTTGGAGCTGGGACCGGTGTAGGGGCCTCCTCTTCTAGAGTAATAATGTCAATGTCTTGCATACTCTCAGGAGCTGGTTCAGAGATGGCTACTAGAAGCTGGGTCAGTGGATTGTTATTCGGGGTCTGGAACACCTCATTACTGATATCAAGAGCGGGAGTAGGTAAAGGCGTGTTATCGATGAGCAAGTCTGGCGAATAACTCAATCCCAGGGATGATCTGTCATGGTTAATTTTGGCAAATTTCTGAACCATGTAATTATCTATGGTGTTAATGGGGACTGTTGCAGATTTAGTTTTAGACATTTTCCAAGCAACTTTACAGGGTTACGACTATGCAGGTCCGTGGGGTGTTAAGTCAATGTGGTATCCCAGGCACATACAATAGTTTGTGGGAGAATGTGACTTACTTGGGTAATTTTGCACAGCGGTCTGGGCCTTTCTCCTGCCTCTTCCTGCCGATGAGAGCCGTAGAGGGCCCGCCCTTTGCCCGGGCTTCGCTCCGGGCGTCCCGCGAAGCGGGGGTGTCAGGGAATTTATTGCGCCTCCTGGCTCTTACTCCCCGCGTCTGACGTCTGCAGCTACGCACCGCCGCGAGGCCTGCTGGGTGTTGTGGTCCCCGGAGCGGCGGTGCGGTGTTTGTAGGCTTCGTGACTCTTGGCGGTGGCGGCTGGTCCCTCAGGCAGCTTTCCATGACTCTCGGCGGTGGCGGCGGTAAGTAGGTCTCCCTTCATAGTCTGTAACCTTACTTCCCAGCAACCAGCCCTCCAGAGCCTTAGTGGCACATTCAACAAATTCAGACCAGTCCCGAGTCTGTGTCTTCTGGGTCTCTCTGAACATCAACCTGTACTGTTCAGTGGTTAAGCCTAACCCATCAATCAGAGCACCCTTCGGACCAGGTAGTTTCTAGAATCCCAATCACTAACTGTGAGGAATCTGTCTCGGCCTCTACCTTCAAAGGAGAGCCACAAGATTGCTGTTCACTGCTCCTGAGGGATCTGCCGTACTCTGCAGGCCCTCTCAAGTGCAGGCATCCATTTGTGGATGTAATCCCCAGCTTTGTAGGGGGGCACAACCTTACTCAGGTGTCTACTGTCATAGGGCCTGTCTTTATCCTTAGGGATAATGCTGCCACCAGTGGATCCTAATCCACTCTCTCTAGGCTGTCTTGCTATAGCAAGTTTCTCTTGGGCCAGAGCAACTTCTAATTCTTGCTTCTGGATCCTAAGCTCAGCCTCTCTCATTTTGGCCTCATGTTCCCTCCTCTGAGGGGTTGTCATCCTCCTTCTGGAGTGACCATGAGAACCTCTAGAAGCTTGGGAGGTGTTGGATTCACCCGAGTGATTCCTTCTCCTCCTCTGCTCCTGGTTAAGTCCACTTGGGGGTCTGAGTGGGTTTAACCCTGGCTCAGTCCCAAATAGGCTTCAGTTAGCCTGGCTAAGCCTTCTTGCTGGCACCTGACTATTTCTACCATCATCAGAATCACTGCTCTCCTCTTCTGTCTCTTCCTCCTCCTCATCCTCAGGCTGAGTATCTCCAGTGATCTGGTCTTCCTCATCTATCTGGACAATGGGGACAGGGGCATCAGTATTATCTTCTCCAGTGGGAGAGCCTCCTTCCACATTCCCTGTGGGGTCCGGTTTAGAGGTCTTTAGAGCTTCAGACTGGTCTAAAAGCTCTCTGAGGTGGTCTGTGGTAGGGGTTGGACCCGTCTTGAGACCTCTTAAGGTACACAGCTGCCTCAATTCTTTAAAGTTTAACATAGCAAATTTGGATGGTGCCCTTGGAGGGTCACTCTCAACAGGGGTAGGTCCAGTGGACCCTTCTGCTCCAGACATTGCTCTAGTGTGGGTGGATGTATTGCAATCTACCTACACTGGTGTTTACCTACTAAACTTATCTAGTAGTTGTAGTCAGGGTGTGCTACTCCCTATCCTCTACAACAACTAAGTTCAGTAGAACTTAAGTATACTAGTCTTGTTTTATATGTACCTAACAGGTACCTGTGTGATCTTTCAAATGATATTTTCAAAGATTGCAATGGTAAAACAACAGCAAGCTCAAATCGCAACCGCTGCTCACCAATGTGAGAAGTTGGCCTGGTATATGATGTTCACTAGTTCTAGTGATCACCTTGTACCATGCCAAGCAACCCTTATGATGATTGGTTGTAAGTCAACCTTATAGACCAGCTATCCTAGAGGTAGTGTGGACAAAGCAGTCTTAGGCTAAACTCTGTAAAGGCATGTGAAGCAAGATGTTTTACCATATACACTCCCCTTGAATACCAAATAAAAGGACACCACACAGATATATATTGAAAATATATATATATTTATTTACTACAAGTATCCCCTATACTCTTTATGAGCACAGAAGCAAATGAGTTAAAACAAAACACTGTTTAAATATACAAAAGTTGCACAATATGGATAGGCCCTGGTGGCCACTCAAACCATATACTAAAATAGTGGTATAAGTATCACTAATCGAAAAGGAAGAAGGCCTAGGGCCTTGGGAATCGCTGGGGCTATTTGGGACTAGCAGTGATGAAGTCGGGAAAGGCCCGTGGGACTCGGGTGCAGCGCTTAAAGCACACGCATGCACCAATGCAAAGTCAATGGTGCATAAGAAGTACAAAGTTACTGCAAGGGAACCTTCCGGATGACCTAGAACCTAGCAACTTGGAACATAGACACTAGAGGTGTATTACTACACAGGATCACCGGAGTGCCAGGGTTACCTCACCCACAGGAAGCGGGTGCATATGTCTCAAAGTGTGTCAGGTTTCGTCGCGCTGGTCTATGGAGCCTGTAGATGAAGATGCTGCAGGCGGGTTGGCGAGGAGAGTTCCGGTGGATCCAAGGGTGGATCTGAAGAGATTAAGACCTGAAAGCAGAGGGGACAATGTTCAAAGCCACTAGCCAGTGACTACCGTGGAACCAGGAGGGAACCAGGCGATTTTGGGTGCAAATAGGTGAAGAAGTGAAGATTGTCTCTGCAGCCACATGGACACGAAGAGGTCGAAGACGTCCAGGAGTCGATCACGAGCTGTCCCACGAAGGCTCTAGCTGATGGCGGTGTTGGCTTCTTGATTGGAGAAAACAGGCCTTGGCTAATGCAAGCCACGCACGAAACTATGCACGCTTCTCACTCGGACCAGCAAGGTCAGAGGGGCTGCTTCTATCACTAGAGGGACCAGACAAGGTTGCCCTTGTTCCCCGCTCTTATTTGCGTTATATTTAGAACCTTACTTGAGTAGACTTATTCTGGAACCTAATATTCCATCTGTCCGTCTCTTCGAAGTTGACCACAAAGTTTTAGCGTATGCAGATGATGTGGCTATTGTCACTTCTGATGTCTCCTCTGCGTTACCCACAATAATTGATCTTGCCAGTGAGTTTGGGAAAGTTTCTGGCTATAAGCTAAACATTACAAAAACCCAGATTATACATTCGGAAAAGGGTAAACCCACTGATATCCCATTAAATGCTACTGGTTCATATCTTGGTGTTACTCTATCTCCTAAGGTTGAGGATATTGTTGCATTAAACTTAGACCCCTTACTCATATCTGCTAACAGAACGCTAGAAAGATTTAATAATTTACACTTGTCATTATTTGGACGAACTAACGTTATCAAGATGATGATTTTTCCAAAATTTTTGTATTTTTTTCGTACCATTCCTTTATTTTTTTCCATGTCCCTTTTCAATAGAATAGATAGAATGGTGTCTAGGTTCCTGTGGGGGTACCACCGCGCTAGAAGATCCTTAAAATGGTGTACTCTTCCATTAGATTGTGGTGGTCTTGGGCTCCCGAACTTTAGAATGTATTACTGGGCTATTGCTTTGAAAACCTTTCGGGTATTGCTTTTTCATGATTATGTATCAGAACCAGCCATTGCACCCTCTATCTTTGAAATGCTTCTAGGTACCCATGCGCGGCAATGCCTGCTGAAAGTCATTGAACCCAGTTACTATAAAAAAAACAAAGTTTAAGGTGGTCCTTGCTGCATTTTTAATTTGGAGGCAAATGAACAAAACCCTACGTATAATCCCAAAATTGAATTATTATACACCTTTGTCTGATAATAAGTTATTATCCGTAATCTTCCAAGATATGGTAATCTACCGATGGCATGTGAAACAGATTCATCTACTTGGTCAATTGTATCAAAATGGGTCCCTTATGTCCTTTTCTAAATTACAAGAGACATTTGGTTTATCTAAGAATGATTTTTTTAAATACCTACAGATTCGTAGCTTCCTGGAAAAAAAAAATGCGTTACTTACCGATACTATGGAAACTATTGATATCTTAGAAAGTTCTAGGAAGAATAGCCGTATTGGTATTATTTACCAGTTAATGAATAATAGGGTGCAGAACGATCTTGATCATCATACCCTGAAATGGCAGAGAAAGCTTTGTATCGAAGGAATTGATTTGGTAAAAGTGTTCGAGATGAGTAATAAGACACTAATTAATAGCTCTCTTAAGAGTCAACATTTTATGTCCACCTTAGATCTGTATTACACGCCTGCAAAACTGGTAAAATGGAAAGCTCTAAAAGGTACTAATTGTAGCCGTTGTGGAACCTTAGCAGCCGACTCAATTCACATGTTTTATAGTTGCTCTAAACTGGCCGTTTATATAGAAAAGATTGAAAAGTTTTTGACTAATGTGCTACATGTGCGGATTATGCTCCATCCTACTATTATTATTTTTGGTGTTTATTTTCCCTCTCGGAATCTAACTATAGATCAAGAACATTTTATGTTTATGGGAATGTCTATTTATCGAGCCTGTTCACTTCTAGATGGTTGGATGTAGATCCACCAACTTTTGAGTTATGGTTGGGAAAGCTGCTAAATGTTTATAGATTGGATAAAGTAGTCTACAAACTGAAAGGACTCAAAAAGAAGACCTTTGGTCGGAAGCTATGGTCACCAATTGATAATTGGATTTAAAAGGTACAATGGTTGTTTTTTGTAAAGAATTATGTTGGATTCCTCATTTCGTTATACCCTTGTATGTACTACCTCTGCCAGAAAATAAATAAAAATAATAAAATAAAAAGAAAAAAAGCCAAAAAAAAAAAAAAAAAGAGGGGCTGCTTCTTTTTACAGGAGTGAGGGCCAGTCTGGAGCAACCAGACCAGTGGTGTTGATGTTGGATTTCATCGCCAAGATGGCCACTAGCCAACGGGCCAGCAACCGGGATGATGCGTCGAGTGGCAAAATGCAAAAGAGCCCCACGCAGATCGTGGAGATGCTGGAGGGCTGATTTTCGGTACAAATGCTGCTCGGTGGTGGGGCTTCTCAAACCCCAAAGCACAGCATTGAAGATGCCTCGGGTGCTGCGCAGTCAGCTTCTCGGGGATCTTTCAAGATGGCCGGTCCCACGTCTCTCGATGCCTCCACGGGTCTCTTCTTTTCACGGACTGTGGATCGGGCTTGGAGATGTCTGGGAATCCAGGTCTTGTTGGGCTCTGGGCTCCGGCGGGAGGCGGCGGCAAAGCAGACGTCGAGTTGCTGGATGGTGCATGTATTCACAGGGTGGTCACTCCTTGGCCACAAGGGAGATGCTCTTCAGTCTTCTGTGCAGCAGAATGTCGAAGTCCAGTTTTCTTCTTCGTTTCAAGTTGAGTTCAGGATCATCTGAAGTCTTGGGACACAGCTCCTACTCTTATTCCAAATCTAGGGGCCAGATCACCTGCTAGGTCCCTCCTCTGGGTGGGACCAGGAAGGGGGGTGGTTACACCCCCTTTCCTTTGTCCAGTTCCGCGCCAGGACTGGGGCTGGAAAGCCCCAGCACCGGTTTGAACTGCCTTATGCACAGGGACACCTTGTGTCCCCCAGGCATTTCTCATTCTATTCAGCCCTGTCCTACCTAATACACAAAATCCTGTCTGGGGTGGTGCTAGCACCTCCCAAGGCAGGAAACCCTTTGTCCAAGCCTCCCTTGCTGGAAGGACTCCCAGCAGCAGGAGGTCAGACTTGTGTCTGTGGTGGCAGCATCCATTTTGTGATGCTGAGGCTCGTGTTTAACTTTACCCGGGTTTCAGTTTATGTACAAGTCGGGTCCCTCTAAAAATGTGGAATGCTACCCCCGTCACCAGAATTGTCGAGGGGGTAGTATTCCAATTCGTATGACACCTTACTCGACATGTTTCGATAAAGCCAAACCAAAGTTAGCATTGAACCGCGAGGTTCATAATGCACTTAAGAGTATATGGTATGGCAATATCATGATACAGCTAAAGGACGTTGTTCCGAAAGCTGCAGACAGGCTCAGCTCATGCCAGAGCACCATCTCACATGAAACCAAGCACTCTGCCTCCAGGATTGTCGAGGCCTTCCATAGGAGTGACTTATAGGTTCACATGTGTCCATATATGTTAGATATAGATATACTATACCTAAGTAAGAGGTGATTACACCAACTTACCCCAGCTGATTGATCAGCCAGTTGTGTCAAATAGGGAGGCCAGGCCAGGGGTGGCATAATACATGCTGCAGCCCCTGGTAGGCCTTGGATACACCTATGCCCTGGGTACCTGGGGTACACTGTTACAGGGGCCTATAAGGGGAACCAGATCCAATTTGTGATGCACCTAGAGTGCATTGGCATTAATTTAGAGAGAGAACAGCAGGCTGTGGGTCTGATTAGCCGGCCCACAGCCACATTAAGTCATAAACCAGTGAAGCAAAAAGCAAACATTTGGGGTGACCATAGGATAGCAGACCCTACTCTCCTACACTCACCACCTGCTACAGAACTTAAAAACGTAAAATGTAATTAGGATAAAATGAATAACTACTAAAAATGTAAGACATATTAAAAACAAAACAAATTCTTATGCAAAAAATAGATCGCATACTTTTAAAATACATACTAAAATACATAACACTAATTAAAACATCGATATTATAACCAACTATATTTTTGCAAACAACATTGCAACTTCAACATTTCCAAAGAAGATATTTCTTACCTGCAAGTCGATATTCTTAACCACGATATTCTTCCTGCTAATATTGCTGTATCACAATATTTAAAACTTGATATTTGTGTATGTGCAGCTGACCAAATCTCAATCGATACGCTCGGGGGTCTCCTCAGTCCTCCTCCACATTGATTTTCAAAAGGCATTCAACATGGTTTAGTTGACATTTCTGGAAGCTGCACTGCAGCGGGTTGGCTCAGAGTACTCCCTCTGTAGACTTGTGGGTCTCCTATATAATGCCCTTACCGTCCAGGTCCGTGTAAATGGAGTCCTTTCCTGGCCCCTCCCTATCTTCAGAGGCACTCGTCAAGCATGCCCTTCACTCCATACAGTCACTCATGCATGCATTCACACACACAGATACAGACAGCCACACACCCACTCAGATTACACTTTACAGACAGTATCACTCATTAGTAGTACAACTAGTATACCAAGCTAACTTTTGTAGTAGGTCAGTATATATATTTAACACCCATAAACTCTTAATGACATGCTCACTTGATGACGTCATCAGTGATGTCATTTGAGATGCCATCAGGGATGTCACTTACTATGCCATTAATATGCGAGGTCATAAGCAGTGCATTGCGAGGAAGTAAGCCAAAGTTAGTTCAGGTAATTATAACTACTGAAATACAAATGAAATCTGAGCCTAAACATAAAATCCATTTAACCTTTGTTTTTTTCAGTGAATTTCTATGGCGTTTATATTTCTATTTCCTAACTATAACATCCCGGTAACCTTTGGTTTTTAAAGGAATTTCTATGTTTTTTTTTACTACTAGGCACATTTGTAGAGTGGTGGAGAAAGGGCGCGATGCCTCCCACGAGCTAACAGCATTCCTGCTGTGTGGGACTTACTGGAGGTAACAGGAGGGGTTATTGACCCCCAAGGACTCTCATCATACCAGGGAACTTCATCCCTCAATTAGTAGTGTGCCAGGAGGTGTGTTTGCAGAGTGGTGGAGAAAGGGGGCTGCCCTGACTACCTCTCAACAATAACACTGTGTGGGACTTATTGGAGGTAACACGAAGGGTTGTTGGCCCCAAAGGTCCCTCACCAGCCAAGGGGACTTCATCCCTCAACAAGTTATACGCCAGGAGGCCTGTTTGCAGTGTGGTTGAGAAAGGGGGCAGGGCCTCTGGCTACTTCCACCATGTACTGGTGTTTTTTTTTACATTTACTAAGGGAGGGGGAGGTCCCACTCCCCTGGGCCGATTTAAGCCCTGGGGACTCCATCCGCTGGAGCCCAGTCTTTTAAAAAAAATAACTTTTATTAGGGAGGGACGTAACACAACCCCTCTCCCTGGACCAATTTCGGCCCTGGAGACTCCATCCCCAGGGGCCCGGCCTTTTTTCTTTTTATTATATTTCCCATAGGGGAGGGGGCCATGTAGCCCCCTTCCTCAGACTGATTTTGGCCCTGGGGACTCCATACCCAGGGGCTTGGCCATGTTTCTCTGGGTGCCCCGAGGGCACCCAGTCTTATTGGTCCCAGGGGGAGCCTGAAGGACCCTGCAGTCCCTGCCAGCTTCCCGCCTCCTGCAGGAGTCTGCATTGCTTTCAGGCATAGGGAGCTGCTAAACATACAGCTCTGTGTGTCTGAAAGCAATTCGCCTGTTTCCTAGGTTGCTTGACAGCGGGCAGGGAAACAGGCAAATACGCCACTTCCAGCAAGCAAGAGCATTTTTACTGCTCTCCCTTGCTGGAAGCAGAATGTATGATATGTATGATATGGCTTGGCAGAAGCAGGTAGAGCTCCCAACATACCACAACAAACTTTGAGGTCACAGAAGGAGGCACCCAGAGACAAAGCATGCACCAGCCCTGGGGTAGCAGTCCCCTGGGCCATATATGGCTCCATGAAGGGGGCCCGTGCCTTGCCTCTGTCATAAAACTTTTTCTTGGGTGGAGGTGGTCCCTGGGGGTCCATGACTGACCACCTACATTCATTTATTTCAGCCTTGGGGAGATGGTGGTCATCGGGCCTGTGGGGTGGTGGCGCACCCACCTTAAATACAATAAATTGCCCTGGGGAGGTGGTGGTCTCTTGGGCTGAAGGAGGGCTGCGAGGGCCCCTCACATTAATATAATATGACTTACCACAGGGGTGCATGCCCTATATATATATATATATATATATATATATATATTAGCATACTCCTTTCGTCCCTTCGATCTACCCACACGTTGTCGCAGGAAACAGAGGAGCAAAGTAGATTTATTTCCAGCCACAGTCCACCATCAGCCTCACGCGTTTCGATCCCGTGGGACCTTGACATATATATATATATATATATATATATATATATATATATATATATATATATATATATATATATATATTTTCGAAAGGGCTGACAGCTTGCATCCGCGCTGCAGCCACACAAAGAGACTCGCACTCCAGGGTCTGTGTTTAAAGATGTATATATATATATATATCCTCGCAACTTGTCTTGTCGCAGGGGGAGCACTATAGTGCTGGTGCCATCTTCGGGATCAAGACAGTATCCCGTCAACAAACGTTACACAATTATTCCAAACCAGAACCATCAGCGCTACGAGTATGGCTCTAGCGTAACACATGCTAATATCAATGTAGAACACTCAGTTCACAAGATAAAGCTTGTAAATACAGAGCCGCATAGGGAGCGCGCAGCACCGCACTGCCACATAGAAATCTGGAGGCGACTCGAGAACTTAACGACACATACAAAAAATAATCAGGCAAATATTGCTTGGGAAGTAAGGGCACTCAGCCTCCAAACCATAACAATATAACGTAACATCATTATATTGACAACGCGGGCAACCATGATTTAAATGCGAAACTCGCCGCTATAAATACAACATGATTAGAATGGACAGCGCGTAAGCGAATGCAAAATCACATCGCATGATAACAAATGAATAAAGTTTATTGAATGTTGTATGTTTTCAATTTGACTACTACTCCCAGAATGCAATGCATGTCATGTGTATATAATGTGAAATGGAAAAGGGACCAATTGTCTGAATACTTGCCGTTATCAAGAACGCTAAGCACGAAACGCGTAGGCGATCACAGTTGATGAAATAAAACAATTGTGGATATATATATATCCCAAAGCCAAGGGATCGCTGAAACGCGTTGGGGGTTTGGTTCCATGTACTGTTTTTTCCATGCTGGAAATAAATTAAATATCCACGAACTACTGTCGGATGGTTTAATCGAGTGGTGATTACTGCTGGTCCCTGAGTGCATTCACGCTACGTTGGGAGCGTGTGGTGAAACGGAATATATATATATATATATATATATATATATATATATATTCACTGAAAAAAAACATAGGTTTTAGCCACGTTACAGGTAAAAATTAGCATTTAAAAAACCTTAGAAATTCACAGAAAAAAACATAGGTTTCACCCGCGTTATAGGTAAAAATTAGCATTTAAAAAACTCACATGTTATAGTTAGCTGGACATTTCACTCATACAAAACCATTGAAATTCCCCCGTTATAGTGAACTATAACTTGCGCGCCCGCAGTGCACTGCTGATGACGTCACATATTACATCACTCATGACATGGTCAGTGATATCACTCATGACATTACTGATGACATCTCAAATGACATCACTGATGACATCACTGATGACATCATCCAGTGAATGTGTGTCTTTCTGATAAATAAATATTTTTTATATATGTATATCTAAAGGTCGATGGAAGAATAAATGGGTATATAAGTGTCTAAATGGATGATTCTGTTTGTGTAAAATTGATTGGATAACTGATTGATTAAGTGTATCTTAGCGAATACATGTATTAGCGAGTAATGTTTAAATATGTAAATATCTGTATCAGTGTCTCACTTTGTGTATAAGTGGCTGCATGGGTTGGTGACTAGCTACATGAGTGTCAATATGGGTTATTAGTTGGTTTTTAAAGTATCAGTATGAGTGTCTGTATGGTTTGGTGGGGGGTATTACTTACCGCATAGATGCATGAATGGGTGACTCACGGTTTGTATGTGTTTTGAAGATAGCATGTATGCAGGACTGTATGGGTGGATGAGTGTGTGTGTGTTAGTGAGTGAATCACTGTCTCAATAGTATCTTTATGAGTAACTACATATGTTTTAAATTAGTATATGTGTAAAGGACTGTATGGGTGGATGAGTGTGTGTATGAGCGTGTGTTAGTGAGTGAATCACTGTCTCAATAGTATCTTTATGAGTAACTACATATGTTTTAAACTAGTATACGTGTAAAGAGGCCACGCCCCTTTTTACACCTCTCTGCAAGGCAGCCCCCTGGCACATACTGGAGGTTCCTGGTGAGCTACTTGGCCCCCAGGGACCCCCAGTATTCAAGGGGAATTATTTCCCCCTCCGCAAATGCGCCAGGGGGCGCGTTTGCAAAGTGGTGCCTTAATGTTTTTTTTTGGGATCGGCAGGGTACGAGTACTCTACGTGTATCCTGGGATTTAAAAAAAATTTATATTTGTTTTAGCTGAGCAGGCCTAGAGGGCCAGTAACCTCCAGTATGGGCCAGGGAGCTGCCTTGCAGAGACGTATAAAGAGGCCACGCCCCTTTTTACACCTCTCCGCAACGCAGCCCCCTGGCGCATACTGGAGGTTCCTGGTGGGCTAGTTGGCTCCCGGGGACCACCAGTATTCAAGGAGAATGAGTTCCCCTGTGCAATCGCGCCAGGGGGCGTGTTTGCGGAGTGGTGCAATCCTCACCTCAAGCCCCGCCCCCTCCCTGCACCACTCTGCAAACCCGCCCCCTGGCGCGTTTGCAGAGGGGGAAGTAATTCCCCTTGAATACTGAGGGTCCCTGGGACCTAAGTAGCCCACCAGGTACCTCCAGTAAGCGCCACGGAGCTGCGTTGCAGAGTGTTGTAAAAAGAGGCACGGCCTCTTTACACGTCTCTGCAAGGCAGCCCCCTGGTGCATACTGGAGGTTACTGACCCCCTAGGCCTGCTCAGCCCAACAAAAAAAAATTTAAATCCCAGGATACGCGTAGGGTAAGCGTACCCTGCCGATCCCCAAAAAAACCATTAAGGCACCACTCTGCAAACGCGCCCCCTGGTGCGTTTGCAGAGGGGGAAGTAATTCCTCTTGCATACTGAGGGTCCCTGGGGGCCAACTAGCCCACCAGGAGCCTCCTGTATGGGCCAGGGGGCTCCCTTGCAGAGACGTGTAAAGAGGCCATGTCCCTTTTTACACCTCTCTGCAACGCAGCCCCCTGGCCCATACTGGAGGTTCCTGGTGGGCTAGTTGGCCCCCAGGGACCCCCAGTATTCAAGGGGAATTATTTCCCCATCTGCAACTGTGCCAGGGGGCTGCCTTGCAGAGACATGTAAAGAGGCCCGCCCCTTTTTATACCTTTCTGCAACTCAGCCCCCTGGCGCGTTTGCAGAGGGGGAACTAATTCCCCTCGAATACCTGGAGTCCCTGGGTGCCAACTAGCCCACCAGGAACCTCCAGTGTGCGGCAGGGGGCTGCGTTGCAGAAGGGTGTAAAGAGGCCATGCCCCTTTTTACACCTCTCTGCAACGCAGCCCTCTGGAGCTTTTTCAGAGGGGGAACAAATTCCCCTTGCATACTGGGGGTCCCTGGGGGCCAACTAGCCCACCAGGAACCTCCAGTGTGCGCCAGGGTCAGCGGATTACCTCCGATGGCAGGGCTTCTGGATATACAAATGTGCGGGTGGAGTCACACGCAGCCTAATCAGCAGCATCTGAAGAAGGCCGTCGGGCCGAAATGCATCATGCACACGCTGTCATTCTATTAAAGGTGTTCCAAAGGTTTCCCCTGTGTGGCCTCTCTCTGTTCCTCACGTAGTGGATTGTTTTGGATATTATCGCGCCAGTCAGAGGCGCGTGGGAGGTCCCGTTACACCAAGCGGCTGGAGGTTCACTGGCAACCCGCTGTTCGCAGCTATGGACTCCTCAAGGTATTGAATTACATCCATCCCACCTCGTGACATATGCCTGTTTCCTGAACTTTTGCGTTATGCAGCCTGTAACCAACAGGGAGACAAGGACACTGAGCCGCTGTCTGGTGGTTCAGCCGGCAAACTTGCAACGAGGTTGTAACGTCGATGGGGACCGGAGGAGGACCGGCAAAGGAATGAGGGCTACAACTCGTAATTTGGACACTACGCACATTTCCAGGCATCAATTCTACCCATCACTAGGGCTTGAACTATGCAGCCTTTGCCGTTTTACATTTGCCCGGTTTGGTGCATTCTAGGCGCTGCAGTTGTGAGAGAGCTGCAGTGAAGTCTGACCCATGTGACCTAGGTTCAGCGGATTACCTCCAATGGCAGGGCTTCTGGATATACAAATGTGCGGGTGGAGTCACATGCAGCCTAATCAGCAGCATCTGAAGAAGGTTGTCGGGCCGAAATGCATCATGCACACGCTGTCATTCTATTAAAGGTGTTCCAAAGGTTTCCCCTGTGTGGCCTCTCTCTGTTCCTCACGGAGTGGATTGTTTCGGATATATATATATATATATATATATATATATATCTCCAAAAAGCAAATGGCTAATAAGAATAGTATGAGGCTGATTACAAACTATTCTAGTGATGCCCATGAAATCATAAAGAAGTGTGTGAAGAATTGGCACATACTCAAATCTGATCTGATTATCGGAAATGACTTACCTAAATCTCCACTAATAACCTTTAGGAGAGCCAGGTCATTGGGTTCTAGTATCGTGCGTAGCCACTGTAGAAAAGAAGAAAAATCCTTGCCATTTGGTAAATTGACAGGTTTCTATCCCTGCCTTAAATGTAAAGCTTGTAGGAATAGTAAAAAAGTGACCAGTTACCAAGTACCTGGGATGAAAGAGCCCAATAAGATCATTAGTTTAATGAACTGCAACACAAGCCACATAGTGTACTGTCTGGTATGTCCGTGTGGCTTGCGTTACATTGGAAGCACAACTCATCCTACCAAAATTAGGATCTTGGAACACCTAAGGGCTATATAAAACAGGGATCCCACCTACCCAGTGGTGAGACACTTTGGAGTGTTTCACTAAAGCAACAGAGAACTCCTTAGCTTTTACTGCATGGATCAGGTGCCTGCAGATATAAGGGGAGGGAACAGGTTGCTCCAGCTAAGAAGGTTAGAATCTCGCCATATCATCGAGAACCAGACCAAAAAACCAGGTGGCCTCAATGCTGGAGAGAAGTTAACAGTCCATCTATGATTTTCTTTTGGAATTGAGTCTTTCTAATATTGAACACTGTATGCTGTATATTATAGTGCGCTTTAACATTTCCGTGTGTATGCCCATTCAGGGCTAAATTGTACTGGATTGTTGATTATGATATTTTGTGCTTTACCGATTATATTTGCCCATCCAGGGCTCAATTGTGACAGTGATTGTAACTGAATCTACACCACTTAGTAATGGTGGCTTGTATAGCACATGAAGTCCTTTCTTTATTTTTGATGATTGGATGTATTTAAACACTGCCTGATGGTGGCGCCGGCCTCTAATTGATAAAGGCGGTTGCCGAAACGCGTCTGTGAGAGTGTTTGCCCAATAAATCTATAGGACATGTCCCCGTGAGTGCTATGTACTTTTTTGTGCAAGGAGCTTTGGTCTCAGCGTGACCTGCGGGTACCGTCACCCGCTGTAACAGCACCCGGCCGTGAGTGAAGGGGAGTTGACGGAAAGTGAGCCTAATATATATATATATATATATATATATATATATATATATATAGATATAGATATAGATATAGATAAGGGCTCATGGCCCCAGAACCTGGCCCACAGGGGGCCTATTAGAAAAGAAGCACGGGAGCCAGTGCTTCTTTTTTTATTATTGTTCAGCAGGACCCCCCAAGATGCCTAGTGGGTTATAACTACCCTGCTTCCTTCTAAGTTTGTTTTACATTTTGTATGGGACTCGGCTCAAACTAAGTCCCAAGATGGCTGCCACCACTTCCTGTTTTGAAATGTAAGCAGCCAATCAGTGATCAGGAGGGTTTCCGGATCCTTTGCGTCCCTATATATAAAAATTGTTTTTTCTCTCCATATCTCAAAAACTGGCTTGAAAGGAACTGTGCACGATTTAACTGACCCGCTCCTGGGGGGTCCCAACAGACTGGTGGTTTCAGGGACGTTATTGTTTGAGATTAACATTTAAAAAAAACCTTAGAAATTCATTAAAAAAAATACAGGTTTCAGGGGCTTTATAGTTAGGCTGACATTTCACTTGTACAAAACCAGAGAAATTCGGCCGTTATAGTTAGCTGAGCGCCCTCGCAATGCAGTGCTGATGATGTCACATATTACATCACTGATGACATGGTCAGTGACATCACTGATGACATCTCAAATGCCAAATGCTAATCCCTAACTATAATGTCCCTGAAACCTGTGTTTTTTTCAGTGAATATTGGAGGTTTTTTAAAATGCTAATCCCTAACTATAACGTCCATGAAACCTGTGTTTGTACCAATGAATTTCTAAGTATTTTTTAAATGCTAATCCCTAAATTCAATGTCCCTGAAACTTGTGGTTATTTCAGTGAATTTCTAAGGTATTTTAAATGCTAATTTCTAACTATGCCTACATAGGTAGAACATATACAGAAAGAGGGAAAAAGGTGGAGAAAGAAACAAGAGAAGTACAGAAAGAGGAAAGAGGTGCAAAAAGAGGAAGAAAGGTGCAGAAAGAAGCAAGAACAATACAGAAAGAGGCAATAAGAGTCCAGAAAGAGGAAAAAATGTGCAAAAAGAAGCAAGAGAATAGCAGAAAGATGCAACAGAGGTGCAGAAAGAGGCCTTACTTGACTGTACCTTTCCACTTTTCTCTTGAAGGTTCACTATTTATCGACTGTTCGGAATGTTAGGCCTACCAAATGTAAAACAGCAATTCTAATCAAATCACTGTTGTAAGTCTGACCAGGTTTGTGAAGGTATGCAAGTGTATGTCTCCACTTCTACCTGGTGACATGTTACATAAAAACTAAACATCCAATACCTGAATATCCATGATTCAAACAGCATACTCTGTAAATGTGTGTAGAAGAAGGTGTATGTATTTCTTTCTACTCCTAATACAGGGGACACATGTAATCTATAGTACATTTTAGGGGCTCTATAACACCTATATACATAAGACATGTCGGCATGTGTAACCGAATGACACAGCATATTTGACCACCTGTAAGAGAAGCTACCCGCTTTTTAAACTTCTATCTTCAGATCCATAAGACATGTGAGAATGCATGGACAAGTGGACATATACCTCAGTCATGAGAGCATGCAGACCTTTAACCCCTTCCATGCTGATGGCGGCCCCCATCCGTCATGCATCACGGTGCTCGTGTGCTCATGACGGCTGGGGGCCGTCATAAAGCCATTGATTCTTTAAAAGCTTAGCACACAAGCAAAATCGGCCCAGCATGGAAGGGGTTAAACTTGACAGCTTGCACTTCCCATTTCAATATAGAAACAGGCGAGAGAAGTTTAGAAAGATACAAGAGAATTGCAGAAAAAACAAGAGTGGTGAAGAAAGAGTAAGAAATGTGCAGAAAGGGGCAAGAGAAGTATAGAAAGAGACAAAAAGTGCAGAAAGAAGTAAGAGGTACAGAAAGAAGAAACAGAGGTGCAGAAAGAGGCAAGAGAAGTGCTGGAAGAAGGAAGAGAAATACAAAAAGAGGCAAGAGAAGTGCAGAACAAAGCAACAGAAGTAAAGACAGAGGCAAGAGAAATGCAGAAAGAAGCAAGAGAAGTGTACAAAGAGGCAGAAGAAGTGCTGAAAAAAGCAAGAGAAGCGCAAAAAAAGCAAGAGTGGTGCAGAAAGAGGCAACAGAACTGCAGAACGAAACAACAAATATGTAGACAGAGGAAAGAGGGGTTATGAAAGAGGCAGGAGAAGAGGAGAAAGAAGCAACAAAAGTGCAGAAAGAGGCGCGATAACTATAGAAAGAGGCAAGAGATGTGCAGAAGGAGGCAAGAGGGAAGCAGAAAGATGCAAGAGGGGTGCAGAAAGAGGCAAGAGAAGTGCCAAAAAAAGGCAAGAAGTACAGAAAGAGACAAGTAAACTGCAGAAAGAACCAACAGAAGTACAGACAGAGGCAAGAGGGATGCTGAAAGAGGAAAGATAAGTAGAGAAACAAGCACCAGACATGCATAAACAGGCAAGAGAACTATAGAAAGAGGCAATAGAGATGCAGAAGGAGGTAAGGAAGGTGCAGAAACTGGGAAGAGGGTGTCAAAGAGGCGAGAGGGGTGTAGAAAGAGGCAACAGAGGTGCAGAAAGAAGCAAGAGAGGAGCTGAAACGTGCAAGAGAACGGCAGAAAGAAACAGCCGAGGTGCATAAAGAGGCAAGAGGGTTGTAGAAAGAGGCAAGAGAAGTCCAGAAAGAAGCAACAGAAATGTAGAAAGAGGCAATAGAAGTACAGAAGGAGGCAAGAGAACTGCAGAAAGAACCAACAGAGGTGCAAACAGAGGCAAGAGGGATGGTGAAAGAGGCAAGAGAAGTGCAGAAACAAGCAGCGGAGGTACAGAAAGAGGCAAGAGTACTGTAGAAAGAGGCAAGAGAAGTGCAGAAGGAGGCAAGAGAGGTGAAGAAAGAGACAACAGAGATGCACAAAGAGACAAGACAAGTGAAGAAAGAGGCAACAGGGGTGCAGAAAGAATCAACAGAGGTGCAGAAAGAGGCAAGAGGGTTGCAGAAAGTGGTAAGAGAAGTCTAGAAAGAAGCAACAGTAATTTAGAAAGAGGTAAGAGTAGTGCAGAAAGAAGCAAGAGAGGTGTAAAAAAGCAAGAGAAGTGCAGAAAGAAGCAACAGATGTGGAGAAAGAAGCAAGAGGGATGCAAAAAGAGGCAAGAGAAGTACAAAAAGAACCAATAGAGGTACAGAAGGAGGCAAAAGATGTGCCAATAGAGAGAAGAGGGGTGCAGAAGGATGCAAGAGGGGTCTAGAAAGAGGCAAGAATGTGTAGAAAGAAGGAACAGAGGTGCAGAAAAAAGCAAGAGACGTGCAGAAAGAAGCAACAGATGTAGAGAAAGAGGTAAGAGGGATGCAAAAAGAGGCAGGAGAAGTACAGAAAGAACCAATAGAGCAGAGTTCTTCAATCTGTGGGGCGCGCCCCCTGGGGGGCGCGACCCCATCCCAGGGGGGGCACGCACCTCACTGTAAAATCCTACCTTTGTTTAACTTGTACTGCACTACGATCGCTAGACGTCACCCAGTTCAAATGGCGATTTTTGATAGGAGACCTCCGGAGCAGCAGTAGCTAATCAGCAGGTAGGAATGTCACCATTGGCATTCTACCAATGATGGGACAGCAGCAGAGATTGCAGGAAGTGCCGTGAAATTTGCTTGCTTAAAGTTCCTTCATTACACTTCTTGCTGCCTTTTCTTCTTTGTTCCTGAGTTTTTCAGTCGCCTGGCTATGAAGGGCTTTGCTGAAATAAAATGTACATCAGATAAGAGGGCTTTTTGGAAGGGGGTGGCGGTGGGTTGGGGAGGAATTGGCTGGGGTTCGTCTATAATGGAGGCTTGAATAGAGGGTTTGAGGGAGGGTGAAGGAGGGGTAATCGATGGGGCAGGACATACTCATTTTTTTTAATTCCACAAGCTAACCGTTTTAAAGCAGTCTGATCTTCTTCCAGATCTTATTACTTAGACTAGCAAAGTAACACAGTAAAACTTCACAACATGGAAGCACAACCTAAGCAATCACTAAATGTACACCCATAAGTAATTTTAAACACAAGATATGTGTAACTGATAAACAGCTGCCAAGGTTTCAGATTGCCATGTGTGACATTTGAATAATTTCAGTGTTATTATGAGTGATATTTCAATGAGTGAGAGTGACACTTTCTAGCGAGAAAAATGAGGCAATGAAGACAAGGGAAACACATAAATATCAGAAATTACAACCATTTGCGCAACACGAATCTCTACTACAACATAATGCAGACAGGGTAGAAAGGCAACGGGAACCCACACCAAAGCGTAGGGACACATACATGGGGCATAAAGGTATGGATGAATTGCCACTGACAATTATAAACACGGGGCAGAAAGATAGAAACTGGAACTCAGAGAGACCAAAAACGGGGTGAAATGCTTAAAAAATGAATTTGACCATGTGTAATGTAACTTGTGTTTATTTCACATGCACAAAGACTCAATGCAAATGAACTGCTATAATTAAAGGCAGTGTTTAACTTCAAAGACCTTTGGCATTTCAGTAACGGCTTCGACTTGAGCTCTCACTCATGTGCTCACTACACGCTCGGCATGCAAGACACCGTTTAGTGTAGTGTTCACACAACACATTTCCTTTTCATTTGACCCGTGTTCAGCGACGCATACCACGTCAAAGCGCAACAACAAAGAGCGTAAAACTGGAGGCTTTCAGATACACAGGATATATGCGCATCAAGTGCTCTGGATTACCAGGACTTTTTAAGGGGGCGTACAGTGTGTTCTACTTATGCAGGCAATACATAACTCCAAAATCTGTGTAACTATTTTAAAGATATTGAAATACGCCTTTCTCGACGCAAACACTATCTGGTGTGCATATTTTTCTGAATTCAGCTGTAGACCTTATCTTTCGCCCAAGTTGAATAATTATTTGAATGACCTCTGACTTTTCATGCAATATGCCGGAGTGTGTTGTCTACAGTCTGAAGTGAGGTCTGTGTGGCTGCGAGGGAGTACGGGTGTCACAGGTTGTGATTTGTGCATGGAATTTGAAGGAAGCCAAGCAAGGCAAGCCATAGCACATTTTGAACTTAATGTCCGATCATTTTAATTTATGCCCATGACTTGAGGGCTAGGCACAAACTTACTTGCTTAATTTACTTGGTGATGGCCCGCCTGGGGCCGGCAAGAGCAACGCCGCCGGGTTAATTATAATAAATTATCGCTTCGCCCCCCTGCACAGGCAGCCGGCAGCAGCGCATGCCACTCAGATGCCTTGCGGTCTGGCCGACACACAACACAACTCCAGTCGAGTCCGAGCCCGGCCCTGGCACTTCTCTCACCTCACTTCCTGTTACAGGACCACATCCGACCCCCCCCCCTCCCCCACGGCACCATAAAGCCGCCTGTAACACAAATGCTGTGGCCAGGCCCCTCCCGGTTCTCTAGGCAGCACCTGGGCAGATTGTAACATTATAGCACGCACTAGTGAGCGCATGTTCTTTAACTGTTTAGTGCTACTTAGCCTGGCAAGTGACGTCTGCTGCAGTGTTAGAGGCGTTGTTTTAGCGCTGTCAGCAGAGTGCCAGTCAGTGGCAAAAATGCGTGACAATGCATTTCAGTGCTGTGATGTGGAAACACCACATTGAAATATGTTAGAGTCATGCCGGATGTGTAATACTTGGCAGGACTGCTGATATACATTCCAGTATATTGCCTTTACATAGTAACCTGCAATGAGACACTAGCTTTAGAAATCTTCTTTTCTGGAGAATATATTAAAACAGCAACAACTTAGCACTGGCTGAGCACAGCGGAACAATTTGTCGACAACATGCAGGAAGAATTTTACAATTTCATAATAAAATACAATTGTAGGAGGTGCCTCTGTCATTCTCTAGTGGTACAAAAGGGGGTGGTGATGGACGGAGCATCTGAACCAATCAAACACTCACACCCAGTCAACAGATCTGGGTTTAATCCATCACCGTTCTTTAGCCCACTCTGCCACCCCAGTTCAGACATGGCCATATGCAAATCAGTCTGACCCTGTGCCTCATGGGAGCAGTCCAGCCCGAACTGTCAAGCCATGCCTTCCCTGGACCGGAAACAAGCTTCTGAGGACCGGTTTCTGGCATTTCAGCCGTCTTCAGCCCGGCTTGCTTGTACCCAGTGGCAAAGTGAGCAAGGGACTCACGTCTGAGCATACCCTGCCAACTTATGGCGCACAAAGTGGTACAAAAGGGGGTGGTGATGGACGGAGCATCTGAACCAATCAAACACTCACACCCAGTCAACAGATATGGGTTTAATCCATCACCGCTCTTTAGCCCACTCTGCCACCCCGGTTCAGACATGGCCATATGCAAATCAGTCTGACCCTGTGCCTCATGGGAACAGTTCAGCCCGAACTGCCAAGCCATGCCTTCCCTGGACCGGAAACTAACTTCTGAGTACCGGTTTCTGGCATTTCAGCCGTCTTCAGCCCGGCTTGCTTGAATCCAGTGGCAAAGTGTGCAAGGGACTCACGTCTGAGCATACCCTGTCAACTTATGCGAACAAAGTGGTACAAAAGAGGGTGGTGATGGACTGAGCATCTGAACCAATCAAACACTCACACCCAGTCATCAGATCTGGGTTTAATCCATCACCGTTCTTTAGCCCACTCTGCCACCCCAGTTCAGATATGGCCATATGCAAATCAGTCTGACCCCATGCCTCATGGGAACAGTCCAGCCCGAACTGCCAAGCCATGCCTTCCCTGGACCGGAAACAAGCTTGCAAGGACCGGTTTCTGGCATTTCAGCTGTCTTCAGCCCGGCTTGCTTGAATCCAGTGGCAAAGTGAGCAAGGGACTCACATCTGAGCATACACCGCCAACATATGGCGAAGAAAGTGGTACAAAAGGGGGTGGTGATGGACGTAGCATCTGAACCAATCAAACACTCACACCCAGTCAACAGATCTGGGTTTAATCCATCACCGTTCTTTAGCCCACTCTGCCACCCCAGTTCAGACATGGTCATATGTAAATCAGTCTGACCCTGTGCCTCAAGGGAACAGTCCAGCCCGAACTGCCAAGCCATGCCTTCCCTGGACCGGAAACAAGCTTCTGAGGACTGGTTTCTGGCATTTCAGCCGTCTTCAGCCCGGCTTGCTTGAATCCAGTGGCAAAGTGAGCAAGGGACTCACGTCTGAGCATACCCTGCCAACTTATGGCGAACAAAGTGGTACAAAAGGGGGTGGTGATGGACGGAGCATCTGAATTAATCAAACATTCACACCCAGTCAACAGATCTGTGTCAAACCCAACCTTAGCTTTGCAGAAAGTAAATAGGATACTCATTTATAGTGCAATGAAAGATGGTAGACCTGGTAAACATCAGCCTTAAAATTACTTTACCTTTCCAGTATGTTAGCAGATTTCGATTTTTGAAGCATACTCCATTTTTGCATATTGGAATGAACCGTTTGTGGTTATTACCAGGGAAAAATCAGATCCTACGCGAGGTAAGGATTAATGTGAGGAAGCCGCAGATACATAAACACAGGTACATGCTGGAGTTCTAGAGTTGAAGACTCCGTTAATCAAGTTGAACTTGGTTTTAGTCCAGTCGAAATGAGACAGCTACCTTTTTTTAAAAATAGTATTGTGCAGCCAAGCAAACAGAAGAGATTTCTTAGGTCGCAGACTTGCAATTTATGGCAAGCGGAATGCTCGGAATTCTTAGCCTAACCTGGTTTGGCTCGAGACCCGTGTGCTTGAAGCATTTATAAATGGTAGAACGATTTTGACGATTCCAACCACTATGTAGACTTGGGAAAAATATGCAATAATACCAAGGCAGTCTATCAAAATGCACAGTTCAAGTTAATCCACTTGAGATGTATTCAACAAGAATATTTAACCATTGATAAAATGCATTAAAGGATCGCCCAACTCCTAACCTAGTGACTCTCACTCCATTACCGTGGCCAAGCTCTCATCATTCAAAATTTATTTTTGCTCTTAAACAGGGCAATGTTAAAGAAGACTGTCTATCTCCTCCAGCACAGCGCTCAAATGATTTTGTTCTTAATGAATTGCATACAATTGCGTCAAAGCCTGATTTCCAAAAGATACTACCAGGTTAAACACAAAGGCCAAATATTCAAATTCTTTAACCTATTCCAGCAAGCAGGTGGCATTACATGGAATCTTTAAAGTGAAATATCTGCCATTTTCACTGCCTCTTATCGCAGTTGGCTGTCGGTTGGTGGCGATTTTCTGGCTGTAAACCTTTGATTGATTAGTTGATGAAACCCACGAAGAGCGGGCAGAGGACGTTGGTGAAGGAGTAGTTTCTGTCCTGAAACTCCAGTTCTGTAGTAGGGGAATCTCTGTTATAGTCATAATCTAGTGAATAGTCCATCCCATGTGCGTGGACCCCGCAGCAATCAAATATAATCTCTTAAATTGTCAAAAAATTGCAGAACTGCGAAGACACTTAAGAGAGAATTTAAAGACAGATAATGCAGCCTATATCCACAGGCTACACTGTCCAGTACCTCAACTAGAAATTCCACCCAAAAAACCACACAAACAGCACAGCCTGCCAAGTTTCCTCCACAGAGAAACGTGCCTCTACCAGCAAAAGCCTCTGGAATAATAGAGAGGAAGGTATGGACAGAAAAGCCCCATAGGCTGCTATTATGTGGCTCAAACAGGATACTGTGCCTTTAAGAAAACTTTCCAGAACTCTCTCAGTATCCCAGGATGCACAGCAGGTCCCTTTTACTTTCAGTTCTTTTTGAAGGCGTAACACGCCAGACCTGTAGCACTCCTTACGTGAATATCTTTCTCCACCGGGGAGGAGGGCGGGCGCTTATGACTATAACAGAGATACCCCTACTACAGAACTTGAGTTACAGGACAGAAACTACTCTTTCTGTAGTAGGGGATCTCTGTGTATAGTCATAATCTAGTGAATAGAATGGCAAGCCCATCCCCACACCAACGCGGCGGTGGAGAATCAAGACATAACACCACTACTGTGCGAACAGATTTCGCAACGAAGCCTGCCCAACCTGAGCGTCTGCCCTGGCATCAGTGTCCAGACAGTAATGCTTAGTGTTAGATATGGGATCCCTGGCTGGCCAGGGCTTGCGCCCAAGTCAGTCAGAGACCACCACTCCTAAGTCAGGGCAAGGGAGTTACACGCCAAGATAACCCCTGCTCACCCTCTAGGTAACTTGGCGCGAGCAGCAAGGCTAAACTTGGAGGTGATGTGAGTTAAGTATTTGCGCACGCACCCAAGCAACAACACCCAAGGCCCACCACAAAGGAAACTCCACACAAGGTTATATATAAAAATAGCCTTTGTATTATACCAAGACACATTGGATAAAACACACACTTTACAATGTGCCAACAGGCACAGGCAGAATTTACAGGGGATATGTACAAGACAGGGCCACATGGACCACTGTCAGGAATCAGCACTTTTAGAACTTAAAATATAAATCACTGTAGCACAAAATAGAGCATAAAGCACACAACCAGTAACTACTGGTAAAGGTTAAGTACCACCTACGCAATCCCAACCACCTTAGGAACAGGTCACGCAGGGAACTAGGACCTCACAAGCACCACCTGTACTAGCAAGAACAACCACCTAAGTATCACAATACATGTAGGGGTATAAGCACATAACACATGATGCAGAACATACATTCAGCGGTGTAAGGAAGGAAAACACATGATGCCTAAAAACATTCAGAGGTGTAGCAATAACAATTGCGCAGTAATCACATTGGCACATAAATCATAAATGCGCCAGAATCACATTAGCCACAACCTGGGGCAGTCCCTAGGCCAACTGGCCTCTCTAGGGCTAGGACGCCCTGTGTCCCAAATGTCAGGCAGGCTGCGCAGGCAGCCAAGAACACAAGCCTAAACGTAGCAGTTGCCCACAAAGTGCTGGGCAACTGGTGCAAATGATGGGGCCAACGTGGGAGCCTCGTGGGCTCAAAAACACAATGGGGCAAAACAGAGTGTGGGAGCCACGGGGCTCTAACCAACCAACTGCCCCTCAAGAGCCTCGCTGGGCTCTGCAAAGTAATGGCACCTCGAGCCTCTCTCAGGGCTCTAGAACCAACAATGCCCTTGGGTGCTGTGGAGCCTCGCAGGCTCTGTAGAGCAAATGCCTCCTCGAGCCTCTCTGGGCTCGCAAACAGGAATGCCCCAGAGCCTCTGGGGCTCTTAATACAAGATGCGGGCGTCATTGGAGTCCCTCATGGGGGAATCAGAAATCGATGCAAATGCCCCCAAGAGCCTTGACCGGCTCTAAAAGCAATATGGAATGCTTGGAGCCTCTCGGGGCTCAAGCGACAATGCAATGCCCCCGGAGGTCGCGCTACTGAGAGGGGGGGGGGCGGACACCGGCAATGTGTCCCGACGCCCCCTCTCCTCTTTAAAAGCACCCGCACTCATCGGGTTCTGGCGGGGATCTTCTTTCAGCACTGCGGCTTGTGCAGGGGCTCCTCGGATGCCTGCAGGCTTAGTAACAGTCTCTTTTGGGGCAGCGCGGGGCTCTCTTCAAAGCACCGGAGCCCTGCCTGCACCCTCGGATGACCTACTCTCTTCGGGCTGCGGGGGCGGGACTGCCGGGCAGGCCGCACAGCGATTGTCCGGCGTGTCAGCTGCTTCCGGGTCGCCGTGGGCAGAGCGGCGGCCCGGGGGGAGCCTTCACGGCCAGAATCTGTGGCAAATGCCGGGTGGGCACCGGCTCCTTTTAAAAGAATAGATCGAGGTGGGCACTCAATCGGGGTGAACAATGCCGGGTGGGCACCAGCCTCTGCAATTAAAGCGCTCACAAGCGCAATAAGTAAAATAAAGCGCTCCCAGGCGCTAGGCAAATGAATACAGCGCTCCCAAGCGCTATAAGTGGAAAACAGAGCGCTCTAAGCGCTAGCAGTCAATAAAGCGCTCCCAAGCACTACAGGGGATATCAAGCGCTTCCAGGCGCTACAGGGAAAGTCCAAAGCACTCCCAGGTGCCCTCAGCATGGCAGAGTTCCAGCAAAGTCCTTAGGTAGGCAGGGGGGCAAAGCTGGGCCCAGAGCCAGCTCACTGGGCCTCCAGGCAGGGAGGCAGTCCAAGTGGCGGTCCTCTGGCCAAGCAACAGCAGCAGCCCCCTCAGGCAGGATCCTGGATGAGAACATTTTGTTAGGGGACACAGCCCCTTCTTATACTTCAAATACCTTTGTCTGTAGGTGCAGGGTGGGGGAGAAACCAGTCGCAGCTGGTTTTGGAGCACCCTTGATGGCTCAACCACCCCTTTCCTTCACTGGCAGGGCTAGGGTCATTAAACGCACCACAGGGGGCGGAGCCAGCATTGTGTGGGGAAAACCCAGCCTCATTCAGGACACAGTTACACTCCTCCACTCACATCAGCATGCTAGTCTCAGCACTCACCACTGGGCAGACCCATCCAGACATCCTGGAGCCTGGCATCCCTGCCAGCTCCAGCCAATCACACTCCAGCACCCTCACAGCACACGTACGGCCATGTCTAGAAGTGGCACTTCCCCACTAGACACATACACGCCGTACATACCATTGCGCAGCATTCATTCTCACGGGTTCGCACATACCAAACTTGAGCATGCACGCCTCACTCATCAGGAACTACCAGGGACACAGACATTCCCCATGCAATCCTATGGGAGGGCAGGCCAACCTCACTCCACGCACTCAGAGTGCGCACGCACTTTCCACTGGGACACAGTGAAATTGCGCAGAAACCAAAAATAACTACCACCATGTCACCATTAAAAGCAAAAAGTTCAAGGGTGAACCTGCCAGAAGGGCCAAGTCCAACACATAGCAAAGGTATGAACCGACTTCCAAGTGGCCGCCTTGCAGATTCCTGCAATTGGAACATTACGTAGCAAAGCAGTCGCTGCAGCTTTGCCCCTGGTGGAATGAGCCTTAGGTTTACCTCCTAAGGTCTTATTAGCTTTTTGGTAACACAATTGTATACAGGACACAATCCACCTAGAAATGGACTGTTTGGAGGTAGCAAGACTGGTCCTGACTGATCCATAGTTGATAAACAATTGGTCTGATCTAGGAATATCTTTGGTTTTATCCAGATAACATTTCAACACCCTCCTAACATCCAGGGAATGTAAAGACCTTTCCGCTGAAGATGAAGGATTCTGAAAAAACGTAGGCAAAGTTATGGTCTTGTTGACATGAAAATGAAGGAAGTTGATGTGGTACGTGGACTCCGACGGAGATCATGTCCCTTGAATCTGTAAGACTCCAGAGTGCGCCCCCAGCCGTGGAGAGACGCATCCGTCACGATCGTCTGTGCGGGAATGTACTTGTGGAAGGGAACCCCTCTGAGGAGATTCTCCGCTGAACACCACCACTTCAGAGACTGGAGAGCATGCAGAGACAGTCGTATTGTGTCATCCCAAGAACCAGTCCTCTGAACCCACTGATCCTCCAAGCACTCCTGCAGGGGTTTCATGTGCAGCCGTGCGTGAGGAAGATACAAGAGGCCATCGACCCCAGTAGAGAAGACACCATCCTCACTGTTGTAGATGGAGCGGTCATAAGAGCCTGAGCCTTCCGAAGGAGTGATAACTGTCGCTCCTCCGAAGGAGACACGCTTGCTGACAGCGTATTGATGGAGGCTCCCAAGCACTGTATGCATTGGACCGGAGTCGGGACAGACCTGGACATGTTGATGTGCAACCCCAGCTTGTTCAATAGAACGCACGTCTTCTGGAAGTGTGCTTGAGCTTCCGAGAAGGAGGAGGCCTTGATCAACCAGTCGTCTAGGCACGGGTAGACAAACACCTTGTTCTACCACAGGTGTGCCGCTACCACTGCCATGCACTTCGAGAATGTCCTGGGCGCAGACTTCAGCCCGAATGGCAGTACTGTGTATTGATAATGATTGGCGCAGACTTGGAATCGCAGGAACTTCCTGTGTTTCTGTGCAATGGGCACATGGTAGTACGCATCTTGTAGGTCTATAGCACAAAGCCAGTCTCCCTGCTGCAGCTGAGGGTAAATCTGCTGCAACGACAGCATGCGAAATCTCTCTCTGCGAATCCACTGCTTTGCTTGCCGCAAAGTCCCGAATGGGCCTGAACTTGTTCTTGTCCTTCTTGCAGATAAGAAAGAACCTTGAGTACAGACCTCTTCCCCTTTGAGGCCGAGGTACGTCTTCTGTCGTCCTTTTCCTTAATAGGATGTCAGCCTCCGCCTGGAGCTCTCGCAGCTGAAACTGTGAGCTCACCGGCGGGATAGCTGGAGGTGGGCTGGTGAATCGAAGACTGTATCCATTGCAAATAATATTCAGCACCCACTTGTCCCGAGTAATTTTTCTCCACTCTGCCAGAAAAAATTGAACTCTTCCCCCCACCGGAGTGGGTAACGGATGTGGGGGAAGTAGACGCTCAGGGCCTAGACCCGGCCGGGCTTTTGGTCGCTGTTGCGGACTGTTGGTTTCCTCTGCCCCTCTGGCGCTTCTGGAAGGGCTTCTGGAATTGCTGCTGCTGCTGTTGTTGCTGCTGTCCGGAAGTCTGCCCCTGTCCTCTGCCTGAGTTTCCGAACAGTCTCTGGAACGGGCGGTAGTTCTTTTTCTTCTCAGGCTTCTCTAACCCGACAGCCGTCAGGGTTTCGGCTTCAGCCTTCATACGGGCCATTTCATCGTCCGCATATTTGCCGACAGGGTTTTCCCCGAGAAAGGCAGGTTGGCCACCCGCTGTTGCGCCTCCGGTTTGAGTGAGGTGAGGTGAGGCGAAGCCAAGCGTGGCGTCATTGATTAATGCCGAGGCAGTATCCGTGCGCCGCCAGAAGAGATACATCAGCAGCCGTGCTGATGATCTGGTTAGACACCATCATCCCCTCGTTTAGTATCTCCAGAAAGTCCTCTTTCTTGTCACGAGGGAGGAGCTCAGCGTACTGCTGGAGGGATTCCCATAGGGCACGATCATATTGCCCCAGCAGAGCCCCGGCACTTGCAGCCTTCATGGTGGTAGATGCCGTCCCACAGACCTTTCTGCCCGCCGAATCCAGCCACCGGCTGTCCTTATCAGGTGTCACTGTCGAAGAAGGAGTGGTGGCATGCTGCTTCTTAGCCGCTGTCATGATAACGGAGTCCGGTGTTGGGTCCATTCGAAGGAAAGCTGGGTCAGATTCCGGAGCCCGGTATTTCTTGAGGAGCCTAGAGGGGACTGCCTTCGTCACCGCCAGAGTGAGGAACAACTCCTTGGCGGGCTCCTCCAATCCGGGTACCAACCGCAGCAGCGGTCGAGATAAATGTTTTTTGTGAAGTGTCTCGAAGATCACGGACGTCGTAGGTGTTGGCACCGTCACCGTGATCCCTAGCTTAGTTGCACCCCTCAACAGCACTTCCTGGAAGGAGACAATATCGTCCATGGGCGACACCCTCGTCCCTGTAGACTCCGACCGCATCGGTGAACAATCCCTGGTGGAAGAGCCTGTGTGGGATCTGGATCTGCGCCTCCTGTGGCATCGTCTAGTTCGAGATGGCGACCGGCCTCGGCTCCGCGATCTCCCTCTCCGGCCGGAGCGGGAACGTGACCTTCTCGGCCTCGGTCGATCCAAAGGCTTCGAAGGAGCAGGCGATGTCGGCCTGGCCGGGGCCCTCGGCCGAGGTGTCCCCTTAGGAGGAGTTGGATAGCGTGGCAACGAGGCCGTCCTAGGTGGTGGCACAGGTGGAGGAGCGGAGGTAAGAGGCGGCGGGAGCTGAGGCGGAGGTGACTGACTAGGAGCCGGCCCACGAGGCGGCGGTGGTGGAGGAGGCGGGGTGGGATTCCGCGGAGGCGGACTCTTCAGCAAAGGAGGAGTGGGTGTCCTAGGTTTAGTAGGCGTATACACCACTGAGTACACCGAGCCCGGTGACCGTGTCTTCTTGCTTGGCGACGATGGCGAACAAATCGGCGACCTCCTAGCGTCAGGACTCCTCCTGCGCTTGCCCGGCGTAAAAGAACGCCTTCTCGACGTCGACTGATAGCGCCTTCTCGACGTCGACCGGTGATGCCGCCTCGATGGCAAACGCCTCCTCGACGGCGAGGATCCCCTCGACGCCGATCTTCCCCACTTCGCCGACGGCGAACGGCGGTGTCGCCTCTATGGCGAGCGCCGACGCCGGGCCTTTCCATGACGTCGATGACTCGACGATGACGTCGACGACGATGCTGTCGACGGTGGTCTGTTCAGCTCCTTCGACGCCGAACGTCGACGTCGCCTCTCCCCAGAGCCCCGGGGAGATGGGGAACAGACCGTTGTCATCCCCCTCGACGCCGCAGTCGACGCTGGAGGAGAATGGGGACGTTTGCTGGACTTCCTGCCCCTGGGGAGCCCCCCATAGGCCTCAGCATGGGCAGATGAAGCATGCCCTGACCCACCTTGTGCCTTCTGACGTCTTTCCTCGAGGCCTTGGACCTGATCTTCATCCTCTCCCTCAGAGTCCTGGCGGCAGAGAGGGTCTTGCAGATTTCACACTCCTCTGGGAGGTGAGAGGAGGGGAGGCAGATGATGCACACCATGTGTGGCTTTTTTCTATCACACTCTGGGCAATTGTCAAATAAGCCAGGCATTTTGACAATATAGTGAAGAAAAAAAGGGCTTAGTACTTAACAACAAGCACTACACACAAGAAAAGTGAACAAAATCACCAATTAAACCCTTGAAAGGGAGAGCTCAATGCTCCAGGGTCCTGCTAGCAGGAGCCGGATAAAGACCTGAAAGTAAAAGGGACCTGCTGTGCATTCTGGGATACTGAGAGAGTTCTGGAAAGTTTTCTTAAAGGCACAGTATCCTGTTTGAGTCACATAATGGCAGCCTAAGGGGCTTGTCTGTCCATACCTTCCTCTCTATCATTCCAGAGGCTTTTGCTGGTAGAGGCAAGTTTCTCTGTGGAGGAAACTGGGCAGGCTGTGCTGTTTGTGTGTTTTTTTGGTGGAATTTCTAGTTGAAGTACTGGACAGTGTAGCCTGTGGATATAGGCTGCCTTATCTGTCTTTAAATTCTCTCTTAAGTGTCTTTGCCGTTCTGCAATTTTTTGACAATTTAAGAGATTATTTTTGATTGCTCCGGGGTCCACGCACATGGGCGGGACTATTCACTAGATTATGACTATACACAGAGATCCCCTACTACAGAAACTGCTGTCCAGTTGAGAATCCCGGGAAGAATGCCCCACTGGACAACAGTCGACCCAAAGGAAACAGAATTTGAATCTCAGGGACATTCAATGAAAAACACATAACACTTAAAGGGATAAAACCCTAGTGCACGTCTTCATGTTGTGCCTCCATGCCTGTTCGTAGTGGTGGGTGTCTTCCGGTGCATCAATGCATGGGTTTCCGTCTCTTATGTCCCAATTCCTCCCTGCCCACGTATGTTGGTTTGACCCGTAGTCCATTGGTCCTTCCCACAATGTGTCCATGTCACTGTTAGTGTTCCATAATGTGCTCTATTTTGATAATAACTGACAAGTGGACTGCACAGGCAGAATATTTTGCAAGTTAGAAACTTGAGACTGTGCTTTTCTACATTGACAATGTCTGTAAATTGCTAGCAGGATTTAGGAGTACAGAAACGCAGGACAATCATCAAATTACTTTTTCATAAGCTTGGGCGGAGTTCCGCTAGGTAGAAGAACTATGTGAAGTAACACAAAAAACTCCACCAAGCTGCGCGGAGTTCGGCTTGAGGTGTAGTGGGTTACCTTGCGCCGTTCACATTGATTTTTAGTGCCAGTTGTCTGTCCCGGGCTCTAAAATCAGCACAAACAGCATCTCGAACAGTGCAAGAGGGCACTGCTTCTTTCTGCTGCTCAAGTAGACATTCTACTCGAGAAGCAGCTTCCTCAACACAAACAGAATGTTTCTCAATGCGAGCGGTAGTGACCATTCGCGACCGCCAGCCTTGATAAATCTCCCAGGGAAGCGTTCAAGCATTGGCTTTTTCTCGCTCACCAACTACCATTGGTGAGCGTGGCAAAAACTCAGCTCCGTGCTTTTCAGAACTCACCAAGTTCGTTCCAGGTTTTGGCTGCTATGTAAGAGAAGGATCTTCCGCCTGCTCTGGTTCTGTGGATGCGTGGGGTTTCGGCCAGTGCGAGGTTGGAAAATCGGAGGTTTTGTTTGGGTACGTGGAAGTTGATTCTGTCGTTGAGGTATTTGGTCCAGTGTTGTGTAGGTATTTGTAGGCGTGGGTGAGGATTTTGAAGGAGACTCTTTTCTCTACGGGGAGCCAGTGGAGCCTTCGTAGGTGTTGGCTGATGTGTTCGTGCTGAGGACGATTCTAGCGGCGGTGTTCTGTATTGTCTGGAGTTTGTGGAGTAGCCAGCATGAAGTGAGTTCCCATAGTCCAGTCTGCTGGTGATGAGTGTGTGGGTGACCATCTACCTTGACTCAGGGGGGAAAATCTACTTGAAAGTCTTGTGGAGGATGCGGAGGGTATTGAAGCAGCTGGAGGCAACAGTTTTGACCTGTTGGTTCATGGAGAGGGATGAGTCGAGTACGATGCTGAAGTTTTTGGCGTGGTCAGAGGGGGTTGGTAGGTTTCTGAAGGCAGTCAGCCACCAGGTGATATCCCATGCTGAAGGGGTGGTTCAAAGGACAAGAACTTCTGTCTTCTCGACGTTAAGCTTTAGGATGCTGTTGGTCATCCAGACTGCTACGTCCTGCATTCCTTTCTGGAAGTTGAGTCTGGCAGTGGTGGGGTCTTTGGTGAAGGAGAGGTGGAGCTGGGTTCCGTCAGCGTAGGATATGATCTTGAGGCTGTGTTGTTGGACGATGGTGGAGAGGGGGGCCATGTAGATGTTGAAGAGGGTTGGGGTCAGTGATTACCCCTGTGGGACTCCGCAGGTGATTTTCCTGGGATCGGAGAGGAAGGGTGGCAGTCTGATTCTTTGGCTTCTTCCGGTGAGGAATGATCGGATCCAGTCTAGGGCTGTTCCTTGTATGCCAGCATTGTGTAGTCTGGGGATGAGTGTGCAGTGGGAGACGATGTCGAAGGCTGCTGATAGGTCGAGTAGGATAAGGGCAGTGGAGTGGCCTTGGTCCAGGATGGTGCGGATGTCGTCTGTGGCGGTGAGTAGGGCTGTGTTGGTGCTGTAGTTGCTTCGGAATCCGGATTGGGATGTGTCGAGGACGGCGTTGTCTTCGATGAATCGTGTCAGTTCCCTGTTGACTGTTTTCTCTGCAACTTTGGCCGCAAAGGGGAGGAGCGAGATGGGTCGGTAGTTCTTGAGGTCGGTGGGGTCTGCTGTGGGCTTCTTGAGCAGGGGCCCAACTCCTGCACGTTTCCAGTCATCTGGGAATGTGCCTGTTTTGAAGATGGTGTTGATGGCGCGTTGTAGTTTGGGTGCAATAGAGGTGGTGGCTCTGTGCTAGATGTGTGGAGGGCAGGGGTCAGTGGGGGCCCCTGAGTGGAAGTCTTTCATGGTATAGTCGGTGTCTTCGGCCGTGATGGGCGTCCAGGTAGAGATGGAGGGCTGACTGGTGTGTTGGGGGGGGGGGCGGCTGCGGCTTCACGTGGAGGATCGACTAAGTTGTCAACCCCAATATTCAAATGATATGCCCACAGGAAGCCCACATTGAACCGTGCTGTACTTCTGCAAACACCACAACCTTTGGTTTTATCAGCCTTAACATTAACATACCCAGTTAGGTGGTTTCTCATCTTCTGATTGAAGTGCATCTTATCTCTGTGATGAGGAGAGAGAAGTAAACTGATAATAACATTTTCCTCGATGTCCTTCCTTCTAAAGATGTATCTCTGATGCTTCCTGTGGCGTGTCTTTCTCACACCCAGCTGTTATATACTTGATGGACACGAAAGACTTAAAAAGAATTTGTTGGCAGATGTGCACAGCCATTTTGCACTCACAAACCTGCCACTTCACAAAACCAGAGCGTTCCCAGCCACATAATAGCTTTTTGGTATGAAACTGCTTGGTAGGTGGTTCTATAGGGTAGTGGCGCTCCTGGGCAATACGCAGATAAGTATGTGTAGTAATGGCGCAAGTTTATTCAGGCATGAATAAATAAAATCTGTGGTGTATTGAACCCACTCGATGCAGGTTGTGTTAAAGAAAATAATCAGCAGCCATATCCTTGCTGGTATTAATACAGGACCTTTGCCTCTGTGATGCACAACCTGCATCGAGTGGGTGCAATGCACTACGGATTTTATTTATTCATGCCTGAATAAACTAAACCCTCATTTAAGGGACTCCTCATTGGGAAACACATCCAGGATACATATACTGTGAATAGAAGGGATTATTTCTGAACACAAGATATGTGCAGTCTTAAACTGTATGTCTAACATTGGACCATATTGAATCCCATTCGGGATGGAAATACAACCGGATTTAAGGATCTTCACACATTGAGTATAGCCCTGAAGAAGTCGCTGTGCACAACTGTAAGCACAATGAAACAGGTGTTGGCTAAGGCTGTTATGAATAAACTGAAGCGCATGTTTCAGCAAAGACTCAAGCTTTTGTCACACTGTTATTGATATAATTGATACACTGTTAGTGTGTGCAGGACACTGTTGTTTAGCTTTTTGGTATGTATTAAACAAGGACAAATCTCAGTAAGGAAAGGGTGTGAAAGATCCACTCCCTAATAATTGTGATATGGCATGATATGTATCAATGGTGTGCCCTGACATTTGTGTTTGCAAAACACTGAACAGTTACTGACTCCTCAAACGAGGTGGTAACATTCGCAAAGGGGATCTTGTCGCTGTTGGACAGCTTCAGAATTATTTTGGGAGACCTCAAGGAAGCAGGAAATGCTCCAAGGAACCATAGCCTACCCCCCTTCCAGCCTCCATCCCATATTGTGTTCCCAAATAGGAAACGTGTTTAAAGGAGCCCTGGATCCTTTAAGGGATGGTGCCACTGTTCTTGCAGCCTGCCATCACTCTGTGTATCCAATGACACGGGATCCTCCTCAATAATATTGAATATTATGGCAACCCACTAGACATGGAGATTGTACAATTTACACTATTAGTATATACGCCACATTGCAAAATCAGAGACAGTTCACAAAAAGTCTTTGCACAATTTTGGAGCACTTTTTTCAACCATCTTTTAGTACACTTATCCTGTAGGGCTACAGGCTCATGCCACATCACTGTCCAAGAATTCAAATGACAGTTCAGTTAGTGGTAACTTCCAAGCACCCAAGTTATAGTACCTTTCGTTCAAGTAGCAGTGCTTCTTTGCCCTCTTTTGCTTCAATTGCACTCTTCCTTTAGGATGCACTTTTCAGTCCACTCAAGTGATTTTCTCTAAGGCCATGAGAATACTGTTCTTTGAGTCCAACAGTGCAACACTCCGGCCTTCTTGTGACAGCTATTATTCAAAGAAGAATCAAAAGTGCGTGTTTGTTTCATGGCAGCTGCCAAAGTAACAGGACATGGCAGATCATTCCCACACAACTGTGCCACTCCAGTGTTGCCACAGCATTTGTAGAAGTGACAATGCGCACACTTTTAGGGTGCAACATGAGACCACAGAGTGGCACCAATGTGCCCGGTCAGTCTCATTTTTTTATTCCAACTCACCACGTGGTTTCAGTGAAATTACCTCAAAAAGGAATCTGTAATGGGTGCTTCCTGGGAGCTGACTATTCTGTTAATCATGTAGCACTATTGGACCACTGTGGCCTGCTGCAATAACGTTTGCATGTGGGGAATCCTTCTACAGTTATTGACTGATGCACAGCAATTCTTCCACCACCGGAGCCCGAGGCACATTGGTACCACTGAGAAAGCTAATTGACAAATTAAAAATGTACTTGACATCCTTTTCCAGTTAGTAACTGTAGGTCTTAAGACGTGCACGACAAATAAATGTGCACATATTTGTTTCCCTGTTTTTGAAAATATCATAAAGTAGTTTTCATCTGCCTGATAGTTGCTAGTCTTTGTGTCTTTATTAGCTAATAAAATCAAACTTTTCAAGGGCAAAGGGTGTAGCATCTTGGCAAAAGTGAATGCTTTCAATGTCCTTTTAAAAATACAAACAAATAGGAGAGCCATTTAAAATAAGTAACTAAATGCTCTGCATGAGAAAAACAAAGCCCATAAAAAATATGCACGTTGCTAACAGTGCAGCTGTGCCAAGTAAGTTAAAGTTAGCCTGCCAACAAGAGGGCTCCAAAGCAATAATTTGGTTCAAAGTGAGCTCTGGCAACACATAAGCAAATGTGAAAAATGATCTATAAAAAGCCCCAATGAGGTGCCCTAGCAAAAAGAGCTCAGAAACTAAAGCGAGAGCAATGGACAATAAATTGGCCCAGTTATATTGTTTTGCACAATACATGTTATACCGAACAAGTTGCGCCATTTTTAAATAGTTAATAGTCTGTCAGCATGGATTTAGGAAACAAAATATTGCACAAAAAGTACAAATATTTATTTTGCTTTCCATCAGGACACGTATCGGTAAAATACAAATACACTAGGAATTTCTGCGTGTTCATTTAATCTTTCACCAGAAGTAAAATAGTGGCTTGTATCTTGGTGAAGAAAGCTTCTCATAACAAAAAATGTACACAGTATGAAGGATTCAATGAGGGACATATGATCAAATCAAAAACAAATCAGAAATGGATGAAGGGGCAGGTTGGCAAAGCTATTCAGGATTGGATGGACTCAAGATTGCAGCAGTGAACATGGTTTACATAACTGCAGAGAGCAATGAGTCAGCACCAGAACAACACTAAATCTCCAGTTACCCTTTGTGCTGCTAGGAACTCCTGGAAGGGATATGTGTGTAACCTGGCATGGGAAATTGTGGCAATACAGGACACAGTCATGCTGAGGGGCATAGCAGTCTTGACCGTTACTTGGCGACACGACTGAAAAAGGAGGAGCAACAATTGGAAAGTTTGACCCCCATGTAGGGCTTGGATAGGCTTTCCCATTTACTGAGATGAGAACAGCCCTAAAATAGCTGGATTGAAGGGACTGGAGGTGGGATTTTGTGGTATTCATGGCGAACCCTAGATCATGTAGTAGGTCTGTAGTGGTGTGGGCGTAGCTGCTGTTTGTTTACGCTCTTGAGCAGCCAGACATCCAAATAAGGAAACACATGGTTGCTTGCCCTCCTGTAATGAGCGTCTACCACAGTATGACATTTTGTAAACAAAATGGGGGCCATGGAAACCCAGAAGGGCAGCACTTTGAACTGAAAATGCTGGCCATGTACAACCAACCAGAGGTACCAGTGATGTGCAGGGTGAATTGGAATGTGAAAATAGGCATCCTTCAGGTCAATGGCAGTCATGAAGTTGCCTTGCTGTAGAGGAAAAAACGAGGACAACAGGTGCAATGGGCACAACCCTTAGAAACCAACAGGAGCCACACGCGCAGCATGGGACCATTGAATCTGCCGACCACCAGCCTTATAGTCAATCTATCTGACACCACCCTAACACCAGACCAGACAACGATACTAGAGAAAGGTCTAGGCTTCATACCTACAGCTACCCTTGACAAATTTAAACTGTGCTGCGAATTGAAGGAGTTCATTCACAGGATTAAACTTGAGATATTCTTCAAGGATACACCTCTAGCTAACACAACCACCAGTGACACAGGTTTTAAGAAGAAATCCAATTTCACCCCCAAGCCAGTAGCATGCCAGTTGAATTACTGGCTTTCGAAAAGGCAGTCATGAAAGAGGCGACCAAAATTGACCCGAGAATGATTAAAACCTTTCACAACACCAGCAAGAAGGAGATGGAAACGATCTCACAACTGGCAAATGATCCATCCATAACAATAAAACCAGCCGACAAAGGCGGGGCAATTGTAGTGCAGAACACCACGGACTGCAATACGGAGTGTCTACGCCTACTAGATGATGAACGAAATTACGAGATGCTAGAAACTAACCCAACAGAACGGCTCCCCATAGAGATAGACAGTCTAAAAGAAGAATCAGTGACTAATGATTGGATGTCGAAAAAAGAGGCTGAGTTCCTGCAGAACAAAGAACCTACAATGCCCTATTTCTACACTATACCCAAAATACATAAGACCATGGAGAAACCACCAGGGAGACCAATAGTCTCAGGAATTGGATCTATTCTCGAGCCCTTATCAAAATATGCAGACGCCTTTCTCCGTCCTATAGTACAACGTACGGATACATACCTCCAAGACACTAAGGCAGTCCTCTGCCTCATCAAAAACATGGAGTTCAATCCCATGACCCACATATTAGTGGGACTAGATGTAGAAAGCCTCTACACCAGTCTGCCACCCACACAGAGACACTCGGAGGAAGTTTTACTTCAAGAACAATGGCAATACCACACCCCCAGACATGTGGTACTAGAATGCTGTCACCTAGCACTGACAGAAAATTTCTTTCAATTCCAGAACAATGTGTACCGCCAGAAACATGGGACGAGCATGGGGAGTACTTTCGCGCCGAGTGTGGCGGGGCTGTACGTCCACCATTTGGAAAAAGACAAAATCCTACACCCTGACCACAATCCTCACCTGAGGCATGTCAAACTATGGAAGCGTTACATAGACGACATGCTCATGATTTGGGAAGGAGATGAGAATGAAGTGGCAATCTTTTTACAATGGCTAAACTTACAGGATCCCTTTCTGAAATTCCCTTCATCGCTGAGTAGATCCCATCTAGTATTCCTTGACCTCAATATTCAGGCACAGGAAGGAAAATTATCAACAACCACTCACTTTAAACCAACAGCAAGGAGATGCCTCCTCAGATTCGACAGTTTCCACCCTAGACAATTAAGGGAAAATCTCCCTTTCGGACAATTCCTACGCCTCAGAAGAAATTGCTCTAACAGAACAGATTATAAGGCCCAAGCCAAAGATCTGAGCGACAAACTCGTACTGAGGCCTTACCCCAAGCACATGATAAAACTAGCAAACAAAAGGGCCTCAAATAACAACAGAGACGGCCTTCTGGAACCAAAAGTTATCCAAGAAAAATCAGGGAAGCGGCAAATCTGCATAACCACGTACAATGTAGCATCTGATAAAGTGACCAAGATAATCAACAAGCACTGGAGAACACTTACCAGTGGAGGCTTGAATCTAGAGAAACCTATGTTCAGCCACAATAAAGAAAAGAATCTCCGTAATTACGTGGTCCACACAAGACCCTGTGAATTACACGGCTCAGTGGGCACTGAAAGCCTTCTCCACCCCCTCCCTGCTGGACACTATCCATGCAAAAACTACAGTGTTTGCCACCTCACTTTACCCACGAAAAAGATCCACTTCAACAATGGCCTTACATGGGAATTAAGGTATTTTTCAAATTGCAATACTAGCGGCGTTGTCTACATGATCACATGTACCTGTGGATTTAATTATGTGGGCATGACAACTAGAAAGGTGAGCACACGGATGGTGGAACACCGGGGTAGTTTCAGGTGCAAACGTTCGAACACAAAAATGACCACACATTTCATTGAGAAAGCACACACTCCGAATGACTTAAGATGGGTAGTCCTGGAAAGTATGAAAAGCCAATACAACCTGGAGAAAAAACTGTTCGACAAGGAGCAACGGTGGGTGTTCAAGCTCCATTCTGACACCCAAGGCCTGAACGATGAGATACCGTGGGGGCAATTATAATGAGAGAATCTAAATATCATGAAGTACCCCCTTCAGCAATATGGTCAGCAAAAACACTGTACATCTTTTAGCATAACTATTCAAGTATATGTCATGTGACTTCTCACATGAAAATCAGCATGAGGCATCAAGGGGCTCTGCCTCACCTGGTCTGATCAATAGAGCAGCACTTTCTAAAAACGGACGCTTTGGGCTCAAAACCAATACCATCTGTGGCATAATAATTTCCTAGGAAACAGCCCATTTCTAAGAAAAAATGTTTTTCCCGTAATTGGCACTTCAGCTGTGTATTACACTGAAGGTTGATGTCAATTACCCCTTTTTCAAAAAATAGCACGTCTTTTAACAATGCACAACCATCATTCCACACCCAACATGGCCACCGTGAGACAACTACCGGGCGCATTGATGACAACACAGGCGCGCGCTAAGACGAATTACAAATATGTTTCGTTTTCAGACATTCTTCCTAAATTGGTCCTCTCTCTGGGCTTTATACTGGAGATAACTAGTAATTATCGTTTTTCATTAAACAGCCTTTTTTGAACTAAGTACAATCGATTTTCTATCCTACCTTTTCACTCTCAACATGGCCACCATGAGCAACCCATCGGGCGCTCTAGTCTCATTCGAATGACATTGCGGAAGAAGTCCGCCTATATACAGCCCCCGGACCAACACGCACTAAGATGCGGTTCGGAGGGAGCCTCGTAGGTCATAGATCTTCGTATTCCTGTAAATCAAGTAAGTGAAGGGGATCAATGTCCAGGGCCAACACGGACCGGTGGCCCAGTGATTCCGCAAATTGATACGCGGACAAAACCTTTGATTCAGCTTTTGCAGCATCAACAGGAGCAGGCATTTTTTGCCGATCACTAACGCTGCAATTTTTTCCTTTGTCCTTACTATCCATAGATTGAGGGCATTACCTGTTTACAGCAAAGATGTTGAAGCAAGAAAGATCTGGTGAGAAATGACCACGCCTGTCACATCAGTGTTTCGCTTCCATTCATGACATTCCAGAGGCAGGGAAGTCAATGTGTTCACCTTCCTATTTACAGAGTCCTCCAGATGAGCTGCCAGTGGGAATATTCCCAATTTCAGAGCCCACTGCTAAAAGTACAAGCCTCCCAGCACATGGTTCAGGAATTCACACTCCTCACGGCAGACGTGTTCTTTAAGAGAACCTTTACAACATGGCCCAAGATAGAGGAAAGAAATGCCTTCAGTGCATGGTGGAACGACACTTCATGACATTCCAGAGGCAGGGAAGTCAATGTGTTCACCTTCCTATTTACAGAGTCCTCCAGATGAGCTGTCAGTGGGAATATTCCCAATTTCAGAGCCCACTGCTAAAAGTACAAGCCTCCCAGCACATGGTTCAGGAATTCACACTCCTCACGGCAGACGTGTTCTTTAAGAGAACCTTTACAACATGGCCCAAGATAGAGGAAAGAAATGCCTTCAGTGCATGGAGGAACGACACTTCGCTCCAGCATAATAAGTCCATTTGTTGTTCTGACCGGGACAATGGACCCTCGCGGTTCTCCCCCTCAGATGACCATCTCAATCCAACAAGGAGGCATCTGTAATTAAAAAAATTACCTGCTATTGTCATGGGCAGAGAGGGTGATCCACCATAAAGTTGACTGCCTATTCAAATCAAAGTCTGCAAAGGCTAAACAAAGATTTATATGCAAGCGTACAAGCTCCCCTGATGCTGAACTGCCATCTGAGGGACCACTGGAGGTATGTCATTCGCCACTGGGCATATGTCACCAGAAAAATGGCCAATACCATGAAGCCCAATACGCAGAATACCTTTAGAACCAGAGCAGCAGTCAAACTTCAGGAACAAATCGTAAAAGCTTGAAAGCATCTACCACCATGTTTTTGCTTTAATTTTCATTTCACCTTCTTCTAGTCGGCCACGCTTACCCACACCCTGGGCGGAAACTCAATTATTCACATTGCTCGCTGCAAGGAGGCTTGACTACCATGACTCCTACACTCTGCATCACAAGGCCTTCCAAAATACCTGTGAACCAAAGGATGTCATGAGCCAGACAAATACTTTCTATCATTTAACATGTCTGCAATACTCTCCTCCGTTCCCTCCTCACTCTAACCACTCTGTACCTCATCCACACCGTCAGAGCATGTTGCGTCTCTTTCCAACCCCAACTTTTTACGGTAATTTTCTTTTTCACTTTAATCAGTCTGCCTTAAAACTTCCCTGTTTCCTCCTACCTTGCCCAACCATTACTCTCCTCTTAGACTCCCTACATCATCTAAGCACGGTCACAATCCTACACTGAGCATTTGCTACTATTACCATGCATCCACCATACATCACCTTCTTCCACATACTTTTACTCATCTCTAACTGCATGGTTACCCTCATATCACAACCTCCTCCTACTACCTAACTACTCTGAGGAACTTCACTCTCCCACTCGTCTCCTAACCCCTGCACAATCCAAAGGCCCCTCACCTCTTCCTCCACTGCTTCTGCTACTCATCAAAGATCTTTCCACACACTCTCTAGTCCCTTTCTCTTCACCTTCCCTCTTATCATATGACTTCACCCACATTTATGCTGTCCCAGTCAGCTATCATGTGATAGTGACTACATATGGACAACGATAACCTGGGAAGATATAAACATGCTGTTGAGAAGACCAAAACCCTCATTGTTTGTAGTGGCTAAAGGTGATTTATTTACATACATGAAGGCATAAACAAAGTTTTTAAAAAATTATCTTGTAACTTGTAAAAGCCAATCCCGCCATAGCCTAGACCATGGGTGCTCACAAACATTTTACTGGGCCACAAAGTTTGGACTTTGTTGTGACCAAGGGCTGCACTGATGCCAGTGGTGGTGGATGGGGCAGTGTGGGTGTATAGTGGGTGTAGAGGAAGCAAAGCATGTATATCCACTGACTGAACTCATTGCGTAATGTGAAACCAGAAAACCTGGGATGAATCCCGGCATCTCTATTCGACCAAATTGTGCGACACTGGCCAATTGTTTTATTTCAATTTCCCTCCTTTTTCTTCATTATCACATACAAGAGGACCTCGAAATACATAACTTCAGGACGTGTGCTGTACAAAACCATCTCCTGTGCTTGGATGTAATCACTAATAGCATTGTAGTCGGGAGGCTGGGAAGCATGAACGTTTAAAAATTCATGTTTGAAAACCATCACGTTAATAAATACTTCTGAATGCACTGCTCTCATTTGATTTACTAAGGTGAAATTGTTCTACAGGTCACTGAAGTACACTTTTTGAATTTGAAAAGATTATGGTATTTTTACACATTTGCAGTCCGGGTGAGTAGCGCGCTATACAAATGCTTTGATTGATTGATTGATTGATTAAAAATGAAGGTGTGCCTAAAGTTAAGGCTCAGTTACTTCCTTTTGCTGAACTGCATTTAACCTTCAAATAAGTTCTTGCTGTATATATATATTTTTTTTAAATGTTAGTGCCGAGTCGAGTCAACAGCAGTCCAGTGCTGCTGCTGCCCAGAGGGCCGCATGTAAAGGGCAGGAGGGCCGCATGGGGCCCCATGGCTGTACATTGAGAATCACTGGCCTAGAGGATCGGGGATACGTTGAGAGAAGTGGAACTTCTTGGGCTCATAGATGACAAGAATATTGTATCCATTTACAAAAGAAAACAAATTAGGGCCAACGGAGGGCTGATCACTGAGAAGGCCCCAAACGTGGATGGGCTCCCCACAAAGGTATACAAGACATCCGAGGATGTGTTAGCAGACAATCATGGGAGGTATTGTTAAAAGTCAGATGGGCTGGTAAACACTCAGACTCCAGGCCAGGATAGTGATCTAGGTCAGAGGACACAGCCACTAACTGTAAGCTGCTATCAATGTTTGGGAGAGGATGTAGCCTTACGGCTAGAGCAGTCGACCTCAAAGCTGGGGAACCGGGTTTGAGTCCCGGCAACAACAATCAACATCCTGTGATTATGGGCAAATCACTTCGTCTCCGCGTGCCTAACAAAAGTTAATGTGTCCATCTGTAACAAAACTGGTGCTCATATAAAGCGCTCTGATACCAGATATCTTCAAGTCTAGTTTGCCCTATAAAAAAACTGGAGAAAAAAAATGTTGAACAGTGACGTATCATGGCTGGGCTAGCAGGATTGAAGCTGATCACTAGTGTTTAGTGGGATCAGTGTGGTTTCAGAATGCTTAGGAATATTAGACAAAACGTACGTAGAATGGTGCCTATTATGGAACAAAGGAAAAACATCTAAATGGTAGATACGCATTGAATTCATTAGATAAGGAGAAAGTCTGACACTCCTGACTGGAACTCTCTCTTAAAGGTCTACTTGAAGGGTTACATTAGGCCTGAATTTCTTGGTCAGGTAAAACTACTTTTTAAGTTCCCTGAGGCTACAGAGCCAAGACCAACTCTGTGGTATCCGATAAAAGGGAAGAGGGTGGTGGTATGAGGCAAGGGTGCATATAGTCCTGCTATTGATCGTTCATACTATTAAGCGACCTGTTGCATTTAAAACTGAGTGATTATGGTTTAAAGGTAGGTCATACTGGATAGGTCTTGCTTTATGTGAATGACAACCAGCCTCTGTGAAAATAAGGGTAGAATGGATTGAAAGGTTTGGATGCATCTCAGGTCGGTTTTCTGTCCAGAGGCGTACGCTGGACATGAGATTAATACAGGCCAACATTAGACAGCAAATGGCACTTTTTCAATATTTAGGTATCAAGATATAAGAGAGACCAAATTAGTTGCAAGCTGAATGAGGACTGTGCTGGGTTCAGTGCAAAATCTGACTGACTTTGTTTGGCTGTTCTTCTGTCACTGACATTGTAAAAAGTCTTGATCTTTATTACTGTACCTCCAAGAAGCCTTTATGTGTTGCATGTGTATGTATACATCAAATGAGAATATTTTCTAAAGACTGAGCGGGTTACTGTGCAGGTGACTTTGAGATGGTGGAAGAAGCAACAAGGTTAACAGTCTTGAAGGTAGATAAGGAAGATCATGCCTACAAGTTCTGGGCATGGAGGCCTACAATTTGACTTCCCTATTATAGTATGTAATCTCATGGTTTGCAGAAAAAAGTTGCTTACTCTCGGGGGGCGTGGCTTGGTCGGCTGCAAGGTGGCCGCACTCTAAGTGGGCTCTGCCGGCAAGTGAATAGTCCTTCAAAATCCTGCAGACGACAACACCTAAATTACCTACAACCGGCATCACCTGTTCCGCTGGTGCCTGAGGCATCGTCCGGTACTCCTCCTAACCTGCGGGGGCTGTGGACGGCAGTCTGCTCGCGGCGCCAGGCTTAGGTCTCCCCGGCCGGCGAGGCAAAGCCCTGCTCCTGCTGCGGCCTGCTTTGGTGACCTGCAAGCCCGCGCTGCCCGAGGGGTTTACCAGAGGATCCTGGATCGCCTCTCGGTGAGTGCTGCTCTTGCCGGGGCCACCTGCGGGTGGGCTAGGGGGTCCACGCGCTGTACCGCTCGACCCAGGCCCGTGTCGCTCTAGCACCCTACTCTATCTCCACTGGCGCCGATGCCACTGGCTGCGGGCTCCCGGGCCCTGCGATGTGAGCGGTGTACCCCCTTGCCTCCATGCTGCAACTGCCCCTCCCTTGTGCGTGCCCCGGACAGCATCCCTACTGTGCTGGGCGGTGAAAATCTGCTGCGTGCCCACCCTTGCTGCCTCCTTCAGCTGCCCGCCATGCCACAACTGCGCCGCCCTGGGCGCACAATCATGAGCACCATTACTGCCAATCCGGGGCCTTTCTGCTGCGGCTCCCCCCTGTACCTAGAATATCGCTCCTCGCTGCTGTCCGGGCTGGAGTCGGATTTGAGAAATGATATTGGCCGCTGTGCTCAGCGGCTGAGTTAGGGCCTGCATCACTTCCCTCCGCCTCTTCCAGAGGCCCTCAACGTACTTCCCTCACGCCTGCTGCCTGGAGGTCTGGTGTGCCACCCGCTCGGCCTCGGACCCTGCCACGAGCTCCCTCTACAAGCCTGCGCCTCTCCTTTGGTCTCGGTATCCGCCAGTGTGCGGCCCTGCGGGGCGAGGTCTACCGCCCCGGAGCTCTAGGGCCTGCCTCTGCCTTCTGTTTGCTGTGTCATCTCTTTGGTACTTTCCGCTTTGGGTTGCTGTCGCACTAAGACCTACATCCCTGGGCTGGTGTCTACTACAGCGCAGATTGTGGTTGGCCCTTTGTAGCTCCTCAGGCTCTCTCACTACGTACATTGGCTGCCACCCTTGGCCCTATACTAGACAGTCGTCATACCCTATTGTTGGGTTAGTGGGCCCCCTGGATACCCACTAACATCTACCACCCTCTAGAGAAAGGGACCCTGCCATCTCCACCGTTTAGTATTGCCGGGCGATGGCCTTTTTATACTGTGCTAAATACAACAACAACAAGGATCTCCACTCCTAATCCCGGGTGTGTTTTCCTACTGTCTGAACTCGCCATGGGGTGACCCAAAGCAACCCAAAATCACCTTGAACCAGTGCACAGCTACGCATCAAGACGGTGCGGGTTAGATTGCGGTGACACCCCGGCCAACAAGGAGGCTCCCCCTGCTTGTGACGACGATTTGAAGGCGATCATGCTTGAGGTCAAGTCCATGGTCACTGGCATTGCGGCTCAACTGGACCAACTGTCTGCCCGCCGGGACCCTGTCAAAGCCCGGGTGGACTCTCACGACTCCCGCCTCCTGCATGTTGAGTCTCCGGTCTCAGACGCTGAGGATGTCGCAACTCAGGATCGCCAGAATTGACCACAAATGGACAAAATCCTGGACATTATTCGGAAGAAAAAAAAGAGGATTTGGAGGCCTGTTCCCAGCGGAGCAACCTCCGCATCACGGGAGTGCCCGAGTCCACCAATATTTCCCATATTGAGGACTTTGTTGAGCAGCTCATAAGGGAACTCTTTGGTGACATTCTCTCACCCGTCTTCATCGTCGAACGAGCACATCGTTCCCTCGGTCCATGCCCTGGATTACCTTCTCGCATCATCATTGCAAAGGTTTTAAAAGTCAGAGACCGCGACGCCATTCTGCGCGCGGCCAGGGGCAAAATATGTTACCAAGGCAATTTGCTTTCCTTTTACCCAGACTACACCATAGCAGCACAAGCAGCCCTACGTGAATTCGTCCCAGCCAAAAAAATCGTACAAAAGCACGAGGTCACATACTCATTGGTGTACCCAGCAAAGTTGAGGGTCCGACAGGGTGCAAAGACACATGTTGTTTCAGATCCTAGAGACGCTCTTGTTTATGCCAAGAAACTCGACAAAATTCACTGTACCTCACCTTCTAGCGCTCAAGCTGCAGCTCCTGACCACCTCAGTCACAATGATTAACTGGTTGTGCTTTAACGCCTTAATACTTCTTAATGTTTTCCGAAGCTTAGGAAGCTTGGCCACCCTGCTTTACTGCAGGGGAGACTGCAGAGCCCTGCCATGCCCTCACGGGATGATTCCCTTATCTAAAATGGTTTCCCCTTTCCCAAGTTGTGGGTTCCCGGGGTGGGAATGGGTGGTATCTCAGCCTGACTTGTGTGGTTGGAGTGGGGGTGGTGGGATTTTTGGTAATGCTTTTAGGTTGTGGGGATGGGGTGGACGGTTCCGGGGGTCCGCTAGTAAATAGTTTTTTCCCCTGTGGGCTACTGTATTGCATCTTGTTGGGTGCGTGGGAGGAAGGTGGGTTCGAGGGTAGTTCAAGTTTTCTTGCTTTAATTTTGCGTATCTTTTCAGCACACAACACTGCATTATTATGATTGATTATGGTCCTTAGTCTGTACAATGCGCCTCACTCTCTTACAGGGTGGCACCTTTTGGATTGTTCCCATCTGTTCTATCCTTATCCCCATTCTAGTGTCGCTCCTCACAAGCAGGTCTCTCTACATTTGCAGGCACTGTATGACACCATTGCACTTTTCTGTGATTGCTCGGTCCATTACACATTCAGGTACCCCTGCCCCTGTTTTACACACCAGATTTTGACTACGGACTGAAACTGCTGTCCTGCACTCACTGCCACCCTGGTCTAGCGTTTTATGACTGACACCATATGCTGGACTTGGAATATCCGCGGTCTTAAGGACCATCGCAAGGCTAGTCTCATACACTCCCACTAAATCCGACAAAGGTGACATATGGCTTTTACAGGAAACTCACCTGCTACAAACGTCCTCCTCCCGACTTCAATCACACCACTGGGGGGAATCCCACTCCTCTCTTTACTCCTCTTATTCCTGTGGGGTGTCCATTCTGATTCGGAAGGGGCATGGAGCACGACGCAGGTTATTACTGACCCCGATGGGCGTTACGTCATCCTACATGGCTCCCCAAACCATGACAATTGTGGCCGTGTATGGCCCAAATTCAGATGACCCTGACTTCTTCACTCAGATGTGGCATCTTATATCGTCCTTGGGACCCGCGGCGCTTCTTTGGGGGGGGGGGGGGGGGGGGGAGATTTTAATGTTACACTTTCAGCTGACTTGGACCGCTGGCCCCTACTTATCCCATCCCCGCTCCACTGATCTCCTTCGGTCAATCCTCACCGATTTTTCGTTGTCTGATGCATGGCGTCACATGTTACCCGAGGTTAGGGAGGGCGCTTGTGTCTCCAGCGCCCGTGGCTGTTGGTCGCGTATCGATCTTTGGATTACCTCACCTGATGACCTTACTTGGCTCACCGCTGCCAATAACATGGCTAGTACTCTCTGTCTCCGCATTCCCCACTCCCCTCAGCGTGCCTTCATCTGGAAGCTCCCTCCAAATGCTCTCCGCGACTCAGTTTTTTGCGATGAGATCCAAACCGGGATTTCTAACTATTTAGACTTGAATGTGGGCTCTGTAGATTCAGCATCTACCTTGTGGGAAGGTTTACAGACTGTGATCCGAGGCGAATGTATCTCCAATCTGGTGTCCTCCGTTCCATCCGCTTCACTCTAAGCAGGCTCGAGGCTAAGATTAAGGCCATGGACGCTGTTCGGGTAATCCATCCAAGTCCTGAAAATCCCACCCTTTTGCGCAAAAAACATACGGAATTCGCTGAGGCCAACCGGGAACTCTCTTTCCTTGGAAGGGAGGTCCAGGGCTTGCGATTTCAGTGAAGGTGACCAGCCTGGTAAGACCATGGTCAACCTCCTCCATCCCCCTTACACCGCATCATATATTACGGCCCTCAGGGATGGCGGCCCCACCAGAACCACCTCCACGGAGATAATCAAGACCAGATTTACGGACTATTACTTGCAGCTATATACCGCGGGCTATACTCCCTCGCGGGAGGATTTTAATAAATATTTTTACAATATCGCTTTGGTTTAGCTCGACGATTACCACAGCAAATTCTTAGACGAGCCCTTCTCTAGGGAAGAAATACACGCAGCCATAAATAGCTTACCCAGTGATAAGGCCCCTGGTTTGGATGGTCTCCCCACCTCATTCTAAAAGACCTTTGCATCTCTGCTTGAGCCGCATCTGGCCACTATGTATGACTCCTTTGATAATGGCCTCCTCCCGCAATCGCTTCGTGAGGCAATGATAACTGCTGTCTTCACGGAGGATTAGCGGTTCAGCCGTACGGAGCACAACTTCATCGCGACTATGTCGGAGCACTTCATTTGAATATGCGAGAAGTAATCCCCTGATGAAGGGCTGACGAGAGAGCCCGAAATGCATTGGGACATATAGAACTGGTTGGTATATGCATTGGATGTTTCAAGCAACTGATCATATGTCAAAAACTGATACTACCATGAAACTAATAGATTGAGAACACGTGGAACCTATTATCGATGTATAACAGTGATTAAATATAATCTAGTGAACAAGACTTTTTCAGTCTTTCTTGCTGTGCTTGGATGAGTCTTCCCCAGTGACGGGGCAGCTTTGTATTAAACTCTTTTACTTAAGCCAGACAAGACGTCAGACTGCCAAGATTCGTATCATTCCCTGTCCTTGATTAACATAGACAACAAGATTTTTGCGAAGCTGCTGGCCTTCCACCTTCTCCTCCTTATGCCCACCTGGCAGGGTCTGCGTCACCTCTCCAATTCCCCACTGTTGTCTGCTAACACCATGCCGATTGTACGCCACCCTGCATTCCCTCCTCTCCAACCCTCTGGCATGTCCAGGCAAGCCGCCCGTCTTGGACTTGCGACGCTGGCAGTTTTATACCCTGGAAATTCTTTCTTTTTTTTTTTCCGCCTCTTCAGGCCCTTTGGATACTCTGCTCTTTTATCAGTTGCGGGTGATTTGCAGGAAACTACATCCCTCGTTTCCTCAGCCTCCTCCGTCGATGCTTACTCTCAACTTCATCTACCCCTCCCCTAAGAAGCTGGTGACCAAACTATATGCAATCACCCTGTTGACTGCCTCCATTTCCACCGACCGCACTCGGTAGGGGTGGGGTGGGGTAAGGATCTTGGGGAGGAAATTTCCCATGATGACAGGCTTTATTGAGCAACCAGATTAAAAAACTAACTTCCAATTACTGCCTTCGCCTTCGCATTATACACTTCAAATACTTACACAGGGTTTATCGCACCCCTGCTCAGCGACATAAACTGGGTCTTATCCCCGACGAAAGATGCCTGCCCTGCTCTGCCCCCGATGCTGATTTCGCCCATTTGGCCTGGCTATCCCCTAGAGTGTCTGATTTCTGGCTAGGGGTTTGCGCAGCTATCTCTGAGATCACCTCTTTGCTGGTTTGGCCCGATCCACCGTTATGCTTGCTGGGCTTTGTTAAATTCTGCCCGGATGCCTCTCGCCGACTGACTGCAATGCTGCTAGTTTTTGCGCGGCGTAGGGTGGCTATGTGTTGGGGGTGCAGACCAGCAACTAAATTTGCCCAGTGGCTCGAGGACCCCTCTGGAGGTCAGTCCCTACTATCGGAATTCTGGGATCTTATGCTTGCCAAATTGCGTCCCCCTGACATATGGGGTCCCTGGTGACTTACCTTTATACCTGTACTCCTCCTAGCCAGACTGCCTCCCCTGAGCCCCCTGCCGGCCCACGGCGGCCGCTGGTGCTGGTCAGTAGCTATCCCCACTCCCTCTCAAAGTTTTGGAGTCGGTCCTGCTCTCTACTCTAAGGTGCTGACATTACAGTATCCCTGCTCTATTTGGCTTAATGATGTGATTTTAGTATTGTACTGGACAATGCCTTTCTTTGATCGGTCTCCTTCCTCTGTTGTTGTACTGTGCAGCTGATGCATGATGCTTTCACTTGATCTAAATTTGTATGCTGATAATGCTTAATCTTTCAATAAAGGTTTTTTGAAAAATAAAAAATAAAAAGTTGCTTACTCTCAGTGGGGTTGTACCTCCCTGGCGTGCGGAACGCCGAATTTTACCATCCTTGGGGACCTAAACCTCCACTTTGATGATCAAGGCAACAAACTTGCCACAGAACTGAAAGCTGATCTAAACTCCCTAAATTTACAACTACTTAGCAACGATCCCACCCACCTGAAAGGACACTTGCTAGATCCCATCTTCTCTAATCTCTCTAAACTGTCCGCTCAAACCCCTCTCCCTCTCCCCTGGTCTGACCACTTTTTGGTCCCTCTCAAACTCCAACTTCCAAAGAAAATCTCGGATACTCCCTGCCCCCGGGCCCCGTCACGGCCATGGAAAAAACTAGATACCATCCTATGGGAGCGCTCGCTGCTCACCACACTGCCCACAGTCGACCCCGACCCCTCCAAAGCTGAAATTCAACTACATAAATGGGTCACTAACTCTCTCGACACTGTCCTGCCACTTAAAGCCCTTCCTACTAATAGGAAATCCTCCAAACTACCGTGGTTCACCGAGGAACTACGGGAACTAAGACGGAAAGGTAAAAGGCTGGAACGCCAATGGAGAAAGAACTGGCACTCGGATGACAGAAGTGGCTACAAAGCCCACATCAGGTTCTACAAAAACGCACTTAAAACTGCTCAAACCTCCTACTTCGAGGATCAAATACTAGCCGCAACTAACTCCGCAAAAGAGACTTACCGGATAGTCAAACTCCTTTCCAAAATACAGGAACCTCCACCCCTTCCTGACCTGGATGGCGCAAAATGCAACCAGATGGCCGATTTTTTCTCAAAAAAAATCGAAAAAATCCTGAACTCCCTCCCGTCTGCGACAACTGCACTAAAAGACTCTTCCCTCCCGGCCCCCCAAGATGCCCCAAGGCTGCTTTCTTTCCCTCAAATTACTACGGAAACGTTCCTTAGTGTCTTGCACAAAGTCAAAAGCGGCGCCCCATCTGACCCAGCCCCGATCAGTAAACTTAAACAAGTTGCTTCCACCATAGCCCTCCCTCTCACTAATCTGATCAATGCCTCCTTCGAAACTGGCTCAGTCCCAGTAAACTGGAAAAAAGCCACGGTAAAGGCTCTTATAAAAAAACCACACCTCGACCCTTCTGACCGATCAAACTTCAGACCTATCTCTCTGCTACCGGCAATTAGCAAAATCGCTGAGAGAGTGGCAAATCAACATCTTTCCGAGTTCTTAGAGTCCAATCATCTTCTCCGCCCTACCCAGACTGGCTTTAGACCTGGACAGGGGACGGATACCGCCCTGTTAGCCGTGGTCGAAGAAGCGAGAGGCATACTGGACGGAGGAGGATCGGTGGCAGTGATCCTCCTCGACCTGAGTGCCGCCTTCGACACGGTGGACCACGCAACCCTTGTCCATCGTCTCGGGCTGCTGGGAGTGACAGACTCCGCCTTGGCCTGGATCTCATCCTTCTTGGAGGACAGGTCTTTTCAAGTGACTGACGGACATTCCATCTCCAGGGCTCATGCACTCAAGTGTGGGGTGCCTCAGGGATCCTCCCTGAGCCCCACACTTTTTAATGTGTACATGGCTCCTCTCGAGGATGTTGTTAAACCTTTTGGGATCAAATCAATAATGTACGCCGATGACACCCAGCTCATCGTGTCCCTTAACCAATCTGACAACGCCCTCTCCAATCTGTCCAGCTGCCTGGAAAAAGTTCACCAATGGATGTGCGAATCCCGGTTAAAACTGAATGGGGAAAAATCTGAAATACTTCTTCTGGGAAACCCTAACAAAATACCCTCCCCTCTTCCCTGGCCACCATGCATGGGATCCCCTCCACCCCCAAAATCCGAAGTTAAAAGCCTGGGGATATGGTTGGACCAGGACCTCAGCTTCAAAACACAAGCGAGGAAAACCACGGGAACGTGCTTCGGCCTTCTGAAGATGGCACGAAAGATTCTCCATCTACTCCCCCCTCAATCCAGGAAACTCTTGATGCAGGGGTTGGTGAACTCCAGACTGGACTACGGGAATGTCCTATATCTGGGGGCCCCAGCCTCTGTACTCCACAGACTCCAATGTTCACAAAACGCGGCGGCAAGAATACTAACAGGTACTGCAGCAAGGACCTCTGCCAAGCCGGCCCTTAGAAACTTGCACTGGCTGCCAGTCAAAGAACGGGTCAATTTTAAGACCCTGTGCATGGCACATAAAATACTGCACAACGAAGGCCCTCCTATTCTTAGACCTCTTGTGTCCTTCCAACAATCAATTAGACAACTCAGATCTAACTCCCTTTCCCTTGCAAAAGTCCCCAGAATTAGAAGGGCCAGAACAGGTGGTCGCTTGTTCTCGTACAATGCTCCAAAACTGTGGAACGCCCTCCCACTCTCCCTGAGGCAAGAACAAAACCACTTTAGATTTAGGAAAAAACTGAAGACCCTCCTTTTCCCCTGAGCACCACCCCCCTTGATCGCACACTCTCCAGGATGATAGTTACCAGCGCCGGAATGCCCTAGGGTAGCTGTGCGCTCTATAAAACCCACAATCAAATCAAATCAAATTACGGGGACATGGAACTGGGAAGCATCTTTTGAATGGAGGCTGGCGAATATGGAGTATGGTCCTATAGAGGTCAATCTTTCAAGACAGCAAATTAGTCAAGAGTGCAGACACTTTACTCACCTGTGCCATTTTATAGGAGACAGATGCATTTTAGAATGCATGGAATGGTTCTCACTGGAAAACTAAAAATATGCAATCAATGAATGATCTTTTCTCTTAAGCAGTTTCCTCATATTTTGGGGAAGATGGGAACTGTTAGGTATGACTAATGCACAGTTTCTCTATTATGGAAGACTTCATAGGTTGGACAACTTGGGAACAATTACCAGAGGAATCATTGATTTCTTAAAACACTGCTTGCATAGGGCTATCACAGAAGATATGCCAAGACAACTGAATTAAGGTGATATGAGAAACAGACTGTATAGAAGAAATAACCACAGAAGACAGGACTAAGGAGTGTAGGTTGGTAACAAGACCTTCTAGTACTGCTAGATTCAAACTATCAAATTTCATCTTATTCAAAACTTCAAGTATGTTGAATAAGATGGATGGGAAAAGACAGTACATATGCCTCAGATGGGACTGGAAAGGGAGAAGGATCCTTTAGTACGTAGAATGGAACTGCCCATGTATCAATACATAATGAGAGGATGCCTGTGATAGATTAAAGAAATAGGCAAAGGTCAATGTACAATACACCCTCAAGGAATGCTTGCCGATTATCGAAGCATTTAAACCAAAAATACAAAGGGAGTGTACAATTTTACTGTCACTGGTATTGGCAAGACCAACAGTACCAATCAAACAGATGTTTAGAGAACCTTATACAGTAGACAAACTTATAAAAGATTATAATGGATGTTCAACAGATATGTCTGCAATGAGAACAAACTAATCGATCAGTTAGAGAAATCTGAAGTTTATTTTAAAAATCTGTCTGCAAAATGACAGACCGCTGTAAACTCTTAAGAGCTGTCATTTTACTTACTGCAGGATTATTTATACTTACAAAAGCGGGTTTATTGATTGCAATTTGAACCACTTGTCAAGTGCCCAAAATTGTTTCAAGCTTCCCACCTCTTTAATGATTATCTTACTTGCCCTGTAAGCATCTGTTTGTGGCATGTCGTGCTGTTGATTCACATGTTCTGCATACTCTTGCTGTCTAGTGTTGGGTTCGGAGTTGTGCAACTTGTTTTTCTTAGAAGTATTTCGAGTCACGTGGTGAAGTAACTCCTCCTCTCGGTGATATTGAGCATGTGCATCAACCCCTTTGTTGAATTGTTTCCCTGCTGGCAAGTGATAAAGGAGTGTATGGAAAGTGCCAGAATAAAGATGTCCATGCTAACAGAAGTGTTGAATATGCTACTTACCAGTATGCATCTGTTCTTGGCATGTAGGGCTGCTAACATTCACATCTAGTGCATAGATCGCCGCCTAGTGTTGGGTCCTGATGATTGCACCTTGTTGTCCTGGAAGAGTCTTCGAAGTATCACGAGATAGGTGGCTCCTCCCCTGGACTACAGTGCGCATGGGCATCGACTCCATCCCCAATAGTGGCTAGCGTGTGGGAGTTGCAGTAGTTTGAAAAAGGGTACATAGCAACTCCATACCTACATTTGCTGGTTGGCGTGCCAACACGTCTATACAGTAGAGTTTAGTAAATGTTTGTGTTGTAGACCATGGAGCTGCTTAACAAATTTCAGCTATGGGGGCATTGCCTAAAAAGGCCATAGTTGGTCCCTTTTTACAGATAAAGTGTGCTCTGGAGATACAGGTAAAGGTCTTTTGGCTTTAATGTAAAAAGTTTGAATGTGTTTTACTATAAATCTGGCTATGACTGACTTGGATATATAGGGTTGCCTTAATCAGGTGGAGAAAAGGCTATAAAAAGTTGCTTAGTTTTCTGAAGTTTTTAGTTTTATCGATGTAGAACAGGAGTGCTCTTTTTACGCCAAATGTATGGAGAGCTCTTTCTGTCACAGAATCAGGGTTAGGGAAAAAGACAGTTAGCACCATAGATTGAGATGAAACTGAGAAACTACCTTTGGTAGAAATTTAGGATTAGTCCGAAGTACCAATTTATCTTTATATATTTGAAAGAATGGTTCTTCTAAGGTTGATGCTTGGAGGTTACTAACACGCCTGAGTGAGGTAATGGCAACCAGAAATTCCACTTTCCAGGATAGAAACTGAAGTGGACACCAGTGTAAAGGCTAAAAAGGTGTGCTCATGAGCCTAGTAAGCACAATGTTTAGGTTCCAAGAGGATGCTGGAGGTACATGGGGTGGATGGAATATGCTACTTACCAGTATGCATCTGTTCTTGGCATGTAGGGCTGCTGACATTCATATCTTGTGCATAGATCGCCGCCTAGTGTTGGGTCCGGATGATTGCACTTGTTGTCTAGGAAGAGTTTTCGAAGTATCACAAGATAGGTGACTCCTCCCTTGGACTACAGTGCGCATGGGCATCCTCTCCATCTTGAGATTGTTTTTCGCCATTGTGGCAGTGATGGAAATAGCAAAGTAAGAGATGGCCATGAAAAGAGTGAATGCTGCAGCTGCTTCAGGCACCGGGGAGGAGGGTGGGCGATATGAATGTCAGCAGCCCTACATGCCAAGAACATATGCATACTGGTAAGTAGCATATTCCGTTCGAGGCATGTGGGCTGCTGAATTCATATCTTGTGCATAGACAGTATAGCAGTATCTCCTCTAGCGGTGGCTACCTGTGCCAGCTGCAGCAGTTTGAAAAAGAGTTTTGAGGACAGCCCGGCCTACAGCAGCTTGCTGTTTTGTTTGTACATCTACACAGTAATGTTTTGTGAAAGTGTGTATGGTGGACCATGTGGCTGCCTTACATATGTATTCAAGAGGAATATTTCCTAGGAAACCATGGATGCCCCCATTTTCCTAGTGGAGTGTGCTCTTGGGGGGACGGTTAAAGTGCGTTTTGCTTTTTGATAGCATATCTGAATGCATTTAACTATCCATCTGGCTATTCCTGATTTTGAAATTGGATTCCCCTTGTGCTGTGGTGCAAATGCAACAAATAGTTGCTTTGCTTTACGAAAGGATTTAGTTCTGTCCACATAGTAAAGTAGAGCTCTCTTCAGGTCTAGTGTGTGCAGTGTCTCTCAGCTACTGACTGGATTCTGAAAGAACACTGGCAGTTCTATTGATTGGTTGATATGGAAATTGCATGCAACCTTAAGCATGAATTTAGGGTTTGTTTTAAGAACTACCCTGTTGGCGTGTACTTGCATGAAAGGTTCTTGAATTGTAAGCGCTTGTAATTCACTCACTCTTCTGAGTGAGGTGGTGGCCACTAGAAAAGCAACTTTCCACGTTAGGAATTGTATTTCACAAGAATGTAAAGGTTCGAAAGGAGGGCCCATGAGTCTGGTAAGCACTATATTGAGATTCCAGACCGGGGAAGGGGAGTGCCTAGGAGGAATCACCCTTTTTAGACCTTCCATGAAAGCTTTGATTGCTGGAATTCTAAACAGTGAAAGTTGTTGTCTGTTTTGAAGGTATGCTGCAATGGCAGCAAGGTGTAGCCGTATTGAAGAGTATACTAAGTTACATCTTTGTAGGTGCAGCAGGTAACATAATTTTTTGGATTGATGCGTCTAATGGATTGATTTGGTCATTGTTGCAGTAAATAACAAATCTTTTCCATTTAGCGGCATAGCACGCTCGTGTGGTTGGTCTTCTTGCCTCCTTAATGATATTCATTCAATCTGGGGGCAAGTTAAGATATCCAAACTCTAAGACCTCAGGAGCCAGATCGCTAGGTTCATTTTTTTGGGATCTGGGTGTCTGATTTCTCCATGGTTCTGAGTCAGAAGATGAGGTGCAAGGTGCAGCCTTTGATGGGGAACTACTGAGAGTTCTAGGAACGTTGTGTACCAAGGTTGTCTCGCCCATCTGGGAGCAACTAGGATCAGCGTGAGGGAGTGTTGCCGCAGTTTGCGTGCTACCAGCGGGATCAGTGGTGCTGGGGGAAAAGCGTACGCAAATCTGCCTACCAGTTCATCCATATCGCATTGCCCTGTGGCAATGATTGTGGGAACCTGGCGGCAAAGTGTTGGCATTTCGAGTTTTTTTGTGGCGAACAGGTCTATTTCTGGGTGACCCCACTCCTCGAAAAATGGTTTGAGGAACTGGGGGTGAATCTCCCATTTGTGTAATTGCTTGCTGTGCCTGCTGAGCAGGTAGGCAACTTGGTTGTCCTTCCCTGGAAGGTGTGCTGCTAGGAGAATTTTTCTTTTTTTAAAATCGGCCACTTCCAGATGCTCTGTGTCAGATGGCACAGCTGTGGAGAGTGCGTTCCCCCCTGTTTCTGGATATAGTACATTGCGGTCATGTTGTCCGTCCGGATCAACACTGTCTTGCTGTACAAGTATTTCTGAAGTGCTTTCAGGGCTAGGAATATAGCTAGCAACTCTAGTTGGTTGATATGTAGCCTTTTCTGCTTGTTTGTCCAGAGGCCCTGTACCGTATATTGAAGGAGATGGGCTCCCCAGCCTGTCAGTGATGCGTCCGCTGTTAGTACTAGTTGCGGAACCGGCTCTTGGAACAGTCGCCCCTTGGAAAGGTTTTGTGGGTTCCACCACTGCAGAGAGTTGTGAGTTCGACTGTCTACCAACACTCGGTCTTTTAGTTGTCCTTGAGCCTGGTTACATTGCCATGCTAGGCATTACTGTAATGGGCGCATTTGCAGTCTGGCATGGAGGACAATGAATATGCAGGAGGCATCATGCCTATGAGCTGCATAAAGACTTGAGCTGGGAGAGAGTGTTGTGGCTGGAATTTTCGAATGAGTGTCTGCATACTGGCTATCCTTGTTGAGTTTGGATACACCTTTGCCACCGAGGTGTTTATGGTGGCTCCCAGGTACTGCTGTGTGTGGGACGGTTGCAGATGTGATTTTGTGTAGTTGATTGAGAATCCCAAGCTGTGTAACAGCTGGATTGTTTGAGACCTGTGTTCTGCACATTGTTGGTACGATTTTGCTTGTATAAGCCAATCGTCCAGGTAAGGGTACACATGGACATGCTGCCTCCTGAGATGTGCTGCCACGGTCGCTAAGCATTTTGTAAACACTCTTGGAGCCGTGGTAACCCCAAATGGCAAAACCTTGAATTGGTAGTGTTGACCTTCTATTGTGAACCTGAGGCATTTTCTGTGGGCAGGATGGATGGGTATGTGGAAATACGCATCTTTGAGGTCCAGTGTTGCTAGGAAATCCCCTTGTTGTAGCAACAGGAGTACTTGTTGTAATGTGATCATATGAAAGTGCTCCGACAGTATGTATTGATTTAGGGGTCTGAGGTCCAGTATTGGCCTGAGAGAGCCGTCCTTCTTGGGAATAAGTAAATATAGGGAGTACACTCCCTTCCCTTGCTGTTGGGAAGGGACTTGCTCTATGGCCCCCTTTTCTAGCATGCAGTTCACCTCTTGTTGTAATAGGGTGACGTGTTCTCTGGACATTGGACGATGTCTTGGTGGTATGTTTGGTGGTGTAGAAGTCAGTTCTAGGCAGTAGCCAGACTGGATAATTTGTCTCACCCACCTGTCTGTGGTAATTGTGTTCCAGACGGGTAGAAACAGTTGTAGTCTGCCTTCGACCGGTGTTATGTGGTCTGGAGGTAGTGTGATAGAGTCACTGTTTTGAGGCAGTGGAGGCTCTGGTGTTATTGCCTCCACGTCCTCTTCCCTTGGTACTGTTATCTCTGTAGCCTCCTCTGGTGGTGTTTTTACCAAAGGAGCTTTGTGCGTTACCTTTATATGAGGTTGTTGTTTGCGAGGCATGTCCTTGTGTGTTTGCCCTATACGAGGAGCGACAAAAGGAGCCCCTTTGTTGCTGAAATTGCAATGCCCACATAGATTTTGCTGTCTCTGTGTCCTTTTTCATTTTATCCAAAATGGTGTCGACAGCAGGGCCAAACAGAAAGTCCTGGTTAACAGGTTGATTAGGGATAGTGGACTGTACCTCATTTTTAAAACCAGAAATACGCAGCCACGCATGTCTGCGGAGGAGAACGCTAGTGTTGATTGACCTAGCTGCAGTGTCTGCTGCGTCAAGCGCGCATTTGATGGAGGCGTTTGTTATGAATTTTCCCTCCTTTATGAGATCTTGGGCTTGTGCTTTGAAAGGCTCATGCAGGTGTTGCATTAGGGTCTCTAGCTGGTCGTAATGCGCCCTGTCGTACCGAGCCAGTAAAGCTTGTGTATCAGCTATCCTCCACGAGTTGGAGGCTTGGGCCGCTACTCTTTTCCCTGATGCCTCTAGTATCTTTGACTCTTTGTCTGGGGGAGGTGCTTCCCCGGTTGTTTGGGAGTTGGCCCTTTTACTTGCGTTGGCCACTACCAGAGCATCAAGTGGTAACTGACCTTTGATGTAAGTAGGGTCTGTAGGGGCCGCCCTATACCTTTTCTCTATTCTGGGGTTGATTACCCGTGCCCTGGCTGTGTCCTTAAATATGTCAGGTGCATGTTTCAGAACTCCCATTAACATGGGAAGTGTCTTGACACTTTTCTAATGTAGGGAAGGTGTCAAACAAGAAGTCCTCTTCAACGGGGTCATTATGCATATCCACCTTGTGTAACTGTGCAGCCCTATCTATGAGCTGATTAAAAACTATTGTGTCGTCAGTAGGAGACGGTTTAGTAGGTTAAGAGGACATGTCAGGGATGGGATGGGTGTTATAAGGGTCAGTTGGTTCTTCCCATGGTTCCTGAGGGTCAGGTTCCTGTGGGAAGTCCTATTCAGGCAGTGGCTCATCCCCTGGGTCACCTTCATTATCCCTGTGATGAGAGGGAGAATAAGGAATGTATGGATGAAAAGGATTAGCAGGCATGATAGGTTGAAAAGGAATGAAGGGTCTAGAAGGAGAAGTCCCAAAGTCCTTTTTCTTCATTGGAATGGGGGACTGAGGTTGAAAGTCCAAAGGCCTCTTTTTCCTATGCAGGATGGTAACTTTGCCAGTCTGTGGGTCAATAAAATATTTTGCTTGGTCGTCTGAGGGGTCTGGGTGGAAGAGTTCTTCCTCAACAGTCCTGGGTTGAGCCTTAGGCTTTGGTGTGTAAACGACTTTAGGTTTAGGAACCGGCTTTCTTGGCTCTGGCCTTTTTTCGGGTCGACTGTCTTTCGGGTCAACGTGTTTTTTGTGCTCCGTTGGCTTTTTTCGGAGAATGGTTATCTCCAGAGTTGATGTTTTTTTGGGAAAAGACTAGAGTCTTTGGTGTTTTCGGCTGAGCGTCTTTCCCGGAGTCAATTGTCTTTTTTGGATCGACTGGCGTCTTCAGATCCGGTGTTTTCGGTCCGAGAGTATGTTCTGGCTTGGACGCGTGCTTCGGTACGGCGCCTTTTGTAGGGTCGACGTTTTTCGGTGCAGAGTGCTTCTTCGGGTTGGCGACCTTCTTTGGTTCGGCGCCCTTGGGTTGTGTGGCCTTGTTCGGGTCGACAACGTGTTTCGGCTCGACACTTTTGGGCTGTACGGCCTTCTTGAGGTCAACAGTCTTTTTTGGCTCAACGCTCTTTGGCTGTACGCCGCCTTCGGATCGACGCCCTTTGGGTCGGCGACCTTCTTTGGCTCTGGAACTTTCTTTGGGACGGTGTTACTGGGCCCTGGGGTTTCTGAAGGTTTCGGTTTCGGAGCCGAGCCGGATGGCGGGGCAGTCGAACCTTTTTTATGATCTTAGCTAAGGCCTTTCGGCAATGCCTTGACCGGAGCCGTTGTTATTGGGGTAGATGGTGTCGGGGGCAGGGTACTCACGATTTACCCTAGCGGGATCTCGTCATCGGAGTCAGAGTAGTCCTCTACGGTGACGATCTCTAGGTCCGAATCCGGCGCCACTTGAAGTTCCTGGTTGTCATCGAAAATGTTGTGCGGGTCTGGTGCCTGTTGCTGCATTTCTTGCCTGGCTGCACGCCGGTTCTGAATAGTTTTCTTGGACCAAAACTGTGCACGGGCTGGACAGCTTTCCTCTTTATGGTCTGGGGAAAGGCACTTGTTGCAAACTGAGTGCTTATCAGTATGTGGGAACTTGGCGTGGCATTGCGGGCACCTTTTAAATGGGCTTCTTTCCATCGACGGTCGGCTCACGTGGCGTCGAAAAGGCCCAACGGCCCGCGTCGACGACCGCTTGGAGATAGAAGGCTGGATCGAGTAAAGAAGGTACCGATCGAGAACAATACCGCCGAACCGAAGGCCTTTAGAAAAGTTTAGGGTCAGACGTACCCAGGTGGGAGCTACAAGGATGCTGAGAGATGCTTACCTGAGTCTCCGAACCCGAAATTGAAGGAGAGGTGGAAAAGCATAGGCAAATATCCCTGACCAACTCATCATAGTGCATTGCCCTTGAATAGTGGGTGTGGGAACCTGGATGCAAAGTTTGGGCATTTTGCGTTTTCGGCCGTGGCATTCAGGTCTATGGGAGGAAACCCCCACTTTTGAAAGTAGGGAAGGACAACGTATGGGTGGAGTTCCCCTTCGAGAGCCGGTTGGTGCGTCCTGCTGAGGAGATTTGCAAGGTCACTGTGCATTCGGGGCAGATATTCCGCCAACAAATGAATGTGATGTTGAGGAGCCAGTTCCATATGATCTGAAAGAGGTGTGACATCTGAGAAGACCACATTCCCTCCATGTTTTTGTAGATAGTACATGGCCGTCATATTGTCCGTCCGGACTAGGACAACTTTGTGAGATAGATGTGGAACGCTTCCAGTGCAAAGAATACTGCCTGAAGTTCCAAGTAGTTGATGTGTAGAGATAGATGTTTGGAATCCCACAAACCTTGTATTGCGAGGTCTTGTAGGTGTGCACCCCAACCAGTCTCTGAAGCTTCCGTCGTCAGAGCGATTTGAAGTCCAAGAAAGGCCGCCCTTTCAACAGATTGTTGGGGTTCCCCCATTGCAGAGAACAGTGAGTTTGGGGGTCTATCATCACTAGATCCTTGAGGTGACCCTGTGACTAAGACCACGGATGAGAGACATTGCTGTAGTGGGAGCACGCGTAGTCTTGCGCTGGAAACTGTGGCAATGCAGGATGCCATCATACCCAGGTGATGCATGACAGTATAAACTGTGAGAGTTTGGTTTGCCTGGAATTGAGGTAGAAGTGTCTGAAAGTTCTGTATCCGAGCAGGATTGGGATAAGCTAGCCCCAACTGTGTGTTGAAGATTGCTCTCAAATATGGTTGAATTTGAAGAGGTTGAAGATTACATTTAGGGACAACTTTATGAGCAGGTCTACTGTCAGCAGTATGTGATGCTGACACTGCTGATGGGTGCTGGCTTTGATTAGCCAATCATACAAGTATGGGAATACATGAATGTTTTGTCCTCATACATGTGCTGCTACTTCTGCAGGAACTTTGTGAAGACCAGTAGTGACCCAAACGGGAGAACTTTGAATTAGTAGCGTTCTCCTGTTATGACAAACCTGAGGTATTTGTGGTGAGCAGGAGGAATGATTATATAGAAGTAAGCATCCTTTAGGTCCAGAGTGGCCATAAAGTCACTTATCTGTAGAAGCAGAATAACATCCTGCAGAGTGGCCATATGAAAGTGTTCTGATCGGTTGAAGAAGTTGAGAGATCTGAAGTCCAGGATTGGTCTTCATGACCAGTCCTTTTTTGGAATTAAAAAGTACAGTGTATACACCACGGTGCCTTGCTATTGAAGGGTGACTGGTTCTATAGCCCCTTTGAGAAGAAGGGCTTGGACCTCTTGTTTTAGCAGTGTTAGGTGATCCTGTGATAACCTTTTATTGCAAGGTGGGATGTTGGGTGGTGTGGCAATGAGCTTCAGACGGTAGCCATGTTGGATAATGGTTTGTACCCACTGGTCTGTTGTGATGGATTCCCAAAACTAGTCTTCCTCCGACAGGTGTTATGTGGTCGGGGAAAGGACATGGCAGGAGCCTTTGTGAAATCATTTAGTCTAGGTGGATTGGCCCTGCTTCTGCTGAGAAGTGGAGGCATCTGTGGAGATGGATGTGTATCCGCTCTTGTATCCGGAGCAGCGAAAGGAGCCACAAAGTGTAGGATTTGTAAGGCTCCAATAGCCTTTGCTGTATCAGTATTGTTTTTAATTTTATTAAATGTGGAGTCTAATTGAGGGCCATATACATGTTTTTTGTCAAAGGCATGTTTAAAACTGCCTGATGAACTTCAGGTTTAAAGCCAGAGTATTTGAGCCAGGCATTTCTCTTGAGAAGTATGCTAGAAGTGCTGCCTCTAGAGGCTGTGTCTTCTGCATCTAAGGCACATCTAATAGAGCTATTAGTGATGGCCTGACACTGAAACTATTTCTTGACCCCATTTCTTATGTTAGTCTGGGAGATGATGCAGCAGTTCTTCCATTTCATCAACGTGGGCCCTATCGTAACATGTGAGTAGGGCTTGGGAACTGGCAGTGCGTCAATGATTGGCTGCAACTGATTTTCTAGCAGCATCAATATGCTTGCTCACTGTTTCAGGAGGTGGCGTATTCCCAGTTGCCTGACTATTGGTTCACTTACAAGCTGTGGTATAAACAATGGAGTCCGGTGGCACCTGAAGTATGAAAATAGAGCCTGAGGGAGCAGCATTATATTTTTATCTACCTGTGGGGTTATCACATAGGCACATACTGGCTCTTTAAATATGGCATCAGTGTGACGCATCATGCCAGGGAGCATGGGCAGAAACTGAGTGTCTTTATGAGTGGTTGGCAGGGAATCAAAGAGGAACTCCTGTTCTAATAACTCTATGAAGTTCGACTTCATAATAAGTAGCTGCACTAGTGATCGCTTGTTGGTTAGCAGTAGCATCTTCAGGAGGGGAGATGCAAGCTGAGTAAAGAGCTGGGTCATTAGGAGTTATGTGGTCTGTATCATAAGCGTCCCAAGGATCAGGGTCCCCTAATGGTTCTCCTTTACCCCCTATGTGAGAACCTGGAGGTGCATTGTCCAGACGGTCCAGATGTGGGGAAAGAGGGGTTGGTGGAGGTGGTGATGCTGGAAGGGGTAGAGGAGGGGATGGCAGTGGTGGGGTGGGAGGATAATGTGCAGGGCTGGTAGGCTTGCCTTAGTCCTCCTACGAGGGGTAAAGGAACTTCCAATTCCTCCTCAAAAGTTAACTGCCTCTTCGGTGGTGGTGAAGGGGCTATAATACACCCTGTGCCTTCTTGAATGTGAATTTTCCTTTCTAATGTCCATTTTTTTTAAGTATAGGCTTAACCTGGGATATGGAAACCGAGGATTGCTGCAAGGGTTTCGGTTTGGTTGATTTGGGTTAGAGGATTTCGAACATTTTATGTCCGACACCGAAGGAGATGGAGCCGGTTAATGAATCAGTCCTGAAGGCTTAGTGGAGACTGAAGAATGTGGTTGATCCGAGGTAGAAAAATACCCTTTTCATATGCTGTCTGTACTATTTTCTATAAATACAATAATTGAAGAGTATATAAATGATGACTTATACAGTGTTTTACATATATTCAACATTGAAATACATTATAATATAGGTTAAAAAGGAGCCACTGATACAACTAAGACTGTGGATTGTCACAGGTTTCTTATAAAGGATGAACACATTATAGTTTTAAAGCAATTATAAAGGTGTTGCAAAGTGATGTATGTCAAACAGCAGAAGCAAATAAATTAATCTAGACCAATATGATGTGTAGCCCTTTATTAGCAACTAAAGTAGAAAGTATTTGCTGTACAACATAGGGTAATTAACTAACAATACTGGGATTAGCATAACTTCTAATACAGGATAATGTATGCACGTTTTTCTTTAAAAAGGCTTCCCTATATACCATCCCATTTCCAACATACAAAATGGCCGAAAGGCAAGTACATGTGCTCAAAACTGTAAATGCCTGTATATTCATCAGAAGTACTGCTTTTATGAGGTTCACCAGCAGGCTTGCACGTCCTCCTGCTTATTCTCCAAGAATACTGTACGTCAGCCTTCCTGCAGTTCTCTTGTATCAGCAAGCATGTTTTTTTTTGGGGGGGGGGGATGAAAATAAGGAAGGACCACACCAACTAAAAGAGTTCTACTAGTTTTAGGTTTCAGTATATCCAAAGAGCCAGTAACAGTTCATTTGATTAAAATTTACGTTGTGACCTAACATACAGGAAAATGTGACAGCATATGTACGTGTGGGTGCTTGTAGGTACGTTTGTGATACTGCGCAGTTCCTGAGAAGTTGGTTCAGTGAACCATAAGTGCCCCAGCAGCATAACTAACTGAACTGTCCTGCCAGTTTCGACACTGGCTTGATTGGGAATAGTTCAAAAATGAAAAGCTCATATTCAATCCACTCTTCTGAAGCTCTGTAATAGCCTAGACAAAAAAGAAAAATTAAAACAGTTATATACATCATTAAGACACTTATCAAGATCAAAATAATGTCTTAAACCTAAAGCCTACCAGGGCCCGTGTGGGGTGGTGCATTGCTGAGGTGCTTAATGTTCAAACAGGTTTAGTGCACCATATTATATGCCTGTCAGCGCTCGAGCCTGCAAGGGAATAGCCAAACGTGCACGCGTTGCCATTGAAGGATATGGAACGTGTGCACTTGTGGCTTGAAAAGAGGACCGATTGGACTAGGTCTTCTCCTATGCTGCGCATGCGCGCTGCGTAGGCGAGACCTAAAAAAGAGAGGCGCTCATGTTTGGGGAAAGTCTAAAAAGAGAAAGAAAAAGAATCAAACCTCCAATGAGAAAAGCTGTATCAATCAATCAATCATCATGTATAACTAACTACTGTCTAGGGTGGAGGCAGGTGAGAGGGATAATGGCAAAACATTGGCATCTAGTTAAAAGTGATACAATAATAGGAGCAAAGGTCCCTAAAAGAGGGATGTTCACATATAAAAAAAAAGTGTAGATCGATGAGGGCTACACCTGTCAAGTCTAACCTGGTTGGTAGGAACACGACTAATTGGCTAACTAGGGACAATGGTTTTCGGAAAGGTTATGAAATGTAAAGCACGCCAATACGGCATAAATAAAACTGAGTACAACATACCATTTAGGAAGAAACCAGTAAAAATAAGAGGAGCCTTTAACTGCAAAACAGACTTTGCAGTTTACATCCTTACATGTCCTTGCAATCTAATTTATGTAGAGAGTACAGTGTATCCAGAGCATAAACAAATGTTGCAGCACATCAATGCCAGGAGCCTGGTGCTTAAGTAGAAGGCAACGCTTGATGATCGGGGGAGCCCATGGCTCAATCTGAAAGTTCCTCTAACATTCCTGAGCTAATAGTAAATCTTCAGCTTAATTGTAGAAATATTGATTTCTAAATCATGTAGCTCACTAAACTGATCGAAGCTATTGACAAGGGTATGCAAGCCAGCATGAGTTTTAAAGAGAAGGGTATCATCAGCATAAAAAACGTCAGACCCTTCTAGCTAGCCAAGATCACGAATATTTTGCACAATTCATCAAAAACTCAATGTAACTGTTAATAAAGAAAAAAAAAGAAGTCCGGGTGAAAACACTGCCTTGGCAAACTCCTTTTTCGACAGCAATTACCTCAGTCAGTTTGCCATTTCGGCCCCACTGAAAGCTTGCATATGTCACCTCATGATGGCATATGGTAATATTAAACAAGCTGTTTGGAATACCTAAACCAGAAAGTACCTCCAATTACCTTTCCCCTAGGACCAGTTCGACAGCTGCTCGCAGTTCAATGCAGGTAACAAAGAGTGCTCCCCACAATATCAACTGCCTTCCACTTGGCCACCAGAAAGCAGAAGGCGTGATCTACAGTTCCGGTCTTGGGCAAAATCCAGCATGTAAATTGGTTAAAACCTTATTTTCTTTAATCTACTCCAGTAACTTCCCCAGAATATGTTTGCAAAACTTTTTTTTGAAGATTATCTAACCAACTAATAGGGTGATAAATGCTTGGAAGGTTTGGGAACCCTTCTTTGAAGATCGGTACAATCTCAGCTCCCTTGCAAGTTAGGGGCATCACAGCACCTGCAACTATGGCAATTGGAAAAACATTGCTATAGGGCACCCATTACATTTAAATTGTCTCAAACCAAGTCAGAAGGAATCTTGTCCAACCCGGGAGCCTTGCCCTGCCTCTGCAGCAAAACTGTGGCTAGTGTCTCTGTGACAGTAAAAGAAACAGAGGTTAGAAACGAACTTAAGATTTTGGTGACTCCTAGACCATTTACAGACCAACCCTGAATAGACCAAAAGGAAGGAAAATAGATCTTATGAAATGGCCCACTCACTCGTCTGGCTGAATGGACAGCTCCAAAGGTTTAGCAAAGTTTTTCCCTCATTGGCTCACTATCTGTCAAAATGCCTGGAGGTCATCCTTAACCTCTTCTGGGCTCATGACGAGCTGAGCTCGTCATGAGGCACGGTGCTCCGGTGCTCATGACGAGCTGAGCTCGTCATGAGCCATGGAATGCTCGCATGCGGGCATAATTCCCCTGCTGTGCGGAGCGTTCCACGGAAACGGGTGTGGTCATGATGAGCTCTGCTCGTCATGAGCACACGAGCACTGTGCCTCATGACTAGCTGAGCTCGTCATGAGCTCGCTGTGCGCGCCCCCCCCCTCCCCCAAGCACAGCAGGGGAATTGCCCCAGCACGGAAGGGGTTAATGGAATGCTTCAAGGAGATTGTCACATTTCTCAAGTCCCCAATTTGTTTTAACAGATCTTACGGCAGCCCTCTGTGAGATCTGGAGTCCCTAATTGAGGACCTATTTCCTAGCTTTATGGAGGCACAAGTGTTTCCCTTGCCATCCTACAATTTGAGGATTAACACTCAAGGGCTATTATGATCCTAGAAGTCTGTTTATAGTTCTTCACAAAATGATCTCTTAAAACCACTAACAAATTACTGTGCTCAATAACGATCACATTATGGTTGCTACAATTCTCAAGCATAATGTCCATGCAGATAGCCTCATTAGCATAAATGCCTGAGATTGCTTCAAGAGAGAAGATGGTGTTCCACTTCACATTCCTACAGTTTTGGTCACTACCAAATTATTTTCACAAGGGATAATAATTGTTGACTAGACAAAGGGTATTAAGTCCTTCACAGTTAAAATCAAGGGGTTGTGATCCCTCTCCTCCCTACAAATCACTACCATGTCCAACATAATTCTCCATTTCCTGAGATAGTTGACATTATAATCAATGTCACTGATATAAGCTCCTCAAAAAAAACCAAAAAAGGACGTTGGGGGTGGGGGGAGGGAGTAATTTCGGATTGGGAGCAACCACTGGAAGCATGCAGCCGATAAGTAAGTGTTAAATTGACCATTTGCAAAGAAGTTCTGTACAAATAGCTTTTCACAGGAGTAGATAACTCTGGGATACCCCAGAGTTCTTGCTCGCCGGAGCACATAACCTGAGCGATGACTTTTGGTTCAAAAGTTAAATTCAGGTCACCTGCCATAATGAAAACTGGTATATGAAGCCAGGGTCATTACCAGTAGATGAGTAGTTGGTGATTCCATATGGGTGCTAAAGCTCCTGTTGGACAAGTTACTACCCTTCGGTAACGCCTTATCTGGCAGAGATATGGTCTAGCCAAAGACTTCTCACCTGTGAACTTCCCAGGCATCAGACAAGATCCGGAATATTGTTCTAGAGCAGGACTCCTGCGCACCGATAGGTGGCGCCGGTTGACTCCACGTGACGTCATAGTCTCCGCCATCGTAATGTCCACCTCGGTGCGCTGCCGTCAGTACTTTTCACGACTTTCCACACCAGAAGTGTGGAGCCATGAAGTTGACTGACAATGGTGTGTTTATACAAATCGGGCCCTGAAGGGGAAAACCCTGACAAACTGTTGACGCTCAAGCTCCATGCAATAAGGCAGAGGGTTAACAGGTTCGACTGGAGGACCCTCTCCTGCTGCGACAGAAGATCCTCCTTAAGGGGCAACCTGATCAGAGGATTGATGCTCATCTTCAGAAGCTCATGATACCAAACTCTCCATGCCGAGTCCAGAGCCACAAGAATGACTTGGAGCCCAGTCGCTCCTGCTCTTCTTGAGCACTCTGGATAGGAGGTATGGGCCGAAAGGTGTATAGGAGGCATGACCGCCACTTGAGACAAAAGGCGTTTAGCGAGAGCCGCCTTAGAAACTAAAATGAACAAAACTGCTGACATTGTGTGTTCGCTTCCAAGCGAACAGAACTAACCAAAGCTCTCCCCACTGCTGAAAGAGTCCTTGCACTACCTCCGGATGGAGATACCATTGTTGATCTGCTAGGCATCAAGGCATAGTTTGTCCGCCCAGGCGTTCAGGGAACTGTGCAGATGTTGAACCACCAGGGATATGCCCTGTTCCAGCCAAGTCCAAGGATAAAGGGCCTCCTGACATAGGGTCCATGACCCCACCACGCCTTGTTTGTTGCAGTACCACATGGTGGTGTTGTCTGTGAACGACTGAACTAGCATTCCCTTGAGAGATGGTAAGGCGGCTTTAAATGGCAATTGGATTGCACGAAGCTCCAACAGGTTGATGTGAAACCTGGCTTCCGCGGGAGACCAGAGTCTTCTGATCTCCACATCTCCTAGATAGCAGCTTCATCCCAAAAGTGATGTATATGTCACCACTGTGAGATTTGGGTGGGGAAGGGAGAGGGGTCTGCCTGTAACCCTTTTGCAGTTTGTCAGCCACCACTGCAGATTTCGTACAGTTCCCTCAGAAATCTGGACCAGGTCAATGAGATTCCACCGATGCTGCACCCATTGGAATTTCAGGTCCCTCAGCAGATCCTGCATGTGCCAACTGGCATGATTCACTGGCAAAAGGCAGGAGGTCATGAGGCCCAGCAGCCTCAAACTTAGTCTCACCAAAATTCAGGATAAAGGTGAAACATTAGTATCATAGCTTGAATATCCTGGTCTTGGAAGAGGGGCCTGAAACTGCACCGTGTCCAAAATAGCTCTGATGAAAGTGAGCGTCTGGAAAGGAGTTAGGAATAACTTCGGCGGATGCAGCCTGGGGTAAGCCCGCCTTCAACAGGGAAGACTGTAACCCCGGATCTCTGCAGATGAGCTGTGACCACCGCCATCACCTTGGTGAACACCAGAGGGGCACTGGTGAGGTCGATGGGGAGCACTGTAAACTTAAAGTGTCCATGGCCCAATGTAAACCGTAGGTAGCGGCAATGGGCAGGCAGGATGGGAATATGGAAATAAGCATCCTGCAAGTCCAAAGCTACCATTCAGTGTCCCGGGTCCAAGGCAGACAGAACCTGAGCACGAGTGAGCATCCTGATTTTCGCTTTTTTGAGCAAGTAGTTGTAAACTTCTTATCTCCATTCGGATGATACAGGAGGAGCTGCCTTTTCGCAAAGCACTGAAAACTTTCCTTTTCTGTTAAACTCACTGGCGTAAGACTCAGCAAATGTGCAGAAGAAGCGCCGGGACACCCTGTTGGGGTAGCTGCGCGCTATATAAAACACACTAAATAAATAAATAAATAAATAAGTAGTAGGGGGTTCTGAGGTCAAGGATAAGACTAAGGCCTCTGTCCTTTATGGGGACCAGAAAGTGTTGGTAATATTAACCACAGCCTACTTCTGGCACCAGAACCATCTCTATGGAACCCTTGGCCAAGAGAGTCGTGACTGCCTCTCAAAGCAAAGCAAGGTTATCCTTTGTTAGCCAATCGTATGTAGGAGGCATGGAGGGAGGGGCAGTCTCAAAGGGGAGGGAGTAGCCCCTTCGAATTATCTGTAGAACCCACTAGTCCGAGGTGATGGCGTATCCTGCCACCAACTGGATGTCCATGATCTGAGAGGATCGGACTAAGAGGAAATTGAGGGGGGGTTGTGGCCTGACCTGACCTCTGGCTTGCCGACTGACAGGGTCGGGATGACCAGCGCCCTCGGATGCATAGAAAATGAATGAAAACACAATTAACAGTAATGTAAAAACAATAAAATAACATTTACTGCAGTAGAGCAATATATAAATAGATTCATTTATATAAATATATATCAATATATCATGTTTTGGACTGATAAGTGAGCTCCTGGTTGTGTCCAGAAAGTGCGGATATTTCTCTTAAGTAAAAATTCTGAAAGTGAGAGGATGTAAGACAAAAATATACAAAATGAGACAAGCAATACAATAAAGTACTACTTACATTCAGCAAAACCCCAATGGGATGCCTTCCACATATAGTATTATGGTACTTCTTTAAGTAATTACTAAAGGATACAGGGTCCAACTGTTCAATGATACCCATACCCTGTAAGGAAAAAGAGAAACAGGACATCAGACCTAATTAACCTCATTTATCAAACTAAAATCTACTCAACCATGGAGTATCTATCGATCCAAAGTCCACCACTGAATGATCATCAAACAAGTAATCATCATTATATTTACTGAAAAATACTCTGCTAAAAATTATGTTATGCTAGTGATTCAAACAAGGATTTGAAACATCGACTGGACACATGCTAAAGGACTGGAGCCTGATCTAATGCAGTCATGCGACGCCACATACTAATTTTTAGTATGTGGTCTTCCATGTGCTTATTTCTTTTTTTTTTTGTGTGTCTGAAACTTGTGAGTCAGGCAAAAAACTGTAGTGGAATCCAGCACCTAAAATGGCTGCCATTGTTTTTTCTAGGGGTTTTGCCATCTCGGAGTCCTTGTCTAAGGAACCGACAGACTGTCCTTTGACGTGCTTGCGGTGTTCGATTACTTCAGCGCCGAGGCTCATTTTGAGGACTTAGAGTCACTCTTTGGTGGTTCACCTATCTTTTTCAAGGTCAATGGTTCACTTACCTCCTTCTGAGTTTTCTTTTCGACCTCTACAACTAGGATGTACGCGTCCTCTATGCCTTCAGGCCCTTCTACGACATTGTACTTCTCTTCGCTGGAGAGGCCCAGGTCTCAAAGCGATGGAGGTGGGCCTTAACCCTGCATGTTGTAATTTGCTCTTCTCTGTCTCTCTCTTAGAGAGGTGTGATGCAGTAGCAAGGGCAGCTGACTTCAGAGCACAGGGTTCACGGTTCGATCCCGGGCTCTGGCGGCAGCTCAGTACCGTGTGACTCTGGGCAATAGCTCACTTAATTTCCACAATGTCTCCAGCGCCTTGAGACCCATAAGGATGAGTACTTCGCGCTTTACAAATATGGATTTAAATTTTTACCCTCAAATTTTTTGGGGTGAAAGCCGAGCATGTGTTGCAGTCTTCGCTTCGATGGTCCAGAGGAAGACAAAGTTTGCAGACCAGATGCTGATCCTTCCGTGCGTACTTATGCTGACAATTGTCACAAAACTTGAATGGTGTCTTGTCCATTACCGCGCACAGGGAGCCCCCCTGCATGTGCATTCTTCGTATACCGTCAAAGTTTTATATTGTTCTCTTCGCCGCACCCTAGCTCCTAGACTCGAAGACCGGTACGCTGAAGAGCTTCTTCTCCTGTTCTGTAGATTATTTTCGTTGATTCTTCTCTCCAATCTTCAGGAGCTCTTCCCATATTGATCCAGACCCTACGGCGGACAAAAAGTATCTGAAGATGGCAACCAAAGGTGTGAACTTCCGGAGGAAGCGTGTCAACGTCACAGAGGGACACCATATGGTGGTATGTTGACGCCCACCAACAATAAACAAGCACTGGCGTTGCCAATAGGTCTCGCAGTAGGAAAGTTGGAGCTATTACAATTGCAAATAACAATGCCTTTTATTTTGCATGTTAAAAACATAAAGGGCTTTGTCATTTACAAAACCAATATCTCCAACTTTCCTACTGCGAGACCTATTGTGCACTGCACAGTGTGTGTGAAAGTGGCACTGCGTGGGTGAGTGGCGTTGCGTGTGTGAGTGGCGATGCGTGTGTGAGTGGCGATGCGTGTGTGAGTGGCGATGCGTGTGTGAGTGGCGATGCGTGTGTGAGTGGCGTTGCGTGTGTGAGTGGCGTTGCGTGTGTGAGTGGCGTTGCGTGTGTGAGTGGCGTTGCGTGTGTGAGTGGCGTTGCGTGTGTGAGTGGCGTTGCGTGTGTGAGTGGCGTTGCGTGTGTGAGTGGCGTTGCGTGTGTGAGTGGCGTTGCGTGTGTGAGTGGCGTTGCGTGTGTGAGTGGCGTTGCGTGTGTGAGTGGCGTTGCGTGTGTGAGTGGCGTTGCGTGTGTGAGTGGCGTTGCGTGTGTGAGTGGCGTTGCATGGGTGAGTGTGGCGTTGCATGGGTGAGTGTGGCGTTGCGTGTGTGAGAGTGGGCTTGCGTGGGTGTGAGTGGCGTTGTGTGTCTGAAAGTGGTGCTGTGTGGGTAAAAGTGGCTCTGCGTGGGTGTGAGTGGTGTTGCGTGTGTGAGTGGAGTTGCGTGCGTGGCGTTGCGTAGGTGAGTGGCGTTGCGTAGGTGAGTGGCGTTGCGTAGGTGAGTGGCGTTGCGTAGGTGAGTGGCGTTGCGTAGGTGAGTGGCGTTGCGTAGGTGAGTGGCGTTGCGTAGGTGAGTGGCGTTGCGTAGGTGAGTGGCGTTGCGTAGGTGAGTGGCGTTGCGTAGGTGAGTGGCGTTGCGTAGGTGAGTGGCGTTGCGTAGGTGAGTGGCGTTGCGTAGGTGAGTGGCGTTGCGTAGGTGAGTGGCGTTGCGTAGGTGAGTGGCGTTGCGTAGGTGAGTGGCGTTGCGTAGGTGAGTGGCGTTGCGTAGGTGAGTGGCGTTGCGTAGGTGAGTGGCGTTGCGTAGGTGAGTGGCGTTGCGTAGGTGAGTGGCGTTGCGTAGGTGAGTGGCGTTGCGTAGGTGAGTGGCGTTGCGTAGGTGAGTGGCGTTGCGTAGGTGAGTGGCGTTGCGTAGGTGAGTGGCGTTGCGTAGGTGAGTGGCGTTGCGTAGGTGAGTGGCGTTGCGTAGGTGAGTGGCGTTGCGTAGGTGAGTGGCGTTGCGTAGGTGAGTGGCGTTGCGTAGGTGAGTGGGGTTGCGTGGTTGAGTGGAGTTGCATGTGTGAGTTGCGTTGCGTGGTTGAGTGGCGTTGCGTGGTTGAGTGGCGTTGGGTTGTTGAGTGGCGTTGGGTTGTTGAGTGGCGTTGGGTTGTTGAGTGGCGTTGCGTGGTTGAGTGGCGTTGCAGGTGTGAGTGGCGTTGCAAGTGTGAGTGGCGTTGCATGTGTGAGTGGCGTTGCATGTGTGAGTGGTGTTGCGTGGTTGAGTGGCGTGGGGTTGCATGTGTGAGTGGCGTTGCATGTGTGAGTGGCGTTGCATGTGTGAGTGGCGTTGCATGTGTGAGTGGCGTTGCATGTGTGAGTGGAGTTGCATGTGTGAGTGGAGTTGCATGTGTGAGTGGAGTTGCATGTGTGAGTGGCGTTGCATGTGTGAGTGGCGTTGCATGTGTGAGTGGCGTTGCATGTGTGAGTGGCGTTGCATGTGTGAGTGGCGTTGCATGTGTGAGTGGCGTTGCATGTGTGAGTGGCGTTGCATGTGTGAGTGGCGTTGCATGTGTGAGTGGCGTTGCATGTGTGAGTGGCGTTGCATGTGTGAGTGGCGTTGCATGTGTGAGTGGCGTTGCATGTGTGAGTGGCGTTGCATGTGTGAGTGGCGTTGCATGTGTGAGTGGCGTTGCATGTGTGAGTGGCGTTGCATGTGTGAGTGGCGTTGCAAGTGTGAGTGGCATTGCATGTGTGAGTGGCATTGCGTGGTTGAGTGGCGTTGCGTGGTTGAGTGGCGTTGCGTGGTTGAGTGGCGTTGCATGTGTGAGTGGCGTTGCATGTGTGAGTGGCGTTGCATGTGTGAGTGGCGTTGCACGTGTGAGTGGCGTTGCATGTGTGAGTGGCGTTGCATGTGTGAGTGGCGTTGCGTGTGTGAGTGGCGTTGCGTGTGTGAGTGGCGTTGCGTGTGTGTGAGTGGCGTTGCGTGTGTGAGCGGCGTTGCGTGTGTGTGAGTGGCGTTGCGTGTGTGTGAGTGGCGTAACGTGTGTGAGTGGCGTTGCGTGTGTGAGTGGCGTTGCGTGTGTGAGTGGCGTTGCGTGTGTGAGTGGCGTTGCGTGTGTGAGTGGCGTTGCGTGTGTGAGTGGCGTTGCGTGTGTGAGTGGCGTTGCGTGTGTGAGTGGCGTTGCGTGCGTGAGTGGCGTTGCGTGCGTGGCGTTGCATGCGTGCGTGGCGTTGCATGTGTGAGTGGCGTTGCATGTGTGAGTGGCGTTGCATGTGTGAGTGGCGTTGCATGTGTGAGTGGCGTTGCATGTGTGAGTGGCGTTGCATGTGTGAGTGGCGTTGCATGTGTGAGTGGCGTTGCATGTGTGAGTGGCGTTGCGTAGGTGAGTGGCGTTGCGTAGGTGAGTGGCGTTGCGTAGGTGAGTGGCGTTGCGTAGGTGAGTGGCGTTGCGTAGGTGAGTGGCGTTGCGTAGGTGAGTGGCGTTGCGTAGGTGAGTGGCGTTGCGTAGGTGAGTGGCGTTGCGTAGGTGAGTGGCGTTGCGTAGGTGAGCGGCGTTGCGTAAGTGAGTGGCGTTGCGTAGGTGAGTGGCGTTGCGTAGGTGAGTGGCGTTGCGTAGGTGAGTGGCGTTGCGTAGGTGAGTGGCGTTGCGTAGGTGAGTGGGGTTGCGTGGTTGAGTGGAGTTGCATGTGTGAGTTGCGTTGCGTGGTTGAGTGGCGTTGCGTGGTTGAGTGGCGTTGGGTTGTTGAGTGGCGTTGGGTTGTTGAGTGGCGTTGGGTTGTTGAGTGGCGTTGGGTTGTTGAGTGGCGTTGGGTTGTTGAGTGGCGTTGCGTAGGTGAGTGGCGTTGCGTAGGTGAGTGGCGTTGCGTAGGTGAGTGGCGTTGCATGTGTGAGTGGCGTTGCATGTGTGAGTGGCGTTGCATGTGTGAGTGGCGTTGCATGTGTGAGTGGCGTTGCATGTGTGAGTGGCGTTGCATGTGTGAGTGGCGTTGCGTGGTTGAGTGGCGTTGCGTGGTTGAGTGGCGTTGCGTGGTTGAGTGGCGTTGCGTGGTTGAGTGGCCTTGCGTGGTTGAGTGGCGTTGCGTGGTTGAGTGGCGTTGCGTGGTTGAGTGGCGTTGCATGTGTGAGTGGCGTTGCATGTGTGAGTGGCGTTGCGTAGTTGAGTGGCGTTGCGTAGTTGAGTGGCGTTGCGTAGTTGAGTGGCGTTGCATGTGTGAGTGGCGTTGCGTGTGTGAGTGGCGTTGCGTGGTTGAGTGGCGTTGCGTGGTTGAGTGGCGTTGCATGTGTGAGTGGCGTTGCATGTGTGAGTGGCGTTGCATGTGTGAGTGGCTTTGCATGTGTGAGTGGCGTTGCATGTGTGAGTGGCGTTGCATGTGTGAGTGGCGTTGCATGTGTGAGTGGCGTTGCGTAGTTGAGTGGCGTTGCGTAGTTGAGTGGCGTTGCGTAGTTGAGTGGCGTTGCGTAGTTGAGTGGCGTTGCATGTGTGAGTGGCGTTGCATGTGTGAGTGGCGTTGCATGTGTGAGTGGCGTTGCATGTGTGAGTGGCGTTGCATGTGTGAGTGGCGTTGCATGTGTGAGTGGCATTGCATGGTTGAGTGGCGTTGCGTGGTTGAGTGGCGTTGCGTGGTTGAGTGGCGTTGCGTGGTTGAGTGGCGTTGCGTGGTTGAGTGGCGTTGCGTGGTTGAGTGGCGTTGCGTGGTTGAGTGGCGTTGCATGTGTGAGTGGCGTTGCATGTGTGAGTGGCGTTGCATGTGTGAGTGGCGTTGCATGTGTGAGTGGCGTTGCGTAGTTGAGTGGCGTTGCATGTGTGAGTGGCGTTGCATGTGTGAGTGGCGTTGCGTAGTTGAGTGGCGTTGCATGTGTGAGTGGCGTTGCATGTGTGAGTGGCGTTGCATGTGTGAGTGGCGTTGCATGTGTGAGTGGCGTTGCATGTGTGAGTGGCGTTGCATGTGTGAGTGGCGTTGCATGTGTGAGTGGCGTTGCATGGTTGAGTGGCGTTGCATGGTTGAGTGGCGTTGCATGGTTGAGTGGCGTTGCATGGTTGAGTGGCGTTGCATGGTTGAGTGGCGTTGCATGGTTAAGTGGCGTTGCGTTGTTGCGTGGCGTTGCATGTGTCAGAGGCTAAATGTAGCACAGGGAGACCTCCAGCGGTAAGACAATCAAAAACAACTTAGAAAACATTTCACAGTATGAAAAGATCAAACTCATGAACGAGCGTGATACACCTCAGCTAAAAATCATGATAAATAACAACACACATTAGAAGTGAAACTGCAAGTACAGAAGGACCAGCTTTGCTTGTTTAAAACTCAGAGGCAAAAGAAGAGGACATATGTACTTATGACATATGCTCTCCCGCAGCCGAAGCAAATACAAACAAGAGGAATGACTGTGAGGCGCATTGGTGTGAAGCACATCAAAGGGCTTCTCCTCCCCTAATTAGGTGAGGAGAAGCCGTTTCGGGAAACTGAAAGTACGGCCGGCCTGCGGCCGACCATGAATAATTAGGGGAGGAGAAGCCCTTTGATGTGCTGGGCTGGCTGGCCCTGAATGCGCGTGCATGTTATCACGTGGTTCACGTGAACAGCATGAAAACCGCGGGGCTGAAAGCCCTTTAGTTTGACGATGTTTTCGCCACTTGAATTCTCGCTCTGCTCGATCCGCTTGCGCACTTCGATAGGTCGCGAGACCTAAAAAGCTGGCAGAATAATGCACAGCATGTGAATCCAGAAAAGATTCACACTGCAAAACATTAGCGATGTAGTCTCAGAGACTCAGGAAGATTGTTCCCAAGTAAAGAAACACTCTCCCTGAATCTCCGAGATGCTTCGCCTCCCTATCCACTTTCCACAAGGCATTTAAAACCTAGTTATTCTAGGTCACACTTCTAAGAGGTCTCCTGTCTTCGAAATGATAGAAAACCCCTTGAGTAGCTATGTGCTACACTAGAACGTAATAATAATACTGTTGTTATTGAGGTCATTTAACATGTCATGAGCACTGTTCCCGCGAACGTGCGCGGGCGCGCGCACCTCTCCAGACGTGGCCGCGCACTCCGTGTGTCGAGCGCGCACACAGCCAGAACGTTGCAAGAGAGAGTCGCGCCGCTGCTTTAAAACAGCGAGCGGCGCGAAAAAACAGCCACTTTCTAATTGCGGCGTGCCGGAGTCGGGACGGAGTACAGGTAAGGCTTTCTTGGGGCATGGTGCTATGTGGCTGTTGGTAAAGCGCGGGATTGTGGGCTTTTGTTTAAATGTTGATGTTAATCAGAGCCCCTTCACGGGATCTGATTAGCATCAATACTTTAACAAAAGCCCACAATCTCCCCGCACCGCGGTATACCAACACAACAGTAGAGCCACTTTAAAAACACAGCGTGTACATTCTGCAAGTACGCGCAGTGTTTTTAAACTGCCTCTACTGTTGTGTTAGTAATGCACGGCAGCGAGAGCAATTGTTGGCTTTTGTTTAAGTATTGATCTTAATCTGAGGCTGCGAAGGGGCTCTGATTAACATCAATACTTAAACAAAAGCCAACAATCATCCGCCATCATACCTTCTAGAGCGCAGCATGTTACTGGGCTGCCCCATTCATAGCTTCCAAGGTTTCAAATTGCGTGTGACATTTTCATAATTTCAGTGAAATTAAAAGTGACATTTCAATTATTATAAGTGTCACTTTCTCGAGAGCAAAGTCACGCAATTAAGACTAGGGAAACATAAAATGACATCCATTTGAGCAACTAGAAACTCTATGAAGTCACTGAACTAAAGTACACTAACGGCAGGCAGCAGAAAATTGAGCGGTGCAGACAGCGTGACTGCACAGTTCTCAGCCACAGTACACCAAAGGCAGAGGGCGCAGGCAACTCAGAATGATTGAAGCATTATTTGTATTTATTAATAGCAGCCACAGCAAGTCCGCTGAACTACTATATACCTACGCCGCGGGTTCAGGCAGGTACTCTTGGTTGGGATCGGTATATAAATATACTGTACTGCTGACTTTCAAAGTAGCTCAGTAGGCAGCGCGCCTACTGGACACAGCACTGCCTCGTGACATCAGTCGTGGCAATGAATGCAGCACTGGGAAACCATCTTCTATTAATAAACTGTAGCAGCCAAGTGAGTTAGCAGAAGCTATTACCTCAGTCACTGTCAGCCCCCAAGCCCAGGAGCAGCGTGCATGACACAGCTCGCTGCCACTCTTTTAGTTTAATCAGCATAATTGTCAGCGAGGAGCTCTCAGCTGCTGTCCCATTTATGCGTGACTTTGCATTTCAGTGCGGTGATGCAGACCACCACACTGAAATGCGCTAGAGCCACAGCTGATGTGTGATACTTGGCAGGGCTGCCCATTGTTATTTGTGCAGGCAATGGAACCCTTTGTGACTAAACTAAAGTTGAGAACCATCTTTGGGCATTCCTCTGTGGAGGACAATCCATTGGATCCAGGCTTCCATGGACAGGCCTACTGTTCATAAGTTAGTTGAGGGTTCACATGGTCCCAATCACTGTGTCCTAGCACAATTTTGAGACTGTATTTGGGCTAGAGATTACAATGGCAAAGTCATATACATGGATTTTGAATTACATTGCTTATCAGCAAAATTACAGTGGGCTGCTACATGGCTCAGTGACCAACAACTTACTGAGATAGTTACCCTAGAAGGCATACTTCTTGAGGGCATGCTCTACCACTTATTTCATACCAGGGCCACTGTACCACAGGCTATTTATTCCCAGCTTGGTAATGGTTGCACTGGGTTTCATGCCAAGGGTGCTCTGTAAGACACAAGTGAAAACTTCTGCTTCGAAAATCTCTAAACAGACCCCTTAACCACATCGGTGCGGTACGATTTACCGCCGGGTGCTGACCCCCAATGGAAATGGGTGTGGTCATGACGGAACGATTCCGTCATGAGCACAGCTCAACCGATGCTCATGACGCAACCGTTCCGTCATGAGCATCAAAGGGGTTAAGGTTGGGATTTATAAATGGCCAAGATCATCTTGACAAGGTCAGAGGCTGTGAGGATGTAAAAACAGGGTTGACACAGGATCCCTGCTTGCATTCATCTCACTAGTGAATGGGTATGTGCTCTACAAGGCGTATTTCTTAACACAGAGGGCATTAGTGGAAATGATGTGTAGAATCTGGGGTCTAAAGGCAACAAACTCCAGACTCATGCTCATTATATACTGTAATTTCTAGAGCGAGAACTCAGCTGGAAACAAAAGACAGCACTTATAGCTTGAAGGCGACCCTACCCAAGGCCAGTATCTTGGCACCCACTATTTCACAATAAATTAAAAGCTGCGTTCATCCTTTAATTATAGATTCTTAACACTTCCCATAAAGGGGGGTGCATAAATGGTATAAACACAGGCATTCCTACTACCAAAGAATACACGAATAATCACATTTGGTAGACAGAAACAGATGCTTTGTAATAAAGACTAGCAGTTAGTAACAGGGGCATTATTATTGTCAGTCTTTTCAAAGTCCTTATAGTTCAAATTTATACTAGACAATAGGAACGACATCACAGAAAAGAAAAAGCACAAGTCGTATAAGAAAATATTTCTAAACATTTTAACAACTGTATCTATAATGGAGCCATACTGAGAACTGAAGTCCAAAACTAAACAAACATGTTACTTATCTTCTGTGATGCGCTTTCTGTTTGCGACTGTATGTATTTTTATTAGGTCCTGCATAGGATTAGTAACCAAACGATAATATAATGCACTGAAGCATGTTAGTCTCCCAGGAGATAAACTGAAGGCCACATCTTAAGAATGTTTTTCTAAGAAGGGTTGCCTTACTCCTTGTGGCAACCTTAGCCAGCACAATGCACTTTATAATCATGGAAACCCAGGCCATCCTTGACCCGACCACAAGGCACAAAACAATTTTAAGGTTCAATCAAGGTTTTGTAAGTCTTACCACGGCTTGTAAGAGGCCGTAAATTAAGTAACTAGGACCACTGGCATAACACAATTCGTTATTTAAGGCAGAAGGCATCTCAGAATAACATCAGTAATTAATTGAACTCTTAGCATTGCTTTTACGCAAGAGCAAGGTGATCTACACGACTGAACATATAAGAGGCACAAACACTTTTAAGGGCTAAAACTAGACATACAGGCAGAATAATTGATCAAGAAGCCTTAGTAGGTTCTCCAAGGGTGCAGTAAGGCCGTCTAACTTCTAGTGGCAATCTCAGGCAGCACAATGCACTTTACAAGCACGCAAACCCAGGCCATTGTTTAGCTGAATACGTGGCACAATCAGTTTTAAGGCTTAAGTAATGTTTTATAAGTCTTAAAAACGACTGTGAAATTGTATCAGGTAATTAAATAACTAATTAGAAATAACTATATGTTGAATGAACGCACTTTAGCTTTTTTGGCAAGCACTACAACCAAGGTTATCCCTGCTCGTTCACATGGATTTATTTATCATCATTTGTACAACGATCAACAATGTAATAGGGAGGTCGCAATAGGAATAATTGGTGGTCGATATTTGCAATGTTATTTTCTTTTTTTTTTAGAGGCGAGTAAGGGACCAGCATTAAACTGTAGTCCCTTATGTAAATGGCGTTCCTGGAGATGTCTAACCAGAAGCATCACTTCCACGAGGAAAGGCCACTCTAAAGAATTGAACGCCTTTTCGGCATCCAATAGCACCGCGGTCGCAGGGACCTCGGGCTGTATTCTGTGCAGAGCGGCGAACAACGTGCAGAGATTCAGGGATGTGGATCGCCGGGGTACGAAATCAGACTGCATTGGAGAAATTATGTATTCCATTAGTCGTGAAAGCTTATTGGCTAGGATTTTGTAGTCCAGATTTAATAGGGACATTGGTCGATAGGAACCCCATTGTTTATGGTCTTTGCCGGGTTTCGGGAGAAGTGCGATTACGGCTTCCCGCAACGAGGAGGGGGAGAATTTGCTTCTCCAGTGCTTCAGCGTAAACCTTGATTACCTGAGGAGCCAATATGTCCTTAAATTCTTTATATAAGTCCCCAGTGAAGCCATCCAACCCTGGGGCAGAGAACTTCGCAGGGTGTCTATGGCCAATTCTACATCTGTGACTGATATGGGCTCGCCATAAAGTCGAGCATGTACTTTTCCAGGAACACCAGCGCGATCTCATCTAAATAGGCAGTCTGGGTAGTGCCATCCGAGTCAGCCAAGGAGGAATATAATGTGGTGTAGTAGTCCAAGAACTTGTCCCTAATGGCCGAGGTAGTGGACAGCGTGGCACCAGAGGCAGAGTGCAACTCAGTAATGTAGGATTTTCTGTAGGGTGGTCTCAGCATTTGTGCCAGCACTCTGCCAGTACGTTCTCTCTCGCCGTACCGACGTGCTGCCTGATATTTCCCAATATATAGTATCTGCCTTTCTGCTGTGTCTCTGACAGTAGGGCGAGTCTTTCCGCCTGGTCGTTTGGATTCAGGAGGGAAGCGAGGCGCGTGTCTAGTCTGGAAATATCTTGTTCAATGTGGGCCAGCGTGTTACGGAGATCCCGGAGTACTCCTGCTTGTTTAGAGATGCATACTCCCTAATGACGTCCTTGAAGCTCTCCCACAGTACCGCAGCCGTGTCCACCGAGCCAGTGTGTATTTCGAAATAATCCTCTATAGCCTCACACACCTCTGCTTTAAACACTTCCTCTAGGAGGGCCCTACTGGGAAACCGGCAGTGCATTTCATATCCCTCTGGGCGCGGGAGCAGTAAGTGCAGGGTCACTGGGGAGTGGTCCGAATACGTGCTGGGGAGTGTGGAGAGGGAACTGTACCAGTCAACAACGCAGGGAGAGAGGAGCCAGTAATCCTTGACCAGGTGTCGTATGGGCCTGAGAAATGAGTGTAGTTGGTGAGTGTGGGATTGCGCTGGTGAGTGTGGGATTGCGCTGCCACCAGAGGTCAATCAATGAGTAATGAGTGACGAGAGCCTTATGGGCTCGCTTCGCCCGTGGTTTAGCGTCTGGTGCGTTAGATGTGCTGTCCAAAGTCGGGTCCATTAATACATTTAGGTCCCCCCTAAAAGTAACGCCTGAGGTTCATGTTTCGCAATTGGGGCATTCAGGTCTTGAAAGAAATCTGGGTTGTCAATGTTAGAAGCGTATATGTTAACCAAGGTAACTTTATGGCTGTACAGGGTTGCCGTGACTATCACAAACCTACCCACCGGGTCACGTCAATCAGTATGAAGGGGATCCTCTTGTGTATCAGTATAGCCGTGCCTCTAGCATAATTACTATAATAAGCATAATATCTATGTGTGCCCCAGCTGACGCCAAATTGAGCTGAATCTATGGGGGGAAGGTGTGTCTCCTGCAAGAATATTATGTCAACCGTGTGTCAAAGGAGGTAGCGAATCACCTGGCGCCGTTCACAAGTATTATTAAGGCCCCGGACATTCCAGGTCAGAAGGGTAAGGGCTGAAGGCCCCTGCACATTACCTAATCGAGACATCAAGAATAGTCCTGTCAAGACTGCCATGCAACGTTAACACAGTAAGTAATGTGAAAGTAAGGTGTAAGTTAGAACATTTGTGGTTTGAAAACTTCCCCAGAACCACCCGCACCCCACCCAGCCACCTACCAGTCCTAAGGTGGCCCACCCCTAGCAAGTTAACGCGCTCAGGAATCTTAACGATCACCGGGCAACTAGTGGAGGTCCAATAAGTGGGCCTCAAAAGGTACTAAACCAACTGTGCGGATACACCAGAGGGGGGTGGCAGCCCAGAATCCAGCCGGCCTAATGCCGTAACAGTATGAAATATCAAATAAAGCAACACAATTTCCCAATTAAACAATGTTAATCACATATGGTGATGCAAAGTACCCTCATTCAGCACCAGTGTTCGAAAATAGGTCAGCACTAGCGTCAAAGCCACTGTGTTGCGGGGAAGCATGCGCACTCCCCGCCGAGATCTGTGAGTTTTGGGTCTTGTGCGTGCAGCTAAATTCCTGGGCCTCTGTAGGGGTGTCAAATATTCTCGATCTGCCGCCCATGTCCACCTTCAGCCTCGTAGGGTACAGCATGCTGTATTTGAGTCCAAGATTCCGCAACGTGGCTTTGACCCCCAAGAATTTACGTCGTGCCTCCTGTACCATTGGAGTGAATTCTGGCTAGAATGCCAGTTTGGATCCCTGCGATTCAATCGTGTCGCGTGCTCGTGCCAGTCGGAGTGCTGTGTCTTGGTCCCTAAAATTCAGCAGGCGTGCTATGATGGGAGGCCTGGATTTGGCCGAAGACCCAAAGACCTATGGGCCCGCTCAACCACAAAGCCAGGTATAAATGCCTCACTCCCAAACAAATCTGTAAGTAGCTTCTCGACAAAGAGGTCCATTCGGCCTGTTCACGTCTCCGGAACCCCATTATGCAGACGTTGTTGCGCTGTCCACGCGCCTTCAAATCCTCATTTTTTATAGCCACTTCTTTGAGTAGACGTTCTGCCCTCTCCAACCGTTTCAATGACTGCGCTGTCCCGTCCTCCAGGTCAGAGACACAAGCCTCTACAACGTCTAGCCGTCTGTCGTGACCCTGCACTTTGGCGCCCAATGAGGCAATTGTCTGGTCTAGGGAGTCAAAGTGGGAGTCTAGCTCCTTACACCCCGCCTTCATTTCCAGCAGCAATGAGGCGACGGAGGCCTCTGAGGTCTCAGGAGGTGCCTTGGCGGGGCCCTTTTCAGCCATGCTTGCGCTGTGTGATGCCATGCTGTCGCTCACTGGCTCGAAAGGCAAAGTTCGCTGTTTGGGGTCTTTGCATCCCATACCGTGAAGGGAGAGTGGTGGAACGAAGGAGGGGGAGGCTGAACCAGGCAGAATTGAAAAAACAGTCAGTGGTAGAAACATCTATTTGTGCAGGCAACAGGCCCCAGAAAGAGCAAGGGAGCAGGATGTAGCCAATGCCAAAGCTGGGTGAGAGCACAGGTCCGCAGGGTCAGACATGGGAAAATGGTGGCACTGCGCCCTGGCAGGATGGAAGTTGCAGCAACAGGAAGGAGGGTTTCCAATGCAGGCGGAGTGCAAATGTGAAAGGCATAGAAGTAACAGATGGGACAACACAGTGTAATAGATCTCCTTCAATCACCCCAGGCAGAGCTGCAGCCAACGTGTAATGCGGGTGGAACCACTATTCCTGTGTAAATATTATCCATGTTGTTCCTTCCGGCGCCTCCGGGAATCCATGCGGGCAGATGGACTTGCTGTACCACATTCGGACGCCGCTGAGCGCACGCACGCCTCCGCTGCGGCTGCCGCAGCGCCAGGCCAGCGCCCAAACCCCAGTGAATGAGGCTGGAGGGCCCTATCCCCTCACTGGCTCGGGATGACAAAGCGGCGGGTGCGGAGCGGCCAGCCCAGCTGCCCCAGCGAAACGGGACAGCAAGGGAGGGGGGGAGAGGCGCAACACTCGCAGGCCCGACTCACCCATCCTGACGAGTGGCGGTCCAACAAATCACTCCAGCGGTGACGGGCAGACGCCCCACTATGTGCCCGGGAACGCCAGTCGGGGCAGAGCCGGCCTGACCCACACCGCCTTAAGCTCAACAGAGCTCCGCCTCAGATGCACGCCGGAGTCCGGCTTTCAGCTCGCAGCATGCCACATCGCCTCTGTTGTCTGGTGCGTAGGTTTTACGGGCCGAACAAGGGTGCTGCTCAGAGGAAATTGTTCCTGAGGCCGACTGTGTTCTCCAGAGCTTCACTCACTGGCGGCCATCTTTGCCACTGGTTCGCCCACGCCCCTTATATTTGCAATGTTAGCTTGTTAACATCATTAATTAGTTTTTGGCAACATGATATTATATTGGTTCATCCACCCCACAAATAATTTTGCTTATTGTGAAGTTCACTGTGTTACTCGATAATTCTAGTGATCGGTTTTATTTTATGCTACAATTGTTAAGGTTTTAATTAACGAAACAATAAACTTAAACCTTATAGCTCTTCAGATGCAGATGCTCGGCTAGGATGAAGATATTTTTAAAACAAGTCTGGTCATTAGAGAGGGTGGTGGTGTGTCCTTGTGTGCGAAAGTGTGCCCACCAGATTCCTGTGTAAAAGGTATTTAACTATGTTTCAAAAATAAAAAAATGAAAACATTTGTGCCCACATTAGTATACGTGCAGTATGCCCATCCACGTTTCTATTGCCAAGGTTGGCCTGCGGGTGAGGTAGAAATTAGGCCAATCACAGTCGCAAATATATTCAAAATCAACAATTTAAATTCTTGTACGGATGCACTTTGTGAATGTGTGTACAGAAAGTTAAGTTTTGAATTAAGAGAAGAGTGAAATATTACACTGCCAGTTCAATATCTCGACATTTTTTCAAGGAACTAGAAGATTGGCGTAGCTCCATACTGCTTATGAGATTATACGATTGAATAGCCTTGTTTTAAGGCCAACTCCTAAAATCTCTGAATGTCTAAAGAGACCCACATTGAGGTTGAATATGGTCAGGTGGTAGATAATTACTTCATGGAATCCGCCCCTTCTGATTCAAATTGGGTTGAGGTTTTTACACCCGGTTTTACCAGGCGTGGGGGAACCACATCCGATTTTTCTGACCTGCAGTTGCGTCTAAACGCATCCTCAGCAGCCAAGGCTTGCTTTGCATTTTTTGTTAGTTTTTGTTATATCCCCTTTCCACCCGTCACTCTCCAACAGGCTTGCTCCTACATTTACTATCTCCTCTGAGCAGGTAAAAGTATGTAAAACCCCATGGAATTGTAAATTGATTGTGGTTTATGATTGGGGAAAGAAAACAAAACAAAAAAAAAAATCAAGTTAGTCACACTGTAATTCCCCCATCCCATTTCGTTTTACTCGTAATTGCGTGGTACTGGTGCGAGATTATCACACTGTAACTATAAAATTGCATTTGATTTTACTGTTAACTTAGTACCGGACAACTTGTAATCAGAGACATTATGGGCAAAATGAAAAAGCTAAAGTAGGGTCGTCCAATGGCAAATTTGTCAGTACAGTTATATGCTTGATTTCTCTTTCATCTGAAACACTTACCATTTTATCTAGATTTTCAATAGATCTATAGATCTCCCCTTGAGATTCGTCAAAGTATGTGTAACGAAAACGTTGACCTTAAAAAAAAAAAAGAAAAGAAAAATCAAACTGCTGCTAAGTCCACCCAAGCACCTTTTTTGAAGTAATCATGGTAATAATTAATAACATGCTAAAAATTTCTGTTAAAGTCTAATAAACACTGTATCGCCAACAAATAGAAATTCAGAGAAGACTAAAAAATAAAAAGCAGCACGAAGTGGGTGTTGCATCTTTTAATGTGTAAACACAGCACTCAGCCGCAGTACTTTTTGTGCTCACCACTAAAATTGGGTGCATGTAAGCTTTTAATGGAGGGGGATACTTTGTGGATCTTGGCCTCATAGCTAGCGGTCAGAGATAGTTCAGGCTTGCAGTTTAAATCATGGTGTGGCTGAGGGCAGTGTTTTGTGTCAGGCAGTAGATGTTATCTGGTACGGAATGCTAGAAAAATCGAAAGATCCTCTTGAGCACGACATCCATGTTGCCCGTCTCCTGACAAATGCTATATATATATATATATATATATATATATATATATATATATATATATATATATATATATATATATATATATATATATATATATATGTATCTTTAGCATGCTGCACCTCAGGGTGCTAGAATATGTACAATTGTTAGATACAGCTAAGGTGATGCACATTGTAAACCGAGAAGCAACGGCCATAAAAATCCTAACAATTGATTGGAACGTATTATAAAAGTGGAAACATCCCTTTGTTCAAGAAACACAGGGAGGAGGCCTATACACTCTCTCTGTTAATTCATGGATTCATGGAGAAGGTCAGGAATGTGTCTCTCGCCACTTGTAGGCAAAGAGGGTCGCCGAATTTAACCCCTTCGCTGCGGGGTGTTACCCCCCCGCTGTGGGAGAGGGAGGGGGGCCGCACGCACCGCCGCTGTGCTTGTGACGAGCTCGGCTCGTCATGAGGCACAGTGCAGCTGCACTCATGACGATCGGAGCTCGTCACAAACACACCCGTTTTCGAACGTTCAGCACAGCGGGGTAATTACCCCACGTGCGAACGTTGCAACGGCCGTGACGAGCTGAGCTCGTCGTGAGTGCAGCTGCACTGTGCCTCATGACGAGCTGAGCTCGTCATGAGCATAGAAGAGGTTAAAGAACCATTGAAACACTTCCAGGCCGCCAAGCAAGCCAAAATAGGTTTCTCTTACATGTTTCTCCTTTTCTTCTCCTCCTATTCCACACACTAGGTTGGATCCACTGACTGAGATATTCTTGGAACCATCTTGTTCGCTATCAACATTTTGAAGCTTAAATTGAGCACTATATTATGCCTGGTTCATTCCAAAGCATGAATCAGACATGAGACCTAATAACTGATAATAGTAGCAATTTACTGGGGGCACTTTTCTGCATCTTTCCTGCTGGTTGGGCATTGTGTCAGCCCTCCCGCCTTCCTGCCGCCAATTTACAACCCTAGCGGCCGTCAAGAGGAGGACTACATTCTCCAGGCTCCACAGCGGTGGAAGCTGCCATCGTCATTGCCGCGCCCGGAGGCGCTTTAAATTTATGCTCAGCCCCGGTGGAGCGGGTGCTGTTAGCGATTTACCGGGGGCACTTTTCTGCATCTTTCCTGCTGGTTGGGCGTCGTGTCAGCCCTCCCGCCGCCGCAGATTTACAACCCTAGCGGCCGCCGAGAGGAGGACTACATTCTCCTTGCTCCACAGCGGCGGAAGCCGCCACTGTCATTGCCGCGCCCGGAGGCGCTTTAAATTTTGCTCAGCCCCGGTGGAGCGGGTGCTGTTAACGATTTACCGGGGGCACTTTTCTGCATCTTTCCTGCTGGTTGGGCGTTGTGTCAGCACTCCCGCCTTCCCGCCGCCGCAGATTTACAACCCTAGCGGCCGCCGAGAGGAGGACTACATTCTCACGCGAGGTGTAAAATCTGTACAACCAATACCGATGACCAAAAGGAAGAGAGGGGGTGCAGCCCACAAGGGAAGACAAGCCAAAATTAAGAAGACTAATGCTCTAGTTGAAACTCCTGGGGTTATGCCTACATCTCTAAATAATAGTACAGAAGCACTGTCCCCGATGGCAGCTGTGACGGACCCAATGACGCCACCCAGATGGACACTACCTTGGATTGGCCACAGGAAATGTGGGACAAACTTGAGCAGCTTTTTTATAGGTCTTGTATCCCAATCTATAATAGACTGGATTTTATTGAAAAGAGACTTGCTATCCTTGAAGCTGAAGGGGCCGAGGCTAAAGCCATTGGCGGGCCTGGCGTTAGTACAAGGTGTGAGGATGGGCCTGCGAGAGTTTCTGAGGCTATTCTAAATTCTAAATCTCCAATGCAGGTAGCGGTACTGAGAAGTAACACCGCCACGACTGCTAGTGAATCAACCCCCCCAGACTTGTTTGAATGGTAGTAAAGGAGCGCGGCTACCGGGTGACAAAGGATATGGTGTGGGTGGTTCCAACCTGGGGGTCCATCACCCAGGCTGTAGAAAAAGGGTATCCAACGATCCACTGTTAGATTGCCTTCCACGTATAGACCTTCCCCCGGCCTCCGTGCCGTATGTGTGTATTCTGACAGGAGTCCCATCATTAAGATCAGGCCAACGAGAGGAATATCTAGACCTGAAAAATAAGTGTATTTATTGGCTCAACGCGAACCGGTCTCTACCCCCTAGGGTTTCGGCTGAAATCCTATTTGTAAGAAGGGTGGACTGGGTTGGGTCAAGATGTAAAACTATAAAAGGGGATAGTATTATTATTAACTTCAGGGATACCAGAGCTGTGGAACACATTTGTAGCTGGGATTCCTATGGTACGGACTCCCTTATTAAACCATTCCCGCTAACCTATTTTTATCCAGCTACTTCCTCAGGAAACGTAAATGCCCAGGTAGGAAGAAGTGGGTCTAATCAGAGGTCTGGGGGTTGGTTTGGTGTCTGTACAGGGAATAGGTATGATGTTCTATCTGGACCAGAGGAGCGCAATTGACATCAAATCACTCCAGGTCCCCAAATCCCAGTATGTGTTCAGAAAGCGGATAGCCCCCTGCACGTTGGTCAAAATTTGGGTGATCTGGTTGATGCTGCCCCTAGTTTAATCAATATCCTGTCTGGTAGGGTCATAGTGAACACAGTCCCTGTTGAAGGTAGTTCAAGAAGCCCTGGTTGAGCCAGGGTTAACGGATCGTTACTAACCATGGGGCTGATTACGAGTTCTTATCCATCCCCTGCCCAGGAAGGCTGTCCCATGGTAGTGGATCAGGGTACTCATAGGGCTGATAGTGTGACACTACTATCCTGGAATATCGCAGGGTTGGGCTCCAAGCTAGTACTTCCTGAATGGTCAGACTTCATTGAAGCAAATAACATTGATATACTTGCGATAAAAATCATCCCCGAGCATGGTCCTAGCGTGTGCATTTTTAATGCAAGAGGCCTCATTGGGGAGAGACGTTCGGAGGTTGTAGCATACCTAGAGGGGTTGTTGGATGGTATGCTGAGGAATACTGGTACGATAATCGTGGGAGATTTTAACACTACGTTTGAACCCCTAGGGCTTGTGGATCAGTACCTCACGGAGGATGAAGATGGAAAATGGGGCATACCTACCCTAGAGATTGAGCCAATCAAGAAATGGACAGAGGCGGCAATCCAAATGAAGGGGCTGTGTGTAGGCCAGCCATTGAGGGCTGTAAATGGGCGAACATTGTCTGACAAACGGGGGCCGACACTTTCAATAACGGCATCAGGTCGAGTCGTATTGATTACGTGCTAGTAAGTCTGCCATTGTGGCAGTCTGTAAGGGACATGGTCGTTACTATTCGTGCTGAAAGCGATCATGACCCACTTATTGTTACAATGAATGGGCTGCTTGGAGAAGTTTTACCTCAAAGGGTAGAGGCAGGGGCAGCGAGCTGGCACTCATTAATGACACGCGACATCTGAAATGGAGAAATGTCTCAGAACTTCCAGAAACTTTATTAGCCATGAATAAGGAGGTAGACAGGAATTGGAAGAGTGGGGAACTGGCGCGGGAAGCCAGACCTTGTTGTCCCAGGTTACGGAAACGCACACTACGCTCTTTGATAGGCTAAAACTATTCTTCTGCAAACCAGCTAATAGTAAGAAAGTCAGGCACATGAAAGTGGAAGGGTGGTTTAATGATAAATGTCGCCTTTCTAGGAGGGCATTGGCAACAGCTCGAGGTGTTAGGGACCAAGCTAGAGTGAGGCTGGCACGGGATTCCTATAGGAAAACACTAAAAGAAGCCACAAAACTTTGGGACCAGGCAAGATGGCAGGAACTTAAGGAAGCATGCGCGTCCCGAAATTCTAAAGTATTTTGGGACACATATCAATGGGATAGGGGGGTGCCCAGATACACCGCAGAACAATGTTGCCTGTCACTTATGGGTTGAATACTTTGAACCCCAGTATGCTCCCTTGGATGATGAACAGAACATAGTCCCGTATGCCCATTCTTTTTTTACTAGCAGGATATTCACCCTAGTGGATGTGGATAGGGCTTTAGACACCATCACACCGGGTCGTGCCCCTGGAATGGATAGTATCCCTGCGGATGTTTTCTTAAGCTACAAACCTTCCTGGCGATTGTATATTAGACATCTAGAAAACGCGATTGACTGTGGTCCCCCAATCCCGGTTTCCTGGAAAGGGGCGGAGATAATTCCGGTATTTAAGAAGGGTGACAAATCCGTAGCAGCAAACTACAGGCCAATTAGTCTTATGGACTCCATCCAAAAGATTATGGGCAGATTGATTCTGCAAAAAATGCACTCATGGATGGAAGACGAACAAATCCTTACTTCACTGCAGGCGGGTTTCTGACCTCCTACAAGTTAAATCGATCAGGTCTTCCACTTTATTAATATCTATTGGAAGACAGTTGTTCTGGGGAAAGGGGCCCTGTACGCGGTATTTGTGGACTTGAAGGCAGCCTTCGATCTAGTGCCGCGATGCAGGTTGTGGCATGTCCTATGTGAGATGGGGATGTCCTCTGAATTATTGTCCCTGATCGTCCGCTAACATGAGGGTAACCATGCGCGGGTACAGTGGGGGGCCATGGGTGAGGTTACCGCGTCATTTGCCGTTGGCAGAGGAGTGCGCCAGGGTTGCGTGCTTGCGCCGACCCTGTTTTCACTCTTCGTTAACGGGGTGGCCGATTTCCTCTCTGCGGTCCCCTCTGATGCCCCGATGGTGGCGAAAAACATATACCCATCCTCATGCTCGCGGATGATACTTTAATCGTCTCCAAAACTCCCAGCGGTCTCCAAAAAGCCCTATGTAGGTTTGTGGTTTTCCGCTCCATCCGGGGCCTTGTAATTGATACGGACAAAAACAAGTTCATGTCTTTCAACGAGCATAGATCATTTCGGGGTAAGGTATATATGAACAATGCACCCCTCGAGAAAGTTGACACATTTACTTACCTAGGAGTGACGTTACAGGCAGATATGGGGTGGTCTAGACAAATTGACGTAGTCACATTAAAGCACAAACAGCAGGCAGGGTTCCTCGCAGCCAAATTTAGATCTTCTCTCTGCAAACCGATTAGCATGTTGATGGAGATCTTTGGCATGAAAGTGCTAAGCTCCGCTCCCAACGGAGCTGAGCTCTGGGGGTTTTCGAATATGTCCACCATATCTGCAGCTGAAAATTACTTTCTTCGAAACGTTACCAGTGTCCCGAAAAGTACACCTACACGCCCATTGCTGCTAGACCTGGGTAGGAAAGCAGTAACGGATTTGGCGAAACTCCGCCCCTTTTGTATTGGCGAAGACTGTGGTGTAAGGCTGAACTTGCACACTACGCAAAGGGTCTTAAAGATGTAATGGATACTGATCGTTTTCATAAGATTAAATGGTTAAGAGAAATCAGGTCGTTGTTGGTGAACCTAGGTCTGAGTGAACTATGGGCCGACCCCCTTAACGCCCCTTTTCCGTCAAAGAAAACTTTGAAGGAGATGTACTGGGATATGGTAATGGTAACAGTATGTTCCAGTGGCTCAGTAAAGCATTTGACAGGCCGGTTTTCAGAATTTAAGACAAAGCCTGTATTAGAACAGTACTGGGATGCCATTGAGAAATCATTTGACAGGAAGCTGTATTTCCAGTTGAGGGCTGGTACCCTACCGGTTAGGACATTTAGTAGTAAATGGGCAGGGGCCACTGTGAATGTATGTCCAAGGTGCAATGATAGACAAGAAACGGTCAGTCACCTGTTGTTTTTCTGCCCATTATATAAGAAACCTCGTGCCATGTGGGTAATACCGATTTGCAAGCTATTAGGCTTTAGTAGGCATGAAGAGGCGCTGAGAGTCATTACTACGGACCCATCGCCACCAACAGCAATTGCAGTGGCTAAGTTCTTGGGGTGGGCCTGGTCTAGCCGTGCTAGGGTGCTTTCCTAGGATTACCAAATTGATTTATCCCCTTAACGTTCCCTGCATTCTCTGTAATGAACTGGAGTTATGAAATGGCTGGGCCTAATGTTGATTTTATGGAACTGTATATTTATAATAATTTTTTAGATCTACTTTATGCGACAGTTTCCCAATGTTTAATATTTCCTTTAAATGATTTTAAGAGCTGGAACATTTATGTTTTTAAACTGCATGTTGTATTATTTACGTTGTGTTTTTATGACAAATCTGTTGAATAAAGCCATTTGAACTGAACTGATAAATCCCTCTATTTGTTTTTACCACTTAGAGGGTAATGTGAATATTCTGGAAATGACACTGTAGCTACTAATGACCCCACATTAGTTATATAATCTTCTGGTTGACAAATCAGCAGAGAGGCTCAACTATCTGTAAAGAAGTTTACACCCGATGTCTATAACCAATACCTCTAATGGTAAAAACTTGGCTCAGAAACACCGCATAGCAATTTTCATCCTCCAGTTTCCTGCTCCTGGGTAACTTTAGCCTTTGGGAGGATGAGACTAAACATGTATGCCACCAACACGTTGGAGACCTGATCTGCAAATAATCTCAACCACGTGGTGACTGGCCACACATGTGGCTGGCCACAATCTTCTAATTTTTTACTTCAGGAAATGATATCGACCATGTATCAAGTATGCTTCTTCCCGAAACCATGCCAGTCTTATGTTTTTTAGTGGGCCTGCCTCGTTCCTTCCAGCGTACCCTCACCTGCTTTACGCCTTCATTAATGGGCTCCCCGTTCTTGGAAAAGATGTAATCAAATACATGGATTACGTACTGTTCACAATTTTCATTCGCAAAAAGTGGTAGCAATGCAAATGCGACTTACCAGTATGCATCTGTTCTTGGCATGTAGGGCTGCTGACATTCATATCTGTGCATAGATCGCCGCCTAGTGTTGGGTCCGGATGATTGCACATTGTTGTCCTGGAAGAGTCTTCGAAGTATCACGAGATAGGTGGCTCCTCCCCTGGACTACAGTGCGCATGGGCATCGCCTCCATCCCCAGATTGTTTTTAGCCATTGGCAGAGATGGAGTGAAGTATGTGAGTGATGCCTATGCTGCGAGCAGATATATGAACATATATATATGTATGAAGACTGCAGCTGCTACAGGCGCCGGGGAGGAGGGTGGGCGATATGAATGTCAGCAGCCCTACATGCCAAGAACAGATGCATACTGGTAAGTAGCATTTGCAGTTCGAGGCATGTGGGCTGCTGAATTCATATCTGTGCATAGAATACATAGCAGTCCTCCCATTATTGGGGGCCGCCTGTGCCAGCTGCAGCAGTCTGAAAAAGTGTCCTGAGAACAGCCTGACCAACAGCTGCTTGCTGTTTGGAATGCACGTCTACACAGTAATGTTTAGTGAAAGTATGTGTGGTAGACCATGTGGCTGCTCTACAGATATCTTCTAAGGGAATATTACCTAAGAAAGCCATAGAGGCCCCCAGCTTCCTGGTGGAGTGGGCTCTTGGTGGAATTGTGAGAGTGCGCTTGGCCTTAGCGTAACAGATCTGAATGCATTTTACAATCCACCTAGCGATCCCAGCTTTGGAGATAGCGTTTCCCTTGTGGTGTGAGGCAAAAGCAACAAAAAGTTGCTTGGTCTTACGAAAATCTTTGGTCCTGTCAATGTAGTACATTAAGGCTCTTTTAACGTCAAGGGTGTGGAGCATCCGCTCCGCCAGCGACTCTGGGTTCTGAAAGAACACTGGCAACTCAATTGTTTGATTCATATGGAATTGAGATACAACCTTGGGTAAGAATTTGGGGTTAGTGCGGAGCACCACCCTGTTAGCGTGTACTTGAAAGAAAGGTTCTTGGATGGTGAGCGCCTGCAACTCGCTAACCCTCCGTAGCGATGTGATTGCTACTAAGAAAGCCACCTTCCAAGTCAGAAACTGAAGCTCACAAGAGTGCAGTGGCTCAAAGGGAGGACCCATCAGCCTAGTAAGAACCACGTTGAGGTTCCATTCCGGAGCTGGTGGTGTCCGTGGTGGAATGACCCTTTTGAGTCCTTCCAGAAAAGCCTTAATAGAAGGGACCTTAAAAAGTGATAGGTGTTGCCTATTCTGGAGGTATGCTGCCATTGCAGACAAGTGAATGCGTATGGAAGAATACGCCAAGTTACATTGGTACAGGTGGAACAGGTAACAAATGATGTTCTGAATGGAAGCATCTAGCGGGTCAATATCGTGGTTTACACAGTAAACGACAAAACGCTTCCATTTAGCCGCATAGCAAGCTCTAGTAGTGGGCTTCCTTGCCTCCCGAATGATGTCCATGCAATCGGGGGGAAGATTGAGGTAGCCGAATTCTAGGACTTCAGGAGCCAGATCGCCAGGTTGAGCTGTTGCGGATCTGGGTGCTGAATGTCGCCATGGCTCTGCGTCAGAAGGCTGGGAGTGAGATGAAGCCTTTGATGCGGTACCACGGAGAGTTCCAGAAACGTTGTGTACCATGGTTGGCGAGCCCACGTTGGAGCAACCAGGATGAGAGTCATCGAGTGCTGCCTGAGCTTGCGTGCCACCAGCGGTATCAGAGGTGCTGGGGGAAAAGCGTACGCAAATCTGCCTGACCAGTTCATCCACATCGCATTGCCCTGTGATTGCGGGTGTGGGAACCTGGCGGCGAAGCTTTGGCATTTTGCGTTCTCCTTTGTGGCGAACAGGTCTATCTCTGGACGACCCCACTTTTGGAAGTACGGTTGGAGTACTGATGGATGTATCTCCCACTCGTGCATTTGATGGCTGTGCCTGCTGAGCAGGTCCGCCATTTGGTTGTCCTTGCCCTGGAGATGCTCTGCCATGAGGAAGATGTTCCTCTGAATGGCCCACTTCCACATGCTCTGAGCCAGATGAGACAGCTGCGGAGAGTGTGTGCCTCCCTGCTTCAGGATGTAGTACATGGCTGTCATGTTGTCCGTCCGGATCAACACAACCCTGTTGCACAGATGTACTTTGAACGCCTTCAAGGCCATGAAGATTGCCATCAGTTCCAACACATTGATGTGCATCTTCCTTTGCTGTAGTGTCCATAGTCCCTGCACTGTGTAGTGGAGTACATGCGCTCCCCATCCCTGGAGAGAAGCGTCCGTTGTCAGGATAATCTGTGGCACAGGCTCTTGGAATGGTCGGCCCTTGCAAAGGTTTTGTGGATTCCACCAATGCAGAGAGTTGTATGCCCGACCGCTCACCAACACTAGGGCTGTCAGTTGCCCATGAGCCTGAGTCCACTGACGTGCTAGGCACTCCTGAAGCGGACGCATATGTAGTCTCGCGTGCGGGACAATGGAGATGCAGGAGGCCATCATGCCTATCAACTGCATGAACACTTTCGCTGGAAGCGAGTGTTGAGGCCTGAATCGTTGGATCAGCGTTTGGATACTGGCGATTCTCACTGAATTTGGCTGCGCAGTGGCTGCCAGAGTGTTTATCGTCGCGCCCAGATACTGCCGTACATGGGCGGGTTGGAGATGGGATTTTGGGTAGTTCAGAGAGAATCCCAGATCGTGCAGGAGATGAATGGTGCGGGACACGTGGTCGGGGCACTGCTGTTCTGTTTTTGCCTGAATGAGCCAGTCGTCCAGATAAGGGTAGACGTGGACGTTTTGGCGTCGTAGATGCGCCGCCACAGTCGCCAGGCACTTTGTAAAGACCCTTGGCGCTGTGGTGACTCCGAACGGCAGAACCCTGAACTGGTAGTGCTGGTCTTGAATCGTGAATCTGAGATGCTTCCTGTGGGAAGGATGCAGGGGGATATGAAAGTATGCATCTTTTAGATCCAACGTAGCCAGGAAGTCCCCCTGTTGAAGCAGAGGGAGTACCTGCTGTAACGTGAGCATATGGAAGTGCTCCGAGAGAATGTACCAGTTGAGGGGCCCGAGGTCCAGGATGGGCCTGAGGGATCCGTCCTTTTTGGGGATTAGAAAATACAGAGAGTAAACCCCTGTTCCCCTTTCTTGCAGTGGGACGAGCTCTATTGCCCCTTTTTGCAGCATGACCTGAACTTCCTGCTGCAACAAGTGCAAGTGCTCGCCGGACATAGGACGGCTTCTTGGAGGTATGTTTGGTGGAGTGGAAGTAAGTTCCAGACAGTAACCGTACTGGATAAGAGACTTGACCCACCTGTCCGTGGTGATGGATTTCCACGCGGGCAGGAACTGCTGGAGTCTCCCCCCGACCGGTGTTGTGTGGTCGGGGGGCAGTGACAAGACGTCACCGCTTGTTGGCGGTGGTGAACCTGGAGCTGTTGTTTCCACGTCCCCTGCCTTTGATGTTGTTGCCTCTGTAGCCACCTCTACCCTTGTTGGTGTATGAGGTTTGGGTATTACTTTTATAATACTGTGTGGACTGCGATGCCTGACCCCTTGAGGTGCCTCTGGTATTGGAGCGGCGAAAGGAACCACCCCGAAACTGCTGAGACTGGAGGGCCCCCATAGACTTGCAGTGTCTGTGTCTTTCTTCATTTTTTCCAATGTCGCATCCACCTCAGGGCCGAACAGGTGGTCAGGATTAACTGTTTGGTTCAGGATTGTTGTCTGTATATCCGGTTTGAAACCTGATATCCTAAGCCATGCATGTCGTCTCAGCAACACACTAGTGTTGATTGCCCTGGAGGCTGTATCAGCCACGTCCAGCGCACATTTGATGGAAGCGTTTGTGATGAGCTTTCCCTCCTGAATTAACATTTCCCCTGCCTCCTTGTACTGGTCAGGCAAGTGTTGCAGCAGTGTTTCTAGGGTGTCATAATGAGCCCTATCGTAGCGTGCAAGTAGGGCCTGCGTGTTTGAGATTCGCCAAATATTAGCTGCCTGCGCAGCAATCCGTTTCCCTGAGGCCTCAAATATTTTCGACTCTTTGTCTGGGGGAGGAGCGTCACCAGTGGTCTGCGAGTTCGCCCTCTTGCGTGCGTTGGATACAACCAAAGAGTCCAGTGGCAAGTGTCCCTTGATGTATGTTGGATCCGAGGGCGCTGCCTTATATTTTTTGTCAATGCGAGGATTGATGACACGCGCCCGAGTGGGCTCTTTGAAGACCTCAATCGCGTGCTTTAGCACTCCCTTGAGCATTGTCAATGTCTTGACTGACTTTTCAGCCACTGAGAAAGTGTCAAACAAAAAGTCCACATCCACAGGATCTGAATGCAGCTCGACATCATGGTTAGCTGCAGCTCGCTCAATCAAAGCGTTGAAGCCTGCCGAGTCCTCCGTTGGTGAGGTCTTTGCCGCAAAGAGCTGCGGTTCCTGACCCGATTGCGGGTCCTCTGGGTCGCCCCCGGCAGACCAAGGTTCATGTTCCTCCTCCGGATCCGAGTACGCCGGATAGTTGTACTCGACCTCCTCATCGTCACCATCCCCTGCGTTGGAACGCGTTGGCGAATGTTCTAAGGCTTGTGGAGATGCAGGCTCTATCGGGGCCGAAGTACCCGCAGAATCCTTCTTGTGTTTGAGAGGAATACGAAAATGCTCCAACACCGGCTCCGTGGTGATTTTCCTCTTGAGGAGAGACAGTTTTCCGGTATTGGCGTCGATGATGACCTCTCGACGCTCTTCCTCTGCAAGTGGCTGGAGCCGAGGCTTTGACACCACCAATGCCGCTTTGGGCGTCGACACCTCCTTCGAGGGCACGCCTGCCCCATGCTTCTGAGCGAAAGCCTTTGGCGTCTACTTCGGCGGCAGGGTAAAGCGGATAGGCGTCTGCGCCTTCGTGGGCTTTGGCCTGTGCTTCGGCACCACATCCCCTGGTTCGGGAACCACATCGTCCTTCCGAATCCGTTGCAGGGACTCCGCGACCTTTTTCGTTAAGGCTGGAGAGGGCTTGACCGGCTCGAGTGATCTCCCCGAGTCGAGAGTCGGGTCGGCGAGAGGCACCGTCTTCGGAGCCGACACTTCACGTTCCTTGTCCCCGACGGGCGGAGCCGTGGAATCGTCTTGACGCTTCTTCGAAGCTTTCTTCGGGCCCTCGACCTCGACCATCTTCGGCGCCGACGCGGCCGCGTCGGTCGACTTCGCCTTCGGCGTCGACCCCGAGGCCCTCGGGTCGGCCATCTTGGCCCGGCTCTTCAAGTCGGCCATTTTGCATTTCTTGGAAGTCGATGCCTCCCGAGCCTTTTGCACCAGTGCAGCTTTCGCTTTCGGTTTCGAAACCGGAGGAGTGGAACCCAATGGCTTCACTTTTGTTTTTGTTAACGGGAGTGGCGCATCAGAAATGTCCGTGACCGGGCCCGGAGGCGGGGCTGCTGGACTAGTAACGAGGTCTTGGGTAAGGCCCGAAGGCGATCCCTCGACCTGGGCCGCATGAAGGGGGTTGACCCCTGAGTCAGTCTGGGGATGCTCTTCCTCCGAGATATCCCCCACGGTGGCAATGGCCCCATCGTCGTCCCCTACCTCGTCGCCGGCTTCGTCAAAGTCCTCGTCTCCCGCGTCGTAGGCATCCCCTTCAGACGCGGGGCTAGAGTCCGAAACCTGTAGGACATCGTCGTCTTCAACAAATTCTTCGAAGATGTCGTCCGGCGGGGGCGCCGGGGGTGCCGATAACTGGGCCTGGAGTCTAGCGGCCCGACGAATCTTTAGAGTCTTCTTACACCGGAACTTCGAGCAGGCCATACACCTGGCCTCATCATGGTCCGGTGACAAACACTTGTTGCACACAGGGTGCACATCGAGGTGTGAATACTTGGAGGTGCACACCGGGCAACTTTTGAACGGAGTTCGTTCCATGTCTGGAGCGTCGAGTAGGCCCGTCCGCGCCGAGAGCACGCGGATGGGTAGCAAGAGTTCGGAGCTGAGAACAGACAAAAACCCGAACGAAACGATACCGACGCCCAGCCTAAAGACCTTTTGGTCTCGAGTTAGAAAAGTTTTACAACTATCGATTCCGACAGAGGGAACCGAAACACATCCGAACCCAATGGCGGAAAAAAACAATCTGGGGATGGAGGCGATGCCCATGCGCACTGTAGTCCAGGGGAGGAGCCACCTATCTCGTGATACTTCGAAGACTCTTCCAGGACAACAATGTGCAATCATCCGGACCCAACACTAGGCGGCGATCTATGCACAGATATGAATTCAGCAGCCCACATGCCTCGAACATTACACACTGACTTTCAGCAAATTAAAAGGAATTTTGCAACTGACCAATGGACTTATATGTCTATTTGAAATATTCAAGTAAATCGTAGTGGGTCGCAATCCTCCCTACTTAATATTAATTTGGTAGGTTATAAATTGCGACTCACAACAAGTGGATACCATCACAGGGATGGAGTCAGCAGACCACCATGACTGACAACATTTTAAATGATTTTTTTCTGTTTTTCTTTTTTACTGGATCCCAATTTTTCTTGGCAGAAACACAGCTACATTTAAAAAAAAAGACTCTGAGAGTTGCCATTTTTCTTGTGGACCACTGCCTGCTCAGCACATTTATTTTATTCACAAAGGGAAGTGAATGGATTAGCATCTCCTTTAAAGTACTGGCAAAATTTCAATGTTTTGTGACCTGAATTTTATCGCAAAATATTGATACGTAGCTTAACAAATCACTATTTGGTCTAGAGATGCCCTGAACACACCCCTTCCAAATAGAGATTGGTTGTGGGGTTTTTAAACTGTTTTTGCAATTTGTTAATGTGATACCAAATCAGAAAATGGGTTAAGTACATAAAAATGGTATTCTGCCATCACAAACTCCTATTTTATGATTCATATGCTTTGGAACCCTTGGGTACTATGTCAAAAAAATCCCTCAAAAGGGTAGAAGTATCCTGGTGCAAGGTATATATTGAGTGTGCAAAAAATCCGTACAACTTGGTTCTCAAAACACACAAAGCTATAAAAGAACCCACTTAAAACAGTATTGTTTGCTTCATTAAGTCTGTCAATAACCCCACTACTGGGGCCTAAAGAATAGTTTATTAATTTTCAGCGATACTTTAGCTACACTCATTCCAATAAGTTCTCAGACTGCTTCAGTTCAGCTCCTCCTTTAATATTAAAGATATCCAATGCTCTTCCAGCTATCCTACTTTGAATGAATTCTCTGCTTTTTTACACACTTTAACTTAGGCCAAACTTCCCGGCATTAGGCCTGGCTTTGCTCTGAATTCCTTTTAATACCATCCGAATAGCACTCCCAACCATATTTTTAGTTCTGACTGAACTAATTAACTACTTTGCAATTATATCTACATTTGGAAACAGGCCATTTCCATTCGCTCCCGGAAAAAAACCCAGAACCGCCACAGTAGAGCCAGACAATCGCTAACGTGTAGCACAGTGTGTTTTATGCATGAATCACAGAATGCTTTTCTTGCATCACACTCTTGACTGTTGTCAGGCTGAATATTTCTCAAAACATTCCGTGACCGTTTTTTCTCCTCATCATGGAGAATTAACACTTTGGGCAGACACACAAGCTTGAGCTGGACTGTGCTGAGAGGGAGGCACTTGGTATTAGTAGACGCTTACTACATGCTAATTAACATCGCTGCACCGAGCAGTGCCTGGTAGGAACATCACTGTTTTCTCTTGAGAAAATTCAATTTGAGATAATATTGTTTACACATTGTTCCTGCTAATTCATGGCAATGTTACTTTTTTTGGTTGCAAAACTGCGAAAAAAGCCACGTACCACTTCCTACGTGTAGCCACACAGCAACTCCTTAAAATAGTCTCTGCTCTGTGCCGAAATCAGTGCTTATTGTTACGTGTAAAATAAAATGACCCCGAGTACAACTGGTCATAAATCGCTTTTCACCAATGAGCAAAATCCCAGTTACACCAAAATTTGTTGAACTTGGTAAGAATTTTCTGCAGCTGCATTCCAAGTGACTCTGTGTTCCATGTTTTCCAAAAGTCACCAGTATCCCAGATGCTTGGTGAATACACTTTTCACATATACCGGTCACTATACCTTGCGATGAATGTTTAAATGCTGGGGTGCTTGGCAGTTCACCTACTATCAATACAGACTCACTGGAAAAGTGGGCTGATGTATTAAGGGTTTTTACATATTCTCTGTGGGTAAATGTGATGGTACATATTGGGAAAGATTCTAATGAAACTTACATTTTTCCTATCAGTGGAAGACTCAAAAGTAGCAAAAAAATCAAATATGATTTTGACAGGCCCCATATTCTCTACAGTTTATAAACGAATTAAACAACACCTATAATATGCTTCTAACTCCTGTATCTTTAGACCAAAGACCACAAAACCGAAAAAAGCAAAAGGAAGAATAAACAATATTTTAGTGACATCCCTAAACAACAAAACTCAAGCAGAATAATATTAGCCCAGTCTTTCTTACTGCTACCTTAAATAACAAAGTTACGTTGTATTGGCCCCTTCAGAAAAATTACTCTCACTCTCCTTTTCCTTTCTTTGAATGGCATTTAGTTTGTGGTTGTGCAGGTTTATTTTCAGTGTTTATATGTTTACACTGGTGAGGGCTATTTCCCTTTCAGTGGGGTTTTATCAGTTATTACAGGTTTAAACCTAAAACCAGACAGCCTAACAATGGGTAAGACTGCTTGTACCATCCTGCATTTGGGGAGAACTGGGACTGTCTTGCCAGTTAATGTGCACTGCAACCTACTTCGATAATATGTCAAAATCCCTTTGTTTTTTGCTTATTTATTTTTGACCTTTTTTTTTGTAAAAAACACTGAACACATTTACAAAGCAACAAAAAGATAGTCCGTTACTAGGCCGCTTTAAATTAATTTAGTGTTTTCCTGCAGTTGTGACAGTAACTTCCCTACGAGAATTAACATATGCATTTGCACTTCTGCACCTCCCTCCATATTCCACTCCCCCCCCCACCGACATATTTTCGTACAAATCACCAGGTTCAACTGGATGTGGTTTCAGTGAAGTATTTTGGAGACGTTAAGCAAGTTCCTTATTTCACAGTTGCCATAATCACTTGTAGGAGGAAACGAGAAGCCAACTTACACACACACACACACACACACACACACACACACACACCTGCATACTAATTTAGACTCTCGCAGACATCTCACCTGATCTTGCAACATAAAAGGCTCTCTAGTATCCTCGTTGTTGTCCAACTAAGGAGGACTGATGCATTCTACAGGTCAGCATCTTTAGATTAAGTCACTGTACGACTAGGAACTGAAGGGCAACACATTAACATTAATATTAATAGGTTCTGTCTCTGGTCTGGAATGAATTTAATCATTCTAACTGTTTACCTTGGGTATGTTACGGAAAGGCGAGATGGTAATAAAGATAACACAAATTAGGAGCATCCTAATCACGAGTCAGGAGGGTTCTGGGACTGAAACTTGACTTTGTTCTTTCAAATATTAGAAGGTTGGCCCAGAATGGAGGTGAACGTTTTTTTAAGGATAAGTGGTGCCTGCCAATGGTTTATCTGTAAATTGCAAGCAGTGTTTCCTGTGGCTTCTATTTCCAAGATATCATATGTTGCATATTCAAAGGACAACAATTATAAAATAAAATGTATAAGCACACAGCTCACATCCTATTCCATCATACACACTGCGAGCAGTTCGGACTGGACTGGTCCTACTGGAGAAGGACCAAGGCTGATGTGCATACGGCTGAGTCTAATTTGAAATGGCACAGTGGAGGGGAAAAAAAGGACTGGGCTGAAGCTCCCCGTACCTAGTTGCTGAGATTAATTCAAACATTCTATCCATCACTTGTTAGTATTTTTCCTTTTGACGCCCCCAGTTTGACGGGGGTGCCGAATTTGGGCCCCATGCTCACTGTGCCACTGGACCCAAGCTGCACCGAACTGTAAAGGCCCAAACAGACTAAACCTTCTTGGATTGTTTGTGCTCTGGTTTGGAGAGGACATGTCTTGGCAGGTCAAGCTGGACTGTTACTCTTGGAGCAGAACCCTGGCTTTTTATCATCAGGCTGGGTCTAATCTATGGTGGCATGGAGGGCAAAACAGCAATGGGCTGGGGTGTGGCACAAGTAATTGCCAATGGTTGAGATTAATTCAATCTGTCATTGTTTTTCTATTCTTCAACATGAGAAATAGAACAGTTTTCAGAATGAAGGTTTAATGACATGACCGCCGCCTCCTAAAATAAATGTTTTCTACATGTTCCCAAAGAGTAATGATCTGAAAAGCGCCAACAGTGCCCATTGCGATTTATTTATTATGTGAGTGTCACTGAAGGTCTAGCTGTAGGATTAGTAGAAGTGGCTAAGCCTGAGGACAGAACTTTTCAAAAGAATATGTTAAAACTGCAAGTCAAAATAAAATCAGGGCACTTACCCCAATGGCAGAAATCGGAAGAAATCACAAAGAGGTTAGTAGGGTCTGCTAGGTATTTACTGAATAGTTTTCCGAATTCCTGTTCCTTTGACTCACTCAATGCTCCAACTAGCACCGGAACAATTGTAAACTCATCCTTATGGCTTTAAGGGGATAAAAAAAACAGGTCATATAGTCAAAGTGCAAATGAAAATGTCCTTTAACAGTTATAATTAAGGATAACACAAGTATGGCAATGTTGCAGGTTTTGGTGCACAATAAATGATTAAGATACATTGAATTCCACAGTTCAACGCAACCTCAGGTCTAACTTAAGTTTTCTTGGCTTCACTGGAAGTCACCTGCTCTTATGCTCTGTAGAAAGCATAGTACACTGGGCAGGGAACAACCATATTTTTGTGATAGAACTTCCCGCTATAATATGGGATGGCACTTCCTTGTAGATGCCACCATTATCAACAATACCATATTTTACAAACTGAATGATATGGACTATGAAGAGGGAATAGGTGATTTAAAGCCACAGAATGGTGCAGTTGCACATCAACATAAACGTTAAGATTATCAAGCAATTTACTTATCTGTCTGTAGCCTGAGGCGATTTGATTTTCAGATGCTATGAGTCATTCTGCCAAATGGTAGTCCTAGCCCCTTGATATACTTCAGTAAAGAAATTGTTGTCCAGAGATTTTCATTGTTGATTTGTGTTTTTGTATCATTAGATAAGTAATTTACCTTGGGAAAACCTTGCTATTTTGGGCCGATTTTTTCTGGACAACATTTTTAAAAATGGCGGATGTTTTTAGCTCCTGACAGTGTTGCTAACTACAAATTCTGAGGACTCCAACAAAGAAAATGTGTCATACTAATCCATAAGAAAAGCTAACATCAACTGTGGATGGACAGAAGAGTTTTAGATGCTGCAGAAATACTGCAAGACTAAGTTCACAAAAGACAAACTGATGGGTAAAGAGGATCAAATATTTTATCATTCTAACAAGTGCTTCAAGTCATATACAATGGAAAACAGCTTGGAAAAATTAGCAAACACTGGCAGAAACTAGTGAATAACAACAAGAATCAGAGTCTTCTGAGAAAGCGATGACAACCCAACTCAATGCCCATCCACTCAGACGATCGATGGCTACACCTCCAACGACTGAACAGAAAGCAGAGGATCTTCAGTGTGTTATCTGTGGATTACCCAAAACAGGGTCCACAGGTATTGATGAAAAAACTAAGTACAGAGTATACAAGTCTCAAAGGGCAAACATGTTTTTATCTGCATCTAGTTTCTGACATGAGGTTTTCAGTCGAGTAGCTGATCTAAAGTGCGAGGTGAATGTACTTGCAGCAGATCTGTATTACTGTAGTTCATGAATTCAATTGACTAAACTACCTGAGATATAGGTCCTGGTATTTGGAAAGAGTTAAGAAGCTGGAGGTGAAAAAACCACATCTCTACAGAAAATTCATCCAAATCATTTTGGGGTGAAAGACAAAGGGAAGTTTAAATGCTGTGGATCCAGATATGAGGAGATTACAGAAAAGCTCAAAACGTAATTGTTGTCAGATATGTAACTGTGACTCTGTTGCCCAATGGCAGCTAGTTTACCATAAAGTCCTTTCTATCTGCAATGTTTTCGGAGTGATGACAAATTCAAAATTAATGGACCATTGTGAAACTGTTCTTCACCACAAACTTGTGGGAAAGAGAGGGGGACATTTTAATAAACATGTTGACAGCCTTCTTCCTTTCATGCAGCAGCAAGGAAACACCTTTGAAATGGCAGAGCCTGTGTAACTACACAACTTTGTGTACAAATAAATGTGGTTGACGATGTAAAGACACGTCGACTCGATGTCCAGGAACATGGATTGAAACTATACGCAGAACAGAAGAGATTTGCATTGACAGAGAAAAAACTGACAATCACTAAAGCTAAACTTTCATGTTTTATTTGCCATTGTAAGAGTTTCCTCTAACCAGCCACTACAAAACAGGTTACAAAAAACAACTTGTATAAGCACATAGAGATAGATGTAACAAAAAAAAAAGGGGTACATTTATCAAGGACCTTCTACTGCATGATCCACTTCCAACAAGCGCATTATTTGATGGAGATGCTGCAACCAAACTAATGAAGCACAAACTCGTATGAGCAGTGCTTTAAATGGGCACTTTTCCACTTGCCAAGGAGAGTAACAGTACTAATGAAGGTAAGGTCACTGTTACTAGTGCTGCTGAACTCGAGGGTAACATAGCGGAGCAGATCTGTACAGCATTCTAACAGCCAAAGCTCCTCCCTAGCTCTTAGCAGAGTCACTGCTGAACCATTCAGTAGCGGCTCATTTGCGTTATGCAAGGGATGCACGGGTGTTGAAAATGTCTCTGTCCTGCTTTGTTTGATAGAGCAGGCCCATTCAGGCCCTGCTTTGTCAATCACATTCATACTGTCCTTTCTATGAAGTAAGGCAGGAATAACCTCAACCTTTTTTGAGAGTATCTATGTGCGTGCGTGTGGAGCTCAGACAGGAAGAGAATCGGGACACTCAGGAGGTAGTTTCAAAGAAATGCGTGGAATGCTTTTGTGTGTGCATGTCTGCTTGTTTATGTGGGAATGTTTGTGTGCACTCTAGAATAAATAGGTATTGTGCCAAATGCAACCAAGTATGAACAGTATGATAGTAAGAAGCTGCAAATATTGTAAAACAAGGAAAGATTAATATATTGTGTTTGGCCTTCATTTTGTGTAATGAGTTAACACATTGTTATATTGAAACATTACTCACATGTTTTGATATGTCCTGCAACTGGTGTGGAACCCATTATTAATGCTGCTATTCAAAGGTTTCTCTTGTTCTGAGGCACACTGAATTTTAGCCTGAATAGTGCTGTTGATGGTTTGCACACATTTAAATGCTTCTTCTATTATGATTTAGGGCCTGTTCCCAGCAGATCTTCACACCACCCTCTATTAGCATATCCAGATGTTAATCTGCAGATATGAGAAGCTTAAAACTATCAACGGAAATGTAAGGGAAAAATGAATACTCAATAGAAATGTCTGTCACCATGTTTTGCCCGCCTCTAGCCCTGCCCACTAGCCACACGCCTAGCTTAATTTAATGAATACCTGCAATTATTTTTCCCCATTTAAAGCACTGCGTATGAGCTAAAAAAGTAACCTTTCACCTGGAGAATTTCAATTCAAAAGGTGTCCTCATTTAAAGCTGCTGTTGTTGTGGACTATAAGTCACAACTGCAAATGGTCAAGATGTAATTCATGCAAAACTTCAGAGATGTCATTCAGACTGTTCTACAAATATCAAAGTCAGCGTGTACCTTGCAAGAAAAACACATTGTATTTGACAGCTATCTTGAACTATCTGTCAAAGAATTTGCGAGAAGCAGAGGAATGTCTACAAGTGGAACAACTGACCTTGCCTGCTTCAAAAATTTGACACCTATACCTGCGCAACTTGATAAATTCTGGTCATCAACATCGAACAAGATTAACTTGGAGATCTTAACTCATCAAATATTGCTGATGCTTCAGTGAACACTGAATTTCTAATTATTGCAAGTGAAAAGATTGTCAATGAGGATTTGGTGCCTGCAGAGATATATTCTAAAGGTACTATCCATATTGTTCAATAACTTAATAGCAAATTGGAGGAAGCTCACCTTCGTATTGTGCCACATGTTGAGTGGGATTTTGGAAATGGTTCCAATCAAGTCATTGTACTGTCAAATGACACATATTATTGTGCTGCTTAGATTTGTTGCAATGTTCATAAGTCAAGGCCTGTCAGAGTTATGGCTACATTATGGAACAGATGACAAAAAATACTTAATCCCGCTTCATATTCTGTGTAAGAAAATTGACCCAGAGATGCCCAGTGTTCAAGGCACATATTCGTACGGGTGATGACACTATGAGCAAAATTGAAACAAAGCTTGGAGCTTTAACTGTTGAACCTGTGAAAGTTTTTTAAAGGATTTGCAGAGACAGTAGAAGAATGTGAATTTAAAGTTATAGAAAAATACTTTGTGCATGTGTGGAAAACGAGTTCTGACTGTCACACATTTGACAATCTTCGGTACAGTGAGTTCAAAAGATAAGTCCTGCTAAGTGACCTTCCACCGATGTCATATCCTTTGCGTGGACACATTGAAAGAGCGTTCTACTTGATCAAAAGATGTGTAAATGTTTTGGACCATGCATATGTAGAGAAAGATCTGTGAGGATTAGGTTGGGAAGATATTGATGTGGTGCTTAAACCTATGAAATTCCTAAAGCCTCCACCCACAGAACTAACACGTATATGTACTTGTAAAAACCTGTGCTACAAGAAGATGTCCCTGTCAATATGCTCTTCTCAAATGTTCAACATATTGCAAATGTACCACGAGTAATTGCCCAAACAAATAACGGGAACTATGAAAATGTGTTTAAAACAGTAGTGATAAACATTGTTTTCCTATTCAGACAATAAACATTGTTTGGTGTATACATAACAATTAAAAAACCCTTATTTTATTTCTATATATGGCTCTTCTTCCTCTATTAAAGCCGCCATTTGGGAAAATGGCAGACGGGTTGCTCCGACGAGTTAATTCCGGTCTCTAAAAGACAACCTGCCACCCAAAACCTATGTTTTGACACCAAAATGAAGTGAAGTGAGTAGGTTTCATGGTTCCTGAACTATTACCAGAGCAGCACATCTGCCATTTTTTAAAAAGGTCGTCCAGAAAAATTCGGCCCAGATCAGCAATGTCTACCCAAGCTAAAATACTTCTCTAATGGTCCAAAACTACAGATCAAAAATGAAAAACTTTGGACAACAATTTTTTTACAGAGGTATATCACGGGGCCGGGATTCGTGGTTTTGTCCTCCCATTTAAATTTTAGGCAATGACCAAAGGTGGAGTCAGCATGGCTCATGATGATGTTGACTGCAAGTCAAAAATGCCCTAGAATGTGACAACCGTTTTCTGAACCCACTTGCCCTCAAAAGTAATTTGTGAGGTATGTGTACCAACATTCATTACATAAATCTAAATTTTTCTGATTATGATTTGAACTAAGCAAACACAAGGAGATGATGGATGGAGAGCTGAAACTTTTCAGACACTGACCCCCAGTCATAGATCTGGGTTGAATCCATCATCATTCTTTACCTCACTTCGTCACCCCAGTTCGGACACAGCTATTTCCAAATCTATCTTGACCCTGTGCCTCACAGGAACAGTCCAGCCCGAACTGCCAAGCCATGTCTTCACTAGACAGGAAACAAGCATCCTGGGACTGGATTCAGGGTAACACCCTTCATCAGCCAGGCTAGCTTGAATCCAGTGGCAAAGTGAGCAAGGGACCCACGTATGAGCATACCCAGCCAACTTATTTATTTAAAGAGTCTTATATATAGCGCTGGCTAGACCCAAAGGTATCAGAGCGCTTTACATTAGGTACAACAGGGCAAACAAAGCAAACACAAGGAGATGATGAACTGGTAGAGTTCTACTAGATATCAGTTCCATTTTATTAGCTTTAAAAGATCTACACCATGCCAAAGAGGACTCAGATTCCAGCTACACTTTGAAATTTAACCAACAAAATGCCTATTGTATCAAAAGCAGCAGATAGGCGAGTCTGCACTAACAGCTATGGGGACCTCTCATCCGCTATCTCTAGTAACATTTCTCTTACAAATATCACTGCTAATTGATAAACAGCGAACATTCCCTAGATTTCCAAGTGATGCAACGTTAGTTTGGTGATCACCTTCTCCAACGTTTTTGTTAACAAAATGTGTCCCTTTGTAATAGAATGATAATTAACTGGGAGTGACAAATTCAGAGTAAACTTCATTAGCAATGGTTTAATCCATTTCATTTCAAGCAATTTGGTACATATCCCTCACATCTAAATGTGACTTGCTATAATGATTGTTACAATGCCAGTTTCATATAGGTCTTCAGCATTGGCTGATGGCTTGAAATCGATGAGAACAATTCCAAAATACACGGACTTCAATATTTGCAGTTTACCTAGTTGGTGTAAGTATAACTTCTGAAAAACCGAATGGAAATATCGTAAAAATATATCAAATAAAGGCCTATACATCCGTAGGGCTTCTTGTCTTATTTGTACATCTACACTGTTAAAATGTGGAGGACCAAGTTATTGCTTGTCCTTGTAATTAAGACATAACCACTCTTCTTACACACCTAATGTATGCCAAGCCATTTCCAATCATGATGTTTGATTTTTAAAGATCATAGTCAACTTAAGGTTTTGAATGATGTGAAAAGATTACAATAATTTAGGCTGGACTGTGAAGGGAGTGAGGGAATCTTCCTTATTGGGAGGTGGTGCCCTCATACAGCTATGTGGGTGCATTGATTTATCATTGGGCTTAGGTCCTCAAGGGGTTGGCACAGGCAATTACCCCACAGGCCCGCGAGAGGGCTCTTTTGCAGAGATCTTTTAGTATATAGCTGAAATGAGTGCGGGTGTATGGGAAGGAAGCAGTGGTGAAAAAAATGGACTTAAAACTACCCATGTGTACCGAGAAATATTTTACTTAAGGGTCCTTGGCAGGGTTAAAAAGGTGTTGCTTGTCAGTAGTGGCTACGAAGCTTCACAATCTCTTAATGGGTGCTCTAGAAGGTCGACATGTTACATGCGATTAAGGTCCAGGAGGGATCCGTGGCATTTCTTCAGGACCAAATAAATCAGAATGCTTTGTACCAGATATAGTAGGTATTCCTTAAAAACATCTCATGGATATTATTTAAGGTTACTTCTCCGACACTAAATGCTTCAATTTAGCAGTGCAAAATTTACGTGTCTGTACTTCTCTCAATATCTCCATTCACCATTGAGGCAAGGTAAAGAGTCTAAATTGTTAGTAGTCGGAAGTCACACAGCTGGGCACTTCCCTGACCACATTATTAGTCATTGTGGAATGAATTGAAATGTGTTGCAATTATCGATGAGTTAGGAATACAGTACAGAATTCATTTATTTAGGCAGCCGCTGCCAGTTTGTATGGGCTGAGGGGGCATGCCCTCCATGTTTTTCCTTGAGACAAAGAGTGTCTGTCGGGCTGAACTAATTTCAGCTTGGCAGACACTCTTCTTGTTCAGGTAAATCGTGCGTTAAATGTGCAGGCGCCTGTCTGCCTGAGCTCAACTTTTCCAGGCTTAGGAATTCGCAGCCCTGTGGGCATGTCGTTCTCAGCCTGGCAAAAGTGCCTACAGGCCCTAGGCCTTGTGACCAGTGGGAGCGTCAGTGATAACCCTGAATCAAGGCACTTCAGTTGTAAGCCCTGAAGTGCCTAGGGCAGAGTGCCAATCAGTGACACCTTGTCACAGAGTGGGTTGGTGTCAGCAGTTGTACTGACGCCACCCCACCCTCTGACGAGTGAGGGACTGCTGCCTTCATTCATTGGCTGACCTAAGGTCAGCCAATGAGGGAAGGCAGCAGTCCCAACCCTCCTGCGACCTCCGAGGCTTTCCTCCCGGAAAGCTGCTGTGATGGTAACTTATGTTTTTCTATATTTGGTGCATGCATTTGTGTATGTATACATTATAAATGTATATATGATGTGTATTTTGTGAGTGAGTGTTGTTAATGGGTGCGTGTGCAAGTGTGCTTGCAAGCCTGGGTGTAGGTTATTGTGTGGCCAATCAATAGTGTGGTCCTGATGCAAGGGATATGGGATGCTGAAGATGCGGAGCTGGTGAATGGGGGTATTTCTGAGGCCTCCCCCTCGGTCCACCAACAAGGTCGTTCGACTTTGGCCGTGGAGGTCGAAGCACATGTGAAGTCCCACCAATATCCAGTAGCCCCTGATCTAACTGCCTCCAGACACAGAGAAACGAGCAGTTTCCTTTATTTGCGGCCTATGTCTGTCTTGGGTAATCAAACTGCACTTTGACGATTCTCCCAGTTCCAGCAGTCTCGAACGCAACTTTTAAGTGTTGGGGCTCAGACTCCTGTGTTGTGCTTCTGCTGACAGCAGCGACTAAGCGATTGTTGCTACCAACTCGCCAAGTTGGCCTCTTCGGCTTTTGGACATCTGATTCTTGGAATTCACCTCTTCGGTCTGGAGGGCAGGAGACTACTTTCCCTTCAGTAGGGACAGGCAGGGTCATTTCTTTGCTAGTTAAGGAGCAGCAGGTGCAGTCCAGTCACTGGTGCAGCCTCCCTTTGCCAGATCCAGGGAACAGCAGGGCAGTTCTTCTTCTGTCCTCTCTTCTGTATACTCATGATCTGAGATCAGGGTGCCAGGGGTGTCTCTTTTATGCCCACAACTTGCCCTCATGGGATGTGTTGAGTACTAGCCAAAAGGTCCCTCCAACCGGATGATGACTTCCTGCAATGTGCATTTAAAAAAACAAAAGACCTCGCATTTGACACATTCAGTAATTACTTCATTTGCATGACCCAAAAATTAATTCGTTGATCATATTAATTTCTTTCAATGCATGAGATTCAGAAATTCGTCAAGTAATACAAATACATGTAAGAGAACATGCTACATACACGGAGAACATTCACAAATTAAGTAGCAGATAGCGATGGTGGACATTAGTGCAACTTTATTTAATTTTTTGGTCATGTTTATAAAGACGAATTACTGAATGTGTCACATGCGAGCTCTTTTGTTTTTGAAATATGATTGCAGTTGTCTAACTTCCTAGGTTATATGGATACCCCCCCTCCCCCGTTTTCCCTCTTGGGATTAAGTACATTTCCTGCAATGTGTGGCATTTAGCTATCCCACAGTGCAATATTCTGTCCTCTCCCATAATGGTGGAATCCTTCTCACGGTGTGTGGAGGTTAGCAGCCCAACCTAGAGGGGTGACTGCCTGAAGGCTACACACCCATTGGAAAACTGGTATGACCACTGTTTCCCCCTTTCTCTCCCGACACCAACCTGTCTATCAGAACAAAAGAGCAGACCCTAATGTGTGTGTCCACCTTAGCCCTTCAAAGGTAGTTTCCATTTTGAAGCTTGCCTTTGGGGCTCACTCCCTGTTTGGCGTCCTGCAAGGGAGAGGTACTTCCTCTCCCAATGGCAGGCCTCTATTGTGTCCCTTCCTGGGTGTCATTCACACCTCTCAGCAGGAGGGCAGAAGGTTGACTCATTGTCAGCATCTGTAAATGGCCACTGGAAAACTAGGGCAACAGAGTGGCAACTTTCTAAAGTTGCCTTATATGGTTTTGATGTGGTTTTCAATTTCAACCCAGCCGGCACAGCATGCTTCAAATTTTGTTTCTCCATCCACTATTTTTCGAAGATGAAACATCTATGTGTTTTTTAGACAAAACTTTAGACCAAAACTGGTGGTGCAATAATTTCTGTCTTCTCATCTGGTCCAGAATCGAAAACTGTACGGTATGTGACATTTCGGAGCATTCTACATCTGAGCGATTATTGTCCTGCTCAAAGTCAATATTCCAACACAGTGTGCTGAGCCACTAGTTATTCCAGATCCAAATTCGCCAAAATTTTCTGCAGAGCCCTGGTTTTTCATCTTGTGCATTCAAAATGTTTCAATTGTACTCCAAGTAAGATTCGCACTCAATGTATCATTGATGAGCAAAAGACAAAATGCATATTAGAAATAATGAGGAAGTGTGATCTTATGGTTTAAGTCGTCAGGAGACATCCTAAGGTCAATGACCAAAATAAAACATGTCTGGCATTAGCTGGCAGTCTTTTGGCTTTCTCAATGTTTGTTTTGTCATGGCTTTTGCAAAACTGGATTGTTGGAAAAGCTACATGGGCAATAAAAAAAAAAAAAGTTTTTGGGTATCAAAATTAGCACATTACTCGATTTGTCTCAGGCACTGAAGGAAACCACTTTGAATGTGGATGTGCTCTTCTGAAAGAGCTGAATGTAACCACTCACAGAGAAGGTAGCTACTGTATGCTGTAGCAGACAGTAGGAAAATGCGGATGACACAATAACAGACACTGAATGAAGCAGACTGCCTGAAAACCCCCATAAATAAGTACATAATATATATGTATTTAGTCAAATCAAAAGGTCTTAGTAAATTGTAGATATAAAAATATTTTTCTTTCAATCAGGCGTGTATTTTAAAGACCTTTCATGAGATGAAATGTGCCACATGTATCGCAGATCTTTTCAAGATTTATTCTGTCAGTTTGCAGCCATTCACATTCATTGATGCTTATTTTAATCGCAAATGACTACTTTATTTTGCTAGAACATTCTTTGTTCATCCCTAAGATATTGCAATTTGGCGAACAAGTCACTTACCTTCTGTGAAGCTTTTTCTGGTAGAGACTCAATCTAAACACAAATTCACCACCTTAGAATATTCCTCAGGCATCAAACTGGATCCAGAAAATCTTGAGCAGTACCTCTGCAAGTCAGTAGGTGGTATTGTTTGGCTCCGCATCGGCAGTGACAGTGTGCTGCCTATATAGGCGTCAGCGCATGACAGTTTCTTTCATGACTAATTCTTTGCAAAAAAAAGCTGAGCCATATAAAAACCAATGTTACTGTTTTGACCACTGTGCACTGTCTAAAGGGATCTTTTGGGCAAAGAGCCCTGTTTGCAGAGGGGAGGATTGGGGAGTTGGTGTGAGGAATGTGCAGTTAGATAGAGTCTCTGCCAGAAAAAAACATTACTGAAGGCAAGTAAATTGTTCTTCTGATACCGACGTGTAACCAGAGATTCCTTATCTTAGGTTGGAGAATGCCCAGTGGCAGGTTGGCAGATGCCCAGTGGCAGGTTGGCAGATGCCATGGGGCAGGCTGGCAGATGCCGAGGGGCAGGCTGGCAGATGCCGAGGGGCAGGTTAGTTTCTGCACAGCCCTGCCTTTCATCACACCAGGAAACCCAATGAAGAGCGGATTGTCGACCCAATGATCTTTGGTGCAATCAAGATAAAATGACAGAGCTGTTTAAAGGTCTAATGAGGTGGAGCAAATGCTGGTAGTATGATGCTCTGACCAATGTGAAATGGTGTGACCACCTTACAGAGAAAAGAGGCACACGTCCTAAGTACCAATTTGTCAGGCAAGAAATTAGTGCAAGGAGGGTAGACCGACCGAGCCTGAAGATCACTGGCCCTCACCGCCAATGTAATGGCCACTATTTGCACTGTTTTCGGAGTCCTAATAGGCAGCTATGCAGGGCCCTAAACGGAGAACACATGAGAAATGTATGCACCAAATAGAGGTCCCACTGGGGCAACAAAAAAAAGAGTAGATTGGAACAAATGTACAACTTTCTAAAAACGAGTAACAGGTGACTTAAACAAGGAGGGTTGATCCAGCAGCAGTAAGAAGTCTCATTAATAATAATGGCTCATAAATAACCTTCAACAGTGCCAGAGCAAGACCTCGCAGGTTAACGAAAGAACAAACAACAGAACCTCAGCAAGAGGTGCAGAAAGGGGGTGCAGAAAGGGGGTCCACATGCATGAGGAACACCAAGTCACAAACTTATCCTAGCAGCAGGTGTGTACAGTTTTAGTGGAACAACGCCTTGCTGCCAAGACATCACAAACTTAGGGAAGGAGACCGAAAACCCAACTGGTGCCACTCAATCTATGCAAGAAGATGGAGCGAGCGCTTGTTCAGGTGTACGACCCTGCCCTGCTGCTGTGACAGGAGATTCTCCTTAAGGAGCGTGTGGTGACGCATCCCTGAGAGTGCTGCTATGTCATGGAATCTGGCTCGCCGGATTCCGTGACAGGCAGTTGCTCTCTGGCCCCAATTAGTCGAGACACGTCACCGTGTCTCAGCCTTCAATAAATACTTTTCTAGCCCTAAAGTATCTCCAGGTGTCTACTTTCACACTGGCGACGATCGGGAAGATCACCTGCGTTCATTTCATGAACCCGGAAAAAAAGATAAGGAGCTTTTCTACAACAAAGAAGTTCAAAACCAAGAGGGGCCAGAGAAGCAGTGAGATTTTTTTTTTTTATATCAATCAAAGACTCATGAACCGTCTCGATTGGGAGATTTGGGCTAAATCTTGAAAATCTGTGCGCGCAAATGTAAAACATTTGAGCACCAGCGCGAGCCATTTAAAAGATTGAAAGAAGCACTGTTTCTGAGTGGGCTGCACGAGAGAAAACGTCACTGAATGGCAGCAGTGCGAGCACACCGCACGAGAGGCAGCGTCTGCAATTGTTAACAGCGCGTGTGTAACGAGGATCTCTAAGCGTGACTTCGAGCTTTGAAAGCGCGACCTCAGTAGCACGAACTCTTCATAAACTGTTGTTTACAATAATTTAACAATTGAGGTGTAACCAAACCACGAGAGTCTCACCTGCAGCTGCCATATCGTCACGCAGGCAATATACCAGTGCTTCATGGGAAATCAAAAGCTGAAAGGATAAGAAATAAAAGACAGCCTCCCCACACCCACTGCTTTCTGGGATACGTTTGGGATAAAAGAGGTGAAATGAATGTCTAACATAGAATCTACAGACCCATGATCTATTATGAGCGATTAATAAGAAATATTCCGCATATTATTATTATTATTATTATGTTTCTTATATAGCGCCTGAATCGACCCCCGAAGGGGTATCTCCGCGCTTGCCTTGGGAACCCGTCCTGGCTTTTCCCTGTGAGATAGCCCCTACAGGGCATCCCCAAGGTGAAAGCCAGGCATCCCGATATCTTTAACAAAGATACATTTTGACATTAATTTTTTAATATATTTTTTTTTTTTTGTATATGGACGACATGCAAAGTGTGCAAGCTCCAGCACCTTTCCTACAAGAACCAGGAGATCCACCCCTGGAATGGAACCTGTGGTTGAGATCTTTTAAAGCTTATTTGGGTGCCATTGACGCACAAAAACTCAGACCAGAAAGGCGGAAAAATGTAATGTACTACCATTTGGGAGTATAAGGGCAAAACGTTTTTGACCACTTACCAGAATATGCACCTGCTGAAAATGAAGACTTGGATGAATTTGAGACAGCTGTTGCACGTCTGGACAAATACTTCACAAAAACTAAAAATATGGTTGTACATAGATATAGATTCTTCACAAGGGCTCAACAACCTAATGAAAGTATAGACACCTATGTCACAGCGCTCAAAATGTTGGCATCCAAGTGTGACTTTGATAATTTTACCGGAGAGTTAAAACGCGACCAATTAGTAGCTAGGTGTCATTCAAAAAATATACAACAAAGACTCTTGGCCTGCAAGAATCCAACTTTAGATAAAGCCATAGATTTGGCTAAAAGCATCGAAGGCTCCTCCATTGATGCAAAAGTATTGGAAGATTCATTAGCCAAGACGTCAATTTCTGGAGCAGTTGTCAATAAGCCGAATCCGACCAAGAATCCGCAACTAAACCAAAAAAAAACTTTTGTCAAACCAACTTCAAATAGTCAACCATTCCAAAGAACATTCTGCTTTAGATGCGGTTCTCCCTCTCATGTTTCTTCTTTTAAATTTTGTCCGGCTATTGGTCAGCAATGTAAAAAATGTGGAAAATTCGGACATTTTATGAAAATGTGCAGAACTGGTAAACCTTTTAATGTCCGGTGTGTTCTGAATGACTTTGGTAATAACTTTGATGAAGAAAATCCTGAAAGCAATCAAGAGTTGCTTTTAGGTGTGAGGTCTGTCAACTCCAACGATGAAGGACTTATTATTGATCCAAACCTTGATGTATCAATTGAGGGTCATGTTGTACAATTATTGGTTGACACAGGTGCATGCATAACCATCATTTCGAAGGATATTTTTGATATGTATTGGCATAACAAAGTTTTACTTCCTCCAGATATATCTACTGTAGCGTTTGAAGGAAGTAAAGTAGATCTCATCGGGTTTTTTTGGTCAGACATACAAATTTTGAGTGAATCAATACATGGAAAAGTCTATGTTGCAAGAAAAGGGATAAATATTTTAGGTCTCATTCACCAAGCTGAATTTGGCATCACAATTAGACCTGGTTTAGAACAACCCATTACGTTTGAAAGTAAGAGAGAAAGCTCAATAACCGCTCAGGACAAATTCTGGGAGAAAAAGTTTTCAAATGTTTTTAATGACAAACTGGGTAAAATTTCGGATTTCACTTATTGTATTAAAGTCAAAAATGACGCTGTTCCAGTGAAACAAACTGTGCAACATACCATTGAGTGTGAGGAGTGATCTCTCTGCCATGCTTAATGATATGTGCTCGCAGGGTATTATCGAGAAAACTGATGGAACTTTATGGTTGTCCCCGATTGTTCTAGCGAAGAAAAAGAATGGGGAATTATGCATGTGTGTGGATATGAGGAGCGTGAATGAGGCCATCTGGGTAGATAATTACCCACTGCCCAGGATAGAAGATTTGATAACTAAGGTAGGACCAGCTAAGTGGTTTAGCTAACTGGATTTAAGAGCAGCTTACCACCAAGTAGAACTAGAAAAAAGTTCAAGACACCTGACTGCGGGGGAGGAGCCAAGATGGCGACCGGGACGGACGTGTAAGCTACAGGCTCCGCGAGCCGTCCGATCCTGCACCGAAATCCTGCCACGCATCCTGATTATCCCGTGTCTAACCACAGACACGCGAATGCTTATGCCATCGGTGCTCTTTTGAGACCTTTGCCGATCGCCTACGCGGTGAACTCGCGCTGTTTACCGGCCCCTGCAGCCGACCCGGGACCTGGAGCCGATCGCCGCCCTGGAAATGGCCGGGCGCCGTCAGCCGATCTCGCTCACAGGACACTAGTTTGGACAAGAGCGCTCCTGATCGCGGAGAGGAGCCACATCGCCCCTTCCGAACTGGTAAGGCTCCTGGCCGGATCGCCCTGCTGCCACGATACATGTGATTCCGACCCGCATTGTCTTCCCCCCGGGGAGCCTGGGGACTGCACGGAGTCCATCTTGGGGTGCCCGCCCTGCCGCAACTCGTCCACCTCGCTGGTTGGTTTAACAGCGTTTGTTCTGCCTCGGCCCGATCCTGTGTGCTGCTTGCTAGTCGGTGGCTCCCACTCTTCTAACTCCCGCCTGGGTAGTCGCCCCCCTGCCTTTACCGTTGACTTGCTGTGGAGGTGACCATGCCGTCCCCTCCCGTGTAGAGGGAAGATGGCGGATTCCTCGTCCCCAACGGGAAGGATCCTGCCTAAGCCTGACCAGGTGGTCACCGGGGGGGAGCGCCCATTCTGTGCGAGTCGGCCAGCGATGGGACGGGAACCGACCTACGGCGATATCCTTACTGCCTTGCTTGATTTGCGGGCGCAATGGCAGCGACAAACCTACATCTTGGAACGGCGGATAGTGGGAGCTACGGACGGTCCGCTACAACTTCGTTTGCCTGGCCCCTTGCTGTCGCTGACTGACCCTGTTCAGGAGACGGTGTTGCACTGCGGGGTTGTGAAGAAGCGATCAGACCTTGGAAACACAGCTGACTGTATCACTTCTGGAGAGGCTACTGTTGCGAAGCCGCCCTTCGACTCACTGCCTGATACTGTTGCCACCGGCTTAACACTGTTGCACCCCTCAGAGACTCTCCGGGCGATGGATTCCCTCCCTGCCATCACTGTGACTTTTTCTCCGCGCCTGCAACGTGTGGGTCGCCTAACGAAGGGGAGGGCGCCCCACCATTTGCGCGCTGCTGGTGAGGTCGACTGGGGGCGCTCACATCTTCCTCCTTTTCGCCTCCCTTGCTGGAGGAGGCCATTTTGTTCCTTTGTCTGGCCGATGCAGAGTGTATGGCGGTGGACATGTTTGGAGGTGTTTCGGCGCTCTGGCCAGGGTTGAGGATGCTCACACGCTACCTTGCCGACTGATTGGTGATGACCTGGCCTGGATTGTTATTTGTTGAGAATTGCGCACTGGGGGGGGGGGATGCTTTCCTTCTTTTACGACCGCTGTTCTAGTATCCTCTTGTTAGTCTACGTGGCCTTCGCATCCATGCCGGGGCCAAAGTCCGGATTGGACACTAGGGGAGTCAATGGGGATGGGAAGGACGTCAGGTCGTGTGCTACGTTCACCTGGTCCCAGACCTCCAGAGGCGTCCTCGTAATGAAGGAGGCATAGAGATTTGGGGGTCGATGGCGCCGTCTTAAGAAGGGCACTTCCTGCAGGGTGCGACCTGCTACTGCCTGATCCTGGAAGAGCCAGTGCTTCTCTGACTCCCATTTGCTCCACTCCACGAGCCTCCGCAACTGCGCCGCTTGGAAATATAAAAGCAGATCCGGGAGGCCCAACCCTCCTTGTTCGGGAGGCAGCATCGCCAGGCGCAGCTTCATATGCGGACGCCGCCCATTCCAAATGAAGTTGGCTAGTTCCGCCTGTGTTTGGCGAATCCACCCCTCCGGTGGCCGCATGGGGATAGCCCTGAACAGATAGAGTATTTGCGACAAGATTGTCATTTTAATAGCCGCCACTTTGCCTAGCCAGGACAGCGGCAGGTGCCTCCATCTACCTAGCTCTGATCTAATCGTGGTTCTCAGTTTCGCGTAGTTCCTGCGAACCGTACCCTGCAAGGTCGGCGCCAATTGTATGCCCAGGTACTGTACCGCCTCCGACGCCCACGGGAAGGGGAAGAGGCCCTCTAGGAATATTCTCGTGGACTCCTCTAGAGTAAACCCAGCCACCCCTGCAAAATTGTTGAGTATCGCTACACAGGCAGGGAGGGACGCACGTGGGGCGGAGAGGGAGAGCAGGACATCATCCGCATATAAACTTATGGTGTGTGTGAAGGCACCCATTTTGATGCCGCGGATCTCCGGAGTAAGGCGTATCACCTGTGCCAGGGGTTCCATATATAAGGCGAATAGTAATGGGGAGAGGGGGCAGCCCTGCCTCGTACCCCGTTCTATAGAGAAACGGGGCGATGAGAACCCATTGACCCGTACTGTCGCCGAGGGGCTAGAGTAGCAGTTGAGCACCCAATCCCGAAAACAGTCGCCTAATCCAGCCCGCATCAACACTCGTTCTAAGTACGGCCAGTGGACACGGTCGAAGGCCTTTTCTGCATCGATAGACAACAGCATGTATTCCCCCTCTGTGCGCGTAGCTTTTTCTATAAGGTGCAGTGCCCGTTTGGTGTTGTCGATGGTTTGGCGCTCCGAGATGAACCCCGTCTGGTCCGGGTCGATCAGCCTCGGCATCAACAGGCCAAGCCTCTTAGCGAGGATGCTGGTATATAGTTTCAAATCGATATTGAGAAGCGAGATGGGCCTATACGCTGCACAGCTCGTCTTATCTTTGCCCGGTTTCGGGATCACAGAAATGGTGGCATCTAGCAAGTCTTCCGTGATAGCCCCTGGATCGGAGAAATGATTGAAAAGCGTGGTAAGGAGCGGCACCAGTTGGATGCAGAATTTCTTATAAAAGAGGGCCGTGAAGCCATCCGGCCCCGGAGCCTTCCCCAGCCAGAGCCGAGAGATGGCCGAGATCACCTCCTCGGGCCTTATGTCACTGTCTAGGGTCGCTGCTTGCTCTGCGGTAAGCGCGGGCAGGTGGGCAGAGTCCAAAAAAGAGTCGCTCGCCTCTAGGTCTAGCGTTTCCCCCGAATACAATGAGGTGTATAACTCGCCGAATGCGGCTGCGATGTCGCTATCTTCCGTGGCCATTCTACCCCCGGCCAGTGTGATTTCTTACACTGCCTGGCGCTGACGTGTCTCTCTAAGTGCCCGCCCTAGAAGGCGCCCGCACCTGTCCCCCCCCAGTGTAGTACATGTGGCGTACCCTCAGCGCCGCAAATTCCGCCCTGTCCTGATCTAGCGCGCTTAACTGTTTTCTCGCCAGAGTCAACTGCCTCCAGATCCTCGGCGCACATGTCCTCTGATGCATACCCTCCAGTTCCCTGACTTTCTGTGTTAGTTCTTCCCTCTTCTCGGCTCGCGCTCTATTCTCCGCTGCAGATAAGGCTATGAATTCTCCCCTGAGGACTGCTTTCAGGGCCGCCCAGTGTGTGGTCGGGGAGGTGTCTGCTGTGGTGTTGTGGAGTAGGTAAGCTCGGATCGCAATTTTCCCCTGCACTTCTTTGCGGTGCAGCAGTGTGTCCCGTAGGCGCCAGCACCGGGGCGGTCGCTGCATCAGTGGGAAGAGGAAGGTGGCCAGCAGAGGGGCATGGTCAGAGAGGGATGCAACGCCTATCTCAACCGCGGAGGTGAGGGTATGTAGAGAAGTAGAGGCCAAGAAATAATCTAATCTGGCGTAAGTGCGGTGTGCATTCGAAAAATAGGAGTAGGCCCTGGAGCCCGGATGGAAACTCCGCCAAAGATCTACCATACCTAGTTCCTTCAGACGTGTCAACCCTCCCACCAACAAGGACCCCGCCTGTGTGGAGCGCTGTGCCGATCTATCCAGGGCAGTATCAAACACTAGGTTGAGGTCCCCCCCAGCAATATGTGTCTATCAGCCGAGGCCGCCGGCAGGCTGAGCGCCTCATGGAAGAAGCTCTCCTGTCCCTCATTGGGGGCTTAGGCCGAACAGACCGTAAAGTCAGATCCCCCCAGCGTGAAATGGCAAGATAAGAGTCTCCCCTTTATCTCCGCTCCCTGTCGCAGGACCCGCCCCCGGAACTTTCTCGCCACCAGTATAGCAACCCCAGCTTTCTTGTGTGGTGTGGATGAAAAAAACTGGTGTGGGAAGAGGTGTGATTTCATGCGTGTACAATCTTTCTGCAGTAGGTGCGTCTCTTGCAGGAGACAGATGTCGGCCCGTGAGTGCTCGAGGCATGACAATACCGCCTTGCATTTCGTAGGGTTGTTAAGGCCTCTCACGTTCAGTGAGAGGATACGCACCTCAGTAGCAGCCATAAGCCATCATCCGCACTCCCCGTTCCTGCCCACCCAGTCCGTCATGCCCGAGCACCAACCTCGACCCCCAATGCATGCCAGTCTTCTCAGCCGGTCCCCGGGACCAGGCCGAGGTGCGCCTCGCGAAGGCCGGCCTCGCACCACTTGAGCTGCCCATCCACTCAACATTGTGGAACCCCCTGGACCTGGAACCCCCCCTCGCCCGTCCTCCCCTCCAACTACCCGTAACCTACACCCATATCTCCCCACCCCCCAACATCCCCAAAGGAAGCACCACAACCTCTCCACCTCCCTCCACCCCCCCCCCAACAACCCCCAACAAGAAACCACAAAGTATAGCACCATAAAGGTGGGTCACTGTCCCTCATCTTTCACAGATGAGTGGAAAAAGTAGGGGAATGTGTCCAGCCCCTCCAGATCCGCTCCCGCCGCCGGCCGCCTAGGCGATGTATGACCAGCCCGAGGGAACCCTGGGCCCCCAATGTCATGTCCATCAGCCCTCGACTGTCGCCGCCAGCTCCAGCGCCGCCGTCTCAACCGCTGCCCGTTGACCTTCGCGAATCTCTTCCTGTGGCGGACGACGGGGTCTGCGCCGTCGTCGCTGCTGCCTCCACTGGCTAGCGGAATTAGCTTCAGAGGTACTCCCAGGGTGCGTGCTCTCCTCCGGTTCAGGCACCTCGATGCCCAGCAGTCGACAGGCATCAGTGAGGGATCGTAGCTGGTGTAGTTTGTTGTCCAATTTGAACACTATGCGGAACAGGTGTCCCCAACTGTACGCAACACCAAGGCGTCGAACTTCAGTAGTGACCGGCCTAAACGATCTGCGCTTCTCCAGGGTGATAGCTACCAGATCCTGAAAAAGCGTCGGGGAGTGGTCGCCATAAGTGATGGGGCCCATTTGTCGCGCCTTGTTAAGAATTTCTTCTTTGGTGCGAAAGTCCTGAACGCACACCAGGATGTCGGCTGGCAAGGCTCCCGCCGCCCTCGGCGGTCCGGTCCGGTGCGCCCTGTCTAGGGTGATGGCAGAGTCAGCCGGCCGCTCCAGGATATGGTTGAAGAGGCCCTGCATGAACTTGAAGAGGTCCGCCGTGTCTGGGGCGAGCTTCACTCCTCGGATTCTAATATTATGCCGTCGAGAGCGATTTTCCAAGTCCTCAACATGCGACTGTAAGTCGACCTGCTGGTCGTGAATGCGGATAATTTCCTGCTGCAGTGCCTCCATCTCGACATCCCGGCCGTCGCATTTTGTCTCCAGGTCCGCTACCCGCTCGCCAATGGCGTCTGTGTCTCGGCGCAGCTCCCTTATCTCGCCTTTCAGTTCCGATTTGAGGACCTGAAGATCCTCCCTCAGTCCGACGAACAGAGACTCCAAGAAGGCCCTCGTGACAGGCTCGTCGGTGCTCTGGGGGTGTGCGCTCGGTGAGCCCATCGTTGACTTCGCGGGTGCCGAGTGAGAGCTGGCGCCATGCAGATCTGTCTTCTTCCCCATGGTGGTGGGAGTGAGTAAGTCCTTAATGGTCCTATCCTTGCGCACCCTGCCAGCCATTCCCCTCTCTCCGGTCAGCAGCACGAGGGGGGGCGGGTCGGGATGGGCCGACCGTGCGTCCGAGAACCAGTAGGCAGGCGTCGAGATGTTAGGGTGAGGGACCCAGCCCCGGTGGTCCGCCGTCAACCTCCTCTGCACCCCAAGTTCACCCCAACAGGGCTCGAGTGCTGGCTACCCCCCTCTCCCCAGCACCGGCGGACAGAGGCCAGGCCGAGGCAGCGCGGCCCTCTCGGGAAGGTCAGGTGCAGGGTCAAGCAAAGACACAGAATGGCAGCTCCCAAGCCGTAGAACCACTAGGGGTGTGGCTCCGCACTCCGTAGATGTTTGTAAAGTTCCAAATGTATGATCTGTTTCAACAGTGTAGTTGGTGCCTCATGCGATACTCCCACTGAGCATGGGAGGTTTTAGATTACTGATTAGACACGCGTTACTTGAACCCAAGCTCCACAATCACATGGCACTCAAAATTATCTCTTCATACAACGTAAAATGAATTTTCTTCACATATTGTTCATGATTACTTCTTCTTTAATTTCCATTATCCTGTTAATTATTTCATCATTAACTTTTCAGTAATTCACATGTTAGTTTCACATTTCTTAAATGCCCAATGCATTTCAAGCAAAAATGCTCTTCCTCAGGGGTCTTTGTTCTGAAAAAATATAGCAATATGTCGGTACATTTTCATGTCAGTATGCAAACAGGTATTAACTAATCATATTCTCAACAAAAAATTAACCATAGAACATTTCACGTTCCTATTTAGTTGTAGTACATGTTATACCTTATAACCCTTTTGTGAAGAAATAAAACGTATTGCTTGATCTCATTTCATATTGCATGCATTTTAAACATGTGTGTGCTCACTTGAATGTATTCTGTCACTGACCTTACTCGAGGTTTCTCTATTGTTGTTCAGAACTGTAAACAATAAACAAGGCACTAGTTTACTCAAAATGTCATAATTATGTTATTCTAATAAGGTGTAACATGTACTACAACTAAATAGGAACGTGAAATGTTCTATGGTTAATTTTTTGTTGAGAATATGATTAGTTAATACCTGTTTGCATACTGACATGAAAATGTACCGACATATTGCTATACTTTTTCAGAACAAAGACCCCTGAGGAAGAGCATTTTTGCTTGAAATGCATTGGGCATTTAAGAAATGTGAAACTAACATGTGAATTACTGAAAAGTTAATGATGAAATAATTAACAGGATAATGGAAATTAAAGAAGAAGTAATCATGAACAATATGTGAAGAAAATTCATTTTACGTTGTATGAAGAGATAATTTTGAGTGCCATGTGATTGTGGAGCTTGGGTTCAAGTAACGCGTGTCTAATCAGCTCCCAAGCCGTGCCACGGAGTCCACCAACAGTCAATAGTAGGGGCGGTGCACGCGGGCCTTCCGATGCAGCAGCACCACTTTGGAGTTCTCACACTGTCCCCCCCCCCCCCTCCCCACGCTGTCCGCAGCGTGGGCAGGGCACTCTCCCGTGCTCTACCGATGCTTGGGCCCACCGCGGATGTAGTGTCTCTTCTCACCGTCCCGTAGGCGCGGGTATCCTGAGTAGCCTGAGGCCGAGGGCCGATCCAGCGCGGACAGTGCCTGACCCCAAAATGGCGGCTCCGGAGAGGGACTCCGATGTATCAGTCACCCAGGGAGCTGTTGATGCTCTACTCCACTCCCCCGGGCTGCTCTAATGTCCCATCCCGAGCAGCGGGCCACCCGGGGGTCCGTCTCAGCCGCCCCGCTCTCCTCACCTTGGGCGCCGCTCTGGAAGACCGGGCGCAGCTCGGCACCCCGTCGCCGCGTTCCCAGCAGCTCCTCGCTCGGCTCCGGGGTCAGCTCGTAGCAGTCTAGATGTCGGCAGGTCCGCAGAAGCCTCCGCGCAGTAGTCGCGGGAGGCCTCGCGCTCCACCGCGCGGGCCGGACCTGTTGCTGCCACTGGGGAGACACTTGCACCGGGTGCGTAGCCCCGCCCCTCGCGGCCTCGTCCTCGCGGCACCAGGGAACACAGGCCTCAGTGCGCCACGCCGTCCCCACCTGAACCTGGCTCGCTCCCGGTAGCGTTGAGCCGCGATACCGTCCCACAGGGATCACACTGGGCAGGTATCAGTTGCAGGGGCCCGGCGACGCCGTCCGGTGCCAGAAGGAATGCGGTAGAAGCTATAGTGTGGCAGTCAGCGGCGGGAGTTCGGCAAGGCACGTCCGCTCACACCGCCATCTTGGCCACGCCCCGTCATCAAATTTTTTAAAGATGTATTTGCTAGGGAGGGCATTCCCAACGAAATACTTACTGACAATGGTGTATAGTTCGTCTCTAGTGAGATGCAACTATTCCTAGAAAATTGTAACATCAAACATGTCAAAACCCCACTGTACAGTCCGCAGAGTAAGGTAAAGTTGAGAGATTCAATAGAGTTTTAGTTGAATGCATTCAATCTACTTTGAAATGTAACATGAATGTGGAAATGGCTTTGAAAGAATTAGTTTGGAGTTATGGAACAACACCCCACAGTGTTACAACTAAAACTCCGTTCGAGTTGATGCGAGGAAGAAAAGCAACTACCGAGTTACGTCCTTATTGGATGTCTTCTGGTTTTAATAAAAATGTAGATATTGGTAATGCATGGGACGTGGCTAAGTACAATTCTGATGTTTCTAGTGCTAAAAGAATTGGTAAGGATGCTGTAAAAACAAAATTGGAATTGGGAACTTAGGTGCGTGTCAAAAATCCCTGTCTTGTTGGGAAGGGGTATTCTAAATTCAAAGCACCTTTACAAATTAGGATTTAAGAAGAGACGCAGCAAAATTTTCTGATGGGATTTGGTGGAATGTTTCTCGCTTAGCAATTGACCCGGGGGCTAACTTTACCAGTTCCAAGCCCAGACCTGCTAACTGCCATTCCAATTTAGATAATGGAAAAGTGGAGGAGGAAATTGTCAGGAGGAGTTTGCGCACAAAGTCTGTTCCCAGAAAATTAGAAGACTTTGTTTGTGATTAGTTTTTTTTTTTTTCATTTGCAAAAGGAAGAAAGGCTAGCTTGCTGTTAGTTTGCTGTATTAAATGTTTATGTGCATATTGTTTTGAAATGTAATGAAATGTTAGTACACCTTATTACCTTTTTGCTACGATGTTGCTTGTTTGCCTTTTGTTTGAAAAAAGGGGAGATGTGTGGTGACGCATCCCTGAGAGTGCTGCTATGTCATGGAATCTGGCTCGCCGGATTACGTGACAGTCTGTTGCTCTCTGGCCCCCAATTAGTCGAGACACGTCACCGTGTCTCAGCCTTCAATAAATACTTTTCTAGCCCTAAAGTATCTACTTTCACAGAGCAGCTTCACCGCAGACCAGATGCTCAGGAGTTCTGGATGCGATACTCTCAGTGCACAATCCAAAGCCACTAGTATGATTAGACCCAGTTGGTCTTGACCTTCTTGAGAACTCGATGCAGGAGAGGTATCAGCAAAAAGGCGTACAGGGGTTCAGAGTTCCATTCCAAGCAGAACACATCCAAGTGAGAGCCGCTTTATAAACTTTAGCGTGCAAAAGTTGCACGTTCTTGGTAGTGGAGACAGATTGAGCCGGATTTCTCCCATTCTTGGAAGAGACGTTTCACGCCTTCTGGATTTAGATGCCATTTGTGGCATTGACAGCTGAGTTAGTCTACCGTGGTGTTTAGAGATCCAGTCAGGTGTTGTAAGACCAGGAAAATCTCCTGACATGCCAGCCATGTCCAAAAGGCACAGATGCTCCCGGCACAGGGTCTACGACCCCATCCGCCTTTTGCTGCAGTACCACATAGCAGTGGTGTCGTCTGTGAACACCTGAGCCAGCCTTACTTGATGGATGGATGGAAGTCTTTCAATGTCAAGCAGATGCCTTTCAACTCCAGCAAGCTGATATGGAGCTGAAATTCCACCGTAGACAAGCACCCTTTGATCTGCAACTCTCCCTGCCCCAACCTATGAGTGATGCATTTGTCACAACTGTGAGCTCTGGTTGAGGAAGTGAGAGGGGTTTGATGATTACCCAATCGCAGTTCTTAAGCTCCACTGCACATATTTGCAGTTCTCTCCGATATCTAGGCCAGGTTTGAAAGATTCCCCGGGTGCTGCGCCAACTGGGACCTTATGTCCCATTGCAAAGCTTAGATATTCCATTGGGTGTGTTGTACTAGAAGGATGCAAGAGGCTATGATGCCCAGCAGCCTCAGGGTCAGTCTCACCGAAATCAGAGACTGAATCATGACCAGACTATCTCAAACTCACTGCTCCCAAGAATAGATGCTGACCTACACTGTGTTCAGAATGTTTCAGATGGAATAGAGCATTGACGAGGGAGTCAGGTGTGATATCAGCATGTTGATAGTGAACACCAACAAATGCAGAAGGTTCGCCGTAATCTGGCGATCGGCGATGACTGCTAAAGTGACCCCCATCTTCAGCAGCTAGTCATCGAGGAACGGGGAGGCTGGAAACCCAAACCTCTGCAGATGGGCTGCAGTCACTAGCATCACTTTCGCGAACACCTAAAAAGCACTGGTGAGGCCAAACAGGGGTAACTCAAACTCTAAATGCTCATGGCTTACCGTAGACCGCTGGTAACACCTTTGGGCGGGAAGTACGGGAATGCAAAATACACATCTTACCGACCAAGCACTACCATCTAGTCTCCAGGATCCAGGGCAGACAGAACCTGACAACATGAGCATTTTAAATTAATTTTTTTCAAGAATTGAGAGGGCGCGTATATAATATAGGCCAGAGACCTCCGTCCTTTGTCGGTACCAGAAAGTAGCGACCGTTACGCCAGACTTCTGGGATTTAGCTTTGACACAGCACTTGTGAAAGCGCTCAAGCGCCGCATAGGCTTTGTCAACAAATAGGTAGTAGCCATCAAACGGCATGTCAAACGACCTAACAATGATGCCTGAACATCGCCAGAGAGCCCTGTGGACAGTAACCAGGTGTAGCGACACCGCACAAATGTGGACCGTAACCAGGTGTGGCGACACAGCGCAACTGTGGAAGCCATGGCTTTAGCTACGGGGTCAGTGGTGTCCTGTCCGTACCAGATGATAAACTTCGCCGCATCCCTGTCATCACCAATAGGATAGTGCAGTCCTCAGGCAGCATAGAAAGTAGCAGCGCAACCAAATCCCACACTGTGTGGGAACATTATAAGGAGAATGTGCCATTTCAAGACTACAGGGTAAGGCTGGTGGGAGAAAAGATGTGCGTCCCAAAGCCTCTTGGATCCCCTATTCAGGTGTGTGGTAGGGAACGCGCTCGAGTTAACCTTTGATGTTGAGACCCTCATACTCAGGGGAGGGTTGTTGGGAGAGGAAGGCTAGGTCCCCAAGGGCAATATGGTGTTGAGTGGTAATCAGTCGGTGCACAGGAGCCTCTGTGCATGGCCTCACCCAGACCCCCAGAAGCATAACATTGAGGGCTTCAATAAAAGGGCGGGTTCAGAAGAGACTGCCCAAGAGTGAAACACCACTGTCAAGGTATTGGTCTTATCTCGATGGCTGGCAGCTGGAGATCGAAGACCTCTACCTCCCTGCATATCATGGTGGCACAAGATATGCCTTCCTTCGAAACCTGGCCCAGAGAGTAAATCATGCCAGAGTTTGGGGAAGTATCTAGGCCAGTGGCGTCACCCAATTCCTCATACCAGTTGTCACCGGAATCCTGATTCCACATACATCTCCTCCTCATCACCTCCTTCATGAGAGTAGGGCCTGTCCAAAGATGGAATAGTCTAGGGGATTTTGAGGCCTGGGAGGTGCCAGCATCGACGCTGGGTCGGCGTCAGGGATGGCACCGGAAGGGATGGTTCATGGGTGAGTAGAGGCACACATGGCACAGTCGGTCCACCCTTCATGGGTGTATCTAAAAGACCAGATATGTGTTGTCAAACCTGAACATTAACCCAGTAGGGGCAGCTCTCGGCTCAATGGGGCCGAAGGCGCTCTCGTGGGAGTTGGGGGCATTAAAATGGCGTGCATCGCATCATAAATTTCTTGGAGTTGGGCGAGCATTACTCCACGCCAGGTAACTTGGGGGTAGCGCCGAGTGAACCCTGATGCCGGCTTCTCATGTGGAGTGCGGGACATGGCAGCACAATGTCAAGAAAAAGCAAATGGTTGCATCAACTTCTTCATGTTTTTGTACACTTGCCCAACTTGGACAATGAGGTCTTGGTGATAAACGCTGGTTGTGTGGGGGTTTGGAAGAGACAAACCATTGAGGGATCAGCCCTGAGATCTTCAGCAGGATGGGGAACAGGACCAGGAGTGGCATAGAGCTTTCTTTTGCCGCGCCACAAAGATATTCATGGACTGCACTCAAATCACCATTGGGTACATCGACATGCACTCAGCCTAGGTGCTGGAGTCTATTTCTGACCCAGGTACCAGAGAAAAACCAAGTGAGGATGAACCTTAAGGGTTTTGCAGGAGATATGATGCCTTAGCATACTGCGAGCATAGTTTGGAAAAGCAGTCAAAAAGTAAAAAAAAAGTTGGTCAAAATAGGATAGGGGTAGCTCTCTGGGAACGTGCTGCTGGCATGGAACAAAAGAACTGATGTCCCTGTGCCGGGGTGGCGGCCATATAAGAACCACGATGTCCCTTCTGAAGCATATAACAGCAACGCGGAGCAGAACAACATCACTTACCAGAAAGCAGAGTCACTGCTCAAGCTTTTCTAGATCCAGTTTGACAGCTGGAAAATATTCTTAGGTTAGGAATATGTGGTAGGAAGTCTCTATCAAAATTAACAAATTGCTTCACTAAGCCAATCACACATCTTCTACTGAACATAGCTTTAAAATGAAAGTATATAGACCGCAACACTTAAGTACACAGCATACATGCAAACTAATTTGTACGTCCAATCCCACCCAAACCGCACAAACCCCAGGCACACACACTTGAAGCAGCATACCTTTCCATGGCTTTAGCTGTGTAAGGCAAATGCATTTCAATACTGTGTTCATCTTCATCGGTTGACAACGACATGCGTTCAAACATCCCCGTCTTCCATAAATCACCATAAACTGAAAAATATCAGAAGTAACAATTATAGTCAAAGCACGTAGGTTACATTAGGTCATTTTGCGAGGTGATCCAAATGTAAAAAGGGATGACTAACAAAATCACTTGCCAAAAGGACTTGAATTAGCCAGAAGGGAAAAAAAGTTATTTTTTTCTTTGGTCAGATACTTTTCTGAGGTGATTTCAAACTTGTAATCTATAAACTGCCTTACTGCTCTGCTTGTGAGTTATTGGACCAGCAAACCAAGCATGTCTCATTATACAGTATTAAGCATGTGTCCCAAAAATAGCTCCCATCTCTAAGATTCCAGGAATGTGAAATTCCTATTGCCCAATGCCCAGCAGATACTGTTTCTGGTCAGCAACAAGAAGTTATGTTTGTTTTGTTCACTGGAAAGACGGGCACAAACCATTGCAGCACACACTCTTTGGCTAATTATGGCTCAGTGACAAACAAGTTAATTTCCTTCAGTAACACTCTTTCTGGTGGATACTCAATCTAACCACGGATTACTCTCCTTCAGAACCTTAGGTGCCACAATGAACCTGGAAAATGTTTCAGCATAGATCCTGCTCACCTGCTCCACGTCAACCCATTTCCACCTCAAAGTGATGGCTGGAGCAGAAAATAAACATCATTGAAGTGTGCTGACATCAGTTTCTTTCTTGCCACTGTTTGTCCCCCTCGAATGCGAGGTCCAAATACCAATTATATGAGCCAGTTTGCAAATCTCTCTGGAACCTTATTAGATGGGAAATAAGCCAGTCAGGTTGGAAACAGAAAGTTGGAAGAGCTTTGAGGAACCTGTGGCTAGATAGTATATCCTACCTTGTTCTTCTGAAAGATACTTCTAACCGCAGATTCCTCACCTTTAGAATAGATGCCAAAGAAGCACCTCCCCAGGTGGTAGGTCTATGGAATTACCAAAAACAAAAAGTCTAGCAGAATCGACAGTTAAAATGCCCTTCTGGTCAGACTTGGCTGTCAAGGAAGTCGTGTTTTGAGAAATTGTGCAAAGATACCCATGTTGCAGCCTTACAAATATCTAGGACAAGCACTCACAGCCCTGACAGAATCCTTCATGAGGCTTTTTCGTGGCCAGCGTATACCACATATTAATGCAGAGGACTATCCACATGGGCAAAGACCTTTTCAGGACACCCTTACCTTTCTTTGCCAAAGAGAACTGAAAATTGCTGATCGTCCACCAATGAACTTTGGTGCACTTGATGTATTAACTCATCATCCTTTTGTGGTCCAAAGGATGAACTCTCCTCCTTTTTTGAGAGATGAGGAAGAGCAAAGAGCGTTGGCAGTGTGATGGACTGTCCAACATGAACGAGTCAAAATCTTTGGTAGGGAAGCCCACCTTAGTCCTTAGCACCAGTTAGACCTGAAAAAGTTTGTGTAAGGTAGCTGGACTGAAAGAACCTAAACCCAGTTTATTTATTGCAAATGTGTATCAGCACCAGAGGGGTGCAACTAAAAAGAGTAAGAACCAAAATAAGATCCCACGGTGGTATCACAAAGGGTTTAGGAGGAAACGTAAAAAACTATGCCTTTAAGAAATCGGATCAGGACAGGTGATTTCAAGAAGAACAGCTAACCGGTAAGTGCAAAAAGGCTGCACCTGAGATCACATTGTTCAAATAAATATTTCAACCTTATGTGTCTCTTATTTACTCCTGTTGTGGACTGGCATGAGAGTATAACGAAAGAGTGTTCTCACTTCCCACCATTCCTGAGATGGTCCTAAGTCGCATGTTCTAGGTTGTCTAATCATTGGTTACTTAGCTATAGGACGAAGAGCTAATGTGACACTGATGCTAGCTGGTTGGGGGTTTTCTAGGTACTGAGCTGAGTTTCTGGTACACCACAATTCACTGATGTCCTAGGTCTCTGTGCACAGTTCCAATGTTTTTTTTGCCCACAATCTGTCCCCTCTTAGTAGTCAATGGACAGCTTTTACCAGTGGTGGCAAACAGCGCCAATTTCTCCGTTTGGCTATGGGCTACAAGTATAGTCCAGGCGTCTGTGGCGCCCGCATTGTCTCTCTTGGAGGGGGTCGACGCAGATGCATGTTCGTATGTGGATGACATCTATCTCACAGACGACGAATAATGCCCGCATCTGTGCCATGTAGGCCGCATAATTTGCTGTGTTGCGGATTTTGGCAATAAATTCAACTTTGCGAAAAGTCACACTGCAGAGTACACAGTACTGGGCTACGAGCTCAACAATGAAGGTCGAGGTTTAGCTCCTCATTTCCTGGAGAAATGCGCACATTTGCGAGCTCCCACAACACCGAAGAAACTAGAATCTTTACTGGGCTTTTTGAATTTCGGACATACCTACATTCCCTAATATGCCTAGAGTATCAAACCTCTTTACGCTTTGATACATCCTTCCTTTTCTAAATCGTGCTGGCTGCCTGAACATTCAGCCATCTTGCAATCTTTGCAGGCTGATCTTCTAAAATCTAAATTCTTGTTGACCCGTGATAACCACACCAACCTGGTGATAAGAATCGTACCAGGGGCTGTGGGTTTCACGTACCTCACTTTTAATGAGGGTGGCACAGTCCCTATCGCTTACAAGTCACAACTGTACACTTCGGCTGAGTTGCGGTTTTCCACTGTGGAAAAAGTTTTGACAGCAGTGCAAATGACAATTCATAAGGAAAGTGCACTGTCGCTGGGAAAACGTTTTGGTTGTTACTCCGTATCCTGCCTTAGAGGCAGTAACAAAAGCCAGTGTACCAAATTCCAAAGCTTTGCACCGTCAGTGGATACAATGGGCCGCGTCCTTGACATCCCCAGATGTCACGTTCATTTTTGATTCCTCTCTGCAAACGCAGGAGTTCTTGCAGTATGAATTTGTTCATCCTGCTCCTCTGACTATGCGCCCACTTGAGGATTTCCGTTGTATCATTTACACTGACGGAAGCGCGCAAGTGGCTACGGGTTCAAAGCACACATATTCTTCGGCCTGCGCAATTGCGGTCGGTACTATGGTGGATGGTGAATTCAAGTCCCATGTCGTACATACTCATACATTAGGGACTGTACCGCCCAATTGGCAGAGCTTCGTTCTCTGATGTTTGCATTAGAGTACACAGATCCCAGTGGGACTACTCTTATTTTAAGTGACTCTTACTACTGTGTTCAATCATACAATGACAATCTACCCTTTTGGACTCAAACATTTTATTGTGACTCCAAGGGTCGCAGAATAAAACATAAAATGATCTGGGTTCGAGTGGCTAATCTTAAAGAAAGGCAGCAACTTTTCTTTGTAATTCATACTCTGGGTCACCAGCGTGTTGGATTTCACGCTGTTGGCAATTGTCTCGCGGATGAAGCCGCTAAGACAGTAGTTGCAACATATGCAGTAGCAGCAGTTACACGTTCCAAAAGTAAGATTGATGATGACATCTTGGCAGCTATTGACGCAACAGAGAAGGGAGGTAATTACCCTAGAGATTTCCCTTCTAAATACTCTTAACATTTAAGCCCTGATAAAGTTTCTTATGTGAGAATTAACGAGGTTGGTGACAGGTTAATTCCAAACACGGACTGCAGGCAGACTTGGATTACAGCAGCCCACGCTGGGATGGCCTCATCGCATGCCGGCGTGTCTGCTACTGTATCTCTTCTCCAGCAACGGTATTGGTGGCAGGGTTTGTACAAACAGACGCGTGAGTATGTCCTTCAATGTGGCATTTGTCAGCAAATTAAACTTTCTACTGCTGCACGCCCGCCCCAAACTCAGTTGTACATATCTAATAAACCGCTTGAGTGCGTTTATTTAGATCACTGCAGTCCTTTCTCCTCTGATACTGCGTATAAGTACATCTTAGTAGCAGTTGAATCTTGCACGCGCTTTGTGTGGCCGCAACGTAGTGCTGATTCCAGAACTGTCATAAGGGATTTGCGTGTCTTTGTAGGAATTTTTGCGTGTGGTACCTTCCATTCGGATCAGGGTCCAGCGTTTGCCACTAAGGCATGCAAGGATGCCATGAGATCTCTGGGGGTCCAGGTCAAATTTTTGTCTCCATACCGGCCTGAAGGTAATAGTGTTGTGGAGCGAATGAACCGTGATTTAAAGCAATCCTTGACAGCGAAGGTATTAGGTACTGGCCGAGACTCCCAAACCCACCTCAATAGCGTACAGCGTGCACTAAATAATCTCCCTAGAAGGTCACTGGGTGGGCGGACCACATGCGAAATGCTCTTTGCCATCAAAATGTTTGTAGCGGGCCTTGATGGTTTAGACATGGCGGCGGCCGCGTCATTACATCTAGATGAACATTTTAATGTTTTAAAGAACCTACAAAAGACTAGAGACAGTCTTGCAAAGGAACATTTGCCCTCCACATCTGATGCTGCGTTGCTGATTCCGGTAGTCGGCTGGCTACCCCAAGTTGGAGAACTGGTCCGAGAGAAGATCGACAACAAAAGTAATTCGGTCCCTCCTATCGAGCTCCAGTTCCCGTGCTTGGCGTTCAGGGTACAAGAACAGTAATTTTACCTCCTCTTCCTGGGCGGAAGGGGAACAGGTACATCTCCACTGACAATGTGAAACTACACAGGGTGGCTGATTCTTCTTAGTAGGACACCTGCGGTTTTGTGTCCTGCAATGGTGCGACACTCCGTTTTGGTACCGGATCCTGCCATCGGGCCTGATGTTGCCATTTAGATGAATACAGTTGTGAATCCTTTTTTGAATCCACCTGCTGGTGATCCTCTTAATGATACTGAATATACTTACCCCACTGACTTTCCAATGCCTGATTTGGAGACCCGTGTGGCTTATCAATACCGTTTTTCATTTGACCCTGGCTCGTCCACATCGAAGTCCCCTTCAAAAGTTTCAATTTTTGCTACCTACTTTTAAAAACATTTTTTGATTCCCCCATGCACTTACATTTGGCTGGTACTTTTTTCAATTTTTTTTATTCATGTCCATCGGATTTGTGGTGTATTTTTTTTTGTTGGACACTAAGTTTAAGAAAGAACTTCAATTAGACTAATTGATGGAACTTTGGCCCCCCACTTCTATCATGAAGAGGGACCAGACATTTGTGAATATAACTGCTTGGCCCGTTTAAGATGGGATTGTATGGGATGCTGTAAAGTTCCAGATTCATGGGCTCACAGAGGTGATTAATGTTCCCAATGAACTCTGTGTTTCTATGGGGGATGTGGTTAAACAAAATATTTGCTCTGATGATTGGGACGTCCAATCCGAAGAGGCTTTATTTTCTGATTTGAAATATTATGCTGCCTTCGATGCTGAAGATTTGGTTGTATGACGTTACAATGCATACTTTTACAACACAGTTTACAGCGCATTTTTTAAATCTCAACATCCTTTACAACGCATTCCATTACATTGCATGACACGACATTGCATTTTAAGAAACTACCTTTACAACGCATTCCATTACATTGCATGACACGACATTGCATTTTAAGAAACTACCTTTACAACGCATTCCATTACAACACATACTACCTTTACAACGCATACAATTACATTACATTTATGGTAAGTATTGGATAGTATAGGGGGTAAAAATTACTATTCTAACTCCAGGGGGTGCAACAGTAGGGTAAGTGTTGGATAGTATAGGGTACAAATTATTATTCTAACTCCAGGGGGTGCAGTAGTAGGGTAAGTGTTGGATAGTGTAAGGGTGCTATGCGTTGTAATGGTATGCGTTGTAATGTTATACGTTGTAAAGACTGCGTTGTAATGACATGCGTTGTAATGGTATGCGATGTAATGGCATGCGATGTAAAGGATGTTGAGATGTAATGACTGCGTTGTAATGGTAGTGTGATGTAAAAGTAGTCTGCAAACTATGGTGATTTGTACTGTTACCAGCATTTTGGCAATCACTTTCTGCATAAGACAAATACATTTAGAAATGTGGTTAACTACACACAGTGGGAACATTGTCCCGTACCTGTTGAAGGCAGCTCAAAGACTCTTTTAAAAAAGTTTTCGTATTTTACTGATTTTGATCAATCAAACCCGGATACATTTTATTTTAGGATGACTGAGAGAGAAGTCCTCTTCCAAGGTTAGACTTTCCCACACAAAATTGCTGTATTCGAGGTCCTTTATTGACCAGTTGGCTGTTGGGGTCTATGAACTGTGGAAAGATACCATTGATCTTAAATCTGTCTGGGGTTCTAAAAGTTGGCAAGTGCAAGGCACAGAGGCTTTGCATCGTGCAGGTCTCATCCTGAACCATATGTTGTCACTATTTCATAAACCACCTGCTTTGGATTGGCTACTTCTAAAAAAATTAAATGCTCCTTCATTTCCTGATTGGGGTGAATTTCCCCATTGGAATACTTACACCAGTACTTCCCTAAGTGAATTACAAGCCCTGTTGAGAAATTCATCTTTTAATGTTTCCAGCATTAATCCCGAATGCTGGTTGCTATGGCAAAAAAGTGCAGATTCCTGCCAGCACCGTTTTCCTAGCCTGACCCTTGGTTATACAGAGGTTAGAGTAGATCCCTGTTTTCAGAGTCAACATTCAGTCACCACCTATTCTGTAGGCAAATTGTGTCAGAGTTGGCTCAAACACTCGACCTTAGCGTCAGTTAAGTTGCATTTGTTCAAACTGACTGACGCAGTTGATTTGAATGATTTTGTAAACAGTCCTGCAGCATGCAGATCGAAAAAGATTGAAGCTGCTCCTAGGCTCAGAGCTATAGATCAGGCCAATTTAGAAAAAGTGCTTGCAGTTGTAGATAATAGCATTAATACCCTTTCTTCCCATATTTACACATTAGATAATATTGTTTCATCTGTTGTTGATATTGTACGAAAAGGTGTTGCAGTTCTGTACCACGGACAAAATTATTTGCGTTCTATTATGCAGTTTGCTTGGACTCGTCAAACGTTAAAATCTGGGAATGTGCCTTGGGATTAAATGAACACGACTTCATTGTTTTTGCCTTTTAATTTGACTGGGGAACCTTTCATTTGGAGAACTTGCTGTGCCACGTTTCCTTCTGCAGCAAAGCTGCCCGGATTGCCTACCTGCCGCCTCGCTGTTGAAATAGATCGTTCTAGTTCGGGATTATGGCCTACGCAGCGGCTCATGGGGTTCTAGGCAATTGGAACATATGGAATACAGCCAATGACTTTCTGGCACACAGTTATCTCGAAGAAAGCCAGAGTTGCCCTCTGAAGGTGCTAAAGGCCCCGGCTGTTGAAGAACATGTATGTTCATTTCCATTACTTAATTGGATGGCTGAAATCTTCATAGATGATGACAATGACTTCCTATTGGAGGCAGTTGCAACATACAGTGCCTATACGGTGTTGGATTGAAGTGTGATTTTTCCTGCTTCACAGACACGAACTGAACTTGTGAAAATGTATATCACTAATGCCTTAATGTTTTTCTTATTTATTTTTTTGGGAGGTCTTATTCACAACATGGTCACCCGTGGATGATTTCACTGACTTGGTTACTTTTTATTTCTGATTTTTACTACCAATTATCAAGTTTGGCAAAATTCCTGAACTTGATTCTGTCTCATTCGAACTTGAACTCTGCATTCTATGAATATTGCCCCCTTTATTGTGCGTTCTCCGATTAAGGAAGGGTGTAGTAGGGTGTAGTATGGCCTAAGGCCTGCTTTGTGCGCATGTGATGTTAGCATGGCTTATTAGAAGTTTAAATGCCATTTTACCTTGTGCCGCTTTTGCACACAACACTGCATAGCTGTTTTTGTAAGTTAGCCTTCGTGAAGGTCTACACATGAGAAAGGGTTTTGTTTTCGACATTTCTAGACTTACATTGTGCCCCTAGTCTGCACAGTGAGTGCTGAAGCCGTCAAGGTTATCAAAACATGGTAGCTGTTTTTCGACATGATCGAGTAACGCTTTCTAGACACACCATTTTGGCAGCTGTGAGCCAACTAAGATTCTGGCACCCTTATTATTGCACACTTGCCATGATTTCACACACTTGGAAGATTTTCCATTTCCAGGGATGCAGAGAGCTTATGCTGATCCAGATGTGATTTACTCTTGCTGAGCGGAAAGGTAATGGGGTCACCCAAACAAGCCTAAGAGACCTTCTATAGTTTATAATATTTAGTTCCTATATAGGGAGGGTGTTAAAACTAGGCGCTATAAGACCTGTTTTCACCATCATTGTAATATGATTTCTCCTTTGTATTTTATGGAATTGTACCAATGCTGACCATATTATTTCTAATCATATGTCTGCTTATGTTGGCCAATATACTGCACCTGGGATCACGTCGTTAAAATAAATATTTCAACCTTACTGTGTCTCTTATTTACTCCTGTTGTGGACTGGAATGAGAGTATAATGAAAGAGTGTGCTGCCTTCCTGGGGATGGCCCTAAGTCACATGTTCTAGGTAATCGAATCATTGGTTGCTTTGCTATAGGACGAAGAGCTAATGTGACACTGATCCTAGCTGGTTGGGGTTTTTCTAGGTACTAAGGCGAGTTCTGGTACACCACAATTCAATGATGTCTTAGGTCTCTGTGCACAGTTCTGTGTTTGAGCAGGATCCTTGCAACAGGGCTGAGTCATGATCCTGGGGGACTCCGCCGTTGATTTCCGTGGATTTGGAGAGGAAGGGAGGGAGTCGGATCCTCTGGGTTCTGCCGGAGAGGAAGGATTGGATCCAGTGAAGGGCGGCTCCTTGTAGTCCCACGTCGTGCAGTCTGGCTGCGAGAGTAAGATGTGAAACGATGTCGAAGGCAGCGGAGAGGTCTAGAAGTAGAAGGGCCGCAGTGTGTCCCTGGTCAAGTAGCATGCAGATGTCGTCGGTGGCGGAGGAGGGATTTCTCGGTGCTGTGGTTGCTGCGAAATCCAGACGTAGAGGAGTCCAGGATGGAGCTCTCTTCTATGAAGGCGGTCAGCTGTGCGTTTACAAGTCTCACAGTGACTTTGGCTACAAACGGGAAGAGATAGATGGGTCGGTAGTTTTTCAGGTCTGTTGGGTCAGCAGATGGTTTCTTGAGGAGGGGTTTTACCTCCGCCCATTTCCAGTCGTCTGGGCAGATGCCTCCTCTGAGGGAGGCAATGATGGTACGTCCTAGTTCGGGTGCATTGGCGGCCCTGTGGAAGATGTGTGGTGGGCAGGGATCTATTGGGGCTCCTGAGTGTGTTTCCTTCATAGTTGCTGTGATGAGTTCGACCGAAGCGGGATCCCAGGGCGTGATGGTCGGCTTGTCGACGGCGGAGGGTAGGGGGGTAGTGTTCGTCGTTGGTTCACTGAATTTGTCATAGAGGGCCTTGATCTTTTGATGGAAATAGGAGCTGAGCTTGTTGCAGAGTTCCTGGGAAGGTGTGACGTCCGTGGCTTCGCAGGTGGGTTTTGCGAACTGCTATACGACATTGAACAGTTCCTTGGTGTTGGTCGCGTTAGTATGGACTTTGTCTCTTATGAAGGTCTGTTTGGTGTCTCTTATGTGCTGGTGGTATTCCTTCAGGGCGCTCTTGTGGTTGCTCCGTGCTTCCGTGGTTTTCAGGTTTCGCCAGGTTTTCTCTAGGCGTCTGCAAGAGCATCTGGCTTCTAGAAGTTCTGTGGTGTAGAAGGCAGATTTCAGTAGGTGTTGTTTGGCAGGGTGGCGGAAGGGTGCGAGCTTGTCGGCACAGCGGGAGATCCAGCGGTGAAGCTCTCTGGCTGCGGCGTTGGTTTCGGTCGCAGCGATGGGGGAGTAATGACTGAGGGTGGTGTTTAGGTGCTCCTCTGTAACTTTGTTCCAGTTCCGTTGTGGCGGGCGTCGGGCGGGTTTGGGTACGCTGGTGGTGTTGAAAGTGAAGTGGACGCAGTGGTGGTCAGTCCAGAGGGGCTGGGTAGTGTGGCAGAAACAGATGTTTGTTTTCTGCAAAGATGGGGTCGAGGGTGTGTCCCGCTGTGTGGGTGGGCGTGTGGATGAGCGGCTTTAAACCTAGGTTGGTGAGGTTGTCAAGGAGAGTGGTGGAGTCGGGGTTGTTGCTGGCACAGCGAAGAAAAGGAAACAAGTTAAACAGCGGTCAAGCACAAGAAATTAAATTAAGGGCAGAGAGCGGACAAACAAGTTACACAGCGGTCAGGCACAAGAAATGAAATTAAGGGCACAGAGCGGAAGAACAAAATTTTACAGTAGTCAGGTGAAAGCGGTAAAATCACGAGGAACAGAGCGGCAAAATGAAAACCAGAATCCGGGTAGATTCAAACCCTGCGACGGTGGGGCTGTCAGGTGACGCACAGCACAGCGGAGCTGCGAGAGAGAGTTCGATCCTGAGACCGAAGTCGGACCATTCGTGATCAGTGAGGTGAGTTGGCTGAGTTAATCACTCTTGGCATTTAAAGAGGAGAATTACCCTGACAATTCAGCCGGTTCTAGAGTACAGGATGTTCTGGTACAAAGCCCAGGACCTAACACTGCTCTCCTTGCTGCAATACCATATGGAAAGGGTGTGGTCCATGAGAACCCAAGCCAGCCTCCCCTTGATGGACAACAACAAGACTTTCAATGCCAAGTAAACATCCCGCAAGACTGACAGGTTAATGTGGGGACAGGTCTTCACCGGCGTCCACAGGTCTCTGATTTCTACCTCTCCCAGATGATCACCCGAACTCAGTAGTGAGGAGTCACCACTGTATGATCTGAGTGGGCTAGAGAGATAGATGTGCTTCTCTTAAACCCAGGGATGGCTGGCACGTATATGCACCGGTGGGGTGGGCGGGCACGTATATGCACCGGTGGGGTGGGCAGGCAACTAAGTGGTGGGTGGTACGTGCATTGAGGCAAGACGAGTGGCAAATAATCTAAAATAAAGTCACTTACCTTGCCTGGTGCACATCTAATGTCCTCCTCAGTCCCTCCTCTGTCAGTTCCACAGGCTCCAGCCTCCAGGAAATTCCACCAACCAATCCTGGCGCTACTCTCACCAGCATGAAAGCAGCACCAGGATTGGATGGAGCATCCTGGCTGGATGCACCTTCAGGCCCTTTAGGCATGTGCATGGTCTACACCCAGCTATGAGTGGAGTGGACGCAAAGTACTCATGTCACTTTAGCCGGCTTAAGAGAGCCAACCAAACGGATATACATACTTTGGTGCATCCATCTTGCTCATCAAGTCCTCTATGCCAATCATTAGTAGAGAAGGGCACGCCCCCATTTATCCCGGCTGAAGGCTGCTGTGCGCTAAACGTGAAAAATAACATGGCAATTAAATCATTTCATTTTTCATGTTTAGCGCCACCGCAGCGCGCAGGGTGCAGCAAGATCCCCTCGTCCTCATAAAGAAACCACTGCTGCTTAAATTTAGGTGAAATCTAACAGATTACCATGATGCTTGGCCAACTGAAACTTCTAATAAAACTGCAGAGCCATATGTCACCAGGCATGGAGTGCTAGCAGAATGCAGGAGGCAAACGGGCTTAGAAGCCTCAGATCACCTCACTGAGTCCCAGGACTGTGGCTGAAACATAGGGACCATAGCCTGAATATCTGAGACCAGCAGATCTGGAGGGAAGGATGGCCAATGCTCCATATTAAGGATGGCTCTGATGAGACCGGCGGAATCTATACCACGTCTAATGGCTATGCGATGTACTTTTGGGGAATACTCCGGGTACTGTGTCAATTGGAGTAAATCCCTAGGCTACGTTTTGGCGGGGCCCCAACCGCCTACATTGGTCGGATGCTAGGGCCTGGTTTGGCGAGAGACGTTTCGCTATTTAGGAATATGGATCACGCCGTCTGCCTCGGAGTTTCTCGGACTTAATGTGCAGGCACAACTTGATCGCCTGCACAGTGACGTGCAACACTGGCGGACCCTGCCGGTCTCCCTCATGGGCAGAGCTGTATTATTTAAAATGATGGCCCTGCCACGTTTGCTGTACGCGCTGCAGAGCTCCCCCTTTCCGATCCCAGACCGCGGTGGTGGTCGAGATATGGAAACGTGCAACGAAATTGCTTGGTTGGGAGAGGAGGCTCACGGCTCAGACGCCCTTATGGAGTGGCGACTTCCTTAGGGAAGTCGCGCAACTCCGCGACCTACGCCAGTGGAGCCTGATAGGCATAGATCTACTGGGAGATGTCTGGAAGAAGGGGCAGGTGGTGGAATTCGCGGCTTTACAGTCAGAATTCCATATGGGAAATGGTGAATTCCTCCATTATCAGCAATTCAAACATGCTATATATTCACACTTATCACAGGGGGATCAGATACCTGAATACGCTCCACTTGAAGACACGCTGCTGATGGACCCAATGATTGATAAGGCCATATTGCTCACATATAAGAAACTAATTAACAACATCCCAGATACACTCCTATCACTGCGGGAAAAGTGGGAATCCGACTTGGGCTTGTTAGAGGACGATGATTGGAATGAGGCCCTGCAGTGCCCTAGAGAAGCAGCGATTAGAGCACGATTCCGATTGGTGCAGCTCCGCATCCTTCACAGGTCCTACACCCCACGCATGGTGCAATTTAAAATGGGGTATGCAACATCACACTTTTGCTTGAGAGGGTGCGGGGATGAGGGCACATTTTTTCACATCCTTTGGGAATGCCCCAAAATTCATACGTATTGGGTTAGACTGAAGGACATAATGGAGGAAGTGGTTGGGGCAGAGGTGCCGCTGGAGGCTAGGTGGCACATCCTAGGGGTCACGGGGGAGGTAACATGGCCCAAGGGAGATAAGGTGTGGTTGGCCTTCGCAAGCATGGTGGCAAAGAGGAACATCGCACGTCTCTGGGGGAGTGACTTGGTACCGGCAATAGAGGAATGGGAGCGAGACATGGATTGGGGCCAGAGGGCGGAGAAGGTCATCTACAATGGTCGGGGATGTCCAAAAAAATGGGAAAAGATCTGGCAGGCATGGAGGAGGTATAGAGGGGAGTGGATGAACACCCCGGAGGAGACTTAGTGGAAGCTTCCCTTCGCTAGATACCGCCCACGACATGCAAATGACACTTCCTTTCCTGGGAGGCGATGGACTTTGGTTCTGATACGTTCTGCACACCTGATGGGGGGATGGGGTGGAGGGGAGGGCAAGAGGGAGGATACTTCGAAGGGCGGGGGTGGGGCTGAAGGATGGGGTTGAGGTAGAAGACACACTGGCTTGGAGGTAGACCGTCAATATACCCGCCAACGACTGATATGATGTGATTTTCTATAATGTAAGCACCATTGCACTTTCACTGCTCCATGATGTGTCATGTGATGGAACTGTTTCTTTCAATAAAAAGATGTTTAAAAAAAAAAAAAGGATGGCTCTGATGAAAGAAATCCACTGCGAAGGAGCCAAATGTGACTTTGGCACGTTAATAGAGAACCACAATGATGCCAGGAGGTTCGCTGTCATCTTGAGGCAGTTTACTAGAGCCACTTCCCCTATACTCTCCTCTTGTGAACACATCTGCCTCGACGTCATTAGCGAGGGCAAACCAGTATGCTCTCTGCATATCATTTACCATCCACCAGGGGAACCTCACCTTCATCCAACAACTCATGGACATGATCACAACTAACTCCGGTCGTCAAAACACTCAAATATTCCTTGATGATTTCAATCTGCACTGGAATGATCACAATGACACTGTGGTAAGCCTCAAAAACGTCCTCAACGCCCTAGACCTCACCCAAATTTGCAACAGCTCCACTCATGATAAAGGCGCTATCCTTGATTTAATCATCTCCAAAGAGGAATCTACCCAACTTGGGTCAATCCAACCTTGTGACCGGTCTGACCACCACATTATCACATTCTTCATCAACGGAAATGTTAAACTCAACCCGGTTCATTCCACCAAACTTAAGGTCTGGAAAAGAGACCTGAGGAAACTCAACCCCAACTCACTTCCTTCCCGCAACTACAATCTTCTCCTACCCCCTATCGATACCTCAGACGTTCAGACTCTCACCGATCACTACCTCAAATTAATGACCTCAATAATCAATGAGGTCGCCCCCCTGCAACTTAAGAGAGTCTCCACTAAGAACTCTAAACCATGGTACGATGGTATGCTTAACGAAGACAGACGAGCCATGAGACTGGCAGAACGCAACTGGAGATCAGCCCCCTCGGCTATGCATCTTAAAACACTTAAGAAAAAGAGAAACGCCTACTTTAGGAAAATCAAACGCACAAAAGCAGATTTCTTTAGCTACTAGCTTGACCAAGCAAAAAAATCGGCCCAAAAAATGAGTTAATCAAAACCCAATCCAAGGAAAAACCTCAACAATCACATAACACGACTAGCACTCTACCGTCATGTGAAGAATTCTCTGCGTTCTTTAACCTAAAGACAGATATCATCAGGAACGAGCTCCTCAATGATCTAAGCCTTTACTCCAGCCCACACAGCATAACACCCATTGAATCAAAAAACAATGCCACATGGTCGTCCTTTGACACCTACACAGAAGAAACGATAGGCATAATGCTCAGCACCTTGAAACCCTCTAATCACCTCACAGACCCCCTACCGGCAAACACTTGTAAAGGACTTCATCCCACTGCTTCTCCTGCTTTGGACCAAAATTATTAACAGCTCACTTCAACAAGGACTCATCCCCGACTCCCTCAAAGTGGGACATGTCTCGCCCATACTTAAAAAACCCACAGCAGACCCTACGGACCTAAACAACTACCGTCCTATTTCCAATATTCCTACCCTGGCCAAATTGCTGGAAAAATGTGTACACCTCCAATTGACTAAACACATTGATCAGTTTGACCACCTCAGCTCATACCAATCAGGCTTCCGAGCAGGACACAGCACGGAATCAGCCATGACACACATAGTTGATGACGCACTTCAAATCTTAGACCAGAACGATACCCGCCTCCTCATCCTACTCGACCTCTCATCAGCCTTTGACACCGTCAAACACGAGAACTTAATCGAGCTGCTGAATATCAGAATGGGTCTATCAGGGACTGTACTCAAGTGGTTTACCTCCTTTCTGCATAACTGGACTCAGAAATTCAAGATCAACAACACAATGTCCTCACCCGTTCCTGTAACACTAGGTGTCCCTCAAGGATCCTCATTATCCAACATTGTTCAATCTAGTCATGGAGCCACTCACCACACTGCTGCAAGCATCTAATGTACCGTTTTACATGTACGCAGACGACACCCAACTCTACCTCAAAATACAATCCCTTGAAGACATCAAACTACTCAACACAACACTTAGGAACACACAGTCATGGGTGGCCGAGAATCATCTCAAACTTAACGCGCTAAAAACCGAATTCCTTCTAATAGCACCTCCCGCTAAAAACCCCATCACTCAGTCTTGGCTTAAACACCTAACTGCACTCAACGTCCAACCCACCATCGTGGACTCAGCGAAATCTTTAGGCATAACCCTTGACGCCAATCTCAACATGCAACATCATATCAGCAAGGCAACTAAAGGAGCTAATTTCCAAATCAATACTTTGAGGAAGCTTAAACCCTTCCTCCCAGCAAAGGACTTCCAAACCGCAGTACAAGCCCTAGTTATCCCTCGAATAGACTATGGAAGTGTCGCCCTCTGTGGTCTTCCCATTTCTACTACCGCACCACTAAGAGCCTCTATGAACGCTGCAGCGAGACTTATCACTGGATCAAAAAAACGCTCGCACATTTCTCCTGACCTAAAATCCCTGAACTGGCTGCCTTATGAAGCTAGAATCCATCTGAAAATCGCTTGCATGACACACAAGGCTATACACCACAACACGCCCAGCTACCTCACTCAGAAATTGACAATCTCAGGTGGTTCAAGAAGCACACAAAATCTTCTTCTGAAACCACAAAGATTCCACAAGGAAAAAACTTATAAACGCTCCTTCTCAGGGATGGCACCCAGGATCTGGAATGCCCTCCCTCCAGAAACCAGACTTATCTCCTCCACGGCATCTTTCAAAATAGAAGTAAAAGCAATCCTCATGGCTAAATTCACCCGAATATAAGCTATGGAACTCTTGAGAGCCGTCATCTATCCTTTTACTACATGTCTGGACTGATCTACTATGTACCCTGTTACCTTAACCTACTTTGCTCTCCACTGATAACCTTCTGCTCCTATGTGCACAAAAACCTTTGTTAATCACTCACTTGTTTTCTTATCCCATGTATTTGTGAAGCGCTCTGATATCTTCAAGGATCTTGTTCGTGCTATATAAAACTTTCAAAATAAAATAAAATAAAATTGTGAACAGCCAGTCGTCGAGATAGGGAAAAGATTGGCATACCCAGTCACCACCATCACCTTCATGAACACCCAAGGGACACTGATATGGCTGAGGGGAGCAAGACAACCTGAAAACGCTCTTGGTACACCTAGACCACAGGAACATGGAAAGAGATGTCCTGCAAGTCCAATGCTACAAATCCTTCTCCTGGATCCAGGACAGTTAGAGCCTGGGCCAGCGTGAGCATCTTGAATTTATCCTTTCGCAGGAAGGAACTGAGAGATCAGTGATCTAAAATAGGATAAAGAACTCCACCCCTTTTCGGCACCAGGAAATAGCTGGGCTAACATCAAATTCAGATTTCCAAGGTTGGGCTCTCTACGGCTTCTTTTGCCAAAAGAGCCTAAACTTCCTGCAGTAAAATGAACAAGTGCTCCTTTGAAAGCCGTTCTGAGGCGGGTCGAAGATGTATGGTTCAGGGGGAGAGAACCCAGCCCCGTGTCAGGAAAAGAGTTCAATCTACTGGCCACTTGTAGGTCCAAATAGAAACTGCCATCATCGTATTGCGGGAGCATTTCATCCCGCACAAATTCATCATAATCAAAGGCTGGCTGACTTTAGTCAGAATCCGATCCAAAACGTTATTGGAGCGCTAGAGGGTAGGGACTGGGTAAAGCTTCTGTTTTTTGCTGAATCAAAGCAAACAGACGCATGTCTCATTAGAATTGTTACAGGATGCAACTACAGTTGACAGGTTTGGTTCAAAGTCAGACAGGATTGTCTTTTCTGGCATTTGGGCCGGTATTGACGTAGCAGGAACAGACATGGATAATGGTGCCAGACATGGAAACGTTCAATTTCAGAGCTTTGCTGAAAGGGGTTCAGAGGACTGACACAGTCGACGACAGATCCTGTCAGTAACCTAAGTGGATGCCTCCGATGATCCGATCTAGGAGGAGCTGCCAAGGAGCATAAAATCCACAACATGGCTTCTTTGAAAGCCTCAATCTGTTGCAACATCGTTGATGGCCCATGAAATTTGTGGTGCATCGGGACAGCTCTTCTGCATGCGGCCGGGAGGGAGTGACACCTTAACGCCCATGCAATTTCTCAGTGGGAGATTTGTGAGAGTGGGAAAACCTAGGCCTTATTTTTTAACTTAGACTTACCCAAACACTGGGACTATGATGGAGACCTTCGCAGCAGCGAGCGTGTCATTGGGAATGGGTCCATTGTCTCAACTTTGATTGGGAATTACAGGACTTCATGTTTGGCGACGTACAGGTTATCTGCACGATCCTGAAACGCCTTATGATGCATAATGGCACACTCCTCACACGACTTGGAGTTGTTGCCCAAATCCAAAAACCAATGATATACCTTGTAGGAACCGGACACTGACATCTACATGTGCCAATCCCTACAAATTTGGCAGGAGACATGTTCTCCAGGGCACTAGAAAAATCCTTTGAAAAAAAAAACTTATCAAAGAACGGATATAAAGGAACAGACATCAGCGTGCTTGTGTTGCACTTATATACGCTTCAACCATCACTTCCTGGAGGAATAGGGTTGATGCAGAGCCATACGACAGCACCCACCAATGCACGTTAGCTATGCGTAAAAAACTTCCAGATCCAGTCTGGCACCAGGGGATATTCTAAAGGCGAGGAATCTGCTGTTAGAAGTATCCATCAGAAAGCGGATTGTCAACCACTAAGGCGGGATATGTATCAAAATGGATAAGTTGTTCAACTTGCATATATGATTCATTAATGGAAAAGCCTTTAGTATTAAGGTGAGTACTTTAAGGAAATGCATCGAGTTGTGAAATCAGCTATGCATTACAGACTATGGTTCCATTATAAAAATACATACACACTTGCAAAATCTAACAATTTGAAGCTACTTATAACACTTCAAGATTGCTCCCTTATTACATACAAATACAGGCCGAACCACAAAAGCTTCTAAAATAAAAAGGCACACAAAAAAATGATTGACTTGAAAAAAGAACAACCTTTTGCTAGACTATTCTGCATACTTAAACACAATTTTCTGACATCATTTTACACGTTTGATAAAAGCCACAAATTAAAAAATATATTAATGGAGAATTGGTGTAAAACAATTATGGGCAATATAACAATAAAGTAACAAAAATGCACCCGCAGGCACATCTCCTTATATCAGTGAAGATTTAGGACTTTTAGGAATACACATGAACTTACAGAAGTAGGCCTAGGAACTATTCTCCTAACAAAGTGTTACGATTTCCATTTTACATGAGTAAATATATACACTTACTTACTCATGCAAAAATAGGATGAGCAACTGCAAATCCACCTTACCTGCACATGCTTTTCTCACCCTGAAAAAAGTCTTGCCCCCAATTTTGTTGGAAGTAGATTTATAACATTTTAAAATATGAAAGAGATTGAAGGAGGTGGTACATATCCTTAAATATGTATCTTTGTGGGTGTGCACAGGCTCATATTACATTCCAACCCTGGAACTGCCACTTGGTGCCTACTTCCACCCCTGTGTGGCTCCGATTAATAGTTGCACGGTACTTATGTACGGATACATTTTCACCCATAGAAACTGTTACAGTTTGCTAATACCTTGCGAGTATTGGGCAATTAAGAGTTTATAATCATTCAGGCCCAGATTTACTGGGCTAAATTCTATCTCTATTCCATTTTCTGTGGGGGATTATCACTCAGATTATCACTCACATTCTCACATTTACCACCTACTGTAAGTGGGGGATTTGCAGAGGGTGCTGGCATTGGTAGGGGAGGCTGTAGTCTGATGGGGAGCCCTCCTGCGCCATGGCAGAGTCAGGCTGTAACAGGAAAAACATCCACCATGAAGTATTTTCAGGCCGGTAAAACAGTTTTGGGCTTTTCCAGACAGGAAAATTGGGTCAGTTGCTCGGAAACATTGGTAAATCAGGGTGCAGATACAATTGCCTACACGTGAGTAGAGCGGAATTCCATACGGGAATTCCGCTTGACCATAATCGGTGGCCTGTATTTGCACATATTTCACACAAAAATGCTGAATCGGACTGCTCGCAGGTAGCAATTTGCTTGTCGATAAAGTTCTGAGTTGTATTTGTTACTTACACTCCTTTTAAGATTAGGGGCCTTACTTAGATCTGTGGATGGAATACTCAGTCACAAATTTGGCGGATATCCCATCTGCCGTATTACCATCTCCATAGGATACAATGGGATCATAATACGGCAGACAGGATATCCGTCACATTTGTGATGGAGTATTCCCCTCTGCCAAGATCCAAATCAGGCCCTAAGTCACACATTTATAAGAGCTGGGGTAGACTACAGAGAGGTATGGGTAGCGAGCAAAATAAAAAGCTAAAAGTGAAGAAGAGGAGCTAGACTACTGAAAAAATATGGAAATGAGCTGGCTTAGTGCAAATCAGTGTTAAACATGGTCACTGACTGGAAACCTATCTTGAACGGAACAAGTTATTTGTATGGAATACATTTGCACACATACCCAATATCCAGAATCACTGTATGGTGCCAAAAAGGCCTTTACTAAATGCTTTACTCTGGAGAGCATACATACCATTTCACAAGATACACACTGACACCAATCAGTACTATTCTTTAAGATTGTAATGTAAATAGAGATGGCACAAATCAACAGTCCTATAAAAAGGGAGTTAGTGCAATGTTACTGTCATACCATACATTATGATAATTGGAGTTATTAATTACATTTGAACCACGTTCATGTAAAGACCCAATCAAAGAAAAAGCAGAAATGGTTGTAAAGGGGAGGTACCAACTCCGGGAAGAGTAGTAAAAAGTTTAGGACTAAAAATTGATGCAGATCTGTCTATGGCCCCTCAAGTCTCCACAGTGGTGGGCTCCTGTATAGGCCTACTTAGGCAACTCAGGAAACCTGTTCCTATTCTCTCTGTTCCGACACTGCAATCCATTGTGTCCGCCAAAGTCATCTTGCGGCTGGACTATGGTAACGCTCTTTTATTTGGGTCTTCCTCAGAAGCTCCTTAGGAAATTGCAGGTGGTTCAGAATGATGCGGTCAGGCTGATTTTCTCCCTACCCAGGAGAACACGAGCGACGCCCCTTCTACAGAAGTTGCACTGGCTGCCCATCGAACATCGAGTGCAGTTCAAGTGTCTCTGTATAGCCCATAAAGCCATCTATGGAGAAGCCCCCAAATATATTTAAGACCGTCTGAGAAAGTACATCCCGGGCAGAGACTTGCGCTCCTCCAAAGCCTGTAAACTAACCCCACTGAGATTTAACCTTAAATCAAAGGGAGGTAGAGCTCTGTTGGTCCTCCTTCTTCAAACCTGGAACGAGTTACCTGCAACCTTGCAAAGGGAGCCAGTGCTATTGCCCTTCAGAAAGGCGTTAAAGACCAACTTGTTCAAAAATCGGCAATGTGGTCGCGGGCGGTCTACCGGTGGCTATCTGTTGTGTTCCTTTTCTTTAGAAGCGCTTAGAGACCAGTGGTGATTTGCGCTATATAAAACTTTAGTAACATAACATAACAAAGAGAAAAAATTAGACTCTGTCCTGGCCTTACATTATATACTATGTTTTATGACCATCTGGCAAGAGGACCAATTTACAGGACTGCATATCACTACCTTAGGGGTATACTCAAACATCACGGAGCGTCATTGGCATATGCATCTTGATCAGCTTACAAACAAAGACCTTCAAAGTGCAAAATGCTTAACTAAAGAATATGCGGGCTGGATTTGGCCAAAGACTACAAAAAGACAAAAGACATTAGAAATGATCTTGTGCCATGCAGAAACAAGGAACAAGGAGGATGCACAGGTATGTTTTCTTTGAAAGCAAAGTATTTTTCTTTATTCATTAAAACAGTGTTGCTGAGGGGTTGAGGGACATTAGACCCAGTTGGACGGTTACAACCCAACTGTGGTCTTTTTAATGCATCGGCCACAAAGAAAAGAAAAGCTTTTTTCGACTACTTTTCCAATCTGAGCAAGTCTCAGCAATTGCAGCTGTAAGCTATTAACACCTCTCTCTGAGAGGTTGCATGAATGCTGCCTGTTGTTCGAACTGCTGGATCTCTAGCTACAGTTCAAAGAGAGAAGTTTGTAGAAGTATGGATTACTTATTGTCCTTATGGGATTTTGGCCCCATTTTAACTTCATACGGAAATCCTGTAGAATCACAATGCATTTCCCAAATTTTTGCATCACATACTCTGTTAGTATGGTTGCTGTGACACAGTATACAGGTTGTTTTCCTTGTTGGTATTTACAGCCTTCTTTTTCGGACAGGTCAAGTAGAAGTGACCATGCAGACCATGGTCTCACAAACATGAACATTGTACATATCCACGACAAAAGAGCCCCAGGCCTGGCATAGACAAGCACGTCAGCATGGCCCAAGTGGGGCATCTCAGTAATCACATCTCGCCAGGCGCAAGCAACATATTTGCTGATCAAACACAGGTTTTCTTTCAGCTTGCAGTACGTACCTTCACTCAAAGAACAAAGGTATTCGGCTAAAGGTGGTCATTGCACATTATGATCCATCAAATTCTCACCTTACTAAGAAGAGCCATTTCTTTTAGTACGGGTTCTTCCTCAAGAAGAGTTCTTTCATTTACCCGAGGCTCTGTCTCTCTAAATAATGTGCCTCAAGGCAGGCAGTTTGACCACAACAGCACTAAGTCTACAGACAATGATATGCTTCTTTACTTTCGTTGTCATTCCAGACAAACTGAGGAGAGCTTGCACTTTTCCAGAAGTCTCATCTTTCCCAAGCTGACTCAGCCAGTTTCTGTGCTAATTTGAACTTACCTTATCCAAATAAAATGATATAAAGAAGAGTTAATAACCAGCTACAGTATTTGACAGACAAGTACAGTGTGATCTGTAACCTTTATCCTTTCCAGGCCGGATTCGGAAAGGTTACAGCCACAAAGAGACTTTTTTTTTGTTTTTTTTTAGAATTGACAGAGTAACTGTGTCGGACAACCAATTTTATTGGTGCCAGTTCCCTGATTAAGTTACAGCTTTCGGCAGCATTTGACATTGTTGACCATGATCTATCTGTTTCTTCCCTCCAAACTGGAAGCTATTTTTAAACTTGCATATAGCAACCAACCTTTCTAAGTTTTTCATTTGTTAACTCTCTTAGTCCCACCTACACACTGAATAATTTCCACCCCCTCAAAATCGAACTTTTAAACTGAAGTATCCTCATTATTAAATTTCAGTCACCCTTAACTTATGCTATCAGTTTTTGTTCACAGTAATATCCCCTCCTTGGGTGACTCCCCTCCTGAGATATCGATAAGAGAGGATTAGTTAGCAGCCCTGGATGACTTCCAGCTTAGAAAACAAAAGAACACACTAGATGCCAGTTCCAGGGACATGAGACAAAGGCCTCAGGGAAGTCTCCAAAAACGGCGTGAGCTTGTGATGTACTCCTTAAGACCTCCCGGAAATGGCTTCTACAATAGAGAGGGGCAGTTTGTTCAAAATCTAATGGAATTGAAAAATGTAAGCAGAGAAAGAACATAGCACCACACCTCCCATGAGCATTGGAGAAGTCAATAGCTGTGGTTTCTGCTAAACATGAGGATAATGCAGTAACTGCGTGCAGTAGTTAGTAACACACATGTGAATGTTTAGACCTTATGAGAGCAGGACACTAATGAACAGGCGCTCCGAAGCTCTTAAAATGTCGGCATTCTTTTAGAGAAGGTTTTGCGTATCCTCACTGGAAAGTCAAAGTTGCTGGATAGAAGAGAGAGAAGGATGACTAACTATTTCCCAAAAACTATTGGCAGCGCCATGAAATGCTCGTAATGGTGCATGATGGTCACAGCAAAATATTAAACTATTTAATTGAATATCACTGTTGACTGGAACAATGCCAAGCACTCTGTGCATCCTCAATATAAGAAGTTTGTTACCTCCATATCTCTAGACAGTCTACTTTTTAAGTACTATATGCCTCAAATGGAATACAATAGTTTAGAAAAAGCTTTCAAAATGAGATAAGGCTTCACTGACCATCTTCAACCTGGATATATTTATTAAATCAATCAAAGGGTCTTGTAACCGGATTATCACGGGGGACTTTAACTGCACGTTCGAGCCAATTGGCATGGAAGACAGGAACTTAACTAGCGATGAGGATGCTATTTGGGGTGTCCCGTCTTTAATGCTGGCACCAATTAAGAAATGGACTGAAGCTGCTCTTCAGTTAAAATGCCTAACTTTGGAGAGGGGGCTTTGTGCAGCTAATGGAAGAACTAAATAAGATAACAAAGGCAATCCCACTTATATTAGTGGGTTAAGAGGTAGTAGGATCGATTATGTTCTTATTAATCTAGAATTTTGGCAAAGGGTGAGGGACATGGAGGTCGTGAAAAGATCAGAGAGCGACCAAGATCCATTGTCATTGATATTAGATGTAAAATGTTGTTCGATATCGAGTGGTAGCATGGATATAGTAACAGCAGACGTGATTATGTCTCACGACTGCCGCAGGTTAAAGTGGGCACAGGTGTCCGAGGATGAGGACACTGACTCAAATCAAGTTAACGCATGCAGACTCCCTTACTGCCCTCCTGCTACTTGAGCCTTGCGAGGACACTTTTTCAGCCTTTACAGCAGTTCACAAGGCCCTGTTTGCCAAGCTGAGATCCTTTTTTATAAAACCCAAAACAAGAACTAATAGGCATCCTGTGCATAAATCAGCAACATGGTACGACGGGGTATGTAGGAATGCCTACAGGGCTTTATCTAAAGCAATAAGGGCAGGTTTAACGCAGGAGGTAAGAAAATTGAGACTTGAATATAAGGACACCCAACAACGGGCAAAGAAGGCCTACGATGAAAGTACATGGAGGGATTTGTTTGATATAAGTAATGGGAAAAACTGGTGTTGATTCTGGCAACTAATTAAGTGGGGTGGTGATAATGCTCGTCCAGCACCAGTTAATAATGTCCCCCCTGAAGCTTGGGTCGCACATTATCATACCCAATTTTCTTCGCATGCAAATAATCTTGGGCAGTACCAGTGCGTAGCCCCGGAGTCAGTTTTAACAGTCACTTTAGTGGAAATAGAACATGCTTGGATGGGGTAGCTGCAGATGTGTGTGGCTCTGTCTGTGTGTGTGGCTCTGTCTGTGTGTATGTGTGGCTCTGTCTGTGTGTGTGGCTGTGTGTGAAGGACTGTGTGGGTGGCTCTGTGTGTCTGCGAGTGGCTCTATGTGAATGACTGTGGGTGGCTCTGTGTGTGTGTGGGTGGCTCTATGTGAATGACTGTGTGGGTGGCTCTGTGTGTGGGTGCAAATGCAATAGGTCTCGCATTTGCGAGAGATTAAGCTATTGGCATTGTAAATGACATTGCCATTTATTTATGTTTTAAAAACAAAAACAAATAAAAATAATGTCATGAGCAATGCCAATAGCTCTAACTTAACAATGTCGAGACCATTGCATTGTAAATGCTTGTTTATATATGGGGATAATTTCAGCCCCATGCCAGGATTCTGGAATAGGGGCTCCTCTAGCCAAGCCATTGGCGAAAGTAAGAATATATTACAGCCAATTCTCCCTGGATGTGTTTCAATTTTCAGATTCCAAATGCACCCAGGAAATGGGCAAGAAACAAAGTTGAACAAACTGATGAACAAACCACTGATGTTCAAGGACGCTCAAGTCAAGGGATTCCTATGGTCTAAATCGAGAGGCCAGGGAGCATACGTTTAAGTGGAAAGTAAACATTTAAGGTGTATAAGAACTTCAGGCACAGCACACATTTACTGCAGGAGTGCACTTGTGTGAAAGACTACATCTACAATGTACAGTAACTCATGGCTAGAAAGCTCTGCGTGCGACAAAAGGCATAAACAAAAAGTAAAGAGAAAAATAGGTATAGAAAGGTACTAAAGCAAGACTATGTAAAAAGCAAGATGGAAAAGATCCTTAGGTATAAATGGAGACACTGAACACAGACTTGCAGTTCTTTTTGTCCAGCATGAACTGAAAAAAAGTAAAAAATCAAGGAGTATATATGTGGAAATAGTCAACTGCCGGTCACAGCAGGTCTTCTATACCTGTAATGTTCCGCACAGCATCAAGGCATGCAATACCAGCAGATGATAGGTTGGGGAAACACTGTTCAGGGTAACTAGTATTGCAAAGGGAAGCTGAACATCTTCAGATCCCCTAGTGAATCCTGCAAATCAGAGAAAGGTCTGTGATTTTGCACTTATTCGTCCTAAATATTACCAAAAGTAGTAATTTCATGATAAATAATTTTTCTTAAACAAAACACCCTTCTATTATATGGTATGTTTTTCTTATCAAATACTAGGTATTTGGATAAAGCGGATGCGTAAATGTACATTTACAGCACAAATTCTCCAGAGGAATGAAAGCATGATGCAAACTATAGCCACAAATTAAACTATAGATACACCAAGATCTAGGCAATGCCTGTTGGGATATTTTTTGCAGCCCATAGCAAGAATTATCGAAGAGACACATACTGAGTTAAAGGAAATATATATGTTCACACTGCAGTATATGTCTCATCTACACCCCTGAGCGTTAAGCAAAGTTACTTACTCTTTTGATCAATGTGCAGGTCATACAGAGGCGTTCTATAGATATCCACAGTGGACAGTGCACATCGAGAGAGGGGCACGTGATGGGAAGGACCAAGGATGAAAATTCTTCTTCTGGAACAATGAAAAAATAATTTATCTTCAAAGGCTTGCTTTACACTGATTTTAACCACAATCACAATCAGGATGGTGCAAGCTTAGAACACAGAGGGGCTTTTGAAATCAAAAATCCAAACCATCACCATACTGTCAGACTGCTAAAAACAATTTCTTAACACTATCGAAGATGTGTTTGATCAGACAGAGCAGTCTGTTATGCCTTTATGCTGATCCAGCTTTAAAAGATTTTCTTCTGCATTTAATCTCCAATAAGTCTACATAACCCTAGTATATGTCCCCACTCCCTGCTTGCCTTTTCATACCATCATAAAGTGCTGGAAGAGTTTCATTAAAGGTTTTTAAAAAGATCACAGAAGATGTGCATGAAAGAGGACACCTAAGAGCATGTAGTGTCCAGTACATTCATACATTGTGCCTTAAAGCAGGACCAAAGAAACCCAACTCCTGAATCTGAATGAAGTTTCATTATGAATTGGACCAAGAAAAAGTAGGCAAGGCAGGAGCAGTCTCGGTCTCAGAGGAGGTAGCGGTACCACTAATGGAGCTAAATTGATTATTAGTAAGCAGACCAATTGGTACTGGAAATTATGGAGAAGCCTTTAGGATACCAAATGGATATCATTTACTACCTTCATATTGTCACAGTTGAACTTGCAAACTTTTTACAGAGAAGAATGGTGCCCTAGTGTTTCAAATAATGCCAATCTGGAAAGCGCGAGCATGGTTTTGAGCATTTTGCCCCCGGCAATTTCATTGTGGTTTAGTGTACTTCATCTCGAAGGGAAATGCATTGACTGAACCAAGTAAAATGTTGAAGGATTTGAAAAGCTTCATGAAGTCTAGGTCCATCAAACCAGGTCCATTTTATTTTCAAAACTGATTTTATTTGGGGGGGCGGAGCTAGCCGGCAAGCGAGATGGCTGCCTGATCCCGCGGCTCCGCCATGCACAGACTTCAATATCCTTCATAATCCGCAAATAGCAACGTTAGAGGGCAGATTCCAGATTCCTCACACTGCCCAGTACGAGGAGATCGGGCAAGCGCCCCAGCGGCAGCGAGGGAGAGGAGGCAAGACTGCGTGGAGCTGCGGGGGCGTCCCCGAGGTACTAGGCCGGGGAGCCGCGGGCTAGAGTACGTCCAGTGCCCGTGCGGCGTAACGAGGCGTGCGGCCGCGGACTGCGCACGGTGCCGGTCCGGCAGACACTTCTCGCCCGGGAGTGAGGGGCTTACCGGAAGAGCTACGAAGAGCTGCGGCATCCCACGCGCCAAAGTCCATCGGCGCGGGGCCATCTGAGACTGCCCCCGCACCCACTTGACTTTACTATCGGACGGAGGGGAGACCCGGCCCCTCCCGGAACGTCGGGCGGGTGGGGGCCCGACCTTGGCTGGCTCGGGGGACTTCCAGTGAGCTTGACAACGTCAAGGGCCGGCATGGAGGCTCCTACCCCGACCTGCTCGAGTGGGGGGGCAGACTCTCCTTCGGAGGGGCTTCGCGCCATTTTCCCCATTCACGCTTGGCAGGCCAGTGAGGCATCGCGCTCTTGAGGCTGAAGACGGAATAGTGCCTGATGTGAGGTGTGTCCCCTGGTCGGAACAAGGTTGGAACATTTGATGAAAGGGCTGTGTTTCAACAATTGAATAAGTAGATTTCTACGAGGTGCACTGTTGTCCTTTTATACACCCACCACCAGGGGTGTCAAAACTAGCAAAGATTGCTAATATCAAGAACCAAGAGAAAACAGGTCAGTCAAGCACTCTCACAATTGTTTAGCATTTCAAACGATTGTTATTATCATTCCCAAGTTCTAAAGTCAATAGAGCAAATTGTTCCATTGACAGTTATGCTTCACTTCAGTAAGTGTAAAGTTCATTTGCAGAAAATAGATGTTTTGTCTCATGGAGACTTTTTCAAGGCAAAGGATATTATGAAGGGATGTTAGAAAGACGGGTGGAGTGACCTGGATTGTTAGGATCGTGCCCCCCGGATTATTTTATTCGGACTCATATTGATTGCTTGACTTTCGATTTCATCTATACCTTTGCTGGGAGACAAGACTTGTGTTAAATTAACATCCCTTCATAATATCCTTTGCCTTGAAAAAGTCTCCATGAGACGAAACACGTGTCGGCGGTGTGAGCTGGAAAACTTTTAATGTGTATGAAATAAAGAATTTGAAGCCCAACATCTTGTTTGGATCCGTATTTTGAAATCTATTTTCTGCAAATTAACTTTACACTTACTGAAGTGAAGCATAACTGTCAATGGAACAATTTGCTCTATTGACTTTAGAACTTGGGAATGATAAGAACCCAAAGTAAGCTGCCCTTTTCGCAGAAGCGGTTGCTACAGCAGAGCCCGATAACGGAGGATGGCCCTACTACGTGGTCAGAGGAGGCTCGGGGCACTGACTCAGACATTAAGGCCATGCTGCTCTCCAGGGAGCAGGGCATACAGACCAGTATCTCAGCCCTGGGATCAAAGATAGACGCTATGTCATACAGAATGGACCGAATGGCGGAACGGCTAGATAAACATGCCGAGAGACATGATATGGCCGAAAGGAGGATGACTGAAGTTGAAGAGGCACAAACAGACCTAGACACGGCGCAAAAAAAGACGGAGAGGCTGATGCAGGCCCTGCAGGACAAGACAGAAGATTTGGAGGCGCGCTCGCGGCGCTGCAATCTAAGCATCACGGGCCTTCCGGAGAACACATCTACGGGCCCTATGGGGCGCTTTGTGGAACAGCTGCTCACGAAACTTTTGGGAGACGGAGTGTTCTCAGCCATGTTTACGGTAGAGAGGGCGCATAGATCGCTAGCCCCTCGACCGCAGCCTGGAGCGCCTCCGCGCCCTATAATAGCCAAACCACTTAACTATAGGGACAGGGACACTGCGCTCCGTCTGGCGAGGTCAAAACAACAACTGCAATATGAAGGGTCCGCCATTTCGCTGTACCCAGATTTCAGAGCGAAGGTGCAGGAGGAGCAAAAACAGTTCATCCCACACAAAAAGCGTCTAAGGGAGATGGGCCTGGACTATGCCTTGCTGTACCCGGCCAAGCTGCGCGTCAACAGAGGAGGCCATTCCCATATCTTCACGGATCCCAAGGCTCTACAGCAAGCGATGAAGCGTTGGTCGAAGGAGCAGAAAGCGAGCACTGAAATGAACCCTGAGGACGATGAGAACGATAGCCGGCTGGACGATCAGGATTGATCTCTTTCATTGACCGATTGATAGCCTTGCATCTGAGCTACGATGTCCGGGAAAGGCCATGAACAGCTCTCCCCTGGAGGAGTGATGGGACAACCGACACAGCTTACGAAGACTGCAAGCTATACAGATAAGTGGTTCTGGGAGGGGGGTGGTACATGGCAAGGGAGGCTACTCTGGTTACATTACAGTACACAGTTGATTCCTGCGCACACTGGGATTTATCACACGAGTCTTCTCTTTGACATTCAGTGGCGACTTGCCCAGAATTGGGGACATTCACTGGACAGGGACTTGAGCGCGCATCGCAGAGGCGTGGCGCACAACAGACAATCTTAACAGTTATGGAAACGTTGCACTAATTGAGGTCACTGTGCATGGCGGGAGCGGGTGGAGGGACACACAAGCGTTCTGAGACATAGGTAGAGACTATGACACCTGGCTACCTAGGCCCCCGCGCGTTAAGCACACTGTTGTGGTGGTTGATTAAAGTTGGGGTGGGATTGCTGGGGAGTGGGGTGGGTGAACTACTACCGGACCGGGTTGGGGTGGGTCTGCTGTGGGCGGGGTGATGGAGAATGGAACTATGGGAGTTAACGTTTTTGTGGAGGGTTGACAGGGTAGGGGGAGGGGAGGGAAGGGTGCAGTTCGCAGAATGTTCGCTGGCTCATTCAGATAACACGGGGAATGCTTGCGGTTTCGTGGCCCTGAGCTCTTGTATTACTTTACATTGCCTCCGATGTCCAGTGCCCCTGTGACGGACTTGGAAAATCCTGTTGATACCCTACGAGTGTTGACCTGGAATGTCAGAGGACTGAATGATCACAGGAAGTTGAGGAAGGTGCTCCACTATTTACGGAGACACCACATAGATCTGGCTCTCATACAGGAAACCCACGAGCAAGATGTTACAACACAGAGGCCTGGCGGCGAACTCTACAGTGGCGGGTTTCACTACACACTCTAGGGGAGTTCTGACATGGGTTAATCCACGTTCCAATCTAGATCTGCGGCTGGTTCGAGCTGATACTGAGGGTCGCTATTTAATATCAAGATGCATGGGGAAGGGACATGACTTAATTGTAGTTAATGTATACGGCCCGAATTATGACTCCCCAGACTTTTATGCCCAGCTAGCCCTGAGCTGTAGAACATATGCCACAGCATACATGCTCTGGGGGGGAGATTTCAACTTAGTACTGGACCCGGACTTGGACAGGTCCTCTGGGCCCATACGGAAACCGGCTGCGGTGACTCTTCAGGCTGAGCTGCTGACACTGGACCTGATTGATGTATGGAGAAGCAGAAATGCGGGCAGGGGTGGGTACACCCACTACTCATCCTTCCATGACATACACACCAGGATTGACTACTGGTTGGCCTCTCACTCCATCACTGACCGGATTTTGGCATGCACTGTACTTGTGCGAACACTATCTGACCATTCACCGATACTACTGGTTCTTGAGACACCGACTAGCAGGATCCCCCCGTTCACATGGCGCTTCCCCCCGTATGCCCTGTTAGATGACGCCTTTAGAGGGGAACTGGCAGAGGAAATTGACCTCTTTTTTGAGAAGAATATAGGATCTGTGGATACTTTCCACACGGTTTGGGAAGCGTTCAAGGTCTTCATTCGCGGGATTGCTATGACCAAACATTCCAGTGTCTTGAAGGCCATACGACAGCGGCTGCGCACCCTGGAATCTCAATTAGCCGACCTGGAGAATCAAGTTTTGATTGACCCAGACCCCTCTACAGCAGATAGACTACGATCCCTTATCTCGGAATTCAATGAGGAGGCGGATAGGGAGGTTTGCTATATGGGGAAGTATGCCTCGGCTTGAACTTATGGCGAGAGCGAGCGACCTAGCTCGCTACTAGCCAGAATTTTGCGCAACACCAGGAGGGCCCCCAAATTGACTGAACTTGTCACCTCAGGGGGGAGCACGGTCACGACAGACGTGGAGATCATCACGGAATTCCGTGACTACTACTCCAACTTGTACACTACTAAAACAGAGGATCTAGAGTCGGACATGGACGACTACCTAGAGCATATACAGCTACCGTTTTTGGCTCAGTCAGACAGGGAGTTCCTAATGTCACCTATACAGGCAGACGAGATTTCTGACGCGTTGACTAGCATGCGTGTGCACAGCGCCCCCGGGATAGACGGCTTGACGGTGGGGTTCTACAAGGCATTTAAGGATAAACTTATTCCTCACCTGTCTTCTTTATTCGACGAGATATGCGAGGATGGCAGCATGCCCCAAACGATGAGAGGCCCTATTGGTTACCATCTTGAAACCTGGCAAACCCTCTAATGTCTGCAGCTCGTATAGACCACTATCCCTATTGAACGTCGACGCCAAGCTTTATGCCAAGGTTCTGGCCACTCGGCTATCCCTTATCGCGCCAGAGATTGTAGCCCCGGAACAATCTGGCTTCGTGCCTGGTAGGAACTTGACCTATAACATACGCACAGTGTTAGGCACTTTGCAACATGTGCGACAGGATGCGAAAGCTGTCGCAATTTTCTTGGATATGGAGAAGGCATTCGACTCTGTAGAGTGGCCGTTCATGCGGAGGGTCTTGCGCAGAATGGGACTGGGAGAGCAGTTCTTGCAGATGGTTGGTGCGCTGTATTGGAGACCTACGGCCAGGGTGCGACTGGGGGATTGGGTATTGGATCCTTTGAACATCAGCAGAGGCACGAGACAGGGCTGCCCCCTATCCCCGTTCCTATACGCCCTCGTTGCTGAGCCACTGGCGTGCGCGCTACGAGAATATCACTGGCACCGGGGGGTTAGTTTCCCGACATATAAAATAGTCATCTCGACGTACGCTGACGACACATTACTCTATGTGCGGAACCAGGAAGTGAACCTATCCCCAGTTTTACGAGAGGTGGTGCGTTTTGGCTCTCTCTCGGGCCTAAAGATCAATTGGGAGAAATCAGTGGTGTTTCCGTTGACCCCGGTGACAGACCGCTTTGACATGGAATATCCTTTACACTGGTCGACGGACTCGGTGCGATACCTTGGCATAATGATCCACACGAACCCAGAGGTGCTATTCCGTGAGAACTATGGGGCGGCTTTCAGTAAATGTGAGGACGACGTGGAAAGGTGGTGTAAACTCCCACTTTCCCTGATGGGCCGCATAGCCATCATGAAGATGGTGATTCTGCCGAGATTTCTTTTTCTGTTTAACACTCTGCCCATTATACTCTCGAAAGCCTTCTTTGTGAACCTAACGGAACTTATGGTCCATTTGGCCTGGGGTGGTAGGCAGCCGCGGGTTAAGTGGAGCACGTTCAAGCTCCCGTACGAGCTGGGCGGGCTCGGCGCGCCTGATCTTGAGAGATACTATAGGGTGGCCCAGGCCACAAACTTGCATACGTGGATTCATGGCGAGAGGAACATCCCCCACGTGCGGATGGAGCAGCTCTTTGCTGACCCCCTTCCGCTCCCTGCCACGGTCTTCACCTCTGTTGGCCGTAGAGTCGGAGTACTGGACTCGATAACGGCTACAAAGCATGCCTGGAACTCGTTGCTGAAAGCCAGGGGAGGAGAATTGCTCTACTCCCCCTCGATGGCGGTGGAATGGCTGCAGTGGCTAGCTCCCATCGAGGACAGGAACGTCATCCGAGCCTTACACGAGCTGGGGCTTAAGACTGCGGGGGCGCAGTTTACGGACGGGAAAGTTAAAACGTGGGACCAGATTGTCCAGGGAGTGGATAGCCCGACGCTGCTACCGCGGTTTCAGTTTCACAGAGTCCGAAGCGCCTTGAAGGACGTTCTGGGCCCAGACCTGGAAGAGCCGCCGGACCTCCCGGAACTCTCACATGTCATAGCCACTGAATCGTCGCGACATATGACAGCGCACCTATACAAGGGCATTGCCTCCTATAGGGCGCAGGAACCCTCTAAGGCACGTCTGGCCTGGCAGAGTGATCTGGAGATCGTGATAGACGACTCTATGTGGACATATTGCTGTATCAACACTAGGAAGCTGTCACTGAATGGGCGTCACAGGTTGATACATTTTAAATTCTTGCAGAGAGTGTACTACACTCCAGAGCGCCTACATCGTTACGGTCTTCGGCAGTCCCCTGAATGCGAGCGTTGCCATGCGCCTGTAGCGGATTTCCTACACATGGCGTGGGGTTGCCGTAGGATACACGAGTTCTGGGTGGCGGTCATAGCAGAACTAAGCGAGATACTGGACCATGAACTTCCGGTCGATCCAGCCTTAGCTCTGCTGGGCTATTCAAAGGCATTACCGATGGCATACAGGCGACTGACAGATATGGGACTATTACTGGCAAGACGTACAGTGGCGCTGTGCTGGATGAGGGGGCCGACACCGACCAAGAAGCGGTGGGCTAAGGATATGGTATACTGCTGCACGCAAACGGAACGCTACAGTGAGCTCCTCCCTCCCACCAGCAGACCGAAAAACTTCTGGGGCCTATATAACACTTTTAGACACACTAGAGAAGACATGGCGGACACACAGCGGGAAGAAGTGGAGGGTGCGCAATAACTCACACATAGACGATAGACCTCTGTGGGGTCAAGGAGCGGGGGGTGCGTTGGTGGCCTGCGGGGAAAAGCGGTGGCTGGGTGGAGTATTGATACTCGGCTGCCCTGTAGTATGAGGTCGGCGGTGGCACACACGGGACACTTCCCAGGGAGAGCATGGGACACACACGAGACATTCCGAAGAGATTACACTTGGGGCGGGGGATACGGACACTGGCACACGATGCAACGTGGCATTTCTTGCAACATGAAGGTCAGCGAACTGGTTGTATAATGGGGGGGGGGGGGTTCCTCGGGGTTTTTTTGGGTAAAGGGGGAGAGGGGAGTTTACCTTAGGTCGGGAGGGGGGTATCTTATAATATAAAATACACCTACATTTCTGAACTCTGAGAATACGGTCTACACGGATCGACTGCTATACTAACGTGGTCTCTCACATATGCACTGTCACGGCACCTACAGTTCCTAGCGGTTTCAATGCCTTCCCTAAGGCTCCCTTGCGCCGCCGTACCCCAGGGTTGACGGCACATGGCTGTGTACTGATAGCTGCATGATTATTGAATACATCTGTTTTTATCGCATTGCCGGACCGAGGGGGTTGTAGGCAGTAAGCCGTGTATGTTCCTGTCTGTTTTATTACAGGTGTTAAAAAAAAACTGATTTTATTTACCAGGCAGCGAGCATTTTACCTCTACAGATTACTTTAAATATACAAAAACTGATGGGATGGTAATGGACAAGAGGGCCATTGCCTCCTGTACTTACAGCCACAAACTGTTTAATCAAAACTGTCTGCAGGCATGAGCAATTGGAAGCTAAAATCATTGCAGCCATGTTGAATAATAAAGGAAATGTGGCCCTCTAAACCGCATTTCAAAGATCTGGTACACTGCACACCTATCATGCACACAAACCAACTACATGTGGTAGACTGACTCTGAAAACAAAAGATTAGCATGTCTGAAGGGTTTGCCAGAGGTAAACAATAAGGCGGACAACTCTCTATAAAACGATGTGCCATCATCACGAAGCTACCAATGCCAAGTAATCCTGCCAGTCCTTTGACAAAAATTATTGACATTATGCATTCTTGCGGAGACAAAAATATCAAGCCAGGGTTCTTTCTCCCCATTGCTGAAAGATGCTCACAACACCTCTGAGTGTAACTGTCATTTGTGATCCTCGAAGCGTTGGTGGCTGTGTTGGTCTGCCCTGGCGTTTAGAGATCACGCCATGTGGTTCATCATCAGAGAAGTGCCCTGGCAATTTAGCCACTTTGAGGCATAGAGATTCTTGGCACAAGAAGCAAAACCCTAGCCCACCCTGCTTGTAGCAGTAACACATGGCAGTGGTGTTGCCTGTGAAAATCCAAATGCACCTCCCTTTCATGGTAGATAGGAAGAGGTCAATGCCACGTGGCTTGCATGCAACTCCAATAGATTGTTGTCAAGCTGTGTTTCCGTCGGAGACCACAGTCCTCTGATCTCCATTCTTCCAGATGGCCCCCCCAATCAGTCACCACTGTAAGCTCTGGGTGGGGAAAGGAGAGGGGTCTGCTACTGGGTCAACAACGTCAAGCAACCACCACTGTAGGTCTTTTGCAGTCTTCTCCAAAGCCTGGATAAAACACAACAGGTTTCCATGGTGCTGTGGCCATTGGGACTTCAGATCTTACCGCAGAGCTGACATGTTCAATATGAAATTTTTTATCAGCGGGATTTAGTATGCCAAAAGTCCTAGTAGCCTCAGAGGTATCCTAACTGAGATCCAGGACTGAGGTTGAAACATGGTGATCATAGTTCCAATGTCCTGATCTTTCTGCTCTGAGGTGAGTGAAAGCAGAGTGTGTGCCCAGAGGGTCTGCCTCTGGCACGGACTACGTTGGGGGATCCTCCCACGCACATAACCCACCGCAGACACTCCTGGAAACTGCGGGAACACAGCAACAAAGTGTGGAGCCACTGAGGAAAATAACAGCTCTGGGAGTCGCAGCAGCCTGATGGTAGGAGGACAGCAGCCCCCAACCAAGACTCAGACTTAACCCAAGTTGGTCTTTTTGATTAGCACATATCTACAAAGAAGAACAAGCACCTTTTGTAATTTTTCCACTACCTCCCCCTTGCTTTTTGAAGGATCTGTTGATACACCTCCTAACGGTCCTCTAGTTCTTCATGCAGGAATAAGTGTGGGAATTTAATATGCTATCATTCAGCCAGGCACTGACCCTCCAGTCCCTCAAGTGTTTTCCAGAACTCCTCCATCCAGTGGTTGTCTAGCTAGCAGAGAACTAAGGCGATTACTTCGTTATACATTTTTATGCCCAGAAAATAGCATGGCTTACTGTACAATTAGTGATTAAACTTCTAGAAGAACTGGAATTCCCCATTATTCAGGAAATGACAGATCTAGTCCGCAATAGACAAATGTAGTTTTAGGAGTTTGTGATAGACCCTGGATTATCAATGCTGCAGGTGCCTAAAAAAACGAAATGGTTACAGTAAAGAAGAAACTACGGCAGATACCCCAGTTCCTTCACTGAAGGCACAGTTAGTTATGCACAAGCTGGATGGTAAGATGGCTACCTTATTTATATATATTTTACTAGCTTACCCGTCGCACGCTGCTGCGATCTCAGAAGAAAGGAAATTCAAGGAAACTTGTTATGATAACATTGAATTTACATTGGGTCATTGTTATTGAAACTTATTCATTTTATTTTAGAAAACATTTCTAAGTGTGGCTGGAACAGTGCGTCCTCGATTGGCTTCCAATCTTGATTCTTGTCGCTCTCCTGTTTCATTCTAGCGGGCTTGAGCAGTGCGCAATCGATCTGTTTCCAATCTTGATTCTCGTTGCTTGTTCGTTTGAGAAGAACGGGCTTGAGCAGTGCATACTCGATCTGCTTCCTATCTTGATTCTCGTTGCTCGTTCGTTTGAGAATTACGGGCTTGAGCAGTTTGTATTCAAACAGCTTCTAATCTTGCTTCCCATTGCTCGTCTGTTTCTGAAGCTCGTAATGGCTTTTTCTTTCATGCTTCTGATGTAGATTGACCAATCGATTTCCGTTTGGGGGTCATAACTGTCGACGATGCTCGTAAATTCGCTGTCTATTTCAGTATTCGAAAGATGAGGGCCCTGGGGGCCGATTTGTAAAAAAATGTTTGGACAGAAACCTTCGCGGGAGTGTACTCAACAACTTCCCAAAGTTTCATGGCGATGGGATGAATGGTGTACTAATGCATAAAGGACAGACAGACATACTTTCGTTTTTATATATATAGATTTACCTTACTGGGAAAGATTGAAAAAGCCCACAAGATGGGGTGAGGAGATTAGATCCAGATTTGCTTGCTATAATAAATAACTGGATCTCTCTAGCCACTCACAAAGATCTTGGAAATGGAAAAGGTGGCCAAAGGAAATGGGATTGAACAATTGTGAAGTGAAGTCTGGCTAAGTGCAAAGGTCCTTGTGTCTTCTACGCAATGCATATTGTGTCTTCATGGAAGGAAGCTAAAAGTCTGTTCCATTAGGAGGGGCCATGTGTGGCAAGGGACACTTCTTACGCCATGATCGATTCAAGGACCACAATGGCCGTCAGACAGGGTGTTAGTTGCCAGGATCAAAGCCATAGTAACTCCTCCTTCCTGTCAAGAGTCAGATCCAATAGAGAATGATAACCAGGACATAGGGTCTTCTGGCTTTATTCATTCAGGCGTTTGTCACAGAGGCTCAAGTTTCTATATTTATAGCAGCGTCTGTCTCGGTACAGGACATTGGTCAGTTGGAGGATGCAAGGACACAAATTCTGAGGTCGCTGGACCACAGAGGCTTGGAATGGCAGGACAAACTTCAACTTATCACCAGACGTCCTTCTCAAATAGAATGCCAACCACCTATGTGCCAGGGCTACAATATGTCAAAAGTTCATAAGGACAAAATCAAAGAAGAGCGTGGATTTTGCCATGTGTTATTGGTACTTCTGCCTGGAAAATGGGGTCCTATATTCAAGGCAGAAATTCTCTCCAGGAGAGCCAACATGGTCCTCAACTAAATCTCTATTTCCAAAGGGACTCCAGAGGCTATGGATTTGGGGGAGGGATTTATACTGTTCATTGTCCCCATTTATACAGATGTAAGTCAATCTGATTCTGGTGAGTGCCTGGTCATCTCCCACTATTCTGGGAGCTTCCGCTGGGTGCTAAAGAGGAGATTTGGGATGGATTTTTCAGTCTCTTGGATTGGTGAATTTCAAGGATTGCTGTAGGTAAAAAAATTTAGCTTGTTAGCATGGACGGCGGAATCAGGTCATCAGGCAGCTTTCATCCTTGACCAGGCTTAGGCAGCCAGTGCACATAAAAGATATGCAGAAGTGCTTGTCATGTAAAAAGGGATCTCATTCACATGGGGGACAAAGTTATTCAGGCCCTGACTTTTTGTCTGAGTTAGCGCATTCAGGTAGGGGTGCTCATACCTTGAGCTTGTGTCAGTCCGAGATTTTGTGGGTCATGCTCGGGTGCTTAAGCTAAGAAGGAAGACGTAAGTATGCAAGGTGCTTAAAAAAAAAAATCAGCATTCTTAACTCAGCTCAGTACTGACACGCCCAGAGATGGCACATCAGCAAGGGCTGGTTTCAGTTGCCAGATAACAAACCTTTATCTCACAAGGGGTTGTTTTTCAAGCTGACCATTTAGCTTTTCTCGATTTTCTGTAGGCAAGTGTTGGATATACAAACCTTGAACTTTATTCTGGATGGGGTGATATTTAACTTCCAGGAGAACAAAGTCCAATAGATAAGACCAATAATTTTGGGCCAGTTTTTGTGGAACTCTAGAAGTTGTTTTTGGAAAGATGCTTCACAGAACATGAGAGAATAGATAGTATTTGGAGCTGATGAGGTGTAAAGCAGTTTTTGATATTATTATCATCAACTCTGGCATGATGGATAAGGCGGACAAAGCAAAAAGCTGGTATTTCTGCTCCCAGGGGGTTATTTGTCTAGCAGAGTGATGGCCTCTAAGGCTTTCACTTATGGTCCTAGAGTTGACAATACTTTTAGGTCAGTAAACAGATGCGAGGCTATGCTCACCAAGTATTTTATCCAAATCTTGGATTTATAGAGAAGAAGGGTTCCTTCACCCTAGGAGTTGTATATGTAGCTTGACAGCGCCCCTGGTGGGCAAACACGCAGAATCACTACCACCACCCCTTTTCCCCTCCCCACCATCGGTTCGGGCTTCCAAAGAGATTGAAACAAACAGGCAACTTCTTGTGGTGTGCCCTTCATCAGTATAAAAGTGAAGTCAAACTAGTTACGCCACTGCAATATTTAAGCGCAGGAGCGATTGGAGGAAAAGTTGCATATAGTCTCAGGCCCTTCGTAAGTAGGCAGTAAGAAAGGGGAGATGGATGACTCGTTCCATTGTCAAGGGGCTGAAGTTCCTTCTTCTGCGTTCTGGGACTAAAGACGTATACTGACAAAGTTGGAAACCAGCAACCCTCTGGCAGTCACAGAATTGAGCATTAGGATGGAGAATACAATAAATAAGTTGACTGAATTCTATAAATTATGCAACAGTTTAGACTATCAGCAGTTTGAGATTTTTATCTCCAAAATCAATACTTGAGCATAGTTGAAAAGAATACAGTGCCATAAAGACTAAGGTGTATAGAGATATGCATAAAACTGCCCTGATTTCAGCCTAGGATCCCTTTGTCCACATGCAGATCACAAGGCACCTGCTTGAATTAGAAGAGCCACCATATTTATTGAACAGAAACATGGTCTTCAGACACATGTACTCAACAAGACATATATGGCCAAAATGTTCAGTGGCATAATAATGTCTAGGGTACCTGGAATGGTGTAAAAATGAATACGAAAATGTTGTTTTTCAAATTTACAAATGTTTGTACTCTGCTAGGACCCATTTACTTCAACTCAATACTGCTTCACACCCAACTTTCTCCATTTGACATTATACCAACATTTCTATACTCTTGAACTGCTCCTTTACTTCGCTATTTGGGCTCCCTTTCTCAAGTCGTTTCCTGTAGATTGGGTCTCGAGGTACACACTTCATTCCCTTAGCATACCCCCTTTTTGCCTACTTAGCTGTGCAGAGTAAATACTGGGGTTGTCAACAAGACACTCAATGCAGAGAGTCAGCATAAAAACCTGACTTGATGTCAATTTCTGATGTCTGCCAACAATAACGCAAGCAGCAAACTAAGGAGGAAATGAAGGCTATGTATTTAAACTTAAATTACTCGCCTACTGCTGTATTAATGGTAAGTGGAACAATATTACCAAAAGTCGCACTGATTCTGATAAAATCTCTGAAAACTTGAAGAATTAATGAAGATATTTAATATCCAAGCATTGCCAAAAGTTGTGTTGCATGCAACAACGACTGCATAGGGATTTTTAAAGTGAGGAAACATATTTTATTTTAATTCTTTGTGTCAGAATATTTTTCAACTAATAGAAAAGATAAAGATACTTCAAAAGAATCATTTCTTATGATTATCATGTCAGAAAGTTTTGACACTAGACAAAGGGAATATTGATTTGCCGTTCCTACCAAGCTGCGGTCAGTTAGGCAGTTGTGTTTGAAAGTATGAGCACATGGAGAATCACTAGATTAATTAAATAAACAAATAGGTTTGTTATTATTAAGTTTTTCACCTCTTTTGTGGTTTTCAGGTGGTTTCTTTCGCCAAGACAAAGGAAATTTGCATTCATTTTTTTTACATTATGCCTCTCATGGAATATCAATGCATTGCCGCTTCAGTAAGGCAAACGGCCCCGCAGATGTCATTTACCTGCAGGCATTCACCCTACAACACAGATTTTTTAATTTCTTTATACTGGAAAAAATAACTATCCAAACACTCTTATGGAAATATTAAAAGATTGAAAAATGAATAAACCTAAGTTAAATAACTTGGCCACGCCTCATACAAAGGGATACGCCCAAAGTAATTTACAGGAAGGTCATTCCTGTTGTTTCTAATGATCAAACAAACCTACTTTGGTTTGTATGTATCAACCCTGTAGGGCTGTGGGTCAAACAACTTAACGAATACTATGCAATGAGCCTTGCGATACATTTATCTATATTACTTTCAAGCGGTAACATAGTTGGACAACTGAGATGCTACTTACGTAATAGACGGGTCAACCTGCTTATATGCATGGGCAGCACACGACCCGCAATATGTGTATCCTGCATGGCTAAAAAACAAAAACAAAGCATATGCTAGCTTTGGTGGCACGCTAAAATAAAAGTATACTTTTTCATTTTAATTATTAGCAGCCACAGCATTTTGAGCAGAAATGCCCAACAAAAACATTACTTGTACATAATGCAAAGAGCAAACGGGGCATTTAAGATACAACAAAAAGGGACAATTGTAATGAGAATCAAGTGCACCATTGCACAAATTCCAACAGCGAAGTATTATATATATATATATATATATATATATATATATATATATATATATATATATATATATATATATATATATATACACACACACACACACAGTAAGAAGCTGGCTCTGTATATACTATACCAAAGTGAGGTATAGTGTACAAAGAGTCCAGTGGAACCTTAAAGGTAGTCAGAGGCAAAGTTAGATAGCACCTCACCCTCGATTTGTGGCAGTGTGGTCGAGCAGTAAGGCATGATCAGAGGACAGTGTTAAGCATTTGTTGTACACAGTCAGCAAATTAATTCCCACACTCAAAGACTGAACTTCAGACCAATTGCTTTTGGTATAAAAATATTCTTTTAGTTATTTTATTTTCTAGAACCAAGCAGCCTGGCACAGGTAAGCAATACATACTTTATAGTAATAATGCAGTTTATAAACGGTTTGAATTGTAATTGCATATGCACTTTGTTTTGACTTACAGTATGGTTGAAGAAATGCAATACTTTGTAAATACAGTACTTAGACTTGAATGGGCTTTTCAGTAAAATACCAGGTAAGTTACTTTTTGAGTTACTTTTCTTACAGAGAGTAGTATACCTAGATACTACTCAGGGCATTTCCTGTAAACAGATAAGTAAAATCGTTTTTATTAAACAGTACAATTTTCAAGAAATTCTTTAGGTTTTTAAACTCCAGGCTTGGAAACTTTTCCAAGAAAAACAGTCAATGTTATCCTATGGAGGAAAATAGTGTTATCGGGTTAAAGGTAAGTATTTGGTAGTGGGAGTTGAGGTTCTGGGGGTAGACTCAGGGGTCCCCCAGGGTCAAGGATGCACTCTTGTTACACCCTCAGCGGCACTTGGGCGGCTGGGTGCAGAGTGCTGGGGCCCAATGTTATCCAATGGGGGATAGGGGGCCTCCGGTTGGTGGCTGCTGACGAGCAGACCACAAGGTTGTGGGAGCCAAGCTCCTGATGATAGGCTCAGGGCAAAAGGGGGTCCTGTTTAGCACAAAAAGTGCACCCGCATTAGTGCAGAGGCGGCTGGGTGCAGTGTGCTGTTTTGGCGTCAGGTGCCCTGTTTTCAATGGGGATTTTTGGTTTTGGTTTCTAGCTGCAGGCTCGGTCCAGGAAGACTTCCGGGAGGAACAAACTGCTGGGCAGTAAGTTGGAGGGCTCGGGGACATAGGTGCACCTTGGGTTCCGTCCTCCAGAGCGCAGGGCAGCTGGATGCAGGAGTGTCTTTTGAGGTCGGATTTCACCTTACCGGGCCACTTGCGGTTGGTGGTGGGGAGTCTCCATACAGAGGCTGCAGGAGACATTGGGGAGTCCTGGAGCGGTTAACCCACAGTGGACTAGGACTCTGGGGCGCTGGGGGACCTCGCTGGGGCCGGTGGGCCACTCGAACTCGGGCCGTAGGCGACGGGTGCTGTGGTGGTTCCAGGCATCCAGTTTCTTTTTCCTCAGCAGGATCAGAGTATTTATTTGAGGTTTCTTCTATACAGAACTGTTGTTCACAGGAGATACAGTCTTTGTTGAAGGTAGTCAGTCCTCCCAAGGGTTCTGAAGGTCCCTGGCTGCAGGACAAGACTATTTTTGGCGCAGGATCTCTGGAAACTGCAGATGGGCTGGGGCCAAGTCAGCTGTTCTCTGCTGTCTCCTCTGGTGGGCGTCTACTTTGGTCCTTTTTCTACTTAGGTTGCGGTACTCTGCTTTCTTGGTTCTGGGCTGCCCCCTAAATACTGTATTTAGGGGCATTTTTGGGGTCTCGAGGTTAGTACCCAGTAGGCTACTGACCTTATGGTGATTACACCCTTGGTGTGCTCACCCCACATGTGGGAGTAAGCACAATCCCTAATTCTGATTGGGGAGTGCCTGCCGTCTGCAAGAAGGCGGGCACTGAAGAGATTACTTCACCTCGCCTCCCTCACCTGAGGGGTGGAGTTGTGAGAGGTGGCACACCTTCTGGGCTGGCTAGTTTTTCCTGCCAGTCTTCCCGCTGAAAAGGAGGGGAGACAGGAAGGGGGCTTGCTCTTGATAGCAGGAGAGGCTGGGGGTGGCATCACAAAGGCTGCCCCGCCACAGATGGCTCTTCCTGGCCTGGGGGAAGTGCGAACACACTCATCCCAGGAAAGGCTTTGTTTCTGGGCTCAAGGAGTGAAGGCTCCCACCCTAAGGGGCCAGAAATAGGTCTTGAGGTGGCAGGCTGATGTATACCAGTTAGGGAATCCACCAGAGGCTGGTCGTTTTTCAGGGGGCATCTCTAAGATGCCCTCTGTGCGTATTTATCATTAAATCTCACACTGGCATCAGTGTGTGTTTAATCTGCTGAGAAGTTTCATACCAAACTTCCCTGTTTTCAGTGTAGCCATTATGGTGCTGTGGAGTTAGTAATGACAAACTCCCAAAACCATATACTCTTCAGTACTAATCAGTAGTCTGGCAAAAATGTGGGGGGGTTACTGCAACAGAAACAAACACACCTACCTACCTACCTACCAACCGGTAGTTATAGTTAGAACCTAGTTTACAAAGGAAAAGCATTTCTTTTGCCAAGAACTTTGGTGCCATTTGACGAATCATCATGAAATTTTCAAAACCAGTTTGCTTCTCACTTCAGCTGCTGTCTTGAATGTTGCAGGGTGATCGGTCAAGCGAGGACCGAGAAAAAGCGAAGGCCTCAAAACGGTGTTTCCCCAAGCAATATCCCATAGGGACTTTAGACACAACTACAGCCCGAACCACTGAAAGGAATTACAACAAAGTTGGCAGAATTGTTCAGTAGTTTTAGAAATCCAAATTTGTGTATGTAGGGACATGGATGCTTTGCTGATCTTCCTCCGGTTCACGAATCCACGTGCCAACAGCAATGCAGTGATTGACTGGCCGCAATCTGAGAGGAAAGTTGCGGCTGTCATATTGCTTTTCGGACTCTGTTCTCTGCAAGGAAAATAAAGTAAAAAAGTGTAGAAGGGGTCAGGGTAGAGGTACCCTGGGAGGGACCCTCATTTTTAAGAAATTGATCAAATCCAGAATTTACCATGGCAGAAGGCATGGCTTCTCCCCGGATCCAGTGCCCAATTTGAAGAGAGAAAAAAAATTCACTCACAGATCCACACACCTACTCGCACACTCACTCACTCACAAAGCCACTCAAAGACCCTCAAAATGACTCCCACACCTACTAACAGACCTACACAGCTTACACAAACCCACACAACTACTCACACACCTATACAGAAACACACACCCACCCCCAGTACCTCAGAACGACTTACACACCAACTCACAGGCCAACGCAGCTTTCACACACCCACATAGCCACTCACACGGCCACACACCAATAGAATCACTAAGATCCAAAAAAACACTCAAACCTACATAACCACTCCCACACCCACTGACAGAACCACAATCAGTCACACATGCAGTCACACACCCACCACATACTCACTCACTCACACTAGCCAAGGAATATAGCATGCTAAAATGCATGCAATCAAATCACGTTCCTTAACAACACGGTCGATACAACAACCGCATTGTTAGAACGCAGTGCCATTACAACGCAAGTCATTACATCGACTAGCAGTGGAAGGCGCTCTAACATTCGGAATAGTATAATTTACTATTCCAACTCTAGCCTACGCAACAGTAGGGAAGGTGTTGGAATAGTAAATTATACTATTCCTTATGTTAGACAGCCATCTACTGCAAGTCGATGTAATGAATTGCGTAGTAATGGCATTACGGTGTAAAGGTATCAAGGTCTAATGACCGCGTTGTGAAGATTGTTTCCCAAACCAGGTTGCGGGGATGTTATAGAAATAACATTAACAAAACATAGAAATTTACAGAAAAAACTCAACTGTTACAGGGACGTTCTAGCTAGGCTCAGATTTCACTTGTACAAAATCCCTGAAATTGAGCAGTTCTACTTAGCAAGTTATCTCAAGTAACTGTAACTCGTGTCCTAGGGTAAGTATAACTCGCACCCTTGCCTTGCACTGCTAAATACCCCACATATTTTATCAGTCATGACATTTTCTATGACATTCTTCATTAAATCACTGCAACATTTGCTGTAAAACTATTGATGAGAACACTGTGCATGGCGAAGGTGCGAGTTATAGTTACCACTGGAGCTGAATGTTGAAAACATGGCGGTGATTTCCTTTTTGAATAACTTTATTAATTCCATGCCGAACAGCCCGTTTGTTAAAAACCACTAGGGTGTTGAATTTAATTAATTGAAGTTCTTTGGAATCAAAGAAAGACAAACATAGAATTTGTAAATGTGTCAAATTCAAATGAAATAGTATGTTTACTATGTTTATTATTACGAAGTGTAATTGAACTCTGCACCTTTAAATATGTGTATTTCACTGGTGCAACTTACCCGTGAACAAGCAGTAGGTTAACTGCGAAACACATTGGGACAACCGTTGCTGTGAATAAACACCATTGAAATGGAGGGCACGGCACCAGTGAGTTTTATTTCTTGCGTACTCGAGTTTTTGTTGGGAGATTTGGGAGTGGCCTCCCTGCCGTGTTGCCCGCCGTAACAGTGGCTCGGAGTTTGCCGAAAACTACGTTTGGATGGATGGATGGATGGATGGATATATATATATATATATATATATATATATATATATATATATATATATATATAAAATGTCACCTAAGTTCTATAAAAGCTAAGGTATGTCATGCAGTTATATGTGAGCTTGCAAACTGCAAGCGGACATTAATACAATAATGGTTGTTGAAGTTCATGGTACTAAACTGAAACGATTTAACTTTTAAGTGATTATATATATATATATATATATATATATATATATATATATATATATATATATGTGGAGTGGGCTGGGAGATTGTAAAGGAGAGTGGTGTAGTGTTTGGTAAATGTATGCACCATGTTAATATTTAGTAGGCTTAAAGTCAATAAAGCAAATTACAGACACTAGATGCAAAGTTGTACTTCATTTTATCAGAAAATGGACCGCTGCACGTCTAGATGAGACTTACAGCCAGCATGTCCCAAAATTGCTATAATATTCATTTATTCAGAGAGCCAACACAGACGTACAAACAGATGAGTCATAAATACATCCACAACAACAAAGGTTCTGAAAGCCACATATACCTTCTGCAACAGAAAAGATCAGAAAAATATTGAACATATACTTTGCAAATAGATGCTATATGGATACAAAGAAAAATTCGAACCAAATTAGGTAGCAGTGGCGCACAACTCTGTACTTGGTACGGTCTGCGATAAAAATAGTCTTCGATTTCCCTCCCGTGAACACTAAACAATGTGTCTGTGAATAGCAGAGACAAGCATGTAATTGTCTGCTTCCACAGTTCATTCCTCAGTCACTCTGCTGGTCACTATAAACAAAATCTAATTTGCATGTTTAAGTGTGACAAATGAGCCAATGCAGCAGATCCACTCAGGTAAAAAAAAAAAAGTGAGTTATAAAATGGTACATACTTTAAACCTTTTGGTGGTATTTAGCGATAATTTAACATTATTAGTTCTCCAAAACATGAACAGTACAGCATTTCAGAAGTCCTGTTATATCTACACTATTATAAAGAGAGAGCTGAAACCTCTGAGGAGGGTTATCTCAAGAACCACAGCACCAATCACAACACCCAATACAGCATTGGAAAGGGCAGTTGCAGCAGAAGGACATGGGCTATACAGATGCCCACCATATACATTTAAAAGGTGAAAGAACCTTACCAGCAAAGTAATCCCTTGTGGGCGTGGGCGGGGCACGGCATGACGACAAAAAAAAGCGTTCCTTAAACGTGTGTGTTGTGCTGGGGGCATGTGCTGGGGCGTGAACAAGACCAATGAGCGCGGCAATTGCAACTGCGCGTCACCAAGGGGTGTGGCCAATGGGCGCAACAATCGCGCGGCACATCCCAAAAAACAAAAACGTGCCTTGAGGGCGTGTGGAAAACAAACGTGTGCATTGGGCTGGGGCGTGGCCAAGGCCAATGGGTGCGGCAATTGCGCAGGAGCAAGGGGGGTGGACAATGGGCGCGACAATTGCCGGGGCTTAGGCGGGGGCAGACGCGACTGATCGTGCCTGCGGGGACAATAACTGCACAGTATCCTGCGCGCTGTCAGCCAGTCAACACTCTGCATAAATGACCATGCCTGCGGGGACACTAACTGCAGCGTCTCCTGCGCGCTGTCACACGCTCAACTCTCTGCATAAACAATTTGACACCAGGCGCATAACATCAACCAGGGTTGGAGCCGAGCTCAGGCGGCGGATGACGCGACTAAGCGTGCCTGCTGGGACACTAACCTTTGAACTGACTGCACTTTTCCACACGTGCAGCGTCTCCAGTGCGCGCTGTCACCCACTCAACTCTCTGCATCAACGACTTTACACCACAAGCACAACATCAAACAAAACTGGAGCCGGACCTCAGGCGGGGGATAACGCGATTCAGCGTGCCTGCGGGAACAGGAAATTTACAACTGAATGCACTTTCACACACGCTTACCTACGGAAGTGGAGTACATACACACTAGAGACATCTGCTAATACTTCTTACTACAAGTTACACACAGTATCTGCACACACATGCCTAACTATTGTGACACTTCATGCTAAAAATGTTGTCTACAGCGAGATTTTAAAATAAATTTCCCTGACCTATTACACACATTGCACACATACTATTTCTTACCCGGACAACGTCGGGACGGGCTGCTAATAATATTATGAAAGGGCCATGGTATCAAAATGACAGCGATGAGTACCTGTACAGGTCAACGTCATGTTTGTTTCTTATATTGAGTTCTTCTCTTGATCCTGTCTGTCTTTAACATTCATTTTGGCATGGGTGATATGAACAGGGAAGTTCATATGTCCGTTATGATTCCTGACCAACACCCCATTGAACCCAATATCTTCACAAACTTTTTCGAGCAGTCTCTGCTATGAAAAAAACTTACTGTGGCATCATGTACCAGTAAATATTTCATTTCATGTCTCAAAGTCTGACATTATTAGTGATATCCCTCATGGTGGGTACCACCACAATTTCGTATTGTTTTTCCCCAAATTTTTTCAGGGCATTTTCATTCCATATCCCCAGGAAGCGGAGCATGATTGTCAGATTGACAGTAATTTCAGTTACTGCCAATAAGTGGGACCCAATCTGGCCCTACAAAGTTACTATCAGGAGCATTCTCATAATCTGTACAGAAAATTCCCTCAGTCCACATCCCCTTAAACACTCCGGGGTATACCAAACTAAAACAGTTGTGCAAGTCTGTGGTACATGCACATTGTAAGATTTTTAATTGGACCAGCATGAATCCCAATCCTCCCGCCACCTTCAGGGATACCTACATTTCTCTTCCCAGTCTGCACATTCTGTTGTACCTACATACGATTCCCACCTATTGCTCAAGACTGTCCAATCTGATAGGGGAATTGTGAATTACGGTCTCACATATATTGAAATCTGCCTTTGGTTAAAGCAGTTCAGATGTGACTATACATTCTAGCAATGTGAAAAGTTATCACTTTATCTTCATATGACTGCATACTATGCTTCACTGCAGGTACCTATAGTGCTGGGAGTCATGTAAAGAAAACTCTGCTTCCATGTGCTGAAACAATTTCATTCCCTCTGTGTCCCATACACCCCTCACTTTACTTGTGCCTATAATGTCCTGTCCTAAAAATCAAACAGAGCCCCCACTTCCCTGAGTGTAGCACCAATAGATTTCGAGGTCAGATTACAAACTCTTATTACAGCAGCTGTGGGTCTCCGGTGATAATTTTACATCCATATGGACTTCTTATATACCTGCTGGTGCACATTGTCAATAGTCCGTGATCGCTTCTTCTGAGATGAGAACGCCTGCTTCTTTATTACCACTGACTATTCTTGGGGCTGAAAGGGCGATAAGCATTTGTGGGTGACTATAGATAATTGTTCTTGAGAAAGTTCATTTTCCAAACAGGGAACTGTGACAGGCAATTGTGTTGGAGTATCTTTGTCCGGCAAACTGGCCTTCGAACCTTTCAGGTACATTCAAGATGAGTCTATTGCAGAGTCTGGAGTGCCCTTTCATATCTTCCACCTTAGCAGACAAGTGAAGTGAGGTTGTCTGTAACCCAAAGATCACTTCTTTGAGGCTTTTATTTCAGTTCCCATTTTCCTAGATTTCTTTTCGTTTCTACTTTTCTAACATGCCGCCTCTGTGAAATTCCCCAGACCATTTGCTTTACCCAGCAACTGGCCCCTACCAGTTCTAACCCACACTCTGGCGGGTAGACTGGTGGAAAAAACTACGTCAGGAAGAGGGGGGGGCTGCCAGCCTGTGCCAAGCCCACCCCTCAGGTGGGGGAGACTAGGTGAAGCACGACCCTGGGCTCCGGCCATCTTGTAGATGGGGAGCCCTGCCCAATCCCAGCTAGGCTCCTGCCCCCCTCCCACAGGAGAGGAGCAGACTAGGGGGTGTACTCACCCCAGGACAGGGACCCATTGATCCCCGTCCTTGAACTACCTGTAACTCCCCTAAATTCAGTAGTTAGGGGCTCCCTGAACCTTCCTTCCTCAGATGCCGATACGAAAAGAAGAAAGAAGATCAAGAAGAAGAAGACCTGCCGTGCAGCTGCTAACAACAGGACGACAACCACTGACAGATCCCCAGCCCTACCGGCCTGTCGATCTTGGAACCTGGTCCTGCCTAATCCCGGCGACTCCTGCGTACAGCAACCTTGGGACACCCGTAGGACCTGCCTGCCTTGACCCTCTTAAAGACTGGGACCCCCATCAGCAGAGGCTCTGCTGCAATAACCCACCTGGTGCCAACCAGGAAGCTCCGGACCAGCCCACTTTGCACCCACCGAGCCCAGGCCGGACCCAACCGAACCAAGGCCACGAGGACGTCCCCCCGGCGACTGGGACCCGAAGTCTAGTGCCCAAAGACCCTCCTCGACGAACCAGCCGACGTCTGCAGACTCAGAACCAGGGGCCACCCCATCCGCGACCCGCCGAGGGTAAGCTTTTCCGACACCCAAAGACACCCCTGCACCCGGCGCCCTACAGCCCCCTGTGCCTCCCTTTGGGGTACCTACCTGTGCTCCAAGATCCCAACTTACCTCTCGAAGTGCTGGTCGCCCCTGGAGAGTCTCCGTCCCTGCAGTCTTTGTTCCTTTTTGACCTTTCCCATTGGATAACATTGTGCGCCCGACGGCTCAAAAGCACCTTGCACCCAGCCACCAGAGTGCCGCTGGCTGTGCCACCTTTGTCCTATCCTACTTCCCCCTCTTGCCCTGAGCAAGTGACCAGGAGCTCAGCTGCCACAGCCGCGTGGCGTGCTAGCCAGCAGCCACCAACCGAAGGCCCCCTTTCCCTGATTGGATATCATTGGGCCTACCTACCACTGCAAGCGGCCGGCCCTGCGCTGCTGGGGCGGAACAGACTATACTTACCTGCCCCTGGGGCACCCCTGAGTCTATACCCGGAACCTTAACTTCAACAGCCAAGTACTCACCTGGAAACCGGTAACTCACTTATCTGCCTTTGGATAACATTGACCCATTTTGACTCGAAAATGTTCTAAGTTTGAAGTTTTGAAAACTGCAAATATTCGTATAAAATCAGCCGAAGTCCGAATTCCGAAGTACTCACCTACAAGCAGGCGAGAAGCCAGTACTGTACCTTGCAGCCCAGTACTGAACCGCTTAAGTAATCCTTACCAGGTTTACTAGTAATCTGTATTTTCGCCATAGGAACCCATTGTCTATTTTACTATGAAACTTCTTCAAAGTGCCTACTTTTGAAAACTTGGAATATTCTTTAAAAATCATACGAAATACTGAAACGCAAATACTTACCTGCTTTAAGTTCAGACCCTAGTGCTGGCCCTAGAAGCCCAGTACTGGATTACAAAAGTAACACGATCATACTTTACCTGCAACCTGAATTTTCTCCCATTGAATAACATTGCCAGATTGTCATTGAAAAGTTTTTAAGTGTGAACTTTTAAAACAGCTTTATATTGATGAAAATTTACCACAGTAACTAAAACGTTTTTGCTAGCTTGGTTTCAGCTTAGACCTCAGGACTGAATCTAGGATCTAGTCCTGGAACGACTAAAGTAATCTGTACTGTAATCAACTGTACTTTTATGGTAACAATTCATTGAGCTCAATGCTAACGTGTGTCTAGACTTGAGTTGTCTTCAGCAACTCCTGTACCTATTGTGTTCACCAACTTCATGGCTTCCTTGCAAAGTAATTACATGAGAGTTCTCATATCTAGCAAAGTATATTTTTATGACTGTTAGTTCTAAAAATAAAACTATATCTTTGGATATAACAACCATTGGCTTGGAGTTCAGTCTTTGAGTGTGTGAAATCATTTGCTGAGTGTGTACAACAAATGTTTTGCACTGCCCTCTGGTACTGCCTTACTGCTCGACCAAGCTACCACTTTGGAGAGTAAGGTCGGTTCTGACTTCAACCTCCGTTATACCTTTGGGGTTTGTGGACTCTATACACACTGTACTTCCTTATTGTCCAGTGTATATACCACTTTCTCCCATCCTCTCTCAGAAGATTTAAGCTAACAGCTACAGTATCCATTTTCTTTTCCAGGGCCTTACTGGAGTCCCTCTCCAAGGTTATAATGTCTTTCATTGCTAAGGGAACATTTAAGGCTCCAGCCTGTATTCCGCTTGCCAGTGAACCCAGACCTGAAGCACAAGACAGATTAAAACCCCCATTTCTGGAATCATGAAACCAGCCTATGCAGCACACTGTGGCCATTCAGACTTCCTCTAGGTTCCCTCCTGCCCACCATCTCCCACTACACTCAACGAAATCCCCTCCACCCCTCCCCCAAGATTTCCCTTACTCTGAGTCTTCGAGACTACTCGGGAGGCCCAACCGCTCGCACAGCAGATTCACGGGTATGAAGCTCAGGGTGACAGAGGATGATAGGCGTGGGTACTGGAGCACCTTACCAATGCGGCCTTCTCAGATGATGCTCAGCCACATCTCACCCACAAATTTGGTTAGATTGTAATAGTGTCCCTAACTCGCTATGCTCACTCATCCCTTACAATTATCTTGACTAACGGTCTTAAACTATTAAAACCTTTTCCATTACTAAACCTTACCATGTGCCCTGGGGGAGCGAACCTTGATCTCAATGTACTCGTCTCAAATGATTATTCTTGATTAGCCTGCAGAATTACATGAAATTAGCAGGGTTTGGGACATAGTTGTTAATTTTCTCCTCATCCAGGATGCATTGGGGAAAAGAAGTCAGCCTTGATCTAAATTTAAATTTCTTGTCCCAACTGCAGCTTAAATTCATATATGCTGGTTGCAAGCTTGATTAGTAATGACGAGCTAAATTCTCGGAATGATCATATCTTGGACTGATTCCTAGTACAGTGAGGTGGTGCCTGGCCCAATGGTGACTCTACAGAGTTCCCTTCCCATTCATTCTCATCTGTGTGCTGACTGACCCTCAAAAATTAATTGAAATCTGTCCCGTAGCAGCAGGCAGCATTCCATGGTCAACCTCTGGTAAAACTGTGGCACATCAGTACTGTCTTTTAAAAGCACTCTTCTCTTTCATTAGTACCTGACATTTATCTTTTATTTTTCCCTTGCACCAAATCTTGAGTTGCATCCCCCGCCCTCCTGGGGCTCTCTCTTTGCAATGCTGTAAGGCAACTTCTGAACAACTGATAGTTCTTTCACTTTTGTATTTCAAAAGAGCTTGAGTTGAGGCTGTGTTACAGCCCCAAGTCCTTCTCTTTCTCTGTGATGTCTCTATCAACGTGTCTCCTCATTCTAAGTAGCAAGCATTGACTCCTAAATAAAGGATGAAAAGATTAAGCGTGCCATACCAATTTGGGCCTGTGAGCGTTTGGGCCAGAAACCCTGCCTTATTACTCCATCACCCATTACCTCTATCCCCCCTTGCGAGAAATTGGGTTTATAGTTGATGGGGTCAAGCCCAGGGCAAGCAGCAACCACAATCCTGGTCAGGGTAAGGCGCAAGCAAACCCCAAATAAACATGTATTGGTAGCTTGGCAGAGAGAAGCCAGGTTTTATTTATGCAACACTTCAAACAATAAAGCAGGAACAACACCATACAAAAGATCTCATAACTGGTTAGAAAACTGTACCAGACATTAGTAAAAAAAAAACAAGACCAAAACAACAAAAATCCAATCAGTAGAACAGGGGGTATGGAGTTTTAAAGAATAAAGTGAAGCTAGCCCCCAAAAAACAATTCAGAATATCTGGTTGCGATGGACTCGGTAAAATTTAAAAGACCAGGCTGATGGCGATGGAGCACACTTCGGATACAGTGCCAGGATAGTTCCACTGAAGCTTTACCAGAGGGATGTAAGGATCAGGGGGAGCTTTGCAGGATGCCGTCGGCAAAGCACAAGGAGCAGGTGGGTGTCGCTGGAGTTTATCGGTGGCAGTCCCCACGAGTAACCGGTACTGCAGTGCGTAGTCGGGCTAATGGAGCTTTGCACTGATTTGCAGTACAAGCTACATGGTCTCATTGCAAACTGGCCCGTTTGCGGTTGAGAAGAGCCCAAAAGCATGATTTCAGCGCCCTTGAATCACACCAAGGGTTGGAGACCTGGGAGACACTGCTTGGTGGTCAGCACCTGGCTGCAGCTGGATCCAGGGATGTTAAAGAGCCTTTTAGGTCCCTGAGGCTCAGATCAGGAGGCCAGCAAATTAGCCTGTGGAGTCACTCTGGGGTCCCGGGTTCAAGATGAACTTGCAGGTCCAGTTCTCCTTCCCCAGGCAGGAGGGCAGCAGTTCCTTTAGTGCAGCAGTCCAGAAGAGTGGCAGTCCTTGTAGCAGTAGCACAACCGTCCTTCCTCCGGGCATAGTATCCACAGGTCCAGAAGTGTACTGAAGTGGTGGTATATGAGGTACAGTATTTATAGACGGATGTGCCTTTGAAGTGCAGATGCCCTGCCTTCCTGGCCATGGCATCAGGCTAACTACAGGGGGTATGCAGCCTTTTAGGACAGAGCCTATTAAAAGGTAAGTGTGGCTGGGCCCAGCTCCTCCTAACCATTCTGCCAGCGATAGCCCAAGCAGTCACACCTAAGCACTCCACTGTGTGTGGCGTCTAGGAGAAATACACAAACCCAACTGTCAGCTACACCCTAATCATGTGACCCAGAGATAGGCTGCATGCACCAAATGGCTAAGGCAAGAAAATGCCAACTTTCAAATAGCAGCCTTTTCAGAATTGCAATTTAAAATCCACGTCACCATACCTTAGCATTTTAAATTGTGATTCCAGAGACACCAAACATGAACTGGTTACCTTTTCCCAATTGGAAATTACACTTATAAAATGTAATAAGGTATCTCTCAATGTTATTATATGGAAAATGTAGGCTTTGCAGTAGTGAAAAATGAATTCAAGAGTTTTTCACTACAAGGACATGTAAAATTAAGATTACATGTCCTACTTTTTGAATGCATTGCACTCTGCACTCTGGGCTGTACAGGTCCTACCCTAGGGGTGACATATGTATCAGAAACAAAGGTTTGGGCTTGTTTATTTTGGTAGGTTGAAATGGCAGTTTAAAAGCTGCAGACACAGGCTGCAATGGGTGGCATAGCCAGTGCTGCAGACCCAATAGTAGCATTTAATTTACAAGCGCTGAGCATAGGCAGTGCCAGTTAACTAGGGACTTTCAAGTAAATTAAATATGCCAACTACTTATAAGACAGTTTAACATGTTTAAGGAGAGATCACAAGCATTTTAGAACTGGTTATTAGTAGGAAAGTTCTCAGAGGCCTAAGGCCAACAAAAATGAATTCAGCAGAAATGGAGGAGTGAAGGCAAAAGGTTTGGGGATGACCCTGCAGAAAGGGCCAAGCCCAAAACTCCTCTTCCTACGTCCTCCTGTCCTCCTAATCCAACTACATTCTTCATACAACTAGACATCAACGTTATCATCTCAGTCCTAGTATCACCCACTCATGGGGAACGCACAAACCTGCTCCTGGATTGACTCTTGGACTCAGTTGTATAGCCTTTAATACCTCTCCTCTCCATCCAACCGTAAGTAACAGTTTTGCTCCTCTTTACCATTTCCTTCCAATTGAGAGCAATACTACTGGATGCACTAGAGACACATAAAAATTGTACCCCGGTCACAACAGTAGGACTCATCATATAATGGATTGACTTTCCATACCTCACCCTCCTTTGGGATACTACACTGCTACACCAGGTAGAGCTAATAAATCACATACTGTGGTTGGTTCAACAATGCTCTGTTCTTTCTGATTTTGGTGGGTGACTTCAAAGCAGTGTTATCTGGAGAATTAGACAGGCACCCACCTCGGGCTCTCACGGGGGTTCGGGGTTGGTTGCCGGACTTCATTGAGGCAATGGCCCTGGTGGACTGCTGGAGGTTGCTGCACACTACTCAAAGACAATACACTTTTCACTCTGGTGCCCATGGTAGTCTTTCCAGAATAGACTACGTGTTCGTACCGGCTGCGCAGGCGTCATATATAGCTGAGGTCAGACATATGGCTCGTGGTATATCTGATCACTCCCCACTTTGGTTTCGGTTTGAACTAGCATCTGGATCTGGGGGGAGGGTGGCTCCCATCAACCCTTGGTATCTTCGGAATCCCAAGACTCGCAATTCATTGATTAAGGCATTGGACCATTACTTCCGAGAGAATGAGGGTTCGGTCTCTTCCTCTGTATCGTTATGGGAGGCTTTTAAGACAATGATTAGAGGTCAGGCTCTCTCTCTAATAGTTGGTGTTAAGAAACAGAAGGAAGAGGATGTAGTCAGAATGGAATCTGAGATAGCTGCGTTGGAATCGAAATTGGAGCAGGAGGTTACCCCCTCCAGATTGCATGTCCTGCAATTAAAGCAGTCGGATTATAGAATGTTGGGAACGGATGGTGCGAGAGCTCTTAGTCGTGAACAACAGGGGCGTGTTTATGAGGTAGGTGATAAAGCTGGTAAATTGATCGCATGGTTGGATAGGAAAGACAAAGCTAGTCGCGTGGTACCCGAAATTGAGATGGAAGACGGCACTCTGGTGACTGGTCCGCAAGAAATAGTGGCATGCTTCGCCAAACATTTTCGTTCTGTTTACTCTTCCGTGTCGGATAGACCGGAGGAAGATTCATGCTTGTTGTTGCGAGACATCGCGCTCCCGTGTTTGTCTGTAGAGGAACGGGACCTCCTGGATAGTAAGATCACCGCTGACGAAGTGGCATTGGCAATGCGCTCCCTGAATTCAGGTAAAGCAATGGGCCCCGATGGCCTACCGATTGAGTTATATAAGCTGCAACCGGATAGGATTGCCCCATATTTACGAGACATGTTTCTGGAGTCCCTAGACCATGGCATTCTCCCCCATAATCAGAGACTGGCTTTGATAGTCGTAATTCATAAGGAGGGAAAACCGAAAAACAAATGTACCTCATATTGACCTATCTCTTTGTTGAATTCTGAACTTCAATCAATCAATCAATCACAGCATTTATATAGCGCACTACACACCCAAAGGGTCTCAAGGCGCTAGGGAGGGGGGGTCCGCTACTGCTCGAACAGCCAGGTCTTGAGTTGCTTCCTGAAGGCGAGGTGGTCCTGGGTCAGGCGGAGGTGGGTCGGGAGGGAGTTCCATGTCTTGGCGGCGAGGTAGGAGAAGGACCGTCCTCCTGTGGTGGCTCTTCGGATGCGGGGGACGGCGGCGAGGGCGTGGCCGGTCGATCGAAGCTGGCGTTTGGGAGCGTAGAAGTTGAGGCGGCTGTTGAGGTATCCCGGGCCTTGGTTGTGTAGGGCTTTGTGTGCGTGGGTGAGGAGTCGGAAGGTGATTCTCTTGTTGACCGGGAGCCAGTGCAGGTCTCTCAGGTGTCCGGAGATGTGGCTGCGCCGGGGGATGTCCAGGATGAGACGTGCTGAGGCGTTCTGGATCCGCTGAAGTCTCTTCTGGAGCTTGGCGGTGGTTCCGGCGTAGAGGGAGTTGCCGTAGTCCACTTAAGATTTTAGCTAAGTTATTGGCTAATAGGCTGATAAAGGTTATCAGCGATTTGGTGCACCCAGATCAGTCTGGCTTCATTCCACACAGAAATACGGCACTTAATCTTAGGCGTCTTCATGGGGTCCTTGCGAGGGCCTCGTCGCTACGTGAGCCGGCCATTTTGGCGTCGTTAGACGCAACAATGGCGTTCGATACGGTGGAATGGCTGTACTTGTGGGCGGTACTAACTAAATTTGGTTTCGGTTCTGGTTTCATCAGTTGGGTGCGCCTTCTATATACAGACCCTCTTGCCCAGATCGTAGTTAATGGTTGCGTATCCGAGCCGTTTTGTCTCGGGCGAGGTACTCGTCAGGTTTGCCCGTTATCTCCCCTTTTGTTTGCATTAGCTCTCGAGCCCCTTGCGGCATGGATCCGCTGGGAGCCCTCGATGAGGGGCATTTATTGGTTGCCGCACTTCGAGGATCGTATTTCCTTATACGCGGACGACATTCTTCTGTATTTGACCTCCGCCAAGAAATCACTAATGGTACTCTGTGATGTTCTGGCCTCCTTCAGAAGAAACTCGGGTTTGGTCATTAATTGGGCGAAATCCTATGTTTAAGCCCACAGTGGTGAAATACCGATCTTGCCCCGTAATTGTCCTATTCAAATAGCACAGGAGGGACTGAAATATCTGGGAATCTATATTTCTATTGACCCTATGATTCGGTATGAGAGGAACCTTCTCCCTCCATTGACTCAATTGAGGCAAGACGTTGAGGGTTGCCAAAAACTTCCATTGTCCATGCTTGGACGGGCGGGTCTTTTCAAAATGATGTTGCTTCCTCGCTTTCTGTATGCCCTTCAGAACACGCTAGATATTGTACCGGCTAGATACTTTAGTTTGGTGGAGGAGTTACAGAGATAATTATTATGTGAAGGTAGACCGCGTATTGCACTAGCTAAATTAACGCTCCCATGGTATGATGGGGGCATCGCCCTCCTTAATATCAAGAGATATTATTGGGCATCACAGTTGGCAGCCATCAATCACGGTATGTATGGACCCGTATTGAATCCGGGTTTCGCCATGGATAGGTGGTTGTTACCTGGTGGCAATTATTATAGAGCGCTATATTCTAAGTCGGTGAGGAAGACTTTGACGGGTCCACCTAGAACTGCGGTGCGGATCTGGCCTGATGCTAGAAGTTCCTTGGGGTGGAAGGACCGCTTAACTCTCGCTACCCCACTTTTCGGCTCAGATCGGTTTGGTAAACTATGGAACACTAAAGGGTTCGATAAGTGGGATCTTATTGGTATCTCCAAGGTCGGAGACATATGGGTGAAAGGACAGGTTAAATCATTTGCGGCCTTACAGACAGAGTATGAATTGGGAGGGGCGGAATACTTTCGTTACGCCCAGATTAGACATGCACTGACTTCCGTTTTCTCGGAAGGGGAAGAGGTTCCGGAATCTACCCCGTTAGAGGACCGTATCTTGGATGGTCATCTGCCTGATAGCACCATATCCCTACGCGCCGGAGTGGTACTATACCTGGCAGATATTGGCAGCCATCGGCGACCCCAGAACACTGCCTATCCCTGCTGACGAGGGTTGAAAACCCGAAACACGTGTCCAGGGATGGCGAAGACAGCGAAGATAGCAAGATCGAAAGATGATGCATCGCGAACACTCTACTACAATGACCGGAGTCCTTAGGGGCAACTTCCGCCGGTGTGTGAGTAGTGTGCGACCCCACCCCCTTTTTGTAACTTAAAGCTCCCTTGAGCAGCGGGCTGACGAGCCTGGGATCCCGCACCTACGCGCCGGAGTGGTACTATACCTGGCAGATATTGGCAGCCATCGGCGACCCCAGAACACTGCCTATCCCTGCTGACGAGGGTTGAAAACCCGAAACACGTGTCCAGGGATGGCGAAGACAGCGAAGATAGCAAGATCGAAAGATGATGCATCGCGAACACTCTACTACAATGACCGGAGTCCTTAGGGGCAACTTCCGCCGGTGTGTGAGTAGTGTGCGACCCCACCCCCTTTTTACAAAAAATTGATTAATCATAGAGCAGACCTTTTATTGCAGTTGCGGGATCAATGGACCAGTGACAGCCTCGAGCTTGATGACGAAGATTGGCAGTCGGCGATCTCCTCTCCTAAGGAGGTCGTGATTCCAGCGCGATTGAGATTGGTGCAGCTTAAAATATTACATAGAGTATACATCACTGGTCCCCGTTTGATTCGGATAGGGCTATCTGAGATGGGTCTGTGCCGGAGGTGTTGTGGTCAGCTTGGGGACGTTCCTCCATATCATCTGGGAAAGTCGGGAAGAGTCTGATTATTGGCACAGAGTACACGCAGTAATGCAGGAGGTCACAGGTGTTGCCCTCTTACCAGAAGCCAGGCATTGTTTGCTCAATGTCTGGGAGCCTACTGATTATAATGTGGCACAAACCCAGTGGGTGACTCTAGGGGCCATGATTGCCAAACGGAACAGTGCACAGTTGTGGGGGTCTCAGAAGCCTCCTACTCTTTACTCTTGGGTTAAAAATATGGATTGGTGTATGTTCCGAGAAAAAACAGTGTATTTGGCTCGGGGCGGCCCCGGAAATGGAGCAGGATCTGGGGCCCCTGGAATAGATATAGAGGGGATATATGTGTACCGCCAGTTGCCGAGGTCCTAGATCTCCCACTCTCCCCTTGATTGCCTTACTTTACTGAGTACTTTCGATGTTCCTCTGTGTCCTCTCCCCCTCCTCAATGTTTCGTTTATTTGTACCATTTGAAGATATGATGATCTTCCCTCGTACAGTCTTCACTTTCCTATGTATTATATTTGTCTTGCTTGTTTTTCTTAAATAAAAAGATCAAAAAAAACAATGCTCTGTTCTATGGATTATTTCATGCTGCCCCTGTGTGTGCTCAGCCAAGCATTTACAATGGCTGCATTTTATTGGTTGCTTCTTTGCCATACACGTATAGGTTGCATAACAGATAAAGTCCCTTCCACACAAGCACATCCACGGAATAGGGAGCCACACGTCTGCAAATACAATTCGTCAGAGTGACTAGATATACAATGCAACAAAATGACACCAATTTGCACATTTATTTATACACAAAGATAGCGGTTTGTGCAGTGTGTGGCTGAGTAATAAAAAAGCTGCAACAATTTCAAAACAAGATCATAAAAAGAAAAAGCATACTTCACAACTTACGGTGCAATAATGGCTCTGGCAGGCCGTTTTGTAGATTGTACTTGTGAGAGCCAGCCATCCAACTGAGCACTCAATTGAGGCCCTACAACAAAATGAGACAGAAAAAAAGACATTTTAGTAAAGCTAACGAGCTGCAGTGCACTAGAACTGCTTATTGGTACAAAGGTCCAAACCCCTTGCTATGGACCTTCAATGACCATTTTAACACAATATTGTACAAGAAATACACCAGCAATAATTCACAATTAAGTGGTTGGAATATTTTCAAAAGTAACCACCAATGCTACAGGCAAGAAACACTTGCTTCACATTCTGCCTTGAGAAAATGATGCCTACTGTAAACAACAAAAACAAAACTGTAGAACAAAAGACAGCCACGCGGGGCAATCAGAAGTAGGGAACAGCATACTAGCAGTCTAACATATCTCATTTTTTCCCACTATTCCTGTGGAGAACCTGCAGTGTTACAAGAGGGGTAGATGTCCTCACTGCAGTTGTCACACCACTTTTATAGTGTATCTCAGGCGATAGAACAACAGTACAAATGCAAAGCAAATGAACACATTTAACTTCACTGGAAGCCTGTCTGAAAAGGAGAAGCTTACTAGCTACGAATAACAGTTGCAGGTGACTACCCTTCTCATAAGAGGGAAGGCTGCACTATTACAAAGAGATAGGAGTGGTTTCCCACATTGTAATCTTCCACTGCCACATAAATGTTTAAATGCAGGGGTTTTTTATGCCAACTGATAGTTGCCAATTTTATTTTCAGCACAATGTTTTATAACAAAGCAAAAAGAATACCTTTTTTATTAATAATCCAGCAACATAAAGTATGGAAAAATAAAGTATTTCAAAATTCTTTGACACTAGAAATGTAATAGGCCCTCTGGAAGTATGGTTGTAATGGGATTGGAACTGAGGTCAACTTCTAAACACTAAATAACAGTCTTTAAAGAGCCATCCACCCAGAATTCAACTGTAACTTGGAGTCATAATGAAGAAGAACATGCCTTAATACGAGAGGGGATTCCTTGGCTTTCAGGCATAGCAGTCTAAATCCAAAAGCCAAGAAAAAGAAGAAACAAACAAAACACACACTGCCACTGGCTTCCATTTCAGAGCAAACAATAAGACCAATTATCTCAGTACTGAGCAGATGTACCTTACGCCGCCTCCTCCAAAATAAGTAGCCTTATAAGTTTACACTGGTCAGAACATTGCTTCCAGTTGAAAGTGTCCCGATTACACAGCAGTGGATGTAAATGTAGTGGTGTCCCGCTGCTCACTGTCAGGGCATTGCACCAGTCCATGGAAATCTCCACTGCGGTCATTACTTCCTAAATTTCTAGGTGCATACCCAGCTTTTGTAGGTTACCCGTTCGGCTTTCATATATAGATTAGACCGGCACGCCATCATCATGCAGCCTAATTTCTTGCTATGTCCCTGTTGGCCACTGTGAGGATGAGCATGCAAAATATAAGTTTGGGACTAGGACTTCCCCTCATTGGATATTTCTAGGATAATGACCGGAGATTTTAGTGGAATGTTGCACTGCAGGACGTGTTGCAACTCATTCAATAGTAGCTGCTAAAATTCCTGTACTTTTATGCACCTCCATACTGCATGCAGGAATGTAGCTTCGCCTGTCTCGCATTTCACACAGGTGGGTGTAGGTGCCTTTCCCATTTTATATAGGCTACATCTGTTGTAGTAGACCCTGTGAAGAAATTTCAGCTGCATAAGATGGAAGCAAGCCCATATAGTGGTAAGTTATAAGGCAGCGACACAGGGAGGCCGCATTGAACTTCAACCACCGGACGGTCTTAATATCACTGTATGCGGACGACATGGTCCTCTTCGTGCGTGAGCCGGCTAGATATCTGTCACAATTGCTGCGGGAATACGTGAGATTCGGTCTCATCTCTGGTCTACAGATACACTGGGAAAAATCCTATATAATACTGCTCACGGCTGGAACTACGCGGCCTGGACTGGAATTCCCCTTGATGTGGTCCGCGGACCCGGTCAAGTATCTTGGAGTGTGGGTACACCGTGACCACACGGTTGTGATTCAGGAAAATTAAGGCAAAGCGTGCTCGAAGCTGGAGGCTATGCGCGAGACCTGGATTTCGCTACCATTATCACTCGCGCACCGTATTGCATTAATTAAAATGGTTGTGTTGCCCAGGTTTCTTTATTTATTTGTGAATGTGCCGATAGTGCTGAATATGGCGTTCGTCAAAACTCTTCGCGGCCACCTATTGCGGCTGTTTGGGGGGGCAGGGCGGCGCGGGTGCAGTGGTCGACCCTCATCAAGAGCTACGAGAAAGGCGGCTTCGCAGCGCCGGACTTTTACATATATTACCTCAGTGCACAGGCTCAGTATCTCTACTATTGGCATAGACCGCACGCATTCACGCCGCATGTTGCTGTGGAGGAAGGGGACGCCGCTCCAATTCCGCTACATAGTGTGGTTACTCACCACCCGTGTAGCACTCCGAGGTCAGAGATCAACGCGGTTCACACCACGATCTCGGCCTGGCAGAGGATTGGGAAGCTGGCGCAAAAATTGCCAGACGCAACCTGAGACCTCAGCTAGAGCCTCCGGATATTCGGCTGGTCATCTACACAGGTTAGCCCATCCCCATGGTAGGATTTCAGATCTTGAAATTTGAATTTAAAGATCGAAGTCTGGAGTGCAAGCTGTATGTTGCTGAAAAGGGCCTCTCTGTGCTCGGATGGATGGACTATGGTGACCTGGGCATACAGCTGGACCCGGGAGGCGCCACACAAGTTTTGATGACCGGCTCCGAACGCCAACCTGAAGTCACTAGATTGAAGGAGGAATTCCCCACAGTGTTCGGGGGTAAGGTCGGAAAGCTGATGAAATTTACACACATGATTGACCTAAAGGCTGACGCGAAACCGGTATCCTACAAGGTTTGAAATATACCGATGGCCATCAGAGAGGTAGATTTTCAAAATAAAGGACCTGGGCGTCCCCACGGAAGGACAGTCTAGGACTGTTTATCACACCTAGTTGCTGGAATCTAGGGTGAGGGTACCGTTTGTCCGGAAACAACTTTATAAAGCATGCCAATAATCTGGCGGGAAAGGTAAAGTTACAATGATTCGGGCTTAATTACTATCCGTGTATGTTCAAAAAGAGCTATGTACATTTGTTGTCCTAGTCAATTGTATCCCTAAAGATGCCAACTATTATAAAAAGGGTGCTGTTATCTCACCGTACAATCAACATTATATAATCAACATTAGAAATGACAGTTTACTGGTAATGCCCACAATGAACTGGAAGGCCTAGTTTTCACAAAAATTATTATATACATAAGTCAATATCTTCAGTGCATGTTAAAAAAGTTTACCACACCAGGAGTTGCTCTGTTACACATTTATTATACATATAAGTTTAAAAAAATTTCATCATCACAAAGTATACAATTCATCAAAAAAAAACAATGTTAACACATTTGCATAAAACAATTAAAAACAAAGAATCACAGACATGTTGATTGTACGGTGAGATAACAGCACCCTTTTTATAATAGTTGGCATCTTTAGGGATACAATTGACTAGGACAACAAATGTACATAGCTCTTTTTGAACATACACGGATAGTAATTAAGCCCGAATCATTGTAACTTTACCTTTCCCGCCAGATTATTGGCATGCTTTATAAAGTTGTTTCCGGACAAACGGTACCCTCACCCTAGATTCCAGCAACTAGGTGTGATAAACAGTCCTAGACTGTCCTTCCGTGGGGACGCCCAGGTCCTTTATTTTGAAAATTTACTATCCCCCCAGTCCCCTATTAGTCTGTGTGGGGTCCTCCTTTTTCTTTTTAACATCAGAGAGGTAGTGCAACAGGAATTGCAGAGGCTGGAAGATAATGGCATCATTGAACCGATAAGCTGTGCGGAATGGCTGGCACCCCTGGTGGTAGTGAGGAAACCCAATGGTAAAGTCTGCTTATGCGTGGACTTGAGGGAAATAAACAAGAACATAATAGTGGAAAAATTCCCCCTGCCCAGGATAGACGAGATGCTTGCAAAGACAAAGGGGATAAGATGGTTTTCCACCATCGACCTCACCTCAGCCTACCATCAGGTAGCCCTTCACCACAAGAGCCGCAAACTCACATCGTTCATAACACCTTTCGGATGTTATCAGTTTTGCAGGATGCCGTTCGGGCAGGCGTCTGCAGCAGCGGTGTTCCGAAAAATTATGCACAAACTGTTCAAGAACATAGAGGGAGTACAATACTTCCAGATGATATCTTGGTGATGGGCAAAGATCAAGCAGACCACGACAAGAAGCTGTCAGAAGTGTTGCGGATCCTGGAACTTAATGGTCTCACGACGGAGTGGGAGAAGTGCCGATTTTGGATGCCCTCAGTTACCTACCTAGGCCATGAGATTAGCAATCACTGCATCACGCCCAAACACGCCAATGTCAGAGCCATCTGCGAGGCGCCACCTCCGAAGAGTAAGGAAGAAGTGAGGTTGTTCCTCAGGATGGCGGAGTACTACAGTAAGTTCGTACAGCACTTCGCCACAAAGACACACCATTTGTGTCAACTCCTACGAGACAAGACAACCTATGAGTGACCGAAGAGGAGCAAGGAGAGTTTCAAAGAATCAAGGAAGACATCAGCAAAGCCATCCCCCTACAAGGATTTGATCAGCAAGAAAAATCCATACTCACTACGGATGCTAGTGAAAGAGGTCTGGGAGCTGTCCTCATACAGGAGAGGAGAAATGGGGAGTTGGTCACCATCAGTTTGGCGTCCAGGACACTTTGCCCACAGAACAGAAATTCAGCGTGATAGAAAAGGAAATGTTAGCTGCTGTATGGGCCATGGGGAAGTTCCGTCAATTCATATGGGGAAACAGGTTCAGACACCATACTGACCACAATCCCCTAGTCAAAGTACTCACGTCTAGCGGGCACGCGAATGCCACCCCCGCATTGCCAAAATGACCTTAAAGCTGTTGGATTACAGGTACAACGTGGAGTACATTCCAGGAGCAAAGAACAAAGTAGCGGACTATCTCAGTCGAGCTTCCGCCATGGAGGAGGCTCCCACATACGTGGAGGACGAAGACGACAGTGTTGCATTCATGAAGGACCATGAGAAAGTAATAAGCGAACAAGAGTGGGAGAGAGCATATGAGGAAGACCAAGACATTGAGAAGGTGAAGCACTTCATACTGCAAGGATGGCCCAAGAAGAAACACATGAAACCTGAGCTGAGGAAGTTCTTTGAAGTGATGAAGGAGTTATCCATAGGAGACAGAGGTGAAAAAGTGGTTCCCCCTGCTTCGCCGATACCGCACTTGATGGCCATACTACATGAAGGGCACCTAGGCATCGTGAAGACAAAAATGAGAGCGAAGTTGATGTATTGGTGGCCAGTAATGGACAGCATGATCGAAAAATACGTCCGGGAATATGGACAGTGACAAGGGGCAGACAAGTCACAAACCTTGATGCGCCCCTCTCTGGGGAAATTTGACATCCCCTCAAACCTGTGGGAAGAGTTGTCCATTGACATCCTGGGTCCGGTGCTGGACGCACAAGGAGTACAAAAGTATGTGGTAGTACTCTGTCAGGTCCCAGCGGGTGGTAAAGGGTGCTGCTCCCAGACTGCTGTTTAAAATCAAGGCTGGTTCCAACCACACACGCTCTGCTTGCGTATGGAGGCAGTTAGCTGCTCAATCTCGGCTTAAAGATACCCTTCCTGATTGCGCCACTGACTAGTTGCGTTACCACTCTAGTCTTTTGTGGCGGCCATTTTGTGCGCTCGTGCCTTTCGTTCGGCGCACTTCAACGGTCATTTTCCTGAGGGAAAGACGCATCTCAGTTAGCGCGTCTTTTCGAGTTTAGTTTTTCAGTCCGTTCTACTCTGGTCATAGTTGCCCTTCCCCGCCTCAGTCCCAAGCGCTATCCTAACGTATTCAGTGAGCGCTACTCCATTATTCCTGGTCCTGAAATTCCGCTTCAAGAGCTACGCAGTTTCCCGACTCCAGGTCCTGGTAGGACTCTTCTTCGTTTTGGGACTTGGTCTTCCTGAGGGAGGTAAGGACTTAAGGATTAAGAACTTGATTCAATTGGTTCCCATAGCATCCAGTATTCTCCGGGGAACCTCTTGCACCGCGAGTGTCTTTCTCAGGCGCTCAGAACTTGCTTATGAATTGGAAAACTAACCTGAAGCAGTAATGACAGCATAGGCGTTTTTCTATAGCCTGTGTAAGACTTTAGACTGCGTTTAAGAGTTACTTGACAACTATTAGCTAGAGACTCACTGAGGAGTTTGGATCAAGCAGCAAGTTTTCTTCATCCTTCCTGAGCCTAGATGACAACAAGTATAGGGTTGTATATGTTGATATGCATATTAATTATACAGTGTTATACCACCGTGAATTCAGCAGCAAAGGTTGAAGCTACCAGAACTGTTTGAACTCATCTCAAGTCGGAACTTCATTCTTCCTACCTGACGTTCACCTTCCAGACTCATTCATAGAGAGAGGCTAAAGTCTGCACACATTCAGGTACTAGAGTTAAGATACTTGGTGGAAAGAGTCAGGTGATAGTGCCCGAGTGTAGTGGGGAACTGTAGTAATGTTTTGCTTACTTTTACAGGAGATGTCCTTCCTGAATGAAGAGTAACCGAAGGTTATTTGTGTGGCAGTCTCTCTGTTTGTTATCCACTTCCCCTTTCCCTTTCATTCCTGGGCTCAGAGTCCTCTGGGCACAGGGGTGTAGGGGAGTTGGGAAATTAGCATCTAGCAAGAACCTCCTGTCACCTGCTCCCACGGATTCAAAGGAATTCAGGTACGCTCTCTGACAGATTGAAGTGCCTAAACAATTCTTTCCGTCTGGGCAGGATGGCAGAGGGTTTAGATGTTAAGGCTTTGGCAACCATTCTTGAGGATTTGCAAAAGCAGCTTAGTGATACGAGGGAAGAGGTTAGGAAGTCCAATCAGGAGGCTAGTTTCCTTAGGCAGCGGGTTGAGGAGCTTTCAGTGAGTCCCAGTCCCAATTTTGGAGGGCTTAAGGCTCCAACCTTTACTCCCACCTCTTCGTCATCATCTGCATTAACAACACAAGTGGTCCATGCTATGTCCCCTACCATTCCTTTGGCCCCTCCCGAAAGATTTCAAGGGGATCCGCATAAGGCTCAAATCTTTTTGACCCAGTGTTCCTTGCATTTCCTCTGTAAACCCATATTATTTAAAGAGGATCAGTCAAAAGTGGCGTTTGTGCTGTCCTATCTAAGTGGTGATGCTGCAGCGTGGTCAATGCCACTGGTCTCCTCTAATGATCCGGTGTTGTATAAATTTGAAGATTTCAAGGCAGAGTTTCTTCGGATCTTTGATCGTCGAACAATTTCTCAGACTACTGATAACGAGTTACTGGACCTGAAACAGGGAAACAGAGAACTAGTGGCTTATCCGGCACAATACAATAAGTTAATTGTGGAAACTAATTGGCCTGCAGCAAAAAGAGCGGCAATTTTTTATAGAGGTCTAAGGGACGAGTTAAAGGATGGGCTGTCCCAAATTCCTAGAAGACCCACAGATGTTTCAGAATTAATTGATTTGGTCCTTCAAATTGATCAAAGACAAGCTGAACGCCGGAGTGAGAAACGAAAAGATGTGAAACCATTTCCACCACGTTTTGATCGAGTTCGTTCGGAGCCCACGAAGAATAGTGAAGTTCATACAAGTGAAGAACCCATGCAGATTGGAGCGGTTCGTGGCCCTTTGTCTCAGGAAGAGAGAGAAAAGCGACGCCTTGGAAAATTATGCATGTATTGTGGTCAGTCTGGTCACTTCGTCAAAGAATGCCCAAAGAGACCCAAGACCAATTCATGGGTAAAAGACAAGCTCCACCAGTAGACGGAGTTGCACTGGTGGGAGCAGCCCCTGAGACAACTCCCAAGACTCAGCTATTAGCAAATGAATGGCAAGCTGTGGCCCCACATTTGATCTTGTCATGTACAATATGGTTTGGTAAGGGTCGGAAAGAAAAGGTGTCTGTGATGTTGGATTCCGGCACCACTGGAAACTTTTGTGATCTACAATTTGCTAGAATGGTGGGCATCCAGTTTGAACAGAAACTAAAGCCAGAACCGGTGCGAGCAGTGGATGGAACAGAATTATCGTCGGGTCCTATAGTGTTTGATACCGAAGTCATTACTGTCATCGGTCCAGAGGAACATCGGAGTTTTATCAGCTTTAACCTCATTGATGCTCCTCAGTTTCAAATGATTTCGGGGTTGCCCTGGCTCACTGAGCATAACCCAAGGATCGATTGGGCCAAACGGACTGTGGAGATGACTTCTGAATTTTGTACAGGACATTGTTTTCATGCATTGGTGGATGCTTCGCCAACTACGATGTCTTCAAATTTGGCAAATCTAATGCCCATGGTTTGTGCTGTGGAAGCTCTAGAGATTCCAGAGGTTTATTTTGATTTGAAGGAGGTCTTCAACGAAAAAGAAGCCAAGCGATTACCTCCTCATCGGGAATATGATTGCCGTATTGAGTTGGAGCCTGGAGCTACTTTACCGTGTAATCGCATTTATGCACTATCAGAACCAGAGAACCAGCATCTTAAAGAGTATATTGAACAGAATTTAGAGAGTGGTTTCATCCGACCCTCTCAGTCGCCAGTTTCTTCACCCCTCTTTTTCATTCCTAAGAAGGATGGGACGTTGAGAACTTGCATAGACTATCGTGCTTTAAATCTGGTTACCAAAAAGAACCGCTATCCTTTGCCTCTCATTTCGGAGCTTCTGGATCAAGTAAAGAGTGCTAGAATCTACACCAAATTGGATTTGAGGGGAGCGTACCATTTGGTGCGAATGGCGGAGGGGGAGGAATGGAAGACTGCGTTTCGCACTCGTTTAGGTCTGTTTGAGTATCAAGTCATGCCTTTTGGATTATGCAACGCTCCGGCCGCCTTCCAGCATTTTGTAAATGATATTTTGAGAGAGTTTTTGGATCGCTTTGCCGTTGTCTATATTGATGACATCCTCATTTTCTCAAACAATCTGGAAGAACATGTTAAGCATGTTTGTGTCATCTTAGAACGGCTGCTGAAGAATCAATTGTATGTGAAACTGGAGAAATGTGTCTTTCATTCTGCCAAGGTGGAATTTTTGGGTTTCATTCTCTCTCCAGAAGGTGTCAACATGGATGATTCTAAATTGGAAGCTATAAGATCCTGGCCTGCTCCCCGCTCCATCAAGGAAATTCAGAGTTTTTTGGGATTCGCCAATTTTTATCGGCGTTTTATTCAGAATGTCTCAGAGAAGGTTAGCCCAATTACTCGACTTCTAAAGAAGAATGAGCGTTTTGTTTGGGGAAAAGAACCTGAAGAGGCCTTCCAACAGTTAAAGGAAGCCTTTGTATCTGCACCCATCTTGCAACACCCTGATTTGAAGGAACCATTTTTTGTGGAAGCGGATGCTTCCAATTTTGCTATTGGTGGCATTTTATCTCAGCGACAGAAACAAACAGGTCAATTACATCCAGTGGCCTATCATTCTCGGAAGCTTTCGTCTGCTGAAATAAATTACCCCATTTCTGACAAAGAACTTTTGGCGGTCAAAGAGGCTTTTCAGATTTGGAGGCATTATCTGCTTGGAGCTCAACATGTCATCACTGTGTTCACCGATCATCGCAATTTGCAGTTTTTAAAGTCAGTCAGAACCCTATCCCCTCGTCAGTTGAGATGGTCCCTGTTCTTTGCGGACTATGACTTTGTCTTGACTTACAAGCCTGGATCGGCCAACGGAAAGGCAGATGCTCTTTCCTGTCTAAGCCTGGGAGATGTTACCGACAAGAAGGAGGAAGGCTTTGTCATTCCCCAGAATAAGATTGTAGCAGTTATCGTGGAGGATGAGTTGGAAAAGCGGGTGCGAGAAGCCTTCCAAGGAGAAGAATTTTGCAATTGGATATCAGAAGGTCCAGAAAGAGAACTAAAGGATGGGAAACCATACTTTCAAGGGAAACTGTTTGTTCCCGTTGAAGAATTACAGTCAGCAATAATCCAACAGTTTCATGATCATCCACTGGCAGGACATAAAGGAGCTGCTAAGACGCTGGAGCTGGTGAAGAGGAGTTATTATTGGCCTGGCATGGAAGCACAGATTGGGCAGCACATCACCACTTGCGAACAATGTATCAAAGGGAAGAGTTCTAGACAGCCACCCCAAGGGTTACTTAGGCCTTTGCCCATAGCACCTTCTCCTTGGCATACCATTTCTATGGATTTTATTGTAGAATTACCCTCTAGTCAAGGTTATTCTGTAATCTGGGTGGTGGTTGACCAGTTCACTAAGATGAGTCACTTCATTCCCCTAAAAGGTCTCCCAACAGCTTCCTAATTGGCAGAATTGTTGGTTCAACATATTGTGCGACTGCATGGAATCCCTAAGATAGTGATTTCCGATCGAGGTCCGCAGTTTGTTTCCCGATTTTGGAGATCATTTTTGAAAGGCTTGGGGGTGGATTCTCGTCTGTCCACCAGTTTCCATCCAGAAACGGACGGGCAGACGGAGAGTGTGAACCAGGATTTGGAACAGTATCTTCGTTTGTACTTGATGGATCAAGAGGGAGAATGGCCCTCTCTATTGAGTACTGCGGAGTTTGCTTACAATAATTCAGTCCATTCTGCCCCTGGTTACTCCCCATTCTTCCTTAATTCAGGTAGACATCCTAATATGTTAGTGGGAAGAGTTGAGGTTGAGGTCCCTGCGGCAGAAGAGGTAATCCAAGATTTACATAAGGCATTTCAGTCAGCATCTGCGAATCTAGCTAAAGCAAAACAGAACTATAAGAAGCAGGCAGACAAGAAGCGTAGGGAGAGTCCAGAATTTGAGGCAGGAGATTTGGTTTGGGTGTCCACTCGCCATATGCGATTGACTGGAAACAGGAAGTTTCAGCCTCGATATGTGGGTCCATATCCCGTAGTGGACATGGTAAATCCTGTCAGTGTGCGGTTGGCTCTTCCCAAGTCTATGAAGATTCATCCTACCTTCCATGTTTCCCTAATTAAACGAAACCCTCCAAATTTTCGACGTTCCCATCCTCCTGCTCCAGTTCAAGTCAGATCTGCCGAGGAGTTTGAGGTTAAAAGAATTTTGGACTCCAAATTGAAAAGAAACACTTTGTTTTACCTTGTGGATTGGAAGGGTTTCGGTCCTGAAGATCGATCATGGGAACCTAGCAAGAATGTTCACGCCCCGCGGTTGGTAGCTGAGTTTCACAAGACACATCCGCAGAAGCCTAGAGAGGGGGCTTTAGTGGGGGGTACTGTCAGGTCCCAGCGGGTGGTAAAGGGTGCTGCTCCCAGACTGCTGTTTAAAATCAAGGCTGGTTCCAACCACACACGCTCTGCTTGTGTATGGAGGCAGTTAGTTGCTCAATCTCGGCTTAAAGATACCCTTCCTGATTGCACCACTGACTAGTTGCGTTACCGCTCTAGTCTTTTGTGGCGGCCATTTTGTGCGCTCGTGCCTTTCGTTCGGCGCACTTCAACGGTCATTTTCCTGAGGGAAAGACGCATCTCAGTTAGCGCGTCTTTTCGAGTTTAGTTTTTTAGTCCGTTCTACTCTGGTCATAGTTGCCCTTCCCCGCCTCAGTCCCAAGCGCTATCCTAACGTATTCAGTGAGCGCTACTCCATTATTCCTGGTCCCGAAATTCCGCTTCAAGAGCTACGCAGTTTCCTGACTCCAGGTCCTGGTAGGACTCTTCTTCGTTTTGGGACTTGGTCTTCCTGAGGGAGGTAAGGACTTAAGGATTAAGAACTTGATTCAATTGGTTCCCATAGCATCCAGTATTCTCCGGGGAACCTCTTGCACCGCGAGTGTCTTTCTCAGGCGCTCAGAACTTGCTTATGAATTGGAAAACTAACCTGAAGCAGTAATGACAGCATAGGCGTTTTTCTATAGCCTGTGTAAGACTTTAGACTGCGTTTAAGAGTTACTTGACAACTATTAGCTAGAGACTCACTGAGGAGTTTGGATCAAGCAGCAAGTTTTCTTCATCCTTCCTGAGCCTAGATGACAACAAGTATAGGGTTGTATATGTTGATATGCATATTAATTATACAGTGTTATACCACCGTGAATTCAGCAGCAAAGGTTGAAGCTACCAGAACTGTTTGAACTCATCTCAAGTCGGAACTTCATTCTTCCTACCTGACGTTCACCTTCCAGACTCATTCATAGAGAGAGGCTAAAGTCTGCACACATTCAGGTACTAGAGTTAAGATACTTGGTGGAAAGAGTCAGGTGATAGTGCCCGAGTGTAGTGGGGAACTGTAGTAATGTTTTGCTTACTTTTACAGGAGATGTCATTCCTGAATGAAGAGTAACCGAAGGTTATTTGTGTGGCAGTCTCTCTGTTTGTTATCCACTTCCCCTTTCCCTTTCATTCCTGGGCTCAGAGTCCTCTGGGCACAGGGGTGTAGGGGAGTTGGGAAATTAGCATCTAGCAAGAACCTCCTGTCACCTGCTCCCACGGATTCAAAGGAATTCAGGTACGCTCTCTGACATACTCATAGACCGGTATTCTAAGTGGCCAGAAATAGACATCCTAGAAGACATGAACACAGAGAGAGTGCTAAAGTTCCTCACTGCCACCTTCATCAGGGAAGGCATCCCCCACTCCAAATTGAGTGACAATGGACCTCAGTTCATCTCGGAGAGATGAAACAACTACATGGAAAAGAATGGCATCAAGATAAAACACACATCCATATATCACCCGGCTGGCAATGGACTGGCCGAGGTTTGGATTTATTTCACAGACGTGCTATTGGACGATAGCCTGCCGCCTGAGGACTTTTGTATTTACGAGTTAAGCCCCCGCCTTCCCGGAGGGAACCTGCTATTGCCGGGACTCCCGGGAGTTTCTGTGCAACTTTGAGGAAGTCTCCCTCGATCCGGACTATAGCCCCCATATTCCACAGAGGGGATACGATTAGACTTGGACTCCCATGTTTTTCCCTGCCTGACCAGAGGAAGTATTGCCTTTCTTTAGCACTGTGATGTGTCTCCATACCGCACTTTTTCATTATTGAGCCATTCGTTATTCATTCTCAAGCCCAACTTTGGACATCCGTGTTCGTGGGATCTTGCCCTGGAGGGCGTGTGTCGGCCCCCATATCGTGTTGATTCTCCGCCAGTTACATTTTTGGACGCCGTGGAGTAGTTCCGCTTCGCTGTGGACTGCTGGCGATGTTATAAAGTCATATGTATTATTTCTAAAGTGACAGCCCTGAGTATCTATATATCTACAATTTGGATAGATTATGTGAACATTGAACACTGAAGAATATTACGCTCTTGAAGAAATTGTTTATATTTCCATTGCGCCCTGGCGAAGGATTTGCAGATACTTGTCCTTTCCGAAACGTGCGTTGGCGCTCTTTGTTTGTATTTGTGTTTTTGTCTTTTGTATTTTTTATACTGTAATGTTTTACAATTGTATATGGTTTTGTGGTTGCCTGTGAGGATGCTTGGTTGCTTGAGGTTGCTTGGGGGCTGCGTGATATGTCTATTTTATTGAATTATATTGTATATACTTTTTAAGCAAAAAAAGTCATGATTAATGGATAAAAAATAAAGTGATATGTTTTTCAAATAAATGTTCTTGTGTGAGACAATGTTCATATATAGAATTTGATGGATGTATTACCTATAGATTAATAGTTTCTAGGAAGAGGCCTCCGTGTTTGTTGCTGGCCGAGAGGTTCAACCGAGTAATAATGGGCTCCATTCAAGCTGCAATAGGAGCGGGAAAGGACTGGGAAAAGGAAGTGAAGAGTACTTTGTGGGCATATAGAATCACCCTGACATGCACAGGCTACAGTCCCTTCCAAATCCTGAGAGGACGTGACCCTTTCACGAAAGACAACCTAGCATGAAAGGAACGCACCATTATGAGCAAATGGTCCCCTGCAGTTATCCATCGTACTTTGCAAAGGGCCGAAAGGATATACATTGAGCACTATAACAAGAGGCGAACGTGAGAGAAACAAACTTAGAAAGAGGAGAATGGGCCAGAGTCAAATTGGCCCAACTGAAGAGAAAAGGGGACAGTAAATTCAGCAAGCCCTCGCAAGTGAAGGAGGTGTACGACAGGGCGGGGCTGCTAAGTGATGGAAAAACTTGGTTCCAAGACCGGATGTCAAAATGCAACAAGATATTGAAGTGGGCCCGAGAAGAAGAATCGCGACCCCAAGGGAGTCAGAACCGGCAGTGTCCTGTCACAGGACAGAGAAAAGAACTCAAGGACAAGGGAAGAGGAAGAAGGAGTTGGAAAGAGTAGACAACCCGGCAGACACGGAATTCCAGGGAAGCCCCAGCCAAACTCCGAGGAGAGAAACTCCCCTGGGAGCCAGGAGAATGGGATCACCCCCTTATGGAGAGAGTCTGGAGAGTCACTCTCTTACCCTAGTAAGACGCACCCGGTAGGGGAAAACAGTGGTAAGACCAGCAAGGTACAGAGATTACGAAATGAGAGAAGATGAACAGCCGGGGGGCTGATGGACTGTGAGACATTGTTTTCTTTATTGCATATAATAAAAGGGAGATATGTAGTGTAGCGCTCCAGTTGTTACGCGGAGGCGTAATGACGTGGAGCGTGTACGCCATTTTGTGCGCGAGTGAACGCACGGCTGGAGAACCGTTCGGACGTGTTTCCCGGCGCTCTCCCGATAATACCAATAAATAGGCCTGTTCACCTGTAACCAGTGTCCTGTGGTCCCTTGGGAAATAACACCAACTTCACAATAAATGGGTTAACTATTAAGGAATATTAAATTTAAATCTACTGCAACTAAAAAGAAGGCAGTGATGGTAATTTATAAATATTATAAACGGTACATTTATTTTTGTAATATGCAGGTCATAAAAAACGCGTTTTATTTTTCATGGTGGAATATTTTGAGGGTGGTGACTCATACCATACGTTAACCTCGGAGCTTTTAGCACCCACGCCAACCGGTAACCGGTACCCTTAATGTATCACGCGGTAACTCTGATAATTTCTCTTTCACACTAGAAGGGAAACTCAGGACAAAGAACAATTATTATTAAAGTTTTGTGCTCCCAAAAATTATTTCGTTCACATATTAAACAGCTTACCTCCGGAGAGTTGAACTATCACATCACGTATGACGTCAGACCAGTTGGACAAGCCGGGTGTCGGTGACGTCATACGGAGGAAACAGGAAAATGCTGTTTTGCTTTAAGCTGGTAGGTTTAATTTTTCTAACGGGCACTTGGGTACTTGTTTTTAATTGCCCTTGAGCTTTCTTTGGAGTGACAGGCTATCAGAAAAATAATGCATGTACCTGATGAGGTGTACCAGCTCCCAGCATGACTGGCTTCCCGGCAAACCACTCGGTTGGACATCTTGGTGCCCGAGCCGCCTATGGTGTATATAGTTGGGGTGTCTGAAGATGTGGCTGCAGCAAATTAAAGAGACAGCTGATCGACAATTGCACTGGTCAGTACTGCAGACTGGAACCCGTTGTCTTTTAATACTGCTTTAGCGGAAGTCTTTTGTCCCGTAATTTCAGTAATCTGGGCCTGAACCTGTCCCCCCTACCCAGATGCTCGCAACCAATCATATTCTTTCCGTGGTGGAAAAGTGAGGAGGCCTTGGATTGGTTGAGGCGGTATTGTCATTTTGTTATTGGCTGTAGTTCGTCGGAGTCTGTTCTACGGCTTGAGATTTGTCGAGGAAAGCTTTATCACTTTTCGATTGGTTGCGAGTCCAGCATGGCGCACGTGTGTCTGGATCAATATTTAGCTACTGCCATTTTTGTCATCAGTAGGTGGGGCCTATTGACGTAAACAAAAAGACGTTGATGTGTTATGTATCATTGCGGAACCCAATTCAGTGTTTGGTATTTCACGTCTTTAGTTTATTTCTACCACAGTGCTGACTGCATTTGCTGACAGGCTCGTGGCGGTGTCGTTTAAAGTCAAATAATGGAATTTAAACTAAACGTAGAAAATAAACGAAGACCTCGAAAAGAAAAGGCAATTACGAGTAGGAAATGAAAACGAGAGGGAGATAAACAAGCATTTGCAATGCAATAGGTGTCGCATTTACGAGAGTTTGAGCTGTTAGCATTGTAAATGACAGACCCTTTTATTTGTTTTAAAAAACAAAACATAAATAAAAGGCACTGTCATTTACAATGCCAATAGCTCAAACTTGTATAAATGCGAGACCTATTGCATTTCAAATGCTTGTTTGAGAAGTATACTGTCAACTTCACAGCGGTATGAAAATATATTCGGGGGGTGGGTTCAGTACTGTAGAGCTCTAGTGAGGCTGTGAACGCAAAAGTGATAAAGTGCGCACTGCCTTTACTTGTAATGTTACATTCGGGAGCATCCTCCTCATTCTTTACTTTCAGAACATTACGCATGCATGCCCCTAAAAAGTGCCAGGTGTGTGCGCGTGTATATATATTGCATGATGTCAACACATTCTAATACAAACTTTGAAGACAGTCATTAACAACATGCAATGGAAATATCTAGCATCATAAACCTACTTGGTGACAAACTCTATCCCTCAAACACCAACTCGCTATCCTGCTCTCACTCACACGGTCTCTCGAGTGCTCACCGGTCTCTCGAGTGCTCACAACTTTCTCTCAAACACTGCACTCATCCCTTATGTGCTAGCTTTGTCTAATTCCAGTTACTCTGTTTCATATCTCATTACCCCCTCATGGGTCCTCCCCGTCCCAGTCCTAACAACGTGAGGCAGTCCTGCCTCCACCCAGCCAATCACAACGCCAGTATTTCTATAGTACATAAGCCCCGCCCACCTATCGCCATGCCTGTTTTTTTACTGCTCCGACGGCTGTCGGAACGCTGGTGCTCCCGGTTCCGGTCCCTGGATCCAGTTTCCTTTGGTGGCGGTTCCGTGAGTTTTTCATGTGTGTTTAAATGATTACTGTTGTTTTAATCTTGTAGTGCACGGCTCGGCCGCTCCGGTTTTCCGGTCGGCCGGGCTCCTGTTCTGAGGCCAGGTGCGCTCCCCGCTCATGTGCTGGGCTGGGGCGGGGAGTTTTGATGGTGTCCTGGCCTCGGGTCGTTCCGGCGCTCCTGCACTATCGCAGCGCCTGGCCCCCGCGGCCATTATCTTTTGACCTGTGGCTGTGGGTGGAGACGTCAGGCCTGCCCTCTTTTTGTTTCATTCTTCGACACACCTTTGCGTGATTGGTTGATTGGGGGCAGTATTTATTGTAGGTTGCTGGGCACTTCCTTTGTTGTGGTGATTTCCTGTTTGGTTACTTCTGGGTTTTTTCACCATGAGTGAGGGGGCTTCTTCTCCTGTGCCGGCTAAGGCTGTTTCCAAGCAGCATAATATTCAGGATCTGCAGGAGGACGACATCTTGCAGATTTCTAGGGCTGATTTACGAGACTTGATTGATTCTGCGGTCCAGTCTGCGCTCCTGGAGCCTGCGGCTAAGCGGGCTAAGGATGATGAGGAAGAACTGGACAATTCCCCTAAGGGAAAGTACATCCAGGGCAAGGTTTTTTCGGACATGCTGGTGCATATTCGTGAGGTGCTTGGGTTTGACCCTAAATCCCTGTCTGAAGAGGGGTTTTACGCACAGTATAGTTCCTCTGTGGTGGATGACCTCCCCTTCCATGATGTCCTGAAGGATATCCTCACGAAAGAGTGGCTGGAGGTGGATAAGCAGGGTATTCCGCGATTCCTGGGGAAGCGATATCGCCTGGCGGACTTTGATTCCCAGTTTCCTGCGATTCCAAAGGTTAATTCTCTTTTGTCTTCTATGGCTTCCTCCTCTTCCTCTTTGTCTTCGGAGGAGGCTTCCCTGTCTGATCCGGTGGAGCGTAAGGTGGAATCTGCTCTCAAGCGTTCTTACGCCGCTTCTCACTTTGGGGTGCATGCTAGCACTTATGCAGCCTTTGCGTCACAGGTCCTGCTCAAGGATTTCGAGAGGCTGTTTGACTGTCTTCAGGATCATGGGGACCCTACTCCTGTGTTGGCTCAAATGGAGGTTTTGGCGCAATTCCTGTCAGATGTCACTTTTGATTCCTTGTGGGCTTTCTCCTCGGCTGCTGGGGCGGCGGTTGCTGGTAGGAGGTCTCTGTGGACAAAGCTGTGGCGTCTTGATGCTGCTCAGAAGTCTTTGGTCCATAAACTGCCTTTTGAGGGTCCTCGTCTCTTTGGGGATGCCTTAAATTCGATGGTGCAGCGCTCTGCGGGCGGAGGAGAAGAAGTTGTTGAAGCCTGCTCCTAAGAAAAGGTCTTTTTTCCAGAAGCAGGGGTTTCAGGGGGTGTTGTCCTCTCAGCCCTTTCGTGGTCGGGACCGTGGTCGGGGGGCCGCGTTTCATTATAAATCCCGGCCTCAACAGCAGCAGCAGCTGCCACAGCCTCCCTCTGGTGCTGGACAAAAGTGACTATGCCGCTGTGGGGGCTCGTCTCCATTTGTTTCTGGACCGTTGGTCGGCTCTGGTCTCCGATCAATGGGTCTTGGATATCATCAGGTGGGGTTACCGGATTCCCTTGCGAGGCCCTCCCCCTCTGGATTGTCTTCTGGTTACCCCGTTGTTAAGAGACCCAGTGCGGCGGTCTGCCATGTTGTCCGGCGTCACCTTGTTGTTCCAGAAGGGGGCGGTGGTGCCGGTTCCAGTGGAGGAAGTGGGCCTGGGGTTCTATTCCCGTCTGTTTCTGGTTCCAAAGCCCGATGGTTCCTTCTGCCCCATATTGAATCTCCGTTCCCTGAACAAGTTGATGCGGCTGGATCATTTTCGGATGGTCACATTGCAGTCCGTCATTCCCCTCATCCAGGAGGGAGATTTTTTGGCTTCCCTGGACTTGGAGGACGCCTATTTTCAGCGGTTCCTGAGGTTTGTGGTCCAGGGGATGCATTTCCAGTTTTGGGTTCTGCCGTTCGGTCTCTCCACTGCTCCTAGGACTTTTACCAAGGTATTGGCTCCTGCTGTGGGGGTTTTGCAACATCAGGGTTTCTCCGTGTTTCCCTATATTGATGATTGTTTGGTCTCTGCTTCCTCTTTCCCTCAGGCTCTTCTGGCGGTGGAGGCTACGTTGTCCCTGTTCCAGGAGCTGGGGTTCAAGGTGAATTTGGCCAAGTCTCATCTGATTCCTGTTCAGAGACTTCAGTTCATCCGGGGTCTGTTCGACACCTCTCTGGGGGCGGTGTTTCTCCCTCCTGTTCGGATCCTTTCCTTACAGACTCTGCTGCGGGATCTGTTGAGTCGTCCCTCTGCCCGGCTCGTGTTTGGTTGCGGGTCCAGGGGTTGATGGCTGCGACCACTGCTGTGGTTCCTTGGGCTCGCCTCCATCTCAAGCCCTTGGTGATTCATCTGTTGGCTCGGTGGGACCCCTCCCGGGCGGATTACGAGACTCTGATTCCTCTCTCTCCTGCTCTGATTCAGGACTTGGACTGGTTGCTTTGCACTCCCAACCTGGAGAAGGGGGTGCGGTTTTGTCTTCCTCCTCCCCTTTTGTTGACGACATATGCCAGTCTCTGGGGTTGGGGGGCCACTTTGGGGTCCTTGGAAGCCAAGGGTCGGTGGTCTCAGGGAGACAGCACCCGTTCCTCGAACTGGTGGGAGTTGGCGGCTGTCTGGGAGGCGGTGCAGTTCTTTCAGGTTCCTCTCCTGGGGGCGAATCTGGTGGTTCGTACCGACAACCAGGTGGCTCGTTGTTACTTGAACCGTCAGGGGGGGACCACGTGCGCGTCTCTGAACATGTTGGCCTCCATGATTTGTGCTTGGGCGGAATCTCATCTGTTGGCCTTGAGGGCGGTGTACATTCCGGGACGGTTGAATTTTCATGCCGACGCTTTGAGCCGCGACCTTCCATCTTCTGTTCTGTACCATCTCTCTCTTCCTCTGTTCCTGTCCCTTTGCCTTCGGTTCGGGACTCCTTGGATCGATCTTTTTGCGTCCCCTCACAACTCTCTCCTGCCCCGGTTTTGTTCGGAGGTGCTGTGTCCTCAGGCTTGGGCGGTGGATGCTCTTTAGATTCCCTGGCCTTCGGGCCTTCTGTATGCATTCCCTCCCATTCCCCTCCTCCCGAGGGTGCTGCAGAAGATTCGGAGGGAGAATGTTTTGGTCCTGTTGATTGCTCCTTTCTGGCATCGCGGCATTTGGTTTCCTCTCCTGCTGAAGCTGGCGAAGGGTCGGTTTGTCCGGCTTCCTTTGTGTCCATCTCCTCTTCAGTTTTCACTCCTGTCTCTGCCTTGTCTTCGTTGTTTGCAGCTGACGGCTTGGCTCTTGAGCGGTTAGTCTTTGGGTTGTTCATCGGTGGTGGCTCGTGACATCCAGTTGTCTCGCCGCCCTTCGACCCTTAAGTGCTATGGCCGCCATTGGGGTTCTTTTGTTTCTTGGTGTTCTTCTCATGGGGTGGATCCTGTACTGGGGGTTCCTACTTCTGTGTTGGAGTTTCTCCGGGATGGTTTTTTGAAAGGCCTTTCCCCTTCCACGTTGTCTGCTCAGTGGGCGGCGGTTCGTGCTTGTAGGGGTCCTGGGGCCTCCTTGGAGGATGTTGCTCCTTTGGTTAGTCGGCTTCTTCAGAGCTTTCGGCTTCGTCGGCCGGTTTCTCCTGTTCTCATTCCTTCTTGGGATTTGCCTACTGTTTTGCGTGGTCTGCAGTTGCCCCCTTTTGAGCCTTTGATGGAGGCGGATTTGTTGTGGCTGTCCGCTAAGGTGGCTTTCCTGTTGGCCATTACCTCCGCTCGCAGGTTGGGTGAGTTGGGTGCCTTGCTCGTTTCGTTTCCCTATTTGCAGTTCCTCCCGGATCGGGTCGTTTTGCGGCTTGATCTTGCTTTTCTGCCTAAGGTTTCTTCGAGTTTTCATTTGCAGCAGGAGGTGATTCTTCCTGATTTTCCTGCTGAGGGGGATTCCCTTGTTCCCCCTTCTCTGGATGTTCGCAGGGCTCTCCAGATTTACGTCCAACGTTCCCTGGGGTTCCGGAGTTCTCCTGCCCTGTTTGTCTCCTGTGGGGTTGTGGCTAAAGGGAAGAAGGTTTCCACTTCCACGATCAGTCTGTGGGTCCGTTTGGTGGTCTGTCAATCTTACAAGTCTTTGGATTTGCCTCCTCCGTCTCATGTACAGGGTCGGTCGACGCGTTCTGTGTCTGCTTCCTGGGCTGAAGCGGCGGGGGTCTCTATCCAGGAGATTTGTAGGGCGGCCACCTGGCAGTCTCATCACACATTTGTGCGACATTATCGGCTTGATGTTTTACATGCCTCTGCTGGCAGTTTTTCTGTTGGCGTCTTGAACGCTGTTTTTCATTGATCTTTTATTGATTAAAGTTTTGTACTCTGCATGGATCCCTGGTGTCCTGCGTGTTTTCTTTATTGGTTCTCTGCTTGTGAGTTCCTCACGTTGTTAGGACTGGGACGGGGAGGACCCATGAGGGGGTAATGTCTTATTACTTACCGGTAATCTTCATTACCCCAAATAGGGTGCTCCCCGTCCCAGTCCTCTTCCCTCCCACCCTCCCGCTGTGTTTGTGTCGGAGTCTTGTTGATAACAGGCATGGCGGTAGGTGGGCGGGGCTTATGTACTATAGAAATACTGGCATTGTGATTGGCTGGGTGGAAGCAGGACTGCCTCACGTTGTTAGGACTGGGACGGGGAGGACCCTAATCGGGGTAATGAAGATTACCGGTAAGTAATAAGACATTAGTAGATGACACACAAACAGTGCTTTAGAGATACACTTCTAACAAAATGCATTTCTTTCATTGAGTGTGCGGGCCATTTAATTTGGGTAATTGCAGATTTACGTTTAACAAATAATTAGAGAGGGTCTAAGGGCAAGTTTACCGACCAACCAGATATGAGCCCCAAACTCAATATACAACAACAAATAATATCTGGGGGTCAAAAGAGGAGTAAGTGAGTCTAGCAGGAAGGACCACTAAACCAAGGCATGCAAGACAGTATCATTGAGAAAAATATTTAGTGAACGGTCAAGTCAAGACTCAAGAGTACATGGAGAAAAATGTATTGTTCCCATCAGAAGCCATACTGTACCGCCCTTTTTATCATCATTTGGGATCTCCTTACCCAGGAGACAAGACGGCCGGTGAGAGATTACCGTAACCGAAATGTAATGTGAGGGCAGAACAGAAGGGTATGATAATGGCTAATGAAAAAAGCAGTGTATTGTGATTGGAGTGAAAAAGTGAAGGGTAATTATAAAATTAGGTGAATGGGTGGAAAAAAGAAATTTTATTAATATCCCCCAGACCCTAAGATTAAAAGGCAGGTGTGGGTGCAGGTTTTAAATAATAACCGCACGTAATGGTGGTCGACATGTTTCTGCATTTCATAAGAAGAGATTTTCTAATGCATTCCTCAGGACCTTAAAAGCTACACTACTGCTTTGTAAATAAATAATGAAAAATATCACCTGAACATCCAGGCGTGCTCAACCATATACTGTCAGTGCATAATGGTAAGGGTCCAACATGTAAAACAAACATACAAACAAATAAAGAAACAAGTGGGACATTTAATGTTATACACATTGTTTCTGTTTGTGATCATAATGGCATTGCAATATTTCAATTCATACTCGGACTTCAACTCAAGTATACACTCACCCTTTTGTGTAGGTTGAGAGGCTTCACCCCACCTGGCTGCAGCGCAGGTAAAAGGAGCACCGCTCTAAGGATAATCATAGGGCGGTTAGTTGTGTGAGACTAAACAACACGAAGTAGAAAATAGAGTGTGCTTCGAGGCAGGAGGTAGGCACAACCTTTTTGTGAAATAATGTGGTGACCAAACTAGGCAGAGGCGCCATAGTCTCTCACAGTCAATAGAGATGACCAAGCAGCGTTTTTAAATGGGGCTATCGCATTATTAGTTGGAGCGTAATAATGTTTTGACTGAGCGCTCAGAACAAGACTGAAAATGAGACTGAAAATGAGCAGTTCTAATAATCCGCCCAACATTTCTGTAATCGTGCGTTAGTTTACACGGAGAGCTATTATACATGGAAATCGCTCCGTGTAAATAATGTTTCAAAACGCACAAGTAAGTCGAAGTCAGTGCGAGACCTGCGGCGCATTATATTAGTAAAAGCGGAGCGGCCTCTGGCGGCGTATGCACACAAAAAGAGTAGAAGACAAACGCAGCGCGCGTTGGAATGACAGGTCGCGCAGCGATCACTCACCTCTCCGTCGGTGTCTCCGGGCAGTCTTCAGTACTGCTCGGGGGGGCGCCGATCGCGGAGTGAGATAGTGTTTTGTATTACTGTGACTCATCAAACAGCACGTGACGGGGCAGTCACGTGACGCTTGGAAGTCTGGGAGTTGTAGTTCGCTCCTAAATTCAGCCTATAATTAGTTAGAAAACTGATCAGTGGGTGCGCAGCAGTGCATCAATATGTACATTGCTTGAGATTCATTCAGTAGTGCTACCATTGATTCAATTACATACTATATGCATGCAAATACGTGGCTGGAAATTCACATTCTGATCGTAAATAGTATACGCTGTATCATGACATTATGCTGAGCAACCCATAATAGAAAAAGTTATCTATGAGTGCGCAGCAGTGTGTCAGTATATACTTTGCTTGAAACTTGCTCAATGGTGTTTAAAATGGTGTTTAAAATCCCAGATACTATGCATGAAATCCCATGCTGTATGCATACTAAAGTGTAGCTGAAAATTCACTTTCTCACAGGTGATAGTATACACTGTATAGTGACATTATGTGCAGCACCACTCAGGACTACCTTATGTAGTGTACCACTCACAGTGACATCCAGGGTATAGGCTCATTTAGGCCTTCTTTGTCGCTGTTGAGACGATATACCCATTTTTGTTCAAGCTGAGGTTGATCACGATGCCGTCTGGTTGCTTGTTCCCGCAGCGTCTTGGGGGACTTTCTTCCCGCTGCGTAGGTCCATCCTCGATTGTTGAGGGGTATTCATATCCATGTTCCAATGAACTTGTTGTGGTACTGCTCCTTGTCTCCTCCTGCCTCGGCCTCGTCTCTGGCCAAACCCTAAAAAAGGAAACGACCCCGGGCCTTGTTGCATCTGTGGTGGGCAGAAAGGAGGGCCCATTTGTGGAGGGCAATTTGGTCCCATCATCCAAGGGTTGATAGGCCACCATGGTTGGAAATTGCCAAAGTGAACAAGCAACCAGACGGCATCGTGATCAACCTCAGCTCACATACACTTTCTACTAATGAAGAACGCCTCTTAAACAAAGGCTTGGGATTTGTGGCTACTCAAAAAGGTGATCCCTTTCTTGCCCAAATTGAACTATCCCAGTTGTTCAGAAAAATAAGGTTGCACTACTTCTTCGCAAAATCAACTACGTTGGAAACCGTCACAAAAGACAACAACACTGGTCTGAAGAGACCCTCTTCGTTCAATCCACAAAGTGCTACTTTACCTTCCAAAGTTCTGACCTTTGAAGCAGCGGTGGAGAACGATGTCACAAATTTATACAGAAGAGAGGTCAAGCCCTTCATGAACCTCTCCAAAGATGAACAGCAAGCCTTGCGCTCACTTACCTCGAACGACAATATTACCATCAAGCAGGCCGATAAAGGCGGAGCCACCGTTATCCTAGATACTGAAGTATATAGAAATGAGTGTCTCCGGCAATTAAGTGACCGTAAATCCTACCAACCATTGAGAACGGATCCGACAGAAGGGCTACAAACTAGAATAAGCGCCTTGGTAGAGGAAGCCACGAGTGAGGGTTGGATCACATCACAGGAAGGACAATATCTGGTAACCAAACACCCCACGACTCCATACTTCTACTGTCTCCCCAAAGTGCATAAGCCATTAAGGCCACCACCAGGCAGGCCTATTATATCAGGCATTGGGTCGGTATTAGAACCTCTCTCCACCTTTGTCGACCACTTTTTAAATCCAATGGTTAAAGCTATGCCCACCTTCCTCCAAGACACTAAAGACGTCCTAAGACTCCTTCCTACGATACAATATAACATCGAAACTGATATCTTAGTATCGTTCGATGTAGAGTCTCTTTACACATCGATCCCCCAAACTGAGACCTTAGAAGTAGTGGGTACACTTCTGGAGCAGAACAACCATCAATCCATTACTCCAATACCATTCATCATGCATCTGGCTGAAATTGCGATGAAAGAAAATTACTTCCGCTTTGAGGATACTTTCTACCTACAAACGTCTGGGACCAGCATGGGCAGTGTTTTCGCGCCGAGCCTGGCGAACTTGTATGTGCACCATTTTGAGCAACATAATGTCCTGGCAACCACCAACCCATATCTACCATCAATATATATATGGAAACGTTACATTGATGGCATTCTCGTGGTGTGGCGTGGCACAGAAGAAAATCTCATGTTATTTCACGGTTGGTTGAACAGCAGGAATGCATATCTTAAGTTCACCATCGAGCACAGCAGAACATCTCTGGCTTTCCTTGACCTGAAACTGCACGCAACCTCCACTGGCATTGAATCGGAGCTGTATCGCAAACCTTTGGCGAAGAATGCACTCTTGCGATACGACAGCTGTCATCCGCGAGCCATGAGGGACAACTTACCTTTCGGTCAGTTTCTCAGGGTACAGAGGAACTGTTCCAAAAAGGAATCTTTTGAGGTACACTCCAGAAACCTGGAGGCTCAACTGCAATAGAAACAATACCCAAAGAAAATCATCCGCCGGTCAAAGAAGAGAGCCTCCAATAACAACAGGGAGGCTTTGCTTGAAGTGCATCCTCCAAAGGAGAAGACGGATCGTATTGCCTTCATCAATACCTTCAATAGCCGATCAAACCAGCTGCAGAAAATCATAAGGAAACACTGGTCTATCCTCAAAACCGGAAGTGACGACATTCCACAACCCATGTTTGCATACAAAAGAGGACCGAATCTGAAGGACCAATTGGTCCACACACGCCCCCGCAGTAAGGAGGTGAGGCGAGTTGGTACCCTATGGGACCTTCCACCCGTGGTGGGACATCATCCGTGCGGGAATTGTACCGTCTGTCCCCAGACAAAACAGTCCACTGAGATTGACATCGGCACTAACCGCCCATGGACACAAAACAAGTTCACGAATTGCAACAGTAGTAACTTGATTTACTTGATCAAATGTCCATGCCAACTACAGTATGTCGGAATGACCACCAGAAAGGTTCGAACACGCATCCAAGAACATAAAAGCACAGTGCGGTGCCGAAAACAAGCGACCAGACTGACCGCACATTTTCTGGAGAAGGGTCATGGTCCTGAAGAGTTCTATTGGACAGTCCTTGAGCAACCGCACATCCCTGACTCATGTGCGGATGTCAGCCGGTTTTTGTTCAAGATTGAACAAAAATGGGTATATCGTCTCAACAGCGACAAAGAAGGCCTAAATGAGCCTATACCCTGGATGTCACTGTGAGTGGTACACTACATAAGGTAGTCCTGAGTGGTGCTGCACATAATGTCACTATACAGTGTATACTATCACCTGTGAGAAAGCGAATTTTCAGCTACACTTTAGTATGCATACAGCATGGGATTTCATGCATAGTATCTGGGATTTTAAACACCATTTTAAACACCATTGAGCAAGTTTCAAGCAAAGTATATACTGACACACTGCTGCGCACTCATAGATCACTTTTTCTATTATGGGTTGCTCAGCATAATGTCATGATACAGCGTATACTATTTACGATCAGAATGTGAATTTCCAGCCACGTATTTGCATGCATATAGTATGTAATTGAATCAATGGTAGCACTACTGAATGAATCTCAAGCAATGTACATATTGATGCACTGCTGCGCACCCACTGATCAGTTTTCTAACTAATTATAGGCTGAATTTAGGAGCGAACTACAACTCCCAGACTTCCAAGCGTCACGTGACTGCCCCGTCACGTGCTGTTTGATGAGTCACAGTAATACAAAACACTATCTCACTCCGCGATCGGCGCCCCCCCGAGCAGTACTGAAGACTGCCCGGAGACACCGACGGAGAGGTGAGTGATCGCTGCGCGACCTGTCATTCCAACGCGCACTGCGTTTGTCTTCTACTCTTTTTGTGTGCATACGCCGCCAGAGGCCGCTCCGCTTTTACTAATATAATGCGCCGCAGGTCTCGCACTGACTTCGACTTACTTGTGCGTTTTGAAACATTATTTACACGGAGCGATTTCCATGTATAATAGCTCTCCGTGTAAACTAACGCACGATTACAGAAATGTCGGGCGGATTATTAGAACTGCTCATTTTCAGTCTCATTTTCAGTCTTGTTCTGAGCGCTCAGTCAAAACATTATTACGCTCCAACTAATAATGCGATAGCCCCATTTAAAAACGCTGCTTGGTCATCTCTATTGACTGTGAGAGACTATGGCGCCTCTGCCTAGTTTGGTCACCACATTATTTCACAAAAAGGTTGTGCCTACCTCCTGCCTCGAAGCACACTCTATTTTCTACTTCGTGTTGTTTAGTCTCACACAACTAACCGCCCTATGATTATCCTTAGAGCGGTGCTCCTTTTACCTGCGCTGCAGCCAGGTGGGGTGAAGCCTCTCAACCTACACAAAAGGGTGAGTGTATACTTGAGTTGAAGTCCGAGTATGAATTGAAATATTGCAATGCCATTATGATCACAAACAGAAACAATGTGTATAACATTAAATGTCCCACTTGTTTCTTTATTTGTTTGTATGTTTGTTTTACATGTTGGACCCTTACCATTATGCACTGACAGTATATGGTTGAGCACGCCTGGATGTTCAGGTGATATTTTTCATTATTTATTTACAAAGCAGTAGTGTAGCTTTTAAGGTCCTGAGGAATGCATTAGAAAATCTCTTCTTATGAAATGCAGAAACATGTCGACCACCATTACGTGCGGTTATTATTTAAAACCTGCACCCACACCTGCCTTTTAATCTTAGGGTCTGGGGGATATTAATAAAATTTCTTTTTTCCACCCATTCACCTAATTTTATAATTACCCTTCACTTTTTCACTCCAATCACAATACACTGCTTTTTTCATTAGCCATTATCATACCCTTCTGTTCTGCCCTCACATTACATTTCGGTTACGGTAATCTCTCACCGGCCGTCTTGTCTCCTGGGTAAGGAGATCCCAAATGATGATAAAAAGGGCGGTACAGTATGGCTTCTGATGGGAACAATACATTTTTCTCCATGTACTCTTGAGTCTTGACTTGACCGTTCACTAAATATTTTTCTCAATGATACTGTCTTGCATGCCTTGGTTTAGTGGTCCTTCCTGCTAGACTCACTTACTCCTCTTTTGACCCCCAGATATTATTTGTTGTTGTGTAATTGCAGATTTAGCCAGTAGACAAGAATTCATTCATTCATTATAGTCTTTATTCGCCACTTAAAAAGACACCATAAAAGTACATAAAAAAGTTACATTTAATAGCATTAAAAAAACACATTAAAATAATTAAAAAAAGCCAAAGGGGATTGCATTCATGTCAAAGAGTTTCAAACATCAGTCTCTGATTATGGGACATTACAATCAATTGCCTCTCTTGTATTCCTTAGCCTGATTGCCACCCTGATAAAATTAATTATACAAAACAGAGTATGGGCATCTGGAGCTTCCTGCAAAAAAAGAAGAGCTGCTTTCGCCTGTCTAAATTTAGCTTCTTTCAGAATCCCTACTAAAAACTTACGTCTGGGGGCTGAATAGAAAGAGCATAACAGTACAAAGTGAAGGGTATCCTGCGGAGACCTACTGTCGCAGCCGCAGGTACCCTTCAGCTCCACTGATAGAGTAAATCCAGAGGGGACAGAAAGTAGGTGATGTAGCATATTAAGTCTGAAACGAGTCATATAGAATCTATCCTGTGCATTGTACATCACAGCAAGGTATGGTTCCATTCCATATGCCTTTTTCAGTGAGCTATAGGACAAGACTGTAGGTTTACGCTTTTCGATGACAGCCCTGTTTGTAGATGTCCATTCGACGAAGAGTTTTTTAACCAACGTCTTGTTCTGGGTATTCAAGGTCTCGGGTGTGGTAAAAAAGTTTTTGCAGCCGATTGCCTCGAAGGACTCTTTTATATGCTTCATCCAAGGGATGTGGCCCCCTCTGTCACGGTTCAGACAGTCTTTAATGATTTGCCTGCTGAGGCCAGCCTCTGGGTTAGTCCAGATTTTAATCCAAGCCAAGAGCGGCCTAATCTTTATTAGGTCTTCAATGTAGGGCTCTCCCAGTTCTTCATGTACAATGTAGGATGGAGTACTCTGTGGCACCTTCAGTATCCTTTTAAAAAACGTATTTTCCTCCACCTGAATCTGGTGCAAATGCTTGTTTGTAAAACCCCACACTTCTGACCCATAGGCTGCTTTGGCACAGCATATTGACCTATACAGGTTGAGTACTTGCTCCGGTGACCATCTGCCCAGTCTTCTCCCGTAGCCCATTATGGCCCCTGATGACGCCACCAATTTTGCTGCATGTTTTTCCAACAAGGGTTTAAAATCTAATTGCTCGTTGAATAAAACGCCCAAATAAGAAAAAGACTGGACCTGACCTATTTTATGAGAGCCTATCCTGTATACAAATTTCCTTTTTGCTCTTACTCCAACTGTCATAACGTAGGATTTTTCCAGATTAGCTGACAGGTCAGGTGTGGCCATAAAGTTAACAAATCCATCTATCAGCTTCTGGAGCCCCAGCGGTGTTCGAGCTAACAACACCGCGTCGTCCGCATAAAGCAATACGGGCACCGGGCGGTGGCCTATTTGGGGGGAATCCACACTCAGTTTGGATAGTTCTTTGTCCAGGTTATTAATATATAAGGAAAATAAAAATGGCGCAAAAATGCAGCCCTGCCGCACTCCACTCGTGCATAGGAATGGTTCTGTCTTGCTTCCATCTTGGTTATATTGGACCGTTGCTGATGTGTTCCAGTGTAGGGCCTTCAGGGTGTCGACCAGCTCTTTTTCCACTCCCAGGTTTATCATTAGTGCCCATAATTTTTCTCTGTTTACGCGGTCGAAGGCCGCGGAAAGGTCCATAAACCCCATGTGAATAGCCCCCTTACTGGCAATGGTGTACTTAGCTGTCAAGAGGTATACGTTCGCACATTGGTCGGTAGTTGATCTACCCCCCCTGAACCCATATTGTATATTTGTAAGTATTTGGTTATCCTCTGCCCAATCTTGTAGACGATTTAAGATGGCACGGCCCAACACCTTTGCCGTCACGTCGATTAAGGATATGGGGCGATAACATTGGGGATCATCCCGATTCCCTTTTTTATAGATTGGTACAATGGTCGCCAAGGACCAGGAGCGGGGCAGTCCTGCCACAACTGCCTCGTTCAGGACCCTCGTGAGAATGGGAGCCCACAGCTCTATATTACTCAGATAAAGATCAGGGGGTATACCATCAGGGCCTGGTGCTTTATTTTTAGTTAGCCCTGAGATAGCCAATTCCACTTCAGCCATAGAAAAATCTAGCTGTGCAGTCAGTTTGGGCCTCTGGCCTTCATCATGAGTTATTTTCCCTGTGTAGTTGTAAAGACTCTGGAAGTGGGTATACCATTGTTCTGGTAGGATTGTATTCAGTATTTGGGGTCCGCTAGGGTCCTGGAAGCACGGTGTATTTATAACTTTCCAGAACCCCAACATATCTCCTCTTTCTGCCACCTCCCTTAAGTCCTCCCAGGCTTGTATTTGTAAGCTTTCTTTGCGGGATTTCAGGGCCTTTTATATTTCGATCTGCAGTGAGCTATTTTGGAGTTGTCCCTAGGCCGCTGTTTAAGACTATATTTGAGATCTTTATGCGCCTTTATGCAATCTTGGTCAAACCAATGAGATGTGGGGACTGTTTTGCTTCCTTTAGAGGTCTTTAGCCGGCCATCCACAAGACGTGCTATTTCCTTGAATGCGCTGACCACTATCGCTCCCTCCATACTTTGATCAAAGCATACATTTATAGCATTTAGCCCTACTGTTACGAGGTTTCTGTAGAATTTGTCTCCGTCTATCATGGCCCACCTAAGCCTCCTTCCCTGATCTACGGCCTTTTCTATTACATATACTCTGCTCAATGGTTTCTTATAGTTTAGACATTTTAGTTCCATAACAAAAGGGTTATGATCACTGAAAATGCTAATTTCAATTGCCATACTGCTGAACCATTTTCTAAGTGTGGGAGAAACCATGATGAAGTCTATGTATGAGTTGCAGCCTCTGCCCTTAAACGTTGGGTTGGGTTCTCCACTACTAACTAACTCTATCAAGTCCATTATATGGACCAAATTGTGCCTTTTTGTCACTTTATCTATTTCCCACCCCTCTGCGGAATGTGCAAAGTGTGGTCCTTTTGCCACTGTACACCGCGACCAGTCCTTATTTAATGGTCTCAGATTCTCACAAAGGTGGCAGTTAAAATCCCCTGTAAGAATGACGCGCGGGGTACCTGCTGCCTTAATTTGTGATAACTGCGCGTCTAGGCAGGAATCCAGTTCTTTTATTACGTTTCCTCGGCTACTTGTGCCCACCGCATTATACCAATTTATCACTATGATATTAGTCCCTTTAGAGCGATAGCCTTTGCCTGCATATTTTTTGAGTCCCAGTTGTAATTGGACCATGCCCCTTGTATGAGGAGGTCTACATATATTAGTAGTCCTCCAATCGCTCTCCCCGATGACGACCTTACAGCAGGGACTGAAAAACATTTAAACCCCTCTATAATGTACTGGTTGGGATCAACCACCCAAGTCTCCTGCAAACATATTATTTGGAAGCTAGTTATGTACTGTCTCCAATCCTGGCAATCATACTTGGCCGCCGAACCTGCTTGTTCCAGGATATAACTCTGAGGCCATCCTGACTGGCCAACATATTTGCTCCATCCCCTAATGAGCAAGTTTTCCTGTCCTCCCCAACTATTATAATATTATCATTTAGAGCAAATGTGCTTTCTTCATTTGGCCTTACCAGTTTATCTATCAATGAAATGGCCCTCTTATCTTTTCTGCGTGTCTTTGGCTCTTTGCGCTTTGTCCCCCCTTGTTGTTCAGGGGCGTTCATCGTACTGGCTCCCCTGCTGCTACTTTTTTCTAGAGTGGTAGATGTAGTGTTTCCCAGCTCTAAGGACCCTTCCCCAAATAATCCTGTATCCAATTGTGATGTACTAATTATATCATGGGCGAGTCAGTCCACCTCATCCAATACGCAGAACCTATTCCAATGGGCAAACAGTGGGATCGCGGGATCGTAGAAAGGTATACTCTGCCAGGGTGCTTGCCACTGTTGTACTCTATTCTGGGGGTCATGGTGATAAGCCCTGCTCGCATAGGCCCTATTTGTATGCATTGGTCTCTGGGGTGACATGGGGTAGAAATATGATAGATGCAGCGGATATATTTGGGTGTTTGTGCCGCTCAATGGGGCATTACATATATAGTTCACTGCAAAGGTATCCCTAAAGTTTATTGTTATGATACCTCCTGCTATCGTTTTTACTCCTTTCCCAATCCACTCCCCTCTTCTGACGGCAAGTATTTCTCCGGAGATATTTGGGGGTAATGGCCTGTTCGCCCTTAGCCATTGCACACATTTATTTTTTAGCTCAAGATGGGTTTCTCTTTTCCCTTCCTTTAAGGGAGGAACCCCTGTTAGTACTACAACGAAGGGCAAAGCTTCCGGGGGGAGATTAATTGTATGGGAGCGAGCTGAGCCTGTTTTCTCATATGCATTTTTGGGCAGGGTGTTTTTGGTCGAATTGTTACTCTCCTTCGGGTTAGGGCCTGTAATGCCATTTGCAGCTAAAGGGGTTCCCTTTCCCTGGTTAATATGTTTCTGAGGGGTGGTAGTAGTGGGACAAGAGGGTGGGGGAGCTCTAGTGTTTTTTGGGGAAGTGGTTTGTATACCTATCTTAGTCTTTGTTGTAGAGGGATTGATCACTGGTACTACCTTATCCTTATGTGTGTTATTTGGTATTATCCTTTCCTGCCCAGCCGGGACTAGTGTTCCAGTTGGAGCCACCGGCTTAGATATTCCAGCCCCCCTGTTGTTTATTATAGAGGTTAATCTGTCAATCTTTAACATCAAGGGTTTGATGTGAGTAATGATGGTTTCTTCCAGACCTGCCTTTAAATCGGCTACCATATTTGCCACCCAACAGGGTATGCCTGGTGTGGTATTAGATATTGGTGCCACTAGGTTATGATTTGCCGTATGATTTCTCCCTTTTTTTTGTTGTTTACTAGGGTTTCTTTGGTCCTTGTCGGCAGCAAAGTGGTTGTTTCAATTCATTCGAATGTTTTGATTTCTTTTCTCAGCCAGTGCTGTGAAGCCCCTATTCCACCTAATCCTTCATATGTTTCTCTTTGCAGCACTTTTTAAGCAAAGGCTACCCCTGATATTCACCATCCACAGACGTAGACACTCTCAAACTACACGCGCACAGGCGTTCTAGCAAACACAACAGGCTGGTGTGCAAATCAAACAGCAATAATAGGAAAATTTTGAATATTCATACGTAAAACCATCTGTCCTCATTATTTGCTTGCCCCCTTCCTCACCAATTCTTAGCCTTGAGTGGCTTTTTCACAGCACCCCTGCCTCACATTCATACTGCCACAAACAGTTATTGCAACAAAGAGCACACACACGTATAATAACCTAGGCCTCTTGGCTTTGCCAAAGTATTTTATTACATGAGGCGGGCAAACCAGCTAACACCTCGTTCCTTGTTGGAAGAAATGAAAAATACATTCAAAATTTCATAACATTTATTTATTAGTTCTGGAATTGTACTGTTCCAAGTCTATCCAAAAAGCACCTCAGAACACGTAGTTAACACGCCCTAAAGTACTGCCAACCAGTGTTCGCCCAGGTCAAGAATACAAAAAATCTTGATGGTGTATTTATATGCATGTATAAATCCCCAAAGTGAACCAAGCAATGGCAAAGCCAATCAATTTTGAGAAAAGGGGAGTGTGTGTTCCGTGAAGAGTCAGTATTGTACTTATTGGGATGAATGCCCGTTCTTTCAGATTATCATATAGAGGACACGACTACTTCAAGTTGCAGTGTGGCATCTTTATTGTTGTGTTGTGAAACATAGACAGCCGACACGTGTTTCGCCCCCTATTGGCGAATTGCGCCGGGGCTTTCTTAAGGCTATTTACACAAATGCAGCGTATAATACAACTGTTTCCATATTGTCAAGATTCCAAAGACAAGAGTTTCAATACTCGCAGAACAATATTCTTCTGTAAGATTGCAGAAGGCTGAAAAGTGCAGTTCGGTCCCTGCTCGCGGCTCTCGGCATTAGGTATGTGCATGGGTTGAATCCCGATTTGCAAATCGAGATTCAACCCATGCACATACCTAATGTGTCTCCTCCGATATTTAACAGCCTCTCACCTCAGGAGCTGCTGCTAAGAAGAGAATGACAGGTCAACGGTTGGTGGTCCGAGGTCGAGCTCCTCCCAGGAGCACCGGGGAATGAGCAGATATTTGCATATGTACCGGGCTAAGGTGGTAGGGAGCAAACATCACAACGTGATTCTTCTCGTTAGCACGTTTGAAACAAGGGACGCCCAGCATGGGTTTAGCCGGAGCGAAAGCACGCGACCTCACGGGAACACACACGCAGTCCTAACGTACTGCGCATGCGTGCGGCCAACTTTGCCAGGAGCGGCAGTGTCCGGGGCTCCTATGAGTTGAGGCAGCCCGTGTTTTCAGAGCCTGTAGCAGAAAAGGAGCCCGGTGAGTTGTGTGGGGGGGGTGAGCGCGTGTGTCTGCATATGTCTGCATGTGTGTGTGCGCGTGTGTCTGCGTGTGTGTCTGTTTGTGTGTGCGTGTCCAGATCCATTGTGTGTGTGAACAGCATGCCGGAATCGCGTGACCTGATCCGATTCCGGCATGCTGCGCGTGCCAGTCTCTTGTCTCCACTTTGGCTCGTTTTAAGCTGAGCGGACAGCTATAGGTCTCGCGTGAGAATGCGCTTTGCGCGCTTTCGCCAGGGCGAGACCTAAAAACGGCATTGCTAAAAACAAGCATTAGCAACGCCAGTAGGTCTCGCCTTTGAGAGCTATTGGCTTTATCATTGGTTTTTAGTCTTGCCCAGGGACATCTTAAGGATTTTAGGGGCCCCTGGCCAAACGTATTTTGGGAACAGCTTTGAATTTATTATCTAATTCCAGCTCTCTCAAGCCTTTTCTAGCCAGGTCACACTCGTCCATATTCTAAATGTGTCCCTATTCTAAATGTGTTTACATCTAATCAGCGGTGGCCCCTCCATTAGGGCAGAGGAGCCAGTGCAGCAAAAGGTGAAAAATAAAATGGTAAAAGAGTGAATTTGTTCCCATTTTATTTTTCTCTTTCTTCATCCCAAGCCATGGCATTGCTGCTGACTGACAACTAGGGAGTGGTGCTCACTCCACCAGTTTGCATAGCGCATGTCAGGCTGATCACCAGCCTGACCTGTGCAGTGTAAACCTCTCCGCCTAACTGTCTCAGACAGCTGGGTGGAGAGCAGGCACAGGGCCTGTGCCTGCTGGAGCGTCGAGGCCGCCCCCCACCAGCCAATCCTGGTGCTGTTGTCATGTGGCTGAACATTATCAGCAGCATCACAGCAGCGTGTGGATTGGACTGGAGACTTCAGTTGCTGCAGAGACCGCAACGTGACACCAGCAGTAGAAGTGGGCGGGATGGGAAGGGCACGGTGTGCCCCTACTTAAAAAAATTATTTCAGTCCGTTCCCCTACTTCTTTCTTTCAAAAAAGCATCCAGGGACGGCAAGAATAGTCCTACTTAAAAAGACATTTTCTTTTCAGCTTCCAGGGGTTGCTTGCACTTATCTGTTGAACTCCAGAGGCTGCAGCAGCCACTCCCTGAGCTTGCACAGACCGAGGGCAGGCCTATTGTCATTCCGATTGAGGCTGGTTGAGGCTGATTATCCCCTTTGGAATGACAACGCGCCCGCCCGCTGCCTGCCGTTAGCATATGCCAGTGAGATCTGCATGAGATGTCTCTGGTATCTGGGTGCAGGCCATGACTCGTTGTGCAACAAATATGCCAATGTACACTCAACTGTGATGGAAACCAAAAAAAAGTATCTGTACGTTGCCGAACATAAGTGGCGGTCCTCACATATGTCTAACTCGAAGTAATCAGCATGGACTCAGTGCTGCTCCGAAGGCTGTTCCTGCTAGAAGGTTACCTTCGGAAAGTCAAAAATGTAAAGTCCTAATGCAAAAACAATCCACGAAGTAGGACTCAACCCTACCACACCACTGTTCAAAGAGAAGGCACATGGGCACCACAATGTCAAGTCAGTCTACCTTAAAGGCCTTGGTCGTGAAGCCGATTCCCCAGCTGATTCCGATGCGCCCGAGTTTTCTGGGCTATTGATGATGCCTCAACAAATTGATGCCTTAAAAAAAGCTATGCTGCAGATTTTTGGCACCCTCTGTTTGGCATGTATTCAGACCCCAAGGAACAACAGGAGCCTCCAGTTGGGTTACTGTCAGCAGATTTGTCTTCAGCAGCAACTGACATTTTTGGAGCCACTTCAGGCCAAGTACTAACTTTATTAAAAACATCAAATCCTTCTTCAAGACCTGCACCAGGCTATCATGGACGACTCTGGTGCCTTTGTGGCCAGGGTCGGGAGAGAATCTGATGCTATTTCTGATGTCAAACACTGTACTGATTCCAGTTCGATTGAGCCGATGTCACAATTTAAGATTTCAAAAATTCTCTTCATACAGCTTGACTCTGAACCAGTGTATGTACCAAGGCGGGCCCAACAGCAGAGGCTTCATTATCTTTTGTGGCTCTCATTCCGAGCCACAAGAGGGAGATGATGATTGGGATGTTTTTGATGGGCACTTGGTCAAAGCCCTGTTTCTGCTCACCGGTAGATAGGGAGGTGTCCAGGCATCACAGACCAGTTCCTGACAATCCTGATTTTTTTTTCTACTAATCATACTACTCCAGTGGAGAGGCTTCAGTCAGCAAGAAGAATCGTATTTCATTCCCTACAACTCCTCTGGACTGGTGAATTGGGAGTCTGAGATGAAAGCAGCTCTCCGAAAACATATGTTATCTTCTGCTAGCCAGGCATTGATATCAGTCAATGTTGTTTGTTTATAAGGTCACTACACGCATGTTCTCTGGGACATTGCCATTGGAATCTTACTGGGAGTCCTGGAAAACCTTTGGACCTCTCTTGCTCAGATGAATCATTGCTGATGAGATGCAGGCAAGTATGTGATTCATGCCGTCCTAGGTACTTCTGATAACTGACGCTCTTGAAATGTTTTCTTGTAACTGATGTAATTTTGTGGAACCTTATGTAAAGCACTCTGATACCTCCGTGTCTAGCGAGCGCTATATAAAACAAAAAAACAAAAAATCCTAGTTAGTGATTACAGAGCTTTTCCCAAGCAGAGTACTGTGGGGAACTTGCCACCTTGTGTAATTTGTCAATGTTGTACACAGAGTGAACTGGGCAGGAGCAGTGATGGGAAAGAAGAGGTGACTGGGTAGGAGAGGTGACTGGGCAGGAGAGGTGACTGGGCAGGAGAGGCGACTGGGCAGGAGAGGCGACTGGGCAGGAGCGGCGACAGGGCAGGAGAGGCAACTGGGCAGGAGAGGCAACTGGGCAGAAGAGGTGACTGGGCAGGAGAGGCGACTGGGCAGGAGAGGTGACCGGGCAGGAGAGGTGACCGGGCAGGAGAGTTGACCGGGCAGGAGAAGTGACGGGTCAGGAGCAGTGACGGGACAGGAGAGGCGACAGGAAAGGAGAGGTGAACGGGCAGGAGCAGTGAACGGGCAGGAGCAGTGAACGGGCAGGAGCAGTGAACGGGCAGGAGCAGTGAACAGGCAGGAGCAGTGACGGGACAGGGGAAGTGACGAGGCAGGGGAAATGACAGGGAAGGAGCGGTGATGGGGTAGGAGAAGTGACCGGGCAGGAGAAAGTGACAGGGCAGGAGAAGTGACTTGTACTTATTTTCCTTGCCTATTTATTTATATACTATTGCATGCCATCTACTGATGTGTCTGCAAAGCATACCTGTTGCCCCAAATTTTTGTCCTGAATTTTGACCCCATGTCCTGAACTCTTACACTCACCATCCTGAATTTGCACCCATGCCAGTTGGCCACCCTAGTCTGGAGTGCCCACAACCTCCTCCCCCTTCCCTACTATCTACAGGCACACAAACTAGTTTATTTTAACAAACTAACTACACTGAACTGGGTACCTGTGCGCTCTAAACTGGAAACACATTGAATAACACAAGAGACTTGGGATTAGACAGTGTCGCCAAATCTGGGACTAGTAGAAAGGCCATGAAGAGGCAGAACACACGGCTCCTGTTCTGGGTGATCCTCTGCCTTGACAAAGCACCGTCTAGGTCACGCTGCTTCCAATTCACTTATGACAAGCGTGTCTCCTAACCAGCAAGAGGAGAGCTTAGCCTCTGGCACAACACAGGAACCTCTTCCTCAGCAAGGGTTCGGCTGGGAGATTCCCCGGCCTGGACCCAAACCCATCTCTTCACAATACAACTTCTCTTCAACTCAAAGTCACAGGACTGCAGATGCCATGAATGCCTTCTGCCTTTACTTCTGTTCTGTTCGGCATGGCCCTAAAAAATTTACAAAATTGGCTAGAAGTTAAAAAAACATTATATTGCTTATTAGAGAGATTATGTTAAAGGTGCACACTTTAAAACATCTGCCAAAAGATTATGCATAGTTAAGCACAGGCAGGAATTGCACAAGAAGATCAAAAGGGTAAGTAGTCCTGTGTGAGGGTCCTTATGAATACCATTAATGTGCTTACCTCAGAGGTCTACCCAGATACCGTCTTTGTGTACCAGACATGCTCATGTGTGTCATTCAGGCAGGAACCCAATTCAAAGGATATTCAGGAAGAATCTGTATCTTACACTAACAGTGATCCATGACGTTTATATCTAATAAATATACATATCTGCAGTATTGCATTGAAAAAGGTAACTATGCCGGACTGGCCGTTCCAGGCATCAGGCGTTTCCCAGAGCTACTGGAGGGCCAGTTTAGTTTGGGGGGACCGATTTTGTACAAGTGCAGGAGTTTTAAAAACACAGCAAAGTTCTTTGTATATTCAGCAGGTTTTGGTCAACAATACAAGTGCCAAGATAACTTTGGTGATCAATGTACCTGCTGGAGAGAGATGGGAGTGTGTTTTGTCTAGTGGCTGTTTTACTCATCTAAGGTAGCGCAGAGGGGTAATATGCCTGCTGCAAAGAACGTGTACCATGCATATCAAGAGCAATATTTGATGTGCATAGTTCAGTGGGTACTGCTTTGTGTTCACTTCCCTAATGAAAGGACACTAGAATACATATGACCTGGCAGTTTGGGCTGGACTGGTCCCATTGGGTGCAGGATCAAGACTGATTTGCATATGGCTGGGTCCAAACTGGAATGGCATGGTGAGCAAAAAACAATGGATTTAGGTCCAGATCTCTGTACTTGGGTGAATGTATGACATTGTTCTGCATTCTGTCTGTTAGACCTGGCATCTTTGGCATGGGGTTCCCCTATCTTTTTGCCTCTACCTCCTGTATTTTTGATGCTATGCTGGATTTCGTTTTTGCTGGTTTAGATGCTTTGGACACTCTGCCACTGCTGATCAGTGCCAGAGTGTAAGTGCTCCCTATGTAAATTGCTATTCTGATTGGATATACAAGTTTGGCATATTTGTGTCACCATGAAGTCCCTAGTAAAGTGCACTGGGTGTGCCAGGGCAGGTGATGACAAATGCTACTAGTGGGCCTGCAGCACTGATTGTGCCACCCACAGGAGTAGCTCTAAAAATGGTGTCTCAGGCCTGCCACTGCATTGCCTATGGGCAGCTTAGAAACTGCCATGTCCTCCTGGTCAGTGTCCCCACTGACCAGGCCTAACCCTTCCCTTTTCGTGCACATCAGTCACCCCTATGGAAGGCCCAAGGTACCCCCCTGGGCAGGGTGCAGTGTATGTGAAAGGTAGAGCATGTACTAGTACAGTTGACATGCTCTGGTAGTGAATTACAGCCATTTTCGTTTTTCACTATTGTAAGGCTATCTTGCTCCATTCGTTAACATGGGGGATGCTGTCTACAGTGGCTTCCAGCATTTCTTCCCATAGGAACAAGATAGGACATAAGTACCTAGTATCCCTGAGCTCAGAATTTAATAACACATCTTTTAGGAAAGGTTGTTTTTAAATCCTGTGTTTGAGAACATCACTTTTAGAAAGTTGCTGTTCTCTTGTCTGACACTTCTGTGTGCCTTGGCCTGTTTGTGTATTGACTGTCTGGTTTGTGAGTGACAGGGGCTGGGGATTCCCCAGGAGGCTGGCTGAGTCAGCCCTAGGCTGAATGATTGCAGTTGCAACCTGAGTGGTGGGAGGAGTTAGCCCCTGGGCCTGAATAGGGCTGTGCCTGCCTGCCACAATGCTGGCTCCACCTCCTGCTGGGCGGCTGATGACCCTGCCCCTCACTCTGAAAGGAGAGAAGAAGCCAACAAAACAAAGTACTCAGGATCCACCCAGAATTGGTTCAGACCGGGCTCAGGGCCCACCTGCACTAAGAGAACAAAGACTTTAGGGGTATAAGTAGAGGACCCCTGACAACAGAAAATTAGATCATCCTGGAATCAAGAAGGAACCTCTGCCAAGGAGAAAGCTGAATCTGAAGAAGGAAGACGTCCTGCTGTTGGTCTGCTGGACTGACCTGTTGCTTTGCTGCCAAGGAGAGGAGAAGGACTTTGCTGTTGTGCTGTGTCCCCTGTCTTGAAGGAATCTCCAAGGGCCTGAGAAGAGCTGGCTCCCTGTTCTGAAGTCCCAGGAACAAAAGGACTTCACCACCCAGCTTCCCTGAACTCTGCTGAGAGAGGTCTGTCCTTCCTAGAGTGCTTGATCCAGTTGTGGGGCCTCTGGAAGTTGTACCTGTGCTGGGAAGCTTGAAACTAAGCTTCAGAGACTTTTGCAATTGAAAAGTGTTGCATCGCTCGCTTGCAGAGCGCATCCCCGACAGTGCAAGAAGTTTCCCGCCGCTACGAGGGTTGAGATCATCGCAGCACCTGACGCCGCTGCCAGAGCCGTCGCATCCTTCGTTTGCGGGACGCACCCGATCGGTGCGGGAAGCCGAACATCGCTGCGAGTGTCGTCGCAGAGCCTGTCGTCACTGGGTGAGATCGCCGCACCGCTTGCTTGCGGACAGCATCACGTCGCTGCGAGCATCGTCGCAGAACCATCGCATCGGGGAGCTGCGAGAGAGAGGATCCCCATGGACCGCGCATCGTCGCCCCGGAGACCGTCGCAGCCCCTACGAGATCGTCGCATCGTGCCTTTGCGAGAACAAACTTCCTACGGAACCCACGCACCGGAATCCATACAAGTGGCCTTCCTCCCCATACAGACCGGATTCGTCGCAACACGCCCGCTGCCGCAGCGGGGCTGTCGCATCGCCTCCCCAGGGTCTCAGAAGCACCGCATCACTTGTTTTCCACCGCACCAGCTTCTGCTTTTGGAACTTTGTTGCAACTAAAAGGTACTGTGAGTAAACGTAACGCAACTGTGAACTTTTCACTCATCTGTGGATTATTTTATCGCAACTTAAAGAACTGTTATGTTATGTTATGTTAGCTGTTTTTGTACCGTGCACAGCTGCCCCAGCAAATCGGCATCCTGGCGCCAAAAGAAGGTATACACAACATTGCAATAAAGCCGCAGAATCAGAGATTTTATTAAAAAGAAAGGTTTTAATGGCACGTCTGAACTGGAATAAGTCTTCCAGTGCTCGAATTTCAGCAGGAAGAGAGTTCCACAGTTTTGCGGCTACTACTCGGAAGGAGCGGCCGCCAGTCCTACTCAGCAAGAAACGTGGGACAACAGACAGGTTCTGACCCATCGATCTCAGGGAACGAGAAGGGACATAAGGGGTCAGTAGATTCATCAATATAGGGGGGGCCGTGCCTTTTAAAATTTTAAAAGCCAGGCAAAGCACCTTAAACTCGATCCTCCGAGCAACAGGTAGCCAATGGAGCGCCTGCAGTGCTCTTGAGACCGAACAACGCCTAGGCAGTCCTACCACCGCTCTTGCTGCGGCATTCTGCACTCGCTGCAGCTGCATAAGTTCCACCTGGTTTGTTCCTGCTAGCAGTGCACTGGCATAGTCTATCCTAGATAGTACTGAGGCCTGGACCACAAGCTGTCTAGTGGGGGCATCGAAGAATTTAAGTACAGGTCTGATGCCCCTGATAATGCCAAAACAAGAGGCTGCCACCCTCTTAGTATGGCAGGTGAAGCTGAGGGTAGGGTCCAGCCAGACCCCAAGATTTTTTATCTCCATTACAGGAGAAGGGGTCATTCCTAACTCGGGAGGCCACCAGTTATCATTCCACCATCCAGGCTGCTTTCCGACCACCATGACCTCTGTCTTCTTAGTGTTCAATTGGAGACAGTTCTGATTCATCCAATTGGCCACCGCACGAAGCCCCTCTCAAAATTTGAGGGCCTCCACAGCTGAGTCCCCACTTAATGTGACTGCCAGCTGCGTGTCATCCGCATAGGAAACCATTGTCAGGCCCCAGCGTTTGACTACCGCAGCCAGCGGTCTGACGTATAGATTAAATAAAGTGGGGCTCAAAGATGATCCCTGTGGGACCCCCAGTGTAAGCGGGTGAGAGGTAGATTTACCGGGTGGGATGGCGACCTGGAATGATCTGTCAGAAAGGAAGGAACGGAACCAACACAAAGCAGACCCCCTAACGCCTGCTTCCTCTAACTTACATTACAACCTTAAGAACTCTTTTGAAACCATATTCTTGAACTGTGTATTTTGGATTTTTGTCGTTTTGGTCTTGTGTAGTTTAGACTGTTGTGGAATCTATTTGTGGTGTTTTCACTGTGTTACTGTGAGTGTTGGTACAAATACTTTACGCACTGCCTCTGGTTAGCCTAGACTCCTCGTGCCAAGCTACCTAGAGGGTGAGCAGGGGTTATCTCAGAGGGTTATCTCCTTGCCCTGACTAGAAGCAAGGGTCCCTATTTGGACAGTGGTACCTACCTCTGCCAACTAGAGACCCCCAGTTCTAACACTGTCCATCTTGTTCTTTTTGCTTTTGTCACCCCGAGTGGGACGGGTGTGTCCAGACGTGGGTCCCGTGCTCTCTATGCCACTGGAATCAAGCTATCCTGGCTGATGAGGGCTGAAAGCCCGAAACCGGTCCTATGGTGCTTGTTTCCAGTCCAGGGAGGACCTGGCCTGGCAGTTCGGGCTGAACTGTTCCCATTGGGCGTAGGATAAAGACTGATTTGCATATGGCTGGGTCCAAACTGGAATGGCATGGTGAGCAAAGAAACAATGGATTTAGGGCCAGATCTCTGTACTGGGGTGAACATATGACATTGTTCTGCATTTGGTCCATCAGTTGTTCTTTTTGCTTTTGTCACCCCAAGTGGGACGGGTATGCCCAGACTTGGGTCTTGTGCTCTCCATGTCACTGGAATCAAGCTATCCTGGCTGATGAGGGCTGATAGCCCGAAACCGGTCTCAGATGCTTGTTTCCAGTCCAGGGAGGACCTGGCCTGGCAGTTTGGGCTGGACTGTCCCCATTGGGCGCAGGATCAAGACTGATTTGCATATGTTGCACGCTTTACATAAACCTGCATTCCCTATGAGTGTTTGCTTTTTCCTGAATTAAACCTCAAATAAACATATTTATCCATTGTTTGAATTAAATAACGTTATAAGCTGTAACTGGTCAGTGAAATGCTAAACGTACTAAAAATTGGAATGTTTTGCAATTTCTAGACACACCCCTGACTCCGACCACTGATCCAATCTTCAGTTATTCCCGCCCCCTGATTCTCCACCCACAGTTCCCCTACTTTTATTTCCCCACTTTGACCACTGCATGGCACGGACAGACTAAAGAAGCAGAGAGGATCAGAGGACACAAGCCAGCAAAATTGGTAAGTTAAGTTTTATTGTTTAAAGCTAGGTGGGTGGGAGTGGGCTGGAGGGGTCGAGATCTATTAGGGGAATGTGTCATTTTAGTTGGAGAGTGTTAGATTTGGGGGTCTCTAGTTGGCACATGTAGGTACTTGTGGCAAATAGGGACCCTTGCCTCTAGTCAGGATAAGAGGATTACACTCCTAAAATAAACCCTGCTCACCCCCTTGGTATCTTGGCACGAGCAGACAGGCTTATCTCAGAGGCAGTGTGTAAAGCATTTGTGACCACATACAGTAACCCAGTGACAGCACTACAGATGGACACCACACAAGGTTTTATATCAAAAATAAGTATACTTTATATAGTTTTACACAAGAGGATAAATAACAAAAATACACAATACTGTTACTTTAAGATGGTAGGTTTAGCTTAGTTTAGTTCTGTTCTTAAGATGCAACACTTTGCGCCAATGTACCTTACATTGTGTTGCGCTTCCACGACAAGCAATGTCGCAGCGAGGGAAATGTGGCAAAGTTCAGGTGCAAAGAAATAAAGACGTGAAGATCTTCCAGATACGGCATGCTTCTCCGGGGATGCGAGAAGTTCTCGGTTTGATGTGTGGACTGCAGCAGCGACATCCTTGTTCAGCGACACTCTTCTCCCACGATGCGTGATGCTTCCACACAATGCGACAACTACAGCAGCGACATCCTTGTTCAGAAATGCAACGGCAGCAGCCCCGACGGCGGCACGCTTCTCGGGGATGTGAGGCGCTTTCCTCTATGTGGTGCAATGCAACAGTTCTAGCGGCAACACCCTTATTCAGAAGTGCAACGGCAGCAACAGCGACATGCGTCTACCTCGTTGCGAGACTTTTCACTCGATGCGGTGCAGTGCGACAACTCCAGCGGCGACACCCTTGTTCAGAAGTGTGATGGCAGGCAGCAGCGACGGCAACACACTTCCTCTTCGTTGTGGCACGCTTCTCTCGATGCGGTGCAGTGCGACAACTCCAGCGGCAACACCCTTGTTCAGAAGTGCGATGGCAGCAGCAGTGACACGCTTCGTTTTCGTTGAGTCGCGCTTCCAGCTCCTTGCGACACGCAGTCCCTCAGAAGGCCCAAAAGAGCAGCAGGCACTTCCACAAGGACTCTGGGGAGCTGGGGGTGTAAGTCTGTTGTCCCTGAGACTTCAGCAGGCGGCAAGCTCTTTTCCATGCCCTTGGAGATCCTTCACAAGTTAAAAGCAAAGTACACAAAGTTCCTTTCTCCTTCCTTTGGCAGTAAGGCAACCACTGCAGGCCAATCCCCCAAGCAGCACTTCAGCTTGGGAATAGTCTCTCATCAGTTTCTTCAGGTTCCTCTCCTCAGTAAAGCTTTCTTCTTGTAGTGCAAAAGTGATCTAATTTCATGGGATATGGGTCCCAATATTTATACCCCAAAATCCTTTGTTCTCTGAGGGAAGAGGAGCCTTTGCCCAGTTCAAACCAGTTCTGAAGCACTCTGTTTACCAGACTTCTCCTTTCCTTTCATAGTGCAGGACAGAGACATCAGATACCCCACAGGAGATGGAGCCAGCAGTGTGGAAGGCAAGTACAGTCCTGGAGCATTTTGTTGACAGGACTCCTTCTCTTCTTTCAGTGTGCAGGGCAGAGACATCAGCTACTCCCCAGGAGGTAGAGACAGAATTGTGGAAGGCAGGCACAGCCCTATTCAAGGTTCAGGTGCAACTCCTCCCTCCTATCTAGATGCAGATCTCTCTATTCACCACTGGGCTGACTCATCCTGTCTCTTGGAATCCCCCAGCCCTGTTTCTCACAATACCAGTCAAAGGAAAACACAACCTAGTAGAGGCAGGCTTGAAAGGTTAGACAAGCAAATAGCTACTTTCTAAAAGTGGTATTTGCAAACACAGAATGTTAAAACCAACTTCATAAAAGATGCATTTTATCATTCTGAGTCCAGGCATACTAAACTCGAATTTCTACTATGTTCTCTGAGTCCGTTAGGATTATAAAATGTAATAATTCTAACAGCCCATTCAGGCCTGTGGAGAACAGGTAGCCTTGCAATAGTGAAAAACAAAAATGGCTGTAATTCACTATTAGGACATGCCACACACATTAGGGCTTGTCCTACCTTATACTTACAATGCACCCTGCCCTTGAGCCTACCATAGGGGTGACTGATATGAAGAAAAGGGAAGGTTTAGGGACTGGCAAGTGGGTGCACTTGCTCAGTCAGCATGACAGTACCAGACTGCACGCAGGCTCTGCAATGGCAGACCTTAGGCATACTTTACAAGGCTGCTTCTGTGGGCGGCACAACCAGTGCTGCAGGCCCACCAGCAGCATTTGGATTTACACGCCTTGGGCACACTCAGTGCACTAGACTAGGGTCTGACAAGTAAACCAAATAGCCAAACATGGAACCACTGATTAATATAACAATTTACAATAGGGAGCACTGGCACTGGATATCAGTGGCACAGTGCCCAAAGCATCTAACACCAGAAAAAATACACGAGGCAACTGCAAAAATGGAAGGGAGACCCACGCCAATGGGGCCAGGTCTAACACATGTCCCCTCCAGCTGAAATGTGGGGAGAACTAACCTAACTCCTGGGAGTTCTCATCACTAAGGCGGAAAAATCTGGACAGACCATCAATGTTGGCGTGTTCTGTACCAGGGCGGTACAGAACGGTTCCACCGGAAAGTCTATGCCCTGTAGGGAAATGGACCACCTCAACAGCTTTGGATTCTCACCCTTCATCTGCATCAACCATCTGAGGGGCCTGTGGTCTGTCTGAACCCAGAAGTGAGTCCCAAACAGGTATGGTCTCAGCTTCTTCAGTGCTCAGACCACAGCAAAGGCCTCACGCTCAATAGCACTCCACCTCTGTTGCCGTGGAAGTAACCTTCTACTGATGAAGGCTACTGGTTGATCTAGGCCCTCCTCATTCATCTGTGACAGAACAGCCCCCACACCATGCTTTGAAGCGTCTGTCTGAATGATAAACTCACTTGAAAAGTTGGGTGCCCGGAGCACGGGCGCCCTGCACATGGCAGCTTTCAGGGCCTCAAAAGCTTTCTGACATGTGTCAGTCCAAATCCCTTTCCTGGGCTGCTTCCTGGAAGTCAGCTCGGTCAAGGGAGCAACAATGTTCCCATCCCCCTTGACAAACCTCCTGTAATACCCTGTGAGTCCTAAAAAGGCCCTCACCTCTGTCTGGGTTTTGGGTGGCTCCCAAGCCAGGATGGTTTCAATCTTGAGTTGTAGGGGCGCCACCTGGCCGCTCCCAACTTGGTGTCCCAAGTACACCACGGAACTCTGCCCAATCTGGCACTTACTCGCCTTGATCGTGAGGGCTGCCTTCCACAGCACCAACAACACTTCCCAGAGGTGGCGCAGATGTTCCTCCCAACTGGCACTGAACACTGCGCTGTCATCCAGGTAGGCGGCACTGAACTCATCCAGTCCAACCAACACCTGGTTGACCAACCTCTGAAAGGATTCTAGGGCATTCTTCATCCCAAAGGGCATAACACAGAACTGTAAATGCCCATCAGGTGTGGAGAATGCTGACCTCTCCTTTGCCCCCTCAGTCAAGGCGATCCGTCAGTACCCAGACATTAAGTCAAACGTGCTGAGGTACCGTACAGCCCCTAACCGATCAATGAGCTCTTCAGACCTCTCTAAGTGGGGTTTAAGGCGGTTGACATGTAGGACCCTCGAGGGGTTCCTAGGAGACCGCTAGTCCACAAAGTAGGTAACTGGACTCTTGCGCTCCACAACCTCAAATTGTCCGGTCCACTTATCCTGCAGCGCGCAAGGCTCCACGGGGCCATGACCCACACTTTCTGGCCAGGTTGAAGCTCTACCAGAGTGGCATTCTGGCCATACCATCTCTTCATCTCCTCCTGCATGGCTTCCAGATTCGCCTCAGAGAGTTGCCTGAAACGCCTAGTCTGGTTCCTAAAGGCCAGCATGTATACATCCGTTTTCTGGGAGATTGCTTCCAGCCTTCTTTGACCAGACTCAGAGGTCCTCTGACTGGGTGTCCATAGAGAAGCTCAAAGGGAATGAACCTCAGAGATTTCTGTGGCACCTCACAGTATGGAAAGAGTAGGCATGGTAAGAGGACGTCACACTTACACCTCATGGGTTCCTCAAGACCCATTATCATGCCCTTCAGGGTTTGGTTAAACCTTTCAACCAACCCATTTCCCTGGGGATGGTAAGGAGTGGTGAACTTGTAAGTTACCCCACACTTCTGCCACAGGGACTTCACATACTTAGAAATTAAGTTGGTTCCCCAGTCAGACACTACCTCACAAGGGATTCCTACTTGTGAGAAAATTCCCATCAGTGCTAGTCCCACCAATGGGGCTGTCACTGACCTCAGAGGTATGGCTTCCGGGTACCGGGTGGCATGGTCCACCAAGACCAGGGTGAACCTGTTGCCCATGGCTTTCTTGGAGTCAAGTGGCCCCACAATGTCAATCCCCACCGTCTCAAAGGGGGTACTGACCACAGGGAATGGCTGAAGAGGAGCCTTGTGCTTCCTCCAACTCTTTCCACTTGCCTGGCACGTCTGACAGGTCCTGCAATGAGTATCTGAACTCTTGCGCATTTCGGGCCTGTTAGACCTGGCATCTTTGACGTGGTTTCCCCCTATCTTTTTGCCTCTACCTCCTGTATATTTTCTGGTGTGCTGGATTTCGTTTTTGCTTGTTTGGATGCTTTGGGCACTTTGCCACTGCTGTTCAGTGTCAAAGTGTAAGTGCTCCCTGTGTAAATTGTTATTATGATGGTTACACATGATTGACATATTTGTGTCACCAAGAAGTCCCTAGTAAAGTTCACTGACTGTGCCAGGGCTGATGATAACAAATGCTACTAGTGGGCCTGCAGCACTGATTGTGCCACCCACATGAGTAGCCCTAAAATGGTGTCTCAGGCCTGCCACCACAGTGCCTGTGTGCAGCCTGTTAACTGCCATGTCCTCCTGGTCAGTGTACCCACTGGCCAGGCCTAACCCTTCCCTTTCCGTACACATTGTTTACCCCTATGGAAGGCCCAATGTACCCCCATTGGCAGGGCGCAGTGTATGTGAAAGGTAGAGCATGCACTTGTGCAGGTGATATGCTCTGGTAGTGAATTACAGACATTTTCGTTTTTCACTATTGTAAGGCTATCTTGCCCCATAGGCTATCATGGGAAATGCTGGCTACAGTGGCTACCAGCATATCTTCCCATAGGAGCAAGATAGGATATAAAAGTCTGGTATCCCTGAACTCGGAGTTTAATAACACATATTTTAGGAAAGGTTATTTTTAAATCCTTTGTTTGAGAACAGCACTTTTAGAAAGTTGCTGTTCTCTTGTCTGACCCTTCTATGTGCCTTGGCCTGTTTGTGAATTGACTGTCTGGTTTGTGAGTATCAGGGGCTGGGTGGCTCCCAGAGTCTGAGTGGGCCATCCCTGGGCTGAATAGCTCAATTTGCATCTAGAGTGGTGGGAGGGGGTAACACCTGGGACTCAATAGGGCTGTGCCTGCCTTCCCCAATTCTGGCTCCACCACCTGCTGGGCGGCTGACGACCCTGACCCTCTCTCTGAAAGGAAAGGAAAGGACAGGAAAACAAAGTGCTCAAGGAACACCCAGAACTGGTTCAGACCGGGCTCAGAGCCCTCCTGCACAAAGGAATCAAAGACTTTTAGGGGTATAAGTACAGGACCCCTGACTACAGAAAATTAGATCATCCTGGAAACAAGAAGGAACCTCTGCCAAGGAGAAAGTTGGAAGACTGAAGAAGAAGGACTGCCCTGCTGTGTGATGCTGGACTGACCTGCAGTTGCTTTGTTGCCTAGGAGAGGGGAAGGACTTTGTTGTTGCTTTGTCCCCTTACTTGAAGGAATCTCCATGGGTCTGTTGTGAGATTGGCTCCCTGTTTTGAAGTGCCAGGAACAAAAGAACTTCACCTCCAGCTTCCCTGAGCTCTTCTGAGAGAGCTCTGTCCTTCCTAGAGTGCTTGGGCCAGTTGTGGTGCCTCTGGAAGTTGTACTTGTGTTGGAAAGCTGGAAACCAAGATTTGAGAGACTTTGCTACAGAAAAGTTATCGCATTGCTCGCTTGCGGAGCGCATTCCCGACAGTGCGAGGAAATTCCCGCCGCTACGAAGGCCGAGATCATCGCAGCGCCTGTTGCCGCTGCTGGAGACGTCGCATCCTTCATTTGCGGGAAGATTACCATCACTGCGAGCATCGTTGCAGAGCCTGTCATCGCTGGGTGAGATCGCCGCACCGCTTGCTTGCGGACCGCATCACGTCGCTGCGAACATCGTCGCAGAGCCATGGCATCGAGGAGCTGTGAGTGGAAGATCGCTGCTGGATCGCGCATCGTCGCCCGGAGATCGTCGCAGCCCCTGCAGATCATCACATCGTGCCTTTGCGAGAACAAACTTCCTACGGAACCTATGCACCGGAATCCATACAAGTCATCGCCTTCCTCCCCATAGAGACCGGATTCGTCGCAACACACCCACTGCTGCAGCGGGGCTGTCACCAACACCTCCCCATGGTCTCAGGAGCAACGCATCGCTTGTTTTCCACTGCACCATCTTCTGCTTTGGAACTTTGTCGCATTTAAAAGGTACTGTTGACAAAACGTGACGTAACTGTGAACTTTTCACGCAACTGGATCATTTTTATCGCAACTTTAGGAACTCTTTCGCAACCATATTCTTGAACTGTGTATGTTGGATTTTTGTTGTTTTGGTCTTGTGTAGTTTAGATTAAATACCTTTATTTTTCTAAACTGTTGTGGAGTCAGTTTGTGGTGTTTTCACTGTGTTACTGTGAGTGTTGGTACAAATACTTTACACATTGCCTAGGGGGTGAGCAGAGGTTATCTAGAGAGTGTTTCCTCCTTACCCTGACTAGAAGCAAGGGTCCCTATTTGGACAGTGGTACCTACCTCTGCCAAATAGAGACCCCCAGTTCTAACATGGCCAATGAAAGTGGGTGACAAGCCTCTCAAAGGTCTTGTTCTGCCCCAAATGTCCTGCTAACGGTACATCATGAGCCAGCCCCAGTAGGAAGGCTCTGAACTTCTGGGGTACCACCAGCACATGGGCTGACCCAGGCTCAGCAACCTTAGGCTCACTATACAGGAGACCATTCTCCCAGTAAATCCAATGTGATCCTGACTGATCACCTGCTGCCTGGCTTGCAACCTGTTGCCGCAAGCCCTCAGAAGAAGGGCATTCTCTCTGCTCCCTGCAGAATACTTCCCTTGAGGGGCCTTTTTCTTGCTTCCAATGGGTCAGCTCAGGCAGTTCCCCTAGTTCAGCTACCTGTTCCTTGGTAGGCTCCAGGGCAGCCCCCTCAGGGTCTACCTCCTCTTGGGCCATGGGAACTTGGGGGGAGGGGCGGTTTCACGTGTCCCCTGACACTTCTCTCTAAGGCAGGTTCCTGGGCCTCCCTCTCAGGCTCCAGGTCCTCTTGGGCACCCCTACTGGCTGCCATTGGCTGGGTGGTCACACGAGTGTAGTCAGGCAGTCCCAACATGTTCAAGTAAGTTCTCTTCTACACCTTCTCCAAAGGTGAGCACTTTAAATCGTTCCCAACCAAACTGTCAACAGGCATGGTGGGCCTCACAGCTACGTGAAGAAAACCAGAGACCCCCACTCAAAGGGAACCTGAGCAGCTCTCTGTGTTGTCGGTGGCAACAACTCGGCAAATTGCATGAGGGATAATCTGCTCTTGAGACACCAGGTGACACCTGATAGCTGTCACACTGGCTCCTGTATCTCTAAGAACCTCCAGCCTTTGGCCATTGATGGTCACCCACTGCCCATATTTCTTAGTGTTCCTGGGCAGCTGAGCTTCTGAGATCATATCACTGTCTCCTAAAGAGACAAGGGTCATCTGTGCGGGGCCCCATCCACCTTGGACATCAATCTCCTCCCCCAAGGCTACACTAGCCATCTGCCGGGGCGGAGCACGAGTGGGTGCGGGTTTTCCAAACAGGCTGCACCTGATATCATTCGCCTTATCACCCAGGTCGCCACACTTGTAACATTTCAGGGGTCCCTGTCGAACAGGACTACCTGTCGGGACCCCTTGCTATATCTGAGGGGGGAGGCTGGGAATCTTTCCCTTGGTTCCCTTGGGGAATACTTTGGGGCCCTTTGCGGAACTCCTTTTGTTTACCCTTGTCCCCCCCTCTTCTGCTGGGGACCCTGCCCACCTTTGGCTGAGTGTCCCATGTGACCCTTGTAGACCCGGGTGCCCACCCAGCGGTCCGCCTCCACAGCAAGCTTCCTAGGGTTAGTCAGCTTGCTATCTATCAGATGCTGGCGCAGCTCTGTAAAACAATTATTAGACAAATGCTCCAATGCAATCAAATCAAAGAGACATTGAAAATCATTACGCTTGCTGTCCTTCACCCAACCATCCAATGCTCTGCAAAAGAAAGTGACATATTCAACCCAGGTACTGTTTGGTAACTTTTTGCATTTCCTGAACCTCTGTGTATAGAGTTCAGGGTTCAAACCATATCTTCTAGACATTAATGCATCTTTCATGTGGCTGTATGAACTGTAGACTTCAGAAGGCAATTCTAACAGTGTGTCCGGCCCCTCACTAAGGAACCTTCCCCACAACCCCGCTCCCCAATCTCTCTCAGGGACCCGGTGGAAAGACATGGCTACCTCATCGGCTCTGAACCACTGACCAATATCATAATGTTTGTAAAATTCCTTCACCACATCTTTGGGAATGGACACTCTAGCTTCCACAGGCACTGACGATAAGCTGCCACCAGAGGGAGTGACCTCTAAACTCTTGGTTTTAAGCTCCAACTCCCTCAAAACGTTTTCATGCTCAAACTGTATTTTCTTTTCCTCTATATCTAATCTCCTATTTTCTATTTACAGTTGCCTATTCACCTTGAACTTTGTCTTCTCCATTTCATGCCTCCTTGATCTTTCTCTGTCTTCCAACTCCTCTGGAGATAGACTCTTGTTAGAAGCACTGCTACATGCGGGGGAAGGTACTTTCCTTCCTCCTGAGCCCAATTGCTCTTTCTGTTGTACATCTGCATTGTCACCCCCTTCTTCAATTTCAGGGGTTTTCCTTGCTTCTACCCAGGCCCTCAGTGCCTTATAGAATTCCACCTTCACTCTTGTTAGACCTAGCACCTTGGCGTGAGTTTCCCTTCCACTTTTTGCTGATGTGCCTCAGATGTTTTTGCTGGTGTTCGATGCTCAGGGCACTGCGCCACGGCCGATCCGTGCCGCAGTGCAAGTGCTCCCAATGTAAATTGTATGTGTAATTGATTTCCATGATTGGATTATTTGGTTTACTGTCAGTCCCCAGTAAGGTGCACGAGGCGTGCCGGGGCTTGTAGATACAAATGCCGCTAGTGGGCCTGCAGCGCTGGTTGCGTCACCCACAGAAATGGCCTCGTAAGATATGTCTCAGATCCGCCATTGCTGACCCCGCATACAGTCTCGTACTGTCACGCTGTCTGTGTAAGTGCCCACTCTTGCCAGTCCCAGAACCTTCCCTCACCTTCATATCAGTCACCCCTATGGTAGGCCTACGGGCAGGGTGCATTGTAAGCGTAAGGTAGGACAAGCCTAGAGTGTGGCATGTCCTAGTAGTGAATTACCGCCCTTTCTCGTTCTTCACTATTGAAGGGCTACCTGTTCTCTTAGGCCAGATGAGCTGTCGGAGCTATTACATGCTATAGTCCCGGCAGGCTCAGGGAACACGGTAGCAGGTCGAGTTTAGTATGCCTGAACTCAGAATAATAAAATACTTCCTTTAGTAAGGTTTATTTTAATATCCTGTGTTTGCAAATGCTACTTTTAGAAATTTAGCCTTTGCTCGCCTAACTGTTCAGCCCGCCTCTGCCAGGATGTGTATCTGCTGTCTGGGTTTGTGTGAGTGACAGGGCTGGGAGATTCCCGGGGATAGTCGGGTGCTCCAGGTGGTGAATGTGGTGATTACACCAGGATGGGTGGGCGGAGTAGTCCTTGACTCAAAACAGGGTTGTGCTCCACCACCACAATGCTGGCTCCACCTCCTGCGGAGCGTCTGATATCTCTGCCCTGCACCCTGAAAGAAGACGGCAGCGTCCTGTCAACAAAGTACTTCAGAACCGGGTTGAACCAGGCTCCGGCCCCCTGGCCTGCAAAGACAAAAGAAATGCAGTATAAATATAGGAGCTCCGCTCCTTACAAATCAGATCCAGTTTTGACCACGACGAACCTCTGCCTGACTAGAAGGACCAAGAGAAGCTGAAGGACGGAAACCAGTCTGTATCCTGTTGGACTGGCCTGCAGTGGTGCCTTGCTGAGAACGGAGAGGAAAGGACCAGATAGGACTTTGCAGACTTGTGCCTGAAACGATCTCCAAGGGTTTGATCGAGAGCTTGCGCCCTGAATGGAACCCCAGGACCATTGGGTTCTATGTGCTTGTGCCCGTCTGCTGTTGGGCCTCAGTTCTTATTCCCTCGCCAGAGTTGTGACTCGGGTGCCTTCGCCCCCTCCCAGCTCGTGACAGCTCGGAGCCTGGTCGCCCAGCCGTAGAGAGCCCCGCTCATCCCTGAGTCGCTCTCCGCTTCAGTGCCGGGCTGCCTGCTCTCCTCTCACCTCGCGGCTTACGGAGCGCGCTGTGTGCCTCTTATCTTCTCCAGCCGGAATCTGCACGGAGAGCCTCGGACGGTCCGTACGTCGTAACGTACCCGACTGTCTCGCTTTGCGCTCCTGCATACCAAGGCTCGTGCTGCACCTCAAGAAAGGTCTCCCCGTACCGTGGTACCGGAAGCCTGGTGCTGCACCCGTCTGCCCGAGAACTCGACGCCCCTCACAGATCCATGAGTAAGACCCGGCGTGCTAAGAAGTAGTGCGTCCCGTAGGCCTGAACGGCGCCTCGCCCTGTGAGCTGCATTGATCCCGGATCGCTGCAACCCTCCACAGTCTAGCTCCTTCACCTCGCTCCTCGAGGGGGACTGAGCCAGAGAGATCCTCTGGAGAACCGTCGGCCTCGTTCGGGGTCCGCCCTCACAAGTAGCCGCGCCTGAAACACCTCGGACTTCACCCCGCAAGGTACACTTGGACTCCGTCTCGAATTCATATCGGATCCAGGGTCCGCAACGTTCTTATTTCCCTGTCATCGTACCTTGCTGAAACAACGAACATTAAAAGACTAAGTTTGCCTATTGTAATCTGGTGACCTCAATTTACTAAACGATATTTGGTCTTGTGATAATCGTGCTTGAATCTATCTTTTATATAAAGTATACGTATTTTTGATACAACCATACAAATGGTGTCCATTTGTGGTGGGTCAGTGGGTTTGCTGTGTGTGATCATGAATGCTTAACTTATTATCGCCCTGAGGATTAGCCTTGTCTGCATTCGCCACACTACCTAGAGGGTGAGCAGGGGTTATTCGAAGGAGTAGTTCCCTTGCCCTGACTTGGAGCTGAGGGTCCTTGCTTGTCACAAGTGCATACCTGTGCCAACCAGAGACCTCCGGTTCCAACAACTCTGAACCCAGAGGTTGAAACTTTGAACTTTTTGCAGAAGTACTTAAGCTGCCTTACTTTGTATCTTTCTAGCTTCTTTTCTTCCCATTCACAATCAATAGAAGCTATGGATTCTGTATCCTCCATTATAACGGAATCAGGCATCTTTCAAAAATAGAAAATTCAAAAAGGAATCTACCAAAGGTATGTGGTTGCGTTATGGTGTGCAGTAATTAAGTAGTGTTCACCATTCACTGTACATGAGTCACAAATGCAAGTCCAGAATCCTCACCGCTGACCACCAATGTTAGATTTGGGGTCTCTAGTTGGCAAAGGTAGGTACTTGTGAAAAATAGGAACCCTTGCCTCTAGTCAGGATAAGGGGATTACACTCCTAAAATAACTCCTGCTCACCCCGTTGGTAGCTTGGCACGAGCAGACAGGCTTATCTCAGAGGCAGTGTGAAAAGCATTTATGACCACATACAGTAACCCAGTAACAATACTACAGATGGACACCACACAAGGTTTTATCTTAAAAATGAATATACTTTATATAGATTTACCACAAGACCATAAACGAGAAAAATACACAATACTTTTACTTTTAGATGGTAGATTTAGCTCAGTTTAGTTCAGTTCTTAAGATGCAACACTTTGCATCAAAGTACCTTATGATGCATTGCACTTCCACGGCAAGCAATGTTGCAGCGAGGGAAATGCGGTAAAGTTCAGGTGCAAAGAAATAAAGACGTGAAGATCTTCCAGATGCGGCTCGCTTCTCCGGGGATGCGAGAAGTTCTCGGTTCGATGCTTGGACTGCAGCGGCGACACCCTTGTTCAGAAGTGCGACATCAACAGCTCCAGCTACGACACTCGACGTTGGCCATTGATGTACACGCCCTGGGCACACTCAGTGCACGAGACTAGGGTCTGACAAGTAAACCAAATAGCCAAACATGGAACCACTGATTAATATAACAATTTGAAATAGGGAGCACTTGCACTGTGGCACTGGATGGCAGTGGTACAGTGCCCAAAGCATCTAACACTAGCATAAATACATGAGGCAACAGCAAAAATGGAAGGGCGACCCTCACCAATGGTGCCAGGTCTAACAGAGAGAAATTAAGTAATTTTTCCAGACTAAGCATTTCTTTGTGATTGATTTACAAAGTCAACAGATTACTACATGGGCATTGTAGGATAAGTTGCCGTCTCGCAGCGAGTGCTATTTAAGGGAATAGAAGTGTCAAGTTTAACAAAGGCTGTACCACAAATCAAGCAAGGCGACGGGCAGAAATAGCTGGGTCCCTGACGCACAGTCTTGCAATTTGAAAATCCCTGACCACAAACAAGCAGTATCAGGCCGCATCAATTTTGAGTTTCTCAAAATGTTTTGCCTTGACGGCAGAATTGTGTTTGTTATGTTCTCTAATATAACAGCTCAATTAACGATTTAGATGTCTTTCTCTTTACAGCGTTGCTTGTTTTGCACTTGGAGTCACATATTTTTAGGTCTCGCCTACACTGTGCACATGCGCTGCTTAGGAGGGAACCTCTTGTAATCGATCAGCTTTTCTCACTCTTTACATTGCTTTCTATTGCAAGGTGTGCACGTTTGGCGATTCCCTTGCGGGAGCAAGCGGCAACATCTGTTTGCAATTATCGCGCTCGCTCCCACAAGGGAATCGCTGCTGCATCCCTGCTCTCAGCCACACTCCCCTCCCCCTCCCACTTGTTTGTGTTGTGCTCTGTTCACTGCTATTTTACGCATGCAAGATTTCACTGGGCTTGGGGTGTGCAGGCACTAGGAGGGGTAAATGGGGACAAGCGGGGACACACGTCACTACGGAGCCCCTGACACAAGGACCCGGGTTTTTCTCTGGCTTCGATTTAACAGTTTCACCACCAGGAAGAAAAGGCAGCGGGTGTTCTTCTTTTGCTTCTCTCCGGGCCGCATCTCTTTCTCTCTCCAGGGCACGGGTGACATGCTGGAGGCAGACATCACGGCCAGAGAATATCCACTAGAGCATCCCACACACTGAGGTCCTGGAGCATTTCTCTTCTCAAAGCTAGAAGATCGCCATTCTATATAATACACAGCAACACAGTAATCATGTCCCCCCCTTCTTTACCTCAACGTGCAAGATGTATGCTTAATTCTTCTCTCCTTAAAGCATACTTGCATATATACATGGCCGCTGAAATCATGAAATTCTAAGGTCGATGCATTTTTTGCATAAATATGGAGATGCTGCCTTTGCCACATAATTCATCATATGCTGTGTGATATGCAGATTAAAATACCCTAAAATAGTTTCTAGCTCAGACGGATCAAAAGATACTAAATTTGGGCGACCGGTGTTAGTCCACCCTGCCACATAATTTGATTCTCTCTTGCCACATAATTCTAGTTGCCCTGCATACAACTAAATCACTTCCATTTACCTTCTTTCACTATCCCTGGCAAAAAAACCTGAAAATGTTGCCATCCAGCATCCTAAATTAAATCTGCAGATGTAAATTAAAATGACATACCACTTTCACCACCCGACCATCAGGGTTGCTGGCTAACTAACACAACCCCCCGCCCCAAAATAGACACAAGACAGACACTGAGGAGTAACTGGAGTGCATGTTCATCAGTGGAGCGGGAGAATGTCAAGAGAATGGATGGGCTACAGTGCTCAAATATTGAGTGGGGGCTCCTCAAACTTTATTCTCGAGCACTGTAACTTACAGGGTTTTTTATTATTATGCCCCTTTAATGGTACTCAGTGTGTATGCTTTCGCAAGAATGGAGCAAAACTCGAGACCTCAAATTCACTACACGTTTCAGCGGTGAGCATTTAACTCATCGAGCCAGCCTGCAGACTAGCGCATGTACCTCTTTGCAGGATGTTTTGTAATACTCAGTTTGGCTGTTAGGGGGGTCCTCACCTCACAAATATATTATCTTCGTCCACTGATTCCTGTTAAAAGGCACCACATCGACATCTACAGAGTCGTTTAGCATGTTGATAAGTTAATTAGAATCATCGTGATTGTGTAGGGCTTATAGTAAATATCATTATTGCACTACCACCGTTGTTATTTCCCTCCGCGGGGTGCACATGATGCTTGCATTTGCTCCTGGGGGTGTGCTTACCTGTAGCTTCCCATGTTGAGGCCTAGCGCCACACGGCCTCATAGGTCCTCCCTGCCCCGCCCCCTGTGAGAATAGGCCCCCATATCGCCCTGTCTCCTGTCTCCTGTCTCGTGCCTGTCTGAGGGTGAATGAATTACAAAGTGGGACGAGAAGAAGGGGATCCCAGGCACTCGACGGGGGCTGTGAATTCACATTTTGCAAGTGCCCCTGAATGGATCTGTCTTAATTATGTTTTTTTCTCAAGCCTCAAAAGAAAGCTAACATATATTTACACAAAGGCACAATATTCATGTCCCAATATGTTTGTGAAGATACATTTTTCGTTTGGAGCAGGAAAACAAAGATCATTTTCAATCCCACTATTAATTAAAACAGCTGAAACCATTATTATTTAATGATTTTCCATTTTACTAAATAGGCAATGGAATAAACCAGGCAGCTCCAAATTGTGGCTCGTTCATAACCAGAGAAACTGAAGTGTAACCAGGAGTTTGTTATTTATTTGTGACGCTGTTGAGATGATGGCAACATGGCTTTCTCGCTGTCTCTGAGCATATTCAGTTTCTGATTGATCTTTTACGGAAGGCTGGTCAGACTTCATCAAACACGAACTCAGCCATACCAGGAGTTCTCTTGTCAGAAAGCTCAAACACTCACCAGAGAAAGGGTCCCCAGTTAAAAACAAGCATTAACATAGCCAATAGGTCTCGCCGTTGGGACCTTGTAAGTAAAAAAAGAAACTGAAGTATAAGAATTCACGTTTACATTTACTTCGTATTTAGGATGCAGTGAATGTAAACGTGAAGTCTTACACTTCAGTTTTTTTTTACTTACAAGGTCCCAAAGGCGAGACCTATTGGCTATGCCAATGCTTGTTTACTCTAGTGCTGAGGCCAGGATTGTTAGTCATAGCGCAATGAGCTCCCCAGTTAATTGTTATTGGGTCGGTTGTACCTCCAAATATTTGGGGGACCAACCGCCACTGCATCTAATATTCAGAGATAGTGAAGCATGTTTTCAATATTGTAACGCAGCAGCTCACTAACATTACTACAAATAATTGCTGTGACCTCCTCCCATTTCCCATATGTGAGGTCTCGTCTTGATCTAAAAGAAGCTTTTTATGAATGTTGCATGAAATATAAACACATTTTTCTGCAAAACGTCCCTAATAGACTCACACACATCACCCACATTAGCAAGACCACTGACTCATTGTCAGTGAAATTGCTCTCACTCCCTCGCAGCTCCACCATTATATGAGGCCTTCCCACGAGCCCCTGCACTCATGAGTGTTGGTGTTCAATGCCCTCCTCCACCCACAGGTTTTACCTGCGCCTCATCCCTGGTGGTCCAGTGGATCTCTGTCTCCTTTCTCTCCCTCTGCTTTTTCTGTCCTTTTTCACTCGTTTTTTCCCTCATTTCAAGGTCCACCTTCACTCTCCTGTGTTTTTCATTAGTTTTTCACCTCATATCAATCTCCCCCTTGCACTCTCGTCTGTGTCCTCTGTGTCTTTCCTCCACTCTGCGTGCACTTTTGCTGCCTTATTGGCACTTTCCCCTCTCTTTTTTACCTTTTTCTCGGCCCTTTTCTACCCGTTTTTTTCCCTGCCGCTGCTTCCCCAGCGGCCCCTCCCCCCCAGCACGACCAGCCCAATCCAGCTCCGCTCCCGCCTCCCAGCAGTCCAGCCCTCTCCAACGACTACTTAAAGGCGGCGGGTGTGCGGCTGCTCTGCTAGCGCACCAAAGGCAAGCCTGTCTGCGCCCGTCCACGACCCGACCAGCGCCAGGAACCCTTGATCTCCACCTCGCCAATGCTACGACCCAGCGGCACTCCATGCACTCAACCCAGGCCGCAACAACAACAGCAAGCTAACTTCGCCGTCAGACACCCACAGACCCTTCAGCTGTCACCGCTGCCATCAAACCTACAATTCAATTCAGGAAGAAGGTGAAAACGTGGTTATTCCCTAGAGAGGAGTAACACAAAGATGCTGACATGGATTTCTTCAGATACCTTCTCTTCCCTCTCTTCTGTCTCTGCCCATCTCTTGTCTTGGGGATAGCCGTTCTCATTCTGGCACATTGACATCCTTGTAACTCGCAGCACCAGGATACCCTTTGGGTGACAGTGCGATATTTAAATCCAGTTTACATTACATTACAGCACCACTAGGAACACGGACCCAGCACAATCTGACCGCAAGAACACACCCAAACCAAAGACCTTGCAATGCATCCTCCTCAACGTCAGATCCCTCCACAAACACGCCACAGAAATCTGGGACCTCCTCGACAGCACCACCTCGGACATAGCCTGCCTCACCAAATCATGGGCCAACACCTCCTCGGGACCGAACATCGCCATCCCCCAAGGAAACAAGATCTCCAGGCAGGACTGCCCCAACCGCCCGGGAGGAGGAATCGCCATCGTCCACAAATCCACCCTCCACCTGAGCACACTCCCTGACAAGTCCACAGACCTAATGGAACACCTTCACTTCAAGATACTGACCAGCCCCACCACCACCCTCCGAGGAACCTTCATCTACCGACCCCCTGGACCCTGGACCTTTTGCCGAATCCATCACGGACATTATCTCCCCGCAGGCTATCGCATCCACCAACTACACCCTGCTGGGAGACCCCAACTTCCACCTCAACAACCTATTGGACCCCAGCACCACATACCTCCTGAACAACCTCCACAACATTGGACTCTGCCAGATCATGGCCGAACCCACACACTCAGCAGGACACACCCTTGACCCCCTTTTCACAACAGGAAACTCCATCACCTTCATCTACACCACCGAACTACCATGGACCGACCATCGATGCGTCCACTTCACCTTCAGAACACCCACCATCCACAGACACCGGCACCTGCTCCCACAAAGAAATTGGCCCAGAATCACCGATGACCAGCTAACCTCATCACTCAGCAACTCCACCCCTACCATTGCGGAAAACGGCGACCCCAACGTCGCAGCCCAAACCCTGCTCAGATGGATCACTGACAGCGCCAACACCTTAGCCCCCTCAAGAAAAACAACAACACCCACGCCAAGAAAGCTAGATGGTTTATCACCAAACTTCGAGAGTCCAGATGCACCTGCCGCCGTCTCGAAAAGGACTGGAGGAACACCAAATCCACAGAAGCCCACAACAACTTCAGAGCCGCCACCAAAGTCCACCACCAACTCATCAGAAAAATGAGGAAAAAAGTGATTGAAGACAGAATCTTCATCCACGCACACAACAGCAAAGAACTCTTCAACATCATCAAGGAGTTCACCCAACCTTCCAGCGAGTCCACTGACATCCCACCCTCGCAAGACCTCTGTGACAAACTGAGCATCTTTTTCCACCACAAAATCATGAGCATTTACGACAACTTCGATGAAGACAACCAACACACTGAACCCTCACCAACCACCCCGACACCATGAAGCCAACGATCGACAACTGGACAGCCCTCACCACCAAAGACACACTTAGGACATTAAACTCAATCCACTCCGAGGCCCCCTTGGACCCCTGCCCCCACCACATTTTTCAACAGAGCTGCCAACACAATTGCACCCATGCTCCGCCACACCATCTCCGCATCGTTCCCCGATGACTGGAAACAGGCAGAGATCAACCCCCTCCTCAAGAAACCCTCGGCGGACCCCACCGACCTCAAAAACTGCAGACCAATCACCCTGCTCCCCGTCCCAGCGAAAGTCATAGAGAAAGCCATCAACAGCTAATTCGCCACATTCATCGGAGAGCACAACATCCTCGACTCCAACCAAAAAACTTCAGAAAAAAACCACAGCATGGAAACCGCCTTCCTCGCCACAGCAGACAATATCCGCACCCTTCTGGACAAAGGAGAAACAGCGGCCCTCATCCTCCTCGACCTCTCAGCGGCGTTCGACACAGTCTCTCACCGCACCCTAATACACAGACTCCACGACGCAGGGATTCAAGACAAGGCCCTCGTGGCTCTGCTCCTTCCTCTCCAGCAGAACGCAGCAGGTCAGACTCCCCCCTTTCTTCTCAGACCCTACACCAACCACCTGCCGAGTCCCCCAGGAGTCATCCCTCAACCCTACGCTCTTCAACATCTACATGGCTACGGACTCAACATTGTGTCATACACAGACAACACCCAACTTATCCTCTCCCTATCCAACTAACCACCAGACATAATTTTTGAGAAGGCATGGAAGCCATTGCCAAATGGATGAAAAACAGCTGCCTTCAACTAAACACCAACAAAACAGAAGTACTCATCATGGGCCCACACCCCAACACCTAGTGGCCCCCGCCCTCGGAAGTCTGCCCACCCCCACGGACCACGCACGCAATCCAGAACGTTGCCGCAAGTCTGGTCCTCAACCTGCCAAGACACTGCCACATCTCCCAGCATCTACACACACTTCTCTGGCTCCCCCATCTAAGCTAGAGTCACCTTCAAGAGGATCACCCACGCTCACAAGGCCCTCTATGACACTGGACCAGCATACCTGAACAGCCAACTCAAATTCCACTTACCCCAAAGGACCCTACGATCAGCCCAGCTCTCCTACGCCGTGGTCCCCCGCACCAGAAAGACCAGATCAGGCAGCCGCTCCTTCTCCTTTCTCGCTGCCAGAGCCTGGAACGCCCTCTCTCTCCACCTCAGACAATCAACATCTCTCACCATCTTCAAAAGAAACCTCAAAACCAGGCTCTTCAACAGACACCCTCCTTGATGGAACCTGCGCACCCCCCTCCCCCAGAGCCTTGAGACCCTCACGGGTGAGTAGTAGCGCTTAACAAACACATGATTGATTGAACAATAAATTAAAGGAAAACAGTGCTTAAAACAATCTGTTTAAGATTTATTCAAGGTCATCAGCGAAAACAGTCACGGCTCATGCAGGTGAGCACGGAGGGGTGGGGGAGTGACAAACGACGGATAAAGGAAAATGAGATAAACAAAACCTCTTTACCTTGCTTAGTTGGCGAGGTAAGTGGTTTTATTTATTTATTTATTTTATTTTCCCTATTCCGTTGTTTGTCACTATCACCTGGCCCCACCGCGCTTAGCTGCACGGACCTCCACTGAGGGAAAGATTCTCTGCAGAATAGAGCTGGCTCTATCAGAGTGCCCCCTGAAAGGTTTGGGCCCTGGGCCAGAGCCTACTTTGTCCATGCCTTAAAACGTCTCTTGTCATGGGGTACAGCATTCCTGATGCTGTGCAGCATAGCTAAAAAGCTCGTGGCACAGCCTACATGCTGTCATTTCGTAGGCATATGCACCATGGGTCCACTTTTTTCCCCTTTATTTTCCAATCACTGTTGGATCAATAATCGTAGGAAGGTGGAGTATTATGTGGTGATACTGGTGAGGCCTCACCATGCAAGCTCTCATAGACCCAATAGATGGTAACACTAATGAATAAAAGAATTTCTAGCTGACGCATTAAGATTTTTCATTTCTATCAAGGACATGGAGGCAAGGATTATACTTCTCTTTCTTTACTGAGTAAAAACAGAGCAGACAATTAAACACTTGAAAACTTTGAACTGCATATCCCAAGAGCCCCACAGTGCAATGTGTCATCCAATCATGGGGGTCCTATATCCCTATATATATCCTCAACACGAAAGTCATTCCTCTTTCTTTGTGAATAGCAACATAAGGTGTCCAACCTGAGTGCAACAAGAACTTCTGACCAACACCAACTTGCCCACCCCATGGGTGGAACCACCTTCAACAGACATAGGCGAATCCCTTCGGAACCATCAAATCGACCAGCAACTAGTAATACTTCTGTCAACTTTATGTGGACTTATTATCCGTTCCTGAGAAAACAGAGGTATCCAATAATATTGAATACTTTGAAGACAGTATAAACAATCTCGGGTGGGAAATATCTGTAGGAGAGTAGGGTCTGCTTTCTTATGGTCACCCCACAATTTTGCTTTTTGCTTCACTGGTTTTCGACTTAATGTGGCTGTGGGTCTGTTAATCAGACCGACAGCCCAGCTGTTCTCTCTCTAAATTCACTACAATGTACTTTAGGTACATTACCAATTGGATACTGGATCACCTTATGAGCCTCTGTACAGTGTACCATAGGTACCCAGGGCATAGGTGCATCCAAGGCCTACCAGGGGCTGCAGCATATCTTTTGCCAGCCCTGGCTGGCCATTCAAATTGACACAACTGGCTGATCACTCAGCTGGGACAAGGTGGTGTAATCACCCCTTGCTTAGATATAGTATACCTATATCTAACCTTATGTCTGGACACATATACACCTATAAGTCACTCCTATGGCCGGCCTCAACAATCCTGAAGGCAGCGTGCTTGGTTTTATGTGAGATGGTGCTCTAGCATGAGCTGAGCCTGTCTTCAGCTTTCAGAACCATGTCCTTATAGCTGTTCTAGGATATTGCCATGCCATATACTCTTAAGTTAATTATGTACCTCGCGGTCAGATGCTAACTATGGTTTGGCTTTATCGAAACATGTCGAGTAAGGTGTCATACGATTTGGAATACTACCCCCTTGCCAGTCCTGGTGATGGGGGTAGCATTCCATCCTTCTAGAGGGAGAAGACATGTTGTTCCTACTATTCCCGGTTAAAGTTAACCAGAGCCTCAGCATCACAAAATGGATACTGCTGCCACAGACACAAGTCTGACCTCCTGCTGCTGGGAGTCCTTCCAGCGAGGAAGGCTTGGACAATAGGTTTCCTGCCTTGGGAGGTGCTAGCACCACCCCAGACAGGACTTTGTGTATTGGGACAGGGAGAGCTGAAAGGATTGAGACACTGCCTGGGGCACACAAGGTCTTCCATGCATAGTCCAGTTCAAACCGGTGCTGGGGCTCCCCTGCCCCAGCTCTGGCGCGAAACTGGACAAAGGGAAAGGGGTGTAACCGCCCCTTCCCTGGTCCCACCCATAGGAGGGACCTAGCAGGTAATCCAGCCCCTAAGATTCGTATATAGGTAGGAGCTGAGTCACAGGACTTTAGATTATCCTGACTGAAACAATGAAACAAAACTCTGGACCTTCATCACTCTACTTTGGAAGAAGACGACTGAAGAATCTCCCTTGTGGTCAAGGAGTGACCACCCTGCACAAGCAGGCACCATCCAGCAATTGACGACTTGCTTTGCCACTGCCTCCCGCCGGAGCCGGAGCCCTGAGCCTGACAAGAACCGGATTCCCAAACATCCTACAGCCCGATCCACAGTCCCTGCAAAGCTGAGACCCGTGGAGGTGACGAGAGACGTGGGACCGGCCATCTTGAAAAGTCTGCGACCTGCTAACTGTGCAGCCCCCGAGGCCTCCTTGAAGCTGTGCATTGGGGATTGAGAAGCCCCAGTCCCGAGCAGCATCTGCACCAAAGATCTGCCCTACACCCTCCACGAGTTCTGCGTGGCGTCCTTCTGCATTTTCCTGCTCGATGCGTCTGCCCGGTCACTTGCCCGTTGGCTAGTGGACATCTTGGCAACAAATCTGAGAAACTACACTGCTGGTCTGGTTGCTCTAGACTGGCCCTTGCTTCCCTCAAAAGAAGCAGCCCCTCAGACCTTGCTGGTCTGAGTAAGAAGCCTACATCGATTCCTGCGTGGGTTGCCTTTGGCAAGGCTTGTTGCCTCCAATCTTTAAGCCGACACCGCAGACTGCGAGAGCCTTCACGGGACAATCCGTGCCTCCATCCTGGTCATCGTCGATGCCGCCTGGTCTACGTTGCTACAGAGACAAGCTTCTCATCAGCACCTGATTGCAACGCAACATCACCTGGTTTCATCCTGGTTCCATCCTGGTCACTGGCTAGTGACCCAGACTCTGTCCCCTCTGCTTTTAGGTCCTCTACATCTTCGATCCACCCTTGGATCCACCCGGACTCTTCTCTTCTGGCCGCCTGCAGCATCTTTTCTCCAAGGCTCCATAGATCTCCACGACGAAACCCGACACACTTTGGGACCTATGCACCCGCTTCCTGTAGGTTAGGTAACGCGAGTACTACGGTGCTCCTGTAGAGGTTTACACTCCTAGTGTCCTAGTTTCAAGTGGTTAAGTTATATTCCAGTCGGAAGACTCCTAAACCTTTAACTTTATAACTTTTACGCACCCATTTACTTCTATGTGTAAACGCGTGTGCCTTTAGACACTGCACACGCATCCCGTGGGCCTCCTGCTCCCTAACCATTGTTAGTACACTGTAGCCCCAGCAATTCCCAAGGCCGTAGGCCTTACCATTGTTCGTGACATGGTACTTATACCACTTTCTTAGTATATGGTTTAGCAGGCCACACCGGTCTATCCATATTTGTGCAACTTTTGTCTTTTCTATTAAGTTACTTGTTTTGCGCTTGTGCTTCTGTGCTCATAAAGAGTTCAGGGGTTTGTTTAGAAATAAATACATATATATTTTGAATATGTATCCTGTGTGGTGTTCTTTCATTTGGTATTAAAGGGATTTCATAATGTAAAACAGCTGTCTTCACATTCCCTCTTGAGTTTAGCCTAAGACTGCTTTGTCCATGCTACCCCTAGGATAGCTGGTCTATAAGGTTGACTTTACAACCATCTCCATAAGGGTTGTTTGGACTGGTGCAAGGTGCTCACTAGAATAGTGAACATCATATACCAGGCCAACTTCTCACAATATCCAATAGAAAACAATAACAACGCCATGCATCAAAAGCAATAGCAGTAACATTTGAAACATCATATACACTTAAACAGAGTTTAATTTCTGAGAGTGGGATAATCCTCGGCTCCAGTGTCCCTAATAGAATTAAAAATTGTGATGTGTCAGCTAGAATTTGTTTATTCAATGTTATGCTAGATTAAAATTGACCCACCACCATCAATGCAACATCGCCAATAGGTTTATGATAAGACACCTTGAAGGTGGAATCAGAAGAACAATTTGCTACAGCCACAATGTCTTCTAAGCTAGAACAGGTAGAAAAAAAGCTTTAGAGGCCATAGCCCAGTGCAGAGAATGCTCCCCAAAGAGGGATACATCAATTCCTGCTTCTGCCAGCACACATTTAAACCAGCGGGCCAATGCTGCACATGAGACAGTGGAAAGGTTTCTTTAGTGAAATTGGCAGTTGACCCTCCAAATATCTGCAAAACTCATAGGTACACTCCTCATAAGACATAGGCATTTACCCACACACAACTTTTGATTGTGAGGGAAAGCAGGATAACTGATACATTGCTATTGTGATGCATTTTAGTAGGTCTTGAAATAGAGACAGACACCCCAGAGGGAGTAAACGCTCTACCTGCTAAATCGAAGGAGCTCACATCCGAAACGCGTGTACATGAAATGAGACACATAAGAAGCATCCGCTTTTCAGACAACTGTTTGCGAGAGTGTAATAAAAGAGCCACTCTTGTGATTTTGATTCAGAAAAGGGGGTGGTGATGAACGGAGTGTCTGAATTAAGCAGACCACTCTTACCCAGTCCAAAGATCAGGGCTTGATCCATCACCGTTTTTTAGCTCACTGCACCATCCCAGCTCAGAACTTGGCTATATGCAAATTAGTCTGACCCTGGCCCAGTGCATCATGGGAACAGGGCAGACCAAACTACCAAGCCAATTCTTATACTGGGCAGGAAACAAGCTACCGGGGACCGGTTTCTGGCATTTCAGCCGTCTTCGGCCCGGCTTGCTTGAATCCTGATGGTGCAATGAGCTAGGGACTCACATCTGAGTATACCCTTCCACGCTTATGGTGGACAAAAATGATTCAGAAAAGGGGGTGGTGATGAACAGAGTGTCTGAATTAAGCAGACCACTCTTACCCAGTCCAAAGATCAGGGCTTGATCCATCACCGTTTTTTAGCTCACTGCACCATCCCAGCTCAGAACTTGGCTATATGCAAATTAGTCTGACCCTGGCCCAGTGCATCATGGGAACAGGGCAGACCAAACTACCAAGCCAATTCTTATACTGGGAAGGAAACAAGCTACCGGGGACCGGTTTCTGGCATTTCAGCCGTCTTCGGCCCGGCTTGCTTGAATCCTGATGGTGCAATGAGCTAGGGACTCACATCTGAGTATACCCTTCCACGCTTATGGTGGACAAAAATGATTCAGAAAAGGGGGTGGTGATGGTCCCTTTCTCACTGCTCCATCAGGATTCAAGCAAGCCGGGCCGAAGACGGCTGAAATGCCAGAAACCGGTCCCCGGTAGCTTGTCTCCTTTCTGGTGAAGAATTGGCTTGGTAGTTTAGTCTGCCCTGTTCCCATGATGCACTGGGCCAGGGACAGACTGATTTGCATATAGCCAGGTTCTGAGCTGGGATGGTGCAGTGAGATAAATAACGGTGATGGATCAAGCCCTGATCTTTGGACTGGGTAAGAGTGGTCTGCTTAATTCAGACACTCTGTTCATCACCACCCCCTTTTCTGAATCGTTTCTGGCCACTATAGGTGTGGCAGGGTATACTCAGACATGAGTCCCTTTCTCACTGCTCCATCAGGATTCAAGCAAGCCGGGCCGAAGACGGCTGAAATGCCAGAAACCGGTCCCCGGTAGCTTGTCTCCTTTCTGGTGAAGAATTGACTTGGTAGTTTAGTCTGCCCTGTTCCCATGATGCACTGGGCCAGGGACAGACTCATTTTCATATAGCCAGGTTCTGAGCTGGGATGGTGCAGTGAGATAAATAACGGTGATGGATCAAGCCCTGATCTTTGGACTGGGTAAGAGTGGTCTGCTTTATTCAGACACTCTGTTCATCACCACCCCCTTTTCTGAATCGTTTTTGGCCACTATAGGTGTGGCAGGGTATACTCAGACATGAGTCCCTTTCTCACTGCTCCATCAGGATTCAAGCAAGCCAGGCCGAAGACGGCTGAAATGCCAGAAACCGGTCCCCGGTAGCTTGTCTCCTTTCTGGTGAAGAATTGGCTTGGTAGTTTAGTCTGCCCTGTTCCCATGATGCACTGGGCCAGGGACAGACTGATTTGCATATAGCCAGGTTCTGAGCTGGGATGGTGCAGTGAGATAAATAACGGTGATGGATCAAGCCCTGATCTTTGGACTGGGTAAGAGTGGTCTGCTTAATTCAGACACTCTGTTCATCACCACCCCCTTTTCTGAATCACTCTTGTGATTTTGGCACCCTATGATGACCCTCAACCACCACCATTTTAACTGACTTTAGTGTGTTATTTTACCATAGCCTTAATGTAGGATGGTCCTGCATATGTCTGCTTCTTTTCTGTCAAGTAATCTTGATGTCTTTCAGTGAGAGCTGTTATGGAGTGGAACAGACTTGCCAAGAGCAGAGCGTGTGGGATGTGCATTTGAAGGCGTGCAGTTTGTGCAGGAATGTGTATTGTATTGTGCATTGGTGAGAATTATGAGTTCTTACTATTGGCTTTGACATGGTTTAATGTTATCCTGTTTTCTGACTTTACCTTGCTTTATGGCAGTGCTTAGCTTTGGCATGCTTTCAAGTCATCTTGCTTTTAAATTCCATCTTGCTTTGGCCCTTTCTGTGAGCATGGCCTAACTAACTTCATTTTCATGACTGAAGCTATTTTCTGTCCTTGCACATAGCTGCAAAAACGATGGATTTAGGCCCAGATCGCTGTACTGGGGTGAATTGTTGCTTTTGCATTTTTCAGCCCGAGGGGGATGGGTATGCTCAGACGTGAATCCCATGCTCTCCACACCACTGGATTCAAGCAAGCTGGGCTGAAGACGGCTGATAGCCAGAAACTGGTCCTAGGATGCTTGATTCCGGTCCAGGGAAGGCATGGCTTGGCAGTTCAGGCTGGACTGTTCCCATGAGGCACAGGGACAGACATTGTTCTGAATTCTGTCCATCAACAGTGGTTTTTGCATTTGTCACCCCGAGTGGGATGGGTATGCTCAGACGTGAGTTCCATGCACTCCACACCACTGGAATCAAGCAAGCCGGGCTGAAGACGGCTGGAATGCCAGAAACCGGTCCTCCGAAGCTTGTTTCCGGTCCAGGGAAGGCATGGCTTGGCAGTTCGGGCTGGACTGTTCCCATGAGGCACAGGGTCAGACTGATTTGCATATGGCCATGTCTGAACTGGGGTGGTGTGGAGTGCAAAAAAACGATGGATTTAGGCCCAGATCTCTGTACTGGGGTGAATGTATGACATTGTTCTGCATTCTGTCCATCAACTGTGGTTTTTGCCAGGGGTGGTAAGACATGCTTAAACGTTTATATTATTCAAAGGTGCAGTGGTGTATTTGCCTCCCAGGTGGGAGTGCAGGGATTGGGTGTGGCTTATTGGTGAGAAGCCACATTAAAAACAGAGAGAGATCTTTATTTGCGGGCTAAGCTCTGAGAAGGGCAAAACTACATCAACATCCCATAACGTTTAATATTTTGGCTGAGGGGGATGGACCAACCAAACACCCCTAAGCAACTTGCATACTAAAGGGTGTTCACCCACTGGTTAGCCATCCTGATGAGGATGTCTAGCAAAAATAGCAGAACGCAAGTTTTTATATTACTATATGCTAATCCGTGACTAGCAATGTCAGATAAAAAAATTCACACTCAAATAGACACCTCCCCCCAAGGAATCCACACTCCGTGCACTACACCAACATACCCATTTATTTATTTTAAAAATGTGTAAAGCGCATCGTATGCCCGTGGGCGTCTTGGCGCTATGACTCATTAGTGCCTCAGAGTGATTAGCGTGCAATATAAAAGGTGATAAAGAGCAGAACGGAGCTACTGGTCAAACAGCCAGGTCTTCAACAGTTTCCTAAATTGTAACAGTGTGGGTGTAGATCTAATCGCCAAAGGAAGCGTGTTCCAGAGTCTGGCTGCGGTGTTAGTGAAGCATCAGTCTCCCCAAGTGACAGTTTTGGTCCTAGGTACCACTAGTTGGTGTGAATTTATGGATCTTAGTTGTCGGGTGGGGTGATAAAGAGTGAGCTTCTGTTTAAGAAACTTCGGTCCTAACTGATGGAGGGCTTTGAAGGTGAGACACAGAGTTTTAAATTTGATCCTGTTTTTGACCGTCAACCAATGATAATTCCTGATTACTTGTTTAATCGGTTTGAATTTGGGGGTCCCGGATAACAGTCTTGCTGCCGCATTTTGAATCAATTGTAACTTGGCGACCACCCGAGCTTGAGCATTTGCAAATAAACCGTTACAGTAATCCATGGAGGACAGTACCAGAGAACTCACTACAGTTTTCCCAGCATTTTCTGGATGAAATTGAATTATTTTTCTTAGGAGTTTAAGTTTAAAAAATGCTGAGGATGCTACTTGATTGGCATGATTAGCAAAGTTTAGTTTCTCATCAAAGATGACTCCAAGATTTCTGACTTTCTGAACAGGAGTTGGTAAAGTTCCGAGTAATGGAGGCCAACAAATTGATGACCACATAGGTGACAATTTGCCAAAAATGATCACCTCCGTTTTCTCGGAGTTCAGCCTTAAACAGTTACATGCCATCCCCTCTTTAATTGCCAGCATGCCTTCTTGAAACTCGGCCGCCACCCTGTCTCCATCATTATTGATGGGTAGCACCAACTGGGTATCGTCGGCGTATGTGGTAAGGCTCATCCGGTAGAACTTAATAACCCTAGCTAAGTCTGACACATAGATGTTAAAAAGTGTCAGACTTAGGGATGAGCCTTGAGGATGAGCCATCAGCGCCAGGCCACCTCATATCATTTATGTGTAGAGGAGGGAGCCCAAGACTGTGACAAGAAGAAGAACATAGTGCCTTGCAAAATTCCTGGCACTTGCCAGTATCGCCTGAAAGACTCCACACCATAAGGGGCAAGCACCCTTGAGTCAGCAACAGGTGCAGGAGACCCAGTGGGTCGGAGAGAGTATCTGAAAGGAGAGAATCCACACTGGTAGTGCACAAGACAGCAACATCGCTACAGGAAACCAAGGCTGGGCCTTCCAACAAGGGGTCACTAGGACCAACTCTGCTGCCTGCTGACTCACCTGCGAGAGAACCTTCTGGATCATAGAAAAGGGAGGAAATGCTTACAGAAGACCCATTGACCTGGGCTGGAGAAAAGCACTTGAATTGGGTGCCCGAGGATCCGGTCCCCAACTGTAAAAGATCGGGTGGTGGGAATTCAGGCGCGATGAGAATAGATCTATTGTGCATGATCCCCACATCAGATTTAGCTCATGAAAAACCCAGGGATGGAGCCTTCAATCGCTGGAATCACGCAAGAACGAGGAGTTCCAGTCCGATATCACATTGGGCTTGCCCAGGATGTACTCTGCTGTCACCAAGGTTTGACGCTGGCGGGAAACAACGTTTACAACGCAACCAACACAATGCGGTACTTTACAACGCAGTTGTTACAATGACCATGTTGTTACCATGCGTGTCATTACAACGCAAGTCATTTCAACGACTTGTTCTAAGGGGCGTGCAACACCAGGGAATGTGATGGATTTTAGATCCCTGAGTCCTTCCCTGCTGTTGCGCAAACTGGAGTAGGATTAGTAATTAATACTATTCATAATTTCAGCGCACCCCCTCGAGCAAGTCGTTGAAACGAATTGCGATGTAATGACACACTTGGTAACAACCTGGTCATTGTAACGACCAAGTTGTAAACTACCGCATTGTAAAAGCCCGCGTTGTAACGTGCTATATTCAATGCTGGAGACAATAATGCCAGAAATCCTTGGCAATCTCCACCAGAAGTCGGGATCTCATTCCAACCAGGCGGTTGGTCCACTGTATCGTCAATACGATGTCCATTCTCGGAAAAATGAGACGACTCGCCTTGCATGGGGATAAAGTGCGTACTGCAGAGGCCCTAGCTAATAACCCGAGGCAATTGATGTGAAGATGAAGCTCGTCCACAGATCACCTGCCCCATCTCCACCAGGCCACACCGGGCCACCTTGCCCCATTGGCTGGAGTCCGATTCTATGACCACCTCAGCAACCAATAAAAGATGGCTTTACCGTTCCAGTCATCTATTTGGTCCAACCAGGACATCTCCTTCCTGGTTTCCTCTGACAACACTATTCGCTCCGAATAAGAGCCACTTCCAAAGGTGTAAGATCTTTAATTGTTGAAGAGCCCGATAATGAAGGGGTAACGGGAATATCGCTCGGATGGATAACATCAAAAGACCTACTATGCGAGCCAAGATCCTCAATGATATAGTCAGAGAGGCAAGGGCTATCCTCAACTCTTTCTTGATAGACATCTGTTTCTTTAACGGAAACTGGAGCTGGGCCTTGATAAAGTCTACATGAAAACCCAGGAATTCTAGAGTCTGGGAAGGAACCATGATCAATTTCTCTGAATTGATGACATACCTCAGGTCCTGAAGAAGCTGAACAGCCCAAGAGAGGTGAAGGAAAACATTCTTCCTGCTCTGTGCCATGACAAGAATTTCATCCAGATATATAATCACTCTCACTCCCACTTCCCAAGATATTGGACTACAGGCCAAAGCCACTTGGTGAAACACCAGGGAGCTGATGAAAGACTAAATGGCATGGCAGTAAACTCATACCAGAGGTGGCCCCATCGAAATTGGAGAAACCTTGATAGTGGTGAATCAATGGGGATTGCAAATGAAGCATCCTTGAGGTCTAGACAGACCATACAATCTCCCTCCTGTAAAAGATTGCAGAGCAAGTGTATGCTCTCCATCTTGAAATGGCTAAATACGATCCAAGATTAAAATGTTTGAGGTTCAGGACCAGACGAAGGCCTCAATCCTTCTTCTGAATCAAGAAGATTCTGCTGTGCAATCGCTCTTTTTAAGAGTAGAGTACAAATCTTGTCATCTATGAAACTGCTTGGGAGAAAGAAGAGTGGGATGCTTCTCCTGCTGAGGCGTGGAGTAAACCGCCAATCTGAACCCCTGACCCGTCTACAACACCCAAGTATCCTGAGTGATTGTGCAGGTACAACTGTATTTTTCCTCTATCAAAGCTTCTGTAGCTGGAAAAGCTCTTACCTGAGTCAGTGATATCAGCAACGGCAGAGTCGTTACCACCCAGATATCCGCAAGCTGGGCGAGCCACGTCCTCTTCTGTTATGGGTGCGGTAGAAGTTGGAGGAGCTGGAGGGAGTATCTCTGCCCCTTTGATAATATCATCAGGAAGCCTAGTTGAATCGACCGTCGGGCACTCGGCCTCGAAAGCGCCCAGCCCTGGTAAAAAGACCACTGTTAAACACATGTTTCATAGTTTTTTGGGCCTGGTCCAAAGCAGAGAAAGTGGCAACACACTTGCTGAGGTCTTTAACACATTTGTCCCCAAACAGCCATCCATTCACCATAGTGCCTGCCTCCCTAGAGTTATACTCACCGGCTTCTGTCAATCGTCATTAGAAAGGACTTACAGGGTTCTGTGGACATCGCACAATTAGCAATGCCAAGGAGGCATAATCCTTGCTGAGTCCATTCAAGGATTTCCTCCGGATCCAACTAGGAATTTGCCTCCTTCACCTGGATGGCCAACTCTAAAATCTTAGTAAGTGGACCGGAAAGGTCCAGCAGCTCATCATGGTATCTGCACCATGCCCTGTCCAGTCCTTTTTTGGGGGTCTCTTGTAAACTTTTTGAGGAAAGTCGCCATATTGGTGATGGAGCAGGGTTTTGCGAAAATAAAACTTGCTCGTATTAAATCTCTCAGTAACACATAGTAACAGTGTGCTGTGAAACGTTTATTAAAGAAAGCAAAAATAAGGGGAAATGCTTTTGCGCATGCGTAAACGAATGCATGAAAATTAAGCAGCAAGTGCTTTGATTAAAAGACTAATGTTGCTTTTGTGCACGTTAATAATGACTGCCAATGCCACTGCCATGGGTTGTGCATGGGTTAGGGCAATGCTGGGATGTTGTGCAATGAAATTACATTTCATGAAAATAATAGTGTTATGTGTTTCTTTTATGTAGAAAAGCAAGCATGGGCCTACTTTTATGCATGCAAGTCTGGGAGTTAATATTTGCTAGAGAAACTAAATGAATAAAAGAGGGTTTAGAATGAGAGGAGAGAACGCAAAGACATGAACGTTACCTTCGTAGTGTACTGTCTAACTGCCAAGCTACAGAAAAAGAAACTGTGATATCAGTGGAAATGGACAACTTCCTTCACGAGATGGCTGAGGCAAAAAAAGTGACTTGCAACATGAAAATACGCCACAGGAAATGTGTACGATGATTGTGTTCAAAATTGTTTCCTGAGAAGAATTTGTCGTAATGATGAAAGTTTAAGACACAAGGATATTGAATAAAATGCTCATGATGCAAGTGGTGTGACAGTACACTCCTGTTCTTAGCCAATGAGATAAAGAGTTTGCTCTTATATTGAAACAAATGTGGGTTGGACATTTAGGTTTTAGGGTATAATTGAAAGTCCCTGGTGGGTGTGGTTAGGTCGGCTGGTGTTTAGCTAGCTGGAGATCGTCGTTGTCGTTGGTTTGCTGTTTCCAGATAGAGGCTTACCTGTTTCCTGACTCCTGACCTAATCTTTGCCACTCGACTCATCTCGAAGGACCTTACTGCCCTTTTGGCCAGAGGGTAGATATTCCTGATTCTTAATTGGGTTAGTATAGATAATATTCTGATTTTGCATAATCATTTGCAAATGTATTTTGTCTCTGAAACCTTTCTCTCTACGTCTATCCACTCCTTCAATGCATTTGTTTATTTGATATGAGTTTGTTTATATTCTATGTCAATATATGTTCTCGTTGATGGTTCATGGTTTGCATTGTATAATGGTACTTGATGAGCATTCAATTCACATTATTTAAAAAAAAAATACACACTGATTCTGTTATTATTTATTAGTATCGATAAATGCATACTATTGCTACTAACTTCTCAACTTCCCAAAGGTCCGTCTCCACAAATATACACATATTATAAGGATAAATGCAGGTTCTATTGTGTATTTGGTAAGTTGGGTATAAACTTGCATCACACTGAACCCGAGCGTGAAGAGATTAGTTGGGTAGTGTAAATGGGCCTTTGTTATTGATGAGTTTAGTAATAATTATTGATTATTGATTTATTAGTTATTTAACATAAAAGTTAGTGTCTTTGTTTTACGTTGTCTGGAAGTACAGGTATGAAGTTACCTAAGATCCTGGGATGATGTTATTTTAACCTATGTGGCAGAGGAATAGTGTGGAAAGGTATCACACTGCAGAAGTACTTTGTCTGTTGTCGTAATATCGAACAGTGAAAGGCTGTTGATGTTATTTTAGGGGCTAATTCGTTCGAAAGAAGATTACATGAAATAGTGAAAGGTCTGCTTCCGAAACTTTGGCCTTACATCCCCAAAGGAGTACCAAGACCTCTTTCTGAAAGGAAAGTCCTCATTCGAAACTTTGGCTAGTATCCCAAGTGGAGTACCAAGTCTTCCTTTAACTTGATTGAGAGTAGAGTAGCACTGGCCGTTATTTTACTAGAAGTGAAAGAATCTCTTTTTTGAAAAGTGAAACTAACACTTTTATTAGTGGTACAGACAACGTAGCATTGTTTTGTGTTGTTTCTAACAAGAATTTAGTTAAGATAAACCAACAAATACATTGCCATATTGTTTTGTAAAGGGAGGGTCAGTAGCAGGAGTAATACCGACGTCACAAAAAGCTGCACTGTCATTGGTCAGGCAGCGGGCGCATAGAGAGCTGTGATTGGTTGGTTGCTGTGAACTGTGTCATAGTGGATAGAAAAGTGGATACGCAGTGAGCCGGGATTGGTTGGTTGGTGTGAGTTGCTCTGGTATTGAACGAGCGCTAGCAAATAGAATAAGAAGAGTTATGGAAGGATTTTATTTTGTTTGTTGAGATATTTTGCGTAAAAGGAGTTGAAAAATGAAGATGGTAAAAAGAATAAAAGATTTCTTTAAAAAGGACAACCGATAGTTACTAGAGGGGGACTTCCTGTACCTCCTACGAGAACACCAGCGTCTTTCATGATGTTGGAACGTGGGTATCATACGTGTACATGGTTAGAGAATTGGATGAGATATACAGAAGATGATGGAGTTTTAGCTTTTCCAGAGCATGCTACATTTAAAGTAAGGATTTTAGAGAACTTGAGAGGACGAATGAATTCATTAAAACCAAATCCTAGACCTATGCTGTATGAAGCACTTGAGGAATGGGAACATGAGGCTAATAAAAAGAAGAGAGATAGGAATGGAATAAAATACAGGAATATAATATCAAGGTATTCTGAGGCTAGATTGGATGATCAAATGAAAAGATGGAGGGGAGATGTAAATGCAGATGGATTAAATCCAATAATAGTTGCTGAAGATCAAGCTGGACAAAAGGGGGTAGTGAAGGACGGAGCATCTGAACCAATCAAAAATTTACACCCACTCAAAAGATCTGGGTTTAATCCATCACCGTTCTTTAGCCCACTCTACCACCCCAGTTCAGACATGGCCATATGCAAATCAGTCTGACCCTGTGCCTCATGGGAACAGTCCAGCCCGAACTGCCAAGCCATGCCTTCCCTGGACCCGATTCAAGCTTCCTAGGACCGGTTTCTGGCATTACAGCCGTCTTCAGCAAGGTTTGCTTGAATCCAGGGGCAAAGTGAGAAAGGGACTCATGTCTGAGCATACCCTGCCAACTTATGGCGAACAAAGCGGAACAAAAGGGGGTGGTGATGGACGGAGCATCTGAACCAATCAAACACTCACACCCAGTCAACAGATCTGGGTTTAAACCATCACCATTCTTTAGCCCAGTTTGCCACCCCAGTTCAGACGTGGCCATATGCAAATCAGTCTGACCCTGTGCCTCATGGGAACAGTCCAGCCCGAACTGCCAAGCCATGCCTTCCCTGGACCGGATTCAAGCTTCCTAGGACCGGTTTCTGGCATTACAGCAGTCTTTAGCCAGGCTTGCTTGAATCCAGTGGCAAAGTGAGAAAGGGACTCACGTCTGAGCATTCCCCTGCCAACCTATGGCATACAAAGCAGTACAGAAGGGGGTTGGGGATGGATGGAGCATCTGAACCAATCAAACACTCACACCCAGTCAACAGATCTGGGTTTAATCCATCACAGTTCTTTAGCCCACTTTGCCACGCCAGTTCAGAAATGGCCATATGCAAATCAGTCTGACCCTATGCCTCATGGGAACAGTCCAGCCCAAACTGCCAAGCATGCCTTCCCTGGACGCGATTCAAGCTTCCTAGGACCGGTTTCTGGCATTACAGCCGTCTTCAGCCAGGCTTGCTTGGATCCAGTGGCAAAGTGAGCAAGGGACTCACGTCTGAGCATACCCTGCCAACTTATGGCGAACAAAGCGGTACAAAAGGGGGTGGTGATGGACGAGCATCTGAATCAATCAAACACTCACACCCAGTCAACAGATCTGGGTTTAATCCATCACCGTTCTTTGGCCCAATACTGACGTCACAAAAAGCTGCACTGGCATTGGTCAGGCAGCGGGCGCATAGAGAGCTGTGATTGGTTGGTTTCTGTGAACTGTGTTATATTGGATAGAATAGTGGATACGCAGTGAGCCGTGATTGGTTGGTTGGTGTGAGTCACTCTGGTATTGAACGAGCGCTAGCAAATAGAATAAGAAGAGTTATGGAAGGATTTTATTTTGTTTGGTGAGATATTTTGCGTAAAAGGAGTTGAAAAATGAAGATGGTAAAAAGAATAAAAGATTTCATTAAAAGGAAAACCGATAGTTACTTGAGAGGGACTTCCTGTACCTCCTCTGAGAACACCCGCGTCTTTCATGATGTTGGAATGTGGGTATCATACTTGTACATGGTTAAAGAATTGGATGAGATATACAGAAGATGATGGAGTTTTAGCTTTTCCAGACATGCTACATTTAAATGAAGGATTTTGGAGAACTTGAAAGGACGAAGGAATTCCTTAAAACCAAATCCTAGACCTATGCTGTATGAAGCACTTGAGGAATGGGAACGTGAGGCTAATAAAAAGAAGAGAGATAGGAATGGAATAAAATACAGGAATATAATATCAAGGTATTCTGAGCCTAGATTGGATGATCAAATGAAAAGATGGAGGGGAGATGTAAATGCAGATGGATTAAATCCAATAATAGTTGCTGAAGATCAAGCTGGACAAAAGGGGGTAGTGATGGACGGAGTATCTTAACCAATCAAACACTCACACCCACTCAACAAATCTGGGTTTAATCCATCACCGTTCTTTAGCCCACTCTGCCACCCCAGTTCAGATAAGGCCATATGCAAATCAGTCTGACCCTGTGCCTCATGGGAACAGTCCAGCCCGAACTGCCAAGCCATGCCTTCCCTGGACTGGAAACAAGCTTCCTAGGACAAGTTTCTGGCATTACATCCGTCTTCAGCCAGACTTGCTTGAATCCAGTGGCAAAGTGAGCAAGGGACTTATGTCTGAGCATACCCTGCCAACTTATGGCGAACAAAGCGGTACAACAGGGGGTGGTAATTGACGGAGCATCTGAACCAATCAAACACTCACACCCAGTCAACAGATCTGGGTTTAATCCATCACCGTTCTTCAGCCCACTCTGCCACCCCAGTTCAGACATGGCCATATGCAAATCAGTCTGACCCTGTGCCTCATGGGAACAGTCCAGCCCGAACTGCCAAGCCAAGCCTTCCCTGGACCGGAAACAAACTTCCTAGGACCGGTGTCTGACATTACAGCCGTCTTCAGCCAGGCTTGCTTGAATCCAGTGGCAAAGTGAGCAAGGGACTTATGTCTGAGCATACCCTGCCAACTTATGGCGAACAAAGCGGTACAAAAGGGGGTGGTAATTGACGGAGCATCTGAACCAATCAAACACTCACACCCAGTCAACAGATCTGGGTTTAATCCATCACCGTTCTTCAGCCCACTCTGCCACCCCAGTTCAGATATGGCCATATGCAAATCAGTCTGACCCTGTGCCTCATGGGAACAGTCCAGCCCGAACTGCCAAGCCAAGCCTTCCCTGGACCGGAAACAAACTTCCTAGGACCGGTGTCTGGCATTACAGCCGTCTTCAGCCAGGCTTGCTTGAAGCCTGGCTGAAGATGGCTGTAATGTCAGAAACCGTTCCTAGGAAGCTTGTTTCCGGTCCAGGGAAGGCATGGCTTGGCAGTTCGGGCTGGACTGTTCCCATGAGGCACAAGGTCAGACTGATTTGCATATGTCCATGTCTGAACTGGAGTGGCAGAGTGGGCTAAAGAACGGTGATGGATTAAACTTAGATCTGTTGACTGGGTGTGAGTGTTTGATTGGTTCAGATGCTCCGTCCATCACCACCCCCTTCTGTACTGCTTTGTACACCATATTTTGGCAGGGTATGCTCAGACGTGAGTCCCTTGCTCACTTTGCCACTGGATTCAAGCAAGCCTGGCTAAAGACTGCTGTAATGCCAGAAACCGGTCCTAGGAAGCTTGAATCCGGTCCACGGAAGGCATGGCTTGGCAGTTCGGGCTGGACTGTTCCCATGAGGCACAGGGTCAGACTGATTTGCATATGGCCACGTCTGAACTGGGGTGGCAGAGTGGGCTAAAGAACGGTGATGGATTAAACTTAGATCTGTTGACTGGGTGTGAGTGTTTGATTGGTTCAGATGCTCCGTCCATTACCACCCCCTTTTGTACCGATATTGAATCAAGGCATACAAATCTGAAGGAGAAAATGATGTAGGCACAGGTGAAAGTGGCAGAACAGAAAGGTGGAAACAATGGTTCTCAAACAGATTTTTCAAATAAAAGGACAACATTAAAATGGTCAGGCACTAAATGGAGGTAGAGGGATAGGTAAAATGAGAAGCGAAGAAATGAAAAAGAAAGTTCCTTGTCATACATGTGGAAAGTATGGACTTTGGAGGAATGAGTGTAAATCTTTAATGAAGAGTAATGGAATAAATCAACATTTCAATCCGCAGACGCAGAATGAGGTGGTTGTGAATCAACAACAGCAACAACAACACCAGGTAGTTACACCACAGATACAAAAAGTACAGGTGCCACAAGCTCCTATGCCAAATAATGTGAATGCTCAAGTACAGAGGTACAGTGCTAATACTGGTTTTCATGCAGGTGAACAAGTTGGTAAGAATCAAAATGTACAAAGGGTTAAGCAATACATTTTGCAATGCTCTGAGAGTGACTCAGACTCATCTCAATGATAGTGCCTGAGGGGGGAAGAAGAGTGCATGCTTGGCCCATCTCTAGAGGTAGATCAATCAGGTCCTTTTGTTGATGGAAAAGTGGAAGGTATTGATATTACATTCCTTGTTGACACTGGTGCTACCCGTTCTACTGTGAGAGCAGCAGAAATTCCAAACCTGCCCCTCTCAGGAGAAACTATCCAAGTTGTGGAAGTCTCAAATAAATATATTAAGCCTCCAATAATAAGGCCAAAAGAAGTTCATATTGGAAAATTCAGAGACATGCATCAATTTGTGGTATGTGATACAAGTCCAGTGAACCTTTAAGGTAGGGATTTGCTATGCAAAATGAACTGCACCATCTGTTGTACGCCAGATGGTATTGCTTTTCAAACAACAGATGATGATGTTACTTTTAAAATGATGTTAGCAAATCATGGGACAGAAGTGAATGATTTGTATTCATTACTTATAGAAGAAGACTTGCCTGCAGAGTTGATAAATACAGTAAGATCCAATGTATGGGATTTTACAGGAAAGGACATTGGTTTAATGAAGGGGTGGATCCTATTCAGATTACAGTTAAACCAGGTGCAATATATCCAAATCTGGCTGGACTCCTCGCTCAGTTTTCATACCCACACAAAGAAAGTGGCAGCTACTTGTGTGGGCCTGCTGAGGAGCGTCAACCCGATACTCGTTTTTTTTTATTCCAAAACGCGTCAGCTAATTGTTCAATCCATCATTCTCTCCCGGTTGGACTACGCCAGTGTTCTATTTCTAGGCGTCAATAAAGCAGAGATAGCACGGCTGCAACGGGTACAGAACTCAGCGGCGAGAGCCGTGGTGGGCCTCCCCGGTAGGTGCTCCATCAGAGCTACTATTCAAAGATTACATTGGCTACCTATTGAATCTCGCATTCAATTTAAGACCCTCACTATTGCTTTCAAAATTCTTAAATCAGAATGTCCTGAACTTCTACGCCCGCTCTTAGTACCTTACATCCCTCAACGCAACTTGCGTTCCTTAGGTCAACATCTTGTGACTATTCCCCAAATGAAGCTCTGCCGTATTGGTGGCCATTCCTTCAAAGTTCTGGGAGCAAAACTTTGGAACTCCCTGCCATTGAACATTCGTTCCGTGGATAACTTGTCCGCTTTCTGGAAGGCAATTAAAACTCATTTGTTCCCATTGTCCTAGGCCTTCTCGTTCTCCCTCCCCATTCCCCTCAGCAGTTATTTTATGGTTATTAGCGCCGGGACGCCTTGTTGCTGGGGCAGCTGTTCGCGCTTGAACAAATTCATAACATAACAAACAAACACACCTCTGTACAGGATAAGTCCTGAAATTATAGCAGGAGCGATTTCTGTAATTGATCAAATGATTGAGCAAGGTATTCTAAAGGAAATACTAAGTATGTCTATGTCTATGTATTTATTTTTATATAGCGCATAATTCACCAATAGGTCTCAGAGTAGTCCATGTAACTCACCTAGTATGGGGATTAAGAAACCAAGCCGAAAATACAGGACAGTACAAGATTTGAGAAAGATTAATAAAATTGTGGTACCTTGTTGCCCAATAGTGCCAAATCCAGCAGTGATTCTTTAACAAATTCCGTGTGATGCAGAATGGTACACAATGATTGATCTGTGTCAAGCATTTTTCTTGATACCTTTACATCCGGATAGCCAATATTTATTTGCTTTCTAGTTCCGAGACTGTGTATTGGCATAGTGCCGAGTTTCTCCAGGGTATACAGAGAGTCCATCGATTTTTTTATCAGATTTAAAAAAAATGTTTGGTGTCATTAATCATGCCAGAAAATTCAGTGCTAGTGCAGTACATTGATGACCCACGAGTGGCATCAAAAACACAAGAGGTCTGTGTGACAGATACAATTGCCTTAATTAATCATTTGGCGAAAGGTGGGCATAAAGGTTCATCAACAAAATTACAGTTTTGTCAAAAGGAGGTTCAATATTTGGGATACAAAATTGAGAAAGGACTTAGAAGAAATAATGCAAGACCAAATGACTGTGATTTTGCAAATGGGTCCTCCTAATCCTCGAAAAGAAGTTTGAATGTTTTTGGGAATGGTTGGATACTGCAGACAATGGATCAGTGGGTTTTCACTGATTGCAAAACCTTTACAGAGGTTGACACATAAAGATGTAGTTGATCCAATTGGGTTGGATGAAGAGTGTATGAAAGCTTTTATTGAATTGCGAGATAGTCTTTGTCGAGCATCTGCATTGGGAATGCCAGATTACACAAAAGATTTTGCATTATTCTGTTGTGAGAGAGATGGGTGTCCACTTTCAGTCCTAACACAAAAACATGGAATGGCACGTCGTCCAGTGGCATATTTTTCCTCTACTTTGGATTCAGTGGCTGCAGTGTTACCATGCTGTTTAAAAGCAGTGGTTGCTACTTGCGTGAGTCTTGAGCAGAGTGAAGCAATTGTTATGGGACATTCAGTGAAAGTATATGTGCCACACTCTGTTGAGATCCTTTTAACAAGAACTCGTACTCAACATATGATGTATAGTCGCCTGGCTAGATATGAAAGAGTGATTTGGGGTGCTGAAAATGTGACAGTGGCAAGATGCACTATATTGAATCCAGCAACTATATTGCCAAGTTCAAGTTGTGAAGAAGTGAAGGATGAAGCAGACCATGATTGTTTGGAAGTGACAGAATTATGTACGAAACTAAGACCTGACATAAAGGACACACCACTAGAAGAATAAGATAGTGTGATGTTTGTCGATGAATCTGGTCTGAGAGATGAAAAAAGGTGCATTGAGTGCTGCTTATGCAGTATGTACAGTGGCTATGGTTTTTGAAGCATCCTGTTTGAAGGGGGTAAATTCTGCTCAAATTTCTGAGCTAATTGCTCTGACTAGAGCATGTAAAATTGGCACAAATCTGAGAGTAACCATATTCACTGATAGTCAATATGGTTTTGGGGTGGTACATGATTTTGGACAGTTATGGATGCAGCGAGGATTTTTGACTCCCTCAGGATCCCCAATTCGAAATAGTAAAAACGTGAAAGATTTATTGGATGTATTACGAATGCCCAAAGAGATTGCTGTGGTGAAATGTTCAGCACACAAGTCAGGAAATGACTATGTGACAAATGGAAACTGATACGCAGACCAAGTGGCTTGTTTCTGTGCACAAAATTCAATTTCAATCAACAGAGGGATGGAGAAAAAAGATAGAAATTGCTCCTTGATGTTTTCTTCTTTAGAAACATGGGAAGACATTAGACAATTACAAGAAGAAACAAATGAAGAAGAAAATGAAATCAGGCTGTAAAAAGAGAGCAGAAGATGAAGTGTGGGTGTATGTTGATGGTAGACCAGTAATGCCAGATTGTTTACTGTCTCAGATGGCAAGGATGTACCATGGAATTGTGCATATTGGAAGAGATGCTATGATCAGACTATTCGAGCAGCCAAGGTACAATCTAAGATTTAGGGCCATTGCAGAGAGACTATGCCAGAGGTGTATAGTCTGCCAGCAGCAAAAGCCAGGTAGAAAGACAGTTGTTAGTTGGGGTCGAAGCAGTAAAGCAGCATGACCATTTACCAGGCTACAGTTCGATTTTATTGAACTTCCCAATTGTAATGGACTGAAATATGTGTTGCTTGTTGGTTTTCTCGTTGGTTAGAGGCTTATCCAACAAGAAGGAATGACATCCTGACAGTTGCTAAACTGCTTTTAAGACAGATAATTCCTAGGTTTGGATTTCCAGTCTCTTTAAAAACAGATAGAAGAACTCTTTTTAATAATGAAATAATGTGAATGATTTGAGTAGCATTACAAATTTAGCAAAAACTGCATTGTGCCTATTGACCAGAAGCATCAGGAGTGGCCAAACAAATGAATGACACTATTAAGTCCAGACTGCCAAAAGGGTGTGCGTCTACAACACTGAAATCAATCAAAGACATTTATAGAGCGCACTGCATACCCGTAGGGTCTCAAGGCGCTGGGGGTAGGGGGGTGCCGCTACTGCTCGAACAGCCAGGTCTTCAGCTTCTTCCTGAAGGAGAGGTGGTCTTGGGTCAGGCGCAGGTCGGTCGGGAGGGAGTTCCAGGTCTTGGCGGCCAGGTAGGAGAAGGACCTTCCTCCTGTAGTCGCTCTTCGGATGCGGGGGACGGCGGCGAGGGCGTGGTTGGCTGATCGGAGGTGGCGTTTGGGAGCGTAGAAGTTGATTCGGTTGTTGAGGTAGCTCGGGCCTTGGTCGTGTAGGGCTTTGTGTGCGTGGGTGAGGAGGCGGAAGGTGATTCTTTTGTTGACGGGGAGCCAGTGTAGGTCTCTCAGATGTCCGGAGATGTGGCTGGTTCGTGGGATGTCGAGGATGAGTCTGGCTGAGGCGTTCTGGATCCGCTGGAGTCTCTTCTGGAGCTTGGCGGTGGTACCGGCGTAGAGGGCGTTGCCGTAGTCCAGTCGGCTAGTGACGAGGGCCTGGGTGATGGTCTTCCTGGTCTTGGTGGGGATCCACCAGAAGATCTTCCGTAGCATGCGTAGGATGTTGAAGCACGCCGAGGAGACGTTGTTGTCTTGCCTGGTCATGGAGAGGGAGGAGTCCAGGATGAAGCCCAGGTTGCGTGCATGGTCTGTCGGTTTGGGTGCGGTGCCCAGAGCGGGAGGCCACCAGGAGTCGTCCCAGGCGGAGGGTGAAGAGCCCAGGATGAGGACCTCCGTCTTGTCTGAGTTCAGTTTCAGGCGGCTGGTCGTCATCCACTCGGCTACCTCTTTCATCCCTTCGTGCAGGTTGGCTCTGGCGGCGGCGGGGTCGTTGGTCAGGGAGAGGATCAGCTGGGTGTCATGTGGGAAATGGCCAGATGATTTGCCCCTGCTATTGATGAGTCTTAGAAGCATTCCGGATAAGAGGACTCGTGAAGTTTTAATGGGGAGAGCAATGGGAAAAGCAATTGTACCAGCAAACAAACTGATGAATATTACTGATGATCTAGTGCTTGTTTATTGCAAACGATTGGCAGATCAGGTGCGTTCTGTGTCTCATCAGTTGGAAAAATTGCAACCACAGTGCAGCTGTATCAAGCAAATGATTTGAGTCCAGGAGAGTGGGTTCTGTTGAAGAGACATGTGAGGAAGACGTGTTTAGAAATCAGATGTCACAGACAATACCAAATTATATTGGTGATAATGGCAGCAGTGAAGTGTGGTTGCTTGCCTAATTGGATTCATGCACGTCATACAAGAAAAGTCCAAAATCCACTTGAAAGACAAGAAGAAGGACAGCAACTGGTAACAAAAAGAAAAGAACCAGAAGCTGAAGGACATGTAGCTATAGAATCTAGTGAGACAGATTCTGAAAAGGCTGGACATGAGGAAGAACAAAGCACAAGTCAGCTACTGGGTCTCAAGAGACTTCTGTTGAGAAAGAAAAAGAGAAAGTGATTAATAAAAATCAAGAGCAAGTACAACAAAGAGAAGAACTGAATAAAAGAACTTGCAAACTTGACAACGAAGGATAAAAAAGGAGCTGTTCAAGTTAAGAAAGCAAGAAAGGTGATGCGTGGCCAAAAAGAGCTAAAAGACTGAAATAAACTGTTGAAAAGGAAAATCCAGATAAAAAAAAATGAAATATCTAGTCAAACTGAACAAAGTAATTCAGAAGAAGAATTGGTACATTAAACAAAGAGAATAAAAATTCCTAATCAGAAATACACAGCTCCAGAGTGGACACATGTGGTGTTGGAAGAAATTGAAAACACAAATCAGAACGAAAAAGAAGCTGGTAGTGATCAAAGTGATGAAAGCAAATTAAAACCGCCTTAAAAAGAACTGTGAGAATTAAGGTGCAACAATTTTAATGAAGATTGTTATGAAAGTTCAAAAGATTTGAAGAATAAGAAGATATAATTTAAAAAAAAGAAAAAAGATGGAGTATAGAAAAGAGGTCTAAAGTGTAAGGATGCACTACTCCAGATTGTTTTTTGGATACGTTTCTTTCAAGTTTTTTAGAATGTTAGGGTTTTTTCTTGGATTTTTGATTTTTTAATATAGTGTCTAAAATGGCAAAGGTAACAGAGAATGGATATCAAAATCATAGTTTTAAACTATGTATTAATGCTTGCTTATGTAGTGTTTTATTACTAATGTTGGTGTGGTTAACACTGATTGGTATTACACCTGTTTTAATCATGACTAATCACAAAAATAATACTATTGATGTGGGAAGTGAGAGAATGTATTCTTTCACTAAAGAAAATTCAAACACTAATATAGAAGAGATAGAAGATGATAGTATTTATGATCATGATAAATCAATTAATGATTTTTCGTTAAATGTTTTTACTAAATTCTTGTATGAATATGTTAACACAATGAATGTGAGAGATTGTTATGTGTGTGTGCAATTACCATCGTCTGTCTCAGAGGGGGTGACATATCAACATCTACCTTTAACTTATGTTGTGTCTTGTAGTGTTTGAACCAGTTTGTTTTAGGAGAGGGAAGGATTAGAATATTATTGCTGTAATTCTGATTCAATATTTTCCAAAATTCCTGTTAGGAGAGATTTAAAAATTGTTTATGGTCCTGTTTATGCTACATACATGGGAGATGTTTTAATTAGTAACAAACCAATAGATACAATAGATGCACATAGAAATAATTTAACCTGTAAACTACGATATGAAGAAATAGAATTTATGAATATGATAGAAGATAGAAGATGAGATTTCAAAAAGAAAGCTGCTGAGCCAAAGTCTCATGCACCTCCATGGGATTTCAGAGAGGGTAATTATACAAAGGATGAGTCTTACGATATGCCCAGATGTGGGTCTCGTGCTCACTACGCCACTGGAGTCAAGCTATCCTGGCTGATGACGGCTGATAGCCAGAAACCGGCCCTAGGATGCTTGATTCCGGTCCAGGGAAGACATGGCTTGGCAGTTCGGGCTAAACTGTTCCCATGGGGCAAAGGGTCAAGACTGATTTGCATATGACCATGTCTGAAATGGGGTGGCTTGGTGAGCAAAATAATGATGGATTAAACCCAGATCTGTGACTGGGGTGAATGTTTTGCCATTGTGCAACATTCTGTCCGTCAACTTGTGTGTTTTGCTCTTCACCCTATGTGGGAAGGGTATGGCCAGACGTCGGTCCCGTGCTCACTACGCCACTGGAGTCAAGCTATCCTGGCTGATGACGGCTGATAGCCAGAAACCGATCCTAGGATGCTTGATTCCGATCCAGGGAAGACATGGCTTGGCAGTTCGGGCTGGACTTTTCCCTTGAGGCACAGGGTCAAGACTGATTTGCATATGGCCATGTCTGAACTGGGGTGGCTTGGTGAGCAAAATAATGATCGATTAAACCCAGATCTGTGACTTGGGGTGAATGTTTTGCCATTTTGAAATATTTCGGCCATCATCTTGTGTGTTTTGCAGTTCACCCTATGTGGGAAGGGTAGGCCCAGACGTGGGTCCCGTGCTCACTACGTCACTGGAGTCAAGCTATCCTGGCTGAGGATGGCTGATAGCCAGAAACTAGTCATAGGATGCTTGATTGCGGTCCAGGGAAGACATGGCTTGGCAGTTCGGGCTGGACTGTTCCCATGAGGCACAGGGTCAAGACTGATTTGCATATAGCCATGTCTGAACTGGGGTGGCTTGGTGAGCAAAATAACGATGGATTAAATCTAGATCTGTGACTGGGGGTGAATGTTTTGCCATTGTGCCACATTCCGTCCATCATCTTGTGTGTTTTGCTGTTCACCCTATGTGGGAAGAGTATGCCCAGACTCGGGTCCCGTGCTCAGTACGCCACTGGAGTCAAGCTATCCTGGCTGATGACGGCTGATAGCCAGAAACTGGTCCTAGGATACTTGATTCTGGTCCAGGGAAGACATGGCTAGGCAGTTCGGTCTGGACTGTTCCCATGAGGCACAGGGTCAAGACTGATTTGCATATGGCCATGTCTTAACTGGGGTGGCTTAGTGAGCAAAATAACAATGGATTAAACCCAGATCTGCGACTGGGGGTGAATGTTTTGCCATTGTGCAACATTCTGCCCATCATCTTGTGTGTTTTTCTGAGCCTTACTCTGCCATGACTCTAGATTTTCAACATAGAGGAAAGTGTGTTTAGAGAAAAGACTGAACTTAATAGTTATTTCATTGGCTCTAGTGTATGTCAGCATACTTTCTTGATAAAAGAAAGTTGGGGACTAAAGGGAGGAATTGATCCTTTTTTTCCAGGAATTTACTATGTGTGTGGTATGAATGCATATTATAGAGAGGGCTCCAATTTCCTGTCTGTTTTTAGTTTTAAGGGAGGATAACAATGGAAATTGGGTTGTTTTTTGAGCCATTCTAAATGCTTTCAATCATGACTAATTGGCCAATAGCTTTGTCAATCGAAAGGTAAGCGGGTTAAAAAACATAAAAGAATTTTAGTAAAGAGCCTTAAACAGCAATAGATATGCTCTTATAAGAAAACGTATACATTTTAATATCAATGTTGTGCATATTTTATCATCTGAGTGTGTTTATAACCCTGAAACCTGTCAATCAGGTATGAGTGCATATTTATTGGACAAAGAAGTGTAGAAATATACTCATTTCTGATAAATCTTTTCACAAAACCCCACATACATATGGATAAATACAGATTAGCAAAAAATAAATATGGATAGATACAGATGGAAATGCCCCCCCCAAAAATACAATAAAACCGGGAGCCCTAATTATAGGTTACCTGCAGGTTGGTATGGATGTTGTTATTTAGGCATGGTGTTTCCAGAACTGTACCATGTAGATAGGAATAATAGAGTTACTAAAATAAAACGCGGACTAACACGTAATAAGAGAGGAGCAAGTAATTCAGAAATAATTGGGGATATTTTTCGAGCACTGATACCTTCAGTTGGAGTCCTTTTGAATTCACATACAATTAGAAAATCAGTGATGTCACTAACCATGCCATGAATGATGTAATATGTGACATCATCAGCAGTGGATTGCGGGTGCGCGATATATAGTTAGCGCATCTAACTATATATGGAATTTCAATGGTTTTATGCGAGTAAAATAAGGTTTTGTAAATGCAAATCCCTAACTATATATGGCCTAAAACCAATGGTTTTTTCATTTAATTTTCAAGGTTTTGTAAATGCAAATTCCTAACTATATATCGACTATAACCTATGGTTTTTTCTGTGAATTTCAATGGTTTTTTAATAGCAAATATCAAAAGCTGTCAAATGTCAAGTACGTGATAGGTAAAAACGTTTTCGTGTTTATGCACGCTGATGTGCTTTGAACGCTGCCCCCCCCCCCCACTCCCCTCTTTTCTGTTAGTAGTACTCTCTCTTTGCAGATAGTGAAGGGTAGTTAACGCAGACCTTTACCCCCGTTGTAATCTGTCGTACCTGCTTGTCTCTCCATTTGATTGATTGTTATCCAAGCATTTACTGTTTTAGAATTGGTTCTCTTTGGATCATTCTCTATTTACAAACAAGCACAAAGTCGCAATACTCTGTTTAGTCTTTGCAGATAGTGAAAAATCGTGTAAAAAAATAAAAGTAATCGAGCAAAATCAGTAGACCACTAATTCGATCTCTTTTTGACCTCGGTAAAATACAAACATTAGGAACAACCCTTCATGAGAAATACGAAAATAGTTTAATGAACTGAGCTCCACACCATGAGGGCTGCAAGACAGCTCGACTCCGCAACCCAACCCGCCCAAAATAACGACAAACCCTATGCAAATATTATAAATATAGACAACACACCAGCAAAGAAACAGGGTAAAACATTTTATTAAATAACTATTTACATAACTATTTTATACTTTTTATTGCCCGATCCGGCTAGCTCAATCGATCGAGCATGAAACTCATGCACTGATAGCAAGCGTTGAGAGTTTGTAGAACGATGGCTTCAGATTTTCCACATACGGTGTAGTGGCGCAAACTGGGAGGGGGCGTTTGGATTCTACCCCTTCCCCAAATAAGATTTTCATACGTGAATGTTCGTTCATGCTTTCTGTCCCTGAGTTGCTTCGATGTCACTGCCTTACACAAATGGCATAAGTCCTGGATGTTGAGTGCCATACTTCAGAGTTCTAAGCAGCGCTTGTAACAATGTTTAAACCTTATTTGCACCTGCTGCAGCTTCACTATTCAAAGTAAGTGGGGTCCGTTTGTGGACCTGACTGCATTGGAAAACAATGTGATACGGTGCCTCCCTAAACCGCTTGACGGAGGCCCCCCGAGGGGCGGTGAGATGGCATGGACTGAGAGGGGGCACTTGGCTCCTGCCCCCTCCCCAAGTCGTGTTGCCCTGGTGTGGCCTGAGATCGCCCCCGGCATAGGCGGCCGGCTCCCGGGGTCCGGCGGATTTTTTTCCCTTTTGATGACTCTTCCATTCTGGACCTTGTCCCACAATCCGTTTGACCTGAAGACACGCTGTCGTGGGGCGCCCCTTTACCGTTTTAGTTGCCATTCCGCCCGCTTTTGGTACTCTATGCCTCTTCCGCCATTCAACTGTTTACCGCCCGCTCTTGCGACTACAGCGTCTCGCTCACCATGTAGTTGAGTTGCTCCCGCTCTTAAGATTTACCCGAACTTTTTGGACTGCTGAAAGCGGTTGTATTCCGACCGCTGGTTGGTGGAGACATTTTGACTATATTCTGGACCTGCATTGTCGCGTAATGCGTCATATGACGCAACGCGTTAGCGCACCCGGAAGTGCTCCGGTGCGCAAGGCGCAGCTTCCCGGAAACGATCCAGAGCGCGCCGCGCAGCGCGTAACGTAAGCATAACAGGTCATGTGACTTGTTAATAAAACTTTTCATTGGTTCATTTTACTTTTGTTTTCCTAATGATGTAAGACTAGGTCATGTGACCTAAAAATAACACTTTTCATTGGATTAAAACATTTTTTTTTCCCAAACGATGAAAGCCCCACCTTGTTTCTGGATGTTTCAGACTGAAACTGGCGTCACCATGAGTCACCACCATCTCGTAGCTCCGTCGTGGCCATTCCGCAAGCAATCATGGCAGCCGCTCCCCACCGGAAGCCTGCGGGAGTCGACGGCCCCCAAGACTTTTGTACAATCTTCAAGGCTGAGGGGACGCTTTCGAGAATGGAACCCAAGCCCTGGCAGACAAGCGTCCGAGTTCCAAGGTGTCCCAGGGCCATTTTACTGGACCAGGCCCAAATCCGAAGAGCCGGCCGCCATTTTAAGAGTCCTGTGGCAGCCGCCTATCGCTGCACCGCAAGAGTGGGAGCAACTCAACTACATGGTGAGCGAGACGCTGTAGCCGTAAGAGCGGGCGGTAAACAGCTGAATGGCGGAAAATGCACAGTGTAGCAAAAGCGGGCGGAATGGCGACTGAAACGATAAAGGGGCGCCCCACTACAGCAGACGAGCCTCCGCCATGTGCTTCAAAACTGCATTTGTATCTCGTGATATCAAGGTTGGGCAACCAGTACACAACAAGCAGTTACGAGTCCCATTTACACCGGCGCCATTTTGGGCGCGGCCGAGCAGGTCCAGGATCTAGTCAAACATAACAAATGAGGCTGACGTCTCTGAAGCAGTTGACGAACAGCAGGACATAGCAAATAAACATGAAGTCTCTAAAGCTGTTAACTCACTGCAGGACAAAACAAGTAAACCTGAAACCTCTGGAATAATTGTCTCTCAAAAGAACAACACACAAAACTCTGTAGAGCCTGAAGAAAGAAAAACAGAAGGGCACTGTAGTTTCAGACACACTTAACACTAATGACTAAACAAAGATATCGTCTGTTTATGAAGCAGTTATCATGTTCACAGAATTGACAAAGAAGTGTGCAGACACCAATGCTATTAAGAAACACAAGGAAATCCCTAACGCATCAGCATTCTCGGAAGAGGTTGACACAGATAACATCTTAAGGAACAAAGAAAGACAAAATAAGGATGAGGAAGTTATCACTTTAGTTTTTTCATCAGCTAGCGACAGCAAGAAACATATTCTAATGGAGATTAGAGAGGCTACGGATGGATTATCAAAATTATCAAAAGAAATGGCTACTCCCCCCTTTAGCAGATTAGCTAAATGTTTGCGTAATTTAGGCATAAAAGTTATATTATTGTTGTTGTTGTTATCGTTATAGTTCTGGTTAATTTCAAAAAATGTTTAAATATATTTACAGTTTTTGTTGCGTTCGTTATATTTAAAAGTTAATAAAGTTATATTATTGTTGTTGTTATCGTTATAGTAATAGTTTTCTTTGTAGATGTTTTTCCATCACCCGCCCAGGATATCACCACTGTTCCCCATGTCATAAAACCTTAGGATGTTCAATAACTGAAACAGCTAATATGGGTTTACTTACAGGGGACATCTTTTGTTCTATTTTGTAAAGTAAAACTATTGTGAACGCAAGTATTATACATAGTAAGTGTTTAATATAGCATTTGTCAGTCATTGGTTAAGCAGCTAGGACCTGTTCACTCTTGACACCCCAGGTGCTGTGTATGTTGCACTATAGTGCTGCATCGAGAAAACGGACAACCCTATTAATGTTGATTTTCATTATTGATTATTGTAAAGAAATGGCGACTCCCCCCTTTAGCAGATTAGCTAAATGTTTGCGTAATTTAGGCATAAAAGTTATATTATTGTTGTTGTTGTTGTTATCGTTATAGTTCTGGTTAATTTCAAAAAATGTTTAAATATATTTACAGTTTTTGTTGCGTTCGTTATATTTAAAAGTTAATAAAGTTTTAAAATCTAACTTTGTTGGAGTGCAATATATTTTTAAAAAATCGGGTGAATGGGGCCTTGAATCGGGTTATTGTCATGTGTGGGCTTTGCAAGTGTACTGCTACAGGATCGGACATTTCAAACTCAAATGCACGTTCTTTTTCTTACCTTTCCGAAGCATGGAGCGCAATAGCAGGCAGAGAAAGGGTGATGCACGTGTTGAACACTGCCTGGCCTGGCAAGTTGCTGGCAGTGCCCCCCCGCCCGCTCCTGAAAGAGGGCACACACACACCGCCGCCCCGAGTACTTCACAAATCTTTAAAAAACCATGCGCTTGTTCATGAGGCTTAAATGGTTTATCACCCCTTCTAGAACCCCTGCATCGACCCTCTGACGTTTCCTGGAAGAATTAGCACGTAACACAATACCAAGCCCTGTCAGCTGAAACCCCCGAGAAATCATGGGGCATATTATCAAGGGGGTTTATTTCCGCTTTTTTGGCTTTAAAAGCCAAAAAAAAAGAGATAAAATTATCTCCCTATTACCAAGCTGTCGCTAACACCAGTTAGTGACAGCTAAAAGGAGATAGCGACCATCTTGGGCCCCGCTTTGCATATCAGTGATATTTATCACTAATGACATGCAAAGTGGGCGTGCCAAGATTTTAGCGACTGGAAACAGTCCCTAACCATCGCTATCTCCTATTACCAACTTTTGGAGATATTCGCGCTAAGCGCGAATATCTCCAAAACCTAACACCTGCCCTGAGCAGTTTTTAGCCATGTTATCCAATGGGAAGTGGATAACATGGCTAAGAGCATTTGCTGGATAATGCATGAATATCGCTGACTTTTCAGCGATATTCATGCATTGCGGCCGTTTTTTATCGCATTTGCGATAAACCTTGCTAATAGCAAGGTTTATGTGCGATAAAATTCGCCGATGTGCGGCGATAATTTTTGTCTCTAAACAAGTTAGAGACAAAAATTATCGCTAGTTGTTGGTAATATGCCCCCGGATTTTTCCTTGCAGGAATCGGGAGGCGAAAGACTAGCACTGAAATCAGTAGTCTCACGCCTGAATCGGGAGGGTTGGCATGTCTGGATACTCTACAGCTGGGGCCATAAACTACATCCGCAGGGCTAGGTGATAGCCTAGGTCCGGCCTGGACAATCGGACACAGAGGAAGAGGAGTGTCAGAGGGTGCGTTAGTGAATAGGGTGAAAGGGAGGTGTCGGGCGGGCACAGGGTGTGATTCTCAGAGAAGAGCAGCGCAGATGGGGGGAAGTATATGGCCCATGCATGAGAGAGAGAGCGGGGGTGACCAGTGCGTGGGGGAGATGCTTGCGAGGGTGGGGAGCCATGCTGAGGATCGGCGGCGTGCAGAGAGTGGGCCTGGTCAAGGCATCTAAAATGGCTGCCGTGCACGACAAAATTGTGGCATTGGACAAAATGGCAAGATGGCGCAGACAATGTTTATCAATAAGGATTCATTTATAACGAAATATTTACTCGCAGTGACAAAATGGTGGTCAACACTTCCTGATTTCCATCGAATCGAACGTTAACAAACGTCACGCAGCAAAAAAAAAAAAAAAAGCTCACGCACAGAGCAGTTTTTAGCCATGTTATCCAATGGAAGGTGGATAACATGGCTAAGAGCATTTGCTGGATAATGCATGAATATCGCTGACTTTTCAGCGATATTCATGCATTGCGGCCGTTTTTTATCGCATTTGCGATAAACCTTGCTAATAGCAAGGTTTATGTGCGATAAAATTCGCCGATGTGCGACGATAATTTTTGTCTCTAAACAAGTTAGAGACAAACATTATCGCTAGTTGTTGGTAATATGCCCCCGGATTTTTCCTTGCAGGAATTGGGAGGCGAAAGACTAGCACTGAAATCAGTAGTCTCACGCCTGAATCGGGAGTGTTGGCATGTCTGGATACTCTACAGCTGGGGCCATAAACTACATCCGCAGGGCTAGGTGATAGCCTGGGTCCGGCCTGGACAATCGGACACAGAGGAAGAGGAGTGTCAGAGGGTACGGTAGTGAATAGGGTGAAAGGGAGGTGTCGGGCGGGCACAGGGTGTGATTCTCAGGGAAGAGCAGCGGAGATTGGGGGAAGTATATGGCCGATGCACGAGAGAGAGAGCGGGGGTGACCAGTGCGTGGGGGAGATGCTTGCGAGGGTGGGGAGCCGTGCTGAGAATCGACGGCGTGCAGAGAGTGGGCCTGGTCAAGGCATCTAAAATGGCTGCCGTGCACGACAAAATTGTGGCATTGTAAAAAAGGCAAGATGGCGCAGACAATGTTTATCAATAAGGATTCATTTATAACAAAATATTTTATCGCAGTGACAAATTGGCGGTCAACACTTCCTGATTTCCATCGAATCGAACGTTAACAGACGTCACGCAGCAAAAAAAAAAAAAAAGCTCACGCACAGCCGCTGGAAGAGATGTATCAACATATATGAGCATCCTCAGAAAACATAAGGGGATTAAGATACGTCTCCCGCACCCCCTTATACCTAGTAATTTAATTAAAACGAAGCACAAAATGGCGAATTCCCGTTTCGCTACCAGTTTGCGGCCCAGTTCGCGGCCCGTGAAGCGCTTCTACCGTGAAAAATCATTTTTTTTTTATTTTCCCCACGGGACCCTTTAATAACCCCAACAACATTCCTAGGGGGTCAAGAGGGGTATACCTTGCCCCCTTTCAATAAATTCCCCCTTCGTTTTTCACCTCTTCTTCTCTCTCGATCCTACCGAGAGATAAGATGGCGGCCGCTCCGGACTGTTTAGAATGTTGACATACACCGGAGAGCCAATCAGCTTTCTGCGCGCAAAGTTCCGTTTCGCGAAAAAGTAAGCGGACCGGAGCGCAGCCCGGAGCGCTGTTACAGATATATATCTTGTTTTGAACGTTAATTTCTCAAAAACTACTGGAGCACATATCTTGAGACCTAGCAAAGGCACATCGGGCTAACAGTCCCTACAATTTTGCCAAGTTTCGTGCAAATCCATTCAGCCGTTCGAGCTAAAAGTGAGTCCAACCGCCCTATGGAAATTAACATGGGAAAAACGCGTTTTGGGACCCCCCTTTTTTCTCAGCCCCCCCTTGACGAAACCCCACCAAATTTTCAGGGGCTGCTCAGAAACAAAATGTGCCATTTTCCTGAAAATTTCAGCCGATTCCGTCCACAAACGCCAAAGTTATTAGACATAGAATTTTCAAAAATCCCATAGGGAATTAATCCTAACTATATATACCTACTGGCGATAGCCAGTAGGTAATATATATATATATATATATATATATATATATATATATATATATATATATATATATATATATATATATATATATAACCTACTGGCTATCGCCAGTAGGTATATATAGTTAGAATTTTTTCCCTATGGGACTTTTGAAAATTCTATGTCTAATAACTTTGGCGTTTGTGGACGGAATCGGCTGAAATTTTCAGGAAAATGGCACATTTTGTTTCTGAGCAGCCCCTGAAAATTTGGTGGGGTTTCGTCAAGGGGGGGCTGAGAAAAAAGGGGGGTCCCAAAACGCGTTTTTCCCATTCATTTTTCCATAGGGCGGTTGGACTCACTTTTAGCTCGAACGGCTGAATGGATTTGCACGAAACTTGGCAAAATTGTAGGGACTGTTAGCCCGATGTGCCTTTGCTAGGTCTCAATATATGTGCTCCAGTAGTTTTTGAGAAATTAACGTTCAAACCAAGATATATATCTGTAACAGCGCTCTGGGCAGCGATCCGGTCCGCTTACTTTTCGCTTATCGGAACTTTGCGCGCAGAAAGCTGATTGGCTCTCCGGTGTCTGTCAACATTCTAAACAGTCCGGAGCGGACGCCATCTTGTCTCTCGGTAGGATCGAGAGAGAAGAAGAGGTGGAAAACGAAGGGGGAATTTAATGAAAGGGGGCAAGGTATCCCCCTCTTGACCCCCTAGGAATGTTGTTGGGGTTATTAAAGGGTCCCGTGGGGAAAATAAAAAAAAATGATTTTTCACGGTAGAAGCGCGGCCGCGAACTGGTAGCGAAACGGGAATTCGCCATTTTGTGCTTCGTAAATTAAATTACTAGTTATAAGTGGGTGCGGGAGACGTATCCTAATCCCCTATGTTTCCTGAGGGTGGGTGAGGAGGCTGATATATGTTGATACATCTCTTCCAGCGGCTGTGCGTGAGCTTTTTTTTTTTTTTTGCTGCGTGACAGTCCGGAGCGGCCGCCATCTTGTCTCTCGGTAGGATCGAGAGAGAAGAAAAGGTGAAAAACTAAGGGGGAATTTAATGAAAGGGGGCAAGGTATCCCCCTCTTGACCCCCTAGGAATGTTGTTGGGGTTATTAAAGGGTCCCGTGGGGAAAATAAAAAAAAAATGATTTTTCACGGTAGAAGCGCTTCACGGGCCGCGAACTGGGCCGCAAACTGGTAGCGAAACGGGAATTCGCCATTTTGTGCTTCGTTAATTAAAGTACTAGGTATAAGGGGGTGCGGGAGACATATCCTAATCCCCTATGTTTCCTGAGGGTGGCTGAGGAGGCTGATATATGTTGATACATCTCTTCCAGCGGCTGCGCCATCTTGCCTTTTTTCGAATGCCACAATTTTGTCGTGCACGGCAGCCATTTTAGATGCCAGGCTGGTTCCAGGCTATCACCTAACCCTGCGGATGTAGTTTATGGCCCCAGCTGTAGAGAATTCAGACATGCCAATCCTCCTGATTCAGGCGTGTGAGTACTGATTTCAGTGCTAGTCTCCCGCCTCCCGATTTCTGCAAGCAAAAACCCGGGGGCATATTACGAACAACTAGCGATAATTTTTGTCTCTAACTTGTTTAGAGACAAAAATTATCGCCGCACATCGGCGATTTTTATCGCAGATAAACCTTGCTATTATCGCAGAAAAGTCAGCGATATTCATGTATTATCGACCTAATGCTCTTAGCCATGTTATCCACCTCCCATTGGATAACATGGCTAAGAACTGCTCAGGGCAGGTGTTAGATTTTGGAGATATTCGCGCTTAGCGCGAATATCTCCAAAAGTTGGTAATAGAAGGTAGCGATGTTAGGGACTGTTTCCAGTCGCTAACATCTTGGCACGCCACTTTGCATGTCATTAGTGATAAGTATCACTGACATGCAAAGCGGGGCCCAAGATGGTCGCTATCTCCTTTTAGCTGTCACTAACTGGTGTTAGCGACAGCTTGATAATAGGGAAATAATTTTATCTCCGCTTTCATGGTTTTTAAAGCCAAAAAAGCGGAGATAAACCCCCTTGATAATATGCCCCACGATTCCTTGGGGGTTTCAGCTGACAGGGCTTGGTATTGTGTTACATGGTAATTTTTCCATGAAACGTCAGAGGGTCGATGCAGGGGTTCTAGAAGAGGTGATAAACCATTTAAGCCTCATGAACAAGCGCATGGTCTTTTAAAGATTTGTGAAGTACTCGGGGCGGCGGTGTGTGTGTGCCCTCTTTCAGGAGCGGGCGGGGGGGCACTGCCAGCAACTTGCCAGGTCAGGTAGTGTTCAACACGTGCATCACCCTTTCTCTGCCTGCTATTGCGCTCCATGCTTCGGAAAGGTAAGAAAAAGAACGTGCATTTGAGTTTGAAATGTCCGATCCTGCAGCAGCACACTTCCAAAGCCCACACATGACAATAACCCGATTCAAGGCCCCATTCACCCGTTTTTAAAAAAATAGATAACACTCCAACAAAGTAAGGTTATAAAACTTTATTAACTACTAACTTTAACAAACGGAACAAAAACTAAAAACATTTAAACATTTCTCAACACAAAAAGCAACAATGGTTAGAAGCTGTCTTTTGTGCGAATAGTCCCAAGGCAGCACAACGTGCAGAGTTCTGGACGGCACCCAGGTGATGTCGCCTGGGTGCCGCACTGGTTTAGGGATCCTACAATGCTGCTCCGAAAATTGGCGTGGGGCGTCCCGGGTGGGGCGGGGGGAGGCCTCGTCAGTAGCGGTCTGTTGTGCGAATAGTCCCAAGGCAGCACAACGTGCAGAGTTCTGGACGGCACTCAGGTGATGTCGCCTGGGTGCCGCACTGGTTTAGGGATCCTACAATGCAGCACAGAAAAACAGCATGGGGCGTCCCGGGTGGTGCGGGGGGAGGCCTCGTCAGTAGCGGTCTGTGTCCAGTGTCACATGGCTGACACAACATGTACGACAGGCACCCAGGTGATGTCCAGTAAACTGCCGCACTGGTTTTGGTATCCTACAATGCTGCTCCGAAAATTGGCGTGCGGCGGCCCGGGGGGGGGCGTGGGGGAGCCGGCGTGAACGGGCCTCCCCAGGTGGCAGCCATCTAGCTGAGTTGCGCTCGCTCTTGCGGCCACAGCGTCTCGCTCACCATGTTGTTGAGTTGCTCCCACTCTTGCAGTGCAGCGATAGGCGGCTGCCACATGGCTCTTAAAATGGCGGACGGCTCCTCGGTTTTGGGCCTGGTCCACTGAAATGGCCCTGGGACACTTTGGAACTCGGACGCTTGCCTGCTAGGGCTTGGGCTCCATTCTCGAAAAGCGTCCCCTCAGCCGTGAAGATTGTATAAAAGTCTTGGGGGCCCCCGACTCCCGCAGGCTTCCGGTGGGGAGCGGCTGCCATGATTGCTCGCGGAATGACCACGACGGAGCCACGAGATGGTGGTGCTCTCATGCTGACGCCAGCTTCAGTCTGAATGATCCAGAAACAAGGTGGGGCTTTCATCGTTTGGGAAAAAAAAATGTTCTAAACCAATGAAAAGTGTTATTTTTAGGTCATATGACCAAGCCTTCCATCTTTAGGAAACCAAAAGTAAAATGAACCAATGAAAAGTTTTATAAACAAGTCACATGACCTGTTATGCGACATAGGGCTACAAAAAGCGTAGAAAATCCGTTGGCACGTGAGGCGGCGTCAGTAGCGGACCGATGTGCGAATAGGCCGAAGGCAGCACAACGCGCCGAGATCCGGATGGCACCGAGGTGGTGTCCAGCAAATTGCCGCACTGGTGTGGCCATCCTACAATGCTGCGCCGAAAGACGGCGTGTCCAGCTGAATTGCGGTCACTGTTGCGGTACAGTGACTCGAACGCGCCGAGATCCGGATGGCACCGAGGTGGTGTCCAGCAAATTGCCGCACTGGTGTGGCCATCCTACAATGCTGCGCCGAAAGACGGCGTGTCCAGCTGAATTGCGGTCACTGTTGCGGTACAGTGACTCGAACGCGCCGAGATCCGGATGGCGCCGAGGTGGTGTCCAGCAAATTGCCGTACTGGTGTGGCCATCCTACAATGCTGCGCCGAAAGACGGCGTGTTCAGCTGAGTTCCGGTCACTCTTCCGGCACAGTGACTCGAACGCGCTGAGATCCGGATGGCACCGAGGTGGTGTCCAGCAAGTGGCTGCACTGGTGTGGCCATCCTACAATGCTGCGCCGAAAGTCGGCGTGGGGTGCCCCGTTGGCTTATGAGGTGATGTCAGTAGTGGACTGATGTGTAAATAGGTCGGAACCAGCACAAGGCGCCAAGATCCGAATGGCAAGTCCTGGATGTTGAGTGCCTCAGTTGAGATTTCTGAGCAGTGCTTGTAGGACTGTCTGAAGCTTAATTGCACCTGCTGCAGCTTCACTAGGTCCGGCGGAACTTTTTGCCTTTTCCTTTCTGCTTCTTTTCCTACAATGCGTTTCATCTGAAGACACGACCAGGTCCCTGAATGTGTGCAGGGGGACGCTATTGATTGAATGAACGCGCCGAGATCTGGATGGCACCGAGGTGGTGTCCAGCAAATTGCCGCACTGGTGTGGCCATCCTACAATGCTGCGCCGAAAGTCGGCGTGGGGTGCCCCGTTGGTTTATGAGGTGATGTCAGTAGTGGACCGATGTGTGAATAGGTCGGAACCAGCACAAGGCGCCCTGCACTGTTGAGCCTTTTTCAATGTCTGTTTTTTGTTGTTTCCCCTCCATCAAAAACAAAACAAAAATACAAGGCGCCAAGATCCGAATGGCAAGTCCTGGATGTTGAGTGCCTCAGTTGAGAGTTCTGAGCAGTGCTTGTAAGACTGTCTGAAGCTTATTTGCACCTGCTGCAGCTTCACTAGGTCCGGCGGAACTTTTTTCCTTTTCCTTTCTGCTTCTTTTCCTACAATGCGTTTCATCTGAAGACACGACCAGGTCCCTGAATGTGTGCAGGGGGACGCTATTGATTGAATGAAAATGGCGGCTTGACACAAAGCTGACTCAAGCGTTACTGTTGGTGCTATACAGACAAAAATTGGTTTTCAGTTTGTACATTCTTCAGGTTTTTTTTTTCCATCCAAGTCTGATTGAGAGTTTGTAGAAAAATGGCTTCAGATTTTCCACATACTACTCTTCAACATTCTTCCTAAATGTAACAATGTGAAACTCACTAGGAGAACGGCTGTTTCTGTTTCCTTTCAAAATGCTGCCACCAATATTTTCTGAATGGAAGACACCATCTTGTAGCATAAAGGGCCGAAAGGGGTTCTGGTCTGGCCGATGGTTGGTGGAGACATTTTGACTATATCTTGGACCTGCCCGGCCTCGCCCAAAATGGCGCCGGTATAAATGGGACTCGTAACTCTTTGCCCGCAAATGTATATCTAGAAAATGTTATTGTAAGTGGCCCTGTCGTATTTTAATTACAAAATGTACGTCCACCGATTCCGCAACTGTTAGACACCTTTGTTCTTGTCACCTAATGGCCTGCTCGTTACGTTCTTCTACAGTGTAAATGTCTCCTCATCATATACGATTTCAGTTTGCTCCGTGGCCGGCCCACGTGGTTATAGGCCCGTATTTGTATACTGACATTTTCACAATAAAGGTTTTTAAAACAAAACACGGTAGTAGTATTTTCATTTGTAAAGTTTTTACTTTTAGTGACTGTTTTCGAATCAGTAAAAGGCAAGTGAAATAAAGCAGTCCAATTACATGACGGATAAAAGGTATAATATGTAGGAACGCAGTAAAGATAAATGGTGAAGGGCAGTTGTGTTTTTCATGTCTGCAACATAAAGTGATCGATAAGAATCTGATAATCAGGCGTATCGGCGACTAAGACAGCAGGCCGAATCTCTTTTACTCAACGGCTCCGTCATGGAAGGAAGAAACGCCCTTTTTCTCGAAAAAGGAATATATTTTACTTGCAAGACAGTTGTAAATTTTCCGGGAAAGTACATTAGCCTGGAATATTATAACATATGTTTGAAAAAAAAATATTGTTCGAAAATAATAAAAAGCGTAATTTTTAGGTCATATGACCAAGCTTTTCATCATTAAATTAACAAAAGTAAAATGAACCAATGAAAAGTTTTATTAACAAGTCACATGACCTGTTATGCTTACGTTACGCGCTGCGCGCCGCGCCTCGGATCACTTCCGGGTGCGCTAACGCGGCGTGTCATAAAACGCATTACGCGACAACGTAGGTCAAGAATATAGTCTAAATGTCTCCACCAACCAGCGTTCAGAACACAACCCCTTTCAGCAGTCCAAAAAGTTCTGTTAAATGACAACAGAGGGGACAGGCAACAAGAACCATCAGTCAAAGAGGGGAGGGCAAGTTCTTCTCTTCCGGGTCATGTTGGGGCGCTACCGGAACTGATCGAATTGGTAGTCTACAGTGTTTCTGGATGTTTCAGACTAAAGCTGGCGTCAGCATGAGACCACTACCATCTCGTAACTCCGTCGTGGCCATTCCACGAGCAATCATGGCAGCCGCTCCCCACCAGAAGCCTGCGGGAGTCGGAGGCCCCCAAGACTTTTGTAGAATCTTCACGGCTGAGGGGACGCTTTTCGAGAATGGGACCCAAGCCCTAGCAGACAAGCGTCCGAGTTCCAAGGTGTCCCAGGGCCATTTTAGTGGACCAGGCCCAAAACCGAAGAGCCGGCCGCCATTTTGAGAGTCCTGTGGCAGCCGCCTATCGCTGCACCGCAAGAGCGGGCGCATCTCAACTACATGGTGAGCGAGACGCTGTAGTCGCAAGAGCGGGCGGAAAACAGCTGAATGGCGGAAGAGGCACAGTGTAGCAAAAGCGGGCGGAATGGCAACTAAAACGATAAAGGGGCGCCCCACTACAGCTTGTCTTCAGGTCAAACGGATTGTGGGACAAGGTCCAGAATTGAAGAGTCATCAAAAGGCAAAAAGTTCCGCCGGACCCCGGGAGCCGGCCGCCTATGTCGGGGGCGATCTCAGGCTACACCAGTGCTATAAGACTTGGGGAGGGTGTCGGAGCCAAGCGTCTTCTCCGAGTCCATGGCCATCACACCGCCCCTCAGGGGCCTCCGTCAAGCTGTTTAGGAAGGTAACATATCACATTGTTTTCTAATGCAGTCAGGTCCACAAACGACACTCACTTACTTTGAGAATAGTGAAGCTGCAGTAGGTGGAAATAAGCTTCAGACAGTGTTACAAGCACTGCTCAGAACTCTTAACTATGGCACCCAACATCCAGAACTTATGCTATTTGAGAATGGTAGTGACATCGAAGCATCTCAGGGACCAAAACCATTAACGTACTTTCACGTATGAAAATCTTACTTGGGGAGGGGGCAGGAGCGAAGCGCCCCCTCCCAGTCAGCGCCACCACACCGTATGTTGAAAATCTGAAGCCATCGTTCTACAAAGTCAACCAAACTTGGATTGAAAAATCTAGAAAAATGTACAAACTGAAAACCAGTTTTGGTCTGCATAGCATCAGTAACAACGCTTGAGTCAGCTTTGTGTCAAGCCGCCATTTTGATTCAACAAAGCACAGGCATTGAAAAAGGCTGAAATTCAGAACTCTAAACTATGGCACCCAACATCCAGGAGCTTGCTATCCGGATCTTGGAGCCTTGTGCTGTTTTCGATCTATTCACACATCGGTCCACTACTGACATCATCTTATAAACCAACGTTATGTAAATAGTTTTTTAATAAAATGTTTTACCCTGTTACTTTGCTGGTGTGTTGTCTATATTTTTAATATTTGCATAGGGTTTGTCGTTATTTTGTGCGGGATGGGTGATGGAGCCGAGCTGTCTTGCAGCCCTCATGGTGTGGAGCTCAGTTCATCTCACTATTTTCGTATTTCTCAAGAAGGGTTGTTCCTAATATTTCTATTTTAGCGAGGTCAAAAAGAGATCCAATTAGTGGCCTACTGATTTTGCTCGATTACTTTTATTTTTTTACACGATTTTTCACTATCTGCAAAGACTAAACAGAGTATTGCGACTTTGTGCTTGTTTGTAAATAGAGAATGATCCAAAGAGAACCAATTCTAAAACAGTAAATGCTTGGACAACAATCAATCAAATGGAGAGACAAGGAGGCACGACGGATTACAACGGGGGTAAAGGCCTGCGTTAACTACCCTTCAGTATCTGCAAAGAGAGAGTACTACTAAGGCAAAAGAGGGGAGGGGGGGGGGGCAGCGTTCAAAGCACATCAGCGTGCATAAATACGAAAATGTTTTTATCTATCACGTACTTGACATTTTAAAGCTTTTCATATTTGCTATTAAAAAACCAATGAAATTCACAGAAAAAACCATAGGTTATAGTGGATATATAGTTAGGAATTTGCATTTACAAAACCTTGAAAATTCAATGAAAAAACCATAGGTTATAGGCCATATATAGTTAGGAATTAGCATTTACAAAACCTTATTTTACTCGCATAAAACCATTGAAATTCCATATATAGTTAGCTAACTATAAGCGCTAACTATATATCGCGCACCCGCAATCCACTGCTGATGATGTCACATATTACATCATTCATGACATGGTCAGTGACATCACTGATGACATCACTGATGACATCTCAAATGACATCACTGATGACAACTCAAATGATATCAATGATGACATCTCAAATGACATCACTGATGACATCACTGATGACAACTCAAATGACATCACTGATGACATCTCATTTGTCATCACTGATCACATCACTCATGTGATAATACAATGAACCTCTTCAGACTCTAATATAACCTTACATACACTCAGTATAAACAGACACTCACAGACTGTCACTCATCCATGGAGTTACTCACACACCTAGTCAGTCATGCAAAGAATCAATCACACCTCCATTTCCTCAACTATACAGTTATACACATCTTACTTATTCAAACATATAATAACACATATTTACTCTCTTATATAATCCCTGATACAAGCTCACAGTGATCGATACAGCCACTCACACATTCACTGGCTCTTATGTTCAGTTATTTATATATCTCAACTCTCACATGTATTGTGTTTTACATACGTACTTACTTGCACATGTAGCAATGAGAAATCCATTCACTCACCAACACACCCATGCACAGTCAACCGCCCATATAGCTGTTTCCACATGCACTCTTGAACTCATACTCCTAGTGAATCAACTGCTTACACATCTATGCACAGAGTCACGCACCTCCCAGCCACCCACACACACACTCAGCCTCCCATTCAAATACTTGGGCAACCAATCAATAACCCTTATGGCCACTCTTATAGCTACTGATCAACACATGCAGCAGCTTACACAACAACAAACATACTGATGCACGAATTAAGACAGTTTAGTCACTAACCCATGTACTCAGTGAGACACATTTAATCACTCACTCATACAGTCAGTCATGCACCTACTAAATTCTTCATCCAGACACTTATACATCCACTCATTCTTCAATATGTGAAACATATTTAAACTTTACAGACACATACAATCACTGGATGTTGTGATCAGTGATGTCATCAGTGATGTCATTTGAGATGTCATCAGTGATGTCATCAGTGATGTCACTGACCATGTCATGAATGATGTAATATGTGACATCATCAGCAGTGGATTGCGGGTGCGCGATATATAGTTAGCGCTTATAGTTAGCTAACTATATATGGAATTTCAATGGTTTTATGCGAGTAAAATAAGGTTTTGTAAATGCTAATTCCTAACTATATATGGCCTATAACCTATGGTTTTTTCATTGAATTTTCAAGGTTTTGTAAATGCAAATTCCTAACTATATATCCACTATAACCTATGGTTTTTTCTGTGAATATATATATATATATATATATATATATATATATATATATATATATATATATATATATATATATATATATATATATATATATAAAATTTCTATGGCAAAATGAAACCCCTCGTGTTGTTCCTTTTCAAATTAAATGTATTAAGTGTTACCACTTTATTCCAATCAAGATGACTTCAGGTGTGCCATACTTTTGTCATAAGTAAGACTGTTAGCGTTCTAGTTGCTCTTTAGAACACTCTGGGACATTCTGTCATTGGGCTATAGTTGGGCTACATCTGGCTGATATTTGGGCTACATTTGGGCTCTTTTATCTCTGGTGGCCATCTTGGGAGACTGCATATCAGAATTTTTTTTAATGAAATATAAGAGGATTTGAGAAGTCACTCAAAATGTGCCCTAATTTTTCTTTCTTCAGCACTAATCATAATTTCTATTGCAAAATGAACCCCCTCATTTTGTTCCTTTGCAAATTAAATGTTTTAAGTGTTAACACTTTATTCCAATCAAGATGACTTCAGGTGTGCCATACTGTTGTCATAAGAAAGACTGTTAGCGCTCTAGTTGTTCTTAAGAACACTCTGGGACATTCTGTCATTGGGCTATAGTTGGGCTACATCTGGCTAATATTTTGGCTACATTTGTTTTTTTGTTGTCTCTGGTGGCCATCTTTGGGCTACATTGGGCTACATTTGGGCTCTAACATATATGTAGCCCAATGTAGCCCAATATATATTTTTTCAAAGTTAATTTTCGTAAAAACCACTGGAGCATATATCTTGAGACATAGCAAAGGCACATCGAGGTACCAGTCCCTACAATTTTGCCAAGTTTGGTGGAAATCCATTCAGCTGTTCGGGCTAAAAGTGAGTTCGACCGCCCTATGGAAATTAACATGGAGAAAACACGTTTTGGGACCCCCCTTTTATCTCGGCCCTCACTTGACGAATCCCCCCCTCATTTTCAGGGAAGGAGCGGAGCGGAGCGGGCCACCTACTTTGAGAAATTCGGGAAGATTCATCCACTGGCGCCAAAGTTATTCCAAATAGAATGTTGCGGATTTCCTATGGAAAGTAGATCCTAACTATAACTACCTACTGGCGACCGCCAGTAGGTTATATATATATATATATATATATATATATATATATATATATATATATATATTCTCGGCATAAGGCGTCCGTAGCAGCAGCATGCAGCAGCAGCAAAGTAGACGAGGCAAACCCGATTTTTGTGGATGTGGTAAGTTTTATTTAAGTAAATCCCTCATCACCACTTCGCCATGACGCGTTTCGGTGCACACAGCACCTTGATCACATGACAATCGCTGCAAGGCGGGCGTGCTCATTATAAATTGCCTGGAGCCAATCAGAATAACGTCATAAACATAGAAGACGTATATTACAAACAATTACTGCATGAATGCATTGCTGTATATGTATACATATGTGCGGCAAAACCTCATATATTTTTACACAATGTAATACAGTTAGTAAAATTTCTGAGTAATGTGCAAAATCATGCTGTGCAAATTTAAATTTGAATACAAAATCCAATAAATAAATACATATAAATATATACTACTAAAATCTCAAAATTCATATATATATATATACACACATGTAAACGTAATTTGTAGTTTCTCACAGGCAGAAGACGGTTAAAATAAATAAATATAAATTACCACTGCGCTAAAAGCTTAAAACCCTTCCTATGAAGAATTCTATACTGCCTGAGAGAAGTGCATGATATAGTAATATTCATTGCATAATGCAATTACTGATCCTATTATGTACACATTATTGCCTGCTAACATATACAATGCAAAAAATATATTTTATCGATTACCTACTCCAAGGCAAATGTGCTACCCTGTGATAAATTGTGAAGAAAATAGTGATATTAAAATGTGATGTATGGTCTGAGGCAGCTACTATTGTTTTAAAATATTAGTATGCAAAATGGACTAGAGACAGATTTTATTCCTTACAGATAAGTGTGGCAGTCCTCCCCTGCATTAAGACCATTAGGGCTCTTGGTGTCGAGTAAGATAATATGACGTGTTTCTAATCTGCGCAGTAAAAGGTCACGGTCTCCACCTCTCCTCTGGGGAGGGACTGTATCTATTACGAAATAGCGCAGATCAGCAGCCTTCTTATTGTGCATGGACTCAAAGTGTCTGGCTACTGGATACGCTGTATCGCCGTTGGTGATGGCCCTGAGGTGTTGGAGTATCCGTTTGAAAACTTGTGGCCTTGTACTTCCCACATATCGTAGGCCACAAGGGCACTCCAACACGTACACAGCGTATTCGGTACGACAAGTCAACTTATACCTGATGGTGGTCGGTATTTGGTTGAAAGGCGTAGTGTATTCCTTCTTACTGACTCCATTCTTGCATGCCTTGCAAGTAGGACAGCGCAAGAACCCTTTGCTCTTGTCTATCCAAGGAGTCACTAACAAAAACAGGGGGTACCCAATCAACCACTAGCCATCTGGGTGAATATACATTTAGCAAAATACAAGTGATGCCAATGGTGTTCAATTTGAACGTAATTCTTTAAGGACAAGGATACCATCAATTATCCCTCTCCACTATACACATTTTCAATGACTTGATCCGATGTCCTACTTTTTAGTTCATCCTATGGTTAAATTTCTAAAGAAACACCAAACACATAAATGATATCGTTTTTTTCTTTTTAGTAATCTTTTCAAAAAAAATTTGGGGGGGAGTTTTTCAGTATTGTAATCATATACATCAAAATTACACAATATCTATTTTCTTTTGTCAAACAATTTTCAACAAGACATACAGGCAGAAAAACAAATAACAAAATAACATTTGAACAATTGTTAACCCTTAATCCATGGGTTATGTCTGAAGCCCAATAGCTTACAACTAAGGAAAATTGGAAATGTCTCTTATAACCTTAATTCCTTTTCGAACACCACAATTGTTTATGGGAGTTGTTGAAGCACAACTCAATGTTTTTTTGGCTTCTCAAGTCACTCCAACTCCTCGAGCATATATCTCATATTACTTCCAAGTAAAACAAAGTGTGTCGAGATCAATAATCAACTGTCGACGCGTTTCGGCCTGTCAAACAGTTTCAGGCCTCATCAGGACAATGGGCAAACAAAACAAGCAGTACTTTACCACATTCAATTCTGGTAAGTATTCCCAGTTAATTATCAAAATTCTTCTTCGCTTTGGTATATCACACCAAGCATCTCATTTGGCCAATCTTCGTATTAGCAAAGCAACCTGGCATTGAACTGCGTGAAGAAATCCACGGTCCGATCTGAACAAAGGTCCGGTCGTAACAACCGACCAACACCGTCAAGCGTCTCCAAGTCACGCCAACTCTTCTCTCTTTCTCCCAGTCACCGAGGAATTACCAAACAGTTCAAGGAGTCACTGCATGGGTTTCAGGACTGCTTGAAACCAGATAGCTGCCCATAGATCTAGCACGTTTATAGGCAATCAAGGGAGCCCCCTTAAAATGATCACCTATAACTGGATCACTAGTAATTAGGGACCAGTTACGTTTGTTACGTAATATTTCTGATGGTGCGGTGCTGGTTACTGTAAGTTAAAATCAGTCTGGTTGTATTTTCATCCTGCTGTTTAGCTTTCTGCACAGCAGTGGAACTTATCACAGTGGTTGTATTAGGGTCATTAACAGGGATGTTTAATAGTGAGGCTCTAGGCTGTGAATTAGCACGATTCATGGCCCTCATTATTATTTTGTTGCTGTACCCTCTTTCTTGAAATCTGACCGCACACGCTTGCTGTGCAATCAAACAGCTTTGTTCAGTACTACAAATCCGCCTGATGCGGAGCATCTCGCCATAAGGTATGCTGTTAATTAAATGGACAGGATGGTGACTGTTGGAATGGAGGATACTATTGCCAGCTGTTTCCTTTCTAAACAGCCTGGTTTCCAGTTTGCCTCCATTTACAATAATTTCCACGTCAAGAAAGCTAATGGAGGTATCACTGATTTGGCTGGTAAATTGTAGATTCATGTTATTTACATTTAAACTGTCAATGAACCCCACAGCTTCCTGAAGACTTCCATCCCAAATCACAAAAAGGTCATCTATGTACCTTAGCCAGGAAATAACTTTGGTAGCCATAATCTCCGAGTAGTTCACCGATAGGACCTGCTCCTCCCAGTACCCCATGTGCAGACAGGCATAACTGGGAGAGAAGCAGGCCCCCATCGCTACTCCTCTGGTTTGTTGGAAATATTGCTTCCCGAATAGAAAAAAGTTATTTTCTAAGCACATGGTGATCATGTCTATGATCATTCGTGTGTGTGTATCGCAATGGTCTGGCCTAGTACTCAAATAATGCTGCACAGCTCTTAGGCCATCCCTGTGATGTATGCTGGTGTATAGAGCAGACACATCTAGTGCTATCAACAGGTAACTGGGTTTCCATTGCACATCATACACCTTTCTGAGAAAGTCACTAGTGTCCAGTACATAAGATGGTAAGGCTTTGACAAAGTTTTGAAGAAAGTAGTCCACATATTTGCTTATGTTTTCCAGTATACCATTACATGCCGAAATGATTGGACGCCCTGGTGGCACAGTATTGTTTTTATGGATCTTAGGGATGAAATATATGACTGGAGTGGTTGGGTTGTCATTTTTCATGAATTTAAATTCATCCATCGTAATTACTCCAGCACTCCTCCATGCCATGAGTTTAGAATGTATTAGGTTTTTTGATGTCATGACTTCATTATGATCTGCCCTCCGATAACATGTGCGGTCATTCAGTTGGCCCATCGCCTCTTCTAAATACATTTGTAAGGGCCACAAGACGATATTGCCGCCTTTATCAGATTGTCTTATTACCACCTTTGTGTTGCTCTTCAATTTCTTAACACATTGGTGATACGCAAAGTCTTGATACTTAAATTTGTTTACATTCTCGTTACGTTTAAAATACAGTTCCCTTATTTCTTGTGCCACTTTATCTTGAAATTGGTCTAGATTATCCTTAATCATTAGTGGGCAAAATTTTGATTTTGGCTTAAATGTAGTAGTTGTAGAAAGTTGTTGCTGACCCGGGCCCGGGTCTGACTGTGACGACATAGGTACCATTTGCATATCACATATTATAGTCAAAGTACTCGCATCCAACATTGAGTCTGATTGAGAAATTACCTCGGCTGGAGTAGACAATGTCACTGGTTTGCGTCCCATATTGTATTTACGCAGCTTGAGTTTGCGGACATATTTAAACAATTCTATTCTTGTGTCCGCATAATCAAAATTAGTTCTCGCGCTATAAGATAAGCCCAGAGATAACGTTTCCACTTCCTTAGTTGTCAGGTTTATATCAGTGAGGTTGATTACAGTTTGAGATTCAGTTTTGTTATTGCTGTTACCAAAGACTGAGATAGAGGAGGAAGAAGCTAGCGCCGACTCCATTGATTGCGCTTTGGCTGCTTCCTTTGCGGTTTCTTTTGCGCGCTTGCGTCTGCTGTGCTTTCTCCTTGCTGCGCGTTTGCTGTTTGTGTTTTGCCTCTTACAGCATTTTGCGCACCAGAGCGTAGGGTTTGCTTCCTGTATATATACAAAAAATAAGGAGAACTCTGGGTAGTTCCCAAGTTTAGGTGGAAGGCAGCTCCTGTATGGAGCACCCTCAACACCAGCGACACTCTAAATTTGCTCACCTCAAATGTCTGCTTTTCTATCAAAGTTTTTAAGCATAGGATTAGCACTGTGCTATCCACGCTGATCTGCTTTTCTATCAAAGTTTTTAAGCATAGGATTAGCACTGTGCTATCCACGCTGAGATAAAAATGGACGTGCTGTGAAATGACAAAAGCCATTCTTCACTCCAGGCACAGTATTACAGCTTTGGAATGGTAAAATACCATCCAATCCAACCTGAAATGAATAAAAACAACCCTTTTTTTTTAGAGAGGTTTAGCTTTGTCCAGACACAAAGGAGCACCCAGTATAGGTCAAAACAATACCCTTGCAGGCATAGAGTGATGCATAAATTATGCAAAAAAGAAGGCGAGAACTCTGGGTAGTTCCCAAGTTTAGGTGGAAGGTAGGATGTCATTTGAGATGTCATCAGTGATGTCATCAGTGATGTCACTGACCATGTCATGAATGATGTAAAATGTGACGTCATCAGCAGTGCATTGCGGGGGCGCGAGTTATAGTTAGCTCAACTAACTACAACAGGGGAATTTCTATGGTTTTGTATGAGTGAAATGTCCAGCTAACTATAACATCCCTGAAACCTATGGTTTTTCAGTGAATTTCTAAGGTTTTTAAATGCTAATTTCTAACTATAATGTGCCTGAAACCTGTGGTGTTTTCAGTGAATTTCAAAGGCTTTTTAAAATGCTAATTTCTAACTATAACATGCCTGAAACCTATGGTTTTTAAAGTGAATTTCAAAGGTTTTTTAAATGCTTATTTCTAATTATAATGTTCATTAAGCCTCTGTTTTTTTCTGTGTTTTTAAATTATCATCCCATTCTCAACCTGTTGAAAACTGCAAATCTCACCATTTTTCCATCGATACCTTCCGCCAAAAAAATCGCCACAAACGACAGCCACAACTAAAGCTAATGATATGAAGAGTAGGCGAAAACACCACTTCCCCATATTTTCAACGACCAGCCAAATCTGCAATGCGATCCAAAAAGCAGGCGATAAGCCGAGTTAGCAGTAACAAATTAACATCAACCTTTAAATGGTGTAAGGAGGTTGACTATCTACAACGTAAATTGGACCCAACTCACAGCCACATCTAAAGACCAACACGTGATACAGCTACTGATCAAAAAGCTCTGACACCCAACAAGGCCACAACACCCAGCGCCACCACCACTAAAACCTCACCCCAGACCACCCCCCTACTACCACGAGGCAGCGCAAAACAGGACAATGGACCTTCCCAAAATACCATAGACCCTCAGCCGCACAATAGCTGAATGTTGGGAGATGTGGGAACCAAGTATGTGTGAAGGAGGCAAATCACCCATCAATAATAATGCACACAATGCCAAGTATAACGCTCATGTGGAGATATACTATTGATACTTGTAGTGTAGTGCACAGTGGACGCAACCATGTTACCTCCTGCAGTGGGGAATATCTTGGTCATGTAGCTGTGTTGTCCCCCCCTGGAAGTGGAAGCGGAGTAGGCTGGCCCAACGTATGCCACTCCAGTATAGGAGTATGAATAAATAGGACAGGCCTGGACATGGTTCACTTGTGGGAAGACCAATGAGTCTGCCAGAGTGGCAGCCCTCACCCTGGCATGTGGCTGCTGCTATGACTGGGGACCTCCTCCACACAAGCCCCCTGTGAACCCACCGGCACAGCACTGCAGACTTATATCTGTACCGACTACTGCCTTTGATCTAAACTGCAGACAGCAGGGCTCACAATTCAGATGCAGTGGCGATTGCAGATGATGCACTCCAGTACACAAGACACGTTGTTCCCAGTGCAGCCCACACAGATCACACATGATCGGAGGCTGCGCATACTCTGTGTGCTTCAGGTGCCATGAACTAACTGCACCATAAGTCATCGCCACGTGGCCTTATCAAGGCAGAATTCATTAGACAAAAGACATTGCTCCCAGTGCGGCCCGCCGGGACCACGTATCACTGCAGGGTGCGCAGACGCTGAGTGATCCAGGTGCCACTAACTGTGCAGTTCAAATCAATGCCACATGGCTGTGCGTCCATCCTGACCACTGCCTCAGCCCTACACTGGGCTTAGCACGCTTCACAATTCAAGATTAGTAGTGACGCAAATTGTGTAAGCGACTATAATGGGTTAAGAATACCAAATGCTCCCAATCTGTGCAGCTCAAGTCAACGCCATGAGGGTGTGGGCCTTTGTTGACCGCTGCCTCCGGCCTACACTGTAGAAAACCAGCGACACGTGGTGCCAACTAACCCTGTTCAACACAAGCCGATCCCACATTTGTAACTGTGTCCTGAGTCTTGAATGGCAGCGACCCCAACTTAGTGGCAGCGACCATAGCACCAAACTCCCTTCAATCAGTGACTGATATTTGCATATGGAAGCCTGGTGACACTTGGTGCCACTGAACCTGCACTATGCAGGCTGGTGGAGCCACCAAAGTATGCATGTGACTGTGGGCCCTTGTTAGCCGCTACCTCTGGCCTACATTGTGGAAGACCGGCGACACATGGTGCCACTTACCGTCTTCAACGCAAGCCAATCCCACATGTGTAACTGTGTCCTGAATGGCAGCGACCCCAACTTAGTAACAGCGACCATAGCACCAGACTCCCTTCAATCAGTGAGTGATATTTGCATATGGAAGGCCGGCGACACATGGTGCCACTGAACCTGCACTACGCAAGCCGGTGGGGCCACCAACGTATTCACTTGACTGTGGGCCCTTGCTCACCACTACCTCTGGCCTACACTGTGTAAGACCGGCGACACATGGTGCCACTAACCGTCTTCAACGCAAACCAATCCTACATGTGTAACTGTGTCCTGAGTCCTGAATACCAGTCACCCCAAGTCCGTGGCAGCGACCACAACACCACACTCCCTTCGATCAGTGAGGCATATTTCGATATGCAAGGCCAGCGACACGTAGTCACACTAACTCTCTTTAACACAAGCCAATTCCATATGTGTAACTGTGTCCTGAGTCCTGAATGGCAGTGACCCCAAGTCTGTGGCAGCAACCACAGCACCACACTCCCTTCGATCTGTGAAGCATATTTCCATATGCAAGGCCGGCGACACGTAGTCCCACTAACCCTCTTTAGCACAAGCCGATCCCACATGTGTAACTGTGTCCTGAGTCCTGAATGGCAGTCACCCCAAGTCCGTGGCAGCGACCACAGCACCAGACTCCATTCGATCAGTTAGCCATATTTCAATATGCAAGGTCAGCGACACGTAATCCCACTAACCCTCTTTAACACAAGCCGATTCCTCATGTGTAACTGTGTCCTGAGTCCTGAATGGCAGTCACCCCAAGTCCGTGGCAGCGACCACAGCACCACACTCCCTTCGATCAGTAAAGCATATTTCGATATGCAAGGCCGGCGACACATAGTCCCACTAACCCTCTTTTACAGAAGCCGAACCCACATGTGTAACTGTGTCCTGAGTCCTGAATGGCAGTCACTCCAAGTCTGTGGCAGCGACCACAGCACCAGTCTCCCTTTGATCAGTGAGGCATATTTCCATATGCAAGGCAGGCCACTAACTCTGTTGAACACAAGGCAGGCAGAATTCAACAAACAAAAGACATTGGTCTGAGTGCGCCCCCCCCCCCCCATAACCACGCATCATCGCAGGGTGTACGTACAGGCTGAGCGCCAAAGGTACTACTAACTCACTGCACCATAAGTCATCGCAAGGAAGACTGAACAGTTGTATTTCAGCAGTGAGGCATACTATCACTCGAAATCACCCAAAAATACTTATAATATAAAAAGAACAGAACAATAGAAGTACATTAATGATTACAATGCAGTGATTTAGAAGATGTGGAATGCAAATATGGACAAACAATATGTTGCACATAAATTAATTGCTGTTTCTCGCTATGTCACGTCATATATTACCAAGTGTGAGAAGACAGAATTGAAAGAAATCTGGGGAAAAATTTCACAGGAGAAAACACTTAGAAAAATATTGTACAGCTTCAGCTTAAAGATGCTTTCACATCGAGAAATTAGATTCTATGAATGTTAGCATAGATAGACATCTGCAAGTTTATATTCAAAGTCAAGAGGAATCATCTGCATAAGTCTTGGTCTTGCTGCAGCACGAAATGTACTTTTAATATAAATCATATAAAACCAGTTTTGAAGATATAGTTACGTTTCTTTTGTAGTCAAGAGATGTGTACAGAAAATAACAGTATACGTGTTGAAGAAGAGATGGAAGATAATAGTGATGTGAAGTTTCAAAAAGAAATAACAAAATTTAAAGTAGCTTCTGGTGAAATCCCAAATAAGTATTATACGCCTCAAATATACACAATATCCTTTTAGTATTCTTGCTTCAAGAACTTGTTTTATATCACATGGTGCCACTGAACCTGAACTACGCAAGCCGGCGACACGTACTCCCACTAACCCTCTTTAACACAAGCCGATCCCACATGTGTAACTGTGTCCTGAGTCCTGAATAGTAGTGACCACAAGTCTGTGGCAGCGACCACAGCACCACACTCCCTCTGTTCAGTGAGGCATATTTCCATATGCAAGGCCGGTGACACGTACTCCCACTAACCCTCTTTAACACAAGCCGATCCCACATGTGTAACTTTGTCCTGAGTCCTGAATGGCAGTGACCCCAAGTCAGTGGCACCGACAACAGCACCACACTCCCTTCGATCAGTGAGGCATACTTTGATATGCAAGGCCGGCGACACGTAGTCCCACTAGCCCTCTTGAACACAAGTCAATTCCACATGTGTAACTGTGTCCTGAGTCCTGAATGGCAGTCACCCCAACTTAGTGGCAGCGACCACAGCACCAGACTCCCTTCAGTCTTATTTGTTGTTCTTTTCTTTAAATAATTTTTTATATGTAAATCTATGTTTGATTAAGATTCTTCTTTGTCCAACCACACAGGGACACTTCAGGGCCCAAGAAGGATGTTGGGGGTATGTTGGTAATGTGGGAAGAGGGTGCGTTACCTGCTGATGTGGGAAGAGGCAGCTTGAAAGGGGTATCTCTCACAGAAAGAACTCCGATATGTTTTCACAAATGCCTCGGACAGATGCCAGCTGATGGACTGAATCACAAAATGATTTTTCAATGCTTATGTAGTGTGAGTTATGAACAGTTTGCACCCAGGCTCGCAGAGGGACAGCTGCGGCACATCTGCTTGACTCACAGATGCAGTACTATGAGCCGTCCGAGTCATTGTAGCTATCCCTGCCCTGTTCAGTCGTACACCACGCCACGGAACTCCGATTACGTTCCGACGTTGGACCCACATAGCTACCTGTCGCAGGCGTACTTGCTCTTGGTGTGCAGGTCAGTGGTCTAGTTCTCAACATCTCACGGCCATTCCCTGAGGGCAGGTTTGCACACACACCACACCCATCCAGCACATGCATCACAGGCCATGTGACCACCCAAATATAATACATCGACAACGTCACGTTCTTTATTGCAGGTGCTGACTGGATGGCGGACGCTCCACAGGTCTCAACCATAAAGTCTTTGAAAAGCTGTGCAGAAGGTTAGTCTCACCCTGATCTGCATGGCTGTCAGGGGTCTACCATCCCCTTGGCGCGGACTTCAGATGCACAGGGTTAGTGTCACCCGAAGCTCATATGGCCATAAGGGGCCTACCAACACGTGGAATGGACTTGAGATGCAGAGAGTTAGTACCACCTGAAGCTCATGTGGCTGTCAGGGGCCTACCACCACGTGGCACGGACTTGAGTTCCACAGGGTTAGCGGCACCAAAAGCTGATGTGGTCTCCGCAATTGATGACTCAGGACTCAGCGACATGTGTGAGATCTACTGGGCTGCAGAGAACCTGATGTGGGCTCCGCCATTGATGACTCTAGGACTCAGCGACTTGTGTCAGATCTGCTGGGCCGTGGAGAAGATGATGTGGTCTCCGCCATTCATGACTCAGGACTCAGCGACATCTGTGAGATCCGCGGAGAAGCTGATGTGGTCTCCACCATTCATAACTCAGGACTCAGCAACATCTCTGGAATGCGCGGAGTTTTGACGGGCACGTGAAGTGCCCAATGCTGCACACTCTGGTGGCACCAGGTAATTTTTTACTCATGGATGTGCAGGGACGGCAGTGTCTCTCTCTCTCTCTCTCTCTCTCTCTCTCTCTCTCTCTCTCTCTCTCTCTCTCTCTCTCTCTCACTTCCCTCTCTTCACTCTCTCTCTCCTGTCTTTCCCTTCTATCTCTATAACTCTCTCTCTTTCTTCTCCCTTTCTCACTCCCTTTCTTTCCATCCCTCTCTTTTTCTCTCTGGCTTTTTTTTTCCTTCTCTGTTTTTCTGTCTCACTTCTTTGATATGCGCATTACACACATCCTTATTTAGTGCTTTATTTTCCAGGCTCTGTCATCGACATCCATGGTCCCCACAGGAGTGTCCTGCCTTGTTGTTTTGTATTATTTTTGTTAAATTTTATTTATTCGTTTTTTTATTTATTAGTTTATCGTTCATATATATATATACCTTTGCGATTTATCCTAAATACTAAAATCCTGTATTGAATTGTACTCAGGTAGTGGCTGCACTTACAGTGTACACACAAAATCAATCAAGAAATCTCATTGTATTTATATTGATTGGGAATAGTGCGTCAGGTGCTGGATCTTGACGGGGTACACTGCCAGGTTCATATATTGTTCTGCACACGAAAAATCACATCACAGCTTTCACAACAACTGCAATGCAAAACAAATTCAGGCAATAAGCCATGTTAGCACCAAGGATTTTACAGGACGACTACCTGCACCATGAAAGGGAACACAGAGCCAACAACAAGACACAAATAGTGGGTTTGCTCAAATTGATCCGCAGATCTATTGACTATCTAAGTCCGACAGAAAGAATTCTTTTCTTGCAAATTGCCAAGTAGGAGGTTCTCTAAAATAGTGTTTTTACACCCACCCACTAGGGTGTCAATCAGTCTATGGATCTCAAGAATCCTGACCCAATATTGTATCCACTACACCTGAGCACACCCAATCATTATTTCTATAATCCAAATCTAACAATTGCTACCATAGAGGAATTTAGTTTTTTTTTAAAAAGAGAATCTTTTCATAACATGACACAAACAAAAGGACTTGAGTCCAATTTACCAAGTTTCAGCTCCAAAACAGTACGCTCTCCACTCAGGTCTTGTGTATTTTATTTCATATCAAATGTATGTTGACACAGCAGCAGCCGACGCGCGTATCGCCGACAGGGCTTTTTCAAGGCTTACACATGAGTGGAAAATCAAAAAACCTTTTTGATTTTGAGTGCCAAAATTTAGTTTGGTTACTTGTTGGAGCATTTGTTGTCTTAACCACAGCTTTATTTTCTCCCCATATAAGAGTACGAGATTATATTTCCCAGTTGAGATGTGGTTTAGGTATGGATGTAATTCAGGCAATCTGAGGTGGCCATGGTCCAGCAAAATATCATGAGCGGCTCATCGGACCCTGATAAGTCCAGTAGCCTGAAAAATATAGATGTTCTTTTCGGTGTGTATCTCCTGTCTCGACCTCGTACAACACTAACCACACCAGAACACCCACAGGTGCCATAGAGTCAATGAGCATGATACAGGGATACCCATGAGGGCCACAAGACTCATCGCAACAACCCCAGGACTGCCAACGCCCCCCAAACCCGCATCTGAGCAAGTGTGCCCCTGTGGTCATCGTGTTAGCATGATAGGCACGGGCCCTGCAACATCACAGTGTGCTGTCACCTCAGCTTTGGCAGTGACCCTGGACATGTAGCTAGGCACACATTCTCCTGCATGCACAACCGGCGTGTGCTGGTCCGGTGTAACCAGGTCAGCGCAGGGGTGTGCCGATCCGGCAAGTGGAACGGGGTGTCTCGGACATGTCCGTGTACAGGAAGTGCGGTAAGTGTGTCTCTGTGTTCTGGTGTGGCCTGCCACAAGGGACGCTGCAGTGTATGTTGTAAAGTGGCATGCCCCACCTCCAAACGGCACTGTCATGGTGTAGTTGGAATGCAGCAGGACATGTGCGAATAGGCATTACAATGGTGTGCTGTACGATTGCATGAGATACAACAGCGCACCGTACAAAAGTGTGGGGCTTGTGGGAGGGAGGAGCAGCTGTTTGGCAAAGTAACACACAGTGAACCCACCCTTGTGCCACGTGCTGGGCATCTCATCTATGATGACCATGGTCGCAGACATCCCACAACACCCACAACCGGCCTTTGTACACATCCTGTATGAATGCAGTGTGGTTTTCACTTCTATGCTCGTTCACTGGTGTGATGTTGGGGGGTTGTGTGACTTGGACTTCTCGTTGTCTCGTTGGTGTGTTTCATTTTGGCCATTGTTTGTCTATTCTTGTGCTGTACTTAATTATGCATGTGTGCCATTGTGCCCATCTCCCCCGTCCCCCCACTACCTGCTTCTTCCACTTCCTGGTGCTGTTGTGTCTATAATTTTGTTGCTCCAAACATAAATAAATGTAAAGAACAAATTAGAATAGGTCCTTGATTCTTTTAGCTTTCAAAACTTCTCTCTATTGCTTGTTTTTTAATTTTCCATATACACAGTTTTTTTAATATTAAAGGACAAATAGAAGTCAGAAGTGCAACGTTTTATTTCAAAACACTCTCTAGAACATTCTAGAACACGTGCAGGTTAAAAGTTCACAATTGTTTTAAGTTCGAACAGTGCCTTCCAAATGCAAGTAGCAAGTGTGGTTTTGTTGAGCAAATGTTATCCTATGATATGTACTCCACGTTGAAACTGCTTTTTCTTAACCAAACACAAAGATGCTTTTCCACAAAACGAATGTGCACCCTTCTTTTAAAAAACAATGCTTTTCATCTTCCAATCACATATAGTTTTGTATGGCAAAAAAAAGTAGTCCACATCTTTAAAAATATCTCTTATTCCTGCCAAACCTTCAAAATGCCAGTGAGGATCGTAGGACATAGTTATATTTTTTGGTGCAAGAGGTATGCCGAACACAGACGTATTGACTTAGACCTAGGTTTACAAAATGTGGACATGAAATGGTTTGCACAGAGAGCATTGAAGTGGCACCAATTGCTACCTTTGGTTAAAACCTATTTGCATCTTCCACACCCTGACATCATGATTGTGCATTGTGGTGAAAATGACCTAGGCACATTGACTGGAGTAGGTTTGAAAATGCTTATGAAGGACACCTTTGGACAATGGATGTTACTTTTGCCTCCAACTGTCTTTGTATATTCCAATATATGCCAAAGACAGAAGTGGAAATGGTCAAAACAATTTTGTCCTCGGATTGAAAAATCTAGGAAGAATGTCAACAATTCTGTGTCTGCATACCTCAAAGACCATAGAATGGGGTCCATCTACAACAACAACATTCATTTTGATATGCCTGATATCTACAGAAGTGATGGAGTACACTTCACAGATCTAGGAAACAGAGTTTTTCTGAATAACATGAAGTTGTGCATCCACACCTACATGTAGATACAAATAATAAACACAAGGGCTCATTTTAGAGCCACCCTATAACTGACAACTTGAGCCCACTATTTTAGGGCCAGGTAACGGCAACCCCCGGACTCTCGCCAAAATGTATTATCCACACAGCTGCGGCACAGTGGCCAGACCATCTAACTTTGCAGCATGGACCTCTCTCTTTGATCACCTGCTCTAGCTACAGCTCAGGATACCACCATGTGACTCTGGGCAATAGCTCAATTAATTTCCACGCCGGCCCCCAGCGCCTGCAGACCCTTACGAATAAGTAGTTTGCACTTTACAAATACCAAATTGATTTGAAACGGCAGGATTGAACTTCACCCTCCCTCTGTAGCACCCCCAATCACCCTTCAGATGTCACACTGTTTAAAACAAAAGTTCCTCCTAGTACGTATGCACACATGCTGACACTACTTGGACAGGTGTGCAACAGCGGCCAGAAAACATGAGTTGAGAGCACAGGGCTCACAATTTAATCCCCTGCTGTGGCAGCACCTCAGCTCATCACCATGTGACTCCGGTGCAATCGCTCACTTAATAGCTCACATAATTTCCACTCCGGCCTCGAGGGCCTTCAGACCATTGGAGTGAGTAATTTGCACTTTACAAATTCCGAATTGATTTGATATTTGCAAATGTACCTTTGCACTCCATGTATAACACCCCCTAAGCACCATACCCAAGTTACAATGATCGCCACAAAAGTTCCTGCGAGTAGGTATAACTACATGCTGACACTACTTGGACAGATGTGGCACAGCTGCCAGAGCACATGACTTCACAGCATATGACACACAGTTTGGACTCACGCTTTCATCCCCGAGTCCGGCAGCAGCTCATCTTAGCACCATGAGACTCTGGGCAATAGCTCACTTAATAGTACAAATCATTTCCACAAAAGTTGATTCCTACTACGTATGCACACATGCTGACACTACTAGGACAGGTGTGCAACAGCGGCCAGAAAACATGAGTTTAGAGCACAGGGCTCACGATTTAATCCCCTGCTGTGGCAGCACCTCAGCTCATCACCATGTGACTCCGGTGCAATCGCTCACTTAATAGCTCACATAATTTCCACTCCGGCCTCGAGGGCCTTCAGACCCATAGGAGTGAGTAATTTGCACTTTACAAATTCCGAATTGATTTGATATTTGCAAATGTACCTTTGCACTCCATGTATAACACCCCCTAAGCACCATACCCAAGTTACAATGATCGCCACAAAAGTTCCTGCGAGTAGGTATAACTACATGCTGACACTACTTGGACAGATGTGGCACAGCTGCCAGAGCACATGACTTCACAGCATATGACACACAGTTTGGACTCACGCTTTCATCCCCGAGTCCGGCAGCAGCTCATCTTAGCACCATGAGACTCTAGACCAGAGGTCTTCAAACTTTTTTGCTCTGAGCCCCCCCTAAGCAAAAAGTTTCAAAGTGAGGCCCGCCCTCCAAAACTTTGCGGTAAGGATTGGGTGAACGGGAGGCATAAGGCTGAAGGCAGAGGGCATGGCTTATGAGATCATTTCAGGAGTACTTGTACTATTGCTCATAAACCACAGTAAGAGCCTGATTACAACTTTGGTGTTGCAGCACCGGGTCCATCCCGTCACAGCACCGCCAATGACGTGGTCGGGCTACCGGCCAGATTACAAGTGTAACTTGTGTCTGGTGGGCTTTTATTTTGATTTTCCCACAGTGGTGCCTGATAATGGGCACCGCAATAGGAAAGCCAAAAACAGTTCCCGCACGGCATGGACTGAAAAGTTTATGCTGTGCAGGAACCAGGGTGCATGCACACAGGGGGCACATGTTGTGACCCCCTGCATGATTCCCTGGGCACAGAGGCACAAGGGGGCCCCTGTAGAAACCCTTATGTTTCCTCTCCACCATGGTTTTCATAGAGGAGGAACCACCATGAAAACCACAGCAGAGAGGAGACTCCTAATATGTTTGGCAGGACTGTGGCGGTCCCACCAAATATATTGATGCCTCCTAACTGCTGCACCACTGTCAGGGAACAGCGGTTCCTTGGTGGCTGCGGCGGGACAATGGCAGCCCGACCCCCCCTAATCATGATAGGGTCCTAATGCATGAAAGATAATAAACAGCCATAATTAATGTTTAGTTGGTTCCTTGAACCACTGTACTTGCAGTACCCATGGTTCTTTCTGCCCCTTTGTGTTAGAGAGAAGCAAACGTTATCTGAGCTCTAATGCTAACAAGGAAAACGGGCACCCACTCCACGTTAAGACAGCTATAACTGAGCAGCGGTGGTGCCACTAACACAGCGGACAGCATTACCTGCTGCACTAATGGATGGCATATATATATATAAAAAGGATATGCAGCACGGATGCCGAATTTAACATTTGTGCTGCAGAATCCATGCGTCGCATGAAAGCTAGAGGCTATTCAGATAAAATCTTGACATCAGCTTTAACTAAAACATCTTCCAGATCTAGAGCCAGTTTACTTCCAGCTCCTATAGCGGAAGAGCCTGTCCCGGATGTTCTACCTGATTCTCCAGCTAATCCCGGGACAATTGATAAGGTCCAATGTCCTAGACTAATCACAGCGTATAGTGAGAACAAACGTAAAATCAGATCCATCATCAATAAAAACTGGGGAATAGTACTCACTGACCCCGTTCTGAGGATGAGTCTGCCATCTAGCCCCACTATAACATTCAGCAGAGCTAGAAACATGGGAGCTGTGTTAGATCCTACCAGCCCTGAAATAAGAACTAAACCCAATTGGTTAAAACCCAAAGATGGTTTCTATAAATGCTCATCTTGTCGGGCGTGCAAGTTCGGGGTTAACACAACAGAATACTGTACTCCATTCAGTCCTATACCACACAAGATAATGGGAAACTATAACTGTAAAACAGAATTTGCAGTTTACGTTCTCACTTGTACCTGCGGGCTCAATTATATCGGAAGCACAAAGCTACAGGTACATGAGAGAATCCTTCAACATCTACGTGCCATCTTGCATAGTGATCCCAATTACCCAGTGGCACGCCACTTCAAACAAGCTCATGGTAACAATTTATCTTGTTTAAAATACTATGTGGTATCTGCCGTCCCTAAACCACGCAGAGGAGGGAACAGAGAGGCTTTGCTTAGGAGATTGGAAACTAAATTTATCCTTAACTTCGACAGCAAATGCCCAAATGGTCTGAACAACACCGAAGATATGTACACATGCTTGTAAATAGGTATTCTGTGTGTTGCCCTGAGCAGTGTGATTTATATCCTACAGAATTCTTTTTGAGTTTGTTTTCTGGTCTGGTTCTAGATATTGTATTCTTTGAGTGTGTTGGTACTGGTAAATTCCGTGGTCAATATAAGAATGTTCAGTGATCATGGACAAACGTTTTATAACGGTGATTAATTGTGTGTTTCACTTATTCACACTTCGGCAGAGACACTATACCATAGGGAAGGCATGTTTTGGCTTTAAAAAAAGTGTTAAAATTTGAAGGTGGTCTAATGTTACAGTGTGACTTCCAAACATAAGCTGGTGCCATCCCATGATATATTTCACTTTGTGTTATGTCTCAGCCAGGGTTGGGTTGCAAAATGCATTTTTTATTTTGTAACCATTTTATATTCATTATCTGCACTAAACAACACATCAATTTGCACATGGTATACTTGTAGAATAATTCTATGATTAGCTCTGCTATGCACTTTATCTTCTTTGCACATTCCTTCTAACTAAAATCGCAAGTCTGTTAATGATTACATGCATTTATGCAGCTATAATGAATTTTTGCACTTTTTATATTTGTATTTGGATTTATCCAGGAATTTTTAGATTGCCAAAATGAAGTCTTTTGATCTTGGAATTATATTGTAATTTCAAAAAGTTTTATTTTTCTTAACGTCAGCCGATAATAATATAAATTTCCATTATAATAAGATGGGAAATGCGGTTGGGGTTTTGTTAATATGATTTTTGGCACTAACGAGTATCTAAATTACATTGATTGTATTCGAATCATGTAGTCTGTTTACTATGTTCTTCATTAACTTTTGGAACATGTGACTTTGGTGGGAAGGGCATATTATTTAAAATGGTGAAAATCATTCACAGCCTTTATGTGAACAAGGGAGCCTAAGCCCGAAACGCGTCATCTGTTGACTGCTGCTAGGTTGTAATAAACATCTTGCCTGAGAAAAGAAGTGGTTCGTTTCTCTTTCTTCGCCGCCGAGGCTTTGGTGTAAGTGGAAGGAGTGCTTTTTTTGTGATTTGGAATTCACGGAGGTTCGACTTTCTTCCGTTCCACGAACCCACTCACCCGGAAGTGGCTGCCGCCTAGAAGTCGAAGAAGCTGGATGTTCGTGGTGAAACATTGGCTGCAGCCCCCTCGCGCCGCCACACGTCACACGAGAGGAAAGGATACTGATCGGCGAGTAGAACCGAACTGGTTCGAAGGCGAAGCAGAAACTGTATCCGGTGAGTGACGACGGCATTGTGGCAGAGGTGGGGAGATAACAGGCGCTTGCGAGGTAACTCGAGATACGATTCGGGTTACATTAGTAATACAAACCTATCAGTCAGCATGACAGACGAGGCTGTACGCCAGCGTGAAGCGGCAGTGGAAGAATTGTTCTGCAAAAGACCAGCAGCAAACTCGAACACTGTACCCACTGCTAGCACATCGGCAGGGGCAGATGAAAATGAAAAAACGCTACTTAAAGACCTGGAAAAGTACATACGCTTGGAAATCACCAAGTGGTGGGAGCATTGCTCATTAACTAAGTATGCAGAAGTCGGACGGGTCCCGAGGGGTCTACGTATCCTTCTAGCCCCAAGTTATGATAACCCCAACCCTGCAATGTTAAAAGAGTGGGCACAGAATAACCTGGAAGCTTCCATGACCTCAGTCCGCATTTTAATTAAATATGCAGCAATAGACTGGGTGGAAATAATCAAAAGAATAGAAAACATCGAAGAGGAACTTAAGAAATCTGCCAAAATTGATTATATCAAAAATGCCAGAACTGCTATTGAAGAAAGACTGCGCAAACATGAAGAAAAAATAAAACAACGTAAAGCACATAAATTTGCCAGGGATGAAGCGGATTATAACAACGGGCAAATCGTCACATTCGCCCGAAAATACAATAATGAAAACCGCAAAAAGTTTGGGGAACAGAAGGGTAAAAGCAATGTGGAAACTAATGTGCAGAAATCTGCCGCAACAGGAGGTGCAGCGGCAGACAGCGCTAGTTTTGACTCAATTTCCATCTCAAGTGAATCCAGCATAGAAAGCGGAGAGAGGCCCACGCCAGCTATAGTACTTGATGCGGGAGAGGAATTGGATTTTTTAGTAGCAGAGAGACTGCGGTCATTGAGACCGAGGAAGGACAGCAAACAACAGCAAAAAACACAAGAAAAAACAGACGAAGAAAAGAAAGAAGAAAAATCAATAAACAAAAGAGGAAAAAACAAAAAGAAAAGCAATTGGACACGGAAAAAGTAGACTTGGATAAAACCATATTCAATCTGTCCAATGTGCCTTTGTCCAATGCTGAAAAAATGTTGTTGTCTTTAGGTCTTAATTTTTGCCCTGGCCAAACTTTCAACTATAGCTCCACGAGGATTGACGTCTTTAGATTCGTTAGAAAGCTCAAATTGAAAAAACATTTCTCTTTGAAAAACGCAAAAGATAAAGACGAAGAGCTACAACAAGGAATGAACAATCATGTGGAAAGTTTAGGCATCAGGGCTGCTGATATTCCAATCTATCTAGACCTACATGATTTGAATACTGGCGAGGCAGCAAGTGATGAGATTGACTGTGATCTTTCAACTCAAACCAGATTTAATAACATCAATCTGCTACAAAAGGGTGCTGGGATCAGCCCCTTCAAGAAAAAATCCAAATACATCCCCATGATGCCCAGGGATGCGTTAGACACGTGCCACGACTGTGTGGTTGAAGACATTAAAAGATTGAATAAACAAGTACAGTCTAAAAAATTCAAACAAAGAAAACATGTTGAACAAAGGAAAAAAGACTATGCCAGGTTGATGAAAAAACTAAGTGAAAACAACGAAATCATCATTAAGAAATCAGATAAAGGGGGCAACCTAGTAATCTGGCCCCGAGAAGACTATATCAAGGAGGCAAAACGCCAACTGGATAACAGTGATTGTTATGAGCCATCTAGCACCAAAAAATATAAGGCGGCTACAGATTCCCTCAAGAAGTTACTAATGCAACTACGTAGGGATGGCCTTATTTCTAATGATGAATTTAAGTTTATGCACAATGAGAATCCAATTGTACCTGTATTGTATTTAATACCAAAAGTGCATAAAGGTGTCTCTTCCATTCCTGGCAGGCCTATCATTTCCGCTATAGGAAGTGCAGCGGAAAAGGTGGGCCAATATATTGACTTTTTCTGCAGAATCATGTAAAAACACTGCCTAGTTACATCAAAGATACGGGTGATTTCCTGAGTAAAATCAAGAATATTCAATGGTCAGATGGGATGTACTTAATCTCGTTAGATATTGAATCTTTGCACACCAGTATAGATCACCAGGCAGGATTGTCAGCTGTAAAATTCTTTTTGGACCAAAGACCGTGCGAATTCTACCAGCACAACAAGGCCCTAGTTAGCATGATGAGTTGGTGTCTCAATAACAACTTCTTTCTATTTAGAAAGGAGCTGTTCAAGCAACTAAGGGGCGTGGCTATGGGCGCTTGCTTCTCCCCCAGCTATGCATGCTTGCACGTTGGCTGGTGGGAGGAGCAGGTGCTCAAAAGGGACTATTCTTCCATCTTTGAAGAAAACATCATACACTACTACAGGTTCATCGATGATATTTTCATCGTGTGGCATGGTAGTAAAGATAAAGCATTGGAATTCATTGAAAACATCAACGTTAATAATTTGAATCTCCACTTTACCCACCACATAGACAATTCCAGCTTGGAATTCCTGGATGTCAAACTGTATGTAGCAAAGGGAAAGGTAGAAAGTACCCTGTTCAGAAAATCCACCGCTGGCAATGTCACACTCCATGCCTCCAGTGCCCATCCTAGGCATCTGATTGCAAGCATCCCCTATGGGGAATTGCTACGCCTAAAAAGGATATGCAGCACGGATGCCGAATTTAACATTTGTGCTGCAGAATCCATGCGTCGCATGAAAGCTAGAGGCTAGAGGCTATTGGCCTCCCAAAAATGTTGACAAACAGACTCCAGGTCGTAATGAATGACGCCGCACGGCTAATCTTCGGAGTGCCCAGACGAACAAAGGCCTCCCCTCTTCTCCAAAACCTTCATTGGCTCCCTGTTAAGGAGAGGGTTGAGTTTAAGAGCCTCTGTATAGCGCACAAGGCGATCTACAGCCATGCGCCGGCCTACATCAAAGCTCGCCTGGAAGTATACAACCCGAAGAGAACACTCAGATCATCGGACTCTCAGTTATTGGTCTGCCCCTGCTACAAATTAGTGACTAAGGGAGGGAGAGCCTTCTCTGTTCTGGCCCCCCAATTATGGAACAAGCTGCCTGAGGGGCTAGGCAGGGAGATGAATCTCCTACGGTTCAGGAAATCACTGAAAACCCTGCTGTTTAGAAGAGCCTTGATCGCAATGTAGTCCTGTAGCTGCGTCTCTCTCAGGAGTGAACCAAGTTATTGTAATGACATCGATTTCCAAGCGCTTACAGACCTGCAGGTGATTGGGCGCGTTATAAATCTAAACTAACAATAACAATAACAATTCAGATAAAATCTTGACATCAGCTTTAACTAAAACATCTTCCAGATCTAGAGCCAGTTTACTTCCAGCTCCTATAGCGGAAGAGCCTGTCCCGGATGTTCTACCTGATTCTCCAGCTAATCCCGGGACAATTGATAAGGTCCAATGTCCTAGACTAATCACAGCGTATAGTGAGAACGAACGTAAAATCAGATCCATCATCAATAAAAACTGGGGAATAGTACTCACTGACCCCGTTCTGAGGATGAGTCTGCCATCTAGCCCCACTATAACATTCAGCAGAGCTAGAAACATGGGAGCTGTGTTAGATCCTACCAGCCCTGAAATAAGAACTAAACCCAATTGGTTAAAACCCAAAGATGGTTTCTATAAATGCTCATCTTGTCGGGCGTGCAAGTTCGGGGTGAACACAACAGAATACTGTACTCCATTCAGTCCTATACCACACAAGATAATGGGAAACTATAACTGTAAAACAGAATTTGCAGTTTACGTTCTCACTTGTACCTGCGGGCTCAATTATATCGGAAGCACAAAGCTACAGGTACATGAGAGAATCCTTCAACATCTACGTGCCATCTTGCATAGTGATCCCAATTACCCAGTGGCACGCCACTTCAAACAAGCTCATGGTAACAATTTATCTTGTTTAAAATACTATGTGGTATCTGCCGTCCCTAAACCACGCAGAGGAGGGAACAGAGAGGCTTTGCTTAGGAGATTGGAAACTAAATTTATCCTTAACTTCAACAGCAAATGCCCAAATGGTCTGAACAACACCGAAGATATGTACACATGCTTGTAAATAGGTATTCTGTGTGTTGCCCTGAGCAGTGTGATTTATATCGTACAGAATTCTTTTTGAGTTTGTTTTCTGGTCTGGTTCTAGATATTGTATTCTTTGAGTGTGTTGGTACTGGTAAATTCCGTGGTCAATACAAGAATGTTCAGTGATCATGGACAAACGTTTTATAACGGTGATTAATTGTGTGTTTCACTTATTCACACTTCGGCAGAGACACTATATCATAGGGAAGGCATGTTTTGGCTTTAAAAAAAGTGTTAAAATTTGAAGGTGGTCTAATGTTACAGTCTGACTTCCAAACATAAGCTGGTGCCATCCCATAATATATTTCACTTTGTGTTATGTCTCAGCCAGGGTTGGGTTGCAAAATGCATTTTTTATTTTGTAACCATTTTATATTCATTATCTGCACTAAACAACACATCAATTTGCACATGGTATACTTGTAGAATAATTCTATGATTAGCTCTGCTATGCACTTTATCTTCTTTGCACATTCCTTCTCACTAAAATCGCAAGTCTGTTAATGATTACATGCATTTATGCAGCTATAATGAATTTTTGCACTTTTTATATGTGTATTTGGATTTATCCAGGAATTTTTAGATTGCCAAAATGAAGTCTTTTGATCTTGGAATTATATTGTAATTTCAAAAAGTTTTATTTTTCTTAACGTCAGCCGATAATAATATAAATTTCCATTATAATAAGATGGGAAATGCGGTTGGGGTTTTGTTAATATGATTTTTGGCACTAACGAGTATCTAAATTACATTGATTGTATTCGAATCATGTAGTCTGTTTACTATGTTCTTCATTAACTTTTGGAACATGTGACTTTGGTGGGAAGGGCATATTATTTAAAATGGCGAAAATCATTCACAGCCTTTATGTGAACAAGGGCGCCTAAGCCCGAAACGCGTCATCTGTTGACTGCTGCTAGGTTGTAATAAACATCTTGCCTGAGAAAAGAAGTGGTTCGTTTCTCTTTCTTCACCGCCGAGGCTTTGGTGGAAGTGGAAGGAGTGCTTTTTTTGCGATTTGGAATTCACGGAGGTTCGACTTTCTTCCGTTCCACGAACCCTCTCACCCGGAAGTGGCTGCCGCCTAGAAGTCGAAGAAGCTGGATGTTCGTGGTGAAACATTGGCTGCAGCCCCCTCGCGCCGCCACACGTCACACGAGAGGAAAGGATACTGATCGGCGAGTAGAACCGAACTGGTTCGAAGGCGAAGTAGAAACTGTATCCGGTGAGTGACGACGGCATTGTGGCAGAGGTGGGGAGATAACAGGCGCTTGCGAGGTAACTCGAGATACGATTCGGGTTACATTAGTAATACAAACCTATCAGTCAGCATGACAGACGAGGCTGTACGCCAGCGTGAAGCGGCAGCGGAAGAATTGTTCTGCAAAAGACCAGCAGCAAACTCGAACACTGTACCCACTGCTAGCACATCGGCAGGAGCAGATGAAAATGAAAAAACGCTACTTAAAGACCTGGAAAAGTACATGCGCTAGGAAATCACCAAGTGGTGGGAGCATTGCTCATTAACTAAGTATGCAGAAGTCGGACGGGTCCCTAGGGGTCTACGTATCCTTCTAGCCCCAAGTTATGATAACCCCAACCCTGCAATGTTAAAAGAGTGGGCACAGAATAACCTGGAAGCTTCCATGACCTCAGTCCGCATTTTAATTAAATATGCAGCAATAGACCGGGTGGAAATAATCAAAAGAATAGAAAACATCGAAGAGGAACTTAAGAAATCTGCCAAAATTGATTATATCAAAAATGCCAGAACTGCTATTGAAGAAAGACTGCGCAAACATGAAGAAAAAATAAAACAACGTAAAGCACATAAATTTGCCAGGGATGAAGCGGATTATAACAACGGGCATATCGTCACATTCGCCCGAAAATACAATAATGAAAACCGCAAAAAGTTTGGGGAACAGAAGGGTAAAAGCAATGTGGAAACTAATGTGCAGAAATCTGCCGCAACAGGAGGTGCAGCGGCAGACAGCGCTAGTTTTGACTCAATTTCCATCTCAAGTGAATCCAGCATAGAAAGCGGAGAGAGGCCCACGCCAGCTATAGTACTTGATGCGGGAGAGGAATTGGATTTTTTAGTAGCAGAGAGACTGCGGTCATTGAGACTGAGGAAGGACAGCAAACAACAGCAAAAAACACAAGAAAAAACAGACGAAGAAAAGAAAGAAGAAAAATCAATAAACAAAAGAGGAAAAAACAAAAAGAAGAGCAATTGGACACGGAAAAAGTAGACTTGGATAAAACCATAATCAATCTGTCCAATGTGCCTTTGTCCAATGCTGAAAAAATGTTGTTGTCTTCAGGTCTTAATTTTTGCCCTGGCCAAACTTTCAACTATAGCTCCACGAGGATTGACGTATTTAGATTCGTTAGAAAGCTCAAATTGAAAAAACATTTCTCTTTGAAAAACGCAAAAGATAAAGACGAAGAGCTACAACAAGGAATGAACAATCATGTGGAAAGTTTAGGCATCAGGGCTGCTGATATTCCAATCTATCTAGACCTACATGATTTGAATACTGGCGAGGCAGCAAGTGATGAGATTGACTGTGATCTTTCAACTCAAACCAGATTTAATAACATCAATCTGCTACAAAAGGGTGCTGGGATCAGCCCCTTCAAGAAAAAATCCAAATACATCCCCATGATGCCCAGGGATGCGTTAGACACGTTCCACGACTGTGTGGTTGAAGACATTAAAAGATTGAATAAACAAGTACAGTCTAAAAAATTCAAACAAAGAAAACATGTTGAACAAAGGAAAAAAGACTATGCCAGGTTGATGAAAAAACTAAGTGAAAACAACGAAATCATCATTAAGAAATCAGATAAAGGGGGCAACCTAGTAATCTGGCCCGAGAAGACTATATCAAGGAGGCAAAACGCCAACTGGATAACAGTGATTCTTATGAGCCATCTAGCACCAAAAAATATAAGGCGGCTACAGATTCCCTCAAGAAGTTACTAATGCAACTACGTAGGGATGGCCTTATTTCTAATGATGAATTTAAGTTTATGCACAATGAGAATCCAATTGTACCTGTATTGTATTTAATACCAAAAGTGCATAAAGGTGTCTCTCCCATTCCTGGCAGGCCTATCATTTCCGCTATAGGAAGTGCAGCGGAACAGGTGGGCCAATATATTGACTTTTTTCTGCAGAATCATGTAAAAACACTGCCTAGTTACATCAAAGATACGGGTGATTTCCTGAGTAAAATCAGGAATATTCAATGGTCAGATGGGATGTACTTAATCTCGTTAGATATTGAATCTTTGTACACCAGTATAGATCACCAGGCAGGATTGTCAGCTGTAAAATTCTTTTTGAACCAAAGACCGTGCGAATTCTACCAGCACAACAAGGCCCTAGTTAGCATGATGAGTTGGTGTCGCAATAACAACTTCTTTCTATTTGGAAAGGAGCTGTTCAAGCAACTAAGGGGTGTGGCTATGGGCGCTTGCTTCTCCCCCAGCTATGCGTGCTTGCATGTTGGCTGGTGGGAGGAGCAGGTGCTCAAAAGGGACTATTCTTCCATCTTTGAAGAAAACATCATACACTACTACAGGTTCATCAATGTTATTTTCATCGTGTGGCATGGTAGTAAAGATAAAGCATTGGAATTCATTGAAAACATCAACTTTAATAATTTGAATCTCCACTTTACCCACCACATAGACAATTCCAGCTTGGAATTCCTGGATGTCAAACTGTATGTAGCAAAGGGAAAGGTAGAAAGTACCCTGTTCAGAAAATCCACCGCTGGCAATGTCACACTCCATGCCTCCAGTGCCCATCCTAGGCATCTGATTGCAAGTATCCCCTATGGGGAATTGCTACGCCTAAAAAGGATATGCAGCACGGATGCCGAATTTAACATTTGTGCTGCAGAATCCATGCGTCGCATGAAAGCTAGAGGCTATTCAGATAAAATCTTGACATCAGCTTTAACTAAAATATCTTCCAGATCTAGAGCCAGTTTACTTCCAGCTCCTATAGCGGAAGAGCCTGTCCTGGATGTTCTACCTGATTCTCCAGCTAATCCCGGGACAATTGATAAGGTCCAATGTCCTAGACTAATCACAGCGTATAGTGAGAACGAACGTAAAATCAGATCCATCATCAATAAAAACTGGGGAATAGTACTCACTGACCCCGTTCTGAGGATGAGTCTGCCATCTAGCCCCACTATAACATTCAGCAGAGCTAGAAACATGGGAGCTGTGTTAGATCCTACCAGCCCTGAAATAAGAACTAAACCCAATTGGTTAAAACCCAAAGATGGTTTCTATAAATGCTCATCTTGTCGGGCGTGCAAGTTCGGGGTGAACACAACAGAATACTGTACTCCATTCAGTCCTATACCACACAAGATAATGGGAAACTATAACTGTAAAACAGAATTTGCAGTTTACGTTCTCACTTGTACCTGCGAGCTCAATTATATCGGAAGCACAAAGCTACAGGTACATGAGAGAATCCTTCAACATCTACGTGCCATCTTGCATAGTGATCCCAATTACCCAGTGGCACGCCACTTCAAACAAGCTCATGGTAACAATTTATCTTGTTTAAAATACTATGTGGTATCTGCCGTCCCTAAACCACGCAGAGGAGGGAACAGAGAGGCTTTGCTTAGGAGATTGGAAACTAAATTTATCCTTAACTTCAACAGCAAATGCCCAAATGGTCTGAACAACACCGAAGATATGTACACATGCTTGTAAATAGGTATTCTGTGTGTTGCCCTGAGCAGTGTGATTTATATCGTACAGAATTCTTTTTGAGTTTGTTTTCTGGTCTGGTTCTAGATATTGTATTCTTTGAGTGTGTTGGTACTGGTAAATTCCGTGGTCAATATAAGAATGTTCAGTGATCATGGACAAACGTTTTATAACGGTGATTAATTGTGTGTTTCACTTATTCACACTTCAGCAGAGACACTATATCATAGGGAAGGCATGTTTTGGCTTTAAAAAAAGTGTTACAATTTGAAGGTGGTCTAATGTTACAGTGTGACTTCCAAACATAAGCTGGTGCCATCCCATAATATATTTCACTTTGTGTTATGTCTCAGCCAGGGTTAGGTTGCAAAATGCATTTTTTATTTTGTAACCATTTTATATTCATTATCTGCACTAAACAACACATCAATTTGCACATGGTATACTTGTAGAATAATTCTATGATTAGCTCTGCTATGCACTTTATCTTCTTTGCACATTCCTTCTAACTAAAATCGCAAGTCTGTTAATGATTACATGCATTTATGCAGCTATAATGAATTTTTGCACTTTTTATATTTGTATTAGGATTTATCCAGGAATTTTTAGATTGCCAAAATGAAGTCTTTTGATCTTGGAATTATATTGTAATTTCAAAAAGTTTTATTTTTCTTAACGTCAGCCGATAATAATATAAATTTCCATCATAATAAGATGGGAAATGCGGTTGGGGTTTTGTTAATATGATTTTTGGCACTAACGAGTATCTAAATTACATTGATTGTATTTGAAGCATGTAGTCTGTTTACTATGTTCTTCATTAACTTTTGGAACATGTGACTTTGGTGGGAAGGGCATATTATTTAAAATGGCGAAAATCATTCACAGCCTTTATGTGAACAAGGGCGCCTAAGCCCGAAACGCGTCATCTGTTGACTGCTGCTAGGTTGCAATAAACATCTTGCCTGAGAAAAGAAGTGGTTTGTTTCTCTTTCTTCGCCGCCGAGGCTTTGGTGGAAGTGGAAGGAGTGCTTTTTTTGCGATTTGGAGTTCACGGAGGTTCGACTTTCTTCCGTTCCACGAACCCTCTCACCCGGAAGTGGCTGCCGCCTAGAAGTCGAAGAAGCTGGATGTTCGTGGTGAAACATTGGCTGCAGCCCCCTCGCGCCGCCACACGTCACACGAGAGGAAAGGATACTGATCGGCGAGTAGAACCGAACTGGTTCGAAAGCGAAGCAGAAACTGTATCCGGTGAGTTACGACGGCATTGTGGCAGAGGTGGGGAGATAACAGGCGCTTGCGAGGTAACCCGAGATACGATTCGGGTTACATTAGTAATACAAACCTATCAGTCAGCATGGCAGACGAGGCTGTACGCCAGCGTGAAGCGGCAGCGGAAGAATTGTTCTGCAAAAGACCAGCAGCAAACTCGAACACTGTACCCACTGCTAGCACACGGCAGGGGCAGATGAAAATGAAAAAACGCTACTTAAAGACCTGGAAAAGTACATGCGCTTGGAAATCACCAAGTGGTGGGAGCATTGCTCATTAACTAAGTATGCAGAAGTCGGACGGGTCCCGAGGGGTCTACGTATCCTTCTAGCCCCAAGTTATGATAACCCCAACCCTGCAATGTTAAAAGAGTGGGCACAGAATAACCTGGAAGCTTCCATGACCTCAGTCCGCATTTTAATTAAATATGCAGCAATAGACCGGGTGGAAATAATCAAAAGAATAGAAAACATCGAAGAGGAACTTAAGAAATCTGCCAAAATTGATTATATCAAAAATGCCAGAACTGCTATTGAAGAAAGACTGCGCAAACATGAAGAAAAAATAAAACAACGTAAAGCACATAAATTTGCCAGGGATGAAGCGGATTATAACAACGGGCAAATCGTCACATTCGCCCGAAAATACAATAATGAAAACCGCAAAAAGTTTGGGGAACAGAAGGGTAAAAGCAATGTGGAAACTAATGTGCAGAAATCTGCCGCAACAGGAGGTGCAGCGGCAGACAGCGCTAGTTTTGACTCAATTTCCATCTCAAGTGAATCCAGCATAGAAAGCGGAGAGAGGCCCACGCCAGCTATAGTACTTGATGCGGGAGAGGAATTGGATTTTTTAGTAGCAGAGAGACTGCGGTCATTGAGACCGAGGAAGGACAGCAAACAACAGCAAAAAACACAAGAAAAAACAGACGAAGAAAAGAAAGAAGAAAAATCAATAAACAAAAGAGGAAAAAACAAAAAGAAGAGCAATTGGACACGGAAAAAGTAGACTTGGATAAAACCATAATCAATCTGTCCAATGTGCCTTTGTCCAATGCTGAAAAAATGTTGTTGTCTTTAGGTCTTAATTTTTGCCCTGGCTAAACTTTCAACTATAGCTCCACGAGGATTGACGTCTTTAGATTCGTTAGAAAGCTCAAATTGAAAAAACATTTCTCTTTGAAAAACGCAAAAGATAAAGACGAAGAGCTACAACAAGGAATGAACAATCATGTGGAAAGTTTAGGCATCAGGGCTGCTGATATTCCAATCTATCTAGACCTACATGATTTGAATACTCGCGAGGCAGCAAGTGATGAGATTGACTGTGATCTTTCAACTCAAACCAGATTTAATAACATCAATCTGCTACAAAAGGGTGCTGGGATCAGCCCCTTCAAGAAAAAATCCAAATACATCCCCATGATGCCCAGGGATGCGTTAGACACGTTCCACGACTGTGTGGTTGAAGACATTAAAAGATTGAATAAACAAGTACAGTCTAAAAAATTCAAACAAAGAAAACATGTTGAACAAAGGAAAAAAGACTATGCCAGGTTGATGAAAAAACTAAGTGAAAACAACGAAATCATCATTAAGAAATCAGATAAAGGGGGCAACCTAGTAATCTGGCCCGAGAAGACTATATCAAGGAGGCAAAACGCCAACTGGATAACAGTGATTGTTATGAGCCATCTAGCACCAAAAAATATAAGGCGGCTACAGATTCCCTTATTTTTATTTATTTTTATTTATTTTAGGTTTTTATAGAGCGCGTAGTCACCCGCGAGTATCCCAGCGCTAAAACCTCGGATTCCTAAGGGAGGGAGCAGAAAGAAGCTGTTGATGAATCAGGGGAAAAGTAGGGTTTTGAGGGACTTCCTGAATCGTAGGAGGTTTGGTTCAGCTCTGAGATTCGGGGTGAGCGCGTTCCATTTTTTTGCTGTGTTGACTGAGAAGCGGCGGCCACCTGTGCGGGCCTTCTTCACCCTGGGGACCATGATAAGGTTTCCATGTTCTGACCGAAGCGCTCTCGTCGGTCTGTACGGTGTGATCCAGTTTTTCAGAATTGGGGGGCCGGCGTTGTGCAGGACCTTGTGGGCCAGGCAGAGGGCCTTAAAAGCGACTCTTTCCCTAACCGGGAGCCAATGTAGTTTCCTCAGAGCTGGTTTGGCTGATGTTCTGGCTGGGGTGTTCGTAAGTAGACGGGCTGCGGCATTCTGGGTCTTCTGCAGTGTTTGGAGAGTGGATTCCGGTGCTCCGAGGTAGATGGCATTGCTATAGTCTAGCCTGGACAAGATTAAGCCTTGAATCAGTCCCTCAAGAAGTTACTAATGCAACTACGTAGGGATGGCCTTATTTCTAATGATGAATTTAAGTTTATGCACAATGAGAATCCAATTGTACCTGTATTGTATTTAATACCAAAAGTGCATAAAGGTGTCTCTCCCATTCCTGGCAGGCCTATCATTTCCGCTATAGGAAGTGCAGCGGAACAGGTGGGCCAATATATTGACTTTTTTCTGCAGAATCATGTAAAAACACTGCCTAGTTACATCAAAGATACGGGTGATTTCCTGAGTAAAATCAAGAATATTCAATGGTCAGATGGGATGTACTTAATCTCGTTAGATATTGAATCTTTGTACACCAGTATAGATCACCAGGCAGGATTGTCAGCTGTAAAATTCTTTTTGGACCAAAGACCGTGCGAATTCTACCAGCACAACAAGGCCCTAGTTAGCATGATGAGTTGGTGTCTCAATAACAACTTCTTTCTATTTGGAAAGGAGCTGTTCAAGCAACTAAGGGGTGTGGCTATGGGCGCTTGCTTCTCCCCCAGCTATGCGTGCTTGCACGTTGGCTGGTGGGAGGAGCAGGTGCTCAAAAGGGACTATTCTTCCATCTTTGAAGAAAACATCATACACTACTACAGGTTCATCGATGATATTTTCATCGTGTGGCATGGTAGTAAAGATAAAGCATTGGAATTCATTGAAAACATCAACGTTAATAATTTGAATCTCCACTTTACCCACCACATAGACAATTCCAGCTTGGAATTCCTGGATGTCAAACTGTATGTAGCAAAGGGAAAGGAAGAAAGTACCCTGTTCAGAAAATCCACCGCTGGCAATGTCACACTCCATGCCTCCAGTGCCCATCCTAGGCATCTGATTGCAAGCATCCCCTATGGGGAATTGCTACGCCTAAAAAGGATATGCAGCACGGATGCCGAATTTAACATTTGTGCTGCAGAATCCATGCGTCGCATGAAAGCTAGAGGCTATTCAGATAAAATCTTGACATCAGCTTTAACTAAAACATCTTCCAGATCTAGAGCCAGTTTACTTCCAGCTCCTATAGCGGAAGAGCCTGTCCCGGATGTTCTACCTGATTCTCCAGCTAATCCCGGGACAATTGATAAGGTCCAATGTCCTAGACTAATCACAGCGTATAGTGAGAACGAACGTAAAATCAGATCCATCATCAATAAAAACTGGGGAATAGTACTCACTGACCCCGTTCTGAGGATGAGTCTGCCATCTAGCCCCACTATAACATTCAGCAGAGCTAGAAACATGGGAGCTGTGTTAGATCCTACCAGCCCTGAAATAAGAACTAAACCCAATTGGTTAAAACCCAAAGATGGTTTCTATAAATGCTCATCTTGTCGGGCGTGCAAGTTTGGGGTGAACACAACAGAATACTGTACTCCATTCAGTCCTATACCACACAAGATAATGGGAAACTATAACTGTAAAACAGAATTTGCAGTTTACGTTCTCACTTGTACCTGCGGGCTCAATTATATCGGAAGCACAAAGCTACAGGTACATGAGAGAATCCTTCAACATCTACGTGCCATCTTGCATAGTGATCCCAATTACCCAGTGGCACGCCACTTCAAACAAGCTCATGGTAACAATTTATCTTGTTTAAAATACTATGTGGTATCTGCCGTCCCTAAACCACGCAGAGGAGGGAACAGAGAGGCTTTGCTTAGGAGATTGGAAACTAAATTTATCCTTAAATTCGACAGCAAATGCCCAAATGGTCTGAACAACACCGAAGATATGTACACATGCTTGTAAATAGGTATTCTGTGTGTTGCCCTGAGCAGTGTGATTTATATCGTACAGAATTCTTTTTGAGTTTGTTTTCTGGTCTGGTTCTAGATATTGTATTCTTTGAGTGTGTTGGTACTGGTAAATTCCGTGGTCAATATAAGAATGTTCAGTGATCATGGACAAACGTTTTATAACGGTGATTAATTGTGTGTTTCACTTATTCACACTTCGGCAGAGACACTATATCATAGGGAAGGCATGTTTTGGCTTTAAAAAAAGTGTTAACATTTGAAGGTGGTCTAATGTTACAGTGTGACTTCCAAACATAAGCTGGTGCCATCCCATAATATATTTCACTTTGTGTTATGTCTCAGCCAGGGTTGGGTTGCAAAATGCATGTTTTATTTTGTAACCATTTTATATTCATTATCTGCACTAAACAACACATCAATTTGCACATGGTATACTTGTAGAATAATTCTATGATTAGCTCTGCTATGCACTTTATCTTCTTTGCACATTCCTTCTAACTAAAATCGCAAGTCTGTTAATGATTACATGCATTTATGCAGCTATAATGAATTTTTGCACTTTTTATATGTGTATTTGGATTTATCCAGGAATTTTTAGATTGCCAAAGTGAAGTCTTTTGATCTTGGAATTATATTGTAATTTCAAAAAGTTTTATTTTTCTTAGCGTCAGCCGATAATAATATAAATTTCCATTATAATAAGATGGGAAATGCGGTTGGGGTTTTGTTAATATGATTTTTGGCACTAACGAGTATCTAAATTACATTGTTTGTATTCGAATCATGTAGTCTGTTTACTATGTTCTTCATTAACTTTTGGAACATGTGACTTTGGTGGGAAGGGCATATTATTTAAAATGGCGAAAATCATTCACAGCCTTTATGTGAACAAGGGCGCCTAAGCCCGAAACGCGTCATCTGTTGACTGCTGCTAGGTTGTAATAAATATCTTGCCTGAGAAAAGAAGTGGTTTGTTTCTCTTTCTTCGCCGCCGAGGCTTTGGTGGAAGTGGAAGGAGTGCTTTTTTTGCTATATATATATATATATATATATATATATATATATATATATATATATATATATATATATATATATATATATATATATATATATATTACCTACTGGCGGTCGCCAGTAGGTATATATAGTTAGGATTTTTTCTCTATGGAACTTTTGAAAATTCTATGCCTAATAACTTTGGCGTTTGTGGACGGAATAGGCTGAAATTTTCAGGAAAATGGCACATTTTGTTTCTGAGCAGCCCCTGAAAATTTGGAGGGTTTCATCAAGGGGGGGCCGAGAAAAAAGGGGGGTCCCAAAACGCGTTTTTCCTATTCATTTTTCCATAGGGCGTTTGGCCTCACTTTTAGCTCAAACGGCTGAATGGATTTGCACGAAACTTGGCAAAATTGTAGGGACTGTTAGCCCGATGTGCCTTTGCTGGGTCTCAATATATGTGCTCCAGTGGATTTTGAGAAATTAACGTTTTAAAAAACAGATATATCTGTGACAGCGTCCCGGGTAGCGCTCCGGTTCGCGAACTTTTCACGTAACAGAGCTTTGCAAAGCGAAGCTGATTGGCTCTCCGGCGTCTGTCAACATTCTAAACAGTCCGGTGCGGCTGCCATCTTGTCTCTCGGTAGGATCGAGAGACAAGAAGAGGAGAAAAACGAAGGGCGAATTTAATGAAAGGGGGCAATGTAGACCCTTCTTGACCCCCTAGGAATGATGTTGGGGTTATTAAAGGGTCCCGTGGGGCAAATAAAAAAAATTCGATTTTTTGCGGAAGAAGCGCTTTCCGAACCGGGTAGCGAATCGGGACGCGAAACGGGAATTCGCCATTTTGTTTTTCGTTTTAATTAAATTACAAGATGGAGGAAAAACAATGTGAGAAATGGGTATAAGGGGGTACGGGAGACGTATCCTGACCCCCTATGTTTTCTGAGGGTGGCTGAGGATGCTCATATATGTTGATACTTGTCTTCCAGCGGCTGCGCGTGAGCGTTTTTTTAATTTACTCGCACAAAACCATAGAAATTTGCATATATAGTTAGTTGCAATAACTATATATCGCGCACCCGCAATCCACTGCTGATGATGTCACATAATGCATCATTCATGACATGGTCAGTGAAATGGCATTAATTCCTACCTGTAAGTGCATTCCCACCTAGGTGGCAACCTTTTCTCCCATTTGTTAGCTGCCGGCCACGGTCGCGGGTTTGCACATCCGCGGACAAACTGCGGGTCCACGGCTGCCTCATTTGGGCAGCTTTTTGTGGTACAGGAGGTGCCTTTACTTGCGGGGTGCTTGCGGGGACATTGGCAATCCCTTTAAAACTTTTTTTGCATGCGAATGGCGGCGGCGACCCACTTGGGTTTTATCGAACCACCAGTCCCAGAGAGCATTGCTTCAGGTTTCACACCTGTGCATAATCACTGAGGGTATTTACTGGTGCCTCCAGCTGCCATCATGTCACATGTGCTGCCACTGAAGAGGGCGTTGGCCCGAAACGCGTCTGGCAGGAAAGGGACTCTGTTCGCAGCTCGCGCCCTTGCGCTGGCATTAATTCCTACCTGTAAGTGCATTCCCACCTAGGTGGCAACCTTTTCTCCCATTTGTTAGCGGCCGGCCACGGTCGCGGGTTTGCACATCCGCGGACAAACTGCGGGTCCAGGGCTGCCTCATTTGGGCAGCTTTTTGTGGTACAGGAGGTGCCTTTACTTGCGGGGTGCTTGCGGGGACATTGGCAATCCCTTTAAAACTTTTTTTGCATGCGAATGGCGGCGGCGACCCACTTGGGTTTTATCGAACCACCAGTCCCAGAGAGCATTGCTTCAGGTTTCACACCTGTGCTTAATCACTGAGGGTATTTACTGGTGCCTCCAGCTGCCGTCATGTCACATGTGCTGCCACTGAAGAGGGCGTTGGCCCGAAACGCGTCTGGCAGGAAAGGGACTCTGTTCGCAGCTCGCGCCCTTGCGCTGGCATTAATTCCTACCTGTAAGTGCATTCCCACCTAGGTGGCAACCTTTTCTCCCATTTGTTAGCGGCCGGCCACGGTCGCGGGTTTGCATATCTGCGGACAAACTGCGGGTCCACGGCTGCCTCATTTGGGCAGCTTTTTGTGGTACAGGAGGTGCCTTTACTTGCGGGGTGCTTGCGGGGACATTGGCAATCCCTTTAAAACTTTTTTTGCATGCGAATGGCGGCGGCGACCCACTTGGGTTTTATCGAACCACCAGTCCCAGAGAGCATTGCTTCAGGTTTCACACCTGTGCATAATCACTGAGGGTATTTACTGGTGCCTCCAGCTGCCGTCATGTCACATCTGCTGCCACTGAAGAGGGCGTTGGCCCAAAACGCGTCTGGCAGGAAAGGGACTCTGTTCGCAGCTCGCGCCCTTGCGCTGGCATTAATTCCTACCTGTAAGTGCATTCCCACCTAGGTGGCAACCTTTTCTCCCATTTGTTAGCGGCCGGCCACGGTCGCGGGTTTGCACATCCGCGGACAAACTGCGGGTCCACGGCTGCCTCATTTGGGCAGCTTTTTGTGGTACAGGAGGTGCCTTTACTTGCGGGGTGCTTGCGGGGACATTGGCAATCCCTTTAAAACTTTTTTTGCATGCGAATGGCGGCGGCGACCCACTTGGGTTTTATCGAACCACCAGTCCCAGAGAGCATTGCTTCAGGTTTCACACCTGTGCATAATCACTGAGGGTATTTACTGGTGCCTCCAGCTGCCGTCATGTCACATGTGCTGCCACTGAAGAGGGCGTTGGCCCGAAACGCGTCTGGCAGGAAAGGGACTCTGTTCGCAGCTCGCGCCCTTGCGCTGGCATTAATTCCTACCTGTAAGTGCATTCCCACCTAGGTGGCAACCTTTTCTCCCATTTGTTAGCGGCCGGCCACGGTCGCGGGTTTGCACATCCGCGGACAAACTGCGGGTCCACGGCTGCCTCATTTGGGCAGCTTTTTGTGGTACAGGAGGTGCCTTTACTTGCGGGGTGCTTGCGGGGACATTGGCAATCCCTTTAAAACTTTTTTTGCATGCGAATGGCGGCGGCGACCCACTTGGGTATTATCGAACCACCAGTCCCAGAGAGCATTGCTTCAGGTTTCACACCTGTGCATAATCACTGAGGGTATTTACTGGTGCCTCCAGCTGCCGTCATGTCACATGTGCTGCCACTGAAGAGGGCGTTGGCCCGAAACGTGTCTGGCAGGAAAGGGACTCTGTTCGCAGCTCGCGCCCTTGCGCTGGCATTAATTCCTACCTGTAAGTGCATTCCCACCTAGGTGGCAACCTTTTCTCCCATTTGTTAGCGGCCGGCCACGGTCGCGGGTTTGCACATCCGCGGACAAACTGCGGGTCCACGGCTGCCTCATTTGGGCAGCTTTTTGTGGTACAGGAGGTGCCTTTACTTGCGGGGTGCTTGCGGGGACATTGGCAATCCCTTTAAAACTTTTTTTGCATGCGAATGGCGGCGGCGACCCACTTGGGTTTTATCGAACCACCAGTCCCAGAGAGCATTGCTTCAGGTTTCACACCTGTGCATAATCACTGAGGGTATTTACTGGTGCCTCCAGCTGCCGTCATGTCACATGTGCTGCCACTGAAGAGGGCGTTGGCCCGAAACGCGTCTGGCAGGAAAGGGACTCTGTTCGCAGCTCGCGCCCTTGCGCTGGCATTAATTCCTACCTGTAAGTGCATTCCCACCTAGGTGGCAACCTTTTGTCCCATTTGTTAGCGGCCGGCCACGGTCGCGGGTTTGCACATCCGCGGACAAACCGCGGGTCCACGGCTGCCTCATTTGGGCAGCTTTTTGTGGTACAGGAGGTGCCTTTACTTGCGGGGTGCTTGCGGGGACATTGGCAATCCCTTTAAAACTTTTTTTGCATGCGAATGGCGGCGGCGACCCACTTGGGTATTATCGAACCACCAGTCCCAGAGAGCATTGCTTCAGGTTTCACACCTGTGCTTAATCACTGAGGGTATTTACTGGTGCCTCCAGCTGCCGTCATGTCACATGTGCTGCCACTGAAGAGGGCGTTGGCCCGAAACGCGTCTGGCAGGAAAGGGACTCTGTTCGCAGCTCGCGCCCTTGCGCTGGCATTAATTCCTACCTGTAAGTGCATTCCCACCTAGGTGGCAACCTTTTCTCCCATTTGTTAGCGGCCGGCCACGGTCGCGGGTTTGCACATCTGCGGACAAACTGCGGGTCCACGGCTGCCTCATTTGGGCAGCTTTTTGTGGTACAGGAGGTGCCTTTACTTGCGGGGTGCTTGCGGGGACATTGGCAATCCCTTTAAAACTTTTTTTGCATGCGAATGGCGGCGGCGACCCACTTGGGTTTTATCAAACCACCAGTCCCAGAGAGCATTGCTTCAGGTTTCACACCTGTGCATAATCACTGAGGGTATTTACTGGTGCCTCCAGCTGCCGTCATGTCACATGTGCTGCCACTGAAGAGGGCGTTGGCCCGAAACGTGTCTGGCAGGAAAGGGACTCTGTTCGCAGCTCGCGCCCTTGCGCTGGCATTAATTCCTACCTGTAAGTGCATTCCCACCTAGGTGGCAACCTTTTCTCCCATTTGTTAGCGGCCGGCCACGGTCGCGGGTTTGCACATCCGCGGACAAACTGCGGGTCCACGGCTGCCTCATTTGGGCAGCTTTTTGTGGTACAGGAGGTGCCTTTACTTGCGGGGTGCTTGCGGGGACATTGGCAATCCCTTTAAAACTTTTTTTGCATGCGAATGGCGGCGGCGACCCACTTGGGTTTTATCGAACCACCAGTCCCAGAGAGCATTGCTTCAGGTTTCACACCTGTGCATAATCACTGAGGGTATTTACTGGTGCCTCCAGCTGCCGTCATGTCACATGTGCTGCCACTGAAGAGGGCGTTGGCCCGAAACGCGTCTGGCAGGAAAGGGACTCTGTTCGCAGCTCGCGCCCTTGCGCTGGCATTAATTCCTACCTGTAAGTGCATTCCCACCTAGGTGGCAACCTTTTCTCCCATTTGTTAGCGGCCGGCCACGGTCGCGGGTTTGCACATCCGCGGACAAACTGCGGGTCCACGGCTGCCTCATTTGGGCAGCTTTTTGTGGTACAGGAGGTGCCTTTACTTGCGGGGTGCTTGCGGGGACATTGGCAATCCCTTTAAAACTTTTTTTGCATGCGAATGGCGGCGGCGACCCACTTGGGTATTATCGAACCACCAGTCCCAGAGAGCATTGCTTCAGGTTTCACACCTGTGCATAACCACTGAGGGTATTTACTGGTGCCTCCAGCTGCCGTCATGTCACATGTGCTGCCACTGAAGAGGGCGTTGGCCCGAAACGCGTCTGGCAGGAAAGGGACTCTGTTCGCAGCTCGCGCCCTTGCGCTGGCATTAATTCCTACCTGTAAGTGCATTCCCATCTAGGTGGCATCCTTTTCTCCCATTTGTTAGCGGCCGGCCACGGTCGCGGGTTTGCACATCCGCGGACAAACTGCGGGTCCACGGCTGCCTCATTTGGGCAGCTTTTTGTGGTACAGGAGGTGCCTTTACTTGCGGGGTGCTTGCGGGGACATTGGCAATCCCTTTAAAACTTTTTTTGCATGCGAATGGCGGCGGCGACCCACTTGGGTTTTATCGAACCACCAGTCCCAGAGAGCATTGCTTCAGGTTTCACACCTGTGCATAATCACTGAGGGTATTTACTGGTGCCTCCAGCTGCCGTCATGTCACATGTGCTGCCACTGAAGAGGGCGTTGGCCCGAAACGCGTCTGGCAGGAAAGGGACTCTGTTCGCAGCTCGCGCCCTTGCGCTGGCATTAATTCCTACCTGTAAGTGCATTCCCATCTAGGTGGCAACCTTTTCTCCCATTTGTTAGCGGCCGGCCACGGTCGCGGGTTTGCACATCCGCGGACAAACTGCGGGTCCACGGCTGCCTCATTTGGGCAGCTTTTTGTGGTACAGGAGGTGCCTTTACTTGCGGGGTGCTTGCGGGGACATTGGCAATCCCTTTAAAACTTTTTTTGCATGCGAATGGCGGCGGCGACCCACTTGGGTTTTATCGAACCACCAGTCCCAGAGAGCATTGCTTCAGGTTTCACACCTGTGCATAATCACTGAGGGTATTTACTGGTGCCTCCAGCTGCCGTCATGTCACATGTGCTGCCACTGAAGAGGGCGTTGGCCCGAAACGCGTCTGGCAGGAAAGGGACTCTGTTCGCAGCTCGCGCCCTTGCGCTGGCATTAATTCCTACCTGTAAGTGCATTCCCACCTAGGTGGCAACCTTTTCTCCCATTTGTTAGCGGCCGGCCACGGTCGCGGGTTTGCACATCCGCGGACAAACTGCGGGTCCACGGCTGCCTCATTTGGGCAGCTTTTTGTGGTACAGGAGGTGCCTTTACTTGCGGGGTGCTTGCGGGGACATTGGCAATACCTTTAAAACTTTTTTTGCATGCGAATGGCGGCGGCGACCCACTTGGGTTTTATCGAACCACCAGTCCCAGAGAGCATTGCTTCAGGTTTCACACCTGTGCATAATCACTGAGGGTATTTACTGGTGCCTCCAGCTGCCGTCATGTCACATGTGCTGCCACTGAAGAGGGCGTTGGCCCGAAACGCGTCTGGCAGGAAAGGGACTCTGTTCGCAGCTCGCGCCCTTGCGCTGGCATTAATTCCTACCTGTAAGTGCATTCCCACCTAGGTGGCAACCTTTTCTCCCATTTGTTAGCGGCCGGCCACGGTCGCGGGTTTGCACATCTGCGGACAAACTGCGGGTCCACGGCTGCCTCATTTGGGCAGCTTTTTGTGGTACAGGAGGTGCCTTTACTTGCGGGGTGCTTGCGGGGACATTGGCAATCCCTTTAAAACTTTTTTTGCATGCGAATGGCGGCGGCGACCCACTTGGGTATTATCGAACCACCAGTCCCAGAGAGCATTGCTTCAGGTTTCACACCTGTGCATAATCACTGAGGGTATTTACTGGTGCCTCCAGCTGCCGTCATGTCACATGTGCTGCCACTGAAGAGGGCGTTGGCCCGAAACGCGTCTGGCAGGAAAGGGACTCTGTTCGCAGCTCGCGCCCTTGCGCTGGCATTAATTCCTACCTGTAAGTGCATTCCCACCTAGGTGGCAACCTTTTCTTCCATTTGTTAGCGGCCGGTCACGGTCGCGGGTTTGCACATCCGCGGACAAACTGCGGGTCCACGGCTGCCTCATTTGGGCAGCTTTTGTGGTACAGGAGGTGCCTTTACTTGCGGGGTGCTTGCGGGGACATTGGCAATCCCTTTAAAACTTTTTTTGCATGCGAATGGCGGCGGCGACCCACTTGGGTTTTATCGAACCACCAGTCCCAGAGAGCATTGCTTCAGGTTTCACACCTGTGCATAATCACTGAGGGTATTTACTGGTGCCTCCAGCTGCCGTCATGTCACATGTGCTGCCACTGAAGAGGGCGTTGGCCCGAAACGCGTCTGGCAGGAAAGGGACTCTGTTCGCAGCTCGCGCCCTTGCGCTGGCATTAATTCCTACCTGTAAGTGCATTCCCACCTAGGTGGCAACCTTTTCTCCCATTTGTTAGCGGCCGGCCACGGTCGCGGGTTTGCACATCCGCGGACAAACTGCGGGTCCACGGCTGCCTCATTTGGGCAGCTTTTGTGGTACAGGAGGTGCCTTTACTTGCGGGGTGCTTGCGGGGACATTGGCAATCCCTTTAAAACTTTTTTTGCATGCGAATGGCGGCGGCGACCCACTTGGGTTTTATCGAACCACCAGTCCCAGAGAGCATTGCTTCAGGTTTCACACCTGTGCATAATCACTGAGGGTATTTACTGGTGCCTCCAGCTGCCGTCATGTCACATGTGCTGCCACTGAAGAGGGCGTTGGCCCGAAACGCGTCTGGCAGGAAAGGGACTCTGTTCGCAGCTCGCGCCCTTGCGCTGGCATTAATTCCTACCTGTAAGTGCATTCCCACCTAGGTGGCAACCTTTTCTCCCATTTGTTAGCGGCCGGCCACGGTCGCGGGTTTGCACATCTGCGGACAAACTGCGGGTCCACGGCTGCCTCATTTGGGCAGCTTTTTGTGGTACAGGAGGTGCCTTTACTTGCGGGGTGCTTGCGGGGACATTGGCAATCCCTTTAAAACTTTTTTTGCATGCGAATGGCGGCGGCGACCCACTTGGGTTTTATCAAACCACCAGTCCCAGAGAGCATTGCTTCAGGTTTCACACCTGTGCATAATCACTGAGGGTATTTACTGGTGCCTCCAGCTGCCGTCATGTCACATGTGCTGCCACTGAAGAGGGCGTTGGCCCGAAACGCGTCTGGCAGGAAAGGGACTCTGTTCGCAGCTCGCGCCCTTGCGCTGGCATTAATTCCTACCTGTAAGTGCATTCCCACCTAGGTGGCAACCTTTTCTCCCATTTGTTAGCGGCCGGCCACGGTCGCGGGTTTGCACATCCGCGGACAAACTGCGGGTCCACGGCTGCCTCATTTGGGCAGCTTTTTGTGGTACAGGAGGTGCCTTTACTTGCGGGGTGCTTGCGGGGACATTGGCAATCCCTTTAAAACTTTTTTTGCATGCGAATGGCGGCGGCGACCCACTTGGGTTTTATCGAACCACCAGTCCCAGAGAGCATTGCTTCAGGTTTCACACCTGTGCATAATCACTGAGGGTATTTACTGGTGCCTCCAGCTGCCGTCATGTCACATGTGCTGCCACTGAAGAGGGCGTTGGCCCGAAACGCGTCTGGCAGGAAAGGGACTCTGTTCGCAGCTCGCGCCCTTGCGCTGGCATTAATTCCTACCTGTAAGTGCATTCCCACCTAGGTGGCAACCTTTTCTCCCATTTGTTAGCGGCCGGCCACGGTCGCGGGTTTGCACATCCGCGGACAAACTGCGGGTCCACGGCTGCCTCATTTGGGCAGCTTTTTGTGGTACAGGAGGTGCCTTTACTTGCGGGGTGCTTGCGGGGACATTGGCAATCCCTTTAAAACTTTTTTTGCATGCGAATGGCGGCGGCGACCCACTTGGGTATTATCGAACCACCAGTCCCAGAGAGCATTGCTTCAGGTTTCACACCTGTGCATAATCACTGAGGGTATTTACTGGTGCCTCCAGCTGCCGTCATGTCACATGTGCTGCCACTGAAGAGGGCGTTGGCCCGAAACGCGTCTGGCAGGAAAGGGACTCTGTTCGCAGCTCGCGCCCTTGCGCTGGCATTAATTCCTACCTGTAAGTGCATTCCCATCTAGGTGGCAACCTTTTCTCCCATTTGTTAGCGGCCGGCCACGGTCGCGGGTTTGCACATCCGCGGACAAACTGCGGGTCCACGACTGCCTCATTTGGGCAGCTTTTGTGGTACAGGAGGTGCCTTTACTTGCGGGGTGCTTGCGGGGACATTGGCAATCCCTTTAAAACTTTTTTTGCATGCGAATGGCGGCGGCGACCCACTTGGGTTTTATCGAACCACCAGTCCCAGAGAGCATTGCTTCAGGTTTCACACCTGTGCATAATCACTGAGGGTATTTACTGGTGCCTCCAGCTGCCGTCATGTCACATGTGCTGCCACTGAAGAGGGCGTTGGCCCGAAACGCGTCTGGCAGGAAAGGGACTCTGTTCGCAGCTCGCGCCCTTGCGCTGGCATTAATTCCTACCTGTATGTACATTCCCACCTAGGTGGCAACCTTTTCTCCCATTTGTTAGCGGCCGGCCACGGTCGCGGGTTTGCACATCCGCGGACAAACTGCGGGTCCACGGCTGCCTCATTTGGGCAGCTTTTTGTGGTACAGGAGGTGCCTTTACTTGCGGGGTGCTTGCGGGGACATTGGCAATCCCTTTAAAACTTTTTTTGCATGCGAATGGCGGCGGCGACCCACTTGGGTATTATCGAACCACCAGTCCCAGAGAGCATTGCTTCAGGTTTCACACCTGTGCATAATCACTGAGGGTATTTACTGGTGCCTCCAGCTGCCGTCATGTCACATGTGCTGCCACTGAAGAGGGCGTTGGCCCGAAACGCGTCTGGCAGGAAAGGGACTCTGTTCGCAGCTCGCGCCCTTGCGCTGGCATTAATTCCTACCTGTATGTACATTCCCACCTAGGTGGCAACCTTTTCTCCCATTTGTTAGCGGCCGGCCACGGTCGCGGGTTTGCACATCCGCGGACAAACTGCGGGTCCACGGCTGCCTCATTTGGGCAGCTTTTTGTGGTACAGGAGGTGCCTTTACTTGCGGGGTGCTTGCGGGGACATTGGCAATCCCTTTAAAACTTTTTTTGCATGCGAATGGCGGCGGCGACCCACTTGGGTATTATCGAACCACCAGTCCCAGAGAGCATTGCTTCAGGTTTCACACCTGTGCATAATCACTGAGGGTATTTACTGGTGCCTCCAGCTGCCGTCATGTCACATGTGCTGCCACTGAAGAGGGCGTTGGCCCGAAACGCGTCTGGCAGGAAAGGGACTCTGTTCGCAGCTCGCGCCCTTGCGCTGGCATTAATTCCTACCTGTAAGTGCATTCCCACCTAGGTGGCAACCTTTTCTCCCATTTGTTAGCGGCCGGCCACGGTCGCGGGTTTGCACATCCGCGGACAAACTGCGGGTCCACGGCTGCCTCATTTGGGCAGCTTTTTGTGGTACAGGAGGTGCCTTTACTTGCGGGGTGCTTGCGGGGACATTGGCAATACCTTTAAAACTTTTTTTGCATGCGAATGGCGGCGGCGACCCACTTGGGTTTTATCGAACCACCAGTCCCAGAGAGCATTGCTTCAGGTTTCACACCTGTGCATAATCACTGAGGGTATTTACTGGTGCCTCCAGCTGCCGTCATGTCACATGTGCTGCCACTGAAGAGGGCGTTGGCCCGAAACGCGTCTGGCAGGAAAGGGACTCTGTTGGCAGCTCGCGCCCTTGCGCTGGCATTAATTCCTACCTGTAAGTGCATTCCCACCTAGGTGGCAACCTTTTCTCCCATTTGTTAGCGGCCGGCCACGGTCGCGGGTTTGCACATCCGCTGACAAACTGCGGGTCCACGGCTGCCTCATTTGGGCAGCTTTTTGTGGTACAGGAGGTGCCTTTACTTGCGGGGTGCTTGCGGGGACGTTGGCAATCCCTTTAAAACTTTTTTTGCATGCGAATGGCGGCGGCGACCCACTTGGGTTTTATCGAACCACCAGTCCCAGAGAGCATTGCTTCAGGTTTCACACCTGTGCATAATCACTGAGGGTATTTACTGGTGCCTCCAGCTGCCGTCATGTCACATGTGCTGCCACTGAAGAGGGCGTTGGCCCGAAACGCGTCTGGCAGGAAAGGGACTCTGTTCGCAGCTCGCGCCCAGCGCTGGCATTAATTCCTACCTGTAAGTGCATTCCCACCTAGGTGGCAACCTTTTCTCCCATTTGTTAGCGGCCGGCCACGGTCGCGGGTTTGCACATCCGCGGACAAACTGCGGGTCCACGGCTGCCTCATTTGGGCAGCTTTTTGTGGTACAGGAGGTGCCTTTACTTGCGGGGTGCTTGCAGGGACATTGGCAATCCCTTTAAAACTTTTTTTGCATGCGAATGGCGGCGGCGACCCACTTGGGTTTTATCGAACCACCAGTCCCAGAGAGCATTGCTTCAGGTTTCACACCTGTGCATAATCACTGAGGGTATTTACTGGTGCCTCCAGCTGCCGTCATGTCACATGTGCTGCCACTGAAGAGGGCGTTGGCCCAAAACGCGTCTGGCAGGAAAGGGACTCTGTTCGCAGCTCGCGCCCTTGCGCTGGCATTAATTCCTACCTGTAAGTGCATTCCCACCTAGGTGGCAACCTTTTCTCCCATTTGTTAGCGGCCGGCCACGGTCGCGGGTTTGCACATCCGCGGACAAACTGCGGGTCCACGGCTGCCTCATTTGGGCAGCTTTTTGTGGTACAGGAGGTGCCTTTACTTGCGGGGTGCTTGCGGGGACATTGGCAATCCCTTTAAAACTTTTTTTGCATGCGAATGGCGGCGGCGACCCACTTGGGTTTTATCGAACCACCAGTCCCAGAGAGCATTGCTTCAGGTTTCACACCTGTGCATAATCACTGAGGGTATTTACTGGTGCCTCCAGCTGCCGTCATGTCACATGTGCTGCCACTGAAGAGGGCGTTGGCCCGAAACGCGTCTGGCAGGAAAGGGACTCTGTTCGCAGCTCACGCCCTTGCGCTGGCATTAATTCCTACCTGTAAGTGCATTCCCACCTAGGTGGCAACCTTTTCTCCCATTTGTTAGCTGCCGGCCACGGTCGCGGGTTTGCACATCCGCGGACAAACTGCGGGTCCACGGCTGCCTCATTTGGGCAGCTTTTTGTGGTACAGGAGGTGCCTTTACTTGCGGGGTGCTTGCGGGGACATTGGCAATCCCTTTAAAACTTTTTTTGCATGCGAATGGCGGCGGCGACCCACTTGGGTTTTATCGAACCACCAGTCCCAGAGAGCATTGCTTCAGGTTTCACACCTGTGCATAATCACTGAGGGTATTTACTGGTGCCTCCAGCTGCCGTCATGTCACATGTGCTGCCACTGAAGAGGGCGTTGGCCCGAAACGCGTCTGGCAGGAAAGGGACTCTGTTCGCAGCTCGCGCCCTTGCGCTGGCATTAATTCCTACCTGTAAGTGCATTCCCACCTAGGTGGCAACCTTTTCTCCCATTTGTTAGCGGCCGGCCACGGTCGCGGTCTGCACATCCGCGGACAAACTGCGGGTCCACGGCTGCCTCATTTGGGCAGCTTTTTGTGGTACAGGAGGTGCCTTTACTTGCGGGGTGCTTGCGGGGACATTGGCAATCCCTTTAAAACTTTTTTTGCATGCGAATGGCGGTGCCGACCCACTTGGGTTTTATCGAACCACCAGTCCCAGAGAGCATTGCTTCAGGTTTCACACCTGTGCATAATCACTGAGGGTATTTACTGGTGCCTCCAGCTGCCGTCATGTCACATGTGTTGCCACTGAAGAGGGCGTTGGCCCGAAACGCGTCTGGCAGGAAAGGGACTCTGTTCGCAGCTCGCGCCCTTGCGCTGGCATTAATTCCTACCTGTAAGTGCATTCCCACCTAGGTGGCAACCTTTTCTCCCATTTGTTAGCGGCCGGCCACGGTCGCGGGTTTGCACATCCGCGGACAAACTGCGGGTCCACGGCTGCCTCATTTGGGCAGCTTTTTGTGGTACAGGAGGTGCCTTTACTTGCGGTGTGCTTGCGGGGACATTGGCAATCCCTTTAAAACTTTTTTTGCATGCGAATGGCGGCGGCGACCCACTTGGGTTTTATCGAACCACCAGTCCCAGAGAGCATTGCTTCAGGTTTCACACCTGTGCATAATCACTGAGGGTATTTACTGGTGCCTCCAGCTGCCGTCATGTCACATGTGCTGCCACTGAAGAGGGCGTTGGCCCGAAACACGTCTGGCAGGAAAGGGACTCTGTTCGCAGCTCGCGCCCTTGCGCTGGCATTCATTCCTACCTGTAAGTGCATTCCCACCTAGGTGGCAACCTTTTCTCCCATTTGTTAGCGGCCGGCCACGGTCGCGGGTTTGCACATCCGCGGACAAACTGCGGGTCCACGGCTGCCTCATTTGGGCAGCTTTTTGTGGTACAGGAGGTGCCTTTACTTGCGGGGTGCTTGCGGGGACATTGGCAATCCCTTTAAAACTTTTTTTGCATGCGAATGGCGGCGGCGACCCACTTGGGTTTTATCGAACCACCAGTCCCAGAGAGCATTGCTTCAGGTTTCACACCTGTGCATAATCACTGAGGGTATTTACTGGTGCCTCCAGCTGCCGTCATGTCACATGTGCTGCCACTGAAGAGGGCGTTGGCCCGAAACACGTCTGGCAGGAAAGGGACTCTGTTCGCAGCTCGCGCCCTTGCGCTGGCATTAATTCCTACCTGTAAGTGCATTCCCACCTAGGTGGCAACCTTTTCTCCCATTTGTTAGCGGCAGGCCACGGTCGCGGGTTTGCACATCCGCGGACAAACTGCGGGTCCACGGCTGCCTCATTTGGGCAGCTTTTTGTGGTACAGGAGGTGCCTTTACTTGCGGGGTGCTTGCGGGGACATTGGCAATACCTTTAAAACTTTTTTTGCATGCGAATGGCGGCGGCGACCCACTTGGGTTTTATCGAACCACCAGTCCCAGAGAGCATTGCTTCAGGTTTCACACCTGTGCATAATCACTGAGGGTATTTACTGGTGCCTCCAGCTGCCGTCATGTCACATGTGCTGCCACTGAAGAGGGCGTTGGCCCGAAACGCGTCTGGCAGGAAAGGGACTCTGTTGGCAGCTCGCGCCCTTGCGCTGGCATTAATTCCTACCTGTAAGTGCATTCCCACCTAGGTGGCAACCTTTTCTCCCATTTGTTAGCGGCCGGCCACGGTCGCGGGTTTGCACATCCGCTGACAAACTGCGGGTCCACGGCTGCCTCATTTGGGCAGCTTTTTGTGGTACAGGAGGTGCCTTTACTTGCGGGGTGCTTGCGGGGACGTTGGCAATCCCTTTAAAACTTTTTTTGCATGCGAATGGCGGCGGCGACCCACTTGGGTTTTATCGAACCACCAGTCCCAGAGAGCATTGCTTCAGGTTTCACACCTGTGCATAATCACTGAGGGTATTTACTGGTGCCTCCAGCTGCCGTCATGTCACATGTGCTGCCACTGAAGAGGGCGTTGGCCCGAAACGCGTCTGGCAGGAAAGGGACTCTGTTCGCAGCTCGCGCCCAGCGCTGGCATTAATTCCTACCTGTAAGTGCATTCCCACCTAGGTGGCAACCTTTTCTCCCATTTGTTAGCGGCCGGCCACGGTCGCGGGTTTGCACATCCGCGGACAAACTGCGGGTCCACGGCTGCCTCATTTGGGCAGCTTTTTGTGGTACAGGAGGTGCCTTTACTTGCGGGGTGCTTGCAGGGACATTGGCAATCCCTTTAAAACTTTTTTTGCATGCGAATGGCGGCGGCGACCCACTTGGGTTTTATCGAACCACCAGTCCCAGAGAGCATTGCTTCAGGTTTCACACCTGTGCATAATCACTGAGGGTATTTACTGGTGCCTCCAGCTGCCGTCATGTCACATGTGCTGCCACTGAAGAGGGCGTTGGCCCAAAACGCGTCTGGCAGGAAAGGGACTCTGTTCGCAGCTCGCGCCCTTGCGCTGGCATTAATTCCTACCTGTAAGTGCATTCCCACCTAGGTGGCAACCTTTTCTCCCATTTGTTAGCGGCCGGCCACGGTCGCGGGTTTGCACATCCGCGGACAAACTGCGGGTCCACGGCTGCCTCATTTGGGCAGCTTTTTGTGGTACAGGAGGTGCCTTTACTTGCGGGGTGCTTGCGGGGACATTGGCAATCCCTTTAAAACTTTTTTTGCATGCGAATGGCGGCGGCGACCCACTTGGGTTTTATCGAACCACCAGTCCCAGAGAGCATTGCTTCAGGTTTCACACCTGTGCATAATCACTGAGGGTATTTACTGGTGCCTCCAGCTGCCGTCATGTCACATGTGCTGCCACTGAAGAGGGCGTTGGCCCGAAACGCGTCTGGCAGGAAAGGGACTCTGTTCGCAGCTCACGCCCTTGCGCTGGCATTAATTCCTACCTGTAAGTGCATTCCCACCTAGGTGGCAACCTTTTCTCCCATTTGTTAGCTGCCGGCCACGGTCGCGGGTTTGCACATCCGCGGACAAACTGCGGGTCCACGGCTGCCTCATTTGGGCAGCTTTTTGTGGTACAGGAGGTGCCTTTACTTGCGGGGTGCTTGCGGGGACATTGGCAATCCCTTTAAAACTTTTTTTGCATGCGAATGGCGGCGGCGACCCACTTGGGTTTTATCGAACCACCAGTCCCAGAGAGCATTGCTTCAGGTTTCACACCTGTGCATAATCACTGAGGGTATTTACTGGTGCCTCCAGCTGCCGTCATGTCACATGTGCTGCCACTGAAGAGGGCGTTGGCCCGAAACGCGTCTGGCAGGAAAGGGACTCTGTTCGCAGCTCGCGCCCTTGCGCTGGCATTAATTCCTACCTGTAAGTGCATTCCCACCTAGGTGGCAACCTTTTCTCCCATTTGTTAGCGGCCGGCCACGGTCGCGGTCTGCACATCCGCGGACAAACTGCGGGTCCACGGCTGCCTCATTTGGGCAGCTTTTTGTGGTACAGGAGGTGCCTTTACTTGCGGGGTGCTTGCGGGGACATTGGCAATCCCTTTAAAACTTTTTTTGCATGCGAATGGCGGTGCCGACCCACTTGGGTTTTATCGAACCACCAGTCCCAGAGAGCATTGCTTCAGGTTTCACACCTGTGCATAATCACTGAGGGTATTTACTGGTGCCTCCAGCTGCCGTCATGTCACATGTGTTGCCACTGAAGAGGGCGTTGGCCCGAAACGCGTCTGGCAGGAAAGGGACTCTGTTCGCAGCTCGCGCCCTTGCGCTGGCATTAATTCCTACCTGTAAGTGCATTCCCACCTAGGTGGCAACCTTTTCTCCCATTTGTTAGCGGCCGGCCACGGTCGCGGGTTTGCACATCCGCGGACAAACTGCGGGTCCACGGCTGCCTCATTTGGGCAGCTTTTTGTGGTACAGGAGGTGCCTTTACTTGCGGTGTGCTTGCGGGGACATTGGCAATCCCTTTAAAACTTTTTTTGCATGCGAATGGCGGCGGCGACCCACTTGGGTTTTATCGAACCACCAGTCCCAGAGAGCATTGCTTCAGGTTTCACACCTGTGCATAATCACTGAGGGTATTTACTGGTGCCTCCAGCTGCCGTCATGTCACATGTGCTGCCACTGAAGAGGGCGTTGGCCCGAAACACGTCTGGCAGGAAAGGGACTCTGTTCGCAGCTCGCGCCCTTGCGCTGGCATTAATTCCTACCTGTAAGTGCATTCCCACCTAGGTGGCAACCTTTTCTCCCATTTGTTAGCGGCCGGCCACGGTCGCGGGTTTGCACATCCGCGGACAAACTGCGGGTCCACGGCTGCCTCATTTGGGCAGCTTTTTGTGGTACAGGAGGTGCCTTTACTTGCGGGGTGCTTGCGGGGACATTGGCAATCCCTTTAAAACTTTTTTTGCATGCGAATGGCGGCGGCGACCCACTTGGGTTTTATCGAACCACCAGTCCCAGAGAGCATTGCTTCAGGTTTCACACCTGTGCATAATCACTGAGGGTATTTACTGGTGCCTCCAGCTGCCGTCATGTCACATGTGCTGCCACTGAAGAGGGCGTTGGCCCGAAACACGTCTGGCAGGAAAGGGACTCTGTTCGCAGCTCGCGCCCTTGCGCTGGCATTAATTCCTACCTGTAAGTGCATTCCCACCTAGGTGGCAACCTTTTCTCCCATTTGTTAGCGGCCGGCCACGGTCGCGGGTTTGCACATCCGCGGACAAACTGCGGGTCCACGGCTGCCTCATTTGGGCAGCTTTTTGTGGTACAGGGGGTGCCTTTACTTGCGGGGTGCTTGCGGGGACATTGGCAATCCCTTTAAAACTTTTTTTGCATGCGAATGGCGACGGCGACCCACTTGGGTTTTATCGAACCACCAGTCCCAGAGAGCATTGCTTCAGGTTTCACACCTGTGCATAATCACTGAGGGTATTTACTGGTGCCTCCAGCTGCCGTCATGTCACATGTGCTGCCACTGAAGAGGGCGTTGGCCCGAAACGCGTCTGGCAGGAAAGGGACTCTGTTCGCAGCTCGCGCCCTTGCGCTGGCATTCATTCCTATCTGTAAGTGCATTCCCACCTAGGTGGCAACCTTTTCTCCCATTTGTTAGCGGCCGGCCACGGTCGCGGGTTTGCACATCCGCGGACAAACTGCGGGTCCACGGCTGCCTCATTTGGGCAGCTTTTTGTGGTACAGGAGGTGCCTTTACTTGCGGGGTGCTTGCGGGGACATTGGCAATCCCTTTAAAACTTTTTTTGCATGCGAATGGCGGCGGCGACCCACTTGGGTATTATCGAACCACCAGTCCCAGAGAGCATTGCTTCAGGTTTCACACCTGTGCATAATCACTGAGGGTATTTACTGGTGCCTCCAGCTGCCGTCATGTCACATGTGCTGCCACTGAAGAGGGCGTTGGCCCGAAACGCGTCTGGCAGGAAAGGGACTCTGTTCGCAGCTCGCGCCCTTGCGCTGGCATTAATTCCTACCTGTAAGTGCATTCCCACCTAGGTGGCAACCTTTTCTCCCATTTGTTAGCGGCCGGCCACGGTCGCGGGTTTGCACATCCGCGGACAAACTGCGGGTCCACGGCTGCCTCATTTGGGCAGCTTTTTGTGGTACAGGAGGTGCCTTTACTTGCGGGGTGCTTGCGGGGACATTGGCAATCCCTTTAAAACTTTTTTTGCATGCGAATGGCGGCGGCGACCCACTTGGGTTTTATCGAACCACCAGTCCCAGAGAGCATTGCTTCAGGTTTCACACCTGTGCATAATCACTGAGGGTATTTACTGGTGCCTCCAGCTGCCGTCATGTCACATGTGCTGCCACTGAAGAGGGCGTTGGCCCGAAACGCGTCTGGCAGGAAAGGGACTCTGTTCGCAGCTCGCGCTCTTGCGCTGGCATTAATTCCTACCTGTAAGTGCATTCCCACCTAGGTGGCAACCTTTTCTCCCATTTGTTAGCGGCCGGCCACGGTCGCGGGTTTGCACATCCGCGGACAAACTGCGGGTCCACGGCTGTCTCATTTGGGCAGCTTTTTGTGGTACAGGAGGTGCCTTTACTTGCGGGGTGCTTGCGGGGACATTGGCAATACCTTTAAAACTTTTTTTGCATGCGAATGGCGGCGGCGACCCACTTGGGTTTTATCGAACCACCAGTCCCAGAGAGCATTGCTTCAGGTTTCACACCTGTGCATAATCACTGAGGGTATTTACTGGTGCCTCCAGCTGCCGTCATGTCACATGTGCTGCCACTGAAGAGGGCGTTGGCCCGAAACGCGTCTGGCAGGAAAGGGACTCTGTTGGCAGCTCGCGCCCTTGCGCTGGCATTAATTCCTACCTGTAAGTGCATTCCCACCTAGGTGGCAACCTTTTCTCCCATTTGTTAGCGGCCGGCCACGGTCGCGGGTTTGCACATCCGCTGACAAACTGCGGGTCCACGGCTGCCTCATTTGGGCAGCTTTTTGTGGTACAGGAGGTGCCTTTACTTGCGGGGTGCTTGCGGGGACATTGGCAATCCCTTTAAAACTTTTTTTGCATGCGAATGGCGGCGGCGACCCACTTGGGTTTTATCGAACCACCAGTCCCAGAGAGCATTGCTTCAGGTTTCACACCTGTGCATAATCACTGAGGGTATTTACTGGTGCCTCCAGCTGCCGTCATGTCACATGTGCTGCCACTGAAGAGGGCGTTGGCCCGAAACGCGTCTGGCAGGAAAGGGACTCTGTTCGCAGCTCGCGCCCTTGCGCTGGCATTAATTCCTACCTGTAAGTGCATTCCCACCTAGGTGGCAACCTTTTCTCCCATTTGTTAGCGGCCGGCCACGGTCGCGGGTTTGCACATCCGCGGACAAACTGCGGGTCCACGGCTGCCTCATTTGGGCAGCTTTTTGTGGTACAGGAGGTGCCTTTACTTGCGGGGTGCTTGCGGGGACATTGGCAATCCCTTTAAAACTTTTTTTGCATGCGAATGGTGGCGGCGACCCACTTGGGTTTTATCGAACCACCAGTCCCAGAGAGCATTGCTTCAGGTTTCACACCTGTGCATAATCACTGAGGGTATTTACTGGTGCCTCCAGCTGCCGTCATGTCACATGTGCTGCCACTGAAGAGGGCGTTGGCCCGAAACGCGTCTGGCAGGAAAGGGACTCTGTTCGCAGCTCGCGCCCTTGCGCTGGCATTAATTCCTACCTGTAAGTGCATTCCCACCTAGGTGGCAACCTTTTCTCCCATTTGTTAGCGGCCGGCCACGGTCGCGGGTTTGCACATCCGCGGACAAACTGCGGGTCCACGGCTGCCTCATTTGGGCAGCTTTTTGTGGTACAGGAGGTGCCTTTACTTGCGGGGTGCTTGCGGGGACATTGGCAATCCCTTTAAAACTTTTTTTTGCATGCGAATGGCGGCGGCGACCCACTTGGGTATTATCGAACCACCAGTCCCAGAGAGCATTGCTTCAGGTTTCACACCTGTGCATAATCACTGAGGGTATTTACTGGTGCCTCCAGCTGCCGTCATGTCACATGTGCTGCCACTGAAGAGGGCGTTGGCCCGAAACGCGTCTGGCAGGAAAGGGACTCTGTTCGCAGCTCGCGCCCTTGCGCTGGCATTAATTCCTACCTGTAAGTGCATTCCCACCTAGGTGGCAACCTTTTCTCCCATTTGTTAGCGGCCGGCCACGGTCGCGGGTTTGCACATCCGCGGACAAACTGCGGGTCCATGGCTGCCTCATTTGGGCAGCTTTTTGTGGTACAGGAGGTGCCTTTACTTGCGGGGTGCTTGCGGGGACATTGGCAATCCCTTTAAAACTTTTTTTGCATGCGAATGGCGGCGGCGACCCACTTGGGTTTTATCGAACCACCAGTCCCAGAGAGCATTGCTTCAGGTTTCACACCTGTGAATAATCACTGAGGGTATTTACTGGTGCCTCCAGCTGCCGTCATGTCACATGTGCTGCCACTGAAGAGGGCGTTGGCCCGAAACGCGTCTGGCAGGAAAGGGACTCTGTTCGCAGCTCGCGCCCTTGCGCTGGCATTAATTCCTACCTGTAAGTGCATTCCCACCTAGGTGGCAAACTTTTCTCCCATTTGTTAGCGGCCGGCCACGGTCGCGGGTTTGCACATCCGCGGACAAACTGCGGGTCCACGGCTGCCTCATTTGGGCAGCTTTTTGTGGTACAGGAGGTGCCTTTACTTGCGGGGTGCTTGCGGGGACATTGGCAATCCCTTTAAAACTTTTTTTGCATGCGAATGGCGGCGGCGACCCACTTGGGTATTATCGAACCACCAGTCCCAGAGAGCATTGCTTCAGGTTTCACACCTGTGCATAATCACTGAGGGTATTTACTGGTGCCTCCAGCTGCCGTCATGTCACATGTGCTGCCACTGAAGAGGGCGTTGGCCCGAAACGCGTCTGGCAGGAAAGGGACTCTGTTCGCAGCTCGCGCCCTTGCGCTGGCATTAATTCCTACCTGTAAGTGCATTCCCACCTAGGTGGCAACCTTTTCTCCCATTTGTTAGCGGCCGGCCACGGTCGCGGGTTTGCACATCCGCGGACAAACTGCGGGTCCAGGGCTGCCTCATTTGGGCAGCTTTTTGTGGTACAGGAGGTGCCTTTACTTGCGGGGTGCTTGCGGGGACATTGGCAATCCCTTTAAAACTTTTTTTGCATGCGAATGGCGGCGGCGACCCACTTGGGTTTTATCGAACCACCAGTCCCAGAGAGCATTGCTTCAGGTTTCACACCTGTGCTTAATCACTGAGGGTATTTACTGGTGCCTCCAGCTGCCGTCATGTCACATGTGCTGCCACTGAAGAGGGCGTTGGCCCGAAACGCGTCTGGCAGGAAAGGGACTCTGTTCGCAGCTCGCGCCCTTGCGCTGGCATTAATTCCTACCTGTAAGTGCATTCCCACCTAGGTGGCAACCTTTACTCCCATTTGTTAGCGGCCGGCCACGGTCGCGGGTTTGCACATCTGCGGACAAACTGCGGGTCCACGGCTGCCTCATTTGGGCAGCTTTTTGTGGTACAGGAGGTGCCTTTACTTGCGGGGTGCTTGCGGGGACATTGGCAATCCCTTTAAAACTTTTTTTGCATGCGAATGGCGGCGGCGACCCACGTGGGTTTTATCGAACCACCAGTCCCAGAGAGCATTGCTTCAGGTTTCACACCTGTGCATAATCACTGAGGGTATTTACTGGTGCCTCCAGCTGCCGTCATGTCACATGTGCTGCCACTGAAGAGGGCGTTGGCCCGAAACGCGTCTGGCAGGAAAGGGACTCTGTTCGCAGCTCGCGCCCTTGCGCTGGCATTAATTCCTACCTGTAAGTGCATTCCCACCTAGGTGGCAACCTTTTCTCCCATTTGTTAGCGGCCGGCCACGGTCGCGGGTTTGCACATCCGCCGACAAACTGCGGGTCCACGGCTGCCTCATTTGGGCAGCTTTTTGTGGTACAGGAGGTGCCTTTACTTGCGGGGTGCTTGCGGGGACATTGGCAATCCCTTTAAAACTTTTTTTGCATGCGAATGGCGGCGGCGACCCACTTGGGTTTTATCGAACCACCAGTCCCAGAGAGCATTGCTTCAGGTTTCACACCTGTGCATAATCACTGAGGGTATTTACTGGTGCCTCCAGCTGCCGTCATGTCACATGTGCTGCCACTGAAGAGGGCGTTGGCCCGAAACGCGTCTGGCAGGAAAGGGACTCTTTTCGCAGCTCGCGCCCTTGCGCTGGCATTAATTCCTACCTGTAAGTGCATTCCCACCTAGGTGGCAACCTTTTCTCCCATTTGTTAGCGGCCGGCCACGGTCGCGGGTTTGCACATCCGCGGACAAACTGCGGGTCCACGGCTGCCTCATTTGGGCAGCTTTTTGTGGTACAGGAGGTGCCTTTACTTGCGGGGTGCTTGCGGGGACATTGGCAATCCCTTTAAAACTTTTTTTGAATGCGAATGGCGGCGGCGACCCACTTGGGTATTATCGAACCACCAGTCCCAGAGAGCATTGCTTCAGGTTTCACACCTGTGCATAATCACTGAGGGTATTTACTGGTGCCTCCAGCTGCCGTCATGTCACATGTGCTGCCACTGAAGAGGGCGTTGGCCCGAAACGCGTCTGGCAGGAAAGGGACTCTGTTCGCAGCTCGCGCCCTTGCGCTGGCATTAATTCCTACCTGTAAGTGCATTCCCACCTAGGTGGCAACCTTTTCTCCCATTTGTTAGCGGCCGGCCACGGTCGCGGGTTTGCACATCCGCGGACAAACTGCGGGTCCACGGCTGCCTCATTTGGGCAGCTTTTTGTGGTACAGGAGGTGCCTTTACTTGCGGGGTGCTTGCGGGGACATTGGCAATCCCTTTAAAACTTTTTTTGCATGCGAATGGCGGCGGCGACCCACTTGGGTTTTATCGAACCACCAGTCCCAGAGAGCATTGCTTCAGGTTTCACACCTGTGCATAATCACTGAGGGTATTTACTGGTGCCTCCAGCTGCCGTCATGTCACATGTGCTGCCACTGAAGAGGGCGTTGGCCCGAAACGCGTCTGGCAGGAAAGGGACTCTGTTCGCAGCTCGCGCCCTTGCGCTGGCATTAATTCCTACCTGTAAGTGCATTCCCACCTAGGTGGCAACCTTTTCTCCCATTTGTTAGCGGCCGGCCACGGTCGCGGGTTTGCACATCCGCGGACAAACTGCGGGTCCACGGCTGCCTCATTTGGGCAGCTTTTTGTGGTACAGGAGGTGCCTTTACTTGCGGGGTGCTTGCGGGAACATTGGCAATCCCTTTAAAACTTTTTTTGCATGCGAATGGCGGCGGCGACCCACTTGGGTATTATCGAACCACCAGTCCCAGAGAGCATTGCTTCAGGTTTCACACCTGTGCATAATCACTGAGGGTATTTACTGGTGCCTCCAGCTGCCATCATGTCACATGTGCTGCCACTGAAGAGGGCGTTGGCCCGAAACGCGTCTGGCAGGAAAGGGACTCTGTTTGCAGCTCGCGCCCTTGCGCTGGCATTAATTCCTACCTGTAAGTGCATTCCCACCTAGGTGGCAACCTTTTTTCCCATTTGTTAGCGGCCGGCCACGGTCGCGGGTTTGCACATCCGCGGACAAACTGCGGGTCCACGGCTGCCTCATTTGGGCAGCTTTTTGTGGTACAGGAGGTGCCTTTACTTGCGGGGTGCTTGCGGGGACATTGGCAATCCCTTTAAAACTTTTTTTGCATGCGAATGGCGGCGGCGACCCACTTGGGTTTTATCGAACCACCAGTCCCAGAGAGCATTGCTTCAGGTTTCACACCTGTGCATAATCACTGAGGGTATTTACTGGTGCCTCCAGCTGCCGTCATGTCACATGTGCTGCCACTGAAGAGGGCGTTGGCCCGAAACGCGTCTGGCAGGAAAGGGAGTCTGTTCGCAGCTCGCGCCCTTGCGCTGGCATTAATTCCTACCTGTAAGTGCATTCCCACCTAGGTGGCAACCTTTTCTCCCATTTGTTAGCGGCCGGCCACGGTCGCGGGTTTGCACATCCGCGGACAAACTGCGGGTCCACGGCTGCCTCATTTGGGCAGCTTTTTGTGGTACAGGAGGTGCCTTTACTTGCGGGGTGCTTGCGGGGACATTGGCAATACCTTTAAAACTTTTTTTGCATGCGAATGGCGGCGGCGACCCACTTGGGTTTTATCGAACCACCAGTCCCAGAGAGCATTGCTTCAGCTTTCACACCTGTGCATAATCACTGAGGGTATTTACTGGTGCCTCCAGCTGCCGTCATGTCACATGTGCTGCCACTGAAGAGGGCGTTGGCCCGAAACGCGTCTGGCAGGAAAGGGACTCTGTTGGCAGCTCGCGCCCTTGCGCTGGCATTAATTCCTACCTGTCAGTGCATTCCCACCTAGGTGGCAACCTTTTCCCCCATTTGTTAGCGGCCGGCCACGGTCGCGGGTTTGCACATCCGCTGACAAACTGCGGGTCCACGGCTGCCTCATTTGGGCAGCTTTTTGTGGTACAGGAGGTGCCTTTACTTGCGGGGTGCTTGCGGGGACATTGGCAATCCCTTTAAAACTTTTTTTGCATGCGAATGGCGGCGGCGACCCACTTGGGTTTTATCGAACCACCAGTCCCAGAGAGCATTGCTTCAGGTTTCACACCTGTGCATAATCACTGAGGGTATTTACTGGTGCCTCCAGCTGCCGTCATGTCACATGTGCTGCCACTGAAGAGGGCGTTGGCCCGAAACGCGTCTGGCAGGAAAGGGACTCTGTTCGCAGCTCGCGCCCTTGCGCTGGCATTAATTCCTACCTGTAAGTGCATTCCCACCGAGGTGGCAACCTTTTCTCCCATTTGTTAGCGGCCGGCCACGGTCGCGGGTTTGCACATCCGCGGACAAACTGCGGGTCCACGGCTGCCTCATTTGGGCAGCTTTTTGTGGTACAGGAGGTGCCTTTACTTGCGGGGTGCTTGCGGGGACATTGGCAATCCCTTTAAAACTTTTTTTGCATGCGAATGGCGGCGGCGACCCACTTGGGTTTTATCGAACCACCAGTCCCAGAGAGCATTGCTTCAGGTTTCACACCTGTGCATAATCACTGAGGGTATTTACTGGTGCCTCTAGCTGCCGTCATGTCACATGTGCTGCCACTGAAGAGGGCGTTGGCCCGAAACGCGTCTGGCAGGAAAGGGACTCTGTTCGCAGCTCGCGCCCTTGTGCTTGCATTAATTCCTACCTGTAAGTGCATTCCCACCTAGGTGGCAACCTTTTCTCCCATTTGTTAGCGGCCGGCCACGGTCGCGGGTTTGCACATCCGCGGACAAACTGCGGGTCCACGGCTGCCTCATTTGGGCAGCTTTTTGTGGTACAGGAGGTGCCTTTACTTGCGGGGTGCTTGCGGGGACATTGGCAATCCCTTTAAAACTTTTTTTGCATGCGAATGGCGGCGGCGACCCACTTGGGTTTTATCGAACCACCAGTCCCAGAGAGCATTGCTTCAGGTTTCACACCTGTGCATAATCACTGAGGGTATTTACTGGTGCCTCCAGCTGCCGTCATGTCACATGTGCTGCCACTGAAGAGGGCGTTGGCCCGAAACGCGTCTGGCAGGAAAGGGACTCTGTTCGCAGCTCACGCCCTTGCGCTGGCATTAATTCCTACCTGTAAGTGCATTCCCACCTAGGTGGCAACCTTTTCTCCCATTTGTTAGCTGCCGGCCACGGTCGCGGGTTTGCACATCCGCGGACAAACTGCGGGTCCACGGCTGCCTCATTTGGGCAGCTTTTTGTGGTACAGGAGGTGCCTTTACTTGCGGTGTGCTTGCGGGGACATTGGCAATCCCTTTAAAACTTTTTTTGCATGCGAATGGCGGCGGCGACCCACTTGGGTTTTATCGAACCACCAGTCCCAGAGAGCATTGCTTCAGGTTTCACACCTGTGCATAATCACTGAGGGTATTTACTGGTGCCTCCAGCTGCCGTCATGTCACATGTGCTGCCACTGAAGAGGGCGTTGGCCCGAAACACGTCTGGCAGGAAAGGGACTCTGTTCGCAGCTCGCGCCCTTGCGCTGGCATTAATTCCTACCTGTAAGTGCATTCCCACCTAGGTGGCAACCTTTTCTCCCATTTGTTAGCGGCCGGCCACGGTCGCGGGTTTGCACATCCGCGGACAAACTGCGGGTCCACGGCTGCCTCATTTGGGCAGCTTTTTGTGGTACAGGAGGTGCCTTTACTTGCGGGGTGCTTGCGGGGACATTGGCAATCCCTTTAAAACTTTTTTTGCATGCGAATGGCGGCGGCGACCCACTTGGGTTTTATCGAACCACCAGTCCCAGAGAGCATTGCTTCAGGTTTCACACCTGTGCATAATCACTGAGGGTATTTACTGGTGCCTCCAGCTGCCGTCATGTCACATGTGCTGCCACTGAAGAGGGCGTTGGCCCGAAACACGTCTGGCAGGAAAGGGACTCTGTTCGCAGCTCGCGCCCTTGCGCTGGCATTAATTCCTACCTGTAAGTGCATTCCCACCTAGGTGGCAACCTTTTCTCCCATTTGTTAGCGGCCGGCCACGGTCGCGGGTTTGCACATCCGCGGACAAACTGCGGGTCCACGGCTGCCTCATTTGGGCAGCTTTTTGTGGTACAGGGGGTGCCTTTACTTGCGGGGTGCTTGCGGGGACATTGGCAATCCCTTTAAAACTTTTTTTGCATGCGAATGGCGGCGGCGACCCACTTGGGTTTTATCGAACCACCAGTCCCAGAGAGCATTGCTTCAGGTTTCACACCTGTGCATAATCACTGAGGGTATTTACTGGTGCCTCCAGCTGCCGTCATGTCACATGTGCTGCCACTGAAGAGGGCGTTGGCCCGAAACGCGTCTGGCAGGAAAGGGACTCTGTTCGCAGCTCGCGCCCTTGTGCTGGCATTAATTCCTACCTGTAAGTGCATTCCCACCTAGGTGGCAACCTTTTCTCCCATTTGTTAGCGGCCGGCCACGGTCGCGGGTTTGCACATCCGCGGACAAACTGCGGGTCCACGGCTGCCTCATTTGGGCAGCTTTTTGTGGTACAGGTGGTGCCTTTACTTGCGGGGTGCTTGCGGGGACATTGGCAATCCCTTTAAAACTTTTTTTGCATGCGAATGGCGGCGGCGACCCACTTGGGTTTTATCGAACCACCAGTCCCAGAGAGCATTGCTTCAGGTTTCACACCTGTGCATAATCACTGAGGGTATTTACTGGTGCCTCCAGCTGCCGTCATGTCACATGTGCTGCCACTGAAGAGGGCGTTGGCCCGAAACGCGTCTGGCAGGAAAGGGACTCTGTTCGCAGCTCGCGCCCTTGCGCTGGCATTCATTCCTACCTGTAAGTGCATTCCCACCTAGGTGGCAACCTTTTCTCCCATTTGTTAGCGGCCGGCCACGGTCGCGGGTTTGCACATCCGCGGACAAACTGCGGGTCCACGGCTGCCTCATTTGGGCAGCTTTTTGTGGTACAGGAGGTGCCTTTACTTGCGGGGTGCGTGCGGGGACATTGGCAATCCCTTTAAAACTTTTTTTGCATGCGAATGGCGGCGGCGACCCACTTGGGTATTATCGAACCACCAGTCCCAGAGAGCATTGCTTCAGGTTTCACACCTGTGCATAATCACTGAGGGTATTTACTGGTGCCTCCAGCTGCCGTCATGTCACATGTGCTGCCACTGAAGAGGGCGTTGGCCCGAAACGCGTCTGGCAGGAAAGGGACTCTGTTCGCAGCTCGCGCCCTTGCGCTGGCATTAATTCCTACCTGTAAGTGCATTCCCACCTAGGTGGCAACCATTTCTCCCATTTGTTAGCGGCCGGCCACGGTCGCGGGTTTGCACATCCGCGGACAAACTGCGGGTCCACGGCTGCCTCATTTGGGCAGCTTTTTGTGGTACAGGAGGTGCCTTTACTTGCGGGGTGCTTGCGGGGACATTGGCAATCCCTTTAAAACTTTTTTTGCATGCGAATGGCGGCGGCGACCCACTTGGGTTTTATCGAACCACCAGTCCCAGAGAGCATTGCTTCAGGTTTCACACCTGTGCATAATCACTGAGGGTATTTACTGGTGCCTCCAGCTGCCGTCATGTCACATGTGCTGCCACTGAAGAGGGCGTTGGCCCGAAACGCGTCTGGCAGGAAAGGGACTCTGTTCGCAGCTCGCGCTCTTGCGCTGGCATTAATTCCTACCTGTAAGTGCATTCCCACCTAGGTGGCAACCTTTTCTCCCATTTGTTAGCGGCCGGCCACGGTCGCGGGTTTGCACATCCGCGGACAAACTGTGGGTCCACGGCTGCCTCATTTGGGCAGCTTTTTGTGGTACAGGAGGTGCCTTTACTTGCGGGGTGCTTGCGGGGACATTGGCAATACCTTTAAAACTTTTTTTGCATGCGAATGGCGGCGGCGACCCACTTGGGTTTTATCGAACCACCAGTCCCAGAGAGCATTGCTTCAGGTTTCACACCTGTGCATAATCACTGAGGGTATTTACTGGTGCCTCCAGCTGCCGTCATGTCACATGTGCTGCCACTGAAGAGGGCGTTGGCCCGAAACGCGTCTGGCCGGAAAGGGACTCTGTTGGCAGCTCGCGCCCTTGCGCTGGCATTAATTCCTACCTGTAAGTGCATTCCCACCTAGGTGGCAACCTTTTCTCCCATTTGTTAGCGGCCGGCCACGGTCGCGGGTTTGCACATCCGCTGACAAACTGCGGGTCCACGGCTGCCTCATTTGGGCAGCTTTTTGTGGTACAGGAGGTGCCTTTACTTGCGGGGACATTGGCAATCCCTTTAAAACTTTTTTTGCATGCGAATGGCGGCGGCGACCCACTTGGGTTTTATCGAACCACCAGTCCCAGAGAGCATTGCTTCAGGTTTCACACCTGTGCATAATCACTGAGGGTATTTACTGGTGCCTCCAGCTGCCGTCATGTCACATGTGCTGCCACTGAAGAGGGCGTTGGCCCGAAACGCGTCTGGCGGGAAAGGGACTCTGTTCGCAGCTCGCGCCCTTGCGCTGGCATTAATTCCTACCTGTAAGTGCATTCCCACCTAGGTGGCAACCTTTTCTCCCATTTGTTAGCGGCCGGCCACGGTCGCGGGTTTGCACATCCGCGGACAAACTGCGGGTCCACGGCTGCCTCATTTGGGCAGCTTTTTGTGGTACAGGAGGTGCCTTTACATGCGGGGTGCTTGCGGGGACATTGGCAATCCCTTTAAAACTTTTTTTGCATGCGAATGGCGGCGGCGACCCACTTGGGTTTTATCGAACCACCAGTCCCAGAGAGCATTGCTTCAGGTTTCACACCTGTGCATAATCACTGAGGGTATTTACTGGTGCCTCCAGCTGCCGTCATGTCACATGTGCTGCCACTGAAGAGGGCGTTGGCCCGAAACGCGTCTGGCAGGAAAGGGACTCTGTTCGCAGCTCGCGCCCTTGCGCTGGCATTAATTCCTACCTGTAAGTGCATTCCCACCTAGGTGGCAACCTTTCCTCCCATTTGTTAGCGGCCGGCCACGGTCGCGGGTTTGCACATCCGCGGACAAACTGCGGGTCCACGGCTGCCTCATTTGGGCAGCTTTTTATGGTACAGGAGGTGCCTTTACTTGCGGGGTGCTTGCGGGGACATTGGCAATCCCTTTAAAAAATTTTGCATGCGAATGGCGGCGGCGACCCACTTGGGTTTTATCGAACCACCAGTCCCAGAGAGCATTGCTTCAGGTTTCACACCTGTGCATAATCACTGAGGGTATTTACTGGTGCCTCCAGCTGCCGTCATGTCACATGTGCTGCCACTGAAGAGGGCGTTGGCCCGAAACGCGTCTGGCAGGAAAGGGACTCTGTTCGCAGCTCACGCCCTTGCGCTGGCATTAATTCCTACCTGTAAGTGCATTCCCACCTAGGTGGCAAACTTTTCTCCCATTTGTTAGCTGCCGGCCACGGTCGCGGGTTTGCACATCCGCGGACAAACTGCGGGTCCACGGCTGCCTCATTTGGGCAGCTTTTTGTGGTACAGGAGGTGCCTTTACTTGCGGGGTGCTTGCGGGGACATTGGCAATCCCTTTAAAACTTCTTTTGCATGCGAATGGCGGCGGCGACCCACTTGGGTTTTATCGAACCACCAGTCCCAGAGAGCATTGCTTCAGGTTTCACACCTGTGCATAATCACTGAGGGTATTTACTGGTGCCTCCAGCTGCCGTCATGTCACATGTGCTGCCACTGAAGAGGGCGTTGGCCCGAAACGCGTCTGGCAGGAAAGGGACTCTGTTCGCAGCTCGCGCCCTTGCGCTGGCATTAATTCCTACCTGTAAGTGCATTCCCACCTAGGTGGCAACCTTTTCTCCCATTTGTTAGCGGCCGGCCACGGTCGCGGTCTGCACATCCGCGGACAAACTGCGGGTCCGCGGCTGCCTCATTTGGGCAGCTTTTTGTGGTACAGGAGGTGCCTTTACTTGCGGGGTGCTTGCGGGGACATTGGCAATCCCTTTAAAACTTTTTTTGCATGCGAATGGCGGTGCCGACCCACTTGGGTTTTATCGAACCACCAGTCCCAGAGAGCATTGCTTCAGGTTTCACACCTGTGCATAATCACTGAGGGTATTTACTGGTGCCTCCAGCTGCCGTCATGTCACATGTGCTGCCACTGAAGAGGGCGTTGGCCCGAAACGCGTCTGGCAGGAAAGGGACTCTGTTCGCAGCTCACGCCCTTGCGCTGGCATTAATTCCTACCTGTAAGTGCATTCCCACCTAGGTGGCAACCTTTTCTCCCATTTGTTAGCTGCCGGCCACGGTCGCGGGTTTGCACATCCGCGGACAAACTGCGGGTCCACGGCTGCCTCATTTGGGCAGCTTTTTGTGGTACAGGAGGTGCCTTTACTTGCGGGGTGCTTGCGGGGACATTGGCAATCCCTTTAAAACTTTTTTTGCATGCGAATGGCGTCGGCGACCCACTTGGGTTTTATCGAACCACCAGTCCCAGAGAGCATTGCTTCAGGTTTCACACCTGTGCATAATCACTGAGGGTATTTACTGGTGCCTCCAGCTGCCGTCATGTCACATGTGCTGCCACTGAAGAGGGCGTTGGCCCGAAACGCGTCTGGCAGGAAAGGGACTCTGTTCGTAGCTCGCGCCCTTGCGCTGGCATTAATTCCTACCTGTAAGTGCATTCCCACCTAGGTGGCAACCTTTTCTCCCATTTGTTAGCGGCCGGCCACGGTCGCGGTCTGCACATCCGCGGACAAACTGCGGGTCCACGGCTGCCTCATTTGGGCAGCTTTTTGTGGTACAGGAGGTGCCTTTACTTGCAAGGTGCTTGCGGGGACATTGGCAATCCCTTTAAAACTTTTTTTGCATGCGAATGGCGGTGCCGACCCACTTGGGTTTTATCGAACCACCAGTCCCAGAGAGCATTGCTTCAGGTTTCACACCTGTGCATAATCACTGAGGGTATTTACTGGTGCCTCCAGCTGCCGTCATGTCACATGTGTTGCCACTGAAGAGGGCGTTGGCCCGAAACGCGTCTGGCAGGAAAGGGACTCTGTTCGCAGCTCGCGCCCTTGCGCTGGCATTAATTCCTACCTGTAAGTGCATTCCCACCTAGGTGGCAACCTGTTCTCCCATTTGTTAGCGGCCGGCCACGGTCGCGGGTTTGCACATCCGCGGACAAACTGCGGGTCCACGGCTGCCTCATTTGGGCAGCTTTTTGTGGTACAGGAGGTGCCTTTACTTGCGGTGTGCTTGCGGGGACATTGGCAATCCCTTTAAAACTTTTTTTGCATGCGAATGGCGGCGGCGACCCACTTGGGTTTTATCGAACCACCAGTCCCAGAGAGCATTGCTTCAGGTTTCACACCTGTGCATAATCACTGAGGGTATTTACTGGTGCCTCCAGCTGCCGTCATGTCACATGTGCTGCCACTGAAGAGGGCGTTGGCCCGAAACACGTCTGGCAGGAAAGGGACTCTGTTCGCAGCTCGCGCCCTTGCGCTGGCATTAATTCCTACCTGTAAGTGCATTCCCACCTAGGTGGCAACCTTTTCTCCCATTTGTTAGCGGCCGGCCACGGTCGCGGGTTTGCACATTCGCGGACAAACTGCGGGTCCACGGCTGCCTCATTTGGGCAGCTTTTTGTGGTACAGGAGGTGCCTTTACTTGCGGGGTGCTTGCGGGGACATTGGCAATCCCTTTAAAACTTTTTTTGCATGCGAATGGCGGCGGCGACCCACTTGGGTTTTATCGAACCACCAGTCCCAGAGAGCATTGCTTCAGGTTTCACACCTGTGCATAATCACTGAGGGTATTTACTGGTGCCTCCAGCTGCCGTCATGTCACATGTGCTGCCACTGAAGAGGGCGTTGGCCCGAAACACGTCTGGCAGGAAAGGGACTCTGTTCGCAGCTCGCGCCCTTGCGCTGGCATTAATTCCTACCTGTAAGTGCATTCCCACCTAGGTGGCAACCTTTTCTCCCATTTGTTAGCGGCCGGCCACGGTCGCGGGTTTGCACATCCGCGGACAAACTGCGGGTCCACGGCTGCCTCATTTGGGCAGCTTTTTGTGGTACAGGGGGTGCCTTTACTTGCGGGGTGCTTGCGGGGACATTGGCAATCCCTTTAAAACTTTTTTTGCATGCGAATGGCGGCGGCGACCCACTTGGGTTTTATCGAACCACCAGTCCCAGAGAGCATTGCTTCAGGTTTCACACCTGTGCATAATCACTGAGGGTATTTACTGGTGCCTCCAGCTGCCGTCATGTCACATGTGCTGCCACTGAAGAGGGCGTTGGCCCGAAACGCGTCTGGCAGGAAAGGGACTCTGTTGGCAGCTCGCGCCCTTGCGCTGGCATTAATTCCTACCTGTAACTGCATTCCCACCTAGGTGGCAACCTTTTCTCCCATTTGTTAGCGGCCGGCCACGGTCGCGGGTTTGCACATCCGCGGACAAACTGCGGGTCCACGGCTGCCTCATTTGGGCAGCTTTTTGTGGTACAGGAGGTGCCTTTACTTGCGGGGTGCTTGCGGGGACATTGGCAATCCCTTTAAAACTTTTTTTGCATGCGAATGGCGGCGGCGACCCACTTGGGTTTTATCGAACCACCAGTCCCAGAGAGCATTGCTTCCGGTTTCACACCTGTGCATAATCACTGAGGGTATTTACTGGTGCCTCCAGCTGCCGTCATGTCACATGTGCTGCCACTGAAGAGGGCGTTGGCCCGAAACACGTCTGGCAGGAAAGGGACTCTGTTCGCAGCTCGCGCCCTTGCGCTGGCATTAATTCCTACCTGTAAGTGCATTCCCACCTAGGTGGCAACCTTTTCTCCCATTTGTTAGCGGCCGGCCACGGTCGCGGGTTTGCACATCCACAGACAAACTGTGGGTCCACGGCTGCCTCATTTGGGCAGCTTTTTGTGGTACAGGAGGTGCCTTTACTTGCGGGGTGCTTGCGGGGACATTGGCAATCCCTTTAAAACTTTTTTTGCATGCGAATGGCGGCGGCGACCCACTTGGGTTTTATCGAACCACCAGTCCCAGAGAGCATTGCTTCAGGTTTCACACCTGTGCATAATCACTGAGGGTATTTACTGGTGCCTCCAGCTGCCGTCATGTCACATGTGCTGCCACTGAAGAGGGCGTTGGCCCGAAACGCGTCTGGCAGGAAAGGGACTCTGTTCGCAGCTCGCGCCCTTGCGCTGGCATTCATTCCTACCTGTAAGTGCATTCCCACCTAGGTGGCAACCTTTTCTCCCATTTGTTAGCGGCCGGCCACGGTCGCGGGTTTGCACATCCGCGGACAAACTGCGGGTCCACGGCTGCCTCATTTGGGCAGCTTTTTGTGGTACAGGAGGTGCCTTTACTTGCGGGGTGCTTGCGGGGACATTGGCAATCCCTTTAAAACTTTTTTTGCATGCGAATGGCGGCGGCGACCCACTTGGGTATTATCGAACCACCAGTCCCAGAGAGCATTGCTTCAGGTTTCACACCTGTGCATAATCACTGAGGGTATTTACTGGTGCCTCCAGCTGCCGTCATGTCACATGTGCTGCCACTGAAGAGGGCGTTGGCCCGAAACGCGTCTGGCAGGAAAGGGACTCTGTTCGCAGCTCGCGCCCTTGCGCTGGCATTAATTCCTACCTGTAAGTGCATTCCCACCTAGGTGGCAACCTTTTCTCCCATTTGTTAGCGGCCGGCCACGGTCGCGGGTTTGCACATCCGCGGACAAACTGCGGGTCCACGGCTGCCTCATTTGGGCAGCTTTTTGTGGTACAGGAGGTGCCTTTACTTGCGGGGTGCTTGCGGGGACATTGGCAATCCCTTTAAAACTTTTTTTGCATGCGAATGGCGGCGGCGACCCACTTGGGTTTTATCGAACCACCAGTCCCAGAGAGCATTGCTTCAGGTTTCACACCTGTGCATAATCACTGAGGGTATTTACTGGTGCCTCCAGCTGCCGTCATGTCACATGTGCTGCCACTGAAGAGGGCGTTGGCCCAAAACGCGTCTGGCAGGAAAGGGACTCTGTTCGCAGCTCGCGCTCTTGCACTGGCATTAATTCCTACCTGTAAGTGCATTCCCACCTAGGTGGCAACCTTTTCTCCCATTTGTTAGCGGCCGGCCACGGTCGCGGGTTTGCACATCCGCGGACAAACTGCGGGTCCACGGCTGCCTCATTTGGGCAGCTTTTTGTGGTACAGGAGGTGCCTTTACTTGCGGGGTGCTTGCGGGGACATTGGCAATACCTTTAAAACTTTTTTTGCATGCGAATGGCGGCGGCGACCCACTTGGGTTTTATCGAACCACCAGTCCCAGAGAGCATTGCTTCAGGTTTCACACCTGTGCATAATCACTGAGGGTATTTACTGGTGCCTCCAGCTGCGGTCATGTCACATGTGCTGCCACTGAAGAGGGCGTTGGCCCGAAACGCGTCTGGCAGGAAAGGGACTCTGTTGGCAGCTCGCGCCCTTGCGCTGGCATTAATTCCTACCTGTAAGTGCATTCCCACCTAGGTGGCAACCTTTTCTCCCATTTGTTAGCGGCCGGCCACGGTCGCGGGTTTGCACATCCGCTGACAAACTGCGGGTCCACGGCTGCCTCATTTGGGCAGCTTTTTGTGGTACAGGAGGTGCCTTTACTTGCGGGGTGCTTGCGGGGACATTGGCAATCCCTTTAAAACTTTTTTTGCATGCGAATGGCGGCGGCGACCCACTTGGGTTTTATCGAACCACCAGTCCCAGAGAGCATTGCTTCAGGTTTCACACCTGTGCATAATCACTGAGGGTATTTACTGGTGCCTCCAGCTGCCGTCATGTCACATGTGCTGCCACTGAAGAGGGCGTTGGCCCGAAACGCGTCTGGCAGGAAAGGGACTCTGTTCGCAGCTCGCGCCCTTGCGCTGGCATTAATTCCTACCTGTAAGTGCATTCCCACCTAGGTGGCAACCTTTTCTCCCATTTGTTAGCGGCCGGCCACGGTCGCGGGTTTGCACATCCGCGGACAAACTGCGGGTCCACGGCTGCCTCATTTGGGCAGCTTTTTGTGGTACAGGAGGTGCCTTTACTTGCGGGGTGCTTGCGGGGACATTGGCAATCCCTTTAAAACTTTTTTTGCATGCGAATGGCGGCGGCGACCCACTTGGGTTTTATCGAACCACCAGTCCCAGAGAGCATTGCTTCAGGTTTCACACCTGTGCATAATCACTGAGGGTATTTACTGGTGCCTCCAGCTGCCGTCATGTCACATGTGCTGCCACTGAAGAGGGCGTTGGCCCGAAACGCGTCTGGCAGGAAAGGGACTCTGTTCGCAGCTCGCGCCCTTGCGCTGGCATTAATTCCTACCTGTAAGTGCATTCCCACCTAGGTGGCAACCTTTTCTCCCATTTGTTAGCGGCCGGCCACGGTCGCGGTCTGCACATCCGCGGACAAACTGCGGGTCCACGGCTGCCTCATTTGGGCAGCTTTTTGTGGTACAGGAGGTGCCTTTACTTGCGGGGTGCTTGCGGGGACATTGGCAATCCCTTTAAAACTTTTTTTGCATGCGAATGGCGGTGCCGACCCACTTGGGTTTTATCGAACCACCAGTCCCAGAGAGCATTGCTTCAGGTTTCACACCTGTGCATAATCACTGAGGGTATTTACTGGTGCCTCCAGCTGCCGTCATGTCACATGTGCTGCCACTGAAGAGGGCGTTGGCCCGAAACGCGTCTGGCAGGAAAGGGACTCTGTTCGCAGCTCGCGCCCTTGCGCTGGCATTAATTCCTACCTGTAAGTGCATTCCCACCTAGGTGGCAACCTTTTCTCCCATTTGTTAGCGGCCGGCCACGGTCGCGGGTTTGCACATCCGCGGACAAACTGCGGGTCCACGGCTGCCTCATTTGGGCAGCTTTTTGTGGTACAGGAGGTGCCTTTACTTGCGGGGTGCTTGCGGGGACATTGGCAATCCCTTTAAAACTTTTTTTGCATGCGAATAGCGGCGGCGACCCACTTGGGTTTTATCGAACCACCAGTCCCAGAGAGCATTGCTTCAGGTTTCACACCTGTGCATAATCACTTAGGGTATTTACTGGTGCCTCCAGCTGCCGTCATGTCACATGTGCTGCCACTGAAGAGGGCGTTGGCCCGAAACACGTCTGGCAGGAAAGGGACTCTGTTCGCAGCTCGCGCCCTTGCGCTGGCATTAATTCCTACCTGTAAGTGCATTCCCACCTAGGTGGCAACCTTTTCTCCCATTTGTTATCGGCCGGCCACGGTCGCGGGTTTGCACATCCGCGGACAAACTGCGGGTCCACGGCTGCCTCATTTGGGCAGCTTTTTGTGGTACAGGGGGTGCCTTTACTTGCGGGGTGCTTGCGGGGACATTGGCAATCCCTTTAAAACTTTTTTTGCATGCGAATGGCGGCGGCGACCCACTTGGGTTTTATCGAACCACCAGTCCCAGAGAGCATTGCTTCAGGTTTCACACCTGTGCATAATCACTGAGGGTATTTACTGGTGCCTCCAGCTGCCGTCATGTCACATGCGCTGCCACTGAAGAGGGCGTTGGCCCGAAACGCGTCTGGCAGGAAAGGGACTCTGTTCGCAGCTCGCGCCATTGCGCTGGCATTAATTCCTACCTGTAAGTGCATTCCCACCTAGGTGGCAACCTTTTCTCCCATTTGTTAGCGGCCGGCCACGGTCGCGGGTTTGCACATCCGCGGACAAACTGCGGGTCCACGGCTGCCTCATTTGGGCAGCTTTTTGTGGTACAGGAGGTGCCTTTACTTGAGGGGTGCTTGCGGGGACATTGGCAATCCCTTTAAAACTTTTTTTGCATGCGAATGGCGGCGGCGACCCACTTGGGTTTTATCGAACCACCAGTCCCAGAGAGCATTGCTTCAGGTTTCACACCTGTGCATAATCACTGAGGGTATTTACTGGTGCCTCCAGCTGCCGTCATGTCACATGTGCTGCCACTGAAGAGGGCGTTGGCCCGAAACACGTCTGGCAGGAAAGGGACTCTGTTCGCAGCTCGCGCCCTTGCGCTGGCATTAATTCCTACCTGTAAGTGCATTCCCACCTAGGTGGCAACCTTTTATATATATATATTTTATATATATATATATATATATTCCAAAGTGCTGCTCGAGCGATCCTCAGCCAAGCAACGCTGATGTCATCGGTAGTAGCAGCCGCTACTCTTAATTTTAACAACTTCCGAATCCCGCTGATTAGAAGGACACAGAGATGACACACCAGGAAATCTTTGCACAAACCCTTTATTGTGCACAAGTCCTTGTTCTACGAGTGCACAATAAAGGGTTTGTGCAAAGATCTCCTGGTGTATCATCTCTGTGTCCTTCTAATCAGCGGGATTCGGAAGTTGTTGATATATATATATATATATATATATATATATATATATATATATATATATATATATATATATATATATATATATATACCTTATATCGTCCTCTTCCTTGGGGGTATCTCTCTAAGCATGCAGTCTCTGGACATTTGTAACCATAAAAATAAAGCCCCTACACAGTGATTCCTCTTCTGGACCATCTCTTTGAGTATATTTATGAATCTCATTATTTTTCTCCTTCTCCTGGACCATTACTCTGAGGCCCTAGGGGTCAATGGGATCAGGGCTCTGCATCTGAATGGAACTCTGTTGATTTCTTCCCTGCCATCCCCTGGACTCACCTTTTACAAAAGCAACAGCCCCTGAATGTTCAATGCTGACTTTGTGGTACATCTTCCTGAAAGCAAATGTGGGGTGGTGGTGCAGACGGTTAAAAACAGAAACAAGTGTTTAAATAAAAAAAGATTTACACAGCCCAAACTCTGCCTGAAGGTATCAGATCGCTTTACATGAGCACCAGTTGCATTACAGACAGACACGTAAATCTTTTTTCAGGCAAGGGTAGATTAAGTGATTTGCCTAGAATCACAGGATGCTTGAGCCTCCCGCAAAGACTTGAACCTGGTTCCCCAGCTTCAAAGTCAGGCGCTCTGGCTGTTACGCTACATCCTCTTACCAGCCATTAAATGATTGAGTCACTTAAAGCCAGGGTCACTGGAATTATGAGTTTCTGAGGTAGCAGCATTTTCCGCATGGTTATGGGTTTACCACATTTGCTACATAATTAATCAACTACTGCATAATCTGCAGATTTTAACTAAAACATTTAATTCTAATTCAAACTAAGCAAAAGTTACTTAAAAAGTGGCTGGCGATATGTGTTCCGGAGCAGGAGAAGGCCCTTCATAAAGGTTGCTTGGTCATCTTGCAGTTGCTTATTGATAGATTGAGGTGCTAAACTGGTAATGATGAGGTATAATATTTCGCCTTACAGTGTTACCATTAGTAAAAATTACGAAAAATGTAGTAAACCTAACCACACAATGTGCTGGATCACGCCGCTTAAGTTACCTTTCCTTCTTGCATAATTAAGTCACCCTATATTTGGTAGAACGTGTTTTTATCTCAAACACTGCACCATTTTGCAGCAGCCTATGTTAGACTGTGTGATACAAGGTAAAATATTAACTTACAAGTTCACAGTACTTTCTGTCACACAATCAAAGAACGGACTCAATCATTGTCCCTGTGGGCTTGTGTGCAAATTAACTCTACGTGCAGAGTCCGTTCTTTGATTAATTTCAGAGAGCTTTATAACTTATGAGTATTGACTCTTAGTGTGCTAGCAGCATTGATTTTTTGCCCACTTGGGCAGAAACTGTAATTGTGAATGCGTATTATCATGGAAATGCTATTACTGGTGTTCTGAATATTCCTTCACGCATACAAAAATTTAAGTCTGTCATTTATTTTTATGACCCAAGGGAGTTTGCATGTAAAAATTATACTATGATCTGAAATGATATTAATTGCATTCTCCATAATTTATCCTTTTGGTATCTTTGCTCCCATGAGTACTTTGCATTTAGCACGATCAATTATGCTGCCCCTAGCATTTGTTGTTATTATTTACGCGTCTGTGAACGCGATAGTATTTTCTTTGTGTTTATTTGTTATGGCACACCATGTGATTGAAACTATAATTGTTTGCACGATTCACTTTTCCAACCACTCGTGACTAAGGGGAGGAGCCCCGAAACGCGTCGAGAGACATTGTTTCTGTTCTGTCATGGCTGAATAAACAAACTGAGGAACACGCGATTTGGTGTCTGTACTTTGCACTGTCGTTTGACCAAAAGACGTGAGTGTGAACGTTCCGAATTGATTGGGCTCGCTGCCCGGTACGGACCGCTGTTGTAAGAGGAGGGGCCATAGCGGAGTGCGGCGGCTGCTGCGCTTACATGGATATATATATATTACCTACTGGCGGTCGCCAGTAGGTAGTTATAGTTAGGACCTAGTTTCCATAGGAAATCCGCAACATTCTATTGAGAATAACTTTGGCGCCGGTGGACGAATCTTTGCGAATTTCTCAAAGAAGATGGCCTGCTCCGCTCCGCTCCTTCCCTGAAAGTTTGGGGGGGATTCGTCAAGTGGGGGCTGAGATAAAAGGGGGGTCCCAAAACGTGTTTTCCCCATGTTATTTTCCATAGGACGTTTAGACACGGCTACAGCTCGAACGGCTGAATGGATTTATAAGAAATTTGGTAGAAAGGTAGAGTCCGGCTCGCAGATTACGCTTTTCTTTGAATGGTGTAAATCTGTTCAGCAGTTGCTGAGAAATTTAACTTTGAAAAAATATATATTGGGCTACATTGGGCTATATATATGTTAGAGCCCAAATGTAGCCCAATGTAGCCCAATGTAGCCCAATGTAGCCCAATGTAGCCCAAAGATGGCCACCAGAGGCAAAAAAAAACAAATGTAGCCCAAATATCAGCAAGATGTAGCCCAACTATAGCCCAATGACAGAATGTCCCAGAGTGTTCTAAAGAACAACTAGAGTGCTAACAGTCTTACTTATGACAAAAGTATGGCACACCTGAAGTCATCTTGATTGGAATAAAGTGTTAACACTTAAAACGTTTAATTTGCAAAGGAACAAAATGAGGGGGTTCATTTTGCCATAGAAATTATGATTAGTGCTGAAGAAAGAAAAATTATGGCACATTTTGAGTGACTTCTCAAATCCTCTTATATTTCATTAAAAAAATTCTGATATGCAGTCTCCCAAGATGGCCACCAGAGACAAAAGAGCCCAAATGTAGCCCAAATATCAGCCAGATGTAGCTCAACTGTAATATGTGACGTCATCAGCAGTGCATTGCGGGCGCGCGAGTTATAGTTAGCTGAAGTAACTATAAAGGGGGAATTGCATTGGTTTTATATGAGTAAAATGTCCAGTTAACTATAACATGTGTCAAACCTATGGTTTTTTCAGTGAATATATATATATATATATTTTTCCCCCATGGAAGTTTACCTGTGTGTGGCGGTTGTGCAGGTGGGGACGTGAGGAGCTTCGATATTGTGCAAGGACAGTGTGAGACACCAGGTGATAACTGTCTGCAGACTCTGCCCCAAACGCACTTTGGCGACAAATCCTGGCAAGAACCACTGCATGCTGGGACATGTAGTTTGCTTCACCCGTTTGCAGCGAAGCAGGTGACACAGATCTCCGCTTGGGGGTGGAGCCAACCAGAACTATTTGAACGGGAGCAGAACTGTTGGGCGGGAACTCTCACTTGGTACACCTGGGGCGCTGAAGAGGCCACACGGCCGAAATGCATACGCCCATGCTCATCTGTTTTCAGCCTCAATAAAGAGACTCCATTGCATTCCCCTACTGTGGCTTCTGACTACCTTTTTCCCCCATGGAAGTTTACCTGTGTGTGGCGGTTGTGCAGGTGGGGACGTGAGGAGCTTCGATATTGTGCAAGGACAGTGTGAGACACCGGGTGATAACTGTCTGCAGACTTTGCCCCAAACGCACTTTGGCGACAAATCCTGGCAAGAACCACTGCATGCTGGGACATGTAGTTTGCTTCACCCGTTTGCAGCAAAGCAGGTGACACAGATCTCCGCTTGGGGGTGGAGCCAACCAGAACTATTTGAATGGGAGCAGAACTGTTGGGCGGGAACTCTCACTTGGTACACCTGGGGCGCTGAAGAGGCCACACGGCCGAAATGCATACGCCCATGCTCATCTGTTTTCAGCCTCAATAAAGAGACTCCATTGCATTCCCCTACTGTGGCTTCTGACTTTCTGTTGAGAAGGTGTTCGTGGCATAATTCTGCACGGTCAGCCAGCGACGTGCAACAGAAGCCCCTGCACGCAAACTGACCTGGTCATCACTGGCGCCGTTCTGTTCTGGCAGACCTTTCTTCAATCCGAGGTATTGGAAGGACCAGGCTTGCCACTACACCCAGGAGGAACAGAAGTGGTGCAACTTTGCACTGGGAGAAGCGCACTGTCGCACCTTTTTCCCCCATGGAAGTTTACCTGTGTGTGGCGGTTGTGCAGGTGGGGACGTGAGGAGCTTCGATATTGTGCAAGGACAGTGTGAGACACCGGGTGATAACTGTCTGCAGACTCTGCCCCAAACGCACTTTGGCGACAAATCCTGGCAAGAACCACTGCATGCTGGGACATGTAGTTTGCTTCACCCGTTTGCAGCGAAGCAGGTGACACAGTTCTCCGCTTGGGGGTGGAGCCAACCAGAACTATTTGAATGGGAGCAGAACTGTTGGGCGGGAACTCTCACTTGGTACACCTGGGGCGCTGAAGAGGCCACACGGCCGAAATGCATACGCCCATGCTCATCTGTTTTCAGCCTCAATAAAGAGACTCCATTGCATTCCCCTACTGTGGCTTCTGACTTTCTGTTGAGAAGGTGTTCGTGGCATATATATATATATATATATATATATATATATATATATATATATATATATATATATATATATATATATATATATATATATATATATATATATATAAAAGCAAAGGAAAGGATCTTGGAAATCAGCAAAAGGGGAACGGAGCAAATGAAGAAACACAGCACCTCGCAGAAACTTGGTAGAGCGCCGACGTGCTGAGTAGGAGGACACGGACACGTTCGGGAGTCTCCCAGGTAAGGGCATGCTTGCGAGTGTGTGCTGAGAATGCCGCAGTGAGGAAAAATGTATTAACATCGGCTACCAGAAGCCTAGCAGTTTCGAAAACAGGAACTCGTTTTCAAATTAACCTTTCTTGGTGGCAAAATCAAATCGCGCAGTGGGTCAATGTAACCATTACCCATCTCTATGAAAAGAACCACCAGTGCTTCAAACAAGTGACACACATCATTACGTTAATACAAAGTGTAACACGCTTACAGCAGTGACGAACCCCAAGACGTCCTGACTTGCTTGCAATTCAATAAAAGTAAAAATACAACGCAAAATGGAGGAAAGAACAGCTCGGAGAATGACCAAAGCTGAAAGTATGGTTCAGAGAGGTTCAAAATCAACTATAAATGTGGAAGAAGGTGGCAAGGTAACACAACAGGCTGTCGCCACAAGCAAACAGCTTTTTATGCAATAAGAAAAACTAATGCGGAAGGAAATATCCCGAGGGTGGAAAATAATAACCCTTGAAAAGTACGTTTGATGTAATATGGTACCGAGAGGCCTTCGCATCTTTACACTCCCCAATCACCCAGACACCAAGCCTGAAATGCTTGAAGAATGGGGCAAGAATAACATGGATTGCTCCAAGAATATGATGTTAATCATCATAAAATATGCGAGGAAAGAAGTGGAATAGCTTCTTCAAAAAATATCAGACATAGAAAGTGAAATAACAGCAATAAAAGAAGATAGTGGAACAATAAAGAAACTTAGAGCTGATATGGAACGGAACTTGGACAAACATGAGGATGAGGTACAAAACAGGAAAGAACATAAATTCTGCAGGGATTAAGACGACTACGAGTTCGAAACAATTCTCACATTTGCAAGAAAATTTGATGTCATTAAACGACAATGCAACACCTATATGGGCAAAGCGACGAGCCAACTAACAAGTGGGTCGGAGTCTGACCTAAGTGAAGGGGAGCAAAGACCTGGAGACATAACAAAGTTTTCTTTTTTAGAGGAGGTGATGCTTCTCTATCAAGAGCAGCAGACACCCCGAGTTAGTGCAAGAGGGCTAGCCAATCACAAACAAGAGCGAGAGGAAGAGGATTCCTTTCCTCTGGAAAACAAAACGAAAAACCAGAAGAAGCAAGCGACAAAGGAGGCAGGTACATCCTGAGAACCAGAACGGTGGTGAGAAGATAGGCGCGATTATAAGAACAACACCAGATCTAGTGATTAACCTATCAAGATATAACTTAACTAAAGATGAAATAAGACTACTCAACAAAGGACTGTCGTTCTGCCCAGAAATACATCAAGACACTGTTGACACCAAAATAGACCTCTATAAATATGTAAGAAAACTTAAGCTAAAGAAGTTCTTTGCAAAAATCTCACCTAAAGAACCATTGGCTCAAATTGAAAATGCAAATGTACAAGAGACAGATTCGGGTACATATAGCATAGCAGAAATACCACACCTCCGAATCGCATATGAACTCGCAAATGAGACAATGGATTCGCAAATATCCAATACTCAGAATTTTTGAGGAAATGGGAGTACAAATGGATAAACAGATGTCAACTAGCTTTAAGAGCAAATCAAAGTTTTGCCCAAACCTCCATACGGGAAATAAGATTGACATCTTTTATGATCTGGTAATGGGCGACCTTGAGAGCATGCATAACAACGCCAACCAAAACAAACGGGAAAATCTTACCAAAAAAGAACGCCTGGCAATTCAAACCCTCAGAAACAACACTGCAATTGAGATTAAACCCGCAGATAAAGGCCTTAATAGCATAGTGATGGACAAACAGCAATACATCGAGGAGGCCATGCGCCAGCTAAATGAAACAAATAATTATAAAGTTCTGGCAAAGAATCCCACCCAAGAGCTTATGATGGACTTAGGAAAAAAATTAGACCTGTGGCAATCAAAGGGTCTAATAACGGAAGATGAAAAGAAATATCTAATTGTCAACAGCCCAATTACTCCGATGATTTACTTTCTTCCGAAAGTTCATAAAACACTGAACAAGCCACCTGGACGGCCAATCATTTTGAGTTGTGGTAGTCTTTACGAAAACATCGCAAACTATGTAGATCACTCCATTGCTCCAATTGTCCCCACACTCAATTCGTACATAAAAGACACAGGAGACTTCCTACGCATACTCATGAATACAGAAAGGGAACCAACATATTTATTAGTGACAATCGATGTGGTGTCCCTATACACCTCAATCAACCACGAAATAGGAATACAGGCAATCCGATATTTCCTTATGCAATAACCTGTTGCAGAATTGGAACATTCGAAGATGCTAATCGAAATGATGACAATGTGCCTACACAACAACGTATTCTTGTTCAATAAAAAAATCTATGAGCAAAGCTGCGGTACAGTCATGGGAGTTTCTTTCTCTCCAAGCTATGCGAATCTCATGATGGGGTGGTGGGAGAGGAGCGTGGCTTGGAGAGAGGAAAACGACCATCATATGGGTAAAGTAGCGTTATAGTTGCGCTTCATTGATGATTTGTTCCTACTATGGAGAAGTACAGAATCAGAGTTCCAGACCTTCTTCGCTATTCTTAACACAGATAATGTCGGATTAAAATTTACATGCACAGTGAGCACCAAGGAAGTAGAGTTCTTGGACACAAAGGTTTATGTTCGCAACAACAAAATAGAGACCACCACACACAGGAAGAAAACAGCTACCAATAGTGTATTGCATGGATTGAGCTTTCATCCCCAAAAACTAAAAAAGAGTGTACCATATGGCGAGTTTGTTCAAACAATCTGGAAATGGAAAAGAAATTCGCAGAAACAAAAACAATGATTTTGGAACGATGGTATAAACATGCAGATATCAATTTGGGGGAAACAAAAGCAAGGAAGAAGACAAGAGCTGATACACTAATGAGTAAGGAAGAGAAGAATGATCAGATAAGAAAAGGTGAGACCCAAGAAACGAGCAACCGAACTAAACAAACAGCCACAAATAAATATCAGCCTCGAATGATAATAACGTGCAGTAAAGAAAGTTATAAAATTCAGAAGATACTTATGAGGTATTGGCACATACTTCAAAAGGACCCAGATATAGGAATGAATATCGGAGAACGCCCTCTTGTCTCATATCGAAGAGCACCTAACCTCTCTGACCATCTGGTGCGGAGTCACTTTGAAATGAAAAAACCCAAATCTTGGTTACAAACGAAAAGCAAAGGTTTCACAAAATGCATGACATGCAAAGCCTGTAAAATAGGACGCAACATTAAGAATCTCAAAGACCCTGTAGGGAAGAACTTTGAAATCATAAACAACATAACATGTAATCGTCCTTTGTTGTTTCCATGTTGCAGTGCTGCTTTGGGAAGCAATATATCGGCAGCACGATATGTCCCCTAAAGAAGCGGATTTTGGAGCACATCCCTGCGATCCAAAATGGGGACCAAACATATGCCATGGCCAAACACATCAGGATCCATCAAGGTAAAACATGGCAAGATATCAAATATTCAGGCTTGGCAACCATCTCACAACATGAACGAGGTGGGAATCGCATACAGAAGCTTAGAAGACTGGAATCGAAGCTTATAATAAGATTCAAAACCAAACTACCATCAGGTTTGAATGGGGAAGAGGAGATGCATGTCCATTTATGGGAAGATAAGATAAAAAGATAAAACATGGACATATCAACTAGATCTCCCTCTGAACAGAATGGACTAAAATTGTCCAGATGGGGGTATGTGCACAGTGGGGGCCGAGGGCACTGAGCCCTAGAAACATGTCCAGACACTAAGTCATGTAATTACTCACACAGCCAATGGAAACACTACCGGGTCATTGGCAAATTGCTCATGGCAATGCCTTGAACGCTTAGACCGCGTCTCATCTAACTTCAGATCAGTGCAGCATGCAAAGTAATATAGCTTGAACCCCTCTGATAGACACTATCATCATCTTGACATCAAAATGCGTAAATCACATTGTACAATAAAGTTAATTGAAACGCTCACTACATGGCCCAGAATGCACCACAATAAACACTGAGGTGTAAGTGTTTAAATAGTGAAATAGAAAAGGGACACTTGTAGAACACTGCCGTGAACAAGGACTACGGTTCGAAACGTGTAGGAGTTTTGCTCGCCATTTGAAATAAATCAACTTTGAAAACCACGCTGTCTTTGTATGATATATATATTATTACATATTATTCAAACAACGTGTGCATCAGGCAGCTGAGCAGAGTATCATCTTTCTGACAGCAAAATGAGTATTTTCTCACAAACAACACTTACCTGCACGTAATGATGCACCCTGGGAGATGCAGGCTATCATCAGTCACATGATCAGAGACGTTACAAAAACGCAAGCACAGAGGCACTTAGTGAAACTTTCTGCCCGTGATCAAGGCTGTAGTGCCGAAACTAGTTGGACTGCAGAAAGCGCTGTGCACGCAATCTTGAATTAAAAGCTCTGTCTCCTGAAATGGGCCTCTTGTGTGTTTTTCATGGAGTGTGAAATTGGCGGGTGTCTCCGTGCCCGTTTTGAAGAGGCCGGCCTGCAGGGTTGGTGGCTCCCTATTCGGAGGTTTGTGTGTGACATTTGCCAAGGGAGCATGACCCACACGCTGCTGTTAAACTTACTTTGGAGATGCCAAATGGCAAAAATAACGGCAGTGCTGGAAGGGATTTCGCTGGGGATGATTTCCCTTCGCAATCGTTCTGGAGACAGGACCCTGCAAATCAAGATGTCTCAACATCCAGCATTACGCTATTTTAAATATCCTGACTGATTTCCATTGGGATTTAGTCAAACAACGTGTGCATCAGGCAGCTGAGCAGAGTATCATCTTTCTGACAGCAAAATGAGTATTTTCTCACAAACAACACTTACCTGCACGTAATGATGCACCCTGGGAGATGCAGGCTATCATCAGTCACATGATCAGAGACGTTACAAAAACGCAAGCACAGAGGCACTTGGTGAAACATTCTGCCCGTGATCAAGGCTGTAGTGCCGAAACTAGTTGGACTGCAGAAAGCACTGCGCACGCAATCTTGAATTAAAAGCTCCGTCTCCTGAAATGGGCCTCTTATGTGTTTTTCATGGAGTGTGAAATTGGCCGGCGTCTCCGTGCCCGTTTTGAAGAGGCCGCCCTGCAGGGTTGGTGGCTCCCTATTCGGAAGTTTGTGTGTGGGATCACTGAAATAATATCGAGGGAGAAAATATCGACTTGCCAAAATATCGTGGACAAAATATCGACAGTCAAAATATCGAGTTTGTATCTACAAACAGGTAAGTACAAAAATATCGAGTACAAAATATAGTTAACAATAATATAGATGTAAAAAATATCGACTTTATTAAAAACAGTGTTAAATTAAATTAATATTAAATTTTAATTACTAAAATATACTTAAAAATACTTAAATTAAATTATAATAATTAAATAATAAATGAAAATAATAAAAATAATTTTTTACAATCTTATTTGTTGACCCTGAACCCTAAAATATACCCCTTTACCCAAAAACCCAAAACTGGCACTGAACCCTAAAAATACCCCTTTACCCAAAAACTAAAAACTGACCCTGAACCCTAAAAATGCCCCTTTACCCAAAAACTGAAAACTGACCTTGAACCCTAAAAATGCCCCTTTACCCAAAAACTGAAAACTGACCCTGAACCCTAAAAATGCCCCTTTACCCAAAAACTAAAAACTGACCCTGAACCCTAAAATGCCCCTTTACCCAAAAACTGAAAACTGACCCTGAACCCTAAAAATGCCCCTTTACCCAAAAACTAAAAACTGACCCTGAACCCTAAAAATGCCCTTTTACCCAAAAACTGAAAACTGACCCTGAACCCTAAAAATACACCTTTACCCAAAATGTATCAATATTATTTAATTACCAAATAATTATTAATTAACAATAACAATAAAGTAAATATATTAGCACATTAGCTGTAATTATTTTAATAATTAATATTATTTTTCCCCAATTAATTACTTAACAATAACACAAAATTATATATATTAAAATGTACTCTAATTAATGTAATTAACTAATTACAATTAATTAATTACCAATTAATTACTAATACAAAATATGTACAAAATTATATTAATTAATTAACTAATTATTATTAATTAATTATCAATTAATTATTAATTATAAATATTTACAAACATATATTAATTAATTAGTTATTATTCAATTACTTCCCACCCTATTCCCCTATAAACCCACAACCCGCTACAGAATTACATTACGCAATTATTAAAAAAACAAAATTCATTTAATAAAATATTTTATAACATTAATACACACTTTTCACACATATTATTACATAAAAATACACTATAAAATATTATATATTATTAAAAATTCGATATTTTTGCTATCTATATTTTATACAGTCGATATTACTTCACTTACCTGAAAAACGATATTTTTGTAGTCGATATTATGTCCAGTCGATATTTTGTCCAGTCTATATTTAAAACTCGATATTATGTCCAGTCGATATTTTGGAGTCGATATTTTGTCTGTGCACCTTGTGTGTGACATTTGACAAGGGAGCATGACCCACACGCTGCTGTTAAACCTACTTTGGAGATGCCAAATGGCGAAAATAACGGCAGCGCTGGAAGGGATTTGGCTGGGGATGATTTCCCTTTCCAATCGTTCTGGAGACAGGAGCCTGCAAATCAAGATGTCGCAACATCCAGCATTACGCTATTTTAAATATCCTGACTGATTTCCATTGGGATTTATTCAAACAATGTGTGCATCAGGCAGCTGAGCAGAGTATCATCTTTCTGACAGAAAAATGAGAATTTTCAGAAAAACAACACTTACCTGCACGTAATGATGCACCCTGGGAGATGCAGGCTATCATCAGTCACATGATCAGAGACGTTACAAAAACGCAAGCACAGAGGCACTTGGTGAAACTTTCTGCCCGTGATCAAGGCTGTAGTGCCAAAACTAGTTGGACTGCAGAAAGCGCTGTGCACGCAATCTTGAATTAAAAGCTCTGTCTCCTGAAATGGGCCTCTTGTGTGTTTTTCATGGAGTGTGAAATTGGCGGACGTCTCCGTGCCCGTTTTGAAAATGCCGCCCTGCAGGGTTGGTGGCTCCCTATTCGGAGGTTTGTGTGTGACATATATATATATATATATATATATATATATATATATATATATATATATATATATATATATATATATATATATATATATATATATATATATATATATATATATATATATATATATATATATATATATATATATATATATATATATATATATATATATATATATATATATATATATATATATATATTACCTACTGGCGTCTCGCCAGTAGGTATATATAGTTAGGATTTTTTGTCTATGGAACTTGTGAAAATTCTATGTCTAATAACTTTGGCGTTTGTGGACGGAATCGGCTGAAATTTTCAGGAAAATGGCACATTTTGTTTCTGAGCAGCCCCTGATAATTTGGGGGGGTTTCGTCAAGGGGGGGCCGAGAAAAAGGGGGGTCCCAAAACGCGTTTTTCCCATGTTAATTTCCATAGGGCCTTTGGCCTCACTTTTAGCTCGAACGGCTGAATGGATTTGCACGAAACTTGGCAAAATTGTAGGGACTGTTAGCCCGATGTGCCTTTGCTAGGTCTCAATATATGTGCTCCAGTGGATTTTGAGAAATTAACGTTCAAAACAAGATATATATCTGTAACAGCGCTCCGGGCTGCGCTCCGGTCCGCTTACTTTTCGCGAAACGGAACTTTGCGATGCGAAGCTGATTGGCTCCCCGGTGTCTGTCAACATTCTAAACAGTCCGGAGCGGCCGCCATCTTATCTCTTGGTAGGATCGAGAGAGAAGAAGAGGTGAAAAACGAAGGGGGAATTTAATGAAAGGGGGCAAGGTATACCCCTCTTGACCCCCTAGGAATGTTGTTGGGGTTATTAAAGGGTCCCGTGGGGGGAAAAAAAAAATATATTTTTCACGGTAGAAGCGCTTCACAGGCCGCGAACTGGGCTGCAAACTGGTAGCGAAACGGGAATTCGCCATTTTGTGCTTCGATTTAATTAAATTACTAGGTATAAGGGGGTGCGGGAGACGTATCCTAATCCCTTATCTTTTCTGAGGGTTTCTGAGGAGGCTCATATATGTTGATACATGTCTTCCAGCGGCTGTGCGTGAGCTTTTTTTTTTTTTGCTGCGTGACGTCTGTTAACGTTCGATTCGATGGAAATCAGGAAGTGTTGACCGCCAATTTGTCAGTGCGATAAAATATTTTGTTATAAATGAATCCTGCACGGCAGCCATTTTAGATGCCAGGCCGGTCCCAGGCTATCACCTAGCCCTGCAGATGTAGTTTATGGCCCCAGCTGTAGAGAATCCAGACATGCCAACCCTCCCGATTCAGGCGTGAGACTACTGATTTCAGTGCTAGTCTCCCGCCTCCCGATTTCTGCAAGCAAAAACCCGGGGGCATATTACCAACAACTAGCGATAATTTTTGTCTCTAACTTGTTTAGAGACAAAAATTATCGCCGCACATTTTTATCGCAGATAAACCTTGCTATTAGCAAGGTTTATCGCAAATGCGATAAAAAACGGCCGCAATGCATGAATATCGCTGAAAAGTCAGCGATATTCATGCATTATCGAGCAAATGCTCTTAGCCATGTTATCCACCTCCCATTGGATAACATGGCTAAGAACTGCTCAGGGCAGGTGTTAGCTTTTTGAGATATTCGCGCTTAGCGCGAATATCTCCAAAAGTTGGTAATAGGAGATAGCGATGTTAGGGACTGTTTCCAGTCGCTAACATCTTGGCACGCCCACTTTGCATGTCATTAGTGATAAATATCACTGACATGCAAAGCGGGGCCAAGATGGTCGCTATCTCCTTTTAGCTGTCACTAACTGGTGTTAGCGACAGCTTGGTAATAGGGAGATAATTTTATCTCCGCTTTCTTGGCTTTTAAAGCCAAAAAAGCGGAGATAAACCCCCTTGATAATATGCCCCACGATTCCTCGGGGGTTTCAGCTGACAAGGCTTGGTATTGTGTTACGTGGTAATTCTTCCAGGAAACGTCAGAGGGTCGATGCAGGGGTTCTAGAAGGGGTGATAAACCATTTAAGCCTCATGAACAAGCGCATGGTCTTTTAAAGATCTGTGAAGTACTCGGGGCGGCGGTGTGTGTGTGTCCTCTTTCAGGAGCGGGCGGGGGGGGGGGCACTGCCAGCAACTTGCCAGGCCAGGCAGTGTTCAACACTTGCATCACCCTTTCTCTGCCTGCTATTGCGCTCCATGCTTCGGAAAGGTAAGAAAAAGAACGTGCATTTGAGTTTGAAATATCCGATCCTGTAGCAGTACACTTGCAAAGCCCACACATGACAATAACCCGATTCAAGGCCCCATTCACCCGATTTTTTACAAATATATAGCACTCCAACAAAGTAGGATTATAAAACTTTATTAACTTTTAAATATAACGAACGGAACAAAAACTGTAACATACATTTAAACATTTTTGACAAAAAAAAGCAACAATGGTCAGAAGCTGTCTTTTGTGCGAATAGTCCCAAGGCAGCACAACGTGCTGAGTTCTGGACGGCACCCAGGTGATGTCACCTGGGTGCCGCACTGGTTTTTGGGATCCTACAATGCAGCTCAGAAAAACAGCGTGGGGCGTCCCGGGTGGTGCGGGGGGAGGCCTCGTCAGTAGCGGTCTGTTGTGCGAATAGTCCCAAGGCAGCAGAACGCGCTGAGATGTGGATGGCACCCAGGTGATGTTCAGTAAACTGCCGCACTGGTTTTGGTATCCTACAATGCTGCTCCGAAAATTGGCGTGGGGCGGCCCGGGGGGGGGGCGTGGGGGAGGCGGCGTGAACGGGCCTCCCCAGGTGGCGGCCATCCAGCTGAGTTGCGCCCGCTCTTGCGGCTACAGCGTCTCGCTCACCATGTAGTTGAGTTGCTCCCACTCTTGCAGTGCAGCGATAGGCGGCTGCCACAGGACTCTTAAAATGGCGGCCGGCTCTTCGGTTTTGGGCCTGGTCCACTAAAATGGCCCTGGGACACCTTGGAACTCGGACGCTTGCCTGCTAGGGCTTGGTCTCCATTCTCGAAAGCGTCCCCTCAGCCGTGAAGATTCTACAAAAGTCTTGGGGGCCCTCGACTCCTGCAGGCTTCCGGTGGGGAGCGGCTGCCATGATTGCTCGCGGAATGACCACGACGGAGCCACGAGATGGTGGTGCTCTCATGGTGACGCCAGCTTCAGTCTGAATCATCCAGAAACAAGGTGGGGCTTTCATCGTTTGGGAAAAAAAAATGTTCTAAACCAATGAAAAGTGTTATTTTTAGGTCATATGACCAAGCCTTCCATCTTTAGGAAACCAAAAGTAAAATGAACCAATGAAAAGTTTTATAAACAAGTCACATGACCTGTTATGCGGCATAGGGCTACAAAAAGCGTAGAAAATCCGTTGGCACGTGAGGCGGCGTCAGTAGCGGACCGGTGTGCGAATAGGCCGAAGGCAGCACAACGCGCCGAGATCCGGATGGCACCGAGTTAGTGTCCAGCAAGTTGCTGCACTGGTGTGGCTATCCTACAATGCTGTGCCGAAAGACGGCGTGTCCAGCTGAGTTCCGGTCACTTTTGCGGTACAGTGACTCGAACGCGCCGAGATCCGGATGGCACCGAGGTGGTGTCCAGCAAGTTGCCGCACTGGTGTGGCCATCCTACAATGCTGCGCCGAAAGTCAGCGTGGGGTGCCCCGTTGGCTTATGAGGTGATGTCAGTAGTGGACCGATGTGTGAATAGGTCGGAACCAGCACAAGGCGCCCTGCACTGTTGAGCCTTTTTCAATGCCTGTTTTTTGTTGTTTCCCCTCCATCAAAAACAAAAAAATATATAAAACTGTGCAAAAATACAAAAAAATCAAAAAATGTTTAGAAAAGCAGTGCTTGTAAGACTGTCTGAAGCTCTTTTGCACCTGCTGCAGCTTCACTATTGCCCTGGTGTGGCCAAAGATCGCCCATGACATAGGCGGCCGGCCCCCGAGGTCCGGCGAAACTTTTTTCCTTTTCCTTTCTGCTTCTTGTCCCACAATCCGTTTCACCTGAAGACACGACCAGGTTCCTGAATGTGTGCAGGGGGACGCTATTGATTGAATGAAAATGGCGGCTTGACACAAAGCTGACTCAAGCGTTGCTGTTGATGCTATACAGACAAAAATTGGTTTTCAGTTTGTACATTCTTCAGGATTTTTTTTTCCATCCAAGGCTGATTGAGAGTTTGTAGAAAAATGGCTTCAGATTTTCCACATATTACTCTTCAACATTCTTCCTAAATGTAACAATGTGAGACTCACTAGGAAAACGGCTGTTTATCTTTCCTTTCAAAATGCTGCCAACAATATTTTCTGAATGGAAGACACCATCTTGTAGCATAAAGGGCCGAAAGGGGTTCTGGTCTGGCCGATTGTTGGTGGAGACATTTTGACTATATCTTGGACCTGCCCGGCCTCGCCCAAAATGGTGCCGGTATAAATGGGACTCGTAACTCCTTGTTGTGTACTGGTTGAACAACCTTGATATCACGAGATATGAATGCAGTTTTGATGCTCATGGCGGGCGGGGACGAGAATTGATTGAATATTTCTACATCCCTATTGATATTAAGTTCTGATGTGTTATTTATTACTGTACTATTGAAAGTTCGAATTAACGTCACCCATGGTACTTGCACGCAAATGTATATCTAGATAACTTTTTTGTAAGTGGCCCTGTCGTATTTTAATTACAAAATGTACGTCCACCGATTCCGCAACTGTTAGACATCTTAGTTCTTGCAACCTAATGGCTCGCTCGTTACGTTCCTCTATAATGTAAATGTCTCCTCATCATATACGATTTCAGTTTGCTCCGTGGCCGGCCCACGTGGTTATAGGCCCGTATTTGTATACTGACATTTTCACAATAAAGGTTTTTAAAACAAAACATGGTAGTAGTATTTACATTGGTAAAGTTTTTACTTTTAGTCACTGTTTTCGAATCAGTAAAAGGCAAGTGAAATAAAGCAGTCCAATTACATGACGGATGAAAGGTATAATATGTAGGAACGCAGTAAAGATAAATGGTCAAGGGCAGTTGTGTTTTCCACTCCTGCAACATAAAGTGATCGATAAGAATCTGATAATCAGGCGTATCGGCGACTAAGACAGCAGGCCGAGTCTCTTTTACTCAACGGCTCCGTCATGGAACGAAGAAACGCCCTTTTTCTCGAAAAAGGAATATATTTTACTTGCAGGACAGTTGTAAATTTTCCGGGAAAGTACATTAGCCTGGAATATTATAACATATATGTTTAAAAAAAAATAATGTTCGAAACCAATAAAAAGCGTAATTTTTAGGTCATATGACCAAGCTTTTCATCATTAAAATAACAAAAGTAAAATGAACCAATGAAAAGTTTTATTAACAAGTCACATGACCTGTTATGCTTACGTTACGCGCTGCGCGCCGCGCCCCGGATCACTTCCGGGTGCGCTAACGCGGCGTGTCATATAACGCATTACGCGACAACGTAGGTCAAGAATATAGTCAAAATGTCTCCACCAACCAGCGTTCGGAACACAACCCCTTTCAGCAGTCCAAAAAGTTCTGTTAAATGACAACAGAGGGGACAGGCAACAAGAACCATCAGTCAAAGAGGGGAGGGCAAGTTCTTCTCTACCGGGTCATGTTGGGGCGCTACCGGAACTGATCGAATTGGTAGTCTACAGTGTTTCTGGATGTTTCAGACTAAAGCTGGCGTCAGCATGAGAGCACTACCATCTCGTAGCTCCGTCGTGGCCATTCCACGAGCAGACATGGCAGCCGCTCCCCACCAGAAGCCTGCGGGAGTCGGGGGCCCCCAAGACTTTTGTAGAATCTTCACGGCTGAGGGGACGCTTTCGAGAATGGGACCCAAGCCCTATCAGGGAAGCGTCCGAGTTCCAAGGTGTCCCAGGGCCATTTTAGTGGACCAGGCCCAAAACCGAAGAGCCGGCCGCCATTTTGAGAGTCCTGTGGCAGTCGCCTATCGCTGCACCGCAAGAGCGGGAGCAACTCAACTACATGGTGAGCGAGACGCTGTAGTCGCAAGAGCGGGCGGTAAACAGCTGAATGGCGGAAGAGGCACAGTGTAGCAAAAGCGGGCGGAATGGCAACTAAAACGGTAAAGGGGCGCCCCACTACAGCGTGTCTTCAGGTCAAACGGATTGTGGGACAAAGTCCAGAATAGAAGAGTCATCAAAAGGCAAAAAGTTCCGCCGGACCCCGGGAGCCGGCCGCCTATGTCGGGGGCGATCTCAGGCTACACCAGTGCTATAAGACTTGGGGAGGGGGTCGGAGCCAAGCGTCTTCTCCGAGTCCGTGCCATCACACCGCCCCTCGGGGGCCTCCGTCAAGCGGTTTAGGGAGGTACCATATAACATTGTTTTCAAATGCAGTCAGGTCCACAAACGACCCTCACTTACTTTGAGAATAGTGAAGCTGCAGTAGGTGGAAATAAGCTTCAGACAGTCTTACAAGCACTGCTTTTCTAAACATTTTTTGATTTTTTTGTATTTTGCACAGTTTTATATTTTGTTTTTTGTTTTTGATGGAGGGGAAACAACAAAGCACAGGCATTGAAAAAGGCTCAAACTCAGAACTCTGAACTATGGCACCCAACATCCAGGACTTGCCATCCGGATCTTGGCGCCTTGTGCTGCTTCCGACCTATTCACACATCGGTCCACTACTGACATCATCTCATAAACCAACGTAATGTAAATAGTTATTTAATAAAATGTTTTACCCTGTTACTTTGCTGGTGTGTTGTCTATATTTTTAATATTTGCATAGGGTTTGTCGTTATTTTGGGCGGGGTGGGTGACGGAGCCGAGCTGTCTTGCAGCCCTCATGGTGTGGAGCTCATTTCATCTCACTATTTTCGTATTTCTCATGAAGGGTTGTTCCTAATGTTTCTATTTTAGCGAGGTCAAAAAGAGATTCAATTAGTGGCCTACTGATTTTGCTCGATTACTTTTATTGTTTTACACGATTTTTCACGATTTTTCACTATCTCCAAAGACTAAACAGAGTATTGCGACTTTGTGCTTGTTTGTAAATAGAGAATGAACCAAAGAGAATCAATTGTAAAACAGTAAATGCTTGGATAACAATCAATCAAATGGAGAGACAAGCAGGCACGACGGATTACAACGGGGGTAAAGGCCTGCGTTAACTACTCTTCACTATCTGCAAAGAGAGAGTACTACTAAGAGAAAAGAGGGGAGGGGGGCAGCGTTCAAAGCACATCAGTGTGCATAAACACGAAAAAGTTTTTACCTATCACGTACTTGACATTTTACAGCTTTTGATATTTGCTATTAAAAAACCAATGAAATTCACTGAAAAAACCATAGGTTATAGGCCATATATAGTTAGGAATTTGCATTTACAAAACCTTGAAAATTCACTGAAAAAACCATTGGTTATAGACCATATATAGTTAGGGATTAGCCTTTTCAAAACCTTATTTTACTCACACAAAACCATTGAAATTTCATATATAGTTAGTTCCACTAACTATATATCGCGCACCCGCAATCCACTGCTGATGATGTCACATATTACATCATTCATGACATGGTTAGTGACATCACTGATGACATCACTGATGACATCTCAAATGACATCACTGATGACATCTCAAATGACATCACTGATAAAATCACTGATAACATCTCATTTGACATGACTGATCACATCACTGATGATATCATTCATGTGATAATACCATGAACCTCTTCAGACTCTAATATAACCTTAGATACAATCAGTGTAAACAGACAGTCACAGACTGTCACTCATCCATGGAGTTACTCACACACCTAGTCAGTTATGCAAAAAATCAATCACACCTCCATTTTCTCAACTATACAGTTATACACACCTTACTTATTCAAACATATACTAACACATATTTACTTTACTCTCTTATACAATCCCTGATACATGTTCACAATGATCCATACAGCCACTCACACATTCACTGGCTCTTATGCACAGTTATTTATATATGTCAACTCTCACATGTACTGTGTTTTACATATGTACTTACTTTGACATGTAGCACTGAGATATCCATTCACTCACTAATACACTCATGCACAGTCAACCGCCCATACAGCTGTTTCCACATGCACTTTTGAACCCATACATATAGTGAATCAAATACTCACACATCTATGTACAGAGTCACACACCTCCCAGCCACCCATACACACACACTCAGTTTCCCATACAAATACTTGGACAACCAATGAATAACCCATACAGTTACTCATATAGCTACTGATCAACATATGCAGCAGTTTGTAGAACAACAGATATAATGTTGCACAAATTAAAACAGTTTAGTCACTAACCCATGCACTCAGTGAGACACATTTAATCACTCACTCATACAGTCAGTCATGCACCTACTAAATCCTTCATCCAGACACTTATACATCCACTCATTCTTCAATATGTAAGACATATTTTAACTTTACAGAAACATACAGTCACTGGATGTTGTCATCAGTGATGTCATCAGTGATGTCATCAGTGATGTCACTAACCATGTCATGAATGATGTAATATGTGACATCATCAGCAGTGGATTGCGGGTGCGCGATATATAGTTAGTGGAACTAACTATATATGAAATATATATATATATATATATATATATATATATACACATACATATATAGAAATGCATATATATACATATATTAACGCTCCAAAATCCTTCCCACTCCTGGAAAAAGAATACGACAGCACTCGAGGATGAAGGTTACAAACGCGCTAGATTTTATTTAGCGGAGGGGTGCACACAGACGCGTTTCGGCGGTCTGCCTTCGTCAGTGTGTGATGCACTGTGTTTGTTTCCGACATTGTTTTAAACAAAACATAATCACTCCCATTTCCAGTCAGGCATGGACATGAACAAGGGGACTTACACCTCGCAAGAAACAAATGCGGCCATCTTGTAGTGTGTGATATGTGTAACACAGAACAGCAAATTGCGTGATAAAGCCCACAGATGGGCAATCGCATTATTCCATGCGTGGCGTGTCAAAATAAAACGTCATGAGATAGACATAAACCATACAGCCGTGGATCGGCTAATGTCCCCATATACAATACATAGTCCAAATCACCTGTACACAAAAAAGAGAAATAAGTCACTTCCTAACCAACAGCCAAATGATAGGCGTAGCTAAAAAGGAGGTGAAAGTGGGATATATATGGAGTGAGATGCGTCGCATGCAACAACAAAAGGACATGTATAATTATTCACAACATGTAGATCATGTTTCATATAGAAATTATAAGATGAGTCCATAATGGAACATATGTGATTAAAGTGCATCTTATATACAGTGGAAAACTAGATATGTGGGAGACTCCTATGTTGTACCCATGCGTTATTCCCAATCAAATTTCAATTCATTCGATCTGGATCACACAGTATTTACAATGTTTCTTGGATTCGTGGTAAGAAGTTGTGCAACAAGACAGGTACTGTGAGTCAAATAACGATATGAAGAGTCTCTCACACAATTAATATATACATGACAGAGAATCAGATAGGAGTTTCAGAGCTATTATGTACATTGGTATACAATTATTCCATATACGATGATGTTGAAAGGTTCTAAATACAGTTTAATAAGATGGACTATCATCTTGGAGTAGTTTATACCAAATGTTGTTCTCTCCTCATTTCCCTAGATGGAAAGCCATCTCCTCCCCACTGTTGAGACCTTTGGGATGTTTCGTGCACAGATCAATAATATATCGGGACTCAAGTCTCCTTAATCTGCGTAAGCGGTCACCTCCACGTATGTTCGGGGGTACAATATCGAGGCCGAAATACTGAAGCTTATTCCGGTCTCGATTGTGGGCCTCCGCAAAGTGACGAGCCACCGGATAGGTCTGATCTATTTTATCGATGGCTCGCATATGCTCTAATATTCTGAGCTTGATCTCCTTAATCGTGCTCCCGATATAGCGTAAGCCACCGGGGCACTGCAAGCAATAGACGGCATACTGTGTGCTGCAGGTAATGAATTTGTTTATGTACATTTTCCTGCCAGTTTCTGTTATTACATAAGAGAGGACACGTTTACTACCTGCGCACGCTTTGCAGCGGCCGCAGGGGTAAAAACCTTGTTGCTCCCTTAAAGTATTAGTTCTCAGGGGCACTTTGTCTAGATGACTGTGCACTAGTATGTCGCCTAGTGATCTAGCTTTGCTGAAGGTTAGGAGTGGCTGGGATGGAAGATCTTCTTTGAGCACTGTTAGACCTGTCTGCTTCTGGGGATACTCTAACCATTATTATTTATTTTTGTCCCCCTTAGCCTCCCAGAGTTTCTATTTTTATTTTTACATATGTCCATCAGGATTTTTCAATGCTGTCAGGGGGCTAGGTGTTCCTTGGCGATGACGCCATTTTTCCCTCATAACCTGTGAGGCCTAGTCAGGCCCCTTGAAAATCTAGGGATCTCCAGAAACCTAAAATGGTGTCCACCAACTGCCATAACGGACACTACTGGAGGACAGGTCCATAGGCTAACATTAGGGAACTTTCTAGAATCCACTAGAGACTTCTGCAGGTCTCAGGCCACCCTATATAAGGCCAGTGACCAGCAGCCATTTTGTGCTGACCCAAGAGTGGAGGAGTGAGGCAGTGGTGAGAGGAGGTGGACACACTGAGAGCAGCTAGTTTGTCTTTGAGGCAGACAGTCACTTCAGAGGGTTGTTCCCCCTTCAGCCTCTGACCAATCCCTCCCCATACATCAACTAACAAGGAGATAAGAAGCCTGCGTGTGAAGGGAGATTTCTCTTAACCTGAGCCCCAGTGAACCCTGCCTGGGAGCTCTTAAAAGAGGATTTCCCACATTTCCAACTCCACTTACCAGTGTGGGAGAACAGCTGCGAGCCCTGTGACGTGGCTGGAGTTCCTGGCCGTGCCCTGGTGAAGCTGTGGGTCTGTGAGGCCTTAAAAGACCTAAGGAGTGTGGGCGCTGCTTAAAGACCTCCTTCCTGTGAAGCCGGTGAGGGAAGTGACTGGGGAAGAGCAGCGGCGCTGCTCCGATCGGCTGTGGGACCCCGGGGGCACCAGCCGCGTTAAACGAAGAAGGAAGCGCTTCCGCGCATGTCCTGAGCGTGAACGCTTCTGTGGAGGCAGGAGGGGCCTAAGGTCGGGCAGGCCCAGAAGAGTAGCGACTCCGCGGGGAACAGCGTCCTTCCTGTGAGCGGCCGTGCAGAGGCGGGAGAAGAGCGAGCGCTTCCGCGCATGCCCGGCGGGGTAGTGCCGCCAGAGGAGAGCCGGTCGCGTCAGCAGAGGAGCGCCGCGTCGAAGCACCAGTCATCGGACCCCTCGAAGGAGGCAGAAGCGCCACAGCGGACGTCGTGGGAGGGAGCCTCGGGCCGGGGAAGCCTTTCCTGTCTTCCCCCGCCAGCCCGACTGCTTCCAGACTCCATCGCCGCCGCGCGGAGGGGACACACCCGCTAAAACACCTTCAAACCCCCAAGTAAGCCGGGTAGAGAAGGAGCGGGAGGCGGCAGCGCCAATTGCCTAAGAACCGGGACAGCGGGGCTAAGCCCCAGGAGATTAACTGTTTAGCACCAGGAAGTCTGACTTGAGGAAGTGGGCTAGTGACCCGCCCAGCCCACGGCAAAATAATTAATAATTAACACAGAGGAGAGAGGAGAAAGGTGTGCAGGGGGCAACAGGGTTCCTGAAACAAAACCCTTATAGCCTATTGGTAACTGAGGGAGTAGATCCTCCACCAGAAAGGTGTAGCCTGTAAATTAACGAGAGGGGAGCCTTGTTAATACTACTGTGTCTTCCTTTTAGCTACATAACTGGTGGGTTATGCTGTGAAGATCTACATCCAGTAGAGGTCAGTGGAATTGAGCAGTTACCTAAGAGCTGTGGGGTAATGTACTTGTTTATGAGTTGTTTAAAAACATATTGAAATATTAGACTGCACTTTCCTTTCTGTAAACATATAGTAGTGAAGTGTATTGTGACCTGAACAGCAACTGACCACAAATGTACCCTTAATTCTTATAATCTGACCGGGAAAAGTATTGAAGTGTGATTTGAGTTTCATGAACAAGGTGTAAATTAATTGTGTATTATACCTGTCTAAAAGCATAACAAGAAAAGAACTCTATTATTATAAAAGGTACTGGTATTTTCCCAACATTGGTGTTGTGTCTTTTATTTTAGTGGTTCATCACTGAGTTACTGTGAGTGAGACTTGTAAGCACTTAACCAACGCCTTGAGTTAGCTGTAGCCACTACTGTGCCAAGCTACCTTATGTAGACTTGGGTGAACTAGGTCCAACATAATTGGTGTTTCAGCGGTGGGATCACGGATTTGTGCTTACACTCACTTATTAGTAACGCAGTGCCAACCACGAGACCTCACCTGGAGTTTTCTCCCTGCGGCCCTCCTAATTTAAATTTTGCTTTTTCTAAATTGACTTCTGGCGGTGGGTGGAGGTTGACCCCAGGTCACTTTGTGGATTTCTCCTGGGTAGAAGTTTATACTCCAAATAGAAATGGAGATAAATGTGGAAGAGCTGGAAAATTATACCGTGACCCAATTGAAGGAATGGTGTCAGCAGCAGGGGGTGTTTTTTAAGAAAGGCGCCAGGAAAGTTGAGCTGCTGACCAGTATCCGGGCATGGGTGGAGGCTCATTCCGGGGAGGAGGTAGATCCTGAGGGGAGTGACAAGGACACTGTCCTGGAGACCTCAACACTGTACCAGGCGAGAGGGGGGAACCTTTTAACAGGCCCTAGGACACCTTCCAGAGTGGGCAGTAGTGTCTCAGAGAGGGGTTTGACCGACGCCGAGTTAGAGGATAGGAGGGAGGAGAGGAGGATGAGAATAGAACTAGCCAGGATGGACATGGAAAGGGAGGAAAAGAGGTTGGCGCATGAGCGGACCATCAAAGAGATGGATTTACAAGCCCTAAACCTACGAACCCCCAAATCAGAGAATGGTGGCAGCGATATCCAAACCAACATCAGGGAACCCAGACCTTACCTGCCAAAAGATATTATGGCATGCTATGTACCCAGTGATGACATTGCCAAATGGCTAGCCGCCTACGAGGTCTCACTGAGGGCCCATGGGATCTTGGAAGTCCACTGGGGGGGTGGGTTATATAAATACATGCCCCCCACTGGCAGGGATACTCTGTTGGCCCTAGATCAAAGTGAACAGACCCACTACCCGGCTATGAAGTCAGCGCTGCTAAGGAAGTTTGGGTTGACCCCTGAGAAGTATAGGCAAAAGTTCCGGGGCAGCCACAAACTAGGCACGCAGAACTGGGTAGATTTTTTGGACTACTCCAGGAAGGCCCTGGAGGGTTGGGTGAGAGGCAGCGAGGTAGGGGACTATGAGGGACTATATGACCTCATACTCAAGGAACACCTACTCGAGAAATGTCTTCCCGAACTACGACAGCATCTGGTGGACAGCAAGCTGACCAGCCCCAGGAAGCTTGCTGAGGAGGCGGACATCTGGGTTAGTACCCGGGTGTCGACTAAGGGGACTGGAGGGGATTCCCAGAAGCATGGACAGGGCGCCCCCCAGAAGAAAGAGGGAGGGGAAACTAAGAGGGAGTTCTCAAAAGGGCCACAAAATACTTCGCAAGGAAGGGGCAGAGGATTCATCCCTAAGAGTAACCCCCCTCGCAACCCTACCCCTGGCCAAAGCCAGCAGCCAAGGGTTGTTCATTGTTTTGAGTGTGGTGGTGTGGGACACTATAAAGGAGATGTGAGATGCCCAAAAAGACCACCCCCTCCCACTGGAGGAAAAGCCCCGGGAATCACTAGTGTAGTGCTCGGGGAGGAGATGCCTTTGGTTAATGGAGGGGAGCGGGCGGGTGTCACTTTAGTGTCCCTGGGAGATAAGGAGATGGTTCCAAAGACCCAACTGCCCTCTAATACTACTAAGTATGAGCAGTGGGTCACCATCAATGGCCGTAGAGGGGAGGCTCTGAGAGATACAGGAGCCAGCATGACTATGGTAAGGAGTCAGCTGGTGTCTCCAGAGCAGGTCATCCCAGATGTACTCCATCCCGCCGTAATGGCTGACGGCAGATTGGGCCACTACCCTGTGGCTGAGGTTCCCTTTGAGTGGGGAGGGGTTGCAGGTCCACTTCGAGTTTCCGTAAGCCCTGCCGTGCCTGTTGACTGCCTGTTAGGGAATGATATGGAGCACATGCTTGGAGGAGGGTGGAGTACCAGACTCACTCTGAGATGCTGGGACCCCCTGACTGGACTTGTGTCAGCACAAGGTCCGCGACTGCCCGAAGGGGGAGTTCACTTAAGCTGGAGCCTGGAACAATGGCCCAGCCGGCTGCCAGAGAGGAGAAGGACAGGAGGCCGGAGGACCCTGCCTCGACATCTCCAACTTGTGAGACAGATGGGCCACCTGCGGAGGTGGATCTGGAGTCCACAGGGGAGAATGTTGCTTCCCTGGAAAATCTACCCATCCCTACTGAATGGCATGTGGAGGGAGGTCCTTCCAGGGAAGAGTTCTGTGAAGCTCAGAAAGGGTGTCCTACTCTCGAGGGGCTGCGGCAACAGGCCAACGCCCAGGCAGCAGGAAACATTGTAGGGAGCTACCGGATTTACTGGGAGGATGGACTCCTCTACAGTGAGCCCAAGGCACCTGGCCATGGTTCATCCAGAGCCTTGGTGGTCCCTCAATGCTTTAGAGCCTTTCTACTGGAACTGGCTCATGAAATACCATTGGCAGGACACCTAGGACAGGACAAGACCTTTGCCCGGCTTGTCCCCCACTTCTACTGGCCTCGAATGAAAGTGGCGTCTGATACATATTGTCGGGCGTGTGTGTCTTGCCAAGCCAGTGGGAAAACAGGGGTGAAGCTAAAAGCTCCCCTGGAACCACTACCTGTCATTAGCACCCCCTTTGAGAGGGTGGGCATCGACATTGTAGGGCCATTGGATCCACCAACTTCAGCTGGTCACCGGTTCATACTGGTTTTGGTGGATCATGCCACACGGTACCCAGAGGCAATACCTCTGAGGACCATCACTGCACCTGCAGTGGCAAGGGCCCTGATGGGGATCTTCACCCGAGTGGGTTTCCCCAAGGAGGTTGTGTCCGACAGGGGGACTAACTTCCTTTCAGCGTACATGCGGGCTATGTGGAAGGAGTGCGGTGTTACCTATCGGTTTACCACTCCTTATCACCCACAAACCAATGGTCTTGTGGAAAGGTTTAACAAAACCTTGAAAGGTATGATACGGAGTCTACCTGAGAGCCTGCGGAGGAAATGGGACGTCCTCCTACCCTGTCTCTTGTTTTCCTACAGGGAAGTGCCACAGAAGGGAGTGGGCTTCAGCCCCTTCGAACTTTTGTACGGGCACCATGTACGGGGACCTCTCAGCCTGGTGAAAGACGGATGGGAACGGACTCCCAGGAAGCTTCCCCAGGACGTGGTGAGCTACATGCTGGCCTTCCGGAGCCAAATGGCTAAGTTGTGGAAGCAAGCTTCAGACAACTTGGAGGCCAGCCAAGCAGTCATGAAAGAGTGGTATGACCACAACGCTCACCCAGTGGAACTGGAGCCTGGACAGAAAGTGTGGGTGATGGAACCTGGAGAGCTAAACGCCCTCCAGGACCGTTGGACAGGCCCCTTTGAGGTTTTGGAGAAAAAGGGGAAGTCCACCTATTTGGTGGATCTTAAGACCCCGAGGCAGCCCCACAGGGTGCTGCATGCCAATCGCCTCAAGCCACATCATGAGAGGCCCGAGGTTGTCTTAATGATGGTAACCGATGGAGCAGAGGAAGAAGAAAGTGAACCTCTCCCTGATCTTCTCTCGTCCCAAGAAAAGGATGGGTCGGTGGAGGGAGTAATTCTCTCGCCATCCCTGACTCCTGAACAGCAGAGTGATTGCCGCCAGATCCTGGAGCAATTTTCTTCTCTGTTCTCCCTTGTCCCAGGTAGGACCCACCTGTGTACCCATGACGTGGACACAGGAGACAGCCCACCTGTGAAGTCTAAAATCTACCGGCTGTCGGACAAGGTGAAGGCCAGCATCAAAAGTGAAGTCGCCAAGATGCTGGAGCTAGGAGTGATTGAACCTTCTGGTAGCCCTTGGTCTAGCCCGGTGGTTTTGGTACCAAAAGCTGCCCCACCAGGCACCACACCTGAATTGAGATTCTGTGTGGACTACCGAGGCTTGAATTCAGTAACCAAAACTGATGCACATCCCATCCCACGGGCGGATGAGCTTATTGACCGGCTGGGAGCTGCTCAATACTTAAGTACCTTTGACCTAACTTCAGGGTACTGGCAGATTTCCCTTACTGAGGAGGCGAAGGAAAGGTCAGCCTTCTCTACACCTCAGGGACACTACCAATTTCGTGTGATGCCCTTTGGGCTCAAGAATGCCCCTGCCACTTTTCAGCGGCTGGTGAACAGGGTCCTTTCTGGAATGGAAGCTTTTTCTGCTGCATACCTGGACGACATTGCTGTCTTCAGTAGCAGCTGGGAGGACCATTTGCAGCACCTGCAAGCTGTTATTCATGCCCTGCAACAGGCTGGCTTGACAATCAAGGCCAGCAAGTGTCAGATCGGACAGGGGTCAGTGGTGTACCTAGGTCACTTGGTGGGCAGAGGGACGGTGCAGCCCCTCCAGGCAAAGATTGAGGCTATCATCGCCTGGGAGCCCCCCAAGACTCAAACAGAGGTCCGAGCCTTCCTGGGCCTCACTGGATACTACCGTCGCTTCGTGAAGGGGTATGGCACTATCGTGGCACCCCTCACTGAACTTACTTCCAAGAAGCAACCCCGACGGGTAGTCTGGACGGAGGCTTGCCAGCGAGCCTTCATGACCTTGAAACAAGCATTGTGTTCCGCTCCCATTCTCAAGGCCCCTGATTTTGCTAGAGAATTCATTGTCCAAACAGATGCGTCAGAACATGGCATTGGGGCAGTGTTATCGCAGCTAAATGATGAGGGCTTGGATCAACCCGTGGTCTTCCTGTCCAGGAGACTACTCCCCAGGGAAAGGAGGTGGAGTACAATTGAGAGAGAAGCCTTTGCGGTGGTTTGGGCTCTGAAGAAGCTGCGGCCATACTTGTTTGGCTCACACTTCCTAGTTCAGACTGACCACCACCCCCTTCGTTGGCTGATGCAAATGAAGGGGGAGAATCCCAAGTTGCTGAGGTGGTCCATCTCCCTACAGGGAATGGACTTTAGGGTGGAACACCGACCTGGGACGGACCATGCCAATGCAGACGGTCTATCCAGGTATTTCCGCCTTAGTGATGAGGACTCCCAAGGGGTTGGGTAGTTCTCCCCACTTTCAGCTGGGGGGGACGCGTGTTAGACCTGTCTGCTTCTGGGGATACTCTAACCATTATTATTTATTTTTGTCCCCCTTAGCCTCCCAGAGTTTCTATTTTTATTTTTACATATGTCCATCAGGATTTTTCAATACTGTCAGGGGGCTAGGTGTTCCTTGGCGATGACGCCATTTTTCCCTCAATACCTGTGAGGCCTAGTCAGGCCCCTTGAAAATCTAGGGATCTCCAGAAACCTAAAATGGTGTCCACCAACTGCCATAACGGACACTACTGGAGGACAGGTCCATAGGCTAACATTAGGGAACTTTCTAGAATCCACTAGAGACTTCTGCAGGTCTCAGGCCACCCTATATAAGGCCAGTGACCAGCAGCCATTTTGTGCTGACCCAAGAGTGGAGGAGTGAGGCAGTGGTGAGAGGAGGTGGACACACTGAGAGCAGCTAGTTTGTCTTTGAGGCAGACAGTCACTTCAGAGGGTTGTTCCCCCTTCAGCCTCTGACCAATCCCTCCCCATACATCAACTAACAAGGAGAAAAGAAGCCTGCGTGTGAAGGGAGATTTCTCTTAACCTGAGCCCCAGTGAACCCTGTCTGGGAGCTCTTAAAAGAGGATTTCCCACATTTCCAACTCCACTTACCAGTGTGGGAGAACAGCTGCGAGCCCTGTGACGTGGCTGGAGTTCCTGGCCGTGCCCTGGTGAAGCTGTGGGTCTGTGAGGCCTTAAAAGACCTAAGGAGTGTGGGCGCTGCTTAAAGACCTCCTTCCTGTGAAGCCGGTGAGGGAAGTGACTGGGGAAGAGCAGCGGCGCGGCTCCGATCGGCTGTGGGACCCCGGGGGCACCAGCCGCGTTAAACGAAGAAGGAAGCGCTTCCGCGCATGTCCTGAGCGTGAACGCTTCTGTGGAGGCAGGAGGGGCCTAGGGTCGGGCAGGCCCAGAAGAGTAGCGACTCCGCGGGGAACAGCGTCCTTCCTGTGAGCGGCCATGCAGAGGCGGGAGAAGAGCGAGCGCTTCCGCGCATGCCCGGCGGGGTAGTGCCGCCTGAGGAGAGCCGGTCGCGTCAGCAGAGGAGCGCTGCGTCGAAGCGCCAGTCATTGGACCCCTCGAAGGAGGCAGAAGCGACACAGCGGACGTCGTGGGAGGGAGCCTCGGGCCGGGGAAGCCTTTCCTGTCTTCCCCCGCGAGCCCGACTGCTTCCAGATTCCATCGCCGCCGCGCGGAGGGGACACACCCGCTAAAACACCTTCAAACCCCCAAGTAAGCCGGGTAGAGAGGGAGCGGGAGGCGGCAGCGCCAATTGCCTAAGAACCGGGACAGCGGGGCTAAGCCCCAGGAGATTAACTGTTTAGCACCAGGAAGTCTGACTTGAGGAAGTGGGCTAGTGACCCGCCCAGCCCACGGCAAAATAATTAATAATTAACACAGAGGAGAGAGGAGAAAGGTGTGCAGGGGGCAACAGGGTTCCTGAAACAAAACCCTTATAGCCTATTGGTAACTGAGGGAGTAGATCCTCCACCAGAAAGGTGTAGCCTGTAAATTAACTAGAGGGGAGCCTTGTTAATACTACTGTGTCTTCCTTTTAGCTACATAACTGGTGGGTTATGCTGTGAAGATCTACATCCAGTAGAGGTCTGTGGAATTGAGCAGTTACCTAAGAGCTGTGGGGTAATGTACTTGTTTATGAGTTGTTTAAAAACATATTGAAATATTAGACTGCACTTTCCTTTCTGTAAACATATAGTAGTGAAGTGTATTGTGACCTGAACAGCAACTGACCACAAATGTACCCTTAATTCTTATAATCTGACCGGGAAAAGTATTGAAGTGTGATTTGAGTTTCATGAACAAGGTGTAAATTAATTGTGTATTATACCTGTCTAAAAGCATAACAAGAAAAGAACTCTATTTTTATAAAAGGTACTGGTATTTTCCCAACATTGGTGTTGTGTCTTTTATTTTAGTGGTTCATCACTGAGTTACTGTGAGTGAGACTTGTAAGCACTTAACCAACGCCTTGAGTTAGCTGTAGCCACTACTGTGCCAAGCTACCTTATGTAGACTTGGGTGAACTAGGTCCAACAAGCACACTATCGGTTAAGAGAATATGCCAGTTTTTCCGTAGCATTGCTCTGAAGCTATCCGCTCCTGTTGAATAGGGAGTTATAACTCTGAACTTGCCCTTATTGTCACCTGGCAAGCCTCTTTGATTGACCTGTTCAGAATTACTAGTCAGAAGGGACTGTCTCTCTATTCTCCTGACTCTATTGAGAGTGTTATTAAGTATTTTCTCGCCATACCCCCTAGCTCTAAATCGGGATATGCATTCCGAAGCAGCCGCTTCGAAATCAGAGGGTTTGGAACAGTTCCTGCGAAGTCTCAGCAGTTCCCCATAGGGGATACTGTTGATTAGTTGGGGTGGATGGCTGCTGCTGGCATGCAGTGTGGAGTTGCCAGCAGTTTGTTTTCTGAAGAGGTTAGTGTGGAGGTGTCCGTCTTCTACATATATTTTGAGGTCCAGATAGTCCGCTGCCACCGGACTCACTGTTCCCGAAAATTGCAGATTGATTTGGTTGTTATTTAGTACATTGATGTACTCCTGAGCTGTTTCAAGGTTGCCTTTCCACACAACGAAAAGGTCATCGATATACCGATGCCAACAGATGACCTTGCCCTCTTTGCATCCTACTATACAGCTCCTGGGTACCTGCTCCTCCCACCAGCCTACGAACAAGTTCGCGTAGCTGGGGGCAAAGCAGGTACCCATCGCTGTGCCAGACTTCTGGATGTATAACTGTTCTTCGAACAGGAAAATGTTATGTTTTAGACAAAATTCTACGAATTCTAGAATCATTAGATTGTGTCTAGAAAATCGTAGTTGGCGTTGTTCTAGTGCCCATTTCACAGCCTCTAATCCATGATTATGTTCAATAATTGTGTAGAGGCTAGTGATGTCCAATACCATCAAAAGATAATCCTGTTCCCACACCAAGTTATTCAATTTAGTCACGAGTCCAGAGTAGACACTAAAGGAAATAGGGTGTGGTCCACAAAGCGAGACATATTCTATGTGAGACTCCCAATAGAAGAAATGATCGGGCGGCCAGGTGGGCAGTCACGATTTTTGTGAAGTTTTGGGAGGTGGTAAAAAGTAGGAGTCATAGGGCAAGTAGTGCGTAAGAACAGATGTTCATCTTTACTCAGCATGCGTTGATTATACCACTTAGAGATAAGTTTGTCATACTCTGTAATACTCTGCTGGTAGATCTCATTAGTGCATTTGATGTAAAAGTTCTCATCTGAGAGTTGCCTTAATGCTTCCTTCGTGTAAGGTTCACGAGTCATTAAAACCACGTTCCCGCCCTTATCAGAGGGCTTCACAATAATTTTCGTGTCCGTCGTTAATCCTTTAAGGGCTAGTCTCTGTGGTTCCGTGATGTTCTGGTGGGGGTTTTGTTGATTGATTTTGCGATACTTTAATAGATCCTCGTTCATGGCTTCCGAGAACACATCTATAGCATCCAAGGGGATTGGGGAACAAAGGTGGACACTGGTTTGAATCCACTACTTTCACTTTCTTGTTTGATACCCTGTATTTCCGCTCTCTGGGCGGGATCCAGGTCTGCAAGGTTCTGTGTATGTTCCAGTTCCAGATCACTTAGTATCTCTACTGAGCGTAAGTCTTTACCGCTCAGTGCGTCTGTTGCTGTGATTCTTTTCCCTTGGTGTTCTTTGCTTTGTAGATGTGGTCGCAATTTGAAATGTTTATATAATTTCAATTTGCGCGTGAAGCGGAACAGGTCTATTTTAGTTTGGGTGTATTCCAACTCACTGTTTGGACAGAAGGTTAGTCCAAGACTTAGCACTTGCTCTTCTTCCATTGTAAGCTTTCTGGTAGTGAGATTGACCACCGTTAAATTTGTTGCCTCATTGTAAGTGCTAGGGTTTCCTGAGGGGTCGGTAGTGTTGTTCATTCCACTTGAATTGTTGGCTGAGGCTATTGTTTTTTGTTGGTGCGCTTCCGATTCGTCCAACGAGATACTCGGGCGCCGCCTCTGCCTCTTGTTCCCCCCGCCTGCCCGTCTGGTTCTCCGTCTTTTTCTGCTCCTTGGGTATCCATGTCTGGGGGCTTGTTCTTCCCACCTCGGAGCCATGTGCTTTGGATTACCTCGTACTCCTCCTGAAAAGGAGTCTTGGTGCTTTTCTCTGCCGATTTAGGCCTTCTGTTGATAGTGCGTGTATCTGGGTCTGATTGATTCTCTTCCGATTCATTCTCAGTTATATCTGATTCGGAAGTCACTTCCCCAGTTCCGCTTGTTGTCCCAGCACCTTCCTTTCTGCTCTTCTGGAGGGCCTTGCGTGGAGCGTCAAACTTTTTCGCATAAGTGAGGACGCGTCCAGTTAGATAGTCATTTGCGTCCCTCTCGTATTTCTCCTGTTTACGGAGTCTTATTTTGGCTTCATATTTTACTAGCCTGGTCTTCATTTGTTCCTTCATCTGTGTGATGTTTGCTACTTGGCTAGGATCAGTTTCATTTTCAAGTTCGTTGTCAATTACTTGAATGTCTGCCAGTGCTCGCTCCCTGTCGCTCCAAGCATATTTCACAAGTATTTTGAGTGTGCCCTCACAGTATTGAGCAGTGTGTTCGAACCAATCCGTGAGCAGTTGCGGGTCCGGATTCTCATAGGAGGGAACAGTGTGGACTCTCAACCCCCTTGGTACCCTTTCTTCTTCGATATAATTAGTGAGGCTTGTCGCCTCCCACCATTTGCGGATCTCCCTTTCATGGAGACGTTCCAATTTAGTCATTGTTATCAAAAGTGGGTTACTGGGCGTTTCCACTGTGGGCGGTTCAGTTGTTGCAGGCGATCTTGTTTGCCTTTTAAACATGCCTTTTGCTGCCGTTTGCCTTTCCGCATCGGAAAACATGTCGGAGTAGCACGTGTCATAAACAGTATTGGGCTTGTACTGTAGACTCGTGCATACAGATAGTGCTACCACCCCCGCAGTTCAAAAGCGCGTTTGCAACTTCAATCCTCTGTCGCCTGGCCACACAATTCCAATATTCCCTGACGTACAGAGATGGGAGTATACGATTAACAGCCACATACAATGCTCACCGGAGACGTCTTCCTCGGGAGACACGGGACTCGCGTACTCCTCCGTAATCCGTGACCGGACTCGAACTCCCAGATTGGATCAGGCGGTGCGCAGCCGCGCACTTCAAACACGCTCCTTTCTCCACGAAAAAGCGGCTGCTCACTCGTCGGCGGGTGCTGTCGGCGGTTCGTGGACACGCCACACATTAACACTCCAAAATCCTTCCCACTCCTGGAAAAAGAATACGACAGCACTCGAGGATGAAGGTTACAAACGCGCTAGATTTTATTTAGCGGAGGGGGGCACACAGACGCGTTTCGGCGGTCTGCCTTCGTCAGTGTGTGATGCACTGTGTTTGTTTCCGACATTGTTTTAAACAAAACATAATCACTCCCACTTCCAGTCAGGCATGGACATGAACAAGGGGACTTACACCTCGCAAGAAACAAATGCGGCCATCTTGTAGTGTGTGATATGTGTAACACAGAACAGCAAATTGCGTGATAAAGCCCACAGATGGGCAATCGCATTATTCCATGCGTGGCGTGTCAAAATAAAACGTCATGAGATAGACATAAACCATACAGCCGTGGATCGGCTAATGTCCCCATATACAATACATAGTCCAAATCACCTGTACACAAAAAAGAGAAATAAGTCACTTCCTAACCAACAGCCAAATGATAGGCGTAGCTAAAAAGGAGGTGAAAGTGGGATATATATGGAGTGAGATGCGTCGCATGCAACAACAAAAGGACATGTATAATTATTCACAACATGTAGATCATGTTTCATATAGAAATTATAAGATGAGTCCATAATGGAACATATGTGATTAAAGTGCATCTTATATACAGTGGAAAACTAGATATGTGGGAGACTCCTATGTTGTACCCATGCGTTATTCCCAATCAAATTTCAATTCATTCGATCTGGATCACACAGTATTTACAATGTTTCTTGGATTCGTAGTAAGAAGTTGTGCAACAAGACAGGTACTGTGAGTCAAATAACGATATGAAGAGTCTATATATATATATATATTACCTACTGGCGGTCGCCAGTAGGTATATATAGTTAGGATTTTTTCTCTATGGGATTTTTGAAAATTCTATGTCTAATAACTTTGGCGTTTGTGGACGGAATTGGCTGAAATTTTCAGGAAAATGGAACATTTTGTTTCTGAGCAGCCCCAGACAATTTGGGGGGGTTTCATCAAGGGGGGGGGGTGGAGAAAAAAGGGGGGTCCCAAAACTTGTTTTTCCCATGTTAATTTCCATAGGGCGGTTGGCCTCACTTTTAGCTCGAACGGCTGAATGGATTTGCACGAAACTTGGCAAAATTGTAGGGACTGTTAGCCCGATGTGCCTTTGCTAGGTCTCAATATATGTGCTCCAGTGGATTTTGAGTAATTTAGGTTCAATAGGTTCAAAAAAAGATATATATCTGGGCGGAGCCTAACCACACATCTGATCTGATTGGCTGTCAGCACTTCATCCAAGAAGTGTTGGCAGCCATCTTGGGACCAATATACATGATAGCACCTCATTAAAAAGCATTGTAGTTAATAGAGGGTTTTAGGACTTTAGTTACATTATAAATCATTTGTTGATGGTACCATACTCGTTTTAGGAATTGTGGTGGGTTCTAAGGTGATTTTACCATGTGAAAAAACCTTCTGCTGTGATATCATGAATATTGTTTGAAAGAAAACTAATATCTCATGATTTTCCCACAGTGGTTTGGAAGGGGATCTATAAGCTAAACTGAAAGCATATTTTCTGTAAATTCACATTATCCTTCTCAGTCATGTGAAAATGAAGTCTGACATCCTCAGTAAAACATGTACATCCAAGAAGGACAGAGACTGTCAGTTGATTCCTTTGTGTTCTACTGCAGCCTCCTAGAGTGTTCTAAAGAACAACTAGAGCGCTAACAGTCCTACTTATTACAAAGGTATGGCACACCTGAAGCCATCTTGATTGGAATAAAGTGGTAACTCTTAAAACATTTAATTTAAAAAGAAACAACATGAGGGGGTATATTTTGCCATAGAAAGTATGATTAGTGCTGCAGAATGAAAAATTAGGGCACATTTTGAGTGACTTCTCAAATCCTTTTCTATTTCATTAAAACATTCTGACATGCAGTCTCCCAAAATGGCCACCAGAGACAAAAGAGCCCAAATGTAGCCCAAATATCACCCAGATGTAGCCCAAGTATAGCCCAATGACAGAATGTCCCAGAGTGTTCTAAAGAACAACTAGAGCGCTAACAGTCCTACTTATTACAAAGGTATGGCACACCTGAAGCCATCTTGATTGGAATAAAGTGGTAACTCTTAAAACATTTAATTTAAAAAGAAACAACATGAGGGGGTATATTTTGCCATAGAAAGTATGATTAGTGCTGCAGAATGAAAAATTAGGGCACATTTTGAGTGACTTCTCAAATCCTTTTCTATTTCATTAAAACATTCTGACATGCAGTCTCCCAAAATGGCCACCAGAGACAAAAGAGCCCAAATGTAGCCCAAATATCACCCAGATGTAGCCCAAGTATAGCCCAATGACAGAATGTCCCAGAGTGTTCTAAAGAACAACTAGAGCGCTAACAGTCCTACTTATTACAAAGGTATAGCACACCTGGAGCCATCGTGATGGGAATAAAGTAGTAACTCTTAAAACATTTAATTTAAAAAGGAACAAAATGAGGGGGTATATTATGCAATAGAAGGTATTATTAGTGCTGCAGAAAGAAAAATTAGGGCACATTTTGAGTGACTTTTCAAATCCTCTTCTATTTCATTAAAAAATTCTGACATGCAGTCTCCCAAAATGGCCACCGGAGACAAAAGAGCCCAAATGTAGCCCAAATATGACCCAGATGTAGCCCAAGTATAGCCCAATGACAGAATGTCCCAGAGTGTTCTAAAGAACAACTAGAGCGCTAACAGTCCTACTTATTACAAAGGTATGGCACACCTGAAGCCATCTTGATTGGAATAAAGTGGTAACTCTTAAAACATTTAATTTAAAAAGGAACAAAATGAGGGGGTATATTTTGACATATGAATTATGATTAGTGCTGCAGAAAGAAAAATTAGGGCACATTTTGAGTGACTTCTCAAACCCTCTTCAATTTCATTAAAAAAATTCTGACATGCAGACTGAAACATGCACTTTGAATACCAGCAGCAGACGTCCCTGGTGAGCAGTAGCTTTACTATAGTGATCTAATGTGCAACTAGAGTGCTAACATTCAGAATTTATGGCAAATGTGTGACACATCTGAATGCCTTCTTGATGGAACCAAAGTAAACAAGCATTGACAATGCAATAGATCTCGCCCTCGTTTAAGTTAAAGCCATTCTGTTTGTAATGAGGTGGCTTTTTAGCTTTGCTTTTATTAGTGTTTTTTCAGCTTTCATGTAAATAACATGCATCTGTATGCATATAAGTATATGTATGCATGCATTTATGTTTGTATTTATATAGATATACAGATGATATATGTTTATATATGTATGTATATATATATATTCACTGAAAAAACCATAGGTTATAAACCATATATAGTTAGGAATTAGCATTTACAAAACCTTGAAAATTCACTGAAAAAACCATAGGTTATAGACCATATATAGTTAGGAATTAGCATTTACAAAACCTTGAAAATTCACTGAAAAAACCATAGGTTATAGACCATATATAGTTAGGAATTCGCATTTACAAAACCTTATTTTACTCACACAAAACCATTGAAATTCCATATATAGTTAGTTGCACTAACTATATATCGCGCACCCGCAATCCACTGCTGATGATGTCACATATTACATCATTCATGACATGGTCAGTGACATCACTGATGACATCACTGATGACATCTCAAATGACATCACTGATGACATCACTGATGACAACATCCAGTGACTGTATGTTTCTGTAAAGTTAAAATATGTCTTACATATTGAAGAATGAGTGGATGTATAAGTGTCTGGATGAAGGATTTAGTAGGTGCATGACTGACTGTATGAGTGAGTGATTAAATGTGTCTCACTGAGTGCATGGGCTAGTGACTAAACTGTCTTAATTTGTGCATCATTATGTCTGTTGTTCTGTAAACTGTTGCATGTGTTGATAAGTAGCTATATGAGTAACTATATGGGTTATTGATTGGTTGCCCAAGTATTTGTATGGGAGACTGAGTGTGTGTGTGGGTGGCTGGGAGGTGTATGACTCTGTGCATAGATGTGTGAGCAGTTGATTCACTAGATGTATGGTTTCAAAAGTGCATGTGGAAACAGCTGTATGGGCGGTTGACTGTGTGCATGAGTGTATTGGTGAGTGAATGGATATCTCAGTGCTACATGTCAAAGTAAGTACATATGTAAAACACAGTACATGTGAGAGTTGACATATATAAATAACTGTGCATAAGAGCCAGTGAATGTGTGAGTGGCTGTATGGATCATTGTGAACTTGTATCAGGGATTGTATAAGAGAGTAAATATGTGTTAGTATATGTTTGAATAAGTAAAGTTTGTATAACTGTATAGTTGAGGAAATGGAGGTGTGATTGATTCTTTGCATGACTGACTAGGTGTGTGAGTAACTCCATGGATGAGTGACAGTCTGTGAGTGTCTGTTTACACTGATTGTATCTAAGGTTATATTAGAGTCTGAAGAGGTTCATCATATTATCACATGAATGATATCATCAGTGATGTGATCAGTAATGTCAAATGAGATGTCATCAGTGATGTCATCAGTGATGTCATTTGAGATGTCATCAGTGATGTCATTTGAGATGTCATCAGTGATGTCATCAGTGATGTCACTGACCATGTCATGAATGATGTAATATGTGACATCATCAGCAGTGGATTGCGGGTGCGCGATATATAGTTAGTGCAACTAACTATATATGGAATTTCAATGGTTTTGTGTGAGTAAAATAAGGTTTTGTAAATGCGAATTCCTAACTATATATGGTCTATAACCTATGGTTTTTTCAGTGAATTTTCAAGGTTTTGTAAATGCTAATTCCTAACTATATATGGTCTATAACCTATGGTTTTTTCAGTGAATATATATATATATATATATATATATATATATATATATATATATATATATATATATATATATTCACAGAAAAAACCATATGTTTCACACCAGTTATAGTCAGCTGGAAATTTTACTGACATAAAACCATTGAAATTCCCACGTTATAGTTAGTTGGACTCACTATAACTTGCCCCTGTAATGCACTGCTGATGACGTCACATATTACATCACTCATGACATGGTCAGTGACATCACTCATGACGTGTGGAGTCCAGGTGCAGAGTTGTCTTGGCTCTCCCTGGTGCTGAACAGGAGCCGCGGGAGAGCTGCTTTTACCACCATGCTGCGGGAAACAAGATGCAAAAATATAACAATGGGGTGGTTGCTGATGTCAGTCAAGGCTCGATGGAGTTCCCTCTACGTGCAGCGTCGAGTGCAGGGCTTGGAAGCCGGACTGGGGACCAACGAGCCTCTGAAGTGGTAATCCTTGGGAAAAGGCACTTCAACGTCCGGTGGTCCCAGGGAACGTGGTAGTTGCCTGTAATTTCATTGAAGGCAGGACTACATTTCCCACAATGCACCAGACCATCTGGATTTGGGCGATCCCTCGGCTGGCCCAATGACCAACGATTCTTCTGTTTGCAGTCAACTACTGCCACTTGTCCAGGGTAGTCTGAGGGTGCTTCAAGCTTTCACAGGGTTCCTTCTGTCTGAAGGAACCGAGAGTTAGCCTGAGATGAGCTTCGATCAGGTAGTTCCAGAAGCATTGACGCAGAGTATCACTTGTTTCCTTTGTGCAAGTCTTTTTGTCACAGACATGGGTCTCTTATTTGTCCTCTTCGATGCAGGCTGTTGAGAACGGAGGTTCTGGTATCTGGGGAAGCCCTAAAATCCAAGATTTAGGGGTGTCATGGGTGTGGGTGTGAGTGGCCAATGAGCTGCTTGCCCCAGCAGCTTATCCCCCCCTGAGGTGACGTTTTCTACACACATGCTCTATTCTGTAATTGCTACATATGGCAGAACCCTTCTTTCAGTGTGCAGACCTGGCTGCCCACCCTGGAGGTGTGTCTAGCCTTCTGGGGGTGTACACCTCCTTGACTATCTAAGTTTCCGCTTGCCCTCTGGGAGTCAGCCCTGATGCATATCAGAGGTGGTGCAGCCTTTGAAGCTCAAAGCCTTGATGTGCCACTTCACTAGCCTTCCTGGGAGGGAAAAGGTGTGTGGCTTCCTTTTTGCCCAGGTCTTTGTTCCTGACTGCTAGGAATGATCACACTGAGTGCAGGAGGTCAGAATCCTGTTTTAGCTCCAGCAAGCGGAAGCTGCTTGCAAGAGCACAAAGAAGCTTGGGCAACCAGGTGGGAAACCTCTAAGGTAGCACCTGGGTGGATACCATTATGCCCTTTGAGACGATATTTGGGTCAGGGGTGACATGGTACGTTGTTTGATACAAACACAACATATTCAGGTAGTACCATATTGGAATTGCCAACCTCAGGTTTGCCCCGGTGCCAGCCCATTTTGATGTATAGACCGTCTATCATTTGTAGCATCCTTTAATGGTAAAGGCCACTATATGGGCATGTAAGTTTGCACTTAAAAGCCCACAGAAAGAATATAATGCACCCTGCCTCCTGGGATTAAGGAGGCTTCCTCAGGGGTGTCAGATATTTATTACAATCAGTTTAATTGGAGCTGGTCTGCTGTCAGTAGTTTAATTGGGTCACCCAGCATGGCGCAAACAGTGCTGCAGGCCCTGGGGACCCCTTTACCACCCATGCCCTGGGTACCCCTGGTACCATATACTAGGGACTTTTATGGGAAGTAAAGTCCTTGTCAATTGGAGATCCCAATTTACACATAACGGTTTTAGGGAGAGAGCACTAGCGCTTAGATCTGGCCTGCAGACTCCAGTGCACTATCAGAGCCATAACTATCAGCATTTGAGCGAATAGTGTGGGAGGGGGTGACAATACAAAAAGGGCTTTTTCCTACAATAATTAAAAAGAGTAAATGTGCAAAATAGTTTTTAGAAGCAAGCGTGGAGGAGGAGCAACACAAAGGGTATGGTTGTGGTAGCACCAGAGAGGCTCAGGGGGGATGCAATGCAGGGGTGAGGAGGAGAAGTAATCGGTGATAAAAAAGGTGAGCTCAGGTGAGAAACAACACAGAGGGCTGGGGCAAGGTGGATAAGAAACAAGCAAGAGAGAAACATGGAGCAGGCTGGGGAGAAGCACACAGGTGATAAAGCAATGGGGAGGACACAAGCAGACGAAACATGGAGAGGGGCAGGGGAAGCACACGGATGACAGCGAGAAACACAGGGTTCAGGGGAGAAAAGTACACAAGGAATACAGCTGAAAAACCCTTGCAGTCCCATGAGGTGCTTAACTCACAAGTAAAAAGTATAATTTCAAAAGCAAGCAGTGGAAACATAGCAGTCGGCCAATGAAGAGACATGGTAAAGAGCTTATACTCCATGGGAGGGCCAAACACAAGACTGACAAGTGTAAGAAGTAGGGAATGAGAGTGACAAGAAAGGCAAGTAATGATAAGCAATGGCTGGCTCAAGCCCTGTATGTTTTTGGTAAGCCCACAATAAGTCTTGTAATCCATAGTGCATGCGATGTTTAGCATGTTTCACATAAAAAGGAAGGAAATAATGCAACAGCATTTCTATACTTCATTATCTCCAATGGTTCACTTCTGACTGCTGGGGACCCGATGCCAGTTGCTTGGTGTGATTTATTTATTTATTTATTTATTTAATTTGTATGGCGCGTTATAACCACAGGGGTCTCTAAGCGCTGTCTGTCCAGATTTACGTGAAAGATGTTACGTAATGAGATGTTACATTCACTTGAACGTCATTTGGATGTAGTCAGTCATCACAGCTGTGACCTATAGCTTGCTCCCTGGTACTCCTGGCACTTCCTTTCTGACCCTTGGCCTTAGAGAGGGCGAAACATTTGGCTCCTCCTTTTGTTGTAATGGTGTCAAATAGTTTATTAAAATGTACTCTATTCTTCTAAATTAGTGTCAGATGTTTCATGTGTGGTGTTTTCACTATATTACTGTTTGTGTGCTTCAAAGATACTTCACATATTACATCTAAGTTAAATCTGACTGCTTTTGTGCCTTGCTACTAGATGGCTAAGCACAAGTTAATTTAATGACTTTCTGGTTCACGATCACAGGGAGTGCGGCTGTTGCATGAGCTGGGTTAACACCCCACTCACCCAACAACCCGACTGCTCCCAACTAGGCTTTGTCCTGGACAACCAGCTGGATCTTCAGAAGCAGACTGCAGTAATGGTCAAAATCAAGAGCCTCGAACTAAGACCACTGTGGGGTACCAGCCAGTTAGTTCTGGAACATGATTCGAATTATGTGGTCTGTCTTTGCTTCCTTATAGACTGAATTAGGAAGGGTTCATCCCACTCTGGTCTCCATGAATTGCATCTAGCACCCCTCAAAGCAGTGGTCCACATAGCTGCTTATTTCACTATAAGGGACAGGAAATCATACCACATCTCCTCCATTCTTCTTTCCTAGCAATGGCTCCACATTAGAGAAATTGCTCGATCTAAGATCACATGCATAACACATAAAGGGGCATATTACCAACAACTAGCGATAATTTTTGTCTCTAACTTGTTTAGAGACAAAAATTATCGCCGCACATCGGCGATTTTTATCGCAGATAAACCTTGCTATTAGCAAGGTTTATCGCAAATGCGATAAAAACGGCCGCAATGCATGAATATCGCTGAAAAGTCAGCGATATTCATGCATTATCGAGCAAATGCTCTTAGCCATGTTATCCACCTCCCATTGGATAACATGGCTAAGAACTGCTCAGGGCAGGTGTTAGCTTTTGGAGATATTCGCGCTTAGCGCGAATATCTCCAAAAGTTGGTAATAAGAGATAGCGATGTTAGGGACTGTTTCCAGTCGCTAACATCTTGGCACGCCCACTTTGCATGTCATTAGTGATAAATATCACTGACATGCAAAGGGGGCCCAAGATGGTCGCTATCTCCTATTAGCTGTCACTAACTGGTGTTAGCGACAGCTTGGTAATAGGGAGATCATTTTATCTCCGCTTTCTTGGCTTTTAAAGCCAAAAAAGCGGAGCTAAACCCCCTTGATAATATGCCCCAAAGTCTTCCACCCTTCTATCTGGTTGGAAAGCTGAAAGTCTCTGGCGTTCAGCAAGGATCGAGAAACACCGAATCCCTCCTCATCGAACCTATGACTTTTAGACAAGAACGCTGTATGAATCAGGGCTTCTTAGGTTGTGCAACGAAGCTCTGTAACTCCCTCCCACCAGCCCTTGACACAACCTACTTTCCTAACATGTTCAAAAGAGAACTCAAACTGCTCTTTTATGAGAGGGACTTCGGTTAAAATGAAAGCTCCTCTCTGAACTTGGTCTATCCATCCTGAAGAAATCTATTTTTTCTTCCTGTTTTCTTGGTGCTTAAGCTGTTCTGTTATGAGTGATAACTTTTTACATGTTTTTATTTATTGAAAATTATACAAGCATTTTGATCAGGCTGGTTACATCATAATAGTTTGAAAAGTACATCTCAATCGAGTGACATGCAATGGAACAGTAATCACAATATCAAGTAGGTTTTACATCAGAAGACAAAGGATGCAATAGATACAAACAGTAGAAAACCGGGCTGGCATCACGTGCGCGCACCTTCCTAAGCCACAGGCAATCCTTTTGATTAAAAACAGTAAACATCTCAACAAAGAGAGATTCAAGCGGGTCTGCCAGCTTCTCCCACTGTTTCACCTGTCTCCTTGCTTGATACATTTGAAACGAGCGCTAAAAGCCCATGGGGCAACTCTGCGGGGGTAGCAGACCACTGTACACATATGCTTGACTATTACAGTAGACCATGTCTGCGTGCCATCCCTCAGGGTTGGGGTAGGCCCCCGTACCCAGCGCATTGTCACAAGGTGATTGGCGAGTAGTAACCCTATGGTCACCAGTTCCCTTACACTTCTGTTCACAGCTTTATCAAACCCCAATGGTGCAAGTAAGGGATCAGGTTCCAAAGAATAGCCAGTAATAGTCCCTAGTTTGTCCCTCTCAATGTACAAATGCAGCACGTTATGTGGACCATGAAGTCAAAAATGAACATTCGAATACTCAGCTGCCCTATAATTCAGCTCAAAATCTGGCACTTTTAACACCCCCTCCCCCCCTATCTATAGGCAGAGTAAGGACATCCAACTTGACCCTAGGTTGTTTACCAGCCCAGGCTAACCTGATCATTAGAGAGCGTAGGGTGGCAAATAATGTCCTCAGGAGTAACACTGGGATGTTGTGAAATAGGAACAGAAACCTAGGGAGTATGACCCTTTTCATTAGGGCTATACATCCCATTAAAGATAGCTGCAGCCTAATCCAGCGATCAACATCTCTCTCTAATTGTGAAATGCCTTACCATAGTTATCAAGCATCACTATCTCTGGGTCTCTATGTATTTGGATGCCTACATATCGCACTAAGACAGATTTCCACCTCAAAGGGAATTTAAGTGCCAAAGGGCGTATGGATGAGGTTAGAGATAATATTATCGACTTTTCCCAAATGACACATAGTCCAGAAAGACCCCCAAAACAAGTCACTTCTCTGAGAATAGGGGAGAGATTAGCCTCTGGACCGCGAACATACAGCAGGGTGTCATCCGTGTATTGCCATACTATGAGGCAGTAGCCAGGGAAAAGTAGCCCCCTTTGTCCATGATACTATCTCAGAATACAGGCCAAATGCTCAGCTAAGAGCCCGTATAGCAAGAGTGATAACGGGCAGCCCTGCTGCGTACCCCTGGTAATCATAAGGGGTCAGTGTGACCAAATTACCAATGCAAACCCTAGCCATATTGGACGTGTAGAACACAGCCACTAACCGCGGGAACATTTCACCAATTTCGATGCAACGCAGGATAGCTCGCATAAAGGCCCACTCCACTGAGTCAAACACCTTTTTGGTGTCCCAAAAACCTGCTGTTGCCTTCACCTCAGGATCAACTCACTATTTTACACCAAATACAGTGTTTTTTTTTAATTTTAATTTTAATTTATTTTTTTTTATTCCTCATATACCAATTTGGGTGCTCTAGACGGAGATCCTCTCCCCTCCCCCTGGCATCACGATGTTACGCCCACAGAATTCGACGCCAGAGAGAGCCGGAAAAAGATATTCCCCTCTAGTGTTTACTGTTTGCTTTATCTACCTCAGCCTCTGTGACTTGGCGACCCTCGGATTGGTTGAGGACTAAGCACCAACAGTACCCAGGTGAAATCATCGGAATACTCTCATCTGTTCCGCCATGCCACAAGGAGCTCCCAGATCTTAGACTCTGAGGAATTATCACATGCTATATCAGATTCACTAATATAAATAATATACCTTAAACACTCAGAAAAGGTGGGAGCATCTTCAGATTTCCATACTTTACATATTTCTCGTCTAGCCAATAACATCACATAGAAAATAAATTTAGTCTGCTGGTTCGCAAGCTGGTAATCCGTCCCCAGACCGAACAGAATCATTGCCGGTGAAACCACGATCCGAGTTCCTAGTACATCCATCAAAAAACCCTCAATTTTTTTCCAAAACAAGTTAAGGCTAGGGCAATCTACAAACATATGCAAATCATCTGCCTCTAAAGATTTACACCTTGGGCAGCTATATTGTATGTTTGTGATCCTTGTCAGTCTTTTTGGGGAGAAATACACCCTGTACAGTGTGAACAGATGGTTTCATTTAAGAGGAGCGGATTTTACTATTCCGTTCACCAGACTAAAAGAGTCCCCCCACAAGTCTACCAGTTTGTTGCTATCCAGCCCCACAACATTTCCCCAGAGACTCTGAAGTTCCAAATCAGTAACTCCCTCTTTTTCCATCAAAGTCTCATACCAAAAAGCGAGTTCTTTATCCCAACGCCCCTTTCTATTTACAAAATCAAATTTCGGGTTAGATGTACAATCCCATATTTCCGTAGACCACCAGCTTGACAACTGGTAATATTTAAATCTTGTAAGGGTTCCTCCCGTCAACAGAGAGAGGGAGTCCCACCCCAATAGCTGTTGATCATTTTGTAAATCTCTCCACTGCATTAACCCTGCCAATTTGAGAGGGGTTGACAGTTGGTCTCTAAGGCATTCTGGGGTCCCTGGAGAGTCCCATATTGGGGCCTGAGAGGCGTAGTATGGAATTTGTAATTTTCTCCTGAAGAAAACCCAATTCTTCAGAGCCGTGACTAAAACCTTTAGCCTGACCTTTTTGTAGAATCTGGGGTCTCCAAACTTGAATAAAAAGTATTCTTGACCTTGGGGGATACCATGCAATATTGTTTGAAACAAACGTCCCAAAAAAGATGTATCTGCCTTACCTGCCATAACTCTAAAATTTTTAAAGTGGAAGGAATGGGCATAATGCAAGATGTCAGGTAGCGCCAGACCTCCCATTTTTAATTGTCTTCTTAACTTTTTAGCAGAAATTCTGGGCATTTTGGAATTCCAGATGAATGAGCCTATTTTTCCTTGTAGTTTTCCCACCGCCTTTGTGTCGAAAGATAAGGGTATTGAATTAAACAAGAAAGTTACTTTTGGTAGTATAATCATCTTTATAAGATTAACCCTCCCGAAGATGTTTAATGGGAGCCCGGACCAACGCTGTAATTGTCCACAGATTTCCTTATACACCTTATCCAGATTAACTATCGATATCGATATCTGAGTAATGTCCTGGACTAATTGAATCCCAAGGTACCTCATCCTTATTTTTGTTTCAGGCAATACTGCCTCCTGGTTCCATTGCATGATTTCCGTTTTATCCTTATTTATTCTATAACCAGAGGTCTTTCCAAAAGCTTCTGCATGTTCAAAAAGTCTAGGTATTGCTACCTCAGGATTGGAAGTGAACATTAAGAGGTCATCTGCATATAGGGCGAATTTTAGATCCAGATCGTTTATTGAAAAGGGTTTTATTAAATGATCTGCCCTTAGTTTATTCACTAATGGCTCGATATATAAATTAAACAATAGGGGGGAAAGGGGGCACCCCTGCCTAGTGCCCCTTGATATTTGCACCCAATCTGAGAGCGTCCCATTTACAAAAATCCTTGCCTTTGGGTTCAAGTACAGTGCTTTTATAGAGGTGATGAAGTTAGTAGGTAAACCGAATGCGGACAATACATCCCAGAGGTAATCCCAATTTACCTGATCGAATGCCTTTGCGGCATCTATTGCTACAATAGTCAGCGGAAGTTTCTTATCAGTAGCATAGTCTATTGCTGTGATGGCCTGAAAAGTCAGCTCGTTAATCTGCCTACCTGGCATGAAACCCCTCTGATCCTCATGTATAATAGTTTTAATCACTTTGGCTAGCCTCGCCGCCAATACTCCTGCAAAAATTTTGTAATCAGTGTTCAGCAGGGAGATCGGCCTATATGATTCAATAGTCAGGGGGTCCTTATTCGGCTTCAAGATTAAAGCAACTGAGGCCTTCAACCAGGTCTTTGGAATCGGTTCACCAGCCAAATATATTTTATTAAACAAAGAAGTGAGAACTGGGACGATTATCTCCGCACCAATTTGATATACCTCCACAGGGTAGTCCATCCGGGCCCGCAGCTTTCCCTTTTGCCATCTTCTTCATCTGATTATGAACTTCCCCCTCTTTTATCTCAGATTTTACAAAATCAAAGTCGTCCTCCTGACACTGCGGAAGTCTGACCCCCTCCAACCATCCATCACCAACCAGATTAGATTTGTCCTTGGTTTCAGAATAAAAGGTCTGCATGTATCTTCTTGCCTCTTCCGATATTACTTCATTGGCATAGGAGACATCACCAGAGCTTTGCACTTTAAGGCCGTTGATTTGATTTCTTGCTCTATCAGACCTAGCCTTCCATGCAAGGAGGCGGCCACATTTTTCCCCATAAGAGAAGTTGCTAAGTTTACTTGAATCCCATTTCTCTTTAATGATCTTATCAAGATTCGCCTGATATTTCGATTTCAGATTTTCTAATTCTTGTTGTAAGGTGTGTATATTGGCATGTTGTTCGAGTGAAGCCTTCTGCAATTGTTGCTCCTTTTGCTTAATCTCCTGTAGTGAATTCCTCTCTGTTTCCTTCCTATTCTTACTTCTCTTAATCATTATGGTTGTAAAAAAAACCCTTAAGTAGGTCTTGAAAGCTTCCCACACTATTTGTTCTGAAGCAGTTGCCTTGTTAAACATAAAATATTCCTCCATTTGTCTCCTCAGATCTCCCCTTATTTCCTCCTGTTGTAATAGCGATCTGTCTAATGTCCACCTTCTGGCCTGCCCTCCCTGTGGAATCTTTATAGACAGGGTTACTACTGAGTGGTCAGATAATATTGCTGGAACATAAGAAGTGTTCATGACTTTGGATAAAAGCTCTTGATCGATTAAGAAAAAATCTATACGTGAATGGTGTTTATGCCTGTGGCTGTAAAATGAGTAATCTCTATTTTTCTGGTTTTTGATTCTCCATACATCTAACAGACTAAATTCTTTCATAATAGTTTTAAGCTCTCTCTTCGATTTAGGTAGAGAAAAAGAAACGGCCCTAGAAGTACGATCAAGTTTTGAATCAAAAACTAAATTGAAATCCCCTCCTAAAATAATAGGTGTATCTTGCTCCAACAGACTGGTTTTTAAGCTAATTAATGCATCTGGACAGTCCTGGTTCGGACCATAGTAGACTCCACAAGTGAGCCTTATATTATGTGTTGGGTTGGTCACCAGGTTTCAAAATAGCGATAATGAATACTTCCCGTATTGAAGGTGGCATAACGTTAGCCTCAACCATCTCCTCATGTAATTTGTCCAAGTGGGATATGAGCAATTCCTGACATAACTTGTCAAAAGATAATGTGAGGCCATTCATACAAGAGGCACTTGCAACTTGCTTGTTCTTTGATACCGCACAGCTCTCCACAGGGTCCAGGGGTGCTATAAGGTATTCTCTGTGCTCTGGGGTGAGTCACAGCATGTGTATATGTTCCAAATAATCACCTATACCTTCAGTATTTTCGATAATTCACGAGTTGTACAAATCAGTACAGTGTCTGTGAAACCTATCTGCTATTTGTTCAGTATCTTGAAGTGATTATCCAGATTAATCTAAAATTTCTGTGATTGCACCAACATCTCTCTTAGACCGCATCACTCCTGCTAAGGAAGCACCCAGTCTTTCACCCTCCCTGTACACCCTAGCAGTTGGGTATTTGCAAAGATGTTTAATTTCATTGTCCACTGTATCATAATATTCCTTAAGCTTCTTCTTAATGTCATGTAGGGGCTGGGCGTCACCTGAGACCTGATGTTCCTGCTCTGATTATGCAATTTCTCTATCCAGTTTCATAAGTCTACCCCTCAAAGAATTGAGGACCCCAGCGTGCATCGCAATGATGACTCCTCTGATATAGACTTTAATGCCCACATGCATCAAACTGAGTTGCATTCACAAACGGTGCGAATCGCATAATTCGGCCGTTTGCGAATGCAATTCATGTTGTTGGGATGCATCAAGTTGAAAGAGTTTTTTCGCAATTTTAGGAATCGCAAATGTAGTTGCGATTTCTAAAATAAATCGCTAAAATTGCGATTCACATTTTTTTGCGAAAAAATGCTATGCATGAAAATTCGCAATTTGCGATTTCTTAAGAAATTCCAAATTGGAATTCTTAAAACTAGAAGAAGTCAAACCTGGTGGTAATTTTTCGACCTTCATTCACAACAGGTGTCAATCATCAGGACTGCATATACGGACCTCAGAGACCATTACAGTGCTTTTCAGAATGGCAGCAAATTTCTTTTTGGCGCGCAGGCAGAGGTTGAGAGTAGCTGCAGGATGGAGGAGAAGGCTGATACAAGAGAGAATCTTCAGAGTGCGCATTACCTTACTAGGGCAGACTGAAGCACCGATCTATGATAGGTATAGTCTCAATGCTCATTTAATTTTAGATTTAATTCAAGAATTAGACCCAATCTTACAGAGGCAAACACTCAGGACACAAGCTATACCAACCCATGTTCAGGTATTGTGTTCACTGCACCTCCTTGCTTCTGGGTCATTTCAGGGTGTAATAGCCATTGCTGGTGGTGTCTCCCAGAGTTCACTGTCCAGATTTTGTAATGCCTTCCTAAATGCCATGTTGCAAAGAATAAGGCACAAGTAAAAGAAAAAGGGAGGTCTCCTTATTGATCCACTTCGGGACAAGGAGAATAGGAGTGAAGAACTTAACAAGTCCCAATATTCAGCTCTTGAAAAGCCCTCTTGTATATTACCCTCATAACTCAAAGTGCCAACTACTTAGAAAGGTATACAATGTTAAACACACAGTGAAAACAAGAAATTAAAAAAACATTGTTAGTTGTTTAAAAATTGAACAATTTATTACAAATCAATAAAATAGATTTTGGATAACATAAGTACAGTGCCATACATTAAAAATTATGTGATTTTTAAAAATGTGCCGATACACATATAGAACAATAAAAAATCACAAAGTTCAGAGTTGTCAAACGATGTTTCATGGCCTGTCTTAATTACATTTATCATTTTGTTCATACTGTTGTGCATGGCACCAATTTGTTTGCTGATATGTCCAAGTTTACCTTTCATAATTCTAATGTCTTTGCCTTGCAGGCGCTGCACCTTGAGGATTTTGTCTTCCACAACACTGCCTGTGCTGGTGCACTCTACAACTCTGCCACCATCTGCTACATGAGGACGGCGTCTATAAAACTGCTGAAGTCTCCTTTGCCTAGTGACTGTAGGAGTAGGTTGAGATTGCCTTTCATTTACATTTCCAATGTGTTCCTCTTCAGAATCACTTTGAAGCAGTTGACACACTCTCTGTCTTTCACCTCTTTGAGAAATGGATGCTGATGTGGTTGGTGCATTTCCCTCATCTGTGTCTTGATCTTCTTGGCGGTTGAAATCCCTCAAATCACGTTAAATTATTTCCTTAAGTGTTTCTATGGTTGAAAAAGTGCAAACATGATGTATTTTAAAAGTTTGCACTTAAGAAAAATGTTTCAAATAAAGGTTGAGTTACATTAAAATAACCTGTTCCCTGTCTATTTCTGTCTCATTTTTAAATGAAAATCAATTCAAGTGATTTGTATTGTTAAATATTATGTAGTTCTAAACTACACTACATCTCCCATGATGCACTGCTTTCAGACTTTCAGCTGTTAATTTAATGATTTGGAAATCTAAAAAGAAGTAATACAATACTGAAGAAACATTTCAGCAAATGCAACTACTTTCACAACCCTCTTGCACTCTCATTGCTCACTTTATAAAACCAAAAACATTAACAGTACACTTACCTTCAGAAGGGGTAGGAAGCTCTGAAGTATCAATGCCTATCACTCCAACTACAGCTTCAGTCAACAGTGTGCCTTTCACCATGTCTTCCAGGGGGGTATTGGGTCTATCCCTGGGGGGGCCACCACCAGTTCTTTTTGCTGTTTTCATCCTGGTTGCCAACCTCTCTTCTGCACGACTGCGCAGGTCATACCATCTTTTCTGTAAATTATTGATGTCACGATGTGCTACACCAACTGCATTAACCTTTGCTTGGATAGCAAGCTATAGATTTCTTTTAGCAGCTTCTGGAACTTCAGAGATTGCTTCCCAAAAAGTTGTTCCTATATCTCAGTCACTTCCTCAATGAGAATTTCCAACTCTAGGTCTGAAAATGTACATTTCCTTTTCCTGGATGGCCCCTCTTCAACAGGATTTTCATTTGCCATTTCTCCACAGATTTGACAAACACAGACTGCAGCAGCAACCTCCAGGGAAAGCTCCAAAAGCCAACTGCCAGACCTCTACATCAAACCAGGGAGCAGCTGTGACTAATTGCTGTACTGGCTTCCAGGCTGTTAACTCAATGAGATTCATCATGTGTGCGTTTTCGAATTTTGCGAATTCGCAAAATGCGAATTCGCAAATAAGAATTTGCATATTTCTTGCGATTCGGTAAAAAATGCGATTTTTACCGAATCGCAAAAAAAATAGCGAAAAAATGGATGCATTGGAAATTGCGATTCTTTATTTGCGATTCCTTCATTTTCGCAAATAAAGAATCATAAAATCCAACGTTGATTCATGTGCCCGTAAAAGTCTACCAGAATTTCGCAAACTTGTCGACTGTGCCTATGTTATTTTGAAAACAACTTGCTTATAGCCTCTTCATGTTTGGCTTTAAAGACATGGTCTAGTAAAGAATGGGGCGAAAGCGCCAGGTAAATGGCTCAAATTTCCAGGGAGGCAGTGCCAAATCCTACATTTTTGATGAGTGATCAGAGTAGGTTCTCTGGAGAGGATCTCATTTAATTACTCAGGGAGCTAAGCTTCTAGACACTAACCAGAATCAGTGGGGGGTGTAAATGTCATGTGCAGCTGAATAATGTGTAAACTCAGTACCCTCTGAGTACTTATGTCTCCATATGTCTAGTATGCCCAATTGATCCATTATGTCCAGGATCACCTTAGAGGCAGCAAAGGGACGTTGAGGTGGCACTCTTGGGCGATCATGTTCCGGATCCAAAACACAATTGAGGCCCCCCCGCCCCAGGTTTGAGTAAAGTCACGCCAGTGGGAGAGAGAGACGTACCCTAAGGGAATGGTGCAGATTATCATAATTTGGACCATATACGCCAGCTAGCAGTACCGCCAGTCCATTTTGATAGCAGCGGGCGGTAACAAACCTGCCCTCTAGGTCCACCCAGACTTCTTGCAATGTAATTCCTGCTCTACTATTTACCCAAATAAGTACACCCCAGGAATGTGAAGTGTAGCCTGCAAAGCAAAAGTGACCTTGTAACTGTGAGAAGCTGGCCTGGTAAATGATGTCCACTAATGTAAGTGCAAAAAAGAACAATAGAGGCCCTGGCTTGGCAGTTCGGGCTGGACTATTCCCATGAGGCACAGGGTCAAGACTGATTTGCATATGGCCAAATCTAAACTAGAGTGGCATGGTGAGCAAAAGAATGATGTATTTTACCCAGATCTCTTGACTCAGAGTGAATGTTTTGATTTGTTCTGCATTCCATCCATTAATTGTGTCTCTTTCACTAATGTAAGTGGGCACTTTACACCAGTCCAGACAACCCTTATTGTGATTTAGGAGGACTCAGAAAACCTTAGAAAGCTATCCAAGTGGTAGCTGTGGAGAGCAGCCTTCAGGCTTAGTCTTGAAGGAGTGTAAACAGCTTGTTTTACCAGAATACAATCTTATAGTATGGATTAAATGAAAAAGCAATATTAACAATAGGGGGGAGATAGAGTTAAGAGATAGGATTCTCACTCCACGGGCACTGTTACTTAAACAAAAAGAATCCTACTCACGGTGGACAGGAGGAGTGTAGACCACAGAGATGGGTGACACTCAGTGTTGTGTGTGTGAATATCTTTATTCGGCAACTTAATCACCATAAAAGAGACATATAAAATACATTTCCGATACACAATAAAATATTTAAAATACAAATAAAAGAATAAGGTGCAACACAATCACTAATATACTACTAGCAGATATGGCATCAGATCGTTAAGCCCCCCGACTGCAACTTCAGTAAGCGTAATCGAGTCATCCATGCACTTCCCAAGAACTTTGCTACCCCACAAATCATAAAGGAAGATGAAGAGTCCGTAGAGAGTACACGAAGAGCCTGACTATGGCACCTCAATCCCAGTTCCCTGCACACAGGTTTCAGCCAAAATTTACGCGCCCCTTTGTAAGCTGGGCAGGCAAAAAATAGATGGGCCACAGACTCTGTTGGTGCTGCACAGCCAGGGCATAAACGCAGGGGGGCACCAGAGTTTGACCATCTCACCGTAAAGTCATGCACCGGGAGCGTCCCGTACCGCAATTTTAAGTATAGTGCGCGATCAAAGGGTTTAGTTATCAGGTCGAGGAAGGGCTCCAATTTCCTCACACATTTAAATAGCAAAAATTGGTCCGTGAGTGAGCCCCCTTCCATGACCCTCAACACATTACTCTGAACCCAGTCCCAGTATAACTTTTTGATCACATCCTTTGGTGGCGGCGATTGTGACTCCCAAGCATCTCTTAGCCCTAACTTAAGAACCAGGTCTTTCAATTTGTTCAACCATCCAATTTTTTTTCCCGTGTCCAGTAGAAGAAGATCGTCCAACCCCTCAGCATATTTTGCGAGCTCTTCCGTTCTTCTTAAACGGGTCCAAAAGAGCAACGGGCGTAGCCTTACCAGGTCCTTTAGTGCTCTTCTGCCCAGATCTAATCTCAGGGGAATTAGTGGGGTGGAAGAAGGAAGAGCCACCACCTTCCTTAGGAAATTATTTTCCGCTGTCGATAGGTCTGATACATTTTCGAACCCCCAAAGTTCAGAGCCATATAATGCAGCTGGGAGAATCTGACCCTCGTATATGGCCATAGCCGGGGAGACAGGTTTACTACTTGATTCACGGATTTCCCTCAGAATCACCCCCGATACTCTTTGGTGACTGAGTAACATTTTGGCCAAGTGATCCTTCCAGGTCATTCGGCTGTTTATCCGGACACCAAGATAATCAAAAGACTCAACCAGCTCCAAGGGAACACCATTAAGCAGGAAGTTATTTTTGAATCTTTTAGAGGGGGAGAGTGCCATCAGTTTGGTTTTTGAGATATTGATGGTTAAGCCTCGGGCGGTACAAAAGGAGCTAAACAGATTCAAGAGTTTTTGTAGACCCACCGTGGATTTGGAGATTAATATGGTGTCGTCGGCGAAGAGTAGAGTGGGAATTCTTTCCCCCGCCAGGGATGGGGCATCCGTCTCCTCCCCCTTCAGATGGTCCACCACTCCATTCACGAATAGGGAGAAGAGAGTTGGCGCCATAACACATCCCTGGCGTACTCCTCTCCGCACAGGGATCTTCTCTGTCAATTGTCCCTGGGATCCCCATCTAACCCTCGCATAATTCCCCTCGTGGAGCTTTATGATAAGGTTCAGGAGACCACTTGGGAAACCCATCTCTCCTAGAATCTCCCATAATTTTGCCCGGGGGACCAGGTCAAATGCCGTCTTGAGATCTATGAAGGCCATATATAAACTGCCTTTCTTGATGGTAACTTCCTTCCAATAGATAGCAAAAAAGCAAAAGACCTGGTCCATCGTGCCTACCTTTCTTCTGAACCCCGCCTGTAGGTGAGAGAGAATACTGGCCTCCTCCATCCAATCTCCTACTCTTGAGATGATGACCCTGCCGACCACTTTCTGGATTATGTCTATCAGACTAATAGGTCTGTAATTCGCAGGGTCGTCTCTTGCCCCCTTCTTGTACACGGTTACTACCTCTGCCCCTTTCCAAGAGTCAGGAACCTGGTGACCCCTGGTGATCAAATTCATTATTATGGCAATTAATTTAGCCCAAGCCTGCGGCTCTGCTATCAACAGGTCTCCCGAAATCCCGTCCTGTCCTGCTGCATCCTTTGGGGTTAGGTGCCTGATCGCCATCGCTACTTCTATGGTCGTAAATGGGGAATCGTCCACCCCGGAGGAATCTCCATCCCTCAAACTATCTACCCTAGGGCTGGTTGTTTCCTCATTTCCACCATAAAGGGATGAGAAGTGGTCAAACCATTGCTGGCTGGTTATATGTGCAGCCAATGGTTGCAATTTCCTATGTCTAGATCTATTGATCAGGTCCCAAAAGAGGTTCGGGTTCCTACTGCTTACAGCATTGGATAAATCCTGCCAATGCTGTTCCTCCCACTCACGTTTGGCCAATAATAGTACATTGAGGTATTCCTTCCTGGCCGCTCTAACCAGCAAAGGATCCCCAGAAATCAGGGCTTTTGTCATCTGTTTCCTTTTGCCCTTGCACAAGAGTGTATACCAAGGTTTATTAGAAGAGGGAGGGTTAACAGTATCCCTATTGCTTTTCCCTTTCGAGATAAAAAAATTGCCAACATGATCAATTGTAACTTTATAGGCTGAGTCAAGGGAGGGGTATGGGACCCTGCTGGTCTGATTTTCACCCACCCAATCTTCCAGATCAGAAGACAGGCCCTCCACCAACAACTTTATCGCTCCTAGGTCTTCCTCCTTGAGTTTAGCCTTATCCCATTTTAATCTACGGTTGTTATTATAGGGAATAATCTCTTTAGATGTTTTTAAGGTAACATTCATCCTCCTATCTTTAAGGGTGCCCCAATAAAACTTGCAGCACAAGGGATTGTGATCACTATCCTGGCTTGGGAGGACTTCCATGTCAATAAGCTCTGCCCAAAAACTAATATCCATTAGGATATAGTCAATACGAGACGGCCCAGTAAGCCTATTAAAGGTCAATGCCCCTGCCTGATCGGATTTAGTCCTACCATTGAGGGCTCTTAACTTATAAACCCTGGTCAATGTATTGATTTGAATTGCCCTAGCCGACCACCTCCTGATGGGGGGCAAAGATAGACTTGGGATGGACCATTTTGAATCCTCCTCTTCAATACCCAAGGGGTCATCTCCGAGGAGGGGTTCGAACGTACAATTAAAATCACCCCCCACAATAATTTTTGCTGATGAAGGGCAATTAGCTAAGGCAGAGTCCAGGGCTGTTAAAGTCAGAGAGGCAGAGTCCCCAGGTGTCCCTCTAGCATAGACATTGAAAATGTCAAACCTACTACCTTCTAACTTTCCTCTAAAGGAGAGATGGAGTATATCATTACACTCCAAATTGTGGCGTGTGACCACCCAATCCAGTTCTACTTTGATCCAGACTATGAGACCACCCGCTGGTCTACCCTTTCCCTTACTTACTGCTGACAGAAAATGGGTTGTGTACCCTGATTTGTGTAATGGTGATAGGCTCCAAGTTTCCTGAAATAGGCAAACATCGAACCTCTCGATGAACGTATGCCACTCTGGGATATCTAACTTCCTTTTTAGCCCCGCAATGTTCCAAGAAAGGAAATGTATTACCTGCCGACCATTAGGCACTATAGTGGACCCCCCCCCCCATTCACACCCTCCTTATCCACCATGGTCTTACGTCTCCCCCCCTCCTGTACCGGGGGAGTAGGTGGTATGGAGCAACCAGCCATGCTAGTCATAGGCCCGACAGAGGAAGGAACCTCCATAATGTCATTAATGCTAACAGTTTGAACTGGAAGGGGACTATCTTCTCCTGTACCTATGCTATCATAGGGTCTTATTGGGGCCCCCCCACCCAGAAGTTCGCTAGCCTCCCCCCCCAGGCGCTGAACTTCAATCGCAATCCTCCAGCCCAGAAAGCTGGGAAAACCGATTGTAGGTGTCCAGTGGGGTAAAAGGCCTCAAATGATTCATCCTGGTGCCATGGTTCATCGTGTGCCTATAAGGGACAGTAGACCAGGCAGAGAGCTGATCAGGTACCAAGGAAAAGTGTTGCCCAAAGTGGGTATAATTGTTATTGTAGGGCAAAGTAAGGGGTGGTCTGTAAGAATGAGGTTTGTTTGGATAGTTAAATGAAGCATCCTCTGGCCTAGGATAAAAGTATGTTAGGGCCCGAGGGATGATACAAGTTCCCCCGTTTCCTGGTGGCCAATTTAGGATATAATCAACGGCCCGAGGGTCTCTAAAATTGATCACCACTAGATCCCCCTCCATATTTTTAATTCTACTCCCCAGCCAGTTAATCCGCCTAACATGGACTATATCTCCATCTATATTGGGCGCTATCGGCCTGTACGTCCTTAACCAATGAATAATTTTATTCTTGAGGTCAACATATCCCTCCTTCTTGTTTTCTGCTAGCTGAGGGACCCCTGTTAGGACCACCACAAAGGGCACTGCTTCAGGGGGAATCTCCACTTGTGGCACCTTTTTGCGTGGTATTCTATTATTACTAATTTCCCCTTGTTCATCCTGGTTGTTGCTTGCCGGGACTTTAGGATTAGATTTATTTGAGGCGCCACCCGATTCAACAACAGGTGTCTTTACATTTTTTGGAGGCTTTGGGTTTTCGGAGGGAAGGTCAGCTCTACCCTGGGGCTGAATAGTTTGCTTGGCCGACTGAACTGGGGCAGGTGGGATCTTTTGGACAGTGGTAGGGGGGGGCCTTATTAAGGGTGTAGGATGCACCACCCCACTCCCTTGGGTTTTTGACAGAGTAGCCATACTAGTTATGGCTGCTTCCAATATAGTGAGTCTAATTTCCACCTTTTTGATAGACTCATTGATAGGTACAAGGAGAGATCTTAACATAAACTCCAAGTTTCCTATCAATGTGGGGGGCGGTATAGTATCCGCTGCTGTATTTCTAATGTTACTGTCTGAAGCCACCACCTGTATGGCTACTTCAGGTAAACTACAAATCAATGATGGTGCTACTGCTGGTGTGGAGTCCCGTGCCTCTGCTGGGGTAATCTCATTTAAAACGGGGGTTTGTGCCCTTTTACCAAACTCTGAATGCGGGATTTTTGCTTTACCTGGGACCTCCCTGTGTTTCCTCCTTTTTTTACTAGGTGGTGGGCGGTGAATCTGAGCCGCGGGTAGAGGCTTAGGTTTCTGTTTCCTAGGTTTGGATGTTGTCATAATGCGGCTGGGACTAGGGGTAGGAGAAACTATTGTAATATTATCCACAGGCAGACAAGGTGTGGATACAAAATCACGGAACAGTAGTGGGACGCCTTCTAGACTAGCATTGTCCTCACACAAGTCTACAGAACCTCCTTCCCGGGTTATAGCAAGCAAGGAGGTGTCCGTGAGGGGTTTATGCTTCATGCTCTCGACAGAGCGACGACGCTCTGCCCTACGCTCTGCTAATATAGAGTCCTTTTCACCCTCACTCTTCTTCTGGAAATAGTTCTCTAATGACCCATTGCGTAATCTACCTTTTTTTCCTGGGGTATCCTCCTCGGTCGTCATGACCTAGTGTAGCAGGTCGGGGTCCACTGGCAGCAGTTGTTAGGGAGGTGGCCCTGCCCGGCCTCCTCTGGCCTACGAGGGCCTTAGAGGGCCCGCCCTTGTCCCGGGCTTCTCCCGGCCCGCTCCCGCGCGCTCCCGCGCCGCGGCACCTAGGAGATGATTTACAGCAGGTGTGGGAAGGGAGGAGCCAGCAGGGAGAGCGTCGCAACTGATGGTAATGCAGAGGGTCAGGCGCTCCTGGGACTTGGAGTCCTGCGCCTGCCCTCGCTCGCTGCCCTGCACTCACCACTGCCCCAAGATGGAATTTGGGCAGTTCGTGGCTTACTTCCCAACAATGTTCCACTACACCATTAACGCAGTCCAGCAATCCCGCAGGCGAAGCGGGACCTGCGAAGCGGGTTCCGCTTTTATTGGCAGCAAAGGGCTAAGGGAAGAGCAAATCCTCTGTGAAGTGCTCGCAGTCCCAATCCTTGGCAGGTACAGAAGAGGTGAGCAATCCAGCGACGTCCCCAGGCACAAAGGTTTTAGCAGCACTGAGGCGGGGGAGGAGCCAGCAGGGAGAGCGTCGCAGCTGATGGTAATGCAGAGGGTCAGGCGCTCCTGGGACTTGGAGTCCTGCGCCTGCCCTCCCTCGCAGCCCTCCCCTCACCACCGCCCCAAGATGGAATTTGGGCAGTTCGTGGCTTACTTCCCAACAATGTTCAACTACACCATTAACGCAGTCCAGCAATCCCGCAGGCGAAGCGGGACCCGCGAAGCGGGTTCCGCGAGAAGTGGCAGCAAAGGGTTGTTGGTGTGTTGTGTAAAATACCCCTCACACACCAACAGGCCCCTTGGTGTCATGCTTCATCATCGGGGTCTTCGCACCCCACTATAGGGATGTGGCGTGCTGCGATCAGCGACTACGCGGGAGCAGCGTTGGGGGGTAGGAGGAGGTAATCTCTGGCGGATTCTATTACAAATCTATCAAACCACCCTGACGTTCTGGAAATGCTCATGAAGCAAGAAAATATAAAAACAATGAGTCATGCAACTGCATAGATCAATACCGCTGTAGGCACACTATAGCCTTATTTCATCACTGTAAATAGTTTCACTTTTTTACTTTTAATTCCACACCAAAGAAAAACATTTTTTCTAAAAAAACGTGAGTAGGGTTGGGAAGTTGTGCCCCCGTCCTGAAGAAGGAACACCAGTTCCGAAACATGTCGACGCACACCAGAGGCAATGTCATTAGTATTGACAACTAACCTCGCTTTGCACTTTTTTTATTAGTACCAGCCCGAGGTCTCGAATAAAGTTTTTTCCATAACCTACGAGCCAGGTACTTATTAACTCTCACCACACCCCACCACTCACATCTCTTATAAATACCCCACCACCTACACTCTACACACACCACACATAGTCTACTCTGACAGTGCTCCCGCGTAGTCGCTGGTCGCAGCACGCCGCATCCCTCTAGTGGGGTGCGAAGACCCCGATGATGAAGCATGACACCAAGGGGCCTGTTGGTGTGTGAGGGGTATTTTACACAACACTGAGTGTCCCCCATCTCTGTGGTCTACACTCCTCCTGTCCACCGTTAAATGAAAAAGCACCACACAAAGTATGTATAAAAATATGTATTTATTATATAACACTATCAAGTATGTTACAGTATCTTGGTTGGAATAAAGTGTTAACACTTAAAACGTTTAATTTGCAAAGGAACAAAATGAGGGGGTTCATTTTGCCATAGAAATTATGATTAGTGCTGAAGAAAGAAAAATTATGGCACATTTTGAGTGACTTCTCAAATCCTCTTATATTTCATTAAAAAAATTCTGATATGCAGTCTCCCAAGATGGCCACCAGAGACAAAAGAGCCCAAATTTAGCCCAAATATCAGCCAGATGTAGCTCAACTGTAATATGTGAATTCATCAGCAGTGCATTGCGGGCGCGCGAGTTATAGTTAGCTGAAGTAACTATAACGGGGGAATTTCATTGGTTTTATATGAGTAAAACGTCCAGTTAACTATAACATGTGTCAAACCTATGGTTTTTTCAGTGAATATATATATATATATATATATATATATATTTATACATATATATATAAAAGCAAAGGAAAGGATCTTGGAAATCAGCAAAAGGGGAACGGAGCAAATGAAGAAACACAGCACCTCGCAGAAACTTGGTAGAGCACCGACGTGCTGAGTAGGAGGACACGGACACGTTCGGGAGTCTCCCAGGTAAGGGCATGCTTGCGAGTGTGTGCTGAGAATGCCGCAGTGAGGAAAAATGTATTAACATCGGCTACCAGAAGCCTAGCAGTTTCGAAAACAGGAACTCGTTTTCGAATTAACCTTTCTTGGTGGCAAAATCAAATCGCGCAGTGGGTCGATGTAACCATTACCCATCTCTATGAAAAGAACCACCAGTGCTTCAAACAAGTGACACACATCATTACGTTAATACAAAGTGTAACACGCTTACAGCAGTGACAAACCCCAAGACGTCCTGACTTGCTTGCAATTCAATAAAAGTAAAAATACAACGCAAAATGGAGAAAAGAACAGCTCAGAGAATGACCAAAGCTGAAAGTATGGTTCAGAGAGGTTCAAAATCAACTATAAATGTGGAAGAAGGTGGCAAGGTAACACAACAGGCTGTTGCCACAAGCAAACAGCTTTTTATGCAAATAGAAAAACTAATGCGGAAGGAAATATCCTGAGGGTGAAAAATAATAACCCTTGAAAAGTACGTTGAATGTAATATGGTACCGAGAGGCCTTCGCATCTTTACACTCCCCAATCACCCAGACACCAAGCCTGAAATGCTTGAAGAATGGGGCAAGAATAACATGGATTGCTCCACGAATATGATGTTAATCATCATAAAATATGCGAGGAAAGAAGTGGAATTGCTTCTTCAAAAAATATCAGACATAGAAAGTGAAATAACAGCAATAAAAGAAGATAGTGGAACAATAAAGAAACTTAGAGCTGATATGGAACGGAACTTGGACAAACATGAGGATGAGGTACAAAACAGGAAAGAACATAAATTCTGCAGGGATTAAGACGACTACGAGTTCGAAACAATTCTCACATTTGCAAGAAAATTTGATGTCATTAAACGACAATTCAACACCTATATGGGCAAAGCGACGAGCCAACTAACAAGTGGGTCGGAGTCTGACCTAAGTGAAGGGGAGCAAAGACCTGGAGACATAACAAAGTTTTCTTTTTTAGAGGAGGTGAAGCTTCTCTATCAAGAGCAGCAGACACCTCGAGTTAGTGCAAGAGGGCTAGCCAATCACAAACAAGAGCGAGAGGAAGAGGATTCCTTTCCTCTGGAAAACAAAACGAAAAACCAGAAGAAGCAAGCGACAAAGGAGGCAGGTACATCCTGAGAACCAGAACGGTGGTGAGAAGATAGGCGCGATTATAAGAACAACACCAGATCTAGTGATTAACCTATCAAGATATAACTTAACTAAAGATGAAATAAGACTACTCAACAAAGGACTGTCGTTCTGCCCAGAAATACATCAAGACACTGTTGACACCAAAATAGACCTCTATAAATATGTAAGAAAACTTAAGCTAAAGAAGTTCTTTGCAAAAATCTCACCTAAAGAACCATTGGCTCAAATTGAAAATGCAAATGTACAAGAGACAGATTCGGGTACATATAGCATAGCAGAAATACCACACCTCCGAATCGCATATGAACTCGCAAATGAGACAATGGATTCGCAAATATCCAATACTCAGAATTTTTGAGGAAATGGGAGTACAAATGGATAAACAGATGTCAACTAGCTTTAAGAGCAAATCAAAGTTTTGCCCAAACCTCCATACGGGAAATAAGATTGACATCTTTTATGATCTGGTAATGGGCGACCTTGAGAGCATGCATAACAACGCCAACCAAAACAAACGGGAAAATCTTACCAAAAAAGAACGCCTGGCAATTCAAACCCTCAGAAACAACACTGCAATTGATTAAACCCGCAGATAAAGGCCTTAATAGCATAGTGATGGACAAACAGCAATACATCGAGGAGGCCATGCGCCAGCTAAATGAAACAAATAATTATAAAGTTCTGGCAAAGAATCCCACCCAAGAGCTTATGATGGACTTAGGAAAAAAATTAGACCTGTGGCAATCAAAGGGTCTAATAACGGAAGATGAAAAGAAATATCTAATGGTCAACAGCCCAATTACTCCGACGATTTACTTTCTTCCGAAAGTTCATAAAACACTGAACAAGCCACCTGGACGGCCAATCATTTTGAGTTATGGTAGTCTTTACGAAAACATCGCAAACTATGTAGATCACTTCATTGCTCCAATTGTCCCCACACTCAATTCGTACATAAAAGACACAGGAGACTTCTTACGCATACTCATGAATACAGAAAGGGAACCAACATATTTATTAGTGACAATCGATGTGGTGTCCCTATACACCTCAATCAACCACGAAATAGGAATACAGGCAATCCGATATTTCCTTATGCAATAACCTGTTGCAGAATTGGAACATTCGAAGATGCTAATCGAAATGATGACAATGTGCCTACACAACAACGTATTCTTGTTCAATAAAAAAATCTATGAGCAAAGCTGCGGTACAGTCATGGGAGTTTCTTTCTCTCCAAGCTATGCGAATCTCATGATGGGGTGGTGGGAGAGGAGCGTGGCTTGGAGAGAGGAAAACGACCATCATATGGGTAAAGTAGCGTTATAGTTGCGCCTCATTGATGATTTGTTCCTACTATGGAGAAGTACAGAATCAGAGTTCCAGACCTTCTTCGCTATTCTTAACACAGATAATGTCGGATTAAAATTTACATGCACAGTGAGCACCAAGGAAGTAGAGTTCTTGGACACAAAGGTTTATGTTCGCAACAACAAAATAGAGACCACCACACACAGGAAGAAAACAGCTACCAATAGTGTATTGCATGGATTGAGCTTTCATCCCCAAAAACTAAAAAAGAGTGTACCATATGGCGAGTTTGTTCAAACAATCTGGAAATGGAAAAGAAATTCGCAGAAACAAAAACAATGATTTTGGAACGAGGGTATAAACATGCAGATATCAATTTGGGGAAAACAAAAGCAAGGAAGAAGACAATAGCTGATACACTAATGAGTAAGGAAGAGAAGAATGATCAGATAAGAAAAGGTGAGACCCAAGAAACGAGCAACCGAACTAAACAAACAGCCACAAATAAATATCAGCCTCGAATGATAATAACGTGCAGTAAAGAAAGTTATAAAATTCAGAAGATACTTATGAGGTATTGGCACATACTTCAAAAGGACCCAGATATAGGAATAAATATCGGAGAACGCCCTCTTGTCTCATATCGAAGAGCACCTAACCTCTCTGACCATCTGGTGCGGAGTCACTTTGAAATGAAAAAACCCGGATCTTGGTTACAAACGAAAAGCAAAGGTTTCACAAAATGCATGACATGCAAAGCCTGTAAAATAGGACGCAACATTAAGAATCTCAAAGACCCTGTAGGGAAGAACTTTGAAATCATAAACAACATAACATGTGAATCGTCCTTTGTTGTTTCCATGTTGCAGTGCTGCTGTGGGAAGCAATATATCGGCAGCACGATATGTCCCCTAAAGAAGCAGATTTTGGAGCACATCCCTGCGATCCAAAATGGGGACCAAACATATGCCATGGCCAAACACATCAGGATCCATCAAGGTAAAACATGGCAATATATCAAATATTCAGGCTTGGCAACCATCTCACAACATGAACGAGGTGGGAATCGCATACAGAAGCTCAGAAGACTGGAATCGAAGCTTATAATAAGATTCAAAACCAAACTACCATCAGGTTTGAATGGGGAAGAGGAGATGCATGTTCATTTATGGGAAGATAAGATAAAAAGATAAAACATGGACATATCAACTAGATCTCCCTCTGAACAGAATGGACTAACATTGTCCAGATGGGGGTATGTGCACAGTGGGGGCCGAGGGCACTCAGCCCTAGAAACATGTCTAGACACTAAGTCATGTAATTACTCACACAGCCAATGGAAACACTACCGCGTCATTGGCAAATTGCTCATGGCAATGCCTTGAACGCTTAGACCGCGTCTCATCTAACTTCAGATCAGTGCAGCATGCAAAGTAATATAGCTTGAACCCCTCTGATAGACACTATCATCATCTTGACATCAAAATGCGTAAATCACATTTTACAATAAAGTTAATTGAAACGCTCACTACATGGCCCAGAATGCACCACAATAAACACTGAGGTGTAAGTGTATAAATAGTGAAATAGAAAAGGGACACTTGTAGAACACTGCCGTGAACAAGGACTACGGTTCGAAACGTGTAGGAGTTTTGCTCGCCATTTGAAATAAATCAACTTTGAAAACCACACTGTCTTTGTATGATATATATATTATTACATATTATTCAAACAACGTGTGCATCAGGCAGCTGAGCAGAGTATCATCTTTCTGACAGCAAAATGAGTATTTTCTCACAAACAACACTTACCTGCACGTAATGATGCACCCTGGGAGATGCAGGCTATCATCAGTCACATGATCAGAGACGTTACAAAAACGCAAGCACAGAGGCACTTGGTGAAACTTTCTGCCCGTGATCAAGGCTGTAGTGCCGAAACTAGTTGGACTGCAGAAAGCGCTGTGCACGCAATCTTGAATTAAAAGCTCTGTCTCCTGAAATGGGCCTCTTGTGTGTTTTTCATGGAGTGTGAAATTGGTGGGTGTCTCCGTGCCCGTTTTGAAGAGGCCGGCCTGCAGGGTTGGTGGCTCCCTATTCGGAGGTATGTGTGTGACATTTGACAAGGGAGCATGACCCACACGCTGCTGTTAAACTTACTTTGGAGATGCCAAATGGCGAAAATAACGGCAGTGCTGGAAGGGATTTCGCTGGGGATGATTTCCCTTTCCAATCGTTCTGGAGACAGGACCCTGCAAATCAAGATGTCTCAACATCCAGCATTACGCTATTTTAAATATCCTGACTGATTTCCATTGGGATTTATTCAAACAACGTGTGCATCAGGCAGCTGAGCAGAGTATCATCTTTCTGACAGCAAAATGAGTATTTTCTCACAAACAACACTTACCTGCACGTAATGATGCACCTTGGGAGATGCAGGCTATCATCAGTCACATGATCAGAGACGTTACAAAAACGCAAGCACAGAGGCACTTGGTGAAACATTCTGCCCGTGATAAAGGCTGTAGTGCCGAAACTAGTTGGACTGCAGAAAGCGCTGCGCACGCAATCTTGAATTAAAAGCTCCGTCTCCTGAAATGGGCCTCTTGTGTGTTTTTCATGGAGTGTGAAATTGGCCGGCGTCTCCGTGCCCGTTTTGAAGAGGCTGCCCTGCAGGGTTGGTGGCTCCCTATTCGGAGGTTTGTGTGTGACATTTGACAAGGGAGCATGACCCACACGCTGATGTTAAACCTACTTTGGAGATGCCAAATGGCGAAAATAACGGCAGCGCTGGAAGGGATTTGGCTGGGGATGATTTCCCTTTCCAATCGTTCTGGAGACAGGAGCCTGCAAATCAAGATGTCTCAACATCCAGCATTACGCTATTTTAAATATCCTGACTGATTTTCATTGGGATTTATTCAAACAATGTGTGCATCAGGCAGCTGAGCAGAGTATCATCTTTCTGACAGCAAAATTAGTATTTTCTCACAAACAACACTTACCTGCACGTAATGATGCACCCTGGGAGATGCAGGCTATCATCAGTCACATGATCAGAGACGTTACAAAAACGCAAGCACAGAGGCACTTGGTGAAACTTTCTGCCCGTGATCAAGGCTGTAGTGCCGAAACTAGTTGGACTGCAGAAAGCGCTGTGCACGCAATCTTGAATTAAAAGCTCTGTCTCCTGAAATGGGCCTCTTGTGTGTTTTTCATGGAGTGTGAAATTGGCGGACGTCTCCGTGCCCGTTTTGAAGATGCCGCCCTGCAGGGTTGGTGGCTCCCTATTCGGAGGTTTGTGTGTGACATATATATATGGCTGTGGAAAGTGCACCATTACCGGCAGGCAGCGAACCGAGTACCTGCCATGTGAGGCCATAGCTTCAAACTTCTCAGAGCTGCTAATGGCACAGCGTTCCATACGCCCTTATGAGCCTGACCTGGGGCTTTGTTCACCTACTCAAGGAAATAATGAACTTTTAAAATTGGAAACTCATGTTTGAACTTACGGACTCCATGCCCCACAAGCCATCAGTGGATAAGTAGTCACCTTCCGCTTTTTGGAAGGTCATGGAAATTAATAAAAACCGGAAACAAAACCAAGTTTCTTTTGCATGATTTTCCGCCCATGGAGAAGGGGCCATCTGGCCTTGAAACGCGTCGGCAGTCGGATAAAACGAAGAACAAAGCTAAGTGCAGGCTGCGTGAGAAAGCTGGAATGCAGGGCGCTGTCAGTGTGCCTTTCAAATGCGCAGGGCATTGGTATTCAACATTACTGCACGGCAGCCTTGGCCGTGGAAAGTGCACCATCACCGGCAGGCAGCGAACCGAGTACCTGCCATGTGAGGCCATAGCTTCGAACTTCTCAGAGCTGCTAATGGCACAGCGCTCCATACGCCCTTATGAGCCTGACCTGGGGCTTTGTTCACCTACTCAAGGAAATAATGAACTTTTAAAATTGGAAATTCATGTTTGAACTTACGGACTCCATGCCCCACAAGCCATCAGTGGATAAGTAGTCACCTTCCGCTTTTTGGAAGGTCATGGAAATTAATAAAAACCGGAAACAAAACCAAGTTTCTTTTGCATGATTTTCCGCCCATGAAGAAGGGGCCATCTGGCCTTGAAACGCGCCGGCAGTCGGATAAAACAAAGAACAAAGCTAAGTGCAGGCTGCGTGAGAAAGCTGGAATGCAGGGCGCTGTCAGTGTGCCTTTCAAATGCGCAGGGCATTGGTATTCAACAAAAATATATATATATGTATATATATATATATATATATATTAATATATATATATATATATATATATTCACAGAAAAAACCATAGGTTTCACACCAGTTATAGTCAGCTGGAAATTTTACTGAAATAAAACCATTGAAATTCCCACGTTATAGTTAGTTGGACTCACTATAACTTGCGCCTGTAATGCACTGCTGATGACGTCACATATTACATCACTCATGACATGGTCAGTGACATCACTCATGACCTGTGGAGTCCAGGTGCAGAGTTGTCTTGGCTCTCCCTGGTGCTGAACAGGAGCCGCGGGAGAGCTGCTTTTACCACCATGCTGCGGGAAACAAGATGCAAAAATATAACAATGGGGTGGTTGCTGATGTCAGTCAAGGCTCGATGGAGTTCCCTCTACGTGCAGCGTCGAGTGCAGGGCTTGGAAGCCGGACTGGGGACCAACGAGCCTCTGAAGTGGTAATCCTTGGGAAAAGGCACTTCAACGTCCGGTGGTCCCGGGGAACGTGGTAGTTGCCTGTAATTTCATTGAAGGCAGGACTACATTTCCCACAATGCACCAGACCATCTGGATTTGGGCGATCCCTCGGCTAGCCCGATGACCAACGATTCTTCTGTTTGCAGTCGACTACTGCTACTTGTCCAGGGTAGTCTGAGGGTGCTTCAAGCTTTCACAGGGTTCCTTCTGTCTGAAGGAACCGAGAGTTAGCCTGAGATGAGCTTCGATCAGGTAGTTCCAGAAGCATTGACACAGAGTATCACTTGTTTCCTTTGTGCAAGTCTTTTTGTCACAGACATGGGTCTCTTCTTTGTCCTCTTCGATGCAGGTTGTTGAGAACGGAGGTTCTGGTATCTGGGGAAGACCTTAAATCCAAGATTTAGGGGTGTCATGGGTGTGGGTGTGAGTGGCCAATGAGCTGCTTGCCCCAGCAGCTTATCCCCCCCTGAGGTGACGTTTTCTACCCACATGCTCTATTCTGTAATTGCTACAAATGGCAGAACCCTTCTTTCAGTGTGCAGACCTGGCTGCCCACCCTGGAGGTGTGTCTAGCCTTCTGGGGGTGTACACCTCCTTGACTATCTAAGTTTCCGCTTGCCCTCTGGGAGTCAGCCCTGATGCATATCAGAGGTGGTGCAGCCTTTGAAGCTCAAAGCCTTGATGTGCCACTTCACTAGCCTTCCTGGGAGGGAAAAGGTGTGTGGCTTCCTTTTTGCCCAGGTCTTTGTTCCTGACTGCTAGGAATGATCCCACTGAGTGCAGGAGGTCAGAATCCTGTTTTAGCTCCAGCAAGCGGAAGCTGCTTGCAAGAGCACAAAGAAGCTTGGGCAACCAGGTGGGAAACCTCTAAGGTAGCACCTGGGTGGATACCATTATGCCCTCGAGACGATATTTGAGTCAGGGGTGACATGGTACGTTGTTTGATACAAACACAACATATTCAGGTAGTACCATATTGGAATTGCCAACCTCAGGTTTGCCCCGGTGCCAGCCCATTTTGATCTATAGACCGTCTATCATTTGTAGCATCCTTTAATGGTAAAGGCCACTATATGGGCATGTAAGCTTGCACTTAAAAGCCCACAGCAAGAATATAATGCGCCCTGCCTCCTGGGATTAAGGAGGCTTTCTCAGGGGTGTCTGATATTTATTACAATCAGTTTAATTGGAGCTGGTCTGCTGTCAGTAGTTTAATTGGGTCACCCAGCATGGCGCAAACAGTGCTGCAGGCCCTGGGGACCCCTTTACCACCCATGCCCTGGGTACCCCTGGTACCATATACTAGGGACTTTTATGGGAAGTAAAGTCCTTGTCAATTGGAGATCCCAATTTACACATAACGGTTTTAGGGAGAGAGCACTAGCGCTTAGATCTGGCCTGCAGACTCAGGTGCACTATCAGAGCCATAACTATCAGCATTTGAGCGAATAGTGTGGGAGGGGGTGACAATACAAAAAGGGCTTTTTCCTACAATAATTAAAAAGAGTAAATGTGCAAAATAGTTTTTAGAAGCAAGCGTGTAGGAGGAGCAACACAAAGGGTATGGTTGTGGTAGCACCACAGAGGCTCAGGGGGGATGCAATGCAGGGGTGAGGAGGAGAAGTAATCGGTGATAAAAAAGGTGAGCTCAGGTGAGAAACAACACAGAGGGCTGGGGCAAGGTGGATAAGAAACAAGCAAGAGAGAAACATGGAGCAGGCTGGGGAGAAGCACACAGGTGATAAAGCAATGGGGGAGGACACAAGCAGACGAAACATGGAGAGGGGCAGGGGAAGCACACGGATGACAGCGAGAAACACAGGGTTCAGGGGAGAAAAGTACACAAGGAATACAGCTGAAAAACCCTTGCAGTCCCATGAGGTGCCTAACTCACAAGTAAAAAGTATAATTTCAAAAGCAAGCAGTGGAAACATAGCAGTCGGCCAATGAAGAGACATGGTAAAGAGCTTATACTCCATGGGAGGGCCAAACACAAGACTGACAAGTGTAAGAAGTAGGGAATGAGAGTGACAAGAAAGGCAAGTAATGATAAGCAATGGCTGGCTCAAGCCCTGTATGTTTTTGGTAAGCCCACAATAAGTCTTGTAATCCATAGTGCATGCGATGTTTAGCATGTTTCACATAAAAAGGAAGGAAATAATGCAACAGCATTTCTATACTTCATTATCTCCAATGGTTCACTTCTGACTGCTAGGGACCTGATGCCAGTTGCTTGGTGTAATTCATGGACGTCATTTGGATGTAGTCAGTCATCACAGCTGTGACCTATAGCTTGCTCCCTGATACTCCTGGCACTTCCTTTGTGACCCTTGGCCTTAGAGAGGGCGAAACATTTGGCTCCTCCTTTTGTTGTAATGGTGTCAAATAGTTTATTAAAATGTACTCTATTCTTCTAAATTAGTGTCAGATGTTTCATGTGTGGTGTTTTCACTGTATTACTGTTTGTGTGCTGCATAGATACTTCACATATTACATCTAAGGTAAATGTGACTGCTTTTGTGCCTTGCTACCAGATGGCTAAGCACAAGTTAATTTAGTGACTTTCTGGTTCACCATCACAGGGAGTGTGGCTGTTGCCTGAGCAGGGTTAACACCCCACTCACCCAACAACCCGACTGCTCCCAACTAGGCTTTGTCCTGGACAACCAGCTGGATCTTCAGAAGCAGACTGCAGTGATGGTCAAAATCAAACGCCTCCAACTAAGACCACTGTGGGGTACCAGCCACTTAGTTCTGGAACATGATTCGAATTATGTGGTCTGTCTTTGCTTCCTTATAGACTGAATTAGGACGGGTTCATCCCACTCCGGTCTCCCTGAATTGCATCTAGCACCCCTCAAAGCAGTGGTCCACGTAGCTGCTTATTTCACTATAAGGGACAAGAAATCATACCACATCGCCTCCATTCTTCTTTCCTAGCAATGGCTCCACATTAGAGAAATAGCTCGATCTAAGATCACATGCATAACACATAAAGTCTTCCACTCTTCTATCTGGTTGGAAAGCTGAAAGTCACTGGTGTTCAGCAAAGATCGAGAACCACTGAATCCCTCCTCATCGAACCCATGACTTTTAGACAAGAACGCTGTACGAATCAGGGCTTCTTAGGTTGTGCAACGAAGCTCTGCAACTCCCTCCCACATAACTTTCTTCATTTGTACATTGAGAGGGACAAACTAGGGACTATTACTGGTTATTCTTTGGAACCTGATCCCTTACTGTCTTGCACCATTGGGGTTTGATAAAGCTGTGAACAGAAGTGTAAGGGAACTGGTGGCCATGGGGTTACTACTCGCCAAGCACCTTGTGACAATGCGCTGGGCACGGGGGCCTACCCCAACCCTGAGGGATGGCACGCAGACATGGTCTACTGTAAGAGTCAAGCAGATGTGGACAGTGGTCTGCTACCCCCCCGCAGAGGTGCCCCAGGGGCTTTTGGCGCTCGTTTCAAATGTATCTAGCAAGGAGACAGGTGGAACAGTGGGAGAAGCTGACAGACACGCTTGAATATCTCTTGACCCTTGACACAACCTACCCTTGACCCTTGACACAACCTACTTTCTTAACATGTTCAAAAGAGAACTCAAACTGCTCTTTTATGAGAGGCACTTCGGTTAAAATGAAAGCTCCTCTCTAAACTTGGTCTATCCAGCCTGAAGAAATCTATTTTTTCTTCCTGTTTTCTTGGTGGTTAAGCTGTTCTGTTATGAGCGATACCTTTTTGCATGTTTTTATTTATTGAAAATTATACAAGCATTATGATCAGGTTGGTTACATCACAATAGTGTGAAAAGTACATCTTAATCGGGTGACATCTGATGGAACAGTAATCACAAATATCAAGTAGGTTTTACATCAGAAGGCAAACCATGCAATAGATACATATAGTAGAATACCGGGCCGGCATCACGTGCGCGCACCTTCCTAAGCCACAGGCAATCATTTTGATTAAAAACAGTAAACATCTCAACAAAGAGAGATTCAAGCGTGTCTGTCAGCTTCTCCTACTGTTCCACCTGTCTCCTTGCTAGATACATTTGAAACGAGCGCTAAACGCCCCTGGGGCAACTCTGCGGGGGGGTAGCAGACCACTGTACACATCTGCTTGACTATTACAGTAGATCATGTCTGCGTGCCATCCCTCAGGGTTGGGGTAGGCCCCCGTGCCCAGCGCATTGTAACAAGGTGCTTGGCGAGTAGTAACCCCATGGCCACCAGTTCCCTTACACTTCTGTTCACAGCTTTATCAAACCCCAATGGTGCAAGTAAGGGATCAGGTTCCAAAGAATAGCCAGTAATAGTCCCTAGTTTGTCCCTCTCAATGTACAAATGCAGAAAGTTATGTGGACCATGAAGTCAATCAAAAATTAACATGCGAATACTGAGCTGCCCTATAATACAGCTCCAGATCTGGAGCTCTTAACACCCACTCCCCCTCTATATATAGGCAGAGTAAGGACATCCAACTTGACCCTGGGTTGTTTACCAGCCCAGGCTAACCTGATCATTAGAGAGCGTAGGGTGGCTAATAATGTCCTCAGGAGTAACACTGGGATGTTGTGAAATAGGAACAGAAACCTAGGGAGTATGACCCTTTTCATTAGGGCTATACATCCCATTAAAGATAGCTGCAGCCTAATCCAGCGATCAATATCTCTCTCTAATTGTGAATTGCCTTACCATAGTTATCAAGCATCACTATCTATGGGTCTCTATGTATTTGGCCTACATATCGCACTAAGACAGATTTCCACTGCAAAGGGAATTTAAGTGCCAAAGGGCGTATGGATGAGGTTAGAGATAATATTATCTACTTCTCCCAATTGACACATAGTCCAGAGAGACCCCCAAAACAAGTCACTTCTCTGAGAATAGGGGAGAGATTAGCCTCTGGATCGCGAACATACAGCAGGGTGTCATCCGTGTATTGCCATACTATGAGGCAGTAGCCAGGGAAAAGCAGCCCCCTTTGTCCATGATACTCTCTCAGAGTACAGGCCAGATGCTCAGCTAAGAGCCCGTATAGCAAGAGTGATAACGGGCAGCCCAGCTGCATACCCCATGTAATCATAAGGGGTCAGTGACCAAATTACCAATGCGAACCCTAGCCATAGTGGCCGTGTAAAACACAGCCACTAACCGCGGGAATATTTCACCAATTTCGATGCAACACAGGATAGCTCGCATAAAGGCCCACTCCACTGAGTCAAACGCCTTTTTGGTGTCCCAAAAAACTGCTGTTGCCTTCACCTCAGGATCAGCTCACTATATTACACCAAATACAGTGTTAACATTATATGTTATATTATGGCCTGGCGCAAAGCCTGCTTATTCAGACTGACTATACCTGGAACAAGAGGGGGAAGTCTGTTTCCCAGGATTTTAGCAAAGATCTTGGTGTCAACATTTAAAAGTGACAAGGGTCTATAGGAGGAACATGTGTTGGGTTGCTCACCAGGTTTCAAAATAGTGATAATCAATACTTCCCGTATTGAAGGTGGCATAACGTTAGCCTCAACCATCTCCTCATGTAATTTGTCTAAGTGGGATATGAGCAATTCCTGACATAACTTGTAAAAAGACAATGTGAGGCCATTCATACAAGAGGCACTTGCAACTTGCATGTTCTTTAATACCGCACAGCTCTCCACAGGGTACAGGGGTGTTATAAGGTATTCTCTGTGCTCTGGGGTGAGTCACAGCATGTGTATATGTTCCAAATAATCGCCTATAGCTTCAGTATTTTCGATAATTCACGAGTTGTACAAATCAGTATAGTGTCTGTGACCCCTCTCTGCTATTTGTTCATTATCTTGAAGTGATTATGCAGATTCATCTAAAATTGCTGTGATTGCACCAACATCTCTCTTAGACCGCATCACTCCTGCTAAGGTAGCTCCCAGTCTTTCACCCTCCCCGTACACCCTAGCAGTTGGGTATTTGCAAAGATGTTTAATTTCATTATACACTGTATCATAATATTCCTTAATCTTCTTCTTAATGTCATGTAGGGGCTGGGCGTCACCTGAGACCTGATGTTTCTGCTCTGATTATGCAATTTCTCTATCCAGTTTCATAAGTCTACCCCTCAAAGACTTGAGGACCCCAGCGTGCATCGCAATGGTGACTCCTCTGATATAGACTTTAAAAGTCTATCAGACTTTCGTAAACTTGTCGACTGTGCCTATGTTATTTTGAAAACAACTTGCTTATAGCCTCTTCATGTTTGGCTTTAAAGACAGGGTCTAGTAAAGAATAGGGCGAAAGTGCCAGGTAAATGGCTCAAATTTCCAGGGAGGCAGTGCCAAATCCTACATTTTTGTTGAGAGATCAGAGTAGGTTCTCAGGAGAGGATCTCATGTAATTACTCAGGGAGCTAAGCTTCTAGACACTAACCAGAATCAGTGGGGGTGTAAATGTCATGTGCAGCTGAATAATGTGTAAACCTAGTACCCTCTGAGAACTTATGTCTCCATATGTCTAGTATGCCCAATTGATCCATTATGTCCAGGATCACCTTAGAGGCAGCAAAGGGTCGGTGAGGTGGCACTCATGAGCGATCATGTTCCGGATCCAAAACACAATTGAGGCCCCCCCGCCCCAGGTTTGAGTAAAGTCACGCCAGTGGGAAACAGAGACGTACCCTAAGGGAATGGTGCAGTTTATCATAATTTGGACCATATACGCCAGCTAGCAGTACCGCCAATCCATTTTGATAGCAGCGGGCGGTACCAAACCTGCCCTCTAGGTCCACACAGACTTCTTGCAATGTAATTCCTGCTCTACTATTTACCCATATAAGTACACCCCAGGAATGTGAAGTGTAGCCTGCAAAGCAAAAGTGACCTTGTAACTGAGAGAAGCTGGCCTGGTAAACGATGTCCACTAACGTAAGTGCAAAAAAGAACAATAGAGGACCTGGTTTGGCAGTTCGGGCTGGACTATGCCCGTGAGGCAGAGGGTCAAGACTGATTTGCATATGGCCAGGTCTAAACTGGAGTGGCATGGTGAGCAAAAGAATGATGTATTTTACCCAGATCTCTTGACTCGGGGTTGAATGTTTTGATTTGTTCTGCATTCCATCCATCAATTGTGTCTCTTTTACTAATGTAAGTGGGCACCTTACACCAGTCCAGGCAACCCTTATTGTTATTTAGGAGGCCTCAGACAACCTTAGAAAGCTATCCAAGTGGTAGCTGTGGAGAGCAGCCTTCAGGCTTAGTCTTGAAGGAGTGTAAATAGCTTGTTTTACCAGAATACAATCTTATAGTATGGATTAAATGAAAAAGCACCACACAAAGTATGTATAAAAATATTTATTTATTATATAACACTATCTAGTACGTTACAGTATTTCCTACATGGAGCTAGACACAATGCATACACTACTTATGCAAAGAAATCACAGTAAATAGTACTAATACACAATGGGCAACGGGGAAGACCAAACCATATACTAAAAAAGTGGTATAAGAACCACAACTCGAGTTAGGACAATATCAAGAGGACGTAGAATTGCTGGGGACCAACAGAACCACCCAAGGTAAGTAGATAGGGACCCCCACGTGCAGTTTGTGAACACAACTTTGTGCACCATACAAGTCAATGTGCAAGTCGAGGTTTGAATTTTAAAGATTAGGGGCTCTTCCCAGTGGACCTTGAAGAAACTCTGTGGAAGACAGAAGGTTGGAGAGCCACCCCACCCGTGGATACCGTGGTACCCAAGATACCTATCCCAGGGTAGCAAGTGCATAGGTGTGAAGTGGCGTCGTGTACCACTGTCGAGCCCAATGGAGGACTTCAGGAAAGTGATCCAAACATGGATTCTTGAAGAGGAGTACCTGAAAGCAGGGGGGACAGAGTCTATGTCACTCGGGAGTGACCTGGAGACTTGGAAGACGGATGCCTCGAGATGTCGGGTGCTTCAGGAAGTATGACGGTGACCTTGACTCTGCAGCTGCAAGGACCAGGAGACGCTGAGGATGACCAGGACCTGGATACGAGCTGTCCCATGAAGGATGTCGAGTGCTTTGGGGTCGGTGTCTGGCGGGGGCACCAACAAGCTTTGGCGAATGCCACCCACGCAGGAAGTCAAGAAGGTGCACGATTGGGACCAGCAAGGACCAGGAAACTTACCACAAGCAGGGGAGACAAGGCAGGGCCTGAGCAATCAGGAGAGCCCAAGGATAACAAAAGCGACATTCACATAGACCCACAGGCCGGAGGCACAGGAGTCACGAGAGCACCTCAAGCATCTCACCAAAAGATGCAGGCCAATATGCACATGATGTGGTGTGGCTGAAGATCTGATCACTGGAGGTGCTCAAGGTTGGGGCTCCTTGGAGCCCGAAGATCTTCTTGCAAAGATGTCAACAAGCCTTTACAGCTGCAAAGGGGATGCGGTACCCAGGGGTTTGGTTATTGCAACCCCCACAAGGACTACTGGCCTCAAACTTAGTAAGAGGGTAGAACAGGCCTCGAGAGCTGAGGAAAACCACCACCTGTGTTGCAGAGCCCACAGAGTCCAGAGGAGCTCGGGATCTGCAGACCCATCTACTTAGTTGAAGTGCCTGCAAATGCAGTGGAGTGATTCCTTCACTCCAAGGGAGATTACTTTGGTTGTTCTTGATGCTGCACAGGTCTTGGAAGGTTCCTGTATAATGAACTGGCTCAGACAATGCAGCAGACTAGAAGGGAGACAAAGTCAGGGCCAAACGAAGTCCTGCGAAGTCCAGAGTGTCCAGACGGAAGAAGTGCAGTGGTTTCACTTCTGAATATTATCCCACGACGAATCTAGGGACCTACACCCAGGTAAGCCCTTAAGTACCTTAGGGAAAGGGTTGGGGAAGTTCTGGTTACTCCCTCCCATGTCCTTTATTCAGTTTTGCATCAGAGCGGGAGCCAATGACTCCCAGGACAGGTTTGAAATGGGGGATGCATAGGGACACCAAATGTGCCCCTCATGCAGACTTGCAGGCGCTGTCAGGCACACCCACCCAGCCCTAATACACTCAATCTTGTCTGGGAGGTGGTTACAACTCCCTGTGACAGGAGGCCTATTGTTCTGCCCTCCCCTGCTCGAGCTTGGCTCAAAAGCAGGAGGGTAGAAATGTGTCTCTGGTTGGCAGCAACCATTTTGTGCTGTCCGGGGCTAGAAGGCTGGTACAGGGGAAACTGAGAGCCTAATGGAGGGCTTTTCCTGTGCTTGAAATCATACCTCCCATATAGTTTACATTGTGGGAGTATGATTCCAACATGTTTGATATCAAACAAGATAGGATTTGTTGCAGCCATTTTCGAGATGGCCATCACCCAATTACATGGTGCCACTCTACATAGTATATGGCTGCTTCACTGACAACCTGGGAGAATGGACTCCGTAGGCTTCAGGGGTATCCTGCTCATGCAAAGGCACCCTCAAACGTAGAACCAAGTACCCTGCCCTCATTATTGTAAAGGCCTACTATAAGGGTGACTTATAGGTTTTAAGTAGAGTGACCCTTAAATATAGTAAACCTATATCTTCAGTAATAGGTTTACTATATGCACCAACTTACACAGGCTGCAATGGCAGGCCTGTAGTTCCTTTTTAAATGTTCTCTCATGGGTGGCATAATACTGACAAGGGTACCCCAGTATCCAATCTGGGATGTACTTAAGCACTAAACACACAATGTAGGGAGAAAGCAGATAGACTGGGGTACTGATTAGCAGGATCCCAATCAGACTATTCAAAAACAGCATCATATCAAGCAAAAAGTGGGAGTAACCATAAGAAGCAGGTCCTACTTTCCTACACCCCCCCCCCCAACGTAAGGAGATGAGACTAACCTTGCCCATTTGAGTCTTCATTTTCTAAGTGGAAATATCTGGAGAGTCCATCTGCATTGGCATGGTTACTCCCAGGTCTGTGTTCCACTGTATAGGCCGCCCCCTGTAGGGAAATGGACCACCTCAAAAGTTTGGGGGTTTCACCCTTCATCTGTTTAGCCATAAGAGGGACTTGTGATCTGTCTGAACATTCAAGTGAGTGTCAAACATGTATTGCCTCAACTTCTTCAGGGCCCAGAACCACAGCAAAGGCTTCCCTCTCTATAGCTGACCAACGTTTCTCTCTGGGGGTCAACCTTCTTCCAATAAAAGCTATTGGTTGATCCTGGCCTTCTGCATTAAGTTGTGACAACACAGCCTCTACCCCCAACTCAGATGCATCTGTTTGGACAATACATTGCTTGGAGTAGTCAGGACCCTGCAGAATGGGAGCAGTGCACATGGCCTGCTTGAGATCATCAAATGCGTTCTGACAGCTAACTGTCCACTGAAATTTCTTGGCCATTTTCTTGGAGGTGAGATCATTCAAAGGAGTTACTATGGACCCATATCCCAAGAAATCTCTGACATCATTCTGGGTAGTTGGAGCAACCCAGTCCATTATGGTCTGGATTTTGCTCTGAAGTGGTTGAACCTGGCCTCCACCCACATGGTGGCCCAGGTACAGAACCTTGCTCTGCCCTATCTGGCACTTATTAGCCGTGGTGGTGATGCCTTCTTTCTGCAGAGCCTCCAAAACATTCTTCAGATGGACCAGGTGATCCTCCCAGGTGAAGCTAAAGACAGCCATGTCATCAAGATATGTTACACTATAGGCTTCCAGTCCTGTGAGAACTTTATTCACCAGCCTTCCGAATGTGGCTGGTGCATTATTCAAACCAAAGGGCATTACAATAAATTGATAATGCCCACTAGGGGTTGAGAAGGCTGTTTCTGGTTTGGCATCCGCAGCAAGTCTAATTTGCCAATAACCAGCAGTTAGATCAAATGTGCTAAAGAACTTGGCTAGGGCCAAAGTGTCAATAAGCTAATCTGCCCTAGGAATTGGATGAGCATCAGTCCTAGTGACTGCATTGAGTCCACTGTAGTCAACACAAAACCTCACATCTCTCTTACCACCCTGGGTGTGAGGTTTTGGTACCAAGACCACTGGACTAGCCCAAGGGCAATCTGAGGGCTAAATCACTCCCAACTCCAGCATCTTTTGGACCTCTGTCCTGATGCAACCTCTGACATGGTCAGGCTGCTTGCAGATTTTATTCTTGACAGATAGGCTTTCACCTGTGTCTACTTCATGGGTACACCAGGTGGTTTGACTGGGTGTCAGAGAAAACACATGCCTATATTGATTGAGGACCTTCTTGCAATCAATCTGCTGTTGCTCAGTGAGGCTACCTGCCATGGCTACATCATCATCTGAACCATCATCAGGGTTTTGTGACTGATCAGGGAGAGGTTCACTCTCTTCCTCCTGTTCCTCAGCAGTTGCCATGAGCAAGCCCATGTCAGCCCTGTCTATAAAATGTTTGAGCCTGTTCACATGGAGAACCCTTTGGGAGCTCCTCGGAGTGCCAAGATCCACCAGGTAGGTGACCTCACCTTTTTGCTCAATGATAGTGTGGGGCCCACTCCATTTATCTTGGATAGCTGCTGGGGCCACAAGCTCCATTACCACACCTTGTGGTCTGGCTGATAAACAGCCAGGTCAGCTTTTTGGCCATGCCAAGTTTTTTGCAATTCTTGATTGGCCTCCATGTTTTTACTTGCCTTCTTCATGTACTCAGCCATCCGGGAGCAGAGACCAAGTACATAGTCCACTATGTCTTGTTTGGGAGGTTTGAGAGGTAACTTCCATTCCTCCTTCACCAAACACAAGAGACCCCTAACTGGATGCCCAAACAGAAGTTCAAAAGGGCTGTAGTCACACCCCTTCTGAGGTGACCTCTCTGTAGGCAAAGAGTGGCAGGGCAGAAGGACATCCCATTTTCACTTTAACTTTTCTGGGAGGGCCATGATCCTTCCCTTAATGGTTTTGTTGAATCTCCCGACTTACCCATTGCATTGAGGATGATAGGGTGTGGTGAATTTGAAATTCACTCCACACTCTTTCCCCATTGCAGTGATGTAGCTTGACATGAGGTTTGTACCTCTATCAGTTAAAACCGCCTTAGGGAAGCCCACCCTGGAAAACATTCCCACGAGGGCCCTGGCCACCACAGAAGCTGTGGTGGTTCTAAGGGAATGGCTTCTGGGTACCTAGTGGCATGGTCCACCACCACCACAAGTATGTTGCTGTTCCCAGATGCTGTATCAGGGTTCATGGGACCATTTATGTAAATCCAAACCCTCTCAAAGGGAACCCCCACCACTGGAAGTGGCATCAGGGGGACCTTTGTGGTGCCACCTGACGTACCACTAGCTTGGCAAGTGGCACAAGAGCGACAAAACTCCTTTGTGTCCTCAGACATGTGAGGCAAATAAATGTGAGGGACTAGCCTGACCCAAGTTTTACTCTGGCCCAGGTGTCCTGCCAGGGGAATGTCATGTGCTAGGGTGAGTAGGAAGCCCCTAAACATCAGAGGTATAACCAACCTCCTAGTAGCACCAGGCTTGGGGTCTCCTCATCCCAGTGGATCCTGTGGGACCCACTGACATTCCCAGCAGCCTCTGCAGCAGATTCTTGTTTGAGGGGTTCAAGAGGTTCAAGAGAGGTGCTGGTTTGCTGCCCCAAACTCTAGTCTGCCCTGGAAGGGTCTCCTGTCCCCAAGAACTCAACCTAATCAGGCTCAAGCTCATCTGGGACAGTTCCTGAATGGGGACTGATATCATCTCCCTCAAGAGACTGATCTTCACTCTGAGTCTGGAGGGGAGACACAGCCTTACTGCTCCTGCTCCTTCTCTTGGAAGGAACCTGGTCCATTGTTCCAGGATCCAGGGCCGGCCAGTAGATGTCGGTTTGGTTTGTGACCTAGTCACAGCAAACACTTCTGCAGATATGTCCAGCATTGCTGCATGAGTCCTGAATTCAACCTCAACACAGGCTGAAGTTTCCAAATCATTGCCCAACAAACAATCTACTGGTAGGTCTGAACTTACCACAACCTTTTCAGGGCCATCTACCCCTCCCCAGCTGAAGGTATCAAGTGCCAAGGAATGGTCAGTTCTGATATTATTTGCATTGGTCACTACTTGGTACATTTCAGCAAGTATGATCTGTTCAGGAGACACAAGTGTCTCTGTCACCATGGTGACACTGGCCCCTGTGTCCCTGTAGGCCATTGCATCTGTTCCAATAATCAAAGGTTGTTGTCTGTACTTGCCCAGGTTACTGGGACTGACAAGTGAGCTGGCAATATATATGCCATCATCACAGACTACAACAGCCTGAGCTGGAGTTCTGACTAGGCGAGAACCAACCTCAGATCCCAAGGTTAACACCACTAACCCCTTGTTCCCTGTGCCACCATTTGTACTTGTGCTAGGGGGAGCAGTTGCCTTAAGGGTGTTGCAGGGATTCTGCACATACACAGAAGTATGTGCAGGAAAACAGGACCTGGGTGTGTAGGGGTTGTACCTTCCTACCATAGTACCCAAAATCCCAAAACCGACTAGCTATAGTGTCTCATTTATTCTCCTACATATTCACGATTCTACAAATGATTAGACATCCCAGAGCACAACACTCCCGACTCTCTCAGGAATCGCAGTAGCAAGACACACCCTTTCGCTCACTCACTCATACTTGCCCACAATAAGGATTGTCAGAGTCACTGTATTGTTCAAAATGTTTATTTTAACTATCGTGCTCTATAATACAGTATACAAGACCCTACCAGCAGCCAAATGCATAAGCTCAGAACAATTAGCATTGTTACAATTCCATAGAATATAAATGGGGATGTCATCATATACAGACAGTGGAAATAGGCCTAACCACCCTCCCCTTGGTAAGGTTGAGTTTTATTGTATAAAGGAAGATCTCTGAGCTTTGTCAGCAGACCCCATACCTTAGTGCCTTCATGGAAGTTTTACATCATAGGAACAGCGTAGCTTTTCTCCCTGGATGTGTCTCTCTCCAAGTGTGTGTTTGAACAACTTTCATACCTGTAATATCAAAGCACGTGTTTCCAGCAGGGCAGCTGTCTTTAGCATGTTTTGTCTAGGTGCTAGGGAATGACCAGAACAGAATAACAAGGGGCATGTTTATCCACCTTGCACATAATGTTCAGACTAAACTCCAAGAACTAGCAAAGAACGGGAAGAGCAGACAGTTCTCATGTGAAAGGCACAAACAGAGTTTTGCAAAATAAAGTCATGTAGCAACATGCGCAAAAGAAGCATCATGGCATCAGAGCTCATGCTAACTTAGTAATGTCGACAATGACCCTAATGGCCATATAACACCCTCACCCTGGTAAGTTCATAGTAAATAGACAAAGGACCAAAACAGAGTTCAAAAGCACTTGAAAAAAACAAATTGGGAAAAAAAATTGGTATGACGTTTACATTTTATGGGGGCTTTTCATGAAAAACGTGACTAAAAAGAAGGTGGTAAATCCATCAAAGTATGTGAACCTAAGAATGCAATTCGTTCCAAAAGATCATCCTTGTCGTACAGATATCCGATTCAGCCAAGACTCCCAAGTGCAGCAGCACGCGCCATACAACCATTCCCAAAACAGGACTGTTGCTTGGCCACTAGGGACCCATTAACTGGTTAAAATCTGGCTCTGAACATGACGTATTGGAGAGGCATAAATCCAAAGCCCAATTGAAGGGGCACCGCTGACAGTAAACAAGAGGTTGCGTGCAAATGAAGTAGGCAAAGCGAAAAGTGAATCCCTAACTCACACTAAGTGTTGCTAATGGCAAGCATCCAAAAAGTTGTTGCATTCGATCACGGTACAGTTGCAATTGGCCTGGTCTGTGCATTGCCACAAGATGAGCAGCCATTGTGTAGCAGGAACAGAAGAAGCAATATTCCACCAGCTAGCGCCAGTAACAAAGAGAATCCTCCAAATACGCTAGAGAAAATAGAACGAATAAAAGCCGGTATTACTCCAAATATCGTCTGAAAAAAAGTCGCAAGGCCGGATCCCACAAGTTAAAAAAAATTAGCAAGGCCTTTGGTGTCAGACGCATTCAATATTTGATGTATAAGCTCCCCAAAGTGAAGTGGGAGGTTCTTGTTCATAAGTGACTGAATCTCGCTAGATGTTCTAGCCACTTGCAACTCGATGGTCTCTCGAGCTGAAGGGAGAGCCAATTCTTGTTGAAACAATAGCTCTTTGAGGCTGCTTAATTTGTTGAAATCCGTTTTCAAAGTAGGAATGGAAGGCCAAAATGAACTTTCTACTTTCCCATGCGGGGGCGGAAAAAGCACATTGCTGCAACAAGCAACACGTTGTGAGACTGTTACTAAATATGGGATTCCTGCCCGTAAACCACAGCACTCATGGTTGTTCTAAATAAGATAAGTAAGCAAGGTAAAAGCAGGACTATTGCTCGGACGGGACTTCCTTTATAAAAACAAGCAAGATTAGGCTCAGATACATTACAAGCGCTGTGCAACCTTACGTGTTTACAAACCAGGGAATGTCCTACTGTGGAATCGCAGTCCTCCCCTGTTAGGAAAACTTCCTTATCCTCCCATTGACATCTGTAAGTGAAAGGTAGGTACCATAAATAATGCAGAAATGTACTACCCAGGGGTTCAAAGCAGCTTATCGGAAAATGTTTCATACAAGATTTTAATTCAAACAGCGAGAATGAAAGAGTGATAGCTCCATGAATTAACCAAACAGCTGAATCCGTCTCCGCCACAGAGAATGGCAAGGGTTCCAATTGTTCAATGCGTAATAGCGTGTATGTAGCATCTTTCATGGACATAAATCTCTGTTTATCGGTCAGATTAATTGGTAAAAACAAAAGGGAAAAATTCAAATAATCCCAAGGGACTTTTCTCATTATGAGAGTCTGTAACGTCCATGCAAACTGCATAACTGATCGTAATTGATTTTGATCATGATATAACACAGATACATCATTCTTAACAATATCAATAACAGATGAAACAATGTATTCCAATGTATAAATACGTTAAGAAAGTGTATTGATGCTATTGTCCACCACAGCAAGGCCTTTTTCCAAATTAGCTCGTTCAATTTGGCGCAGACGAAGCACTGCCTCAATCTGCAAATGTTTCCAAACTTCATAGTAAGCTGCATAGACAAACCTCTTTGTCCTAGGAATTCTAGGATCTAAGATAATATCAGCCAATTTGATGTCACATGTGTTGTTTTACTGAGAACAAAGGGGAGTGTTCCAACCATTGTTGGCACAATTTACCCACTGAGTATGTGGTGACCGAATGTGAATGTGGATAACGAGGATCCGGTCTAGTCTGTGTGAAACCAAGTGTTACATTATAAAGACACAGTTGACATGCATTTGAATTTGTTTGCCACACCAACCATCCAGATGGTTCAACCTCAGAGCCATTGAAAGTGTAATTTCGAAACAAATCTTATAATACATCGATAGTATAATTCCTATGAGCACGCCAATTGTCTTATTCTGTTAAAGATGGAATGGATGGGATATTCACATTTTTGGTAGTTGCCAAGCCATAGTAAGTAGTTAGGTGCACTGTATCATTTAAAAATATTATTTGAATCAGGATTAGGCAGGTACGGTGCAAAGCTTCAGTTCCCTGAACCAGCCAATCCTTAGTGCCCCAAATCAATTTAAATTGATGGTATCTTTCCAGTGATCACAACCGTGTGTGGCAGTTCTAATAGAATTGGATTAGATCAATTTAGTGTGGGTCAGAATAAATTTTGGTTGCAATGACAACTGTAATTAAAAAAAATATGATTCCGGATTAGATTTGTCATAACCTGTAAAATGGGTGAATTTATCCCTAAGGGTTATAGAACTCCCCTGTAAGGGAGTTGGAGAGTGTTCCCATTGTGTGTAATTAAAAATAGGTCTTAACGTGTATGTTTTGTGTAAAAAATTATGCCCATAGTGTTGATAACAGAATAAATCAGCATATTTGGCAGAATTTTAATATAAATCTTCAGCATTAAAAGCAGCATATTACTTTAAATCAGAAAACAATGAATGTATTGCTTGTACATCCCAATCATCAGAATGTATGTCCTGTGTTACCACATCCCCTAACGAAACACAAAACACGTATGGTATCTTGAGGACTTCCGTCAGGCTGTGAATTTTGAAAACAACTTTATCCCAAACTATGCCATCTGCAACCAGGAAAGCTGAAATGTTCACAAGAGTTTGATCCTAAATCATGATATGGGATGATGTATGAGGGGCCAGAACACCTTTGACCAAGTTCATAGCAGAGTGTTCTGGCAATAATTGATGAGTAAGAAAAAGACTGTCACAAATCCAATCGACATGAAGAGGAAAATCAGGATAAGTACCAACCAGATGTAGGTCCATGGGGGGGACACGGTATGTCTTTTTGAACCAAGAGATAAAAATACGTAATTTTGTTAGTGGAAGTGCCAAAGTAGAAGATGAGGAGGATATTCGCCATGTTGCGGGGATTCTGCACATGACTGTATGAGTACCCTTCAATCTAAACACTGGAACTGGTGGGTGTCAGGAATAGCTCCTGAATCCGCTCTTGTTACGCTCCTGCCTAAAGACTTCAACTCCCAGAAGGCCGTGGGAGGCGTTCAGGGGTTATTACGGCATCAGTCGCACACACTCGTGTGCGTAATTCCTTTTCCGATTCCTGCATGTCCTGTCCGGAGGTTCCTGTGTAGAGGACTCCAGTAAAGAGCACTCCTCTTTTACACCAAGGTTTTGGTGAGTACCTAGAACCTTAGATTACTGGTGGAAGTTTCCCCATAATCCGTTGTTGTCCGGAAGCATCGCTTCTTTGGAGCTACTTCAGGGCGGATGCGCTTTGTGTTATATTTTCTTTGACATGATTTTGGCCGGATTCATAAGCGGGGGAAAAACTGAAGATACGGAGGTGGAGCTTAACCGCATTAACCCTGGGCTCAGGGGTTTTTCCTCACCTTACATTTAAACAGGGCATCATTTACTTTTTGTTTTCACGCGTATGCATTCCTAACGTTAATAAGCTGGACCCTGATATTGAAGGAAGCTTATATTCTCATGGAGAAAATTAAAGAAAAGGCGGCGGATATGCTAACACCGTGGAAGCCTTGTTCTTTGGGGTTTTTTGTTGGATTTAAAGAATAGCAGTTTCAGAGGTGACGCAACCGCAGGGTTTCTTTGTTGTGTTCTGACATTGGTGGCTGGTCTTTAAATTGAATAGGGCGGCGGTATGCTTCACCATAGAAGCCCATTCAATTAAATCCTTGGTTCAAAGAATCTACACCCTTCAAAGCAGGATTCATGTTTTGCCTACAAACTTATTGGTTATATATCTGCCTTGATGTTCTATGCTGCCTTCCCTTCCCCTAGAACCGGTGAGCTAGCATGTATGTCATGTTAGATATCTCGTAAGGAAGTAATTCTATAGGTTCTACATTACACTCTGCTCTTTTGTGCATTAGATGATATCGTTTGGAGGGCTCTATTGAGAAGGATGGTCCACGTAGAGTATGCTGATCCAGTTGATATCCAAGGTATGCAAGGGTTTTTTAGCGAGAATTAATGAGAGTAGATTTCCGTACTCTTTGTTTTCTCATCCTCTGCTTTTCTTCTTTCAGGTTCTCCTCCCCGCTGTCCCGGCCCTTTTTTCCCTCACCTGATAACCCTACAACTCTGTTATATATATATTCGGAGTTCGGGGATGTCTGGAGGTGGACCCAATATTGCATCATCCAGATCCTGAGGAGTGCTGGTTCTGACAGTGGGGGGTTGTGGCTCAGCCGGCTGCAAGAGGGCTGCACCTTCAGTAGGTTCTGCCGGCCAAGCTCTACATCTTCCAAAATCCTGCAGATGACAGCTCTTTAACTGCTTGGCTCCAGCATATCCACACTTACCATGTCCTGGGGTGCTGCCAGATACCTTCTGCAACCCGCCTCGCCACTCTTGGGCCGAGATCTGCTCCTGGGCATGTGCCTTGAGGTTGGGCCTTCCTGCCCCTGCTACAAGGCCTCCTTGCCTCTGCTCTGCTGTGCCTGGAGAGCTGACCCGGCATCTGTTCCCTCTCACGGCCGGAGGCTACCGGTGAGTGCTACGTCCGCTGGGGGCTCTCGGCGGTGGGGTTTGGGCACTCGCAGGCCTTCCCTGACTCTCAGCGTTGGCGCCACTTGTTCCTGAATCGTCGAGCGCTAGGACTGCTTCTGTCTCACTTAGGCCTGGTGATGCGGGCGGCACGCCACTGTGACTCCATGCCGCTGCCCGACGCCTGGTGGCGCGCCTCCCAACCCCCTTCGGTGCCCGGGTGCGGACTTCCTGACTAGCTGCCTCTACACTCATTCATGGCCCGCCTCCCTTCCTGGGCTCAACCTCTGCCCTGCATGGCTGCCCTCCCACTTCAGATGCTGCACACTTGCCTGAGCGGCGCTCACCACCTGGAACCTCACCGGACCCCGCTTCGGTCCCTATCCTGGTATGGCGCTAATATCCAATGACATCACCGGGGGACACCGTACGTCGCAGCTCCCCCGTCCGGATCTCCTCGCCTCCTCCTGCCATCCAAAACACTGCTTCAGCCTGCCTGATGACAGAACCCTGCTGTACGGGGTGGGTGCTATTGTTGCCATGGGCCATTGCAGCTGGGTTGAGGGTTGCGTGCGCTGCATCACGGGCCCTGCCTCAGTTTTTACAGAATTCCTCTGCTGCATCGCCCCGTGATTTCTGGCCCGTGTGTGGTAGGCCGCGTGCCCTCCTCGCATCCTTGCTGCTTCGCTCTCTGCGGCTGCACCCCCCGTATCCTGCACTGCTGCCACAGAGGCCACTCACTGCCAGGTTGCATATAGATCTGCCGACAACTCGCCTCTTCCGGCCTGGCCTGCCGGCACCTTTTGTGGCTTGAGGCCACACATCCTGACTCAGCTCTTTGGCTCCCGATACTTCCCCAGGGGCTGCCTCCTGCACCATCTCTTCCTCACCTTGTCTGGCGCTCCTGTAGCTGTGGGCGCTTTTGCTCCACCATCCAGTTGTGCACCTAGTTCACTCTCCTCACGGCTGGTGCGTGACATGGGTAAAGCTGACCCCAAGCAACCCAGGATCACTTTTGACCAGAGCAGCCAGATGCGCCAGGACTGCGCGGTCACTGAGGGGGGCGATTCAAATACCCCCGCGGAGATGGCCGCCTCCCGGGAAGATGACCTCAAGGCCATCATGTTGGAGGTGCTACTGGATTTAGGTTGCAGACCTATCAGGGACCAAGCACAACTTCGTCCCCTGCTCCTTTGGGCATGGCTATGGCGGGTGCCCGAATTATTTTCTTATGCAGAAGCACTATCTGAGGTTATGGCCATGGCGGGGTGGTCCAGGATCAAATGGCTGAGGGACGTCAAAAGATTATTAATGGAGATAGGGTTACCTGATGCATGGTCTTCAAAAACTGCCCCACCAACAGCTACTATCAAAAAGTTGTATTGGAACTGGGTCTCTGCAAAACTACATCTAGACTCACGCCATTGCAACGCAACTGTAGCTTTTGTGAGGATTAAGGATGTGGTGGCATATGAACCCTATCTAGACATTATCTCCATCCCGTTTGACCGCACCCTGTATTTTAAGTTTCGTGTGGGGATTCTACCAGTAGGAGAGGTAGTCGCCTGCTGGAAGCGGCCTTGTCAACTTTCACCTTTTTGTGCATCCTGTTCCTCTCGAGTAGAGTCTGTAGCCCACATCTTCTTTGAATGTCCGGACTATCGTGCCCCGAGGTCTCCTTGGCTAAAACCACTTTGCAGACTCTTAGGCATCTGCCAGTGTATAATGGCAATGCGTATTTTAATGACCAACACATCCCCTTTGATTGTATGTGATGTGTCAAAATTCTTAAAATGGGCTTGGTTTATTTGTAATAGAAGGCTTTCCTTGTCAATTTAATTCTTGTTTTAACCTTTTCAATCAATTTTTTCCCTGTTTTTAGCTATTGTGTGTAAATAGATTGTATATGATATTTATTGTAAATTGTATTTCTGTAAAGCTTTTATGGTATTTCTTACCGAAATAAAGCCTATCTATCTAGTTGGAGGTTAAAGCCGCTGTCTCTGGCATAGCTGACCAGCTGGACCAGCTATCTTCGCGTCTTGATGTGGTCAAATCACGGGTGAACTCACACAACAACTGCCTGCTGCACGTCGAGACGAGTGTCTTAAACATTGAGGATGCCGCCACCCAGGATTGTCAAAAACTCCTTCAAATGGACAACATCCTAGAACTGATACGCACCAAAAACGAGGACTTGGAAGCGCGCTCCCACAGAAGTAAACTCCATAATACGGGGATGCCCGAGTCCACCAACATTTCGCGAATGGAGGATTTCGTGGAACAATTACTGCGTGAACTGTTTGGTGAAGTGCTTTCCCCATTGTGGAAGGAGCCCACCGCTCCCTTGTCCCTCATCCAGCCCCTGGATTACCAGCTGGCCCTATCATTTCTAAAATGCTCTATTTTCGGGACCGTGGCGCTATCCTCCGGGTGGCCAGGGAAAAGGGCGAGATCCGCCACCAAGGTAACTCCCAGTCCTTTTATCCGGACTACACTCTGGCGGTACAGGCTGCCCGTCGCGAGTTCCTGCCTGCAAAGCAAATTCTCCAAAAGCACAAGATCCCATACTCTCTCACATATCCAGCCAAGCCACGTGTCAAGCCGGGAATCCAAGACTCTCATCTTCCCTGATCGTAAGGACGCTCTCGTCTTTGCCAAGAAGCTTGACCACACTCACCGTTTGACCCATGCAAACTCTCAAGACTCTGCTGCCGGCATCCTAAGTGACAATGACTGACTATCACCTCCTGTAGCGATGTCTGCAAGCTGTTTTCCACCATGGTTTCCCGTCCGTCAGTCTCACCTGGCTTAACCCACACTCCCTGGCTCCTGATGGCTTGCCCCTAATGTAATGCTAAGGTGCTAGGCGTAAATGTTCCCCTGCAAGACTCTGCATTACCAGTTATCTGCTATCTGCTATTACTACTGGCTTGGCCATCCTGACTCTTCGGCAGGGGTGTATGCTGAGCATGCATTGCCTCCACGGGATGATTTCCACTTCGGATGTTGACCTTCCCCTTCCCAGAATGGGTTCCCTGGGGTGGGTATGGGTGGTCTCTCAACCTGTTTGGGAGGTTAATGTGGGCAGGTTTTTTGGGGGATTTGTGGCCTCCCACTGAGACGTATTTGTTTTTATTATTATATATTTTGTTGTTCTACTGCATGTCTTACAATGCTGCTCCAACATTGCTCTGCTACACTATATTGCACCGCCTTACGTATTCTCCTAACGCCTTGTCTCTGTGCACAGTGCCTGTTGACATCTTTTCTCCAGTGCTAGGGACTGCTGGTTCCCCCTCGAAGCCCAGCCGTCTGCACCGGCAAATTATTGGTTGCCCTCTAGCACCCCTTATGCTGCTGCACTGCCTACCCTCTTCCCAGCTGCTTAGCACCGTCACACACACCTCTACGAGGGCCCCAGCCACTCGTACCACACCCCATGGTATAATTTTCTACTACTTGCCAGAATGACTGACACACTCTTCTGGACATGGAACATAAATGGCCTCAATGGCCATCACAAGGCTCAACTAGTAAATGCACATCTTCTTCGGCACAAGGTAGACATCTGTCTGTTCCAGGAGACCCACCTGCTCCCTGCATCCACCTCCAGATTCCTCCTCCGGCATTGGGGAGAATCACACTCCTCTTTTTACTCCAATTGCTCTCAGGGGTATCTATCCTTATATGCAGAGGACTCCCCTGGCAGACCTCCCAGGTAATCACTGACCCCTCTGGGTGCTTTGTCATCCTCCACGGCTTCCTCCAGGCCCAAACCCTGACGATTAATGTGCTATATGGCCCTAACAATGATGACCCAGATTTCTTAGCGCAGATATGGCACTACATTTCATCCCTTGGCCTTGTTGCGCTTCCCTGGGGGGGACTTTAATGTCAATTTTTCCACTATCCTGGACAGATCCGGCCCTCATGCCTCTCACCTGCGTGCCACAGCTCTCCTTAGCTCCATTCTCACTGAGAACTGCATGTACGACGCTTGGCATCACCTGCGCCACAAGGCTCGTGAGCGCACCAGCCTCACTGGCACTTGCAGTTGTTGGTCCCGTCTGGATCTCTGGATTACATCCCCAGATATCCCATCCATGCTCACCTCCATTGATCCCATGGCACCCACCCTTTCAGATCACGTGCCGGTTCAGCTCTGCCTCCGTCTTCCCCAGTCTCCTCGGCGCGCGTTCTCCTGGCGGCTTCCCCCTAACGCGAGACTCTGTCTTCTGTGACGACATCCAAACTGCAATCACTAACTACTTTGAACTTAATGAGGGCTCCAGGGACCATCCCTCTACTCTTTGGGAGGGTTTCAAAGTCATAATTCGCAGAGAATGTATCTCCAAACATTCCGGAGCCTTACGTTCCATTTGCAGCACCCTCGACAAACTCGTATCGAAAATGGAATCTTTGGCTTCCTCCCATGCTCTTGACCCCAGCCCAGATACACTTGCTAGGCTTCGAGGGAAAACACAGAATTTGCCAATGATGCCAATAGAGAGCTCTCATTCCTATGCAGGGAGGCCCGGGTATGCAGATTCGGCAAGGGCGATCGCCCGGTAAAACCCTGGCCAACGTTCTTCGTCTGCCTGTGCTGCATCCTACATTACAGCTCTTCAAGATGGTGGCTCAACTCGGACCACCTCCCCTATTGAAATCCAGGCGCATTTCACTGACTTTTACGCGCAATTATACACAGCGGAATTCCCCCCCGCACGAGGTCTTCGATCAGTAATTTGATACCCTCGAGCTCCTATGGCTTGAAAACTATCATTGGGAATTCCTTGTGTCTTGATGGGTTTTTTGGCTCTATTTCGGAGTGATGTAGACTTTAAGCTTGCTCACACCTATGGTCTGTATTCTTACCTTGTGTTGGCCCTTTTAAGCCTTTTTCCAGACCTAGAAGAGGATAGCTGCTTTATATGATGATAGATCCCTTATTCTTGACTCTAATCCATCTATTGCCTATTGGCTTTGACATAGTTATGTGTCCTTTTATTATCCTGCCTATAGTAGAGGGTGGATCCTGTGGTCCTGACTTTATATTACACATTGGTATGGTTTTTGTAGGTACTCTGACAGAGCTAAGGGTTATTTCATCCTTCTCAGGCCTACAAGGCCCAGAACTAGAGAGACTCCATTTTGCTTTCTGTCCCTGCAGGGCTGAGATGCTTGAAGGGGAAAGGTAATATTTTGGTTTTGAGCTGTTGTTCGTCCTAAGCGAACCGGAGAGAACCGGCCAGGGCTGAATCTAATCAAGAAGTGTCCCTGGGCTCAGGTCTCTAGACGAAACAAGCAGTTGATCACTGTGGCAGCGTCTAGAGCAAGGAGCCTGGTGCATGGACCTGGTGGGAGGAGGCTGATGGCTGGAACTTTCCATGAGGAAATAGCATTCCATAATAGTGAAGTGCAGAGGCGGAGTTAGTTAGTTGAGTTGGAGTTGCAGAAAGAGCTTGAGCTGGAGAGAGTTCGAGCGAGAAGGAGTTGAGTTGGAGGAGCGGAGAGAGTTGAGTTGGAGGAGCGGAGAGAGTTGAGCTGGAGTTGCAGAAGGAGTGGAGAATCAGAAAGAGTTTATGTTGAATTGGAGCAGAGGAGAGGAGTGGAGTTGCAGGAGGAGAAGAGACAGAAGATGCTTGGAACAGAGAGAAGACAGACAGACAGTCAGTGAGCTGGAACTGAAGGAAGCAGTCAGAAGCAGTTACTTATCAGGAGGAGTTGTGAATAGCTGGAGTCTGAAGTATTGCCTTTTAGAAGAGACTGAAGTTATATCGTGGATTAATCTGTGGGAGCAGCTGGAGTGAATTGGACATTGGCATGGAGACAATCAGATAGAGTGAAGAAGCTAGTGGAGCGAACGATTATCAGACCGGCAGAAACCATTAGACTGAAGTTGGAAGGTGGAGAGAGTTCGTGGGGGAGAGGAGTCCAGTGCAAAGTGATCAGCGCAGATGTGTGTCCAAGAGTGCAGGAGAGGATCTAAGACGAGCTAAGGCACAGACGAGAGAGAAGCCCAGATGACAGCTAGAGCAAGACTTCATACTCCCTAGGTGATATGGTTCCTTACTTTTCAAATATTAACCTTGTCTTTATACTGTATGTCTAATCCCTTTTCTTTCAGTGGTGTGTTTCAGTTCCTGTTAGTTACAGAGACCCCGCAGATAACCTTGTCCTTATACTGTATGCCTAATCCCTTTCCTTTCAGTGGTGTGTTACAGTTCCTGTTAGTTACAGAGACCCCGCAGATCCGTGTATGAATCCTTTTCTATTGTTATTGTAATAAAGATACCCCAGTTCTTAGTGAACCAGTGTGTATGTGTTGTTCTTATGATAGAGAGCGTTTAAATCAGGTAATAAGCCTTGCATACAGTGTGTGTCTCTTGTTCTTAAAGCACAGGTAACCTTTCCTTCTAGTCAGGTGTTACAGCCAGAACAGATGCTGCCCCTGATCAGGTAAGTAGCCACTGAATAATTAGGGAGAGAGAGGAGCCCTTGGGCTAGAGGAACATTCAGACATTAAGTGATTCGGCATCCCATAATATTATTGTAGTAGCAAACCTTTAGTGAATAATGAGAGAGACTTCCCAACATAGAGCGAGAGAGATAGAGCTGAAGGTATTCATAGGAAAGTGATCGTCGTTGTGTAGCGGCGTTAGTGAGAGCACTGATTGTGGTCAGTGTGTATACCCGCAAGATTGTGGCTTGAGAGAGCACCGGGGGATAGGTGTGTAATGAGATCACCTCTAGGGAAAGTGGTGTTAATGAGAACACCAGGTGGGAGACTGGTGTGTAGGTCCGCCGGATTGTGGACCAGATAAAAAGAGAGCACTGGGGCTGCAGCTCGGTGTGTATGGCACGCCGGATTGCGTGTCGAGTGAGCACTGATGGTAATCAGTGTGTAATGGTAAATAATCAGAACTGCCCCAGGGTAGATTAGTCTGGACCCATGTGGTCGCGAGACTATGAGGGATGAGTGTGGTGTAGGGCATGGACATCCTTAGTAATCAGTGAGCCTTGCATACAGTGTGTGTCTCTTGTTCTTAAAGCACAGGTAACCTTTCCTTCTAGTCAGGTGTTACAGCCAGAACAGATGCTGCCCCTGATCAGGTAAGTAGCCACTGAATAATTAGGGAGAGAGAGGAGCCCTTGGGCTAGAGGAACATTCAGACATTAAGTGATTCGGCCATCCCATAATATTATTGTAGTAGCAAACCTTTAGTGAATAGTGAGAGAGACTTCCCAACATAGAGCGAGAAAGATAGAGCTGAAGGTATTCATAGGAAAGTGATCGTCGTTGTGTAGCGGCGTTAGTGAGAGCACTGATTGTGGTCAGTGTGTATACCCGCAAGATTGTGGCTTGAGAGAGCACCGGGGGATAGGTGTGTAATGAGATCACCTCTAGGGAAAGTGGTGTTAATGAGAACACCAGGTGGGAGACTGGTGTGTAGGTCCGCCGGATTGTGGACCAGATAAAAAGAGAGCACTGGGGCTGCAGCTCGGTGTGTATGGCACGCCGGATTGCGTGTCGAGTGAGCACTGATGGTAATCAGTGTGTAATGGTAAATAATCAGAACTGCCCCAGGGTAGATTAGTCTGGACCCATGTGGTCGCGAGACTATGAGGGATGAGTGTGGTGTAGGGCATGGACATCCTTAGTAATCAGTGAGTATTCCTAGTAATCCCTATAGATTTAGTGGTGTTTCTAATGATATGAGCTTGTATATTGCGAGTTCCCCATCCTCAGGTAGGTACCCAGGTGCCTGGATAGATGGGTCCTGAGGAGGGAGGTGGTTACGATTTGGCCAGGTTGGTGTTGCTCTGGTGAGCTGGTTCTATCTGGTCTGAGAATCTGGTCATAACATCTGGCGTCACGAAAATGTTTACGTAGCCTGTGTGCACTGTATTGTTTTTGGTTGGCACTTGGCATGAAAATTGGCCTATGGGCTTGAACGGTTGCAGTGTAAGGAGATTGCAGTACATCATGGCATTTGACTTATGCAGGGTGGAAGAAATGCTTTTCGTCTTGGTGTTTGCACTGTCAGGCTTGAAGGGTGACATTACATGAGGGAGCCAATTCTATCTTTGTGATGATGTAATTGTATATTTGTGTGTGAAAAATGCTTTTAAATTGCCCATTAAATTGCTTGCTGCATTTGCTTATGCTGTGCAATGTGAAATGTATTCAATGTTTTATGACTTGTGGTGTTTCTTGTGAATAGCGCCATGTAAATGTGGCTTGTGAGGAGCATGTTCTCATTTTGACTTGCTGTGTTCCTTGTGAATTGCGCCTTGAATATATTCCTTGTGAAGAGCATGTCATTATTTGGACTTGTTGATTTTCTTGTAAATATGGCTTGTGAATAGCGCCATGTGGATATGGCTTGTACAGTGCATGTTATTGTTGTTGCGTTAGGCAGGAGAGAGCTGGATCTCTTTCAAATGCTTGGAGAAAATGTTTTGTAGATGTGCGCGCGTGTTATCTGAAAACGTGGAGTGATAATTTCTTGAATTTCCCATGTACTGCAGACATTGGGTAATGATTGTGTTTTAGCTGCCAAAGGGTTAATATCTTGGATTGAGACGGCAGTATTTATTTTAACATGCATTTTAACATGCATGGTTATGTGAGCTGACACTAAAAGTCAGTGATTGTTTAGATGAATGATGGTTTGATTTAACTTTTTCATTGGTTGCTGGGTTCTGCCTATGTGTTTTGTCAGCTTGCTGACAGAATGGTAACATCTTGCATGGAGAGAAAAGCAGTGTTCATTTAACATTCTATTTGAAATGCGTCCACGAGTTTGTGTGGGTTTGTCTTGGAACTCATGATTTAATGTGTCTGACTCAGAGGTCGGAAAGTTATAAATCAACCAGTCGGATTGAGATAAGGGTTTGCACGGAGGGTGCTTTAATTGATGCTTTCGCGGTTGAGAACAAAATAAAACAGACCCATCATAGAATGTGCTTTTAATTAGTGAAATGCAACCGTGTTCTTTTAAAAAAAAATGTGTTCTAGAAAATATACGTGATTATTTTTACCCAATGCAGGCTGCCATTTAGAATAACATGTCACAGTTAACTAACTCAGTTAGAAAACATGGCTATTTAAAAAAAAATGATGATGAATCTGGCCCTTTTTAATAGGTAGAATAGAAAAGCTTGCACACTAAATTATGAATTCTTGGTTATGCAATGCAAAATTACATGTTGCCCCTTGTTTAATTTGAAAAAATGTAATGTGTTTGCATGCAATGTTCTTCTAATATTTTTCCCTTGCAGCTAGTAGCAGTATTTTATAATAGAATTATTTTCAAATGCTTGCATGTGACTTAGTTATAAAAATATGTCTTAATTAATTTGCTTTTTACCACGTTTAAATCTGCTTCAGTTAGTTAGAAAATAATGGTCAGTGCTTCTGCCATGGGAAAGGCTGTAATGTTTTCAGTTTCAAGGCATCTGCTTTGACCTTGACTGATATGAGCCCTGCATCTGTTCGCGCTCTGACTTTTGAAAGGGTGGAGGGGTAACTTCTGAGAGCAGAGAGAGCTAGCTTGTTATTCTTGGCTATGTTTCAATTTCTTTCCATGGAGAAATGTTTATGTAAGGGGGGGGGTCAAGTCGCTCTTCCTTGCTGTCGGCGCAGACAGCTTAATTGACTTCAGATAAGGGATCCTTGCACATGCAGAATAATTGGCAGACGCTTGGCCCTTGGAGTTAGATAAATACAGTAGGCCTAAGTGAGCTTCCCTGACTAGAGATTAGAGATGCTTGGACAGAATGGTTGGCAGTAGCCTTGCTCCTGCAATGAGATCAGCATTTGGCAGTGATTCAAAATTACATCGCACTGTAGCTTATTATGATTGGAGCGGATTCAAAACTCCGAGCGCGAACATCTTTCTGAAGGGAGGGGCTGTTTCTCAGATGAGTAAGGAGTAGCTAGGCGCCAGCCCTTCTGGCTGTGTATGACAAGATTGGATTTTGCCCAAACAAATTTAAAAGAATATGATTTAAATTATTCCTTGAATTTGTAAGAATTCCTTTTATAAATTAGGAGGTTTATTTCGACAATAAAAAGCACTTGGGGTGCTTTTTAAATGGAAAATGTATTTTTGCTAGATTAATGATACTTGTTTTTCGTTTCAGGTTGTTGGGATGTGGTGTTTAGTGTGTGCGTCGGCCCACCCCCCTCCCACTCCCTTTGTTATTTTACTTTATTGTTTTTATTTTTATGTTAGTTTGTTGTTTTTGGAATATGGAACCAGACCAGACCGGATGGTGGCGGATGAACGGCGGAAGCTGGTGACTAATGACCAGATCGGAGGAAGTGCTTCCTTGGCACAGGATACAGATGAAGATGGAGGGTGGTGACCTACACTGATGAATCAACAGACTGTCTTTCCACAGTTGACTGCCTTGAAGGAATTTCGATGATCAGGATTTTCTGAACTTTTTTGATCTTTTAAAAAAAAATGAACTGAATTTCTGATATATTTTTGAACCCTAAATTACAGTATTGCACGAGTCATGTGCTATGATCCCTAATGATGAAATACTGATTTAAAAGAACCCATTTTTATTTGGTTATAATTATGTTTCCAACAGAAGGAGTCTGAAATGTAATATTTTGGCCTGCATTCTTGAGCCTTGCATTTTTCCCATGTTTCTATTTCAGATGGACATTATACCACTTTTGCAGTTACCATATACAGGCCCCACCTAAAAAAGTCTCACAGTCCTGTTCATGGTTTTGATGTTTATGCAGTGCCACATGAATGAAATAGTTCATATATATTTTGCTTTTAGTATGCTATGCCATTTCATTATTGATACACTTGTTTATCTTTCACCTATTTCATAGTTTTCCTGTTTTCTGCAAAACAGTCTTGCCAATGGAAGAGAGAGAAATGATGGTGCACACATGTGTTCCACAGATTGATACAGAGGGAATAGGTACAAACTGTTTTCTGAGTTAGATGATTTATGACCTTTGTCTATTGCCTTTGGCATAGTCTCCTATTACTCAATTTCCCAAGCTTAAGTCTATGATTTAGCTATTTTTGCTATAGGGATTTTAAAAAACAATATATGCACCACATTTAGATAATTTTCTTTGATGTATTGCCTGATATGCATAGTGCTACACCAGCTATTTTGTAGGAATGGGGTTATCCTTATTTTCCTGTTATTACACTTTCACTTTGATTCATCAACTCTTAATTAGAACAGTGGGATTAGTTCCAAGGGTGGTCACCCTAAACTTTAAGTTGTCCTGGGAGGTGTGTCTTTTAGTTAGGTTATGTCCTACATCTATTAGTAATGTTTTCCCAGACATTGAGGACCCTTTGTCATGTTTATTTGTCAGATTTCACCAAATTCTTTCTTAAGTTAACCGAAGTAGGTAGGCCTCATTTAGGCCCATTGTTATTTTCGTTCCACAAACATGGCCCTACACCAATGGATTTCATGAGTTATCACTAGGAGTTGAAGCACATTTAGTTCTTAAGTTGACCGAAGTAGGTAGGCCCCATTTAGGCCCATTGTTATTTTTATTCCACACACATGGCCCTGCACCAATAGATTTCATGAGTTATCACTAGGAGTTGAAGCACATTTAGTTCTTAAGTTGACCAAAGTAGGTAGGCCTCATGGATCACTGAAATATTATCGACGGTCACATTATCGACTTACTAAAATATCGTTGACAAATTATCGACGACAAAAATATCGACTTTCTATACTTATTACACAAATTACAAAAATATTGAGTAAAAAATATCGAGTATTTACTATATCGAGTACATAAATATCACTTCTATAAATATCGACTACAAATATATCGTTTGACATGAAATTAGCCCTAACACTACAAAAATATCGACTACAAAAATATAGACTACCAAAATATCGTTAAAAAAAAAATATCGAGTTCATGTTTGTACACTTTCATTTCTAAAATACCATCTTAATCATCAATAAAAGTCATTGCTCTATACAAAATACATTTCACATATAATACCTGTTACTTACATAAAATTACTATTAATCAACATTTGCTATACATTCTATTACATGCATTTTATCATTTTCTAAATATTCTTTGCATTTAACAAACTTTTTCATTACTTATTTTCACATAAAAAACTATTTCATTTTAAAACGAACCTGCTTTAATGCGGGAATCACCACATACCACCATTCTCACATCAACAAACACTCCAATTAACAAAAAAAAATCAAACTAGCCTATACAATGCTTCCTTACATCCTACAACCAATCAAATCAAAGCACACATAATACATAAACTATAAAAGGGATACATGCATTCTACCATTTGTTGCTGCTACCTCTCTGGAAAGTAGATGCCAACACTCTGAAGATTTTGTTGCAGAATAAACATCTTTAAAGATCCAGCTCACTAGCTAATTAATCAAGTAAGTAACACTGCATTTTTTAGAAATCTAAATTAGAAGTGCACTATTTTCCTTACATCTCCTAACTCTTACACTTATTTTATTTTCATCTCTTCCTACATTTCTGATAGAAACTACTCCAAAACAATTCCTATTACATGGTAATATTTCTTCACGTGGAAAATCAGATAGTAAGTATATAATAATGCTCTGTCTACACCAACTGCTGTTTTTTTTCACAACCAATTTTATTGAGCATAAGAGTATCAAGAATGTGGTATCTTCACACACCAAGATCACCACAACAGTATCAATGTAATGATGACAGAGACAGTAATGAACGAAGCAGGTGCCAATGAAGCTCAGCTTTAAAAATGCCCTAGCAGCCTACTCTAAACCCCAACTACACCCCCCGTACCCAACACCCCCCCCCCCCCCCACCACACGTGTACAGAAAGCAACACAAAGGAAATGTACAAAGAATAAGCAGGTATAGCGCAACCAGGGCTTTGCCACTTGAGGCCAGAAGTGTCACTGCGGTCAAATGTCCTCCTCCTGCTCAGCTGGGGGTTCCAAGGACAGGCCACGGTAGTCGGCCCACCGCTTCCAGATCTTGAAATGTTTGCGCGGGCAGCCCCGCGCCTCAAAGACCGGTTTTTCAAGGCCCATGAAATAGTCTAGCCCAGCCTTCCATGCAGACAGGGGGGGTCCCTCACAGACTTCCATGCCCGAGCCAGGTCACGCTTGGCCACCACCAGACCCAGAAGCAACAGATGACGCTTGTACATGTTGCCCCCAACCCCTTCCATGATATGCAGCAGGCCCAGCCGGTGGGTACGAGGAAGATCCCAACCCAGGACCTCAGTCAGGCAGCTCCACACACCCCTCCAGAATCCAGCCAGGCGACCACACGACCACACCGTATGTATCAGGGAGCCAGGCACCTCCCCACAGCGTAGGCGTTCCGGTGATGCAATCAAGCCAGCCTTCCATAGACGTTCACGTGTATAGTAGGCACGGTGCAAGTATTTGAATTGTATCAGGCGGAGCCGAACCGCAACAGCGGTGCCGCGCGGGGACTCCAGCGCCTCCCTCCAATCGTCCTCATCGAGGGCGCCCACGTCCACCTCCCACGCCTCCCGAAGGGAGCGGAGAGTGGAGGAGCAGTGGATAACAAGCGACTGATAGATCCTAGAGACCTTCTTGTCTCCCAAGTCTCCCATAAACACTTTTGCCTCAAGCGGGCTGAACTCCGGCAGGGAGTCGAGGCCGGCAATGCTCGGGGCGAGGGCATGCCGCAGCTGGAGGTAGCGGAAGAACTGGGACTGAGGCATCTGGAACTCCGCGCGGAGTTCCTCGAAGGACTTGAGGGTGGTGCCCGACATGACCTGGCCCAGTTGTGTAATTCCAATAGCCTCCCAACCCTCAAACCCAGCCAGGGCCGCCAGTTCCGGAAGCAGGCCATTGTACCACAGCGGCGTTTCAGCTGTTAATTTGCCCCACCAACCCATGTGGCGCAGGGACTGCCGCCACACCGCAAATACCACTTTAGTGACCGACGCAATCCACGGCGTACACGAGCCGAATAAAGAATAGTGTGAAGCGTGCGATCTCCCATGAGAAGTCTCTCCAGGGCATAGGCCGGGTCACTCCTATCACCATACCACCAGTCATTGAGGACAAGCAGGTGTGACGCTTGGTAGTAGGAGAGGAGGTCAGATGTGGCCAAACCACCACAGTATGTGGACAAAAAGCACGTCCTCAAGGCCACCCTGGCTGCACCGCCATCCCACAGGAAGCGGCCCAGCACAGAGTTCACCTGGCGGAACCACTCCATGCCAATAGGGTGCGGGAAGTTTTGGAGTTGGTACAACAACCTCGGCAGTGCCACCATCTTAAAGATGGCCGACCTACCAAAGATCGTGAGTGGCATTCTGGACCAAGTTTTAACATCTGTCTGGACCCGTTCCCACACCAGCAAGACACTGCGTGTCCAGGCCACAGCCCGCGAGGTCGAAAGGAAGACGCCCAGATACTTCAGGCCGTCCGTCGCCACACGCAAGTCGGCGGCCCACGGGTCGGCAACCACTCCGCCACCCAAAATCCACAGGGTCGATTTATTCAGATTAAGGTGAAGCCCCGAGACCTCGCCAAACCCCTGCATGATCTCCAAAACCCGGGGACCCGAGCGCCGCAGATCAGTGAGGAACAGAAGGACGTCGTCCGCATACAGTGCAATCCTATCCGCCAGGTCATCGTTCCAGACAAAGCAGCGTAATTGGGCATCAGTTCGTATCCGCGACGCCAGGGGCTCCATGGCCAGGGCGAACAGGTAGGGGGACAGCGGGCAACCCTGCCGAGTACCACGTCCGATGTGGAAGCGCTCAGAGACCGCGCCGGCTACGCGGACCGACGCCGTGACATTAGTGTAGAGGAGACGAATATACGACAGGAAGACAGGCCCTAGATTGAGGCGGGCCAGCAAGGTGAACAAATATGCCCAACTCACTGAATCAAATGCTCGGTCCATGTCCGCAAGAAGGAGTGCAGCCTGTTCATCCCTAGCACCCATGGCGTCAACCGCCGCCTGCGCCCACCGGATATTGTGCCGGGTGGCCCTGCGCGGCATGAACCCGGCCTGGTCAGGGTGGACTAGGTCGGCAATGTAGGGCAAGAGGCGGTTCGCCAGGGCCTTCGCCAAGACCTTAGCCTCGATGTTGAGAAGGGAGATCGGCCTGTAAGAGTCGTGCCGGTCCGGCGCCCTGCCCGGCTTCAAAAATACCACTATCTCGGCATGACGCCAGTCTGGTGGCAGCTCGCCCCTAGTCCGCGCCGCCTCTAGGGCTCTGCGAAAGTGGGGTCCCAACTGGACGTGGAACTTTTTATAAAATTCGCTAGGATAACCGCTCGGGCCGGGCGCCTTCCCAGAGTTCAATTGGCCAAGGGCCTCCCCGAGTTCCTCAGACGTAAGCGGGGCCTCCAAGGCGGTTCTAGTCTCATCGGGGACTGCCTGTGGGAGCAGGTCGTCCAGGTATGAGGCAATCTCGCCCTCCATCACGGGGTCCCGAGGAGCGTATTGCGCCTCGTAGTAGCGGGCAAAGCTAGCCGCCAGCAGACCTGGGTCGGTCATGACCGAGCCGTCATCCGCCGTGAGACCAGGCAGCTCCAGGGGCTGGAAAGTCGCTTGGCAAAGCCTATGCAACATGGTGCAGGACTTGTCGCCCCACTGGTACACCCTGCTACGCGTGGCGAGCCACGCCTGTCGGGCCTCCTCGTACAGGACCGAAGCATACATCTGTTGGGCCTGCAGGAGCTGTCTCACGACGCCCTCATCACCCCCGAGCCGACCACGCTGCTCCAGCTCCTCCACGCGGGCCGCGGCAGTCACAATGGCTTCCCGATGTTTCCGCCGAGCAGCCACGCACCAAGCTATATCAATGCCTCGGAGCGTAGGCTTCAGCGCCTCCCACACAACTAGTGCATCAACATCCCCCACCAAGTTCTCGCGCCAGAAGTGATCAATCGCTTCGCGTAAATGGTTCACGTACTCCGGCCGCTGCAGCTGCCAGGCGGACATACGCCAGCGAAAAGGTTGTCGCTTAGAGGGGAGGGTCACGGTGGCCAGGACAGAGGAGTGATCCGAGAGGCCCCTGGGGAGTATTGCGGCATCCCTGACGCGACTCAGGCAGGCACCCGGCACAAACAAATAATCTAGCCTCGAGAAGGACCCATGCACCGCCGATACATACGTGAATGCACGCACTGCGGGGTAAAAATGCCGCCATACATCAATCCAACCCAGACTACTCACAGTCGCACACAATCTGGTGGGGGCAGCCACGGGGGGGGGGTCAGACACTACAGGAGCTCGCCTCAGGCGGTCTAGGCCCACATCCATGACCTCATTCCAGTCGCCCCCCACCATGGTCAGAACCTCTGGGATCTCGTCCCACAGCGCAAACAGCCGCTCAGACAATGCCCATTGCAGGGGGGGAGGGGCGTACACACTTCCAAAGACCACCCATCGGAACCCAGCAGGCCCTTGATAAAGACAAACCTGCCCTGAGGATCAATCCATTGCTTCTCATGAACATAAGCCACCCTACGGTGTACCAATATGGCCACCCCCCGCGACCCCCTCGTAAAGCCAGCATGATAAACCTGTTGATAACCAAACCTCTGAAGGCTGAGGGCCTTGGAGCCCAGCATGTGAGTCTCCTGGAGCAGGAGCACATCCACCATCTCCCTCTTCCCCCACCGCAGCACAGCCCCACGCTTGATCTTATCTAGGATACCCCGCACATTCCATGTCACCACCCGCAGGGTCTTTTGAGGAGACATAGTCGCAGCATCAGCCATTGTCGACACACAGTCCAGAATCCGGCCCCCCCTCCCACCCTGGCGCAACCCGCAAAGCAACAAAATCAATACTTCAGACACGTGTGGTCCCACCCCCCCAGGACCTCAGTCAGGCAGCTCCACACACCCCTCCAGAATCCAGCCAGGCGACCACATGACCACACCGTATGTATCAGGGAGCCAGGCACCTCCCCACAGCGTAGGCGTTCCGGTGATGCAATCAAGCCAGCCTTCCATAGACGTTCACGTGTATAGTAGGCACGGTGCAAGTATTTGAATTGTATCAGGCGGAGCCGAACCGCAACAGCGGTGCCGCGCGGGGACTCCAGCGCCTCCCTCCAATCGTCCTCATCGAGGGCGCCCACGTCCACCTCCCACGCCTCCCGAAGGGAGCGGAGAGTGGAGGAGCAGTGGATAACAAGCGACTGATAGATCCTAGAGACCTTCTTGTCTCCCAAGTCTCCCATAAACACTTTTGCCTCAAGCGGGCTGAACTCCGGCAGGGAGTCGAGGCCGGCAATGCCCGGGGCGAGGGCATGCCGCAGCTGGAGGTAGCGGAAGAACTGGGACTGAGGCATCTGGAACTCCGCGCGGAGTTCCTCGAAGGACTTGAGGGTGGTGCCCGACATGACCTGGCCCAGTTGTGTAATTCCAATAGCCTCCCAACCCTCAAACCCAGCCAGGGCCGCCAGTTCCGGAAGCAGGCCATTGTACCACAGCGGCGTTTCAGCTGTTAATTTGCCCCACCAACCCATGTGGCGCAGGGACTGCCGCCACACCGCAAATACCACTTTAGTGACCGACGCAATCCACGGTGTACACGAGCCGAATAAAGAATAGTGTGAAGCGTGCGATCTCCCATGAGAAGTCTCTCCAGGGCATAGGCCGGGTCACTCCTATCACCATACCACCAGTCATTGAGGACAAGCAGGTGTGACGCTTGGTAGTAGGAGAGGAGGTCAGATGTGGCCAAACCACCACAGTATGTGGACAAAAAGCACGTCCTCAAGGCCACCCTGGCTGCACCGCCATCCCACAGGAAGCGGCCCAGCACAGAGTTCACCTGGCGGAACCACTCCATGCCAATAGGGTGCGGGAAGTTTTGGAGTTGGTACAACAACCTCGGCAGTGCCACCATCTTAAAGATGGCCGACCTACCAAAGATCGTCAGTGGCATTCTGGACCAAGTTTTAACATCTGTCTGGACCCGTTCCCACACCAGCAAGACACTGCGTGTCCAGGCCACAGCCCGCGAGGTCGAAAGGAAGACGCCCAGATACTTCAGGCCGTCCGTCGCCACACGCAAGTCGGCGGCCCACGGGTCGGCAACCACTCCGCCACCCAAAATCCACAGGGTCGATTTATTCAGATTAAGGTGAAGCCCCGAGACCTCGCCAAACCCCTGCATGATCTCCAAAACCCGGGGACCCGAGCGCCGCAGATCAGTGAGGAACAGAAGGACGTCGTCCGCATACAGTGCAATCCTATCCGCCAGGTCATCGTTCCAGACAAAGCAGCGTAATTGGGCATCAGTTCGTATCCGCGACGCCAGGGGCTCCATGGCCAGGGCGAACAGGTAGGGGGACAGCGGGCAACCCTGCCGAGTACCACGTCCGATGTGGAAGCGCTCAGAGACCGCGCCGGCTACGCGGACCGACGCCGTGACATTAGTGTAGAGGAGACGAATATACGACAGGAAGACAGGCCCTAGATTGAGGCGGGCCAGCAAGGTGAACAAATATGCCCAACTCACTGAATCAAATGCTCGGTCCATGTCCGCAAGAAGGAGTGCAGCCTGTTCATCCCTAGCACCCATGGCGTCAACCGCCGCCTGCGCCCACCGGATATTGTGCCGGGTGGCCCTGCGCGGCATGAACCCGGCCTGGTCAGGGTGGACTAGGTCGGCAATGTAGGGCAAGAGGCGGTTCGCCAGGGCCTTCGCCAAGACCTTAGCCTCGATGTTGAGAAGGGAGATCGGCCTGTAAGAGTTGTGCCGGTCCGGCGCCCTGCCCGGCTTCAAAAATACCACTATCTCGGCATGACGCCAGTCTGGTGGCAGCTCGCCCCTAGTCCGCGCCGCCTCTAGGGCTCTGCGAAAGTGGGGTCCCAACTGGACGTGGAACTTTTTATAAAATTCGCTAGGATAACCGCTCGGGCCGGGCGCCTTCCCAGAGTTCAATTGGCCAAGGGCCTCCCCGAGTTCCTCAGACGTAAGCGGGGCCTCCAAGGCGGTTCTAGTCTCATCGGGGACTGCCTGTGGGAGCAGGTCGTCCAGGTATGAGGCAATCTCGCCCTCCATCACGGGGTCCCGAGGAGCGTATTGCGCCTCGTAGTAGCGGGCAAAGCTAGCCGCCAGCAGACCTGGGTCGGTCATGACCGAGCCGTCATCCGCCGTGAGACCAGGCAGCTCCAGGGGCTGGAAAGTCGCTTGGCAAAGCCTATGCAACATGGTGCAGGACTTGTCGCCCCACTGGTACACCCTGCTACGCGTGGCGAGCCACGCCTGTCGGGCCTCCTCGTACAGGACCGAAGCATACATCTGTTGGGCCTGCAGGAGCTGTCTCACGACGCCCTCATCACCCCCGAGCCGACCACGCTGCTACAGCTCCTCCACGCGGGCCGCGGCAGTCACAATGGCTTCCCGATGTTTCCGCCGAGCAGCCACGCACCAAGCTATATCAATGCCTCGGAGCGTAGGCTTCAGCGCCTCCCACACAACTAGTGCATCAACATCCCCCACCAAGTTCTCGCGCCAGAAGTGATCAATCGCTTCGCGTAAATGGTTCACGTACTCCGGCCGCTGCAGCTGCCAGGCGGACATACGCCAGCGAAAAGGTTGTCGCTTAGAGGGGAGGGTCACGGTGGCCAGGACAGAGGAGTGATCCGAGAGGCCCCTGGGGAGTATTGCGGCATCCCTGACGCGACTCAGGCAGGCACCCGGCACAAACAAATAATCTAGCCTCGAGAAGGACCCATGCACCGCCGATACATACGTGAATGCACGCACTGCGGGGTAAAAATGCCGCCATACATCAATCCAACCCAGACTACTCACAGTCGCACACAATCTGGTGGGGGCAGCCACGGGGGGGGGGTCAGACACTACAGGAGCTCGCCTCAGGCGGTCTAGGCCCACATCCATGACCTCATTCCAGTCGCCCCCCACCATGGTCAGAACCTCTGGGATCTCGTCCCACAGCGCAAACAGCCGCTCAGACAATGCCCACTGCAGGGGGGGAGGGGCGTACACACTTCCAAAGACCACCCATCGGAACCCAGCAGGCCCTTGATAAAGACAAACCTGCCCTGAGGATCAATCCATTGCTTCTCATGAACATAAGCCACCCTACGGTGTACCAATATGGCCACCCCCCGCGACCCCCTCGTAAAGCCAGCATGATAAACCTGTTGATAACCAAACCTCTGAAGGCTGAGGGCCTTGGAGCCCAGCATGTGAGTCTCCTGGAGCAGGAGCACATCCACCATCTCCCTCTTCCCCCACCGCAGCACAGCCCCACGCTTGATCTTATCTAGGATACCCCGCACATTCCATGTCACCACCCGCAGGGTCTTTTGAGGAGACATAGTCGCAGCATCAGCCATTGTCGACACACAGTCCAGAATCCGGCCCCCCCTCCCACCCTGGCGCAACCCGCAAAGCAACAAAATCAATACTTCAGACACGTGTGGTCCCACCCCCCCAGCCCGCGTACTCAGCAACTCCCCCCCAACCCAGGACCCCCCCAACATTTGCAACTCCAGAACTCCCCCCCACACCCCACACCCACCACCCCAATACCTCAGAGAACGTTGAAGTATCTGTCGCGGCATGGAGAGACCCGGGTCCAAAACAGAGGACCCAGGGCCCGCCATACCAATGGATCCCAACAACCCAACCATGACACACACACCACCCCCCCAACAACACTCACATCCGTGAGGGTCTGAGGCCCACAAACAGTACCCCCGAGCCCCACTGCGTCCCCATGGTAATAACTGGAGTCCTCACATGGGAACCGACCGGCATATCAAGGACAGAATGGAACAGTCTCACCAGCCAAAGTAGAGCATTACAGTATTCAGCATGCAGAGTGTGTTCAGTCCCGGAAATGTTCAGCTGCCCGCATCGGAGTGCTCCGAGTCCCTGGCACCACCCGACTGCGATGCGCTGGCGGAGGCAGATCTCTTCTTGGAGCGAGACCTCCGATGGCGGCCTTTCTTGTTCGGGCGATCCGTCCGCTCCGGCGACGATCCCTGGGACCTGCCCGGGTCCAGCCCCGGCTGGGCGTGGGGCCTGAGTCGCACCGCTTCATCGGTCCAGCGGAACACCTCCTCCGGTGAATCGAAGAAATGGGTCCGTGATTGATATATCACCCGAAGGCGGGCCGGATACAGGAGAGAGTATTGGAGCTTGAGGCCCCTCAGCTTAGCCTTCGCGTCCATGAAGGATTGCCTCTGTTGCTGTACCATCTTCGTATAGTCCGGGAAAATCATGATAGTATGATTCTCGAAGGCGAGCGAGCCCTTGTTCCTCGCCTCCCGCAGGATAACATCCCGGTCATGATAATTCAGCAGCCGGGCGATGACAGGTCGTGGGCGCTCGCCCTCCGGCGGCCGCTGGGTCAGAGCCCTGTGGGCCCTCTCAATCACGAAGCACGTAGACAGTGCCCCTTCGGGGAGCCAGCTCTCCAGCCACTCGGTCAAGAACCGCTCCATGCTGTCCTTCTCGCACCGCTCCGGAAAGCCAATGAAGCGGAGGTTGTTTCGCCGCGCGCGCCCTTCGGCATTCTCCACACGGGCCGCCAGTGTCTTTTGAATGCCCTCCACCTCCGCCAATCGTTTCTTTAGGCCACTAATGTCAGCCTCGGTCGCTGTGATGCGGGTCTCAGCCCCGGTGATCCGCTCCACCGCGCTGCGGAGGTCCTGGCGCAGGAGCGTGACATCCGCCCCAACCGCCCCAATCTTGGCATCGAGCATGTCCCGGGATTGGGTGATGGCCGCCAGTATAGCTGCATTGTCCGGTCCAGGGCCACCGCTGCCACCGGCCGCCCCGGCGCCGCCACTCGGCCCGGTGAATTTATCGATGGGGCCATGTTTAGGCGGGCCACCTCCTCTGTCCCTGGTCATGGCACACGCTGGGCAGGGCGGACACCACCCCTGAACCGTCGGGCACTGTCACAAGTCCTGGATGGGACGGCCTAGACGAGGCCTCCGGTGAGAAAGCGGGCCGGGCGGCCCAAAGCCGGTGTCGCGAAAATCGAGGTCCCGGCGTCACCCAGGCAGGACAGGCCTCACCCACACTCGTCACCACGAGCGGCCGTCCAAAGTACAGGAATAAGCTGTGGCTCCGTGGTCTGTGGGCAGCCGTATGCAGCGGGCCGGGCCAGGAGCGGCAGATCGGGTGCCACCACCGTCCGCCAGTCCGTCACCGGCCGCCTCGGGGCTCAAGGATCCCAGTCTCCAGGCTGTCGCGGGGCCACGCCGTGCTGTCACCGCTCGTTGGTCACACAGGGGAAGAGCCGTCCTCCCGATGAGTAGGAGCTGGTGGCACCGTCCCGATCTCCAGGCGATCGCAGCCAGAAAGTTGAGCCAAGGGCGGCGTAGCGGATGCCACCCGCACCCGCCAGATCGCAACCGCCACCAGGCGTCGCGAAACTCAAGGACCCCGGTCTCCGGCCGGTCACCAGGCCGCACTTCGCCGCCGTCTCCCTCCGATCACAGGAAGGGAAGAAACGCAGGATCGACACACCAAAGTAGACAGGAGACTTCGCCAGATCGAAGTTAACCACTGGGTATCAACAGCGGGCTCGGGGGCCAGGATAAATGATCGAATTAAGTCCGGGCCGGCGGGAGCTCTACAAGGCTGCGACCGCCATCTTCGCCCGCCAAGCCACGCCCCCCCCAACTGCTGTTTTTAAACACTAATTTACAAGAGTATTTATTTTTTTTAAACATTATATTTACAGATATACTGAGATTTTCCTATTTCTACACCAAAAAGGATAAAACTACACTAATTACACATGTAAGTTTAGATGTTTTTGTTATGAAACAGCCAATTTTATAATTGCACATTTCTAAGCAACATATCTTGCTTTTTACATCTTCCCTATAGATCATTTAAAAGATCCAGCATCAACTATACCAAAAGACAAGAGTACCCTTCTGAAAAATGTAAGTATAATTGTAATTTGTCTAAAACTGCCCAAAAAAAACACAAACTATATTCTTAACACCATGTTTTATATTTTGAATTGCCTCTACAGATATTCTGAAAACATCATACATCTATTCTACATATCCTATGAAAACATCCAACACAAACTATACCAATATACAAGACTACCCTTGTAAAAAATGTAAGTATACTTGTCATTTCTCTAAAACTGCCGAAAATAACACACACTATGTTCTTAACAACATGTTATCTATTTTATATTTCCTCTACAGATATTCTGAATACATCATACAGCTATTCTGCCTACAACCAAGAAAACGACTTATTTAGAAGTTAGTATACTTTTAAATATTTCCCATTTCCCAATGGTTCAATATAAAAATTATAATAATTTTCATTTATTTCTTCTATCTACTCTACAGATCAGACCTGTACTAACTTGATGTACTCCACCAATTACTACAACTCTACTATTTAAACAAGTAAGTATATGTAATGTTTACATCAAATGTACAAGTAAGAGAAAATGACAACTGTTTTTTAGTAGGAAAAACGTTTGTTATGTGTAAACATTAACGTGGCATTTCTATATTTTCATACCAACAGTAAATAAAGACATACATACAAGAAAATCCTTCAAAAGACATTTCTGCTTTTGTGACTACTACTTTGATTAACTGTAAGTATAAATACATCATTAATGATGTTAGCACCACAAAAGGAAAAATATGTGTTTTGATTTTGTTTCTTTCTACTCTTTCCTAGAACAAGTAAATCAAAATGACTGAAGGTGCAGAATTTGCCATGTCACAGAAAAATAAATTACTATTATGCTACATGGGCTATGTGTATGTGTATAATCAGGAAAGACAAAGTGGTAGAAAAGTTTTTTGGAAGTGTACCAAATATTACTCCAACAAATGTTATGGGAGGGCTACTACTGAGGAAACTAATGTGCTATTTACTAGGGAACACAATCATCCCCCAAATGTCACAGAAATTGAAATTAGAGATGCTTTAGAAAGTATTAAAAGTGCTAGCACACAAAGTGATAAACCAACAACACAAATCCTTAAAGAAGAACTGGTAAAAGTCCCAGCCCATGCTTCAGGTCAACTACCCTCTATTGACTCCCTGAAACGCACAATTGCACGCACTAAACGACTCACTAGCACAACCCAACCCAACCCAACAACTTTTGAGGAAATTATTATTTCACCAGAAATGGCCATCACACACAATAAAGACAAATTTATCCTTTTTGATAATGAAAGCAGTACAAACAGAATAATTATGTTTGCAACTGCAAGTAATTTAAGAAAAATCCAACAGTGTCCCCAATGGATGATGGATGGAACATTTAAACCATGCCCAAAACCTTTTTATCAACTGTATTCCATCCACGGTTTATACCATAATTCTAACATACCTTTCATTTACTGTTTGCTACCCAACAAACAGCAAAACACTTACACAGAAATATTAAATGTTCTCAAAACGGAAATCAATAATTATTTTCCTGAAAAAATAATTATTGATTTCGAATTAGCTATGATTAATAGCATTTTGAGAACATTTCCCCACACAGCAATCCAGGGTTTCTATTATCATTTTAATCAGAGCATATGGAGGCATCTCCAAAAATCTACTTTAAGTATACTATACTCTACAGATAGCACCTTTGCCTATCAAGTTAAAAAATTAATAGCCCTGGCCTACGTCCCTGTTACAGATGTAGCGGAACACTACAATTTATTAATTGACAGCACATATTACAAGAGGAATGAAGATAAACTAACCCCATTACTGGACTATTTCGAAGACACTTGGGTGGGAAGGTTGCACAGATCTGGACATCGACGCCAGCCCAAATTCCAAATCCCTTGGTGGAATGTCTATCTTAGTACTTTAAACCAAGAGGCTAAAACAAACAACAGTGTAGAAGGGTGGCATAATGCTTTCCAAGCAACTACAAACAGAGGCAAACCCACATTCCATAACCTTCTAGAAGCTTTGAAAAAAGAACAAAGCTATCAGGAACTAAGAATGGAACAATCAGTGTCACAAATAGGTCCAAAACTCACTAAACAAACTAAACAAATGTTCCGACTACTTCAAAGTCAAGTCACACTATACCCTACAACTAGAGGATTAGAATACCTGTCAATAATAGCTAAAAGTCTACTATAAAAATGTCAACTAAATATACTAATGTCTTCTTACAATAATAGTAAAATTACATTTCATAAACATATATAATCAATTATAAATAATACATATTTGTTTGACAAACTTATCAAAATTAGGAAAAATATTTCGTAACAAATATGCAATGTTTATAATTTCATCACACATACACATGACATTAAAATTCGACATTTCCCACCCAATTAAAATTGTAAATTAAATACTTACAATTTTTGGAGATGAGAAAGACGCAATCAAGAAAAATGCAATCCATACAATCCAATCCAATATCTTACAATTCTAATATGGGAAACCCTCAAAAACCCGAAAATAAAGTGTAAAACTTAAAAAAACGCTCCAGGAAATCCCGAAAACAGTAGTGTGGACACTTTAGTATTTAAAGTGATATACACACAACTTTTAAAAAACGGTCATGCATATCAATGTATCAATCCGATTCGAAACCCTCCAAAAACCCCGAAAAAGGTTGAAAAAGTGTTAAAACCGCTCCTGGCAAACACGAAAAATAGGAGATAAATGTCAAAATATAAGCATAATAAGTCAAACATTTGTTTCTCCGGAAAAAAACACGCTTCCTTCCATGTAGTTTTCATGTGAGGAACCGGAACCTGTAAAATAACATACATAACGAAATCCACCCACAAATAGCCCATAACATTTGTAAATACACTAACAATTAACATTAACCATGTAAGAAGACATTTCTGAACACTTAAAATAACACTTGAAGCAAAAAAATCACGACACATCTATAACGGAGACATTTCACCAAAACGCTACTTAAACAATTAATACATACACCAAAAAACACTACAAAGTTCAATTATACCCTCAAACATGACCACTTACTTATAATTTGTAGGTAAAAATAACCATACCTCTCTCCACGCGAAGCAACTCCCAACCGCAAGCTTCTCCAGTCCAGAATGGAGCGCAATAACCTTATGCGGTAAAAAAGTAGTCCCCTTAACTCATTTGTGTAAAAGTATCATAGACAATACAATGTTATAGTAAAAATATATAATACATACACATGTATAATTTTACAAATTAATACACTATACTCATTACAATTTACCTTATTTAAGAAAAATAAATATATTTAATATAAATTAATATATAATAATTATTATATATTAATAATATTAAATAAATATGTAAGACTTTGAATAAAGGATGTAAATATTTTGTTATTGTGTACATTTATATGAATAATTTTGTGTTTATTTTTAAGTAAACATTATAAATGTTTATGGTAATAATTAATAATAATAAATAATACAACTTATTTATTGTTATTAATATAACAATTTGAACCATTTAATATATAAACAATGGCCAGAAAAAAAGTATTCATTTTATCTGTGAATGTATGTTTTTCTGAAATTAATAAAAGAATGATTATGTATATTAATTAATAATAATAATAATACATAAAATTTTTATTATTTTTATTAATTATTACAAAATGTTTTATAATAATTTCTAACTATATCAAAAGTATATAATAGCTTAAATAATATTTTGGCAATACCAGATATTATAATTAAACATATTGTTTCCCTATACAATTATAAAGTTTACAACCGAATAGATTTCTATGTTTAATTTAAAAACAACATTTTCTGAAATATATACCAACAAATATTTTATTTTGTATTTCAATTTCTTCTAACAAATGTAATAATAGTCATGTTACTTGTTAAAATAAAAAAATGTTTTATATATATTTAATAATATTAATATTTAATATTAACATTATTAAATATTAATGTAAGAAATGTATTAAAAAACTTTTTTTTATGTATTTCAATATAAATACTTGTAACTCTAAGTGAATGATGGGAATATGTTAAATTTACTGAAATAATGTTGTAAACAATTTTATTTTTATTATTGACAACATGTATATAAATCTAAATGTGTTATTCTGTGAATACTAAAAGACAAAATAATGTTATGTTATTTTTGTTTGTGATTGTATTGTAGTACACAATAAAAATTTCAAAAATGGTTAATAAAGTTTTTTGAAAACATCCATGTAGAAATATGTTTTAATATTATAAGACAGTAATGAAAAAATGTATGCAAATGTGCTGCACACTGACCAATTTAATATGTCCTATTGCTACTCCAGTCAAGGTAATATCATAGAAGCTGCAGGACACTGGCAAAAAATTATTTACTATTCCTACTCCAGTCAAGCTAATATCATAAAATGTGGTGGACACTGACCAATGTTTATTTAGTAATCCAACTCCAGTGTAGGTAATATCAGTGATGGTGCTGGACACTAACCAATTAATAATTACAATTCCAACTCCACTCTAGCTACTGTCTGGGAAGATGCTAATACATATATTTTTTAGATAAAAGTAAAACTTAATAATGTAAGTTATATTTTTTTGTATTTTCCTGTAATAGCTTTAATGTATAAGTGTTTTATTTTACACTATACACCTGCACTCCAAAATACCCAAAACTGTCCCTGAACACTAAAAATACCCCTTCACCCCAAAGCCTAAAACTGACCCAGAACCCTACAAATACCCCTTTATCCACAAACTTAAAACTGACCCTGAACCCTACAAATACCCCTTTACCCAGAAACTGAAAACTGACCCTCAACCCCAAAAATACCCCTTTACCCAAGAACTGAAAACTGACCCAGAGCCCCAAAAATACCCCTTTACCCACAAACTGAAAACTGACCCTGATCCCAAAAAATACACCTTTACCCAAGAACTGAAAACTGACCCTGAACCTTTAAAAAACTCCTTTACCCACAAACTGAAAACTGACCCTGAACCCTACAAATACCCCTTTACACACAAACTGAAAACTGACCCTCAACCCAAAAACTACCCCTTTACCCAAGAACTGAAAACTGACCCAGAACCCCAAAAATACCCCTTTACCCACAAACTGAAAACTGACCCTGATCCCAAAAAATACACCTTTACCCAAGAACTGAAAACTGACCCTGAACCTTTAAAAAACTCCTTTACCCACAAACTGAAAACTGACCCTGAACCCTACAAATACCCCTTTACCCACAAACTGAAAACTGACCCTCAACCCAAAAAATACCCCTTTACCCAAGAACTGAAAACTGACCCAGAACCCCAAAAATATCCCTTTACCCACAAACTGAAAACTGACCCTGATCCCAAAAAATACACCTTTACCCAAGAACTGAAAACTGACCCTGAACCTTTAAAAAAAACCTTTACCCACAAACTGAAAACTGACCCTGAACCCTACAAATACCCCTTTACCCACAAACTGAAAACTGACCCTCAACCCAAAAAATACCCCTTTACCCAAGAACTGAAAACTGACCCTGAACCCCAAAAATACCCCTTTACCCACAAACTGAAAACTGACCCTGATCCCAAAAAATACACCTTTACCCAAGAACTGAAAACTGACCCTGAACCTTTACAAAACCCCTTTACCCACAAACTGAAAATTGACCCTGATGGTGAAAAATACACCTTTACCCAAGAACTGAAAACTGACCCTGAACCCTTAAAAAACACCTTAACCCAGAAACTGAAAACTGACCCTCAACCCAAAAAATATCCCTTTACCCAACATCTGAAAACTGACCCTGAACCCTATAAATACCCCTTTACCCACAAACTGAAAACTGACCCTGAACCCTATAAATACCCCTTTACCCACAAACTAAAAACTGACCCTGACCCCAAAAAATACACCTTTACACCTGAACTGAAAACTGACCCTGATTCTTAAAAAACACCCCTTAACCCACAAACTGAAAACTGACCCTCAACCCAAACAATACCCCTTCACCCAAGAACAGAAAACTGACCCTGAATCTTTAAAAAAACCCTTGACCCACAAACTGAAAACTGACCCTGAACCTTTAAAAACCCCTTAACCCACAAACTGAAAACTGACCCTCAACCCAAAAAATACCCCTATACCAAAAATTATTTAACTAACCCTGAACACTATAAATAATAATGTACACAACATTAAACATTAATATTTAATTAACAAAGAATTAATAATTAACAAAAAGAAAAAGTAAATATGTTAGCACATTAGCTATATTTAATAGAATTTATTAATTAATATTGTTTATTTCCAATTAATTAATTAACATGAACATACATTTATACATTAAATTTAAATTCATCCAATTAATGTAATTAACTCATTATTATCAATTATTACCAATTAATCAATTAAAATAATATGCAAAATATTAATAAGATAATTAACAATATATTATTAATTTTGTACCAATTTATAAATTTAAATAATTTGCAAATTAATAATAAAATAAATCACTAATTAATATTAATTAATTACCAATTTCTCAATTAAAATAATATGCAAAATAATAATAAAAAAATTCACTAATTATTATTAATTAATTACCAATTAATCAATTAAATAATATGCTAAATAGTTAATAAAACAATTAACTAATTAATATTAATTAATTACCAATTAAAATATAATTAAAACAATTAACAAACATATATTAATTAATTAATTATTATTAAATTACTTCCCACCCTATTCCCCTATAAACCCACAACCTGCTCCTAAACATTAACTACTATTTATATTATTTTTAATATATATATATTTTTTAAACATTTTTTTCTACATATTCTCGATATTTTTTACTTTCACTATTTTTCGATATTTTGTCTGGTCGATATATTTGTATTCGATATTTTTTTGTCATTTTTTCTGTCGATATTTTGTCCAACGATATTCCTATAGTCGATATTTAGTTAATGTCGATATTTTTCCGTCGATATTTTGTCCATTCGATAATATGTAGTCGATATTATGTCCAGTTACCAGGCCTCATTTAGGCCGTTTGTTGTTTTATCATTAGAAGTTGAGGCACATTTAGTTCTTAAGTTGACCAAAGTAGGTAGGCCCCATTTAGGCCCCTTGCTGTTTTCATTCCACGAACATGGCCCTACATCAATAGATTTCATCAGTTATCACTAGAAGTTGAGGCACATTTAGTTTGAGGGTGCTTTGGTTAGTTTCTGTTGTTATCAGATCAATCTTAGGTACATTTCAGCATTCAGGTCAAGGGTGCTTTGAATTGTTTTCAGTTGGTTGTTAGATTTGTATTCCCTACATCAAGTTTTAGGTGGAATTTCCTTAAGTTGTCATTTATTTTAGAGAGTTTTTTGGTTTTTGCTTTTGTTGATAGATTATATTGTTGTTTGTTTATTAGTTTGTTGTTGTTTATAGATGTTCGCAAGATAAAGTCTAGGGTGGAATGTCTTGACGGGTTTTTTGGCTCTATTTCGGAGTGATGTAGACTTTAAGCTTGCTCACACCTATGGTTTGTATTTTTTACCTTGTGTTGGCCCTTTTAAGCCTTTTTCCAGACCTAGAAGAGGATATCTGCTTTATATGATGATAGATCCCTTATTCTTGACTCTAATCCATCTATTGCCTATTGGCTTTGACATAGTTATGTGTCCTTTTATTATCCTGCCTATAGTAGAGGGTGGATCCTGTGGTCCTGACTTTATATTGCACATTGGTATGGTTTGGGTAGGTACTCTGACAGAGCTAAGGGTTATTTCATCCTTCTCAGGCCTACAAGGCCCAGAACTAGAGAGACTCCATTTTGCTTTCTGTCCCTGCAGGGCTGAGATGCTTGAAGGGGAAAGGTAATATTTTGGTTTTGAGCTGTTGTTCGTCCTAAGCGTACCGGAGAGAACCGGCCAGGGCTGAATCTAATCAAGAAGTGTCCCTGGGCTCAGGTCTCTAGACGAAACAAGCAGTTGATCACTGTGGGAGCGTCTAGAGCAAGGAGCCTGGTGCATGGACCTGGTGGGAGGAGGCTGATGGCTGGAACTTTCCATGAGGAAATAGCATTCCATAATAGTGAAGTGCAGAGGCGGAGTTAGTTAGTTGAGTTGGAGTTGCAGAAAGAGCTTGAGCTGGAGAGAGTTCGAGCGAGAAGGAGTTGAGTTGGAGGAGCGGAGAGAGTTGAGTTGGAGGAGCGGAGAGAGTTGAGCTGGAGTTGCAGAAGGAGTGGAGAATCAGAAAGAGTTTATGTTGAATTGGAGCAGAGGAGAGGAGTGGAGTTGCAGGAGGAGAAGAGACAGAAGATGCTTGGAACAGAGAGAAGACAGACAGACAGTCAGTGAGCTGGAACTGAAGGAAGCAGTCAGAAGCAGTTACTTATCAGGAGGAGTTGTGAATAGCTGGAGTCTGAAGTATTGCCTTTTAGAAGAGACTGAAGTTATATTGTGGATTAATCTGTGGGAGCAGCTGGAGTGAATTGGACATTGGCATGGAGACAATCAGATAGAGTGAAGAAGCTAGTGGAGCGAACGATTATCAGAGCGGCAGAAACCATTAGACTGAAGTTGGAAGGTGGAGAGAGTTCGTGGGGGAGAGGAGTCCAGTGCAAAGTGATCAGCGCAGATGTGTGTCCAAGAGTGCAGGAGAGGATCTAAGACGAGCTAAGGCACAGACGAGAGAGAAGCCCAGATGACAGCTAGAGCAAGACTTCATACGCCCTAGGTGATATGGTTCCTTACTTTTCAAATATTAACCTTGTCTTTATACTGTATGTCTAATCCCTTTTCTTTCAGCGGTGTGTTACAGTTCCTGTTAGTTACAGAGACCCCGCAGATAACCTTGTCCTTATACTGTATGTCTAATCCCTTTCCTTTCAGTGGTGTGTTACAGTTCCTGTTAGTTACAGAGACCCCGCAGATCTGTGTATGAATCCTTTTCTATTGTTATTGTAATAAAGATACCCCAGTTCTTAGTGAACCAGTGTGTATGTGTTGTTCTTATGATAGAGAGCATTTAAATCAGGTAATAAGCCTTGCATACAGTGTGTGTCTCTTGTTCTTAAAGCACAGGTAACCTTTCCTTCTAGTCAGGTGTTACAGCCAGAACAGATGCTGCCCCTGATCAGGTAAGTAGCCACTGAATAATTAGGGAGAGAGAGGAGCCCTTGGGCTGGAGGAACATTCAGACATTAAGTGATTCGGCCATCCCATAATATTATTGTAGTAGCAAACATTTAGTGAATAGTGAGAGAGACTTCCCAACATAGAGAGAGAGAGATAGAGCTGAAGGTATTCATAAGAAAGTGATCGTCGTTGTGTAGCGGCGTTAGTGAGAGCACTGATTGTGGTCAGTGTGTATACCCGCAAGATTGTGGCTTGAGAGAGCACCGGGGGATACGGTGTGTAATGAGATTGCCTCTAGGGAAAGTGGCGTTAATGAGAACACCAGGTGGGAGACTGGTGTGTAGGTCCGCCGGATTGTGGACTGGATAAAAAGAGAGCACTGGGGCTGCAGCTCAGTGTGTATGGCATGCCGGATTGCGTGTCGAGTGAGCACTGATGGTAATCAGTGTGTAATGGTAAATAATCAGAACTGCCCCAGGGTAGATTAGTCTGGACCCATGTGGTCGTGAGACTATGAGGTATGAGTGTGGTGTAGGGCATGGACGTCCTTAGTAATCAGTGAGTATTCCTAGTAATCCCTATAGATTTAGTGGTGTTTCTAATGATATGAGCTTGTATATTGCGAGTTCCCCATCCTCAGGTAGGTACCCAGGTGCCTGGATAGATGGGTCCTGAGGAGGGAGGTGGTTAAGTTTTGGCCAGGTTGGTGTTGCTCTGGTGAGCTGGTTCTATCTGGTCTGAGAATCTGGTCATAACACCTTGACGAGCCCTTTTTTAAAAAGAAATACTTGCTGCCATGAACGGTATGCCTGGTGACAAGGCCCCTGGTCTGGATGGCTTCCCGTATCTTTTTACAAGACTTTCGCCCCGCTTTTAATACCGCACTTGGCCGCCATGTATAACGAATCATTCGAGAGCTGACATTTCCCACCTTCGCCCCGTGAGGCTATGTTGACCCTTCTTCTCAAGCCTGATAAACCTCCCAGGCTACGTGATTCATATCTTCCCTGTTGTAAATAAAACAGCGATAGTATTAGGCATTTACTGAAGACATGCTATTGTGTCTTTGTTCGAGTTTTCCCGCCTGTTCTGAAAATACGGCCAGACTCCATTTTGTTTTCTGGCATCCATCTTGTGTACTATACATTGCTATGTGCTCGCAACGAGGTGAGTCCTACCTCACTGATTGTCATTCCTGGAGTTTGCCCAGCAACAGGCTATAAATAGTTCTTTGTGCGTCTAGCGCATGCTCAGTAGTCACATCTGTCTCTAATTAGCATAGATTGGAATGTGTATTTCGGCGGGTCTCAAGAACTGTTAACTCCACCCATGTATCGATCATGTTCAAGAAATGTCCATATATGGTCGTAAATCATGTTTTGAGCTGTAACCGCCTACTTATGAGCCCCTTCTTTGTGTATAAATGGGGACTGCATGTCTGAGTTCTTTGTGCTACCTTGTACAATGCTGTAGAGTGTTGTGTGGGCTGTAGTACCACCTTTAAAGGTTTATTAAACTATGTTTTTGTATTTCCAGTTTCCGTGCCAATTTCTTTGTGTAGTCTGAGGACTCCGTGCACAGAAGGGCGAACCCTTTGCATTATCAGGCCCTGCTGAGTCCTGTATTCATCACCTCAATACGGACAACAAAACCTTCGCCAAATTGCTCACTTCATGTTTTCTCCTTCTCATGCCACACATTGCCCGCCTGGATCAGTCCAGATTCATTCCCGGCTGCGCAGCCTCGCACAATATACGGACCATTTTCCCAGTCCTACACCTAATCAACCCAGCGCTCCCTGAGGTTGCAGCCCTGCTTGATGCCACCAAAGCCTTCGATACCCTAGAATGGCCTTTTCTTTCGTCCCTCCTTCAAAGCCTCGGTTTCAGTCCGATCGTCATATGCAAAATCTTACTACTGTACACCCTTCCCACTGCCCGTCTCCGGATCAACGGCCAAATATCTGATCCCATCCCCATTGGGCATGGCACCTGCTAGGGGTGCCTGCTCTCACCTATGCTCTTTGCCATTGCGATGGAACCACTTGCGGCTAGACTCCGACAACACCACACCCTGAGGGGCATCGGATTTGCAGCCCAAGGCCTCTTGGTCTCTATGTACGCGAACGGCGTCCCTTTATATGTCCGAAACGCCGAGGAAAATCTCAGTCCTCTGGTGCACGATATCATAAGGTTTTGGGGCTACTCGGGCATACAGGTGAACTGGAACAAGTCAGTCCTCTTCCCTATCACTGATGCCACCGCGCCCTTTACCCCGGACGACTCCACTTGCTATTTAGAAGTCTGGCTGAGCAGGGACATGGGCGAACTTTGGAGGGCTATTTTTGGGTGCACGGTGGACTGGCTTGAGTCCAAGATTCCTCTGTGGAGCCTGCTGCCTCTGTCGCTAGCGGGTCGGACAGCAATTGCCAAGATGGTAGTGCTCCCGAACTTTTATATTTATTCTTGAACGTACCTGTTTCCCTCACTGCCCACTTTTTTCGCAGGGTCTGCTCGTTGCTCACCTCTCTTATCTTGGCCCGCAACCAGCCCAGGATTGCGTATGACACTCTCACCCTCCTGGTGTTGTGCGGAGGCCTTGGCGCCCCTAACTTTATACTCTGCGCCATCTGTGCTCAGGCCAGTGTTTTGCATTTTTGGCTTCATCTCACTCCTTTTCAGCCACACATGGCTGTGGAGGTGGATCTCGCTGCCCCGTGGCCGCTCACCACTGACCTGTTTGCTCCGGCCAAACTCTCACACACTGAAATAGACACGGTTGAGACCTTGCATTGGGCTTGGGAGGAACTTCGCCGTTTTTCCGGTGCTTCCATACTTTCAGCAAAGACGATGCCGATTGCTCGGCATCCGGCTTTCCCTCCTCTCCAGCACTTTGGTATGGTTAAACATGCCTCTCGTCTGGGGTTGACTACGATAGCGGATCTCTACCTGGGGAACACATTATTTTCGCGTGCTGACGATTCTGGTCCCAGGGACACTTTACTTTTCTAATAGATCAACAGAGGAACGTCATAACTAAAATGACTACAACAAAAGAAAAAGAGGTTGGCAAGTAGTCTAGCACACGGTCTAAGTTGCTTGCGAATGGAACCTTTATAGGTTGATTAGAAAGCCCTCACTCACCAACCTGGTTGGTGACATGCTTCATCATCAGGCCCCACCAGGAGTGGCCGAGTGCCACCCTGGTGTGCTGCAACGCCAGGCTACTGCGGAGCTGGTTTTTGTGAATGTGAAGTGAGGTTGAGTGAGATATTAAAATGTCACAATTGAGTCAAAAAAATAATTTATTCGTTTTTCCCATTGGACAGGGATAAAGAAATTGAAGGAGGATGTTGGTGTTCAAAAAGGAAGTCAAGATCCAATAACACTCCTCCAAAACTGCTAGAGTCAACATGTTTCAACCCAGTGGTGCCCCCATTCAAAAGGTCAAACGGTCTTCTTCAGGATGTCTATCCGTCCCAGTCCCTCAACAAACACCCCGTTACCTTAGTCGGTAGCTAAGGAGGTGATAGATGATCTAATCGATCTTGTCCTTGTGGAGGGAGTTCCGCCAACACGGAATCTATATACTGCGGAGAGATAAGAGTCATCCTATAGATGTAATTCAAACTGATATTGTATCATTGTAAAAGTATTGAATCATCATACTCTCCAATCATGTTTAGTATCCTTATATAAAAACAATATTTTAAGTTTCAATATCCCCATAAGCATCCAATTCATTAATCAGTACGCCCCCTGTCCATATTGTGGTTTCAATCATTACAAAGCAAGATGTATTCCTTAAGATCATTGCTATTTGTTAGAGTAATTCATGCATCATTCGGGATGGTATACATGATGGCTGGCTTCCATGATGTTCCTAATGTACACTGTAGGTATCTAGCTCGACTTGCAGGAATGGCATTCTAACCCCATGCCACCATACAACCCAACTCACCGAGTTTATTGGGAGATTAAACTCGAAATGGCATCAGGCGGAAGGCTCCAAGGAACACAACCTGTGTTCAAAAGCATAAGAGAACAAATATAGAAAGCATGTATAGCTGTATATACACATATACACCAAATACGGTAACACATTCAGCTCTTTCTTCTGGGTGTCCATTAAGGTGTATCCTACATGCCCCTTTTTTATGATCCTATAGGCAGGTTTTACTTTTTGAATATTAGCCCCCGGAGTGAGTATTCCACCTCGAATGGGAATTCTGCCTCGTATTCTAAAACCAAAGCGGTACATGATTTAAGCCCAAATAGGTTTTCAAATTCATTGCCATCCCGTTTTTTAAATATTTATAGGGCCCCAACCTCTAAATTGACTCTCCACTCTCACCATGTAAGTGACCTCTCGATATACTCATTTACGCCATGGCTCAATAAATTGTTAATACAACAACGAGGGGTTGCTGGACTGTTCCAATGTGTAACTAAGGGAAGATTTAACTGGTGTGACCAAAGGTGTAGGAGTAACACCCTAGGGCATCCATTTTGTTGGATGGATTTGCCTCACACACCCAGAAGGGTGTCATGCTTCATCATCATCACCTCAAAGAGGGGCTCTTTGGCGGAGATCTTTTTTATCCAACAGCCTTATGGTGAGGTCGGCGGAGAAGGGTAGGTCATGCAGCCAGGACACAAGAGATTGGAGTTTTGACCCAAGGACTCATCCTTGATGTCTAGTCCCGCCGACCCCTCTGGTGGCTGTTAGTTCTTGACTTGTAGGCATAGGACAACCCCCACAGAGGTAATACACACACCACTTGACACATGACACCAGCATGTTGTTGTTCACCTTTTTATCGGTCCTGATGAATCGCGGGTAACTATTACCCATTGCGAGAAACATGTCGACCATCTTCACCCCTAGCCCCATCTAGGGTCACCTGACCTTACTCGTTGACACCTAGTGAGCTAGCCCCTTGTTTTTAATTGCAGCCAGGGGACCCCCAGAATAAAGTGAATTCCGGTACCCTTAGCTACATTTTAACATCCCTTCTCACTACCACACACCACCCTGCCCACACACCCACACCTCACCATAAGGCTGTTGGATAAAAAAGATCTCCGCCAAAGAGCCCCTCTTTGAGGTGAGCCCATCGGGGATTGCACCGCCTCCCCGACGAGGAGCAACCGCCGATGATGAAGCATGACACCCTTCTGGGTGTGTGAGGCAAATCCATCCAACAAAATGGATGCCCTAGGGTGTTACTCCTACACCTTTGGTCACGCCAGTTAAATCTTCCCTTAGTTACACATTGGAACAGTCCAGCAACCCCTTGTTGTTGTATTCTCAGATACGGGCACACGCTGTGACTGGACCTTCCACCAACCTGAGTGGTAAACAGTGTCCGCTGATCAAGTGATCACTTCTCCTTCCTCCCTCTTTTTGACAAAAACTCAATAAATTGTTAGTAACCAACCAGCGTAAACAGACTTGCACTCAACAAGCCACACAATCCTCTTACTGCTCCAGTAGAGGTCTCCGGCATCTCTCTTGCCCGTGCTTCTGACGCCGCGAAGATAAACGCGGAGAGTACACCTCACCATTATAAGCTCCAGTGCCCGTGAAAACTCTTCAGATTGCGATTTCACAGAAGAGGCATCCCTCCTGCCAAAAAAACTCACTCAGAGGAGTTATCCAACGAGGATAATTAAACGGGCCAAGAAAAGAGCATCAAATGTCGCCCGGGAGTCTCTACTGACAAAAACCACAAGAACAAAAGTTGACAAACCTGTATGTGTATCAACATTTAATACGTCTTCCAAACAAATAAGACGAACAGTACTCAAGAACTGGAAGATTCTTAATACTGGGAATCCGGTGATGGAAAAACTACTCTTTTCATTCCGACTAAGCCAGAACCTCAAGTATTTATTGATCCATACTAGACCCAGGATACCACGCACATCGGGGGGAAGGGCCAAGATCACTGGCTTACCTCCTGTTGTTGGTCACTTCAGATGTGGATCCTGTAGCGTGTGCCATCTCACCATGGACTCTAAGGGCCAGATGTAGGTAGCCCTTTACCGGTCGGTAACGGCCGAAAATTGGTAAAATCGGCCGTTACCGACCGGTATTCATGAAATGAGGTGATTTGTTACTGAATCGGAAAACATGAGTCGGTAAAAATTCGACTCAGGAATTATGAGTCGGTATAATTCCGACCCGGTAAACATGAGTCGGTTTTTACCGGAGCGGAATCTACCGAATACATATTTACCGAATTCTTAATTGCCGAATCGGTAAATAAGAAACGGTAAATAAATGGCCATGGAGATGTAGGAAACCCGAAAAATACCGAATTCACGGAAATTCGGTATTTATGAGTCGGTATTTACCATGGAATGAATGCAGGTGATAACCAGGTGAAGGCTATAAAAAGAGTCCCAAAATGCAATAGTGGGTTCATAATGGCGGCTTTCTACGTCATTGCAAGGCGGTTGAGACTACAGGCAGCAGAAGAGAGGGAATATCAAAGGGAGGAACAATTGTACAGGCAGAGGATCCCCAAACCATCATGGACTTGATCAGAGACCTACACCCACTCCTGGAGCACCCAACACTCAGGGCCCACGCCACCCCACCCCATGTACAGGTGCTGTGTAGCTTACACCTGCTTGCCTCCGGGAGCTACCAGAGTGTTATAGCAGCAGTGGGTGGTGTGTCCCAGAGCTGCCTGTCCCGCTTCTTCAGGATGTTCCTTGACGCCATGATGCAGAGGATGAAGCATTATATATCATTCCCTGACACACCTGCGGTGCTTGCAAAAACCAAGACTGATTTCTATCAACTGGCACACTTCCCTCATGTGATAGGCTGCATAGATGGAACCCACGTACCACTCTGTCCACCTGCAGCCACAGAACACATATACAGGAACCGCAAGTCAACGCACTCCATCAATGTCCATGTCATATGCAACGCTGGCAACATCATCACAGACATCGTTGCTAAAATCCCTGGGAGTACCCATGATTCGTACATATTCCAGAACAGTGGAAGATATACACGCCTAGTTGCTGGAGAATTTGGAAAACGGATACCTGCTAGGTAAATAACCATGACACACCCCGACACGGATGTATGACGTTACAACGCATACTTTTACCACGCATGCCTTTACAACGCGGTTTTTACATCGCAACCCTTTACAATGCATAGCGCTTTGGGGTGCTGGATAGTGAATAGTTTAATTTACTATTCCAACTCCAGTCCCCGTGGACACTAGGGAAGGTGTTGGATAGTAAATTAAACGTATTCCCTATCCAGGTAAATTATGTTTCAAAAGGTTCTGTCATTGCAGGTGCTTGCCTGCTCACTGGCGGTGCTACTATGCTTACTTGTTTTCAATTTTGTGCTGATTTGGCCTGAGTGATTATGTATGAGTGTACTTTACAGAACTGGGTAATGCTAGACACTAGAGACTCAAGTCCAGTCCTTCCTTGTAATCCTGCCACTAAGAAGAGATAGTGGTGGTGGATTGATAGTTTGAGTATATTATGACTGGTTATTTAGTAGGAAACTTAGTGGTGTGCAATCATGGCGGACTGTGTCTGACACTTCATGTGCTGCGGAGTGCTGCCTGCCAGTAGAACCTCTTTTTATAGATGGTTTAGGGAGAGTTACATAACTTTCCAAGTATATGGTCCGTGAATCCAGCAATACTAATATCCTAGTAGACCACAGCAGATAGGCCAATAAATTTATTGCAATTGTTGTCTATTTCCCAGAAATAATTTGTTATTGTTTTTTTTAAATGTTTGATTTTGTTGACAACAATCATCCATGTTTGTGCCTTTCTTTCATGTACATCAGATCCTTCCAGGGGCAAGAGGATAGAGGTGGAGGTAGCGGCACCAGCGGAGCAGAGACAACAGGAAGGCTAGGATAGGTCCGCCGAGGGCTCCTCTGTTGGCCCCAGTAAGTTTTCCCTGTTAATATTATTAATTATACTTCCCTATCTTTTACAGCACCTATTTATTGCAAACGTTCCTCATAATTCTATTTTTTCCGAACTCGTCTTTGATCTTCTTGTAGTCTGTTTCTAAATTCTTATCCTGCCTCTACTATGACTCTCTGTGCTACTACTAGTTTATTATTAGTTTGTATGTGTAGCTAGCTGAGCTTGCACAGTTGGCAAAAGGTGTACTGTTAAACAAAACTCCTATGTAGCAATAGCTCTAGGCACTGAGTGCAGTCGTCTGGGTTGTCCATAATGTCTATTGAAGTTCTCTAAATGTTTATGCTTTGACAATTCCCAACAATAAAATGTCAATGGCCACCAAGAATAAGATACTAGTTTACTTTTTGATTGGATAGGAGGACATACTACTACTGTTACAGGGACTATTCTGCACATAAAGAACTATGGACAAGAAATAGGGCATTGGTTATAAATTATAATAGGCGCAGTTAGACTTTCATCATACCTCAGTCATAACAGAAGTTAAACCCCCAATCTCCTTACTGACTAGCTAGTGTGTCAGAGAGTCATTATTTAGCTTCTGAATGCAGCGTTGATCCCCAATGACAACCCAGAACATAAGACTATGGAGTCAGAGTCCTGACCTCTCAGAGTCATGGACTCATGCTTGCAAATTGCAAACCCTTTCGCTCACTCACTCATGACCAAAAACCAAGTCTATGTAAGTTTTAAAGCTTTATTAAAAGTAAAACAACTAGCTCTGTGTGTACTCTGTAAAAATTCAAATTGTGCATTATATAAAAACATTTATTAAAATCAATGTCATATAACAAACGATGAACGACTGAAAAGTGGCTGATTTCACAAATTAAGGGGTCGATTAGGATCGCGGACGGAAACGTGTTCCGTCCGCCAAGTAAGGTGGCGAGATACTCCGGACCGGTCCGCGGATAAACCGCCATAGCGATTAGGATAATATATGAACGAAACTCCGATTGCGGCGGACAGAGCACACCAAACTCCGTCCGCAGCAGTCGGAAAACACCTGAGACCGCCGCAAGCGGACAGAACCGAAGAAACACCGGCAGCCGCGTACGCACATGACCTAGTGAACATCCACATATCCCGCTATACCTGCGCTGGCTCCGTGTCCGCGATTAGGATAACTCTGCTAGTACCCCGGTAGGCACCGCAATCCACGTCCGCTGCGGTAACAATGCAACGAGAAACCATGCTTCACCGCGGAAGGCCAACACGAACAACATCCCTACCGTCAAACCAATGACAAACAGTGCGACAGAAGTAAATAGCAAACACAGGAAACTGAACTACCACCCACCTGAAACATCAAAACCAATCACAAGACACAATGACCCACCCCCAAGTACCACATAATGCACACAAGTCAACACACCCACCTAGCACCTGACTGCCATTAACCATTGAGACAGGACAAATACACAGACTATAAAAGAACTCCCACCCACTCCCGAAATCCTCTGCATCACAGCATAGCTGCTAGCAAGAGACACAAGAGTACATACAGCACACACCGATAGAACACACACAACCACCCAAACACACCCACAACACAAACACCCACCACACCATTCCTACACACCACACACCTGCACCTCCCAATTCACTCGAACCCACACCCCGAGCACCACACACCATGGCACCAAAAAAGAACCGCAAATTCACGGACACAGAGTTAAAGGTAATGGTGGATTAAATCATCCGTGTAGAACCCCACTTATTCGGGGCCTTAGTCCAGCAGACCACCGTAGCCAGGAAAAATCACATGTGGGACAGGATAGTTACTAGGGTGAATGCGTCCAGGACCGTGCCGAGGACCAAGCAGGAGATACAGAGGCGGTGGCATGACCTCAAAACCCATGTCAAAGCTATTCGTGCCAAAAACCATCTCCGGGCACATCACACTGGCGGCAGAACCCCCCCCGGAGCCCTTACCCTACACGGACTGGGACGACAAGGTGCTGAGCATACTGCACCCAGAGACCCTTGAAGAAATTGAGAAAGGAGAAGAGGCTGGTAAGTACAAACCAAGCACCACGAGCACAACGACATGGTGTGCCTCACACAACTCACAAGACACATCTCCCAGGCCCCAACCTATGCAAGCAGTCCACATACTCACCAACGTCTAAACCACTCCAACAGGCCCCCATGTCCACAGGGAGGGTGGTGGTGGTGGGTAGGAGGACACTACTACAACTCCCAACAGGTCCCCATGTCCACAGGGAGGGCGGTGGAGGTGGGTGGGGTGTGTGAGAGGTCACGACTACAACTCCCAACAGGCCCCAATGTCCACAGGGAGGGTGGTGGTGGTGGGTGGGAGGACACTACTACAACTCCCAATAGGTCCCCATGTCCATAGGGAGGGCGGTGGTGGTGGGTGGGGTGTGTGAGAGGTCACCAGTACAACTCCCAACAGGCCCCCATGTCCATAGGGAGGGCGGTGGTGGTGGGTGGGGTGTGTGAGAGGTCACTACTACAACTCCCAACAGGCCCCCATGTCCACAGGGAGGGTGGTGGTGGTGGGTGGGAGGACACTACTACAACTCCCAACAGGCCCCCATGCCCATAGGGAGGGCGGTGGTGGTGGGTGGGGTGTGTGAGAGGTCACTACTACAATTCCCAACAGGCCCCCATGTCCACAGGGAGGGTGGTGGTGGTGGGTGGGAGGACACTACTACAACTCCCAACAGGCCCCCATGTCCATAGGGAGGGCGGTGGTGGTGGGTGGGGTGTTCGAGAGGATGGCAGTACAACTCCCAACAGGCCCCCATGTCCAGAGGGAGGGCGGTGGTGGTGTGTGGGGTGTGTGAGAGGTCACCAGTACAACTCCCAACAGGCCCCCATGTCCATAGGGATGGCGGTGGTGGTGGGTGGGGTGTGTGAGAGGTCACCAGTACAACTCCCAACAGGCCCCCATGTCCATAGGGAGGGCGGTGGTGGTGGGTGGGGTGTGTGAGAGGTCACCAGTACAACTCCCAACAGGCACCCTTGTCCATAGGGAGGGCGGTGGTGGTGGGTGGGGTGTTCGAGAGGATGGCAGTACAACTCCCAACAGGCCCCCATGTCCATAGGGATGGCGGTGGTGGTGGGTGGGGTGTGTGAGAGGTCACTACTACAACTCCCAACAGGCCCCCATGTCCACAGGGAGGGTGGTGGTGGTTGGTGGGAGGACACTACTACAACTCCCAACAGGCCCCCATGTCCATAGGGAGGGCGGTGGTGGTGGGTGGGGAGTGTGAGAGGTCACCAGTACAACTCCCAACAGGCCCCCATGTCCACAGGGAGGGTGGTGGTGTTGGGTGGGAGGACACTACTACAACTCCCAACAGGCCCCCATGTCCATGGGGAGGGCGGTGGTGGTGGGTGGGGTGTTCGAGAGGATGGCAGTACAACTCCCAACAGGCCCCCATGTCCATAGGGAGGGCGGTGGTGGTGGGTGGGGTGTGTGAGAGGTCACCAGTACAACTCCCAACAGGCCCCCATGTCCAAAGGGAGGGCGGTGGTGGTGGGTGGGGTGTGTGAGAGGTCACCAGTACAACTCCCAACAGGCCCCCATGTCCATAGGGAGGGCGGTGGTGGTGGGTGGGGTGTGTGAGAGGTCACTACTACAACTCCCAACAGGCCCCCATGTCCACAGGGAGGGTCGTGGTGGTGGGTGGGAGGACACTACTACAACTCCCAACAGGCCCCCATGTCCATAGGGAGGGCGGCGGTGGTGGGTGGGGTGTGTGAGAGGTCACTACTACAACTCCCAACAGGCCCCCATGTCCACAGGGAGGGTCGTGGTGGTGGGTGGGAGGACACTACTACAACTCCCAACAGGCCCCCATGTCCATAGGGAGGGCGGTGGTGGGGGGTGGGGTGTGTGAGAGGTCACTACTACAACTCTCAACAGGCCCCCATGTCCACAGGGAGGGTGGTGGTGGTGGGTGGGAGGACACTACTACAACTCCTAACAGGTCCCCATGTCCATAGGGAGGGCGGTGGTGGTGGGTGGGGTGTGTGAGAGGTCACCAGTACAACTCCCAACAGGCCCCCATGTCCATAGGGAGGGCGGTGGTGGTGGGTGGGGTGTGTGAGAGGTCACTACTACAACTCCCAACCGGCCCCCATGTCCACAGGGAGGGTGGTGGTGGTGGGTGGGAGGACACTACTACAACTCCCAACAGGCCCCCATGCCCATAGGGAGGGCGGTGGTGGTGGGTGGGGTGTGTGAGAGGTCACTACTACAACTCCCAACAGGCCCCCATGTCCACAGGGAGGGTGGTGGTGGTGGGTGGGAGGACACTACTACAACTCCCAACAGGCCCCCATGTCCATAGGGAGGGCGGTGGTGGTGGGTGGGGTGTTCGAGAGGATGGCAGTACAACTCCCAACAGGCCCCCATGTCCAGAGGGAGGGCGGTGGTGGTGGGTGGGGTGTGTGAGAGGTCACCAGTACAACTCCCAACAGGCCCCCATGTCCATAGGGATGGCGGTGGTGGTGGGTGGGGTGTGTGAGAGGTCACCAGTACAACTCCCAACAGGCCCCCATGTCCATAGGGAGGGCGGCGGTGGTGGGTGGGGTGTGTGAGAGGTCACCAGTACAACTCCCAACAGGCCCCCTTGTCCATAGGGAGGGCGGTGGTGGTGGGTGGGGTGTTCGAGAGGATGGCAGTACAACTCCCAACAGGCCCCCATGTCCATAGGGATGGCGGTGGTGGTGGGTGGGGTGTGTGAGAGGTCACTACTACAACTCCCAACAGGCCCCCATGTCCACAGGGAGGGTGGTGGTGGTTGGTGGGAGGACACTACTACAACTCCCAACAGGCCCCCATGTCCATAGGGAGGGCGGTGGTGGTGGGTGGGGTGTGTGAGAGGTCACCAGTACAACTCCCAACAGGCCCCCATGTCCACAGGGAGGGTGGTGGTGTTGGGTGGGAGGACACTACTACAACTCCCAACAGGCCCCCATGTCCATAGGGAGGGCGGTGGTGGTGGGTGGGGTATTCGAGAGGATGGCAGTACAACTCCCAACAGGCCCCCATGTCCATAGGGAGGGCGGTGGTGGTGGGTGGGGTGTGTGAGAGGTCACCAGTACAACTCCCAACAGGCCCCCATGTCCATAGGGAGGGTGGTGGTGGTGGGTGGGGTGTGTGAGAGGTCACTACTACAACTCCCAACAGGCCCCCATGTCCACAGGGAGTGTAGTGGTGGTGGGTCGGAGGACACTACTACAACTCCCAACAGGCCCCTATGTCCATAGGGAGGGCGGTGGTGGTGGGTGGGGTGTGTGAGAGGTCACCAGTACAACTCCCAACAGGCCCCCATGTCCATAGGGAGGGCGGTGGTGGTGGGTGGGGTGTGTGAGAGGTCACTACTACAACTCTCAACAGGCCCCCATGTCCACAGGGAGGGTGGTGGTGGTGGGTGGGAGGACACTACTACAACTCCCAACAGGCCCCCATGTCCATAGGGAGGGCGGTTGTGGTGAGTGGGGTGTTCGAGAGGATGGCAGTACAACTCCCAACAGGCCCCCATGTCCATAGGGAGGGCGGTGGTGGTGGGTGGGGTGTGTGAGAGGTCACCAGTACAACTCCCAACAGGCCCCCATGTCCATAGGGAGGGCGGTGGTGGTGGGTGGGGTGTGTGAGAGGTTACCAGTACAACTCCCAACAGGCCCCCATGTCCATAGGGAGGGCGGTGGTGGTGGGTGGGGTGTTCGAGAGGATGGCAGTAAAACTCCCAACAGGCCCCCATGTCCATAGGGATGGCGGTGGTGGAGGTCGGGGTGTGTGAGAGGTCACCAGTACAACTCCCAACACGCCCCCATGTCCATAGGGATGGCGGTGGTGGTGGGTGGGGTGTGTGAGAGGTCACCGGTACAACTCCCAACAGGCCGCCATGTCCATAGGGAGGGCGGTGGTGGTGGGTGGGGTGAGTGCGACTGGACACTGAAATGTCATCAATTTGAAAATAACACGTAATTTCCACAGTACTGATCTGCACAATATTATTTTCCAGGTGATCGGAATCTCACTGGTGGAACCACCATCCGGCCTCAAGACTCGCCTCACTCAGGACTCTCTGGGGACGATTCCACAGCCAGCTCCGGTGCGGAGGATGGTGCGGGCCCAAGCACGCTGCCAGGGCCATATGGCTCCCAGGTGATTCCAGCCCGACTACTACGGCCTGTGCAATTCCCGCTACACCGCCCACTGTGACCTGCACAGCCACCACCACAACCACCACCACCTCCACCACCACCAGTACCACCACTCCTGCCTCTGCCACCCTGCCTAATCCACCGCACGACGCCGGGCCTGCGCCATCCCAGCCACGCAGGGAGAGTGTGCGGCAAACCAGAGAGCAAGGCCACATCAGGCAGGCAGGAGCACAACGCAACGACGTGCAGAGGAAGGACGCCCACCCAATCCCGTGGCACAGTCATTGGAAGCCCTAGCCAGGGTCCAGGCAAACTACGAGCGTGGGCAGGCACAAGCAGATCGTGCCCACCAGGACTCAGTGGAGAACACCGACATGTTGCGGGCCATTGAGAGCCGGCTTGGCCAAATTGTAGACATCATGTCCCAGAACACAACCATGTGGAGGGGATGGATAGCCCGCAACACCCCACCCCTCCTCAACCAATGCCACGGGCAGCAACACCACCGCCACCACCACCTGCGCCCCTGGCGACGGATATGGAACCAGAGCAGCCTGCGCCCCCAGCTGACTCCGTCCCGCCTCCAAGACGGAAGGGCCGTCCGAGGCTGGAAGTGGGCGAGAGCAGTGTGGATGCTCCTTCCACACGCTCCAAGAGGGGCCGTCAATGACTGAGACACTGCCAGAGCCAGCCATTCACCCAGCAAACTATCCTGTCCCACCTAGCCAATCATTGGCACAGGTCAGCTGGACTAGGCAGACACCACCCAATGTGGTGTCAGCACGGACATTTCGTCTGCCATTACCTTTAATTCACACTCCCCCACCACACTTATTTGTAAATATGCACCAGCACCAATGCACAATCTGTAAATAAATACCACTTACTCACTCAATGATGTGTTTCCTCCATGTTTATTCACATGATTGCATCAGAAACAGACGTTACCAGGTTCAGGGATCCAAGTCGTACATAATCATGTCACAGCGGGAGTGACCTAGGGAAAAACAGAAACAGCAAAGACACGTCAGGAAACAGAATTACACTCATCACAACACACTGCAGTGCAACATTCCACAAACCACACTCATCACAAAATGATTGGATGAGAGGACACACATCATGGAGACTTGCATGTCCAAATAAATAAACACACACACATGCATACATCTCATAGCAGAACACACAGATGATGCACACCACAATGACACAACACCAGCAAACATATACAGGGCATACACAACCAGCACAAGAGGTGCACACTCACATTCAAGGTAAGTAGCGATCAATGAGCTGGCGCCTCTGGTCCACACCTTCCTCCTCACCACTATCCTCATCAGTCGACATGGGTGTGTTGGGAGGGCGAGGAACTTGCTGTTCTTCAGGGTCCAAGAGCAGTTCAATGTTAGTGTGCACAGCCAGGTTGTGGTGCATGCAGCAGGCAATCACGATCCTGCATACTTTGCCTGGTGAGTAAGGCAGGGCCCCTCCGGTCTTATCCAGGCACTGAAACCTAGACTTCAGCAGGCCAAAAGTACGTTCTACCACTCGACGTGTCCTTCCATGGGCATCATTGTATCGCATTTCACCCGCTGTAGTTGGATTGCGTATGGGACTCAGCAGCCAAGGCCTGTTTGGGTAAGCCGAGTTGTCTATGTTGGGGGAAGAGAGAGACAGAAACATCACAACCAGAATTGGTGGGCACACCATGCCACACAGATATCACTCCTGTCACCACAGCATACTCACCAACAAGCCACGCTTGTGCCGGACGCAGATTTGCCATCAGTTGGGGACAATGCTTCTCTGCATGATGTGGGTGTCATGTGCAGAACCAGGAAATCTTGCACACACATGGGATATTATGTTGTCGGCCTGGCACACCACCTGCACGTTGAGGGAATGGAAGTGCTTCCGATTCCTATACACCTGCTCACGTGCCCGTGGTGGAATGATAGCGATATGTGTGCCATCAATGAAACCCACAACGTGTGGTATCTGACCCAGTGCATAAAAGTCTGCTTTGACCGCTGCCAACTCTGCCGGCTGTGGAAAATGTATGTAGTCATCCTTGTACAGCATCATGGCTCTCAGAACATCCCGAAGTACCATGCTGAACATGGACTGTGACATCCCCCCAGCATGTCCAACTGTGTACTGAAAGGTGCCTGTAGCAAAAAAGTGTAGTGCCGCCATCACCTTTGCTGTGGGTGTAATGGAACCTGGATAGGTTCTTCGCGGGTGCAGGTGAGGAGACAATTGGTCTACAAGCTCCATCAATCGACATCGATCCAGCCGGAATTTCCTGATCACCTCCTCGTCAACCATGTCCTCCAGCACAGTGTATGGGCGATGGACATTTCGAGCCCTCCTGTGTGGGAGTAGATGGAATGGAAGTCAATTCACAAACAACGCATGGCTGTGCAACTCAATTGCATGTCAATGAACTGTCCCAACAAGTAAAATGTAGTGTATAATTGTCATATGTGTGACATCTCTGATTGTCACTACAACATGGATTGCCGTAGCAACATGATGTGTTTCAACATGTGCAATGCTACTTAGTTTCAGGTCAACATTACTGCCAACAAGACATGTGACATGACCCAAATGTGTAGGTGCCACATCACATACACACATGCAAGTGCATGCACACAAACGAAAAAGATACACACACACCATCTCATCATGCACCAATGGCAACACCAATAATGGTGGGCATACGTACATCACATGCATGGTGACACAATAGGCAACACACATGCACTGAACACATGTGTACCACCATAGTCATTAGCTCACATATACCACACACTGACAACTGAATCAGAATGTGCCGATACATCCTGGATGTACTGTGTAGATGTGAAGAACTAGAACGCGTGTAGGGAAATAGCCGACGTCGACATGCACATGTGATGCACATTGTTTGCACACCGATGGGCATAGTATGGACACACATGGGATAGAGCATGACATGTGAAGTCACGCAATCACGCACACAACCGTCATAACGCAACTGCAGACAATACAACACGGTGCATCGTCAGAAAAGATACAATTATTGGCGCCGCCATGGCGGTGCACTGCTTTCGCTGTTTACGAATGGGCATACGCGGCCCGCGTTCCCTCTTCCCATTGGCTGCATGTGCACGGACCGTCACGGTCACACACCGGCAACCGCATGTGCTAGCCTCCGGGACGGATGCTTCACTTGCAACAATGTTCAATCACTGGCACCAACATGGCGGGGCTGGCACGGCGGTAGTGGACGGGGCCTGGCGGTAGTGGATGGGGCCTGGCACGGCGGTCCTGGCCCGGCCCTGGCATGGCAGTAGTGGACGGGGCCTGGCACGGCGGTAGTGGACGGGGCCTGGCACGGCGGTAATGGACTGGGCTGGCACGGTGGTCCTGGGCCAGCCCTGGCACGGCGGTAGTGGACGGTGCCTGGCACGGCGGTCTTGGCCCGGCTCTGGCACGGCGGTAGTGGACAGGGCCTGGCACGGCGGTCCTGGGCTGGCCCTGGCACGGCGGTAGTGGACGGGGCCTGGCACGGCGGTCCTGGCCCGGCTCTGGCACGGCGGTAGTGGACAGGGCCTGGCACGGCGGTCCTGGGTCGGCCCTGGCACAGCGGTAGTGGATGGGGCCTGGCACGGCGGTAGTGGACGGGGCCTGGCACGGCGGTGGTTGACATGGCCGGCACGCCGGTCCTGGGCCGGGCTGGGCCGGCCGGTGTACGGTGGATGATGCAATGTGACTGTAAGGGGGGTCATGACCTGTCATGTCCATTGACATCAGCTAAAGGATGTGTTGGCCTGCACCTCCCCTGCCGAATACGTGCCCCGCCATGTTGGCGCCAGTGAATGAACATTGTAGCAAGAGAAGCATCCGTCCCGGAAGCTTCCACATGTGGGTGCCGGTGTGTGACCGTGACGGTCTGTGCACGTGCAGCCGATGGGAAGTGTGAACAAGGCCCGCGTATGCCCAATCGAATGTAGCGTATGCTGTGCACCGCAACACCAGGGCCAGTCATTGGCCCTTTTCCAAACACGCATCCAGGGCTGACCAATGGCTGGCGACGTATGCCACTGACATGGCCTCAGGGCCCTATATATGTGTGATTTGCGAAAGCACACATTCAACGATGACCACCGACTGCTGCCTGTGACCATCACCTCGACCTGCTGCTGTGGAGCTGACCACCGACTGCTGCCTGTGACCATCACCTCGACCTGCTGCTGCGGAGCTGACCACCGACTGCTGCCTGTGACATCACCTCGACCTGCTGCTGCGGAGCTGACCACCGATAGCTGCCTGTGACCATCACCTCGACCTGCTGCTGCGGAGCTGACCATCGACTGCTGCCTGTGACCATCTCCTCGACCTGCTGCTGCAGAGCTGACCACCGACTGCTGCTCTAGTGCCATACTCCGTGAACTTGCCATGTCAAGAGTCAAAGAGATCCGGTCTCGTCCCTTCACCGCCGCGGAGCTGGATGTCCTCGTGGACAGTGTGCTCCACAACTTCGGACGGCTGTACGGCGCACCCGGACAGGTGGTAAGTGCAGTGGGGGACATGTTGGTGTGCATGAGGTGGTCCATTACACCTGGCCTCTGCAATCTTGGCGGTGTGCTGTGGGCCCAACACGATTGTCGGAATGTGCATGGCTGCTGAGAGATACGTGTTGCCCCTATCTGTGTGACTGGCCAACTGTCCACTGACTTGCACCCTTTTGTCTCCCATCATGGTAGGTGAAGCTGCACCTTCGCAAGGACTTGTGGAGGAGCATTGCACGTGATGTACGGGCAATGGGGGTGTCCAATAGACGACATACACACTACCACAAACGCTGGGACAACATTTCCAGGCTGAGCAAGAATGTAGCGGAAGTGACACTAGGAATGATTCCAAGAACGCCACGTCTGGTCCGACGCTCAATGACCCCTCTCATGCACCGTATCATTGCTGTGACGCATCCTGACCTCTCCGACCGGCTGCGTGTAGATCAACAGCAAAGTAGCGGTAAGCATACTGTCTGTGTATGTTGCATGGGAGTGCAATGCATGTATTGTTGCCCAGACACATTAGTGACTTCAGTGTTGTGTATGTATCGTTGCAATGGCATGTGGGTGTCATTGGCGGAGTCAAATGTCACTTCCAGGTCCGGCATGTTCATACGCCACTCGCTAAGCAGTTGAGTGTTGATGCACATGCTGTAGTGGTCCGTCGCCCCATGGCAAGACATGTGTGCAGATGTACGTGCTCCTGCCCTGTCCGCATGCTGTACAGGTTTCACGGCCAACAGCGCTTATTTCGTGTGAGGATGACTGGTAGGGGTGGGCCATGTGCAGGTTGGGGGCTAGATGTACTTTGTCAGCTATTGCATTAGGGATTCCTTGGCCTACTGTACGTGAGTGTGCCCATGACTTACACCTCTTTTCTGTGCTTTTCAGCTTTGGCAGAGGCCACTCAGCCACAGATGGCGGATATGATTGGAGGCAATGCATCCGGATCAGACTTCGCGCACACGCAGACTGACACAGAAGAGGGCAGCGCCGGAGAGGGGGACAGGACCGTCCCTGGAGACTCGCATGTGGAGACGACATCGTCCTCATCTTCCGACAGTATTGGTGAGTCTGCACTGTTGTCACAGACTGGGAGTGGCCAATCAACACCTTCGGTCGGGAGACAGCACACAGGGCCCACACTGCCGCCAACTGCACCATGTACTGTTCGTGCACGCAGGAGTAGGGGGAGCAGAGTGGCGTTCGGTGTCGGCACCGCTGCCCCAGCCTCGGTGAGCCAAAATGCACTTTGTGCTGAGGCTGTTGATCTGCTGCGACAGCTGTGTGTGGGGCAGACCAATATGATAAATGCATTCCAAGACCACGATAGGAAGTTGGGGCAGGTGGTGGCATTCATGGAAGGGATGCATGGCGATCTTGCTGGTCTACACAGGACAGTTCAGTCATTGGCTAGCAGTGTGTCGTCTGCCATTGTACAGTCGCATGGACTGGGTGCTACTTCTGTTTCCCCATCTACCACACTGGATGTCTCAGGGGGGAGTGTACATTCTGACCAGGACTCCAATACAGGTTATTGCACTAGAAGCAGCGTCAGCCAGCACGTTAGGGCACGGAGGGCTCAGACACCATCCCCTAGGTCAGCAAAACTGTTCACAAAGACAACGTCAGATACACTGGAGTACACACACGGGATCCACAAGTGGTGTTGGGGGAAATGCCTCCACATGCTACACAGGCATCCCACACAAAAGGTACTCCCAAGACAAGGGTTACTCCCAGTTCCATGGACACTACCTTGGACAAGGACAGTCAGAAGACAAAGGCACCTCATAAGAGCAGGGACACTCCCAAGGGCAGGGACAAGAACAGTCAGAAGACAAATGCACCTCTGGAGAGCAGGGACACTCCCAAGGACAGGGACACTAGTAAGGAAGGGGCCACTCCCAAGGGCAGGGACAAGGACAGTCAGAAGACAAAGGCACCTCTGGAGAGCAGGGACACTCCCAATGACAGGGACACTAGTAAGGAAGGGGCCACTCCCAAGGGCAGGGACAAGGACAGTCAGATGACAAAGGCACCTCTGCAGAGCAGGGACACTCCCAAGGGCAGGGACACTAGTAAGGAAGGGGCCACTTCAAAGGGCAGGGACAAGGACAGTCAGAAGACAAAGGCACCTCATAAGAGCAGGGACACTCCCAAGGGCAGGGACACTAGTAAGGAAGGGGCCACTCCCAAGGGCAGGGACAAGGACAGTCAGAAGACAAAGGCACCTCTGGAGAGCAGGGACACTCCCAAGGGCAGGGACACTAGTAAGGAAGGAGCCACTCCCAAGGGGAGGGACAAGGTCAGTCAAAAGACAAAGGCACCTAAGAAGAGCAGGGACACTCCCAAGGACATGGACACACACAGGGAGAAGGTGTGTTCTCGAGCCAGGTACACCAGAGACGACAAGTCTGCTGCCAGGAACAGGGCACCATCCAGTGAACAGGGAAAGTCCAGAGACAACATTCCTCCTACGGAAAAGGAACATCCAAGGGACAAGGCTTCTCCCATGGACACTGGCGCTATCAAGGACAGGCATACATCACCCCTTGCTGCACTAAGGCTGATGTTGTTGAGGGAACGGAATACTGACGTTTCCGCGGTGGAGTCACCCCTTACCTCCACTCCCATTAGGGCCCGTCAGGAGCAGAGGAATGTGGGCCCTGTTGTAGCATCCCCCACAACACATGTTGCAGAGGCCAGAAGGCAGCCACACAGCAAACGACAAGCATGCTCCAGCACGTCCCCAGAGAGCATACCCCCGGCAGCAGATGCACCAACCATGGTGGGTGACATTTCATTTCCGTCTGAACCACTTGCCAGTCCTGTCCTGTCCAGGGTGCACTCACATATCCCCAAGAGACATAGGCACACACCATTGACACATGCCCACCCGATGTCGGTCAAGTCCAACTATCACCAGCTCCCAGTGCCACCCTGCCTCCTGGCCCATACAGCCCTGTGGCTCATCATTTCAGTGGTCGCAGTGGCGCAGCTGCAGTTGACTCGCATGTGTCAGATAGTGGCACTGTGTCTGTTGTTTGCTGTCATGCATCATGTAGTAGCACTGTATCAGTTGTGCCCTCTCCTCTTTCTGGTGCTGGTATTGTGTCTGGGTCTGTGGCGCATGTGTCAGTCACTCGGGCTGTGACTGTGTCTCACACTCCTGTATCAGGTGCTGGCAGTGTGTCTGGGTCTGTGGCGCATGTGTCAGTCACTCGAGCTGTGGCTGTGTCTCACACTCCTGTATCAGGTGCTGGCAGTGCGTCTGGGTCTGTGGCGCATGTGTCAGTCACTCGAGCTGTGGCTGTGTCTCACACTCCTGTATCTGGTGCTGGCAGTGTGTCTGGGTCTGTGGCCCATGTGTCAGTCACTCGAGCTGCGGCTGTGTCACACAGTTTCTGGTGCTGGCAGTCTGTCCGATGCAGGTACCTCACGCAATCCACATGATAGTGTGATGTGAGGTGCTGTTCACTTCACTCACATGTCATGGCACATGGTGTGTACATTGTCCATTGTGTACAGACTTCCACTGTTGTGGCCCTTGGGACGGGTTGCTTGGAATACGTACTTGTGCTGCCTCTGATGTACCTGCTCTGGTGTCCACAATGCCCTGTTGGTGTTCTGATACTGCAGTCTGCCCTCTCATGTGCTGCCTCTGATGTACCTGCTCTGGTGTCCACAATGCCCTGTTGGTGTTCTGATACTGCAGTCTGCCCTCTCATGTGCTGCCTCTGATGTACCTGCTCTGGTGTCCACAATGCCCTGTTGGTGTTCTGATACTGCAGTCTGCCCTCTCATGTACTGCCTCTGATGGACCTGTTCAGTGCAATGGACTGTTGCTGCACTTAGCCCCTCTCATGTACTGCCTCTGATGGACCTGTTCAGTGCAATGGACTGTTGATGCACTTAGCCCCTCTCATGTACTGCCTCTGATGGACCTGTTCAGTGCAATGGACTGTTGATGCACTTAGCCCCTCTCATGTACTGCCTGTGATGGACCTGCTCTGGTGTCCACAATGCCCTGTTGGGGTTCTGATATTGCAGTCTGCCCTCTCATGTGCTGCCTCTGATGTACCTGCTCTGGTGTCCACAATGCCCTGTTTGTGATCTGATACTGCAGTCTGCCCTCTCATGTGCTGCCTCTGATGTACCTGCTGTGGTGTCCACAATGCCCTGTTGGTGTTCTGATACTGCAGTCTGCCCTCTCATGTACTGCCTCTGGTGTACCTGCTCTGGTGTCCACAATGCCCTGTTGGTGTTCTGATACTGCAGTCTGCCCTCTCATGTACTGCCTCTGATGTACCTGCTCTGGTGTCCACAATGCCCTGTTGGTGTTCTGATACTGCAGTCTGCCCTCTCATGTGCTGCCTCTGATGTACCTGCTCTGGTGTCCACAATGCCCTGTTGGTGTTCTGATACTGCAGTCTGCCCTCTCATGTGCTGCCTCTGATGTACCTGCTCTGGTGTCGACTATGCCTGTTGGTGTTCTGATACTGCAGTCTGCCCTCTCATGTGCTGCCTCTGATGTACCTGCTCTGGTGTCCACAATGCCCTGTTGGTGTTCTGATACTGCAGTCTGCCCTCTCATGTACTGCCTCTGATGTACCTGCTCTGGTGTCCACAATGCCCTGTTGGTGTTCTGATACTGAATCTGCCCTCTCATGTGCTGCCTCTGATGTACCTGTTCTGGTGTCCACAATGCCCTGTTGGTGTTCTGATATTGCAGTCTGCCCTCTCATGTGATGCCTCTGATGTACCTGCTCTGGTGTCCACAATGCCCTGTTGGTGTTCTGATACTGCAGTCTACCCTCTCATGTGCTGACTCTGATGTACCTGCTCTGGTGTCCACAATGCCCTGTTGGTGTTCTGATACTGCAGTCTGCCCTCTCATGTGCTGCCTCTGATGTACCTGCTCTGGTGTCCACAATGCCCTGTTGGTGTTCTGATACTGCAGTCTGCCCTCTCATGTGCTGCCTCTGATGTACCTGCTCTGGTGTCCACAATGCCCTGTTGGTGTTCTGATACTGCAGTCTGCCCTCTCATGTGCTGCCTCTGATGTACCTGCTCTGGTGTCCACAATGCCCTGTTGGTGTTCTGATACTGCAGTCTGCCCTCTCATGCGCTGCCTCTGATGTACCTGCTCTGGTGTCCACAATGCCCTGTTGGTGTTCTGATACTGCAGTCTGCCCTCTCATGTGCTGCCTCTGATGTACCTGCTCTGGTGTCCACAATGCCCTGTTGGTGTTCTGATACTGCAGTCTGCCCTCTCATGTACTGCCTCTGATGTACCTGCTCTGGTGTCCACAATGCCCTGTTGGTGTTCTGATACTGCAGTCTGCCCTCTCATGTGCTGCCTCTGATGTACCTGCTCTGGTGTCCACAATGCCCTGTTGGTGTTCTGAATCTGCAGTCTGCCCTCTCATGTGCTGCCTCTGATGTACCTGCTCTGGTGTCCACAATGCCCTGTTGGTGTTCTGATACTGCAGTCTGCCCTCTCATGTGCTGCCTCTGATGTACCTGCTCTGGTGTCCACAATGCCCTGTTGGTGTTCTGATACTGCAGTCTGCCCTCTCATGTGCTGCCTCTGATGTACCTGCTCTGGTGTCCACAATGCCCTGTTGGTGTTCTGATACTGCAGTCTGCCCTCTCATGTACTGCCTCTGTTGTACCAGCTGTGGTGACCACCATGCCCATGCTCATGCATACACTGTGATTATACCCCGATTATGTGTAATAAAGCAAGTCAATCATGTGTCGTGCTTTGAGTTATTCCTGCGTATGTGATACAGGTGTGTTTTTGTATTTGCTTCTAATCAGTGGGTTTAGATACCTGACACTCCCCCTCCCAAAGTCACGAACCTTGCAGGTACTCCCCTCCAGACAGCGAATGGTTAGTAGCGTACCTGCATCGTCCTCGGTAGTGGGCCAGGACTAGGACATGGTGGATCGTGAAGAGTATCGGGTAAGCGTGTAGTGCTGGGTCCATGTCGGCGAGCAGCTCGTGGTGGGTATGTTCGCTGTGGGGCATCCGCAGTGTTCAGGCAGGTTGTTTTTCCGCAGCGCTTTTATGTGTATTTTCCGCCATCTTGATTTGGGGGATGGTCCTAGACGTCAGTCCGTACGGCGGAGTCTCTGGATTGCTTACGTCCGCCGCTGGGTCGGGTGTAGATGGCCCGCGGAGTGTGCTCTTCCGTCGCGGACGGAATTTGGACAATTTTTCCTATCCTGATATGGCGGACGGAGTGACCGCGACAGGCGGACGCAGATAAGGCATGTTCCGCATACTCCAGGGCTGCGGAGGCACTTCCATCCGCCATCCTAATGAGCCCCTAATTGTGGGAGAGCCCTCACCTGGTTGGAACTTAAAGTCTTGGTGGGGATGAGTCGTTGATGACTCCGGCTAACAAATGATGATGATCTTGCTCTTGTTCGTGGAAGAGAAGCTTCTGTCTGTTATGAGAAAAATGGTGCGTGTTAAAAAGCAAGCATTCATCAGTTGTGTCAAAAAGTGTAGCATCACATGTTATGGCTAAGCATACATAAAAAACACCCTTCCCTGAAGAAAGGGACATTTTTTGTTTAGACTAGAGAGTCACAAATTATTAAATTTGTTTATGTACTACTAGTAACTTTTTTTCATTCCTAGACAAAATAGGGAGTTGTGTAAATGAGATCTAAAAATATTAAATGTTTTTTCTAGGCGTAACACCATCGGCACAGCCAACCACCAGTGCCGGGGCCAGCGCGGAGGTGGGCACTCCAGGGATTGGATGCGGTGCCACAGCCAGCAGGAACTGCTGTGCGGGATGCCACAGTATTGGTGGGCAGTGGTAAGCTATTATATTCCTTACTTATTGAGATTGAGAGTGTGTTCTCTGCAAGGGTGTATATGTTGTACAGTACAAGTACCCTTTACTGTTAAGAAGACTTACAAATTTAGAACTACGTTTTTGTCAACCAGGTAGAAGACAGTCACCCTTAACTTCTCATTAGCAATAGTGGCGGGAGTTGACGAGTAGCCAATGGCCTCCTCTAAATTTGACTTCAACTGGAGGGCCACTTCGGAAATCTCCCCAGAAGGGTCTTGGAGGCTGAAGTTTGGGTCTCAATCCTGGAAGATACCTTTACGACTATGCAGAAAGACCTCAAAGCAGCAAATAAAGATAAATCTCAAATGGAGGCAAAGCTGCAGGACTTAGAAAACTATAATAGACGGTCCAACCTACATCTAGTGGGCATTTCCGAAGGCTCGGATGGTATTGATATGGTAAAATGGTCGGAGTCCCTTTTAAAAAAAAGCCATACTGGAGCTGCAAGGTAACCTAACAATCACAAGAGCGCACAGAGTCCCGGCCCATAAGCCTAATAATCTTAAATATCCACATACTATACTATTGAATTTCTCGGATTATAGGGTAAAAGAAAAAATCCTGAATACCGCCTTCTCAAGAAGAACTTTAAATGCTGATGAAGTAAAAACTTTCGGATTTTCTCAGACATGTCAGAGGCATCCGCCCACAGACGGAGGGACTTTGTTAAGATGATCGACTCCTTCAAGGCGAAGGGCGCTCAAGCTATGATTGTTCAGCAGTCTAAGCTGAAGGTGTTAGCTAAAGGGAAATTTTTAATTTTTACAGATATATAAGAAGCCCAGTCATTCATGGAGGGTCTCTCCGCATAGCTAGGCGTGAGATAATTAAAATTCAGTAGAACATTTTTGGAAGATTGTAGACCCCAGGTATATATTTTTGAGAATTTTTATAAATATGTGAGAATGAAAAGGGCGGACGCGAGGCATTTCAGGAAGCGCACAAGGATGCAATAAAATGACATCCATTAAGAAGAAAAGGATACAGAGGGGGACGGAAGTGGGACACTGGGGGTTGCCGTCCCCTCTAGAGGGGTCTGGGAGGGGGGTAGGTGAAGGGGGTGTAGCAGGGGAAAAAAAGAGAGTTCATATTTTAGAAAGTTATATGATCAGTCGGCTGTACATTTACTTTATGGGAGAGGTTAGTTGCAGTAGCTGGCTCTACGTTAAGGCACTTTTCTCTGCACTTAAAGGCACTTTGCGATTTAAGTGAGGGGTCTCATTGCAGGTCCTAATTAAAAATATTTTTCACTTTACGCACTTTATGTTAGTTTACCTTCGTAAGATATTGGAAGCTGTTGTAAGTTGTATATGGATGTTGAGTTTGCACAAGAATGCATCTTTGGGCAAAGGAAGTCATATTTCCCAAAAATGAATTTATATTAATGATGTTTTTGCCCTTATTGTTGATTCCTTTTTCTGAGCTCTGGCTTTCACATTTTGCACTTTACGAAAGGCACAAGCCCAAGGCCACTTGTAATTTGAGTGCTGACTTTGCACAATGTCTGGGAATAGGAAGTTATATTTTTACACTAAGGATGTTTTTTACTCTGCTGCCTCCAATTTTATATCTCGGGTTTGCATATGCTGCACTTTACTTGCACTTTAAATGCTGACTTTGCACAACTTTTTGCTGTTTCTTGCAGTGGTGGTTTGCGTATTTTGCACAGAAGAAGGTTGTTTAAATCCTATGAGCTCTGCACTTTATGTATTAACTTCGCACATATTCTTCGTGTTCATTTGTTTCTACCTTAGTGGTTGCGTACTTTGCACATCGCTAGTTGTTTACTCTATACATGAATATCAATGATAAATATGCTGAATTTTCTATCTTTTAACACAAATGGTTTGAACAATGTTCGTAAAAAAATGCTATTGAATGTTGGTTAAAAAGTCTCTGACCAGATGTTATTTTCCTACAAGGAACCCATCATAGAGCCCTGCCCGATTCCGATAAAATCTTAAAGGGTTGGGCAGGTTATAGAATCTCATCGGTAGCCGGGCTGGTGCAGAGAGGGGTAAGCATCCTGGTAGGAAGGCATGTAGGTTTTCTTCCGGAAGGGTCCCTTACAGACCATAGTGGTAGATGGGCATTTGTGTATGGTAAATAAATCAGGTAAATACAATACTAGTTACAATATACGCACCGGTCATAGATGACCCACTCCCAATTTTGCAACTGAAACAAGCACTGATGGCGTTACCTGAGCAAATAATATGGGGGAGTGATTTTAATTATTTACAGAATCCCTTAATTGACTCATCCAAAAAAGACCGACGCCCGAATAAACCCCAAGTAGCCATTGCCTTACAAAGTTGTAAGACAGACCTGGATGTCATCGATCACTGGCGCTCCCATAATCCATCTAAACGTGAATACTCTTTCCACTCTGCAAAGTACAATTCAGCATCAAGGTTGGACTTCTTTTTAACATCTTATGGTCTAGAAGATCGCAAATATGATCATCTCCCTAATGCATTTTCAGATCATGCATTACTTAAAATGGAGTTAACTATAGGAAATCAAGGAATAGAGGCACCTAGAAGATGGTATTTCAACAAATTGAACCTTGCAGAACCACAATGGTGTACAGATATCGAGGAGGAGATAGAGGAATTTTTTAAGTTGAATAGAGGGTCTGCTCCAATCAATGTGTTCTGGGACGCACTCAAGGCCGCATTGAGGGGAATAATTACCTCCAAAGAAATACTGATACAAAGGGCAAAAAGAAAGGAGAAGAGTAATTTACAGAAAAACCTAGTGTATGCGAACCAAGAACACTACAGAGTGAGATCTCAAGTCTCTGGCCAAAAGGTAGCAGAAGCAAAAAAAAAAAAATAAGGGAATTCTATTACGATTTAGGTGACACATATAGTAATCTCTACGCCCAGAAGCTCTATGAAGAGAGTGAATATACAGGCAGACTCCTAGCATGGCAAGCCAAAGAAAATCAAGTTCGCAATAGGATAGAGCACCTCTTTGATCCTGTTACTAAAGTGCATGTGAAGACCACAGCATCTATAGGTGAGATGTTTTTAAAACACTACAAGGGAGTATACCAAGCTACTGAAGGGGCTGCAAGAGAAAGAATAAAAAAAATTTAGTTGAGGAGTTTACAAAGGCAGAACTAGATTCAGTAATTGGTTCCCTCCCTAGCGGCAAAGCCACTGGGGAGGATGGTCTTCCCGCAGAATTTTAAAAAAAATTCGATGGTACCCTTCGTAAAGAGTTTCTGCTGCTAGCGAATTATTTGTTACAAGGAGGGTCCCCGCCGGATCCTTTTCGCACTGCAGTGGTAGTCAGTATTTTAAAAAAAGGAAAATACAAACTCATACAGGCCTATAAGTCTTTTAAACACAGACTATAAAATCTTTACGAAACTCTTGGCGAACCGGCTGAATAAAATAGTAGGATCACTTATCGGTCCAGATCAGTGCGGTTTTATAGCAGGAAGACATCTCCACACTAACACAACATTTTTATTAGAAGCAGTTGATTATTTTAATGGAAGCACAGATTTGGCTTTTAGATGCCGAAAAGGCTTTTGACCTAGTATCATGGGACTGCCTTTTTGTGATTTTGCACAGTTTTGATTTCCTGATTGATTTTATCTCCCTTCTGATACAACTCCAGGGCACAGATTATTATTAATAATATAAATGTTGGGACATGTCAATTAACAGAGGCACGCGTCAAGGTTGCTCTCTATCATCCATTTTATTTGCCTTATTTATTGAACCCTTGGCGATCGCAATTAGGGGGAAAATGGCCGGCACAGTACCCGTAGTCGGAATGACGAATATAAAACTCTATGCTGATGACATTGTTCTTTTTCTAAATTCGAAGCCTACAAGTCAAGTGGAAATTTTAAAAATCTTTTCTGATTTCCAAAAGCTAGGAGGCTATAAGATAAATGTAAATAAAACGGAAATCATTTTATGCAATTGCACGGTAGACACTTTATTAATGGAATTTAGGCAGATATATAATACCCTTCCTAACAGATATTTGGGAATATTTATCTCAGAAAATTTGGAAGATCTTTATTCACTAAATTATATACCTCTACTAAAAAGGGTCAGTTCACAATTAGATCGCTGGAACCAATTACCGTTATCAATAATGGGTCGGGCTGCCCTCATTCGTATGTCCATTCTACCACTTTTTATTTTCCTCTTCAGTGCAGCTCCTTGCGCAATTCAGGTTTCATTTTTTTAAAAAGTGGATGCTATGTTTTCTTCATTTTTATGGGCAAATAAGACTCTGAGATTAGCACTCAGCACTTTGTACCTCCCGTCTGCACAAGGCGGGTTGTCGCTTCCAAACATTAGAGAATATTATTTTGCTGCTTTTGCACATCATAGTTTTAGGTTTTTTTCACAGAAGATCATGAGGCACATAACTTTTTTATGAGGAAGATGTTGTTTGAACTCAAAATCACTGATCCAGTAAGAATTACGAAATACCCAAAGAAGGTACGCTATAAGTCTATACAGTGGCTATTTAAGCAGAAAACCCAGCTCCTGAAACACTATGATATTTTTAGAACAAGTAGTTCAACTAGTTTAATGAATTTAAATATATGAGTGAGGGGTACCCTGGATAAAAACACTGTGAGACTTTGGAAGGAAGACAGCTTTGAGAAAATTGAGGATTTGTTACTGGGGAATATGGAAATCTTGGGAGGAAATTGAGAGGGACATCCAGTATTCAAACACAATCTTGAAATGGTCTTTTATCAGTCTTCACGCCGAACTAAGAGACCTAGATATAGGTAACTTATTTGATAAAACGCATATAACTGACGCGTTAAATAGTGCGACGCAAAGGAAAATAAGCACCTGGATAAGAATTCTCAATGAAGATAACTCAATTGTATTGTACAATAAGGTTAGAGACAGGTGGAGAAAAAGGGAAGAAATTGAGATTAATAAATTAACGTGGAATAAAGTTAATAAATTTAACAAATTTATTTTTCGAGGTGCTAATTTTAAGCGAATGCAATTTTTCACTAAATGGTTAATATATAGAACGCCCTCTTTTCTCCACAATATATATACCCAAGTAGAGGATAAGTGTTTCCGTTGCAAAGAAAAGGGTACCTGGAAACATATAATTTGGGAGTGTACTAAAATACAGGATTTCTAGAAGGACATAGGAAAATACCTCAGTAATATAATCAAAGTCAAAACCACATTTAAAGAATGATTTTCAATCTTTGGTTGTTCCCCTAGTTCCACTCCCTATGATGAGTCCTTGTTCATAGCATCATTGGTAGCAAAATCGCTTATTTTGCAATGTTGGAAAACAGATAGAGTACCAACCCTAAATGCATGGAAGGCAAAAATATCTAGGATTCAGGGAAGGGAAGAAACATATGCAATGAGGTCAGGGGCCCTTAGAAAATACAATGAATACTGAGTGTGTTTGAATGCTAGACTTTGTATGCTGGACATTGATTCCAATTTCTTCCCTTTTTGTATTTTTATTTTTTCAAAAGGTATTGTTAGTCTGCGTTACTGTCAATTTATTGCACTATGCACATTGCACTTTACTAGCACTTTTATTCTCTATGATTATGAATAAGAATTTCTATTTAAATGATATTTTGCCAGACTACCTATTCTCACATATAATGTATTTTGTACTTTATTAATTTTGCTGCTAAAAATGCCATGTAAATGCTTGTCTATTTATGAACTCTCAATAAAAAAAAAGAATAAATAAATACATATGACTTCAACTCAGCTGTGAAAGTTTTATCGAGAAGCCAAGTCAGATCAGAGATGAACTTGATGGATGGGATGAATGAAAAGGGTAAGAAGGGTGTAAGGAAAGACGAGCGAGTGAAAATTAATGACTGGCAAAGAATGATACTTGTTCTTTAATGCTGCCTGAGGTGGCTGGGAATCTGATGCAAGGCTGGTTGAAGGCTGAAGCAAGGATGGGTGGAAGGAGAAAGAAAAGAGGACTGCCTGGGTAGGTGAAACAGAAACTGTATGTGTGCGCAATATATTCTTTGGTTCAAATTCAAATTCAAATTCAAGTCAAGCACGGATGCATGGCTGGCGTTTTACAAAATAAAATAAAAAGGTTGTTTTTCAGTGAGAAAAAGTAAGGTTTGTCCAGTTGACAGTCAGACATTAAGAAGAATGATTGACATTTACTTTGAATGGATGGATGCCTGCCTGCCTGCCTGGATGGTATCTTCCTCATAGTTAGCATAGGTGTATGTAGACAGAGTGGATGGTCACTGGATGAAGAGTGTTACTTTGAAGAGCATGTAACACCGCACATCCGTGCCAGAGTAGCAAAGCCGAGGAAAGTAGAAGTTGTAATTATTCAGAATACTACCATGACTAGTAGTAACAGTAGTTTGCAAGCACAGCATATATCCGGCGATTACGGTGACCACTAACTCACTACCTCTGTTAATAATTTTTTTACAACTCTGTCATACATGTGTGGCTTATCGGTGTTCACTCAATCAAAAACAAAGCACCTAAATGTCATCCCATATGTAAACAAATATCCTGTGAAGGGATAAATGATCATATTATTTATCTTCTTCATTTTCCTTTTGTAGTAGTCAGGGGCAGGGCAGGATGAAAGTTACATTAATTAGGCAGTAGCCCTTGTAACAGAGTATGGCCAGTGTCACCCGTAATTAAAAAGTAAGAGCTTCACCACCTGTATGTACTGGACTGGTAACAGTAACGCAAGTCTGTGTCATCATGGCTTGCGTCTGTTTTTTTCGAGTGCAAGTTGACTGCGCTGGCATTATGCCGGCTTCTACAAGTTTACGTACCAATTTTGCTAAACAAGAGAGAAGAAGAAGAGGTTAGATAGATACGTGCCACAAATGTTATGTACTGTGCTTGCAAGTTGCTAGTGCTACTGTGACACAAATTTCTGCTGAATTATTTTGTGTTAATCTTAAAGAGCATTGGTTACAGTATGTTTTTCTTTCTTCATATAGATGCTCCTTCCAAACTAACAAGGAAGGAGTTGGCTAGACGGGCCCGGCAACAGAAGTTTGAGGCAATTGTCGCCGAATATCTGTGGCTGGCTGCCCAGGAGGAGGAGAACACGCCATCGCAGTTGACAACATCCACGACAGCTGCATCCTCCTCCGCTGACCCTGGGTCATACAGTCAGCGCAAGCCTTCAGCGGTACGGAGCCGTGGTCCGGCAGCCACCTGCCGCAGCCGAGCAGCAAAAACATCAGCTGTCCCCCACAGTACCTGCAAGTGCAAGGCTTGTGTGCACCGCTTGACCCTCAGAGTGTCCAACCTTGAACAGGAGGTGGCGAGGATGAAATCCCTGCTCAAGGACCTCCGGAGAGAGCAGCGTGACCACCTAGCCAAAGGACATCGCCGGCGGATGTAGAGGAGAGGCTGTCCCTTGCCCCTTTTTTAAAGACTTTTGGGGGGTTAGGCGTTGGGGTTTTTGGACTTTTGGGGACTCATTTCATGGACATTGGTTGGGGATAGGGAGGGGGGTGGGTTGGGTCTTCTTGTGGGATAGTTTATTTTTGTTAGGGTTCAAATAATTATTTATTTCAACTTCAACATAGCATCCGCTTTTTTTACTGTTTTGTGGGGGAGGCAGGGGTGGGTTAACTGTACGTTTGTTTTCCCGAAACTTAACTGGCTGGTTGATTCAAATTGTCTAATCGCCCAAATTTGTACAAAAATGCCACTGACAGAGTTAATGAATTCAATTGACCTACTACTTTACTAGAACTGCTGTCAGTCTCTCCTCTCCTCCTACTCCATTATTCTTCCTTCCCCAAAATGCTTATATGACCTGTGATTCATGTTTGAGAATAGGGCTAGGCACAGGGCTGGCTGCATGCCAAATGGCAATTAAGGTTAGCTATGGAATCCTGCACGGATGAAATGTCATCGTTATGGTGGTAGTAGTAGTGGTACACACTGGCAGCAGCAGCATATGAAATAAGGAAATGAAACATTAAGTGGCTTGAGTGTAGCATTAGAACAGTACGATAGATAGTACAGTACACAAGAACACTGCCATAAATTATAGCCTAAGCAATACTACAGTATTCAAAATATAAGTACTAGTTGCATGGAGTATAGCTACTACAAGAAATAGTACTGAAGGTAAAGGACACGGCAGCGTAAGCATTCGATTTGTCACGTGTAGGAGGAGGATGTTGTTGATGATCAATCCACTTGATGGCGCACATGAAATTCTGATTTGATTTTCAAATACTCATGGGTGTGTGTCAAGCAGAATAAGAATAAGAATATATCCTCGGATTCCTTCACCAGCCTTGAAATTCATATTCTGTTGCTTTGACCTTATCCTCCCCAGCAAGTGTGTGGAATAATTGTTGTCATTTACAGCCAGATTCATCATTGTCCTGTTTTGCGAGTCCTTAACAGCGATTATTAAGGAATCGCTATTAAGGACTTGCAAAACGGGATTCATGTAGGAATCGCAAAATAAATTGCGATTCCTACAGCTTCCTTATTTGCGATTAGCAAATTGCTAATCGCAAATAAGGAATAACTCCCCATTCATTCCTATGGGCCTAAAGGCCTAAAGGCCCATAGGAATGAATCAGGAGTTATTCCTTATTTGCGATGAGAAATTTGCTAATCGCAAATAAGGATGCGATTTCAAGGGTGCCAGGGGTGTCCAAAGGACACCCTGTAGCACCCCTGAAATGTCAATGTAGACTGATGTTGCGCACACACATGTCCAAAGGACATGTGTGTGTGTAACATCCAACTTAGAATAATGCACTAAAGTGCATTTTTCTAAGTTTTCGCTATTTACCACGAAGTCTGACTTTGCGTTAAATAGCGGCCAAAAATAGCGAATTCGCAATTTAAAAATGGTTAATGAATTGCATTTAAGGAATCTCAAATAGAGATTCCTTAAATGTAATTCCTCGCAATTTAGCAATTTTGCAATTAGCGATTTCTGCATTTGGGATGATGAATCCCAAATGCAAAAATTGCGCTCGCAAAGGGCTAGATTCTCAGAATCTGGCCCTTTGCAAGCCCATTTTTCTTTGATGAATCTAGCTGATAGTCACACCTCAATGAAAACCACACATCCTGGGGAAAGAGGGTTAGGGTTTGCAAATTGGATGGGAATGGGGGGTTTTGGGAAAGTTTTGTGGAGAGAGGAAAAAAAAACACAGAATGGAGAAACAACAAATGAAGAAAAACAAATCTTTGGATACGAAGATATCCATAAATCTTTTAAGGGCCATAAAGGAAGTGCACTACTGCATGCATGAAGATGTTTGCTAAATGGATGGTTAGGTTACTGAAAAGTAGTACTTACTACAACTTACTAACTATGAAGAAACAATTTGACAGTACAGGGCTGCAGTAATTACGCAATTTGACTTGCCTATCTGCCCTCAGAGAGAATAAACACTTATTAGTACATTAAATTATTTTTAAAATAGCAAAGAAACTTATCAATAGCTGGAGGGATGAATTTGAAGCAGAAAGCAAACAAACGCACAGAGTCACACTCATAGAAGTTCACAACAATAACATTATTTAAAAGATAAGGAGAAGTGAAGAGGATACTGTAACTGTATGTTGTAGTTGTCCTGTTCCATTTGGGAAGTTGCATGCATCCAGCCATTCCTCTTATTCGCGGTACTCCTCCATTCCATCTGACGCTCCGTCGATCAATCTTGGTGACCAGATACACTGTCCACTGCCTGCCTGGCGGATGCGGAGTTGCGGATCGCTAATGGTAAGCTTGAGTTAATTGTTTTTCCCATCGCACAGGGTAAAAGCCGGCCTGTAATTGTTGATGGAAAACCAGGAAGTGATATTAAAAAACACCACGGAGAAAAAGGTACAGTGTGTAGTGCAAAAATAACACTTTCAGTTTCAGAGGCGACAGTATTACATACAAGCCTCATTTCTAAAGTGCATACTCTGAGTCTCCTTTTCAAGGATAGTAATTAGCACACAGCAGGCCAGGGCCATGCAGACGGTCAAGGCAGGCACTACTGAGTTAAGCAACCTGATGTAGCTTACCTCTTTGACACAGACAGACAAAGCATATCTAATTGTATGCAGCAAGCCACATAGCCGCAATTGTACATGAACTGCTGTCTGGACTCTGGCATAACAACACTACACTGGCTCGACCACTCCATACCACGACTAGACAGACATGTAGTTCTGCTGTAGTTGTTGTTGACTGGTTTACCTGTTTGCCACTCACAAAATGGCCATAGTTCTTCCATAAACCGACGATGATGATCCATCCATCCCAGTGAGTGACTGTAAAGAGAAAAGATATTACGTAACTTTGATCATCAAGACTCATCATCATCATGGTATACTGGCTAACTCAATGTTGTTCATGCAGTCGCAGTCTACACACACAGTGAGTCCAAGGACATTTTTCATATTAAAATATGCAACGTAGTGGCCCATGCAGTAGAAGTACAATTTGAATTAAACAAGGTAAAAAAAAAGAGTAGACGAGTTACATTTAGTGTGTAAAAGATTAAATAATGACAGAAGACATATGATTCATTTTATGCACATTTCATCAGAGCCAGACAGCCAGTGCTGTCCACTGCATGCCATCTCATTATTCATTACCTGTTCCACTTTTTGTCCGCATCTTGTTCTTAAAGTGAAGGCCCACAGGGCAGCCTCTCGTGTCAATTTCAGAAGTAAATGTCAGCAATCAGCATGTAGTCAGTAATTCCAGTCCCACTTCTTTTGAGGGGACTCGTCTACGAAGCAACAGTTTCTTCATTCTGTGTAATCCAGCCATCTGCCTTGAGGGAAATGGATAGGGGGAGTCTGGAAGAGGAGGATAGAGGAGCATGACTGAGTTGTGAACTTGTGAACTTCAGGATTTCAGACAGCGGCACCTTCAATAGGGAAATAAGACGAAGACAGTGCTGCTGATGGATTTGTTGTGATGAGAGTCCATGCACCACTGACTACCCCATGGGCCTACTGGCTCGTGTGGCTTTACACGCACCCCAAAATTAAATTAAAATTCCACATATAACAGTGAGCTATTCAATTCCATGACATAAATGATATTTAAGTTCAACAAAACTCACAGAAACAGTTGCATCATGCACCCATGACTAACCCTGGCCCTACTGGATACTGTGCCTACCCACAATATATATTTTTTAAACTTTTGAAAAAGTTTAAAAATTGTAATTGCAGCAACTGCAATGCCCCAAACAAACAACACCAACTTACTTGTAAAATCTCAAATCCAAAAGTGATCCAAACAAAAAGTCCTCAAATACAAATATCCAGCAGCAGCCACAAAAAGTAATCCTTCCAGCTCCAGATCCAAATGAAAAGTGACCAGGACATGGAAAAAGCACTGGGAGGAGCCTGCTGGACAGGAACAGGAAGTTGGAGACTCTGGGGCGCTTCCTTCCTCCCACCCCGCAAAAATGGACACCTTTCACAAAAATGTGCAGCCAAATGTCAATCTGAGGAGTTATTCTGATCCAAATCATCATTTTCAGAAGGTTTATGCTGCCTGCGGTAGATTTCTTGGGCAAAATTGCAATTTTTGCAAGTTCGGGAAAGCGAGCTGTTCAAATCTCCCGCCGGATGTCAGCTGCGCGGCGCATCTACGTGTTCCCAATAGTTTACTCCCGCGATGCGTGATCGCGGGCCCTTATGACGTAGTCTCGTTCTCAAACTCTCGTAGTGCAAAATGGCGGGCCGCTATGAGGTACTCACGGTCGAAAAGTCTCGCGCGATCATGCAGCCAGATCCAAAATGGCGCAGCGCACGCAAACCGGGAGGAAAAACAACTCTGCGAACTCAGAATCACGGTAAGTCACCGCCGTGCGCGAGATTGTATTTTTGAAGCGCGACCAAGCAAAAAAATCCGCAAGCTTGCAAATTGCGATTTTTTGACAATTTCACGTGATTCGCGGACCGCGAAATTGCCAAAAATTCGCAAATTCCACAAGCGGAACGGTTTTTCAGCCCATACTTAGGGGCCGATTAGGATGGAGGATTTTCCGCCTCCTCCGGGCCGGCGGAAGCCACCTCCGGCCCGGAGGAGGCGGAAAATCCATTGCGGGCTCACCAAAGACCCACCGCCACATTACGATGGCTGGTGGGTCTTGGTTTCTGTCCGCTGCTTTTCCGCCGCGGTCGGATTACAACCGCGGCGGAAAAGCTCTCATTTGGCTGGCAGTGTCTATCAGACACCGCCGGCCAAATTAGGAAGCATTTGAATACATGCTTTTCCGCGGCGGTTTTTCCGCCGTGGAAAAGCATGTGTACTTTTGATTTTGGGGGCCCGTTGCTGGCCCCCAGGGTGTTGGTGGGTGGGGGGTGCACATGGGGGGGTACCTATGGTACCCCCCAGCATTTACATGCACAATGCGGCAGGCACCGCGCGGTGCCTGCCGCTTTGTGCATGTAAATGTTACACATGCACTTTTAACATTGCGGCGGGTGCTGCTTCAAGCAGCACCCGCCGCAATGTTAAATATCCAGGATGTGACCGCCAGGGTGGCGGTCACATCCTAATCGCACATGAGGGAACGCCGCAGCCCATGCGGACGTTCCCTCATACTCTGGGGTCGCGGACGGACTCAAGTCCGTCCGCGATCCTAATCGACCCCTTAGTGTAGATGACTGTAAGATCCTTTCGGAAATCAACTGCGGGTTCCTGAGGGGCCTCTGAACCATTGAACAGCGTATAAACTGCAATCTTATAATAGCCAAATATATAGTGGCAAAAGGGGGCATGTGTATGGGTTTTATGAACCTGTCTAGAGCATTTGATTGTCTCACCCTCAGTAAAAGTTATAATCTAACTTGTTGTGAACCAAGTCATAGTGAACCTGCTGAGAGAGATTTACTCTGGTATGACTGCTAGGGTGAGATACTGGGGAAACAAGAGTGCATTAAGTCCTTCAGCGTTAATAGCGAGTTAGAGCTGGTTTGTGTTCTTGTGCCTTTTTTAATTACACTGTATATTAATGGGTTAGAAAATGAACTGTTAGGCCTGTGTCAAGATGTGCCACAGACAGGGCAACACACTGTTCTTGCCCTCTTATACGCAGATGATTCAGTGTTATTGGCCCATACCTGTTGAGCCTGTGTCAAGATCTGCCACAGACAGGGCAACAAACTGCGCTTTCCCTCTTATACGCAGATGATGCAGTGTTATTGGCCCACATTGCCAATGCTCTTCCACACGTTTTGAATAGTTTCTGCAGTTGTATGGCTAAATTACATCCATACGTGAACCGCTCTAAGGCCTTCATTATGTTCCACAGAGCAGCTGATAGTAAACGCCGCCCTATAATAGTGAATAATGTGGAATTAAGCACAGTTTCCTCATATGTGTGTCTGGGGGTGCAAATCGACTCAAAGAGTAATTGAAAACACTTACAAAAGACAAAGCAACTCCATTTTGTTAGATATGTTTCACCTTTATTCAGGTTTCCCAACAAATTGGGGAAATAAATATTAAAGGAGATGCTCCAGATATATATATGAGACATAGGGCCAGATGTAGGTGGCCAAATACTGGTCGGTAAGGGCCGATTGCGGCCGTTACCGACCGGTATTTGGAGTTTTCAATTTAGGGGGCTTAAATTTTACAGAATCGGTAAATTTACAGATTCAGTAAATTTACTGATTCGGTAAAATACCGAATCGGTAAATATACCGATTCTGTAAATCTAGATGTAGGTGGCACTGAAAACAGTGCCACAGGCCCTTAAGAATTTGTTATTTACCACGAAATAATATTTTGTGGTAAAAAACGAATTCAAGTGTACATGCACATCTGTGCATGTACACCTGTGCCATGTGGCACACATACATGCCCTAAGGGCACACAAGCCAGAATCAGGGGTTCAACAGGGTGTCAAAGTGACACCCTGTCCCCCTTGTCAATTCGGTAACTTTACCGAATCGGTATTTACCGATTCGGTAATTGACATTGATTCCTATGGGCCTCAAGGCTCATAGGAATCAATGGCAATTACCGAATTGGTAAATACCGATTCTGTAATTACCGAATCATACAGATTCGGTAAAAATTACCGATTTTTTTCCTACATCTCATTTACCGAATCTAGAATACCGAATCGGTAAAATTCGGTATTCTAGAGTCGATAAATGAGATTTACCTACATCGGGCCCCAAGTGTGTATGGTCACTTACGGGGCAGACGTTTGGGGTTGCACAAAATTAGGTTCCAGCAGATGCTTTAAAACAGATTCCTGAGATTGTTAGTCGCAACAGCCCAGCCTTGTTCTTGTTATGGCATATATCATGAGCTTGGTTTAAGATATATGGAAGATGTTATTGAATTGTATCCTCTTTTATTATGGCATAGGATTTGGTTTAAAGAGAAAGTTTCTCTTAGATTAAATGTGCAAGACTGCCTTTTGCTTGTTTTGCACATAAATATCGGGCATAAGAAAGTTAAAGAGATTTGTAGTAGTGTGGGTAGACCTGAATTTTCCAATGACCCCGAGAAGCTTAAGGAGATTAGCAAAGGGGATTAGAGCACCTATATGTTTTTTTTTTTTTTTTTTTTTTTGGAAGACAGGCGTAAGAGGGAAAGTATAAAGCAGAATGTTATCCATTATGAGATATTACTGAAAGTGTTTGGTTCCAGCCTTATCTGAATCAAATTACAAATAGCTATCACCGGTTTCTGCTCGCTTGCTTTAGAGTGAGGGCCTTTTTACAAGTTTGGCAGTCCTCCTGTCAGACCGCCACCAATGCACCGACAGGAGGACCACCAAGTCTGTTGTCTGCCCGCTAGCTGGATTATGAGTGTAATCCCAAGCAGGCGGTGCTGTAGTGGTCTTTCTGCAGTGGCCGTGTAAGTCTCATAGGAGAATCTTAACAGCAGACTGCCATTGTGCTAGCGCCTGCAGCACATTCCTGCATGGTGTGGCATGCATGACACACCATGCAGGAACAGGGTTGCAAATTTAGGGGGGTATAACATGTTCACCCCCACATGCACCTCCGGCCTGGATTAGGCCAGGAGCCCTTTAGGGCCTTCTTTCCTGCATGTCTGGCACCCTTTTCGTGGCAGGCTCATTGCCATGAAAAGGGTGATGGATATGTAGGTTGTAAATGTGCTTGGCGGTGCCGGCATCTGCTCCTCCAGCATATTTAGGCCAGTTAGAGACCACCAGTTCAGTGGGATCCTTGATCCCGTCGGAGCCGGTGGTCTTGTGGTAGTCCAACCACCACATTCAGAATACTGCAAGCAGACCTGCAGTGGTGGCAGCGGTCGGACCGCCACCACAAGTACAGTGGTCCTGAGGACTGCTGTACTCATAATAAGGCCTTTGATATAATAAATATCATTATGAAGGATTGGTCTGGTATACATCTGTGTTGACCTTGTGATAAGGCATTGGTACAAAGCATTGTGCACTTTTTGCTACTTTGTAAGTTTTACTTAGTGTTAATAATAATAATCCACATTTGTAAAGCCCACAATCACCCGTAAGGGTTTCTAGGCGCTGGGGTCCGTCGGGAAGATTAAGCAAACTATTGCCCAGAGTCACATGGTGCTGGGCTACTCTGCCGCCGGTGCCGGGGATCAAACCGTGATCCCAGATTCTGGAGTCAGTCGCCCTAGTCGCGGCGCCACACTTCTTCCCTTTGAGAAGAAAGTATATAAAACCATTGATGCTGAAGCATAATTTCAGGGAAGTAGTCCAGCTCTAGCTTTTAAAACACATTGTCTTCTGTTGATCTCTGTGTCACATTTATAGCTTTTTAAAACATGCTTTAAGGATTTTTAAGTGTATGGTGGTGCCTATTTTTAACTCAATGAATTTTATTCGGTTTGTAGTCTTTTAAGGGATATATTGTTGGGTAAAATACGTAGTGGCCTAAGGCATATTATTTTGAAGCAGTATGTGACATTGATATAAGAAGAAAGCCTTTTCTGATAATGTTTGCTTTTCTTTAATGATGTTATTGTACTTTTATGGCTTTTAGCACAAACCCGAATATAGTTATTTATTGATGGATTGACTGGAATGCTCACTTCAAATGTTTGGATGTCAATGGAAACCACACTGACTGTGGTTCATTAGCTTGCCAATAACTCATACAATATTTAATCTGACAGGGATAGGTTTCCTTTTCCCATTTTATAAGACTTCTCAGTCCTGTTAATTCTTCAACCCTCAGTTTTTTTTTGAGTTCAAATCCTTTTTTTTATTGAAAAATAACAGAAATGAGAGCGGCAATACATCATTAGCGTACATATGAGCATATTGGTAAAGTGCCGAGACAAAGATGGGTCAATACATAGGAAATGATACATGAAATAAAAGAAGAAATGAAAACAATACAGTCATCAACATATTATTCCTTCATCTCACAATTCCGTAAAGCATTCCATCCGGAAATAGCTCATGTAATACCATGTGATACCTTGTCATTCCCCTATAGTAACTCTATAAATATTTTGCCCATTCATTAAGTGCTGATTTAGTCGTATAAGCATCTCATGGTGGATCGAAGGTGAAGGAGGCCTCATCTAGGGATAACCATAGTTTTTTGTTGGTGACCTGCCATGGTGACGAGTGTAGAGCGGGATTATCAGTGCCCCTAATGCAGGACAGCCACTCCCTCCAAGCATTAAAAGAGACCTCAGCCGCTGTCTTCCAATTGCATAATACAACCTTACATGCCAGTGTTAGTAAAAGGTCCAGAAGCTGGCGGTCATGGTCACCCTTCACTATTGGGTCTATAGCTCCCAGGATAATATAAATGAATTCTCTTTTGGGTTTTATGACAAATATGTGTTCGATATAATCAAAAAAATTTCCCCAGTATGTGTGAAGTATAGGACAATTGAATAACATGTGTGGTAGGTCGCCAGTACCCATTGAGCAGTTCCAGCATGTTGGTGTGTCTCGTAGGCCAACCTTAAATAGTCTCTGCGGGGTCCAAAATGTTCTGTTAAGTATCATATACTTAGTCTGTGAGAGTATCGGTGACACCTTATGCGTAAGTGCCGATGCGTGTATCCTAATCCAGTCTATGTCTATACCGGTATTATTCGGTTCCGCCTCCCATTTGATTTCATTACGTCTCATTGTTTTGTTGGGCGTTGGTGCAAGTAGTTTATAGATTTTTGAAACGAAGTGCCCCGAGGATTGGAGGTGCGGTAGCATAGATGCTAGCCAGGGTGTCGCTAATCTAAATGTGCGTGTAGATAGAGCTGATTTGAGTTTCAGGAAGGCATAGAAGTCAATCGGTAGTAGGGAGTGCCTAGTCTGTAAAGTCGAGAAGGGTAATGGCATGTTATTCTCACTGAGATCTGAAACCACATTGATACCCCTGTCTGACCAATGGTCCCACATGGGGGGCGAACCGCTAAGTTTGATCAATGGATTGCGCCATAGGGATGCAGAAGCAGATTTGTGAATCTGCAGACCGGTCTTATGGACTTGATCTAGTCGTAAGAGGGCTCTCTTGGTGTTAAGCATGATGTATTTAGAGTGCGGAAGGTGTGAAAGGTCCATTGTGAGTACAGCAGAAAGCGGGGCCTTGCCTATGATGGATTTCTCAATATCAATCCACAGAGGCGTATAAATGGGGTCCTCGGTGAACCAGGAAGCCCCTTGCTTGCAGAGAAAGGCGGTCTGGTAGTTTTTGAAGTTTGGTAAGCCTATACCTCCTTTGAGCTTGGGGAGTTGTAACTTTTTCATGGCAATTCTGGGTTTTTTCCCTTTCCACAGGAAGTCCGTAAATGATTTATCTATTTTATGTAAAAAATCCTCCGTGAAGGTCATGGGGAGCATACTCGCCATATAATTTACTAAGGGACTGATCATCATCTTTAACGTCTCTGCTCTACCCCACCATGAGAGAAACTTCGGCGACCATCCATCTAGTAGTTTTTGTATTTTTTTATAGAGTATATCCTCATTGATTTTCAGGGTGGTTATCAGATTCTTTTCGAATTCCATACCCAAATACTTAAAACTCTTCGGCTGCCAGGTAAGGCCGGAGTCACCCAGAATGTTTTTGTCACACAGGTTATTTAGTAATTTCACTTCTGTCTTATCCTTATTCAGGGAGTATCCGGAGACACACGAGAATTCCTCAATTGTGGATAGTAATGCAGGGATAGCTTTATCAGCTTTTTCACTCAAGACCAGCACATCGTCGGCGTAGGCCGTCAGTTTAATTGTGCATCTTGTGAATCAAATTCCAGGAATTTCGGGGTTTTCCCTTATGTAATACAGGAAGGGTTCAATCGCTAGTAGGAACAGGGACGGGGATAGGGGGCAACCCTGTCTTGTACCTTGTTCTAGGTTAAAAGGGGAGGAAAAAGCACCACCAGCTCTCACTCTAGCGGAGGGACAGGCATATAAGGACATGACTAATTTAGTGAACAGAGGACCCAGGTCAAATTTGTGAAGCACCGCATCCAAATACGTCCAATATACCCTGTCAAACGCTTTTTCTGCGTCTAGTGTTATCGCCACAGCTGGTGTGGACAAAAGCTTTGCTTTTTCAATAACATGAGCCAAAATTCTAGTGTTATCGCTTGACAGCCTATTTTTCAGGAATCCCGCCTGTGATGGATGTATTAAGGACGGTAAAACCTTCTGGATGCGTTTTGCAAGAATCGAGGCCAAGAGCTTGCAGTCTAAGTTTATCAACGAGATAGGCCTGTAATTTTTAGGCAGTTTAGGATCTTTGCCTTCCTTGGGTATCACTGTAATTACGGCTTCAGCCATTGTACTTTTAACCTCTCCTGTGATGCTAATTTCTTGGAATACTTCCAAGAGCGGCGCAGCTAGAACATGGGCGAAGGTCTTATAGAATGGTGCCGTGTAGCCGTCAGGGCCAGGGGCTTTCCCCCTTTTGAGGGATTTGATTGCGGTAGCGACCTCTGATTCAGAGACCGGCTCATTCAGAGACTCCCTTTCTGTGGCAGTGAGTGCTGGAAGTGCACAGTTTGAGAGATATTTCTCCATTTTTTTCCCTGTCGACATGTATGTTCCTAGCATATAGTTTTTCATAGAATTCTTTGAAAATGTTCGCAATTTTATTGGAGTCAGAGCTAGGAGCGCCACTTCCGTCTAGTAGAGAGGTTATAGCGTTTTTTTGTATTTTAAACTTGAGATATGCCGCCAGTCCTTTCCCTGCCTTATTAGAGTCACAGATTTTAAAGCGCTTCCTTTTATCAAGCCAGATTCCTGCCTTTTCACTAATAAGTTTATTATATGTGTATTTTTGGTTGGACAATTCTATCAGGTCTTCAGGGTTTCTATTATTCAGGTATTTGCGCTGGAGTGTAGAGATATCCTCTTCCAATTTCAACAAGGCCGCGCTTCGGTTCTTGTTAATTGCAGAGGATATTTTTATGATAAGCCCTCTAATGGTGGATTTAAGCGCCTCCCATCTAATGGTGTCTGAAGTGTCCCCTTTTTTGTTTGTCGTTAGGAAATATTTGATGGCGTTGTCAATGGTTTCTTTGTGTTTTGTGCCGTTAAGAATAGCATCATTAAATCTCCACATAGATTGACGAGTGGTTGGTGTGACATTAGAAAGTGTGAGGGAAACGCAAGAATGATCAGAGACTAATCTGGGGGCAATGTCCGAGTCTTCAACTCTGGCCAGCGCATTTTTAGAAATGAGAATGTAGTCAATTCTCGAGAACGAGTCATGTGGTGGGGAGAAAAAAGAATAATCCCTACCGTCAGGATGTAGTAAGCGCCACGTATCTACCAAATGGAACCTATTGCATAATTTCATGAACGCCTTATGAGCTTTACCTGGGCGAAAGGTGTATTTGGAATCTCTATCTAATACCGGGTCATACGGAAGATTGAAATCACCCGCCAAAATATGAACTGCCGTATCTGGGATGGAGTCGATCTGTTTCGTGAGGCCTAGCCAGAAAGACGGGTCATGGGCATTAGGGGCATATATTGACGTAATAAAAAATTCAGTATCATCTTTAAGTAGTTTCGCCGATACCCATCTCCCTTTCGTATCCATGGTAGAGGAGAGTATCTCCACATTCGCAGTCTTCGCTACAAGCATTACCACCCCATTCTTTTTAGAGATTGCCTCAGAGCCTATTACCTCAGTGTAGTACTTGTTCCGCAGTGTGTGAAATTGCTTCGCTTCTAATTTTGTTTCCTGTAACAGGGCTATGTCTCCCCGTTGCCTACGTAGATAATCAAGTATCTTCTGGCGTTTAACCGGCTGATTTAGGCCTTTCACATTCAGCGATAGTATTTTAAGATTAGCTATGGTTGTTGTCCCTATTGGAGTATCTATAACAGGAGCCATCAATTATGCAACGTCTGATGTCGTATCATAACACATGTGTATGCATGGGATTCAAGTCTGAAGGAGAGCACCATATATTTGACACTACAGGCAATGACATAAAACGTTTCCTACCTGTCTCTAAATCATTGACATCCAAACACTAAACGTATAAAGTTTTGCTAGACTAAACATGTTCTCATTAATAGTTTTACCTATTTGGTTTTGTACATGATGGCACTCAGCATATTCTGATCAGTACATCATCCTATATATTGAAATATGACAATAATATGTCTCATAAACCTATTTCTTCTAATGAATGTCCTTGCACTCTTTTATATCACCTTGTGAATTCCTGGCAGACATAAAAAGAGGAACCAACAAATGCAATAGGATGTGGGCCACCACAAATCATCATTTACTTCCATGTAAAGGCAAATGTGTAATAATATAATTTCTAACTTTTTGCATCTCAAAGAAAGGATCTAATAAGTCTTCCCCGAAAACACGCTGAATCCCTCAATCTATGGTCTTTTCAGTAGCTTAGCCTCAGAAGGCTGACTGTTGGCAGGCCTAAGGTTATCCATGACAGTGGGTTGAACTAATGGCTTTTTTAATAGCAGGACCAGTATTAACACCTTTAACTTGGAGCGAGCGTTACTAGGCCATCTTAAAAGAGATTTTTATAACATTGCATGGGGGATCAGCCATACAGGGCAGTTGACACAGATCTTTACCATTTTCAAATCTAAACTCCTAAAACAAAAACTGCTCTTCATTCACAATGAAACCGACTCCTTGGTGGTTAGTGCATTAGTCAAACTAAATTGTGAGGGTGCCCCTGCAAACTATTTTTCCTGGCATCTGTGAACTCCAACCAAACACACTCAATCATTCAAAACACACAATTTCTCCAGACTTGCAGGCTAAACAAACCCAACTCTGTAGCCTCCCAAACAAGAACCTTTCATTGACTCACTGTGCAGACAATTTTCTAGTATCCTTGCTGGTATTCTTCAGTAATTAATCCTTGGCCATGTTTGGTAAGTATGAGCATCTTCTTCATGGGTTGTCTCTCAGGATCAAGATAGGTCTGCTCAAGGCATCACCCCCACCAACTGTATCGCCTCAAAGTGAGACATCAATCAACACACAACTCATTCTTTCCACCCATTCTCACCTTCTATGTGCCTTCACATGCAACAAACTCCCTCTCTTACCACTATCAATACAGAAAAACAAAATTTATCATATCCTCTTTCATTTCGATAACAAGCATTGAAGAACGTAATTTTACAACAGGAAGCAAGAACAAAACACAAATACAGCCTAGTACACCTAGATCTGTCACAAGTACAGGTACTAAATCAGTGAAGGCTTGCTAGAGCACCAAACTTGCCCTCTGAAAATAAACCATGTTCCAATACACAGAGGCAAGTACATTTATGGATGAACAACTGCGTTCCTATGATAATTTCCTCGGAGATATACATCAGGAATTTATCACATATTTAATGTGTAGTCCACTCTCCATAAAAATTCACAAGCACTTCATTCCCCTACAAAAGGAAGAGTACTCCACTTCCCCTACAGAATGTTTACCCATTCCATAAAATGATCACCCCATGTGCTGTTTGCCTGCCTTCATCAGTACACCTGATCATTCAAACTTCATTTGCACAGGTTGCACATAACGACACAAGGTGCTAACTACATACTTACCAGGCATATTTGACTGCTTACCATTCAGACTATTTACACAGCTGACACCTAGCATAACCATGCAGATTACAACACATACAGAAAAAACATTGTGCAATTTCCAGGACTCATAGTTATTGACACATACAAGAACAATTGAAAATTCTCACAAAAGGCATGCATGTTGGATATATCATGCAAAATTTTATTCTAGAAATGGACAATGCTTACACCATCACCAGTGCACCATCCAAACATTTAATTACTTTCTCAAGCTAACTCCCGTTTTGTAATGCACAGTTTTGTATTGCAACATTCCTCCAGTGCATTCCTTCATCTTGTTGAGACCCCCATGTGCCTTCCAGTCTATCAAGTGAATAGTTCTGAATGCATAGATAAGAGAAGTGTGTTGGTTGCGTTGTAGTGTATTGGTGTTGTCTACTGGTGTTGTGAGACCTAGAGAGTGTGCTTCAGACTTGAAGAAGCAGTGTGTGAGCCTATCTTAGACATATGGTTGAAAACCAAAAGGAGTGTGAGGATGATCACTGACATAATATAGATCCATAAATATAAAAACACACACATATTGGAAATTAAATATTCAGAAAAACTTAAAAATAAAATATCAACTCTGTATACTTCACTATAATAAACACACATATTACTGTTAGAGACATCAATTTTTACATATATATATATATAATGAAAACAAATAAATTGGAAACAAAAATATTGTTACCTTTAAATAAACATAAAATATTAATAACATATCAATTCACTCAATATCAACTATGATATTATTGCCAAAATAATTAAATAATCATAAAAAAAGATTACAAAATCAATTTTCACCTACAATATTTACTTCAAATAAACCCTAAACATGCTATACAAATATATTTATATTAAATTAAATATATTACATCAGCAAAATATTTACCATTTACCCCAAAATAATTATGACTTAAAAATATACAATTAAAACTAGCAGAAATGTGAATACACACATATATATATATATATATATATATATATATATATATATATATATATATATATATATATATATATATATATATATATATATATATATATATCTGCTGGGGGTCGCCAGCAGGTAGTTATAGTTAGGACCTCGTTTCTATAGGAAAAGCATTTTTTGTTTTGCTAATAACTTTGGCTCCATTTGACGAATCTTCACAACATTTTCAAAACAAGTATGACAGTCGGTTCAGAGTTTTGAAAGTTTTGGGGTGATTCATCAAGTGGGGCTGAGAAAAAAGGGGTTTGAAAACTTGTTTTCCCCATGCAGAAAGGTAATTTTTTTCCCCAGAAAGCGACCTTTTTGTGAATTGGTGTAAATGTGTTCAGTAATGTTAGAGATATTAATGAAAATCCCAATTTGTATATATAGTGATTTGAAGGCTCTGGTCAATGGGTCCTAGAGAGCCCCCGACAGGGCCAAAAAGTACTTGAAAAAATAATGTACTGCAAAAACACGATGGAGCAGCTAATCTGCAGCAGTATTTAAAAAAAATTGTAGGCTCCCATGCTTATTTTGAATACAGGCCAGGTCCCTGGGGCATTTTTGTTTTTGCCAGATAATATATATATATATATACAGATCTGGTATGTCGAGTGGTCGACCACCATCTGGTATAGTGCATGGGCAAGAATAAACAGCTTGTGGAGACCAGTACGTCTCATGGTGGAGATATCTGTATAATGAGATAGAACACGGGACAAATCAAGTTTAAGGTTATTAATAAGTTGGAGAGCGTGCTAAAATACAACATTGGCCCATCGATTACATGTGCAGTGCACGGGGTTGAAGTAGCACGTGGCACACCACTTAAAAAAATTAAAGGCGGCAGGATTAAGTGATTTGTCCAGAAACATCACCTACGAAGGCAAGATATTGGAGGTATAAGAGCTGGAAACCTTACTAAAATACAGCATTACCGAAAACATTACTTTTGCAATGCATGGGACACGTGACCTACTACTTACACGAGAAAAACTACATCGCATTAAGTTGAACAGCACGTAGCACACTGCTGCAGGAACGGCCACGTGGCACTTGGCAAATTAAAGAAACGTGTCAGGATTAACTGATTTGCATAGAACAAAGGATAGAAAATCAAGTTTAACGTTATTAAAAAACATGGAGAGCGTGCTAAAATATAACATTGACCAATTGATTAGATGTGCAGTGCATGAGGAGGAAGTAGCACGTGGGGCACTACTTACAATATTGAAGGCGGCAGGATTAAGTGATTTGCCTAGAAACATCGCCTACCAAGGTAAGATATTGGAGGAATAAGAGCTGGAAACCATGCTAAAATACACTATTGCCGAAAACATTACTTTTGCAATGCATGGGGCACGTGACGCACTACTTACACGAGAAAAACTACGTCGCATTAAGTTGAACAGCGCGTAGCACACTGTTGCATGAACGGCCACGTGGCGCTTGGCAAATTAAAGAAACGTGGCAGGATGAAGTGATTTGCACAGAACTAAGGATAGCAAATCAAGTTTAACGTTATTAAAAAACATGAAGAGCGTGCTAAAATTTAACATAGGTCAATTGATTACATGTGCATTGCATGAGGAGGAAGCAGCACGTGGCGCACTACTCACAAAATTAAAGGCGGCAGGATTAAGTGATTTGCCTAGAAACATCGCCTACCAAGGTAAGATATTGGAGGTATAAGAGCTGGAAACCATTCTAAAATACACTATTGCCAAAAACATTACTTTTGCAATGTATTGGGCACGTGACGCACTACTTACACGAGTAAAACTACATCGCATTAAGTTAAACAGCACGTAGCACACTGATGCGGGAAGGGCCACGTGGCGCTTGGCAAATTAAAGAAACGTGACAGGATTAACTGATTTTCACAGAACAAAGGATAAGAAATCAAGTTTAACTTTATTAAAAACATGGAGAGTGTGCTAAAATACAACATTGGCCAATCGATAACATGTGCACTGCATGGGGAGGAAGCAGCACGTGGCGCACTACTTACAAAATTGAAGGCGGCAAGATTAACCACTTGGATGCTAGTCGTTTTCCCCCTCCTGTGCTGGAAAATGCCATTTTAGTGGCATCATGACGAGCTCAGCTCATCATCAGCACACGACACCCGTGGGTGATGACGAGCTGAGCTCGTCATCAGCATCGAAGGGGTTAAGTGATTTGCTCAGAAGCAAAAGTTACGTAGTCAACTTTAATGATATAAAAAAGTAGGATAGTGTGCTTAAAAACAACATTGTCAAATCAAACAAAAATTTGCATTTATGCAGTATTTAAGAATCATTCAGATGAATTAATTTAATTATTCTTAAAAAAAGTGCTCACCTACGAAGAAGTGGATACGAACACTATAAATGGCTGTGACTGCAGAATAGGAAATGTTTGAGAAGGTTGGCAGGTTATAAATGCTTTGCAGAAGGATGATTAGTTGAGCATGATGTCATTGGGTGTGAGAGCTGTGATTGGGCATGTTGTAATTGAGCATGCTCAAATAAAATGAAATACATTGGGGGGACATAGCCACACGGTGGGACGTATTGTGCGCATACACAATATTAACACGGATACGCTACCACAAACGTGCATGCGCAAAGTGAAGGCAACTCCTAGGTCGTACATACACAGATGGACTTCGGATGTCGATAGAACACCAGCTCCCGCAGGAGGCGGGGAGCCGGTGGGACAGTGGAGGAATTGAAGACCCTCGCACGGCCCCCAACGGTGACGGCCATAATACATTCCATTTAAAGGCCGTCCCCGGGGTATGGGATCCCCGGGGCCTTGAAGTGGCTTCAGTAGGGGGGCTATGCAGCTCTCCTCCATAAAATAATAATATATAATTAGCCATGCCCCGGGGGTGGGGACCTCGGTGCCCCGAATTGACCATGGGAGGGGGCCACGCACGGTGCGCGCACCCATTGATTTTTCAACAAAAAAAAATGTTTTGGGCTAGGGGGTCAGGGGGTCTCTACCCTGCCCTCCTTTCGCATTTTCCACTCTTGTTTTGGGCTCTCTTGTGCCTCAGTCCTCCTGAGAAACAAGATGGTGTAAAAAGGGGCATGACCTCAATACTTCAGACGACTGCCAACCAAACAGGAGCGCACGCGGACCTTTCCAAGCATGGGCCGCATTGATTGGCTGTGAACACTCAAAACCAGGAAGTTTGGGCAGCCATCTTGTGCTCGGTAGACCGAGGCACAAAATAAGCAGAAAAACAAACATGTAGAACGCAAAAAGGGGGCAGGGTAGAAACACCCTAACACCCTAGGCCTGCTCAGGTGGTCCCACAAGGATATTAACATATTTAAACGTTACTCGCTAATAGAATTAGCATTTAAAAAACCTTGCAAATTCACTGAAAAAAAACATAGGTTTCAGGCCTTATATAGATAGGAATTAGCATTTCAAAAACCTTGCAAATTCACTGAAACAACCATAGGTTTCAGGCCTTATATAGTTAGGAATTAGCATTTAAAGAACCTTGCAAATTCACTGAAAAAACCATAGGTATAAGGCCTTATATAGTTAGAAATTAGCATTTAAAAAACCTTTGAAATTCACTGTAAAAAACAATAGGTTTCAGGCCTTATATAGTTAGGAATTAGCATTTAAAAAACCTTTGAAATTCACTCAAAAAACTATAAGTTTTAGGGGTGTTATAGTTAGCTGGACATTTCACTCATACAAAACCATTGAAATTGCTCCTATATAGTTAGTTGTACTAACTATATTTTGCACACCCGTAATCCACTGCAGATGATGTCACATATTACATCATTCATGACATGGTCAGTGACATCACTGATGACATCTCAAATGACATCAATGATGACATCACTGATGACATCATCCACATGACAATCACATACACCTTTTCATACACTAGTAAAATCTTTCAACACTCTTTGTAAAATACAGAGTATCATATTTGAATCCATTGACACAACAATACAAGTATCTAAAAACCCACTCATTGATTCCTAGATGTATACACACATTTAATCACTTACCTGCAGATTCACTCATACATGCTGTCAATGAACTATATATATAATGCATATTTAAATAACGAAGCAAACCACATCATTTACCCCTGTCGCAAACGATGAGGGTGAGAAGAATCACATCAGATCCGATTAAAGCCTCTTTAAGAATTGATGAGATGGGTGAGAGATTTGCGAAAAGAGGCTACCCTGAAGAAATCATTAGGACTGCTAAACAAAATGTTAAAAGCATGCAAAGAATTGCGGGTAAAATGCTGGCCAACTATCTCAAAATCAAATCTGAACGTAAAACGATTGGTCCTATTCTTAATGACCAAACTAATAAGTTGGTTTCCTCAGATGAGGATATTGCAGAAGTTTTTCATAATTATTATCACAATCTTTATACTGATGATACTCATCCCTCGGATTCTAACCTACAGTCTTTTTTTGAGGGTCTCCCATCTCCACCTTCACTCCCCGATGAATTTGCCCAACTAGAGAAAGATATTTCTCTCCAAGAAATTCTCCAGGCCATCTCTTCCCTTAAAAAATCTAAAGCCCCGGGTCCTGATGGATTACCTATTGAATTTTATTCTGCATTTCATAAAATTTTTGTGCCCCAATTACATCAACTTTTTAATTCATATATTTCATCTGCCAAAGCTTCTGGTTACTTCCTGGAAGCCCTTATTATCATAATTCCCAAACCTGACAAAGATCACTCCCAATGTAAAAATTTCCGCCCCATTTCCCTGATTAATTATGATTGTAAAATATTTGCTAAAATTCTTGCTTCTCGCCTAGATGTCCTCATCCCACTTTTGATTAAAACTGATCAGATTGGCTTTGTGAAAGGTAGGTTGGCCTCTGATAATGCTCGTATGTTCGCTAACATTATTTCCCACAGTAAATCATTTAAATCCCCCTTGCAGCTCTATCCTTGGATGCTGAGAAAGCCTTTGATCGAATTAACTGACAATTTATGTTTCGGTCTTTGCAATGGTTTGGTTTTGGTCCCTTTTTTATTTCCTTAGTTAAAATCCTTTATTTATCCCCTCGTGCTAGTATTTTTGTTAACAACCAGTTTTCTAGATTTTTTTCTTTGAATAGAGGCACGAGACAGGGTTGTCCTCTTTCCCCATTACTGTTTATCCTATGTCTCGAACCTTTTTTGGAACGTATCCATACTAATCCCAATATCAAGGGTTTCAAATTATCATCTATTGAAACAAAAATATCTGCATATGCAGATGATATCCTTGTTTATATGGCTGACCCCGTCTCCTCGTTACCACATTTCTTGGATGAAGTTTGTTTATACTCTTCCATCTCTGGTTACAAACTTAATCTCTCCAAAACAGAAGTCCTACCTCTAAATTCCATTTGTTACCAATACATGTTTCAATCCACTGATTTTGCCTGGTGCCCTTCCAAAATAAAATACCTTGGCATTTGGTTTTCCTCCTCTCTCGCTGACACCCTTAAGTTCACCTTTGACTCCCTTGTCAATATACTCCAGTCCCTTCTCCAAAGTTGGTCTCCCTTATTTTTGTCCTGGTGGGGTAGACTAGATACAATTAAAATGATGATTACGCCTCATATTCTTTACACTGTATCTATGCTCCCCATAAAAATCCCATGCTCATTTTTTGATCGCTTGAATTCTATATGTACCAAATTTTTGTGGAATGATAAACACCCCCGCATTGCTTTGCAAACGCTCACTCATCCTAAAAATGAAGGTGGTGTTCGGTTCCCCAATTTTAAATTATATCACTCTGCTTTTGTTATAAAACAATCCTTCACTTTAGCATATGATTTTTTGTCTTCACCTGTACCCAGATGGGGGGTGTTTGAACGCTCATTGTTGAAAGACTTTTTGTTTCAACATGCTGTTTTCATGTCCAATTGTTCCTTTTTGTCCAAACACCCAGTTCTGAAACACTCTAAGACGCTGTTGCTTGACATTTTCACAAAAGACTTATCTCCCCTTCAATGTTTTTTATCGTCCATTGTGTGGTATAATAAGTTCCTCAAATATAAGGGCAAGTCTTTCTATTACAAATACTGGAAAGAAAAGGGGATATCTTTTGTCCATCAATTCCTTTTTAATAATTCTATTCTCTCTTTCCAAGAGTTGCAAAATATGTACCAACTGCCTATTTCGTGTTTACAGGAATATACCATCATAACTGATGCTATTCGCTCTCACTTAACGCTCCTTTCTCCACCTGATGTTTTACCCTATTTTTCCCCCACGTCCCCACTCTACCCTTTGTTCTCTTTACAACAACCAAAAGCTGCCCATGTATATAGTTTACTGGTTTCTAATGTTTCAGATCGTCCTAAATCTTTTGTTGAGACTGCCTGGGAAGCTGATTTGAATATTTTGATACCAGTTGATGTTTGGGATCGCTTATGGTCCAAATTATTCAAAGTATCTATTGCTGCACGCGTTACTCAATCCCTTTTTTCATTTATCATAGAGTTGTTCTTACACCTGTAAGTATTTCCAAGTTTTCTCCTGCTTCTCCCTCTGTATGCTGGTCTTGTTCTTCCGTACCAGGGACACTTAAGCATCAACTGTTTGATTGCCCTTCTATCTTCTCATTTTGGAACTCTATATGGGATATATGCATGCGTATGTTTAAATGTTCTACACCATTCTCATTAGCAAATGTTTTTTTAGGTTCTTTATCAGATGATATAGATATGATCTCATCTGATGCTCGGTTACTTGATTTGTTCATTGCCATTGCTATTGCATTTATAGTGATTCTATCTTGCTGGAGAGATAATTCCAAAATTTCTGTTATAACTTGGTGGAATTTCATATGTGATGAACATAGGATTTCTGTTGCTTCTTCTTCTTCTGTCCCTCTAAAAATTAAATCCGATCTCCTATGGCTCCCTTTTGTTTCTTACCTCTCTTCTACCCATTCCTTATGAGTTCATATCCTGTTCTTCTTGCATATTCCCAAATTTCACCTAGCTTCTTCCCTTCCCCTTCCTCCTTCCTTCTCTCTCTTCTCCCTTTTTTCCTTTCTTCTCTCTTCTTCTTTTCTTTTCTTTCATTTCTTCTCATCATAGATGTTTCTGAAGTTTTTTATTAACTCTAATGCCTCATGTTTTCACTGATTATGATCACTTACAATATTGTATGGCTTTGTTTGTGTTTTTGTTAAAACTCAATAAAAATTTCTTAAACAAACAAAAAAAAAAAGTCAACTTGTGGAGGTGCCGACGGAGGAAGCAATGATAAAGATACAGGAAGGCAAAAGAGAAACAACATGAAATCATGGAAGCAAAAGTAACCAACAATGAACCTGAAATTGGTAAATCGATTATAAATCTCACTAATTTAACATTTACTAAAGCTGCAGAAACAATCTTAATGTTGAGACTATCATATTGTCCAAGGAACAGACTCAATTATACTCAGGCAAAGCTTGACACCTTCAAGTACACAAGGAAACTCAAGCTTTTGAAGTTGCATACATTTACTAAACAATTGATTGCAACAGCCAGGGAGGTGGGTAAATAGAGAACAACAACGAGAGGCACAACCATTGCAGATCTCTCTGTTCTAAGAACTCTCAGGCAGCTAGAAATAGACAATGACAATCCTGATACCGAACTAATGATTCAGGACATCATCTGGCAACAGAATATTGAAATTGGAGAAGTGGCATCTACACCATTTAGGCCACGATCAAGAGCGACACCCACCAACACGAAAGATAACATAGACACGTTTCATGAACTGATCACTGATGGTCTGAAAAGAATCCACAGGGGAGTCAATGAAGGAAGCACAAGGAGAACACCCAGTGAATGGAAATATCATGATTTGGTGGCGAAATTAAGGAAGAACAAACATGTGGTAATACGGAAGTCCGACAAAGGGGGTAACATTGTTTTATGGACTATTAGCATGTATCTACAGGAAGCATACACTCAACTTGAACAGAGAAACTGCTATAAAAAATGCAAACAGGGAGAAATGATTAAAGAACAAGCTGAATACATCCAAGAATTAGATCAATGCAATGCAGGAGGGCTTACTCTCGCATGATGAATTCATGTACCTTAAGAATGATACTCCCAGGAAGCCGGTCTTCCATCTGATACCAAAGGTGCACAAGAATGTCAGTTGCCCCCCTGGACAATCCATCATATCTGCAAACGGAAGCATGATGGAAAATACGTCTATATTATATTGACTTCTCTCTATAGTCGTATGTAGCAAATTTTCCCTCCTACATAAGGGACAGTGGTGACTTTCTGAAAATGAACTATGACACACCCATGGAACAAGACTGTGTGCTAATAGCACTGGAAATAACAACCCAATACACTAGCATTGCCCATACTGATGACCATGCAGCATTTTCTAAGCGACAGACAAGTAGGCTTATTCAAACACACCCAAATGTTGATGTCCGTGGCAAAGAGGTGCCTGGAAGATAACTTTTTTCTGTTTGGGTGTGAGCTACATCAGCAACAGCGGGGAACTGCGATGGGTACCTGTTTCGCTCCCAGTTATGCATTCTTACATGTAGGCTGGTGGGAGGAACAGGTGCTCCGCAGAGAACACGCACAAGCATGGGACAAGCACATAGCAATGTGGGTAAGATTCATAGATGATTTATTTATGATCTGGAGGGGCACCACTAACTCTGCAGAGCAGTTTGTCAATCGTCTAAATAATAATGGTTTAAATTTAAAGTTTGTGTATACTATCTTTAAAAGTAGCGTAACATTTCTAGACGTAGAAGTGTGTGTTGAGGCAAGTAAGCTAGAGACGAAACTTCAAAGGAAGGAGACGGCAGAAAACACAACCCTACATGCTTCTAGCTTTCATCCGATCCACACCAAACTCAGTATTCCGTATTGAGAAATACTGCGAGCAAACAGAAAATGCAGCACATCAACTGCACTAGCCAAGTGTCAGAATGAGATGAGCCAGATATTTCTTGAGAGGGGCTACAATAGAACAGTGGTTAAGAGGCACATCGTGCAGCAAATAAAAAGAAATGAGAGGTAATCCTATTTTCCAAGAAATAACTGAGGTAGGAGAAAAGTGAACCCCAGATGAGAGGAACTCTGGAAATCTGCTTGAATGCAAAGGCACTTTTTAAGCATAAAGGGGCGGCAGCACCTGACGCGTTTCAGCTCCATTGAGCCTTATTCCTAGGTGGACAAACCATTTCAATTGACCCCAGCTGTTTATCAGAGTCCACCTGGTTTAGTGATCCCGAGGTCCTTCCAGGCCCATAATGCACCATGTTGAAATATGGAAATACGAAATGGACTGCAGTGCGGAACAGCTCACAATATAATGAATAAGGCTCAATGGAGCCGAAAAGTGTCAGGTGCTGCCACCCCTTTATGCTAATAAAGTGCCTGTGCATTCAAGCAGAGTTCCAGCATCTCTTTGTTTGTATTTAAAAACAGGACTCTCCTGGCCTGTGTTGGCTGGAAACGCCCTGCAGGGTCGGTGGCTCACTTAGTCAGAGAACTGGATTGTTTCTGATGTTGCAGCTGTGTGAGCATGACCCGCTGGCCCCAACCGCGACAAAGAATAGGATTATCCTGAGTTAAATGAAATACAGTGGTGGCTAGAAAGGGAGGTGAGAGCTGTTTGTCTTATCGGCTTGGTGCACCGGCACCTCAATAACATTGGGACTTTGTGGCAGCAATCTGGAACACCATTATGAAATGCACCATCAATGCAGATGCTTCCATCAGCAGCTGCAGTGCTGTAAGATATGGACAAAAGGGAACAGCTCACACTGCAGTCAATTTCGTATTTGCATATTTCAACATGGTGCATTATGGGCATGGAAGCACCTCTGGACCACTAAACCAGGTGGACTCTGACGAACAGCTGGGGTCAATTGGAATGGCTTGTCCACCTATGATTAAGGCTCAATGGAGCCAAAACGCTCAGGTGCTGCCGCCCCTTTATGCTAGTAAAGTCTCTGTGCATTCAAGCAGAGTTCCAGCATCTCTTTGTATTTAAAGATAGGACTTTCCGCACCTGTGTTTGCTGGAAATGCCCTTCAGGGTCGGTGGCTCACTTAGTCGAAGAAGTGGATAGTTTCTGCTGTGGCAGCCTTGTGAGCATGACCCGCTGGCCCCAACTGCGACAAAGAATAGGATTATCCTGAGTTAAATGAAATGAGGTGGTGGCGAGAAAGGTAGGTGAGAGGTGTTCCTCTTATCGGCTTGGTGCACCGGCACCTCAATAACATTGGGACTTTGTGGCAGCAATCTGGAACACCATTATGAAATGCACCATCAATGCAGATTCTTACATCAGCGGCTGCTGTAAGAAATAGACGAAAGGGAACAGTTCGCACTGCAGTCCATATCGTATTTCCATATTTCAACATGGGCATGGAAGGACCTCGGGACCACTAAACCAGGTGGACTCTGACAAACAGCTGGGGTAAATTGAAATGGTTTGTCCACCTATGAATAAGGCTCAATGGAGCCAAAACGCATCAGGTGCTACCGCCCCTTTATGCAAATGAAGTGCCTCTACATTCAAGCAGAGTTCCTGAGTCTCTTTGTTTATATATATCTATATCCAAATGACTGTGCTCCCACTAGAAGGTACCACACACAGGCTTAGAGTCATACTTTTATTGAGCAAGACTGTAGAGTGCAAAACAATTGAAATGCTGCATACAGTTCACCAAGTTATTGCTACACGAGTCCCGGGCACCCCAGCCCTTGGTCACTGGCCTTTGGCAAAAACAGAAGGCAATCAATAAATCAATCAATCAATCAATCACATGTTTGTTAAGCTCTTTTACTCACCCGTGAGGGGCTCAAGGCCCGGGGGAGGGAGGTTTGTCAGGTTCCAGTCCATCAAGAAGGAAGTCTGTCGAAGAGCCAGGTTTTGAGGTTTCTTGTGAAGATGGGGAGAGATATTGTCTGTCTGAGGTGGAGAGGGAGAGCGTTTCAGGCTCTGGAAGTGAGGAAGGAGAAGGAGCGGCTGCCTGATCTGTTCTTTCTGGTGTGGGGGACCACGGCGTAGGAGAGCTGGGCTGATCGTAGGGTCCTTTGGGGTTCGTGGAATTTGAGTCAGCTGTTCAGGTATGTTGGTCTGGTGTCGTGGAGGGCCTTGAGAGTGTGGGTGAGCATCTTGAAGGTGACTCTAGCTTCGATGGGCAGCCAGTGGAGCGTGTGCAGATGCAGGGAGATGTGGCAGTGTCTTGGCAGGTTGAGAACCAGTCTTACGGTGGCGTTCTGGATGTTCTGTAGCTTGCGTGTGAAGTTTTTTTTTATTCCGGTGTAGAGTGCTTTGTTGTAGTCGAGTCTGCTGGTGACCAGGGCATGAATGATGCTCTTTCCAGTGTTTCAGGGGGGATCCATTTGAAGGTCTTGCATAGGAGGCGAAGGGTGTGGAAGCAGGAGGATGAGACAGCGTTGATCTGGCGATCCATTTTGAGTACAGAATCCAGGATGATTCCCAGGTTGCATGCATGGTCCCTGGTGGTGGACGGACTTACGAGGGCAGGGGCCACCAGGTTATGTTGCAGGCATCAGGGTGTGGGCCCATGATGAGTACTTCTGTTTTGTTGGTGTTTAGTTGAAGGCAGCTGTTTTTCATCCATTTGGCGATGGCTTCCATGACTTCTAGAAAATTGTGTCTGGCGGCGTTGGGTTCACTGGATAGAAAGAGGATGAGTTGGGTGTCGTCTGCATATGACACAATGATGAGTCCGTAGGTTCTGACGATGGGGGCGAGTGGAGCCATGTAGACGTTGAAGAGCATATGGCTGAGGGATGACCCCTGGGGGACTGCGTAGGTGGCTGGTGTAGAGTCTGACAGGAAAGGGGGAGTCTGACCCGCTTCATTCTGCCAGAGAGGAAGGAGTGGATCTAGTCGAGGGCCTAGTCTTGAATCCCTGCATCGTGGAGTCTGTGTATTAGGGTGCGGTGAGAGACTGTGTTGAATGACGCTGAGAGGTCGAGGAGGATGAGGGGTGCTGTTTCTCCTTTGTCCAGTAGGGTGCGGATGTCATCTGTTGCAGCGAGAAGGGCGGTTTTGTGCTGTGTTTTTTCTGAAGCCTGATTTGGAGGGGTCGAGGATGTTGTGCTCTTCGATGAATGTGGCGAGTTGGCTGCTGATGGCTTTCTCATTGACTTTCGCTGGGAAGGGGAGCAGGGAGATGGGTTTGTAGTTTTTGTGATCGGTGGGGTCCGCCGAGGGTTTCTTGAGGAGGGGGTTGATCTATGCGTGTTTCCAGTCGCCAGGGAATGATGCGGTTGCCAGGGAGCGGTTGATAGTGTGGCAGAGCATGGGTGCGATGGTGTTGGTGGCTCTGTTAAAAATGTTGTGGGGGCCCCGGAGTGCATTGAGTTCATCGTCTTCAGTGTGTCTTCGGTGGTGAGGGCTGTCCAGTTGTCGATCATTGGCTTCATGGTGTCGGGGTGGTTGGTGAGGTTTCAGTGTGTTGGATGTCTTCATTGAAGATGTCATAGAAGCTCTTGATTTTGTGGTGGAAAAAGGTGCTCAGTTTGTCACAGAGGTCTTGTGAGGGTGGGATGTCGGTGGACTCACTGGAAGGTTGGGCGAACTCCTTGATGATGTTGAAGAGTTCTTTGCTGTTGTGTGCGTGCTTGGAGATTCTGTCTTCGATTGCTTTTTTCCTTGTTTTTCTGATGAGTTGGTGGTGGACTTTCAAGGCGGCTCTGAATTTGTTGTGGACTTTTGTGGATATAGTGTTCCTCCAGTCCTTTTCGAGGTGGCGGCAGGTGCGTCTGGACACAGTAACGCCACACTTGCGGTGAGTATTTATAAGTCCCGCCCTTATGGGCCAGTGCATTCTGGTACTTAGGGTTTGTTTACTTTAAATATGCCTCTGTTTTTCTTTTTTTACCTTTATAGATCTTTAAAACCACAGTGGGCTTGCAGCAAAAATCAATGTTCCACAACCTGCTATTTTCAAGTCCTGCCACCATGGACTAGCCCGCTCCATCTGCGCCATACCAGTGTCGGGCTTAGCGGATCTGCTCTGTTGGCGGTGGGGTGCCCTTGCAGACAGAGCCACCCACTATATATCCAAATGCAAACAATAAAATGCAGCATACAGTTCACCACGTTATCGCCACACGCGTTTCGGGCACTCCAGCCCTTGGTCAATGGCTTTTGGCAAAAACAGGAGGCACCATTAACGCCGCACTCGTGGCGAGTATTTATAAGTCCCACCCTTGTGGGCCAGTGCATTATGGTACTTAGGGGTTGTTTACTTTAAATATGCTTCCTTTTTTCTTCTTTACTTTATAGATCTTTAAAATCACAGTGGGCTTGCAGCAAAAAACAATGTTCCACAACCTGCTATTTTCAAGTCCTGCCACCATGGACTACGCCACTCCTTCTGCACCTTACCAATCACGGACATAGCGGCCCTGCTCTGTCGGCAGTGGGGTGCCCTTGCAGCCAGAGCCTGCCACTATATTGATGTAAATATATAATTTACCGTCGAAATTTCTATGCAGGTAAGTATTTAATCAATAATAACTCAAGTCGGAAAGAAAGAACCAGAGTCCGTGGTGTTAGAGTTCTTAGGGGTTTTATTCCTCAAAAAGGAATGGTCAAGACCAAGATATCATGTTCTTCCCACCACAGGGGTGGAAGAAGGGATAGAGCGCTACATTTTATTGACAGTACATAGCTTATATACTTAATTCATGTCATAGAAAGCAATACAGTAGGCGTAACAGCTGAGAGAAGACAAGATAACAGTATCCACGTGTTACTAGTACGTAATCAGAGGGCGTGGACTAGGCGTGAACTGGAGGTGTGTGCTAGAAACGTCACAGGTAGGTGTCACAAAGGGGTTGGCACTAAGCAGAAAGTTGCAATGTCAGCAGAAATCAGAAGCTTGGATGCGCGCGCAGCTGCATGACGTGTGATTGACGTGAAACTGGAGGGTGCAGGGGACTTGACATTTACACTGACGGAAAGAGACAGAAGTCTGGCATGTCAGATCAACTTGTACTTCTATCATATCTGATATCTGATGTTTGGGAACCATATTATCTGGACGGAAAGGTCTCTGGGGCAGAAGCTATTCTATACTGACTGTGAGTGCGTGTATAAGCGCCTAAGTGTCTGCATGAGAAGCGTGGGGCATGGGGCCTTCCATGGGAGCATGGTAACAGAGGCTATGAATTACTTGCACTGAGACAGGTCGGCCCTTTGGCTCTGTAGCTGAGGGGGATGTTTACTGAAGCTAGTAGGCAGGAATGTATTTTCGAGGAGCGGAACAGATAACCCGAAGGTTATAGTCAGTCTTGGCAGGCAGCAGGCTGAGCTGAGCGCGGTGAGCCGCGCTGGAAGTAAGTCAGAGTTCACGGGTACAGAGGCAGCCTGGGCTGAGGCTTTCAGAGTCAGAAGCCAGAAAAAAGGCTCGATGGCAGAAATTCAGGGCCTACTTTGCCAGAGCAGAAAAACGTGTAGGGTACATTACAAAAAGACGTTGGCATAGCATACTTAGGAACGGACTAATTAACCCATTCAGGGTGGGTCTGAAAGAGGACATGTTAACGTTGGACGCAAATGTATTTGCGTCTTCATAGCTGGCACAGGAGGGAAGTTACATGCACTTTAAGCTGGTACATGGAGACGGTGGGGTACGCGCTAGGGAACACAACTTGACCATAAAATTTATATTTCCTCATTCCCTCCTTGTTCCCTACGGACCCTTCATGATATATCGATCCTCATGAATCGATCAGTTTGTTCTTGTAACATCATTTGCTCTTCTTTCTTTCTTTTGCGTTTTGAAAGGAAACTGGAATGTTCAATGCATGACGTGGCACACAGTCCACAAATCGCTGGCCTACACTGCAGGCACAGGCAGCAACTGAATACTAGGACTAGGCCAATGCCTAGGAAGGATAGGATCTTCCATCCCCAAGCGGTTAACGTTGTCCAGAACCAACCGGACCAAGTCCAGGTGCCTGGATTCTGATGTATCTGATTTGCAATTTTATGGAGACGTGTAATAGCTTGATATACAGATGGTGCGTTTTGTGGAATGAAAACACAGCAACTTGACCCGATGACCTTACAGGCTCCACCTCTATCTGCCAAGATGACGTCAATAACAAGACGATTCTGAAGGACAACAACCCGCATGGCGGACTGCTCTTCTGTTAAGTTACCTAGGGCGGAGGCAGTTTCATTCACTACTGCTTCAAGTGTTCTAGTTAATCTGCGTATTAGTTTACTATTTTGAACAGGTCCTAAAAAGAAAAAGAATCCTTTATTAAAATCGGTGTACTGTTCCCATGCCGTTTCTGTGTAGTCGACAAGTGGGGTATCTCTTCTGAGTCTATTCTTTACTAGATTTGTATTTCTGTGGTAATCAGGAGGAGCTAGAAAAACAGGTGGCAGAAGGAATGCAATATAACAGGTACCATCCCAGTCGGGAGGTAGGCGTATGTATGCGGTATGACCACAAACAAAATAGGAATGACGGATAGCTTTAAAGGACGATTTACCATGATCACTGAATTCGACCACAGTAGTACATTTACTATGACCTAAGTGTACTGAACCTTTCTTCCTGACACATAATTCACCAGTGACTGGTAGTACTGACATAACGGGCAGAACTGGTGCAGCCTCGGATTCAACAGTAAGAATCATAAGGTTAATTGTGTAATTACCTAATCCATACACTTCATTTTCTAGATCAGTTCCTATTCGAGTGGGGAGTCCCTCTTTATCAGGGTAACAGACGTCGAGCAGGACCAAGTTCAAGTTTCCCCAAACCCAGCCCCCATCGAAAACAGCAATATCAGGATCTAAGGAATTAATTATTTTAAACCATGCACCACAGGAGCCATTGTGAGTGAACGGGTACGGAAAGAGGGGCAGAGCTCCCTTGTAATTCTGGTAGGGAGGGAGTCGGCCACATATCCAGCAGTCTGTAGCATTGTTAGTCTGATGGGAATGATGTAGCATACTAATGAATGTGTTGTTGCGCAGCGCAAGTCTGTAGGAGAGTTCATGAGGAGGTAACTCGCTAAAAGTGTGTTCAGCAGAGACATTGTAAGCAGATTGTTCACGCTTGAAAATAGGGTAATAGATAGGGAGAAGTATACTTGCAACTATTATCAGAAGACTTAGAAAAAACATTATTAACAATGTCACTATACAGTGACTACGCAGTGATTTGCAGTATGTACGTTTCTTGACTTGTCTCTCTCTCTCTCTATCTCGATCTAGGGGATACATGTCAGAAACTATTTAACCGATTCACCTAGGGGAGGACTTAAACAATTAAACTGTCTGACTTGCTAGATCGAAGCTTGAGTCTGTACTCCTCTTGGGGAGTTTTCTCTCGTTCGGAAATTTTAAAGTCACTGGGCTCGATACAGTCTTTGGAAGGGGTGGATGAGCCTGGGTCGGATTTCAGTTCATTGCACAGTTTAACATGGCTCATGTGGATCCACCCCTTCCTGCCCTCTACTTTCACCGCTGTCCTTGTAGTAAGTAGAACGGTCTTCGGCGATTTCCAGCGGGGCTCCAGCGGACTTTTCCTGTCAAAGTTTCTTATGAGAATCAGATCGCCTGGACGGACATGATGCGGCTTTACATCAGTGTTGTCAGGGAAGGCTGCGGCAACCTGTGAACGACATGATTGGAGTGCAGACATCAAGGAGGCAAGGTAATCTGTCAACACATTGCAATCAAAATCCGTAATTTTCTTAGGAATGGGCGTCCCCCACATATTCGGTGGTCTGCCAAAGACCACTTCGTACGGGGATAGTCCTGATCTCGAGTGGGCAACCATCCTCATATAGAACAGTGCCACTGGCAGGGCGACTATCCAGTCGACCCCTTTCTCTTTACATATTTTTGCAAGACGGGTCTTTAATGTCTGATTATGCCTCTCTACAAGGCCTGCAGCTTCGGGATGTCGGACACAATGGAATTTCTATTGATATCCTAGCAGCAAGGAAACCTGCTTCATTAATTCGGATGAGAATGGCTGACCGTTATCTGAATACACGACACGAGGCATGCCGTACCGTGGGAAGAATTCACGAACCAACTGCCTGGCAGTGGTTGGGGCAGTATAATCTGGGACTGGATACGCTTCGGTCCAACGGGACAGAGCACAAACAATTACGAGGACATATTTGAATCCTCGACAACGGTCCATCTGGATATAATCCATCTGGAGGACTTCAAAAGGGTGATCGGGAGGATGAAATCCACCTTGCTCTACAGGGACGCTTTTACCTGGATTGAACTGACAACAGATCATGCAAGTACGCACTTTCTGTTTTGCTGCTGCTCGTAAGTGTTTATTGCTCCAAAGATTTTGTAAACTGTCTAACATCGCTTTTTCTCCTAGATGTGCTGGACTATGTGCTGTATTAATCATGACTTGAACCATAGAATCAGGGAGAAACCATGTACATTTTCCCTTCGTCATCCAACCTTGATCTGTCTGGATCCCTCCTAGTTCAATCCATTTTAATTCCTAACAGATTTTCTGGGCATGATTTCGTAAGTAACAAGTCTGTAACTCGTGACAATGGACCCACAGCCAAGGGTACTGGTTCTGATACTTCATTTACAATGGGCTGTCCTGAAAAACCAAGGGAAACATTCTGTGAGCCTGAGAGGGGTGCCCCTGGGACTTCATTATGACTGATCGTTGTGCGGCTTGCCCCTGTGTCAATTAAAAACTTTCTATCTTTTCCCAATACTTGACTGTGTACATAAGGACCTTCTTGATCTACAGGAATTTCAATAAGAGGCAAGCCAAACTCCCTCTCTAGGCTGTTTCATGTGTATCGTTGATACTCAGGGTAAGCAGATTGGGCATACTGGTACATCTGTTGGGAAACTTGTTGAGTCGAGGCAATGGGCTGTGGTACCGCTACTGTCTGTGCTGTATGAGATGTAGCATGCATAGGCTGTGTGTTCTGCATGGGCTGTACATTCTGTGAAGTCTGTTGCTGGACCTGATCTTGTCTAGGTGGATGCGGTCTCTCTTTAGTTTTACCTGTTGCTATGTTATGTTTCAGAACTGGACATTCATGTACGTAGTGACCTGGCTGCTTGCAATAATTGCATGTCCCTTTAACGGGACCTGCGACGTGACCTGTCTGGTTCGTACCCTTTCTGTTTCCGTCGGTATGGACCGACTGGGCTACTAACATTTTCATTTTCGTGTCTTTCATACGTTTCTGTTCTTGATCCTGTTCTTCTCTAATTCTATTCTGATGGTATTGTAACATTTGTAACATCTGGGATGGCGTATTTGCTTGCCATGTACTCTCAACCTTGTATACACGATTTTTGACTGCTAACAGGGAGTTCTCAACTAACTTGGATACAAAAAGATGCGGGTACGATTCGCTACTTGGTTTAAGACCACTATTAATAATAAAACATTTCTCGAATCTTGAATAAAAGTCACTAGTATCTTCGTCGGGTTTCTGTTTACATGCTGAGATTGCATCCCAGTCTTCTTTTCTAGTTGTCAATAATCTTGGCAGAACCTGTACTATTAAACCTGGTAATGCTTTAGTTTTGTCCCCAAGGCCTACCCCTGGGACACGTTTGTTCTCTTCGTCTTCTATTTCTGCCCATACAATCTTTTTCTCTCCCACCTCCCATTCCTTTTCCTTCAGTTTCTCGTAGATGCCCGTGGGCAGCAGTACCTTTAACATTTTCATGATATCTTCATAGGTGTAATCCCCCATCAGTAACATGTCTTTAAGCTCTCTGTGAAAACCTGCAGGGTCTTTATCATGGCTCGGGACTAGTTTCTTCATTTCTAACAGTTCTAACTTAGTCAGTGGCGTGTGTACATATACACGTTTCAAGAGATGATCCTCACCCATAACTGGGTGAACTTCTCGTAAGGGGTTCTGACTTTCAATGCCACTCAGGCGTTGCATGTGATACGCTTTCCTTTCTGGGGGCGGAGCGGGAACATATTCAGAGCTTATGAAAGTGTTATATCTATGTCGTTGTTCTAGAATTATTTGTATTAACTTGGTACTGAGACCTCTCCATCTATCCATGAGTAGTGCTTCTAATGTTTCATGTAAGGGACCTGGATCAGAATGTTGGTTTCTGTATTTCGTGAGGAGGTGCTGAATCATGTATACACCTGCTAATTTCTGCTCGTCTGGGGAGAGGTTCAGAAATGTCTGTGCTACTGTGTCATCATTATACATATCCGGATTTTCAGCCCATAATATGGCTGACCGGGCTAGTTCTTGTTCATCCATTGAATTGAGTATGTGGTACCCCACTCGGTCTCGGAGTCTTTTATCAGTCTCCTGGAACTGATGTTCAGAAGAATTCGGGTTTGTTAAGGCAGAGAGGAAAACTCTCTTGCTTTCCGGACGGATACCTTTCCTAAGGTAAGTTCCCTTACCTACATACGCTATAGTATCTGTAGTCTTTTCTGGTTCTTCAAGATCTTCTTCCTCCTCGGAGGAAGCCTTTTCTTTCTCTTTTTGGTATATTTCTATCACTGTTTTTCTAATTTTCTTGTACATACTGGCTATGCAAGTCCCCTTATCATGTTTTTCTTCAGCTATATTTTGGCCCCACTTGTTTAGTGCATCTAATTCACTCTGATCTGTCCCAGGCCTGTCTCGTTCTCTTATTAGGCAATTTATGAAAAAACGTAGTATCTGTGCTTGAACGTCGACTTTCTGACGTTCCATGGCCTCCTGAATACTGTCAGGGTCTTTCCCCGTCCGAACAAACTCATATATTCTATCTAGGCGCTCCTTCATTCCTGCATAGCACAGCAGGAAATCAGTAGCAGATCTTAACCGTAGTGATGCCATCATCATTATATTGTCTTTACCGGGTACTGGATCATATCTGCAAACTGAAAGGTTTTCCTTGAATATGTCAAGGCGGGGTGACTTGAACGTAAAAGGAGCCCGCAAATCCCCGAGCTGTAACCTGCGTGTTAACGGCGGTGTTTGAAAACCCCCGGCCGCACCCCCTGAGGCGGAAGCTTGAGCATTATCTCTCGGCGGAGTCTGTATCTGAACTTGAATTTGTCTTTTAGTAGGATCAGGTAGAAGTGGTTTCGGTAGATCAATTTTAGGTGCGGGAAGTGGTGGAGGTGGTGGAACAGGAGCATTCTGTTGTGGTACTGGCGGAATATGGTCTTGGGGCGGGTTACCACCCCCGTCCCTGGCGTTAGGCAGGGAGCGGACAGGCAGATTGGTGTAAGCGGGTGCTACATCCTCTAGATAGGAATTCAGGAATATGTCTTTAGTAGTCTTATGCATTACTTTAGTTGGAACCAATGGTGGCGGCAGATTTTTTGGTATTTCAGAAATGGCCTCAGGCGAACCCTCGGCCGCGAGATACATACCGTTTACGAGGTTATTTCGTGCGCGGTCTACTTGCTCTGTTTTTACTCGAATCCCCTCGGTAACTAACTCGTTTTCTTGGGCCTTGTCTGATTCTTTAAGTCTGTCTTCTCTACGTAGTGCTTTTTCAGCACGCTTATGTGATTCTTTATGCCAAAACTCTATGGCGTCTTTCTGAGATTGTCTGGCTTTCTTTTTCCATAGTACTTCCTCTACCTTCATGATGCACTCGGCATCCCATGTTCCGGTAACAGGCCATCTGTGTCTTTCGTCTAGATGCTTAGTATAGTCGGCCCATAACTCTAGATATAATATGGCATCTATGCCATGCTTGTGGTACATGAAGTTTCCTGGAGTGTCCCTAGGGGGGATAGGAATTGCTTCCTCTAGTATCCCTTTCCTAGTTCCTATCTGCTTTAATTTGTCGAAAAACGGCATCTTGCTAACTTAATACTGAGTGCTCAATCCTTACTACTTAATACTGAATATAGCTGGTTATACAAGAACACAATAATGCACAAAAACAGTCACACTCATACCACGACATTTATCACAAAAAACATTTCAGACATATATGACTACCCCCTATACTGGATGTACTGCTAAACAGTACAGATACACTGGAAAACAGTGCAGAACTTCAGAATACTAGATATACTGCTAAACAGTACAGATACACTGTCTAAAAACAGTGCAGACCGGACTTGTGTACCCAAACCCGTCTTGATACGTCCCAGCAATGGTACTCACCGGGAAGCACGGAAACAGAAGGCCTCGGAAAACTCGACTGGACTCGACTCGACACTTCGGAAAACTTCGGAAAACTTCGGAAAACTGGTGGGCCTCTTGACACCTCGGACCTTGCTTCTTTCGGCTAGGCTCTGGTCGGGATCCTCCGCACTCCTCACCGCCTCGTCTGGGTACTGATCGCAGTCTTCGTCACCTCCGTGGGCCAGAGGGAGATGCAGGAAATCCTGCCGGTACGCGTAGTTTCCGTCTAACTGATGGCAGGGGACAGAGCTTGCAACGCACCAACCGGCGCGTGAGGTGGGGGAGGGGTCCCTATTCGGGCGCCAAAATGATGTAAATATATAATTTACCGTCGAAATTTCTATGCAGGTAAGTATTTAATCAATAATAACTCAAGTCGGAAAGAAAGAACCAGAGTCCGTGGTGTTAGAGTTCTTAGGGGTTTTATTCCTCAAAAAGGAATGGTCAAGACCAAGATATCATGTTCTTCCCACCACAGGGGTGGAAGAAGGGATAGAGCGCTACATTTTATTGACAGTACATAGCTTATATACTTAATTCATGTCATAGAAAGCAATACAGTAGGCGTAACAGCTGAGAGAAGACAAGATAACAGTATCCACGTGTTACTAGTACGTAATCAGAGGGCGTGGACTAGGCGTGAACTGGAGGTGTGTGCTAGAAACGTCACAGGTAGGTGTCACAAAGGGGTTGGCACTAAGCAGAAAGTTGCAATGTCAGCAGAAATCAGAAGCTTGGATGCGCGCGCAGCTGCATGACGTGTGATTGACGTGAAACTGGAGGGTGCAGGGGACTTGACATTTACACTGACGGAAAGAGACAGAAGTCTGGCATGTCAGATCAACTTGTACTTCTATCATATCTGATATCTGATGTTTGGGAACCATATTATCTGGACGGAAAGGTCTCTGGGGCAGAAGCTATTCTATACTGACTGTGAGTGCGTGTATAAGCGCCTAAGTGTCTGCATGAGAAGCGTGGGGCATGGGGCCTTCCATGGGAGCATGGTAACAGAGGCTATGAATTACTTGCACTGAGACAGGTCGGCCCTTTGGCTCTGTAGCTGAGGGGGATGTTTACTGAAGCTAGTAGGCAGGAATGTATTTTCGAGGAGCGGAACAGATAACCCGAAGGTTATAGTCAGTCTTGGCAGGCAGCAGGCTGAGCTGAGCGCGGTGAGCCGCGCTGGAAGTAAGTCAGAGTTCACGGGTACAGAGGCAGCCTGGGCTGAGGCTTTCAGAGTCAGAAGCCAGAAAAAAGGCTCGATGGCAGAAATTCAGGGCCTACTTTGCCAGAGCAGAAAAACGTGTAGGGTACATTACAAAAAGACGTTGGCATAGCATACTTAGGAACGGACTAATTAACCCATTCAGGGTGGGTCTGAAAGAGGACATGTTAACGTTGGACGCAAATGTATTTGCGTCTTCATAGCTGGCACAGGAGGGAAGTTACATGCACTTTAAGCTGGTACATGGAGACGGTGGGGTACGCGCTAGGGAACACAACTTGACCATAAAATTTATATTTCCTCAATATATCCAAATGACTGTGCTCCCACTAGAAGGTACCACACGCAGGCGTAGAGCCATCCAGCTTTGCAGGTCTCTGCCTCGGCTGGTGGGAGGAGCAGGTGGCCTGGAACATCAATCAGTATGATTATGTCGTCCTCTGGGTATGGTACATTGACGACGTATTCTGTATCTGGGATGGAGATCAAATACAAGCAGAGTAATTTGTCAGTAATTTGAACCAAAATGATTGTAACCTACAATTCACAAGCGAGATGAGCAGAGAAAAAATTGAATTTTCAGATCTGGAATTGAGCATTGTGAATAATGTGATATGCAGTAAACTACACAGAAAAAAGACGGCTGGAAACAGCCTATTATTGGCCCAAAGCTGTCATCCCAAAAATTTTATCAACAGTATCCCCTACGGGGAACTGTTACATGCCAAGCGTAACTGCAGTTCACAAGAAGATTATGAGAAAGAAGAACTAGTCATGGTCGCAAGATTTAAAGATCGTGGCTATGGCTTTGCAACTATTCAATCAGCAGTTGATAAAGTCGCTTTAATGAGAAACATAATTTGAATCAAAATCTCCTGAAATTCTGTGTGTTGGATGCGATACCATCGAGAGAAAGAGGAGGGAACTGCACACTTGAATTAAGGAAACCATCATCATCATCATCATCTTTATTTCGGCAACATATTGCCATAAAAGATACAAGAAAACATTACAGTAAAAACAGCAAAAAATAGATGATAAAAACATTATAAAACCATTTATAAAATGAGGGCCAACCTCATACATATAGACATTGTTACTGTAATAAATTTGCAATTTAACTGTTGTCATACGTCCCCAATTAATAGGTGTCTTCTCTTGTGCCAGACTATTCCCAGATATTTGGCTACAGCAAAAACCATAAACCCAGACAAATCAGATTTGAAGACCCTGTAAGCATGCAGACATTGGGAGAACCCCAGATGTTTACACACCAGGATAATCCATTGCCTCCTAGCCTGCGCATAAGCGTTGCAAAAGAACAGTATGTGCAACTCAGTTTCCTGCTCTAGTTTACACCCTGGACAATGGCTCGGCGAGGACTCAGACCATTTACTAGTATAAGCTCGAATCGGCAAACTGCCGTACCTCCATTGTAGGTACGATTTCCTAATGGTGATTGGAAATATAACATCTAAGACAGGTTCAAACCTGTAGATGTCATTAACCATTAGAAATGATTCCGTAAGGGTGCCCAGACCTGTACTTTGTGAGTATGCAGCAAGCTTACTGTCATGATACAGTGTGGCAAGCCGCTTCCGTGAGACCCTAGAGCTTGATGACAGTGGATCGGACCATAAGTTGGGTAGTCCTATACGCCCTAGTTCATTTTTTATGTAATTTAACCAGGGGATTTTCCCAGCATTTGGGAGGGTAAGGATTTCCTGCCACTCTGACCTATAGTTGAGTAGCTCTGGTACAGACCATAATCTACGCCAAAAGGTTAAGGGCCGAAGGCCCAGATCTTCATCAAGGGGTCTTACACCAAAGTCAAGCCTCATTGGCAACAAAGGGGTGCTAAGAGGGAGTGATAAAAGCTGTCTAATAAATTTGTTCTCTGTTGCTACTAGGTCACGTTTACACGCGTAGTCCCAGAGTTCGCTTCCATACATAGCCGTACCCCTGGCCTGTGCTCTATAGATCTCTAACGGTGGTCCAACCGGCTTGGTTGAAGATTTATTTTTACTTATGAGCCTAATGATTCCTCCTGCTGTTTGGGCCAATTTTAATTGAGATTTCTCCTGGTGGTGCCCCCACGACATCTTTTCATTTAGGGTGACCCCCAGATACTCAAAAGTTCGAACCTTTCCAGCCTGTTAACACCAATATGCGGATTGGGGCGAGTTTTGGGTGGAGGTTTGAAAACCATATATTTGGTTTTCAAAGCATTAATTTCGAGGCCATGTTCTTGACAGAATGTCTCGAAACCATCGAGGACTCGCTGTATCCCCATGGGTGACTTGGAGAGCAGCAGGGTGTCGTCTGCAAACATAATAGCCAGCACCCTGCTTCCTGCGAGCTTGGGGGCATCGCTGTTTTCAAACCCATTCAGATAGGCAATGACCCCATTGACATAGAGGCAAAACAGGGTCCGTGCTAACACACAGCCCTGTCTTACCTCCCTGTCAACGGGGAATCTGTTGGATAGAGTTCCCTCCCTGCCACATCTGACCTGCGCAAAGTTATCTGTATGTAATCGGATAACTATATTTAGAAGATGTTGCGGACCCCCAGGTTGGAAAGCACGGACCAGAGTTTCATACAGGGTACAAGATCAAAGGCCGCTCGTAGGTCAACAAATTTAGTATAGAGGCTGCCACCCTCCAACTGTACCGTTTTCCAGAATAAGAGGGCAAGACGGAAAACTTGATCTATAGTAGATACTTTATTCCTGAACCCAGCTTGGAAAGGGCTCAGGACAGAGTGGTCTAGCATCCATTCTAATAGGCGATCCAAGATCAGCCTTGCAAAAATCTTTTGTGGGACGTCGATTAAGCTGATGGGCCTATAGTTGGCTGGGAGCAGAGGGGAACCCTTCTTAAAGATGGGGACAATCTCCGCCCCCAACCAAGTAGTAGGCACTGACATCCCTCCAAGGATTGCATTAAATACCACCTGTAAGTATGGGGCCCAAACCATTGGTTCATGTTTAAATAAATCGCCTGGGAGTTTGGCCAACCCTGGGGCTTTTTCTGCAGAGAGTCTAGAAATAGCTGCCCCTACCTCTGCCGTGGTAAATTTATCCCACTCCAGAAATGGGATAAGAGTGGAACCTGCCAATAGGTCTGCTTGGTCCCCGGACTGATCTACATCGGCCTGCACATACAAAGATCGAAAATGGGCCTCCCACACACTAGGTGCAATATTAACCTCAACTGCTGGAGTTGGATCAGCAGAGCCGCTTTTGATAATCTGCCAGAATTTCCGGGCGTCTCTAGATTTGGGAGCACCCATCATGTCCGACCAGTTGTCATTGTTCCATTCGATCTTGGCGTACTGGATGAGATATTTATACTTCTTCCTCTTAGCCCTGATCAATACAGTATTATCATGTTGCTTCATGGCCTCCAGTAGGTCAGCTTTGGCCTTCCTGCAGGCAGCGTTATACCACTAAGCACGCATCCCCTTGCCTTTCTATACCCTCCGTACCGGGTTCAAGACCTCGGCTAGGGTACCACATAACTCCAAATAAATATCCCCCAGTTCTCTATAACTCTCCACAGACGGGAGTTGTTGGATAAGATTTTCAACTTTTTGTAAAACTGGGACAGTTTTGGCATACAGCCTCTGGATATCTTTGGGGTTTCCTATAATTCTGGGCCATCTAACTCTACGCGGAGTGCTAGATAGGATCAAGGTAGGCTCCACAAGACCATCACCCCCGTGGGTGGCAATAGTAACACCCGGCACCGCAAATTTGCAAATCAACGCATTGTGGTCACTTTCATCTCGGGGTTACCTTGAAGTCCACAACTCTGACCCAATCACACGTTCCCACTAATATATAGTCCAGGCGAGAGTTGTGCCCTGGTTTATTAAATGTCGCTTTAGGAAGGATATCTCCGTTGACAAGGCCATTGCAGGCCCTTAGAGTTTACTAGGGTCAGGCACATAATTTGGGTGGCTAATGGTGTCCACGACTTCACTGGAGGGCCCGCCAAGGGGGTATTCCCTATTGGTCATCCTCCTCCATGGTTGCACCATCCAGAAATGATGGCAGTGGCTCAAATTGGCAGTTGAAATCACCCCCTACCACATACAAGGTGCCATGCGGGATAGAGCTCAGAAACAAGGCTAGTTCCTCAATTGTGCCAGAGACATTTGCTATACCCACTGGTCTTGAATAAACATTGACCAATGCCAGTTTGACGGCATTTGGCCACTCCAGAAGTACGCATTGGACGTCAATAGAGTTGGTTTCAAGGGACCTCGCCTTACACCCTAAGTGGGAGCCCACCCAGATAAGTAATCCGCCAGACGGGTGTCCCTTCCCCCCCCCCATTTCGCCGGGATTGAGAATGTGGCAAACCCCGGACGCCAATGGTCCTCCCTACCCCATGTCTCCTGGAAAAGGCAGACGTCTTCTACGTCTATAAATGACCCCCAATCAGGGGAGTCAAGTTTATTAGCTAGTCCAGCCAGATTCCAGGAAACAATAGAGATAGGTCCCATATCACCCATATCTTTATTGGTGCGATTATTTGGCCCGTTTGCATCTGGGTCAGGTAAGTCCTAAGTGACCTGCAAATGGTTCCAGCCACAAGGGGTAGTGATCCTGTCATTGGGACTGGGGGAAGATTTCTTGCATCGCCCGTCTAGAATAAGTGGTCCGTTATCGACATCTCGGGCCCCGTCTTTACTCTGGTCGCTGATAGTGAGAGCCCCTAAGTCTCCAATACAGCTAGACCCAGCTAAGCTAATGCACCGCTGCTGTTTAGCCCCATCCCTGATGCGATGTCAGTCGACCATGTCCAGGCAACTGAATCTGTTGGGGTGTGAGAATTGACTATATGAACCATGGTGGTAGGGCGAGTTCCAGTCACCTCTCCCACGGACTCTTGGTAGCGGCCTTAACCAGTCACCCCTGCGTGGTCGTCTGAGTGTTACCCATGCCCAACCCTCATCCACCTCAACCCCAAACCGCTCAAATTTATCAGGATAAAAGGCTGACAGTGGCAGAGTTTGTATAGAGGTGTCTGGTGAAGCCACAGACCAGTTACAGATATGGGCCATCGTCTTCGGGTCCCTGAAATTTACCAGGACACAGTCACCAGAGGTGTTTTTCCTTGTCGAACCCACCCATGGTACTCTCCTGACTAACATAATTTCGGGGGAGAGGTCTATATTTATTTAACCAACTTAGGACTTTATTTTTCAGAGATGCAAAGGTTTCATTAGCAGAAGTAGCAAGCTCGGGGACTCCGCTTAGGATAACCACAAACGGAGCTGCCTCGGGGGGAAGGTGAATAGTTCGCTTATTACTATGGATTTTGCCCTCCGAGACAATTTGCCCCTCTGACACCATGGTCCTAGTTGTGCCCGAAGATGGATTACTAGAAGGGATAACAGAAGGAAGGGGTTGGGAAGATGGAGGTGGAATACTCGGGGGAGTGGGCACTACAGAGAGGTCTGGCCCCACTACGGTTCCAGCCCCATGATTATTAGCTGGCTTCCCTTGTTGGTGAATAACTGCCTTAAGATAATCTATGGTAGCCCCTGTTGCTTCCTCTATTCTTGTAAGCCTGGCCTCCATTTGTGAGAATCTAACTTCAAGCAGGTGAATTAGAGACTCAAGCAAACTGCCCAGATTGTTATACTCTGCTGAGTCATCACCCGCCCCTCGGAGACCATTGGCTGATGTTAGGCTAACTGAGAGTACTGGTTGATTATGAACCTGTGTATTATCTTGGGTATAGGTGTTCAGAGGTATGGGCTCACCTTCCTTCCTCCAGTTCTTGTTATCTGAGAGGTTCTGATGTTTAGGGACCTTCGCCTTTTTACCCCCGATGTATGTGGTCCACGTTTCCTTTTGGGGATTGCACCTTCCCTATGTCCTTGGAGGGAACGATTGTGTAACCCATCGTTCTCATTTATAGGTGGTGGAACTACAGTGCTTGACATTGGGACTGACTCCGGGATAACAGAAGTAATCAATGGGGAATCCCTCAGTTGAACCGCGGTACTTCCCTGATTCGGTAATTAATACATTTGTCTCCACTGGAAGTTCCTGTCTAGTTGGAGTTAGGGCTTTGGCTATATGGCCTAGGGAGGAGCGCTTGGCGTTCTCAATTCCCTGGGAGAGTCTGCGCTCCAGGGTGACAATTTTGTGTGTCAGAAGCGAATTTGCTCTAATGATAAAATTGTCCATAGAACCAACTGCGTGAGCAACAGAATTTGTCGCTTTACTCCTGGTTTCTCGCCCCGCCATGTTATATTCCAGTGGTCACAGTCCCTGTTCAGGTTCAAAGTCAAATCTTACCCCTGTGTATAATAGCTGAATGAATGTCCCATCAACAGCCTATAGGGGGGCCCGGTCCGGTCTGAATCGGGCTCTAACGGGCTACAACGGGCCCGCCCTTGGCCCGGGCTTCACCCGGGCTCGTCCCGTGTGCGCGTGAAGACTGCCAGCAAAATAGGGGGAGGTCAAGGGGGGGCGGGAAGAGGACCAGCTACGGCCGTTCAGTGCCGTACTGCACGCTGGTCCTCGCAATCCCGTCGTCAGCCTGTGGGTTGGTGTCCAGGCACAAGGTTCAGCGCTGCTACGGGTCCAGTTTGTGTTAGAGGCAGCGCTCCCTCAGCAATGCAGGCACGAGCGGCGCCCGCAAAGCGGGGGCCGCGAGAGGTGGGCTGTAATCCAGAAAAAAGGTTCTCCACAAGTCAACAGTCCGGGGCTTTGACAGCACTCCCTCACCTTGAAGCAAACAGAAATGATTGATGATTATAAAGAACAACACATTGATACCATTTGGTTAAAATTTTGATGAAGAAATGTCAATACATCTGAGATAATAAATTAGCCAGTAATCGTACCCTTCCTTACTGAGTATCTTTTTAAGGTTTTAAAGTTTTTTCGTTTATGATTTATCACTATGGGTTCAATAGTTTTTAACGAAGAATCTTTTTGATTTTGTTACAGAATAGAAGAACTTAAAAGGATGTTTATAACGAACGCATGAAAAATAGCTCACTGGATCAATATCATCAATGACTATGAGACAGCCCAGTAAGGCGGATTTGAGAAGGACAATTTTGTTTTTGTTTTTGATAAAACTTTAATGATTTTCACTGCGAGTAGCCAATATAATATGAATACGTTGGTCTTTACCCCCTATTGAATTTCAAATGAAATACGTTTCGCGAAAATTGTTTTTGAAACTATGAGATAGCCCACAAGGGCGTGATTGTGAAGGATAAAAATGTTACTGCTTTTCGAAAGCGAGCAGCCAGTATAATATGAATATGTGCTCATCAAGTGTTGAATCATGTATGAAATACGATTTTTGACAAAAATTGTAATGAAGTTCTTTATTTAAGTACTTGAATATAATCATGAATATCGCATCGATTTCAAATGCCAAAGTATGTTTACTATGTCTATGGCTGTGATGTAATTGAACCCTGCACCTTTACATACATGTAGTGCACTTTAAAGAATTCACCTGTGAAAAAGCAGTGAGGTTAACTGCGAAACGCGTCGTGTTTACCCGTTGCCGAAAATAAATACAGTTTTGAAAATTGAGGCCACGGTACCAGGGAGTTTATTTCTCGTATGCTGGAGTTGCTGTTGAATATTTTGGGAGTGGCGTCCCTGCCGTGTTGCCCGCCGCATGAAGCGGCTTGGATTTGCTAAAAACTACCTTGGGATATATATATATATGTATATATATATATATATATATATATATATATATATATTACCTAATGGTAGGTAGTTATAGTTAGGACCATTTTTTCTTTTGAAAAGTAGAGTTCCCTTGAACAGTGCTATGCGGAATTTGGCAAGAACAATCAAAACCTAAATTACAGGAATTCATAAACATGTTGACAAACTAAATTAAAAAGAGCAATCACAATTTATTATGTATACATACAATAAAAATACAATAAAATACAGTAGATTATTGAACTTTACACTTATGGGAGATTTAAATAAAAAGACATGTCAACACAAATCATAAAATTCATAACATCCAATTATGACCCACATAATTGGTACAAAAAGACAGAAACAGTAAGACATACAAATTGTGCAATACTACTAGTATATTCGGACTCCTAGTTTGTCACATCGATGTCGTATATTTAAATAATCAGTATATCTACAACGATGACAGAGTCTTACTCATTTATGTACTCCAACACTCACATATATTGTTTAAAAACATATGTAGTTACTCACACATGCACAACTGAGATATCCATTTACTCACCAACACACCCATACACACACTCACCCACCCATACAGCTGTTTCCATATGCAGGCCTAAATGTATGCACCCAGTGAAACAAACATTCACATAATATGCACACAGTCACACCCACCCCCACCCACCCACAAAGACACTCAGGCACCCATACAGATACTCAGACAACCAATAAATAACCCACATAAACACTCATGTAGCTACTCACCAAAACATGCAGCTGCTTACACATTAACTAACAGACTAATGAAAACATTCAAAGAGTTAAGTCTGTAACCCATGAATTAAGTAAGACACGTTTAATCACTGTTATACAGTCAGACGCACACATACTAAATCTTCCATTCGAACACTCATACACCCACTCATACTTCAATACACATTGGCATATATATAAAACATATTTTTAAACTTTATAGAAACACACATTCACTGGATGACGTCATCAATGATGCCATTTGAGATGTCATCAGTGATTTCACTGAGCATGTCATGAGTGATGTAATATGTGACGTCATCAGCAGTGCATTACGGGGGCGCGAGTCATAGTTAGGTCTACTAACTATAATGGCCGAATTTCTATGGTTTTATATGAGTCAAATGTGAAATGTTTATATATATATATATATATATATGAAATTCGATATTGTTTAATGCGCGCAGCATCATTCCTCCATTCCACAGGAAAACGAACAAGTCGGACCCAAAGCTTCGTGCAAAAGTTAAGTGTTCTTTATTTCAGAGAAATAAAACCCAAGCAGTCCTGCATGACGCGTTTCGCCTCTAGCCAGAGGCTTGATCACATGATACGCTAGTAGAGCTAGAAAGAGGGTATTTAAGGCATTTGCAAACCAATAACAGGCGGAGTTCTATACATAGAAAACATCGCCCAAATTAACTCATTGTGGTATCGCTTCCTCTACATATATATGTAGGGGTGTTTAGACTTGAAGTTGTTATAAAAGGCACAGTGCCATAGTTAATTCATGTAAATTACGCTCTTAGTTGTCTCCAAATTACTATTGGATTTATCATAGAAAAATATATCTCATATATTTACACACTTAAGGAATTACATCTATTACAGATAAAAAAATATATATACAATTTCATAAATAATTAAAATTCATGATATATACATATTATTTACAATAAAAGACATAGTGTCCACAGTGCAAATCCTATATGTAATTCTTATTTGTAGAAATATCAAAGTGTGCAAATACTGGCAGGTAAAGTGCAACGTGCTGTATACATTTCTACCTGTGATATCATATTCATCATGTATTTTCTAAAAGCATAAATATACTATTTGCATGTGCGTTCAAGGGAATGAACCCTTATTAACTTACAAAAGCAACTCCACAAAACCACATCTGTATAACGGTTTCAACAACATTATTGGTTATTTTGTGCCTCCTTGCTGTGACCTCTTAAAGACTCCACGAAAAAGAAAACCCCAGTGCAAAATAATATACAACTGTGAACAAAATAATATTAAAGTGATTATTTCATTGCCTTTTTCGTTTTTTTCTGTATTTTATATTTTTCTAAGTATTGAAAAAATGTGACTTTTGCTTTATTGTCACAATCATGGAGTGGGAGGTGAAAGAATACATTTAAATCTTGTATTGGATGTTATTTCTTTCTTATATGTGGTGGACCACACACACCACCTTTAAGATGTAACTTTACCGCTAATTCCACATGTTATGACTCATTCAGTTAAATTTTTTAATTTAAGAACACCTTATAGTTTTATGTTTTATCCTGGGATATTGTTCCAATTTACAGAGGGCTATTGGCTATGTTATTTATTACTTATAGACAAGTGTACAGATCTTCCCCTGCATTCAGGCCCCTAGGGGCCTTACTGTCCAGTTCGATAATGTACCTTGTCTCCAAAAGACGTAATTTGGCATCTCTGTCTCCTCCTCTTTTTAGTGGCGGCACGCAATCTATGGCATAGTAAAGAAGGCCCTTCGGATCACTGTTGTGAACCTTCTCAAAATGGCGTGCCACCGGGTAGGTCTGATCTTTCCCCACTATTGCCCTGATGTGTTGCAATACCCGTCTGTGCACCGGCAAGCGTGTGCTGCCTATATAACGGAGCTCACACGGGCACTGCAACACATATACGGCAAAATCAGTCTTACAGGACATCCGTTTTTTTATTTGGAACGGTTTACTGGAGAACGGTGATATGTACTGGGTTTTGCTACACCCATTTTTACATGCCTTGCATGAAGCACATTTTTTAAAACCGCCTCCCAAAGCTCCCCAAGTGTCTGAAATTGGTTTTTCCAGGAAGTTCTTGACAAGTCTATCTGACATAGAAACTGACTTTCTGAAGGTGATGTCAGGTTTTTTGACTATGTGCCTGCCAATAACGGGATCCCCCGTGATTAGATTCCAATTTTTGTAAAAAATACGTCTGATCTCCTTATGTTGTTTACAAAAGGTGACAATTACTCTAGGTGCAATCAGATTGGTGTTATCCATGATCCCTTTCTTAGATCCAATTTTCTTACACAGAGCCTCATCTCTAGAAATTGCAAGTGATCTATTTATGGCTCGTTGAATTATTTTGCCAGAATACCCACGAGCCATGAAGCGTTTTTTGCTTTCAAGTTGCAATTCGTGGCATTCTGTCTCCGAGCTGCAAATCCGCCTGATTCGCAGCATTTCCCCGAAGGGGATGCTGTCTATCAGGTGTCGTGGATGCTGACTAGACGCATGCAGTATTGTGTTACCTGCTGTTGGCTTTCTGTGCATTCTAGTAGCTAATCTGTCACCAACTACATATACTTCAGTGTCAAGGAAAACAACTGCTCTTTCATTAATGCATGAAGTGAATTCCAGATTTAGGTCATTCTTATTTAGATCTGAAATAAACATTTCTGCTGCTGTTTTCGAACCCCGCCAAATTAGGAACAAATCATCTATGTACCGTAAGTACAGAGGTACATGTTGTCGCATGGTGTCTAGCAAAGGGCCACCCAGCACGCACTCCTCCCAGAGTCCCATGTGGAGACATGCCAGACTCGGAGAAAAGCACGACCCCATGGCGACCCCTCGCACCTGCTGATATAGTTGATTGTTAAATAAAAAGAAGTTTTGTTCGAGGCAGATTCTTATCATGGATAACAGCATTTTGTTGTGCGCAGTGAAATTCATAGGCCGTTTGTTCAGATAGAATTCCACCGCCCGCACTCCATCTGCATGTCTAATTGATGTGTACAGTGATGTAACATCAAGTGTTATGAGCAAACATTCCTCATTCCACACTGTATTGTTCACCTTTCTAATGAAATCGGACGTGTCCTGTACATAGGAATTTAGGCCTTTCACCCAGTCCTGGAGAAAGAAGTCTATGTACCGGGAAATATTCTCCGTTGAGCTATTTATCGCCGATATTATTGGTCGACCCGGTGGTGTGGTGGCATCCTTGTGGATCTTTGGAATTAAATAAAATGATGGGATTACTGGATGGTCTTTCCTAAGGAACTTATATTCATCGTCTGTCAACAGTTTTGCACTTCTCCATGCTACCAATTTGGCGCTCTGTTCCTGCCAAGATAATTTCAATATTGCCATATTGCTTTTTCTGTAGCATACGGTATCCAGTAGTTGTTTCTCGGCTTCCGCTACATACAAGTCTCTAGGCCACAGTACAATATTTCCGCCTTTATCGGCCTGGCGGACAATTACATTTTTGTCTGTTTCTAATTTCTTAATTAGACTGTAGTAACATTGGTTCTTTTTGTTCGCCATTTTCTCTTTTTGGTTGGTTTTAATGTATAACTGTTTAAGTTCCTTAGTTATCAGATCATGATACACATCAATATTGTCGTTCATTAGAATGGGTTGAAAGACAGATTTTGGTTTGAAGGGGGTACAACTTGTTGCTCTATCCTCTCTTGATGTTATCAAGGGTAAATCATCAACAGTGTCTCCTTCTTGTTGCAGGTCCCAAATTTGATCAAACGTTGAACGATCAGCCGCTTCCAGTAAAGACGGACTCATTTGGGATTCTGTTTGTTTTTTCTTTTTAGGTTGTAATAGAAAGTGTTTGCTTAACTTCAGTTTGCGGATAAATCGATATGAGTCCATTCTTACATCGGCATAGTTGAAATTAGATGGAGGACAATAGGTTAGTCCCAGACTTAAAATCATTTCATCTTTTGCCGTTAGTGGAATTTTTGACAGGTTGATGATGGAAATATCTTGTTTTAATTCCCCACTACTTTTTTCTTTGACCTGTTCCAGCGACTTTTCACTATTTGCTTTTTGTTGTTTGCGGTACCGGCATTTTCTTCTGGCCCGTCTTTTCTGGTTGATTCGGAGCCGCTTGTCACTGTTCTCCCTTCTATCCTTGGTCGAAGGGTATCGCGGCGGTCCTGGCTTAAGCAGCTGACTTCCTGGGCTAATGTAAGCTTTTCTGATCCTACCGTGGAGGATCCCGCAGCTTCGTTTTCCGTCTCACTTCCTGATGTGATGCTTCTATCAGTAGAGGAGACTGATACCGCTTTGTTTGCAGAGTTAGTTTGTCTGGCTTTCCTTGCGCGTGCCTTTACATTTTCATACTTTTTAGCGTATGTAAATATTTGCCCATTTAGGTAATCTAGGCGGTCGCGCTCAAATTTATAGGCTTTTCTTTTTTTGATTACCTCTTCATCCTTTTTCACCCTCTGCAACATTTCCGTGCGTAGTTTGTTCATTAGCTCATTAGGTTCTAAGTTGGTTAACTCATTTTCAATTTGATCGATTTCCGCTTGAATCTTTAATCTGTCACTTTCCGCATATTCCACCAATAGGTTCATTAATTTGGCGGAACACTCTAAATTTGTTTCAGCCCATCTGGTAAGCATTGTCGGGTCCGGTGCCTCATAACTAGGAGCCAATGTAATTCTGAGACCCCTGGGCACCCTGCCGACTTCCAAGTAGCGTGATAAGGATTTGTTTTCCCACCACTTAGACTGTTCTTTCTTCATTAGTTTCTCTAGTTTTCTGAATGTGTCTTTCAGTGTGGGATTAGTTGCGGTGGTGGCGCTGCTGGACGTTGATGGTCCCTGTATGCTTGTGCTTCCAGCCGGAGCCTTATCAAACATACTGTCCGCTGCCTCCTCCCTGCTGCGTAGCGTATCTGCAGACATGACTGCTTACGACTAGACAAGTCGCTGTGTTTAGGGTTGCTGTTGTGGTTTAAAGAACACTTCGACTTCAATTAGCGATTTCTCCTCGGTTTCCCAAGTTAGCTTACGCGCTAAACAAAGTCTGCACTCCTCCCCACTGGCCGTTCCCGTTCGTCCTACCTTGAATTGGGCTGTCGTCAGATGTGATCGGTTTTTCACCGTTATCCACGTTTTCCGACTCCCGTTCTCCTGTAGGCACTTCTCATGGACGCCAGGGGCTGTACGCGGTTTGCTCCTCGCCGGAGCCGTGTAGAGTTGTGGTTCCGGGTTAGGGAACTGCTTCTGCTTCCTGCCGCCAAGCCAAACAAAGGGGGAGGGGTCCAACTTACACCGTAGAAGTCAGAAAACGGTGCATGGTATGAAATTCGATATCGTTTAATGCGCGCAGCATCATTCCTCCATTCCACAGGAAAACGAACAAGTCGGACCCAAAGCTTCGTGCAAAAGTTAAGTGTTCTTTATTTCAGAGAAATAAAACCCAAGCAGTCCTGCATGACGCGTTTCGCCTCTAGCCAGAGGCTTGATCACATGATACGCTAGTAGAGCTAGAAAGAGGGTATTTAAGGCATTTGCAAACCAATAACAGGCGGAGTTCTATACATAGAAAACATCGCCCAAATTAACTCATTGTGGTATCGCTTCCTCTACATATATATGTAGGGGTGTTTAGACTTGAAGTTGTTATAAAAGGCACAGTGCCATAGTTAATTCATGTAAATTACGCTCTTAGTTGTCTCCAAATTACTATTGGATTTATCATAGAAAAATATATCTCATATATTTACACACTTAAGGAATTACATCTATTACAGATAAAAAAATATATATACAATTTCATAAATAATTAAAATTCATGATATATACATATTATTTACAATAAAAGTCAGTCATAGTTAGGTCTACTAACTATAATGGCCGAATTTCTATGGTTTTATATGAGTCAAATGTGAAATGTTTATATATATATATATATATATATATATATATATATATATATATATATATATATATATATATATATATATATACTAGCAGCCCGCCCCAGCGTTGCCCGGGGCAGGAGGGGGCTGGGTGCAGCATATGAGGCTTTGAAAAATGTCGCATTTAACTGAAAAATCGGGCGCCAGCGTTATATTAAGCTGCTGCTTGCCGTAGTGCTCCCCCACATTCTGCAAGAGCAGATTTTTCTGCCCCCAGCCCTTTTCTGCCCCGGGCAACGCTGGGGCGGGCTGCTAGTCTCAGTTAAAATGCGTCTTCCGCGACACACCAACACGCGTATTTCAAACCCTGCCAGGAGCCTACCATCTCATCACTGGAGTAGATTATCAAACCACAGACGCCAAAATCTTCGATGTGCAGTCTTTTTGGTACAAAAACTGTTTGGGTAATTAAAATATAAATTTACAATCATCTTCTCCAGACCCACCTATCAGGCCTCATCGTTTGAACTACTGAATTACAATACATCTCATGATCTTACTCCAGCCTCCTGTAATGTAAACATCGCTGGCGGTCAACTGGTCATTATTGTTATTGTGTGAAGTCAGAAATCACAAAAGCAGGCCACGTCTGCCTCCTTGTGGAAGTTTTTGGTAAAACACGCAGCCTGAGAAACTTTCGGAAGATTATTTGCACAATAACTGTACGGCATAATAACTCGGTATGAGTTTAGGTTATTCAAGTGTTGCTCTACGGCATTATAACTCGGTATTATAATGCCATAGAGAAACACTTGAATAACTTAAAGTCATACCGAGTTATAATGCCATAGAGCAACACTTGAACAGAAGGGGCGCCTTACCTGCCAGAAGTCTGTCCATAGAGACGCAACAGTGCCTGCCATTGCAAACGTGCCTGTCCTCCGCTCTTCCTGCCGCTCTTCCCCACTCTCCCGATGTCATCACGCAGACGTCGCGGCCAGCGCTACTTGCAAGGGACTACTTTATTTTTATGTCTAAATTTTTAAACAACGTATATTTTTTATTTTTATGTAGCCTATGTCCTTCTGCTTGCCCTGAGGATTTCTAAAATGTCTTGGGTGTATGGATTGGTGGTGTACTTTTCGAGTTTACCTGGCTCAAAGGACACAGTTCTCTCTTTATAATAGTAGTATAGATTCACTTCCAAAAATGCTGCTCGAACGATCCTCGGCCAAACAACGCTGATGTCATCGGTAGTAGCAGCCGCTACTCTTTGTTATCCACAAATTCCGGATCCCACTAATTAGAAGGACACAGAGACGACACACCAGGAGGTCTTTGCACAAATCCTTTATTGTGCACTCGTAAAAGAAGGACGACGCGTTTCGGCGTAAGCCTTTTTCAAGTATATATATTACCTACTGGCGGTCGCCAGTAGGTATATATAGTTAGGATTTTTTCTCTATGGGATTTTTGAAAATTCTATGTCTAATAACTTTGGCGTTTGTGGACGGAATTGGCTGAAATTTTCAGGAAAATGGAACATTTCGTTACTGAGCAGCCCCTGACAATTTGGGGGGGGGTTCATCAAGGGGGGGCCGAGAAAAAAGGGGGGTCCCAAAACGCGTTTTTCCCATGTTAATTTCCAAAGGGCGGTTGGCCTCACTTTTAGCTCGAACGGCTGAATGGATTTGCACGAAACTTGGCAAAATTATAGGGACTGTTAGCCCGATGTGCCTTTTGCTAGGTCTCAATATATGTGCAATATACATGATAGCACCTCATTAAAAAGCATTGTAGTTAATAGAGGGTTTTAGGACTTTAGTTACATTATAAATCATTTGTTGATGGTACCATACTCGTTTTAGGAATTGTGGTGGGTTCTAAGGTGATTTTACCATGTGAAAAAACCTTCTGCTGTGATATCATGAATATTGTTTGAAAGAAAACTAATATCTCATGATTTTCCCACAGTGGTTTGGAAGGGGATCTATAAGCTAAACTGAAAGCATATTTTCTGTAAATTCACATTATCTTTCTCAGTCATGTGAAAATGAAGTCTGACATTCTCAGTAAAACATGTACATCCAACAAGGACAGAGACTGTCAGTTGATTCCTTTGTGTTCTACTGCAGCCTCCTAGAGTGTTCTAAAGAACAACTAGAGCGCTAACTGTCCTACTTATTACAAAGGTATGGCACACCTGAAGCCATCTTGATTGGAATAAAGTGGTAACTCTTAAAACATTTAATTTAAAAAGAAACAACATGAGGGGGTATATTTTGCCATAGAAAGTATGATTAGTGCTGCAGAATGAAAAATTAGGGCACATTTTGAGTGACTTCTCAAATCCTTTTCTATTTCATTAAAACTTTCTGACATGCAGTCTCCCAAAATGGCCACCAGAGACAAAAGAGCCCAAATGTAGCCCAAATATCACCCAGATGTAGCCCAAGTATAGCCCAATGACAGAATGTCCCAGAGTGTTCTAAAGAACAACTAGAGCGCTAACAGTCCTACTTATTACAAAGGTATGGCACACCTGAAGCCATCTTGATTGGAATAAAGTGGTAACTCTTAAAACATTTAATTTAAAAAGAAACAACATGAGGGGGTATATTTTGCCATAGAAAGTATGATTAGTGCTGCAGAATGAAAAATTAGGGCACATTTTGAGTGACTTCTCAAATCCTTTTCTATTTCATTAAAACATTCTGACATGCAGTCTCCCAAAATGGCCACCAGAGACAAAAGAACCCAAATGTAGCCCAAATATCACCCAGATGTAGCCCAAGTATAGCCCAATGACAGAATGTCCCAGAGTGTTCTAAAGAACAACTAGAGCGCTAACAGTCCTACTTATTACAAAGGTATAGCACACCTGGAGCCATCGTGATGGGAATAAAGTGGTAACTCTTAAAACATTTAATTTAAAAAGGAACAAAATGAGGGGGTATATTATGCAATAGAAGGTATTATTAGTGCTGCAGAAAGAAAAATTAGGGCACATTTTGAGTGACTTTTCAAATCCCCTTCTATTTCATTAAAAAATTCTGACATGCAGTCTCCCAAAATGGCCACCAGAGACAAAAGAGCCCAAATGTAGCCCAAATATCACCCAGATGTAGCCCAAGTATAGCCCAATGACAGAATGTCCCAGAGTGTTCTAAAGAACAATTAGAGCGCTAACAGTCCTACTTATTACAAAGGTATGGCACACCTGAAGCTATCTTGAATGGAATAAAGTGGTAACTCTTAAAACATTTAATTTAAAAAGGAACAAAATGAGGGGGTATATTTTGCCATATGAATTATGATTAGTGCTGCAGAAAGAAAAAATAGGGCACATTTTGAGTGACTTCTCAAACCCTCTTCAATTTCATTAAAAAATTCTGACATACAGTCTCCCAAGATGGCCACCAGAGACAAAAGAGCCTAAATGTACCCCAAATATCACCCAGATGTACCCCAAGTATAGCCCAATGACAGAATGTCCCAGAGTGTTCTAAAGAACAACTAGAGCGCTAACAGTCTTACTTATGACAAAAGTATGGCACACCAGAAGCCATCTTGATTGGAATGAAGTGGTAAGTCTGAAAACACTCAATTTAAAAAGGAACAACATGAGGGGGTTAATTTTGCCATAGAAAGTATGATTAGTGCTTCAGAAAGAAAAATTAGGGATCATTTTGAGTGACTTCTCAAATCCTCTTCTATTTCATTAAAAAAATTCTGACATGCAGACTGAAACATGCACTTTGAATACCAACAGCAGACGTCCCTGGTGAGCAGTAGCTTTACTACAGTGATCTAATGTGCAACTAGAGTGCTAACATTCAGAATTTATGGCAAATGTGTGACACATCTGAATGCCTTCTTGATGGAACCAAAGTAAACAAGCATTGAAAATGCAATAGATCTCGCCCTCGTTTAAGTTAAAGCCATTCTGTTTGTAATGAGGTGGCTTTTTAGCTTTGCTTTTATTAGTGTTTTTTCAACTTTCATGTAAATAACATGCATCTGTATGCATATAAGTATATGTATGCATGCATTTATGTTTGTATTTATATAGATATACAGATGATATATGTTTATATATGTATGTATATATATATATTCACTGAAAAAACCATAGGCTATAGACCATATATAGTTAGGAATTAGCATTTACAAAACCTTGAAAATTCACTGAAAAAACCATAGGTTATAGACCATATATAGTTAGGAATTAGCATTTACAAAACCTTGAAAATTCACTGAAAAAACCATAGGTTATAGACCATATATAGTTAGGAATGTCATTTGAGATGTCATCAGTGATGTCATCAGTGATGTCACTGACCATGTCATGGCTGATGTAATATGTAAATTGTAAATTGTTGTGTCTTGTAAAGCGCACTGCTACCCGGAGGCCTCGTAGCGCTATAGACCGCTGGGGAACCCGTCCTGGCTTTCCCTGTGAGATAGTCCCTCCTGGGGGTCTCCAAGGTGAAACCAGGCATCCCCGGCGTTTGTGTGGGGCCGTTGTGGAGATGAGGCAAGCTAATGCCCAGAGTTGCCGAGTGTGCTCCCTGGTCGGAGTAGGCACCGATGCGAGAATTATCAGTCCGCTGATCCTGGTCCAAGACCCTGCCGCGTCGGGAATCGAACCCTGGTCCCGGGCCGTTCTCTGCACTCGGGTCTGCCGCCTCTAACCAGTGAGCCACACCTCTCCACTATAATCTATATGTGACATCATCAGCAGTGGATTGCGGGTGCGTGATATATAGTTAGTGCAACTAACTATATATGGAATTTCAATGGTTTTGTGTGAGTAAAATAAGGTTTTGTAAATGCGAATTCCTAACTATATATGGTCTATAACCTATGGTTTTTTCAGTGAATTTTCAAGGTTTTGTAAATGCTAATTCCTAACTATATGTGGTCTATAACCTATGGTTTTTTCAGTGAATATATATATATATATATATACATATATATATATATATATATATATATATATATATATATATATATATATATATATATATATATATATATATATATATATATCGCCAGTAGGTATATATAGTTAGGATTTTTTCCCTATGGGATTTCTGAAAATTCTATGTCTAATAACTTTGGCGTTTGTGGACGGAATCGGCTGAAATTTTCAGGAAAATGGCACATTTTGTTTCTGAGCAGCTCCTGGAAATTTGGGGGGGTTTCGTCAAGGGGGGGCTGAGAAAAAAGGGGGGTCCCAAAACGCGTTTTTAACATTGAGTTTTCCATAGGGCGGTTGGACTCACTTTTAGCTCGAACGGCTGAATGGATTTGCACGAAACTTGGCAAAATTGTAGGGACTGTTAGCCCGATGTGCCTTTGCTAGGTCTCAATATATGTGCTTCAGTGGATTTTGAGAAATTAACGTTTAAATCAAGATATATATCTGTAACAGCGCTCCGGGCAGCGATCCGGTTCGCGTACTTTTCGCTTATCGGAACTTTGCGAAGCGAAGCTGATTGGCTCTCCGGTGTCTGTCAACATTCTAAACAGTCCGGTGCGGCCGCCATCTTGTCTCTCGGTAGGATCGAGAGACAAGAGGAGGCCAAAACAAAGGAGGAAATGAAGGAAAGGGGGCAAGGTAGACCCCTTCTGACCCCCTAGGATTGATGAGGGGATATTATAGAGCCACGCTGGGCCCAAAAAAAAAAAAAAAAAAAATCCGTTTTTTTCGCCGTAGAGACGCGTCTTGGTACGCGAACCGGGCAGCTAACCGGGAAGCTAACCGGCAGTGTAACGGGAGTCTGACGAGTAGCTGATTGGCTGTCAACATTGTAAACAGTTTGGAGCGGCCGCCATCTTGTCTCTCGGTAGGATCGAGAGACAAGAGGAGGCCAAAACAAAGGAGGAAATGAAGGAAAGGGGCAAGGTAGACCCCTTCTGACCCCCTAGGATTGATGAGGGGATATTATAGAGCCACGCTGGGCCCAAAAAAAAAAAATACGATTTTTTCGCCGTAGAGACGCGTCTTGGTACGCGAACCGGGCAGCTAACCGGCAGTGTAACGGGAGTCTGAGGAGAAGCTGATTGGCTGTTATCATTGTAAACAGTCTGGAGCGGCCGCCATCTTGTCTCTCTGTGGGATCGAGAGACAAGAGGTGGAAAAAAGGTGTAAATGAATGAAAGGGGTAAGGCAGACCCCTCCTGAACCCCTAGGATTGATGAGGGGGCTATTAAAGTTCCCTGGGGGGTGAAAAAAAAAATGCGATTTTTAGCGGTAAAGGTGCTTCCTGGTACGTTAACCGGGCAGCTAACCGGCAGCGTAACGGGAGTCCGACATATTGTGTTTTTTGAACGTTTGTGATATGTGCACGTGTGGATTTTGTCTAATTAAGGTTAAAAATATATATATATATCTTTAAGCGATGAGATGTCATCAGTGATGTCATCAGTGATGTCACTGACCATGTCATGAATGATGTAATATGTGACATCATTAGCAGTGGATTGCGGGTCCGCGATATATAGTTAGTGCAACTAACTATATATGGAATTTCAATGGTTTTGTGCAAATAAAATAAGGTTTTTTAAATGCTAATCCCTAACTATATATGGTCTATAACCTATGGTTTTTTCAGTGAATTTTCAAGGTTTTGTAAATGCAAATTCCTAACTATATATGGTCTATAACCTATGGTTTTTTCTGTGAATATATATATATATATATATATATATATATATATATATATTACCTACTGGCGGTCGCCAGTAGGTAGTTATAGTTAGGACCTTGTTACCATAGGAAAATCGCAACATTCTATTCCCAATTACTTTGGCGCCGATTGATGAATCTTCGCGTAATTTTCAAAACTTGTGGCCCGCTCCTATCTTGAAAGTTTCAGGGTGATTCGGCAAGCGGGGTCTGAGTAAAAAAGGAGTCCCATAACATGTTTTCCCCGTGCAATTTTCCATAGGAAACTTTAGCCGCAGCTACAGCCAGAACTGCTGAACTGAATTACACTAAATTTGGGAAAAAGCTAGCCCTTGGTTCAGAAAGAACTCTTTTTGTTAAATGGTGTAATTCCATTCAGTAGTTGCTGGGAAAATCGAAATTAAAAAATATCAATATCTAGAAGCGCGCAGGATCTGCGGACCCTCCCAATCACAAGCTTCATGCTAATTGGCTGTCAAAAAACCAAATCAGGAAGTGTTGGCAGCCATGTTGTGCCTCGGTAGAGTGCCACAAACCGGTCCCCGGAAGCTTGTTTCCTTCCCAGTAAAAGAATTGGCTTGGTAGTTTGGTCTGCCCTGTTCCCATGATGTACTGGGCCAAGGACAGACTAATTTGCATGTAGCCAGGTTCTGAGATGGGATGGTGCAGTGAGCTAAAAAACTGTGATGGATCAAGCCCTGATCTGTTGACTGGGTATGAGTGTTCTGTTTAATTCAGATACTCTGTCCATCACCACCCCCTTTTCTCAATCGTTTTGTCCACCATAAGCGTGGAAGGGTATACTCAGATGTGAGTCCCTTGCTCATTGCACCATCAGGATTCAAGCAAGCCGGGCCGAAGACGGCTGTAATGCCAGAAACCGGTCCCCGGAAGCTTGTTTCCTTCCCAGTAAAAGAATTGGCTTGGTAGTTTGGTCTGCCCTGTTCCCATGATGCACTGGGCCAGGCACAGACTAATTTGCATGTAGCCAGATTCTGAGCTGGGATGGTGCAGTGAGCTAAAAAACGATGATGGATCAAGCCCTGATCTGTTGACTGGGTATGAGTGTTCTGTTTAATTCAGATACTCTGTCCATCACCACCCCCTTTTCTCAATCGTTTTGTCCACCATAAGCGTGGAAGGGTATACTCAGATGTGAGTCCCTTGCTCATTGCACCATCAGGATTCAAGCAAGCCCGGCCGAAGACGGCTGTAATGCCAGAAACCGGTCCCCGGAAGCATGTTTCCTTCCCAGTAAAAGAATTGGCTTGGTAGTTTGGTCTGCCCTGTTCCCATGATGCACTGGGCCAGGGACAGACTAATTTGCATGTAGTCAGGTTCTGAGCTGGGATGGTGCAGTGAGCTAAAAAACGGTGATGGATCAAGCCCTGATCTGTTGACTGGGTATGAGTGTTCTGTTTAATTCAGATACTCTGTCCATCACCAACCCCTTTTCTCAATCGTTTTGTCCACCATAAGCGTGGAAGGGTATACTCAGATGTGAGTCCCTTGCTCATTGCACCATCAGGATTCAAGCAAGCCGGGCCGAAGACGGCTGCAATGCCAGAAACTGGTCCCCGGAAGCTTGTTTCCTTCCCAGTAAAAGAATTGGCTTGGTAGTTTGGTCTGCCCTGTTCCCATGATGCACTGGGCCAGGGACAGACTAATTTGCATGTAGCCAGGTTCTGAGCTGGGATGGTGCAGTGAGCTGAAAACTGTGATGGATCAAGCCCTGATCTGTTGACTGGGTATGAGTGTTCTGTTTAATTCAGATACTCTGTCCATCACCACCCTCTTTTCTCAATCGTTTTGTCCACCATAAGCGTGGAAGGGTATACTCAGATGTGAGTCCCTTGCTCATTGTACCATCAGGATTCAAGCAAGCTGGGCCGAAGACGGCTGTAATGCCAGAAACCGGTCCCCGGAAGCTTGTTTCCTTCCCAGTAAAAGAATTGGCTTGGTAGTTTGGTCTGCCCTGTTCCCATGATGCACTGGGCCAGGGACAGACTAATTTGCATGTAGCCAGGTTCTGAGCTGGGATGGTGCAGTGAGCTAAAAAACGGTGATGGAGCAAGCCCTGATCTGTTGACTGGGTATGAGTGTTCTGTTTAATTCAGATACTCTGTCCGTCACCACCCCCTTTTCTCAATCGTTTTGTCCACCATAAGCGTGGAAGGGTATACTCAGATATGAGTCCCTTGCTCATTGCACCATCAGGATTCAAGCAAGCCGGGCCGAAGACGGCTGTAATGCCAGAAACCGGTCCCCGGAAGCTTGTTTCCTTCCCACTAAAAGAATTGGCTTGGTCTGCCCTGTTCCCATGATGCACTGGGCCAGGGACAGACTAATTTGCATGTAGCCAGGTTCTGAGCTGGGATGGTGCAGTGAGCTGAAAAACGGTCATGGATCAAGCCCTGATCTGTTGACTGGGTATGAGTGTTCTGTTTAATTCAAATACTCTGTCCATCACCACATCCTTTTCTGAATCGTTTTGTCCACCATAAGCGTGGAAGGGTATACTCAGATGTGAGTCCCTTGCTCATTGCACCATCAGGATTTAAGCAAGCCGGGCCGAAGACTGCTGTAATGCCAGAAACCGGTCCCCAGAAGCTTGTTTCCTTCCCAGTAAAAGAATTGGCTGGGTAGTTTGGTCTGCCCTGTTCCCATGATGCACTGGGCCAGGAACAGACTAATTTGCATGTAGCCAGGTTCTGAGCTGGGATGGTGCAGTGAGCTAAAAAACGGTGATGGATCAAGCCCTGATCTGTTGACTGGGTATGAGTGTTCTGTTTAATTCAGATACTCTGTCCATCACCACCCCCTTTTTTGAATCGTTTTGTCCACCATAAGCGTGGAAGGGTATACTCAGATGTGAGTCCCTTGCTCATTGCACCATCAGGATTCAAGCAAGCCGGGCCGAAGACGGCTGTAATGCCAGAAACCGGTCCCCGGAAGCTTGTTTCCTTCCCAGTAAAAGAATTGGCTTGGTAGTTTGGTCTGCCCTGTTCCCATGATGCACTGGGAAAGGGACAGACTAATTTACATGTAGCCAGGGTCTGAGCTGGGATGGGGCAGCGAGCTAAAAAACGGTGATGGATCAAGCCTTGATCTGTTGACTGGGTATGAGTGTTCTGTTTAATTCAGATACTCTGTCCATCACCACCCCCTTTTCTGAATCGTTTTGTCCACCATCAGCATGGAAGGTATACTCAGATGTGAGTCTCTTGCTCATTGCACCATCAGGATTCAAGCAAGCCGGGCCGAGGACGGCTGTAATGCCAGAAACCGGTCCCCGGAAGCTTGTTTCCTTCCCAGTAAAAGAATTGGCTTGGTAGTTTGGTCTGCCCTGTTCCCATGATGCACTGGGCCAGGGACAGACTAATTTGCATGTAGCCAGGTTCTGAGCTGGGATGGTGCAGTGAGCTAAAAAACCGTGATGGATCAATCCCTGATCTGTTGACTGGGTATGAGTGTTCTGTTTAATTCAGATACTCTGTCCATCACCACCCCCTTTTCTCAATCGTTTTGTCCACCATAAGCTTGGAAGGGTATACTCAGATGTGAGTCCCTTGCTCATTGCACCATCAGGATTCAAGCAAGCCGGGCCGATGACGGCTGTAATGCCAGAAACCGGTCCCGGAAGCTTTTTTCCTTCCCAGTAAAAGAATTGGCTTGGTAGTTTAGTCTGCCCTGTTCCCATGATGCACTGGGCCAGGGACAGATTAATTTGCATGTAGCCAGGTTCTGAGCTGGGATGGTGCAGTGAGCTAAAAAACGGTGATGGATCAAGCCCTGATCTGTTGACTGGGTATGAGTGTTCTGTTTAATTCAGATACTCTGTCCATCACCACCCTCTTTTCTCAATCGTTTTGTCCACCATAAGCGTGGAAGGGTATACTCAGATGTGAGTCCCTTGCTCATTGTACCATCAGGATTCAAGCAAGCCGGGCCGAAGACGGCTGTAATGCCAGAAACCGGTCCCCGGAAGCTTGTTTCCTTCCCAGTAAAAGAATTGGCTTGGTAGTTTGGTCTGCCCTGTTCCCATGATGCACTGGGCCAGGGACAGACTAATTTGCATGTAGCCAGGTTCTGAGCTGGGATGGTGCAGTGAGCTAAAAAACGGTGATGGAGCAAGCCCTGATCTGTTGACTGGGTATGAGTGTTCTGTTTAATTCAGATACTCTGTCCATCACCACCCCCTTTTCTCAATCGTTTTGTCCACCATAAGCGTGGAAGGGTGTACTCAGATATGAGTCCCTTGCTCATTGCACCATCAGGATTCAAGCAAGCCGGGACGAAGATGGCTGTAATGCCAGAAACCGGTCCCCGGAAGCTTGTTTCCTTCCCACTAAAAGAATTGGCTTGGTCTGCCCTGTTCCCATGATGCACTGGGCCAGGGACAGACTAATTTGCATGTAGGCAGGTTCTGAGCTGGGATGGTGCAGTGAGCTGAAAAACGGTCATGGATCAAGCCCTGATCTGTTGACTGGGTATGAGTGTTCTGTTTAATTCAAATACTCTGTCCATCACCACATCCTTTTCTGAATCGTTTTGTCCACCATAAGCGTGGAAGGGTATACTCAGATGTGAGTCCCTTGCTCATTGCACCATCAGGATTTAAGCAAGCCGGGCCGAAGACGGCTGTAATGCCAGAAACCGGTCCCCAGAAGCTTGTTTCCTTCCCAGTAAAAGAATTGGCTGGGTAGTTTGGTCTGCCCTGTTCCCATGATGCACTGGGCCAGGAACAGACTAATTTGCATGTAACCAGGTTCTGAGCTGGGATGGTGCAGTGAGCTAAAAAACGGTGATGGATCAAGCCCTGATCTGTTGACTGGGTATGAGTGTTCTGTTTAATTCAGATACTCTGTCCATCACCACCCCCTTTTTTGAATCGTTTTGTCCACCATAAGCGTGGAAGGGTATACTCAGATGTGAGTCCCTTGCTCATTGCACCATCAGGATTCAAGCAAGCCGGGCCGAAGACGGCTGTAATGCCAGAAACCGGTCCCCGGAAGCTTGTTTCCTTCCCAGTAAAAGAATTGGCTTGGTAGTTTGGTCTGCCCTGTTCCCATGATGCACTGGGAAAGGGACAGACTAATTTACATGTAGCCAGGGTCTGAGCTGGGATGGTGCAGCGAGCTAAAAAACGGTGATGGATCAAGCCCTGATCTGTTGACTGGGTATGAGTGTTCTGTTTAATTCAGATACTCTGTCCATCACCACCCCCTTTTCTGAATCGTTTTGTCCACCATAAGCATGGAAGGTATACTCAGATGTGAGTCTCTTGCTCATTGCACCATCAGGATTCAAGCAAGCCGGGCTGAGGACGGCTGTAATGCCAGAAACCGGTCCCCGGAAGCTTGTTTCCTTCCCAGTAAAAGAATTGGCTTGGTAGTTTGGTCTGCCCTGTTCCCATGATGCACTGGGCCAGGGACAGACTAATTTGCATGTAGCCAGGTTCTGAGCTGGGATGGTGCAGTGAGCTAAAAAAACGTGATGGATCAATCCCTGATCTGTTGACTGGGTATGAGTGTTCTGTTTAATTCAGATACTCTGTCCATCACCACCCCCTTTTCTCAATCGTTTTGTCCACCATAAGCTTGGAAGGGTATACTCAGATGTGAGTCCCTTGCTCATTGCACCATCAGGATTCAAGCAAGCCGGGCCGATGACGGCTGTAATGCCAGAAACCGGTCCCCGGAAGCTTTTTTCCTTCCCAGTAAAAGAATTGGCTTGGTAGTTTAGTCTGCCCTGTTCCCATGATGCACTGGGCCAGGGACAGACTAATTTGCATGTAGCCAGGTTCTGAGCTGGGATGGTGCAGTGAGCTAAAAAACGGTGATGGATCAAGCCCTGATCTGTTGACTGGGTATGAGTGTTCTGTTTAATTCAGATACTCTGTCCATCACCACCCCCTTTTCTCAATCGTTTTGTCCACCATAAGCGTGGAAGGGTATACTCAGATGTGAGTCCCTTGCTCATTGTACCATCAGGATTCAAGCAAGCCGGGCCGAAGACGGCTGTAATGCCAGAAACCGGTCCCCGGAAGCTTGTTTCCTTCCCAGTAAAAGAATTGGCTTGGTAGTTTGGTCTGCCCTGTTCCCATGATGCACTGGGCCCGGGACAGACTAATTTGCATGTAGCCAGGTTCTGAGCTGGGATGGTGCAGTGAGCTAAAAAACGGTGATGGAACAAGCCCTGATCTGTTGACTGGATATGAGTGTTCCGTTTAATTCAGATACTCTGTCCATCACCACCCCCTTTTCTCAATCGTTTTGTCCACCATAAGCGTGGAAGGGTATACTCAGATGTGAGTCCCTTGCTCATTGCACCATCAGGATTCAAGCAAGCCGGGCCGAAGACAGCTGTAATGCCAGAAACCGGGCCCCGGAAGCTTGTTTCCTTCCCAGTAAAAGAATTGGCTTGGTAGTTTGGTCTGCCCTGTTCCCATGATGCACTGGGCCAGGGACAGACTAATTTGCATGTAGCCAGGTTCTGAGCTGGGATGGTGCAGTGAGCTAAAAAACGGTGATGGTTCAAGCCCTGATCTGTTGACTGGGTATAAGTGTTCTGTTTAATTCAGATACTCTGTCCATCACCACCCCCTTTTCTGAATCGTTTTGTTCACCATAAGCGTGGAAGGGTATTTTCAGATGTGAGTCCCTTGCTCATTGCACCATCAGGATTCAAGCAAGCCGGGCCGAAGATGGCTGTAATGCCAGAAACCAGTCCCCGGAAGCTTGTTTCTTTCCCAGTAAAAGAATTGGCTTGGTTGTTTGGTCTGCCCTGTTCCCATGATGCACTGGGCCAGGAATAGACTAATTTACATGTAGCCAGGTTCTGAGCTGGGATGGTGCAGTGAGCTAAAAAACGGTGATGGATGAAGCCCTGATCTGTTGACTGGGTATGAGTGTTCTATTTAATTCAAATACTCTGTCCATCACCACCCCCTTTTCTGAATTGTTTTGTCCACCATAAGCGTGGAAGGGTATACTCAGATGTGAGTCCCTTGCTCATTGCACCATCAGGATTCAAGCAAGCCGGGCCGAAGACGGCTGTAATGCCAGAAACCAGTCCCCGGAAGCTTGTTTCCTTCCCAGTAAAAGAATTGGCTTGGTAGTTTGGTCTGCCCTGTTCCCATGATGCACTGGGCCAGGGACAGACTAGTTTGCATGTAGCCAGGTTCTGAGCTGGGATGGTGCAGTGAGCTAAAAAACGGTGATGGTTCAAGCCCTGATCTGTTGACTGGGTATGAGTGTTCTGTTTAATTCAGATACTCTGTCCATCACCACCCCCTTTTCTGAATCGTTTTGTCCACCATAAGCAAGGAAGGGTATACTCAGATGTGAGTCCCTTGCTCATTGCACCATCAGGATTCAAGCAAGCCGGGCCGAAGATGGCTGTAATGCCAGAAACCAGTCCCCGGAAGCTTGTTTCCTTTCCAGTAAAATAATTGGCTTGGTAGTTTGGTCTGCCCTGTTCCCATGATGCACTGGGCCAGGAAAAGACTAATTTGCATGTAGCCAGGTTCTGAGCTGGGATTGTGCAGTGAGCTACAAAACAGTGATGGATCAAGCCCTGATCTGTTGACTGGGTATGAGTGTTCTGTTTAATTCAGATACTCTGTCCATCACCACCCCCTTTTCTCAATCGTTTTGTCCACCATAAGCGTGAAAAGGTATACTCAGATGTGAGTCCCTTGCTCATTGCACCATCAGGATTCAAGCAAGCCGGGCCGTAGACGGCTGTAATGCCAGAAACCGGTCCCCGGAAGCTTGTTTTCTTCCTAGTAAAAGAACTGGCTTGGTAGTTTGGTCTGCCCTGTTCCCATGATGCACTGGGCCAGGGACAGACTAATTTGCATGTAGCCAGGTTCTGAGCTGGGATGGTGCAGTGAGCTAAAAAACGGTGATGGATCAAGCCCTTATCTGTTGACAGGGTATGAGTGTTCTGTTTAATTCAAATACTCTGTCCATCACCACCCCCTTTTCTGTATCGTTTTGTCCACCATAAGCGAGGAAGGGTATACTCAGATGTGAGTCCCTTGCTCATTGCACCATCAGGATTCAAGCAAGCCGGGCCGAAGACAGCTGTAATGCCAGAAACCGGTCCCCGGAAGCTTGTTTCCCTCCCAGTAAAAGAATTGGCTTGGTAGTTTGGTCTGCCCTGTTCCCATGATGCACTGGGCCAGGGACAGACTAATTTGCATGTAGCCAGGTTCTGAGCTGGGATGGTGCAGTAAGCTAAAAAACGGTGATGGTTCAAGCCCTGATCTGTTGACTGGGTATGAGTGTTCTGTTTAATTCAGATACTCTGTCCATCACCACCCCCTTTTCTGAATCGTTTTGTCCACCATAAGCGTGGAAGGGTATACTCAGATGTGAGTCCCTTGCTCATTGCACCATCAGGATTCAAGCAAGCTGGGCCGAAGATGGCTGTAATGCCAGAAACCAGTCCCCGGAAGCTTGTTTCCTTCCCAGTAAAAGAATTGGCTCGGTAGTTTGGTCTGCCCTGTTCCCATGATGCACTGGGACAGGAACAGACTAATTTGCATCTAGCCAGGTTCTGAGCTGGGATGGTGCAGTGAGCTAAAAAACGGTGATGGATCAAGCCCTGATCTGTTGACTGGGTATGAGTGTTCTGTTTAATTCAGATACTCTGTCCATCACCACCCCCTTTGCTCAATCGTTTTGTCCACCATAAGCGTGGAAGGGTATACTCAAATGTGAGTCCCTTGCTCATTGCACCATCAGGATTTAAGCAAGCCGGGCCGAAGACGGCTGTAATACCAGAAACCGGTCCCCGGAAGCTTGTTTCCTTCCCAGTAAAGGAATTGGCTTGGTAGTTTGGTCTGCCCTGTTCCCATGATGCACTGGGAAAGGGACAGACTAATTTGCATGTAGCCAGGTTCTGAGCTGGGATGGTGCAGTGAGCTAAAAAACGGTGATGGATCAAGCCCTGATCTGTTGACTGGATATGAGTGTTCTGTTTAATTCAGATACTCTGTCCATCACCACCCCTTTTCTGAATCGTTTTGTCCACCATAAGCGTGGAAGGGTATTCTCAGATGTGAGTCCCTTTCTCATTGCACCATCAGGATTCAAGCAAGCCGGGCCGAAGACGGCTGTAATGCCAGAAACCGGTCCCAGGAAGCTTGTTTCCTTCCCAGTAAAAGAATTGGCTTGGTAGTTTGGTCTGCCCTGTTCCCATGATGCACTGGGCCAGGGACAGACTAATTAGCATGTAGCCAGGTTCTGAGCTGGGATGGTGCAGTGAGCTAAAAACGGTGATGGATCAAGCCCTGATCTGTTGACTGGGTATGAGTGTTCTGTTTAATTCAGATACTCTGTCCATCACCACCCACTTTTCTGAATTGTTTTGCCACCATAAGCGTGGAAGGGTATACTCAGATGTGAGTCCCTTGCTCATTGCACCATCAGGATTCAAGCAAGCCGGGCCGAAGACGGCTGTAATGCCAGAAACCGGTCCCAGGAAGCTTGTTTCCTTCCCAGTAAAAGAATTGGCTTGGTAGTTTGGTCTGCCCTGTTCCCATGATGCACTGGGCCAGGGACAGACTACTTTGCATGTAGCCAGGTTCTGAGCTGGGATGGTGCAGTGAGCTAAAAAACGGTGATGGATCAAGCCCTGATCTGTTGACTGGGTATGAGTGTTCTGTTTAATTCAGATACTCTGTCCATCACCACCCCCTTTTCTCAATCGTTTTGTCCACCATAAGCGTGGAAGGGTATACTCAGATGTGAGTCCTTGCTCATTGCACCATCAGGATTCAAGCAAGCCGGGCCGAAGACGGCTGTAATGCCAGAAATCAGTCCCCAGAAGCTTGTTTCCTTCCCAGTAAAAGAATTGGCTTGGTAGTTTGGTCTGCCCTGTTCCCATAATGCACTGGGCCAGGGACAGACTAATTTGCATGTAGCCAGGTTCTGAGCTGGGATGGTGCAGTGAGCTAAAAAACGGTGATGGATCAAGCCCTGATCTGTTGACTGGGTATGAGTGTTCTGTTTAATTCAGATACTCTGTCCATCACCACCCCCTTTTCTCAATCGTTTTGTCCACCATAAGCGTGAAAAGGTATACTCAGATGTGAGTCCCTTGCTCATTGCACCATCAGGATTCAAGCAAGCCGGGCCGTAGACGGCTGTAATGCCAGAAACCGGTCCCCGGAAGCTTGTTTTCTTCCTAGTAAAAGAACTGGCTTGGTATTTTGGTCTGCCCTGTTCCCATGATGCACTGGGCCAGGGACAGACTAATTTGCATGTAGCCAGGTTCTGAGCTGGGATGGTGCAGTGAGCTAAAAAACGGTGATGGATCAAGCCCTTATCTGTTGACAGGGTATGAGTGTTCTGTTTAATTCAAATACTCTGTCCATCACCACCCCCTTTTCTGTATCGTTTTGTCCACCATAAGCGAGGAAGGGTATACTCAGATGTGAGTCCCTTGCTCATTGCACCATCAGGATTCAAGCAAGCCGGGCCGAAGACAGCTGTAATGCCAGAAACCGGTCCCCGGAAGCTTGTTTCCCTCCCAGTAAAAGAATTGGCTTGGTAGTTTGGTCTGCCCTGTTCCCATGATGCACTGGGCCAGGGACAGACTAATTTGCATGTAGCCAGGTTCTGAGCTGGGATGGTGCAGTAAGCTAAAAAACGGTGATGGTTCAAGCCCTGATCTGTTGACTGGGTATGAGTGTTCTGTTTAATTCAGATACTCTGTCCATCACCACCCCCTTTTCTGAATCGTTTTGTCCACCATAAGCGTGGAAGGGTATACTCAGATGTGAGTCCCTTGCTCATTGCACCATCAGGATTCAAGCAAGCTGGGCCGAAGATGGCTGTAATGCCAGAAACCAGTCCCCGGAAGCTTGTTTCCTTCCCAGTAAAAGAATTGGCTCGGTAGTTTGGTCTGCCCTGTTCCCATGATGCACTGGGCCAGGAACAGACTAATTTGCATCTAGCCAGGTTCTGAGCTGGGATGGTGCAGTGAGCTAAAAAACGGTGATGGATAAGCCCTGATCTGTTGACTGGGTATGAGTGTTCTGTTTAATTCAGATACTCTGTCCATCACCACCCCCTTTGCTCAATCGTTTTGTCCACCATAAGCGTGGAAGGGTATACTCAAATGTGAGTCCCTTGCTCATTGCACCATCAGGATTTAAGCAAGCCGGGCCGAAGACGGCTGTAATACCAGAAACCGGTCCCCGGAAGCTTGTTTCCTTCCCAGTAAAGGAATTGGCTTGGTAGTTTGGTCTGCCCTGTTCCCATGATGCACTGGGAAAGGGACAGACTAATTTGCATGTAGCCAGGTTCTGAGCTGGGATGGTGCAGTGAGCTAAAAAACGGTGATGGATCAAGCCCTGATCTGTTGACTGGATATGAGTGTTCTGTTTAATTCAGATACTCTGTCCATCACCACCCCTTTTCTGAATCGTTTTGTCCACCATAAGCGTGGAAGGGTATTCTCAGATGTGAGTCCCTTTCTCATTGCACCATCAGGATTCAAGCAAGCCGGGCCGAAGACGGCTGTAATGCCAGAAACCGGTCCCAGGAAGCTTGTTTCCTTCCCAGTAAAAGAATTGGCTTGGTAGTTTGGTCTGCCCTGTTCCCATGATGCACTGGGCCAGGGACAGACTAATTAGCATGTAGCCAGGTTCTGAGCTGGGATGGTGCAGTGAGCTAAAAACGGTGATGGATCAAGCCCTGATCTGTTGACTGGGTATGAGTGTTCTGTTTAATTCAGATACTCTGTCCATCACCACCCACTTTTCTGAATTGTTTTGCCACCATAAGCGTGGAAGGGTATACTCAGATGTGAGTCCCTTGCTCATTGCACCATCAGGATTCAAGCAAGCCGGGCCGAAGACGGCTGTAATGCCAGAAACCGGTCCCAGGAAGCTTGTTTCCTTCCCAGTAAAAGAATTGGCTTGGTAGTTTGGTCTGCCCTGTTCCCATGATGCACTGGGCCAGGGACAGACTACTTTGCATGTAGCCAGGTTCTGAGCTGGGATGGTGCAGTGAGCTAAAAAACGGTGATGGATCAAGCCCTGATCTGTTGACTGGGTATGAGTGTTCTGTTTAATTCAGATACTCTGTCCATCACCACCCCCTTTTCTCAATCGTTTTGTCCACCATAAGCGTGGAAGGGTATACTCAGATGTGAGTCCTTGCTCATTGCACCATCAGGATTCAAGCAAGCCGGGCCGAAGACGGCTGTAATGCCAGAAATCAGTCCCCAGAAGCTTGTTTCCTTCCCAGTAAAAGAATTGGCTTGGTAGTTTGGTCTGCCCTGTTCCCATGATGCACTGGGCCAGGGACAGACTAATTTGCATGTAGCCAGGTTCTGAGCTGGGATGGTGCAGTGAGCTAAAAAACGGTGATGGATCAAGCCCTGATCTGTTGACTGGGTATGAGTGTTCTGTTTAATTCAGATACTCTGTCCATCACCACCCCCTTTTCTGAATCGTTTTGTCCACCATAAGCGTGGAAGGGTATACTCAGATGTGAGTCCCTTGCTCATTGCACCATCAGGATTCAAGCAAGCCGGGCCGAAGACGGCTGTAATGCCAGAAACCGGTCCCCGGAAGTTTGTTTCCTTCCCAGTAAAAGAATTGGCTCGGTAGTTTGGTCTGCCCTGTTCCCATGATGCACTGGGCCAGGGACAGACTAATTTGCATGTAGCCAGGTTCTGAGCTGGGATGGTGCAGTGAGCTAAAAAACAGGGATGGTTCAAGCCCTGATCTGTTGACTGGGTATGAGTGTTCTGTATAATTCAGATACTCTGTCCATCACCACCCCCTTTTCTGAATCGTTTTTTCCACCATAAGCGTGGAAGGGTATACTCAGATATGAGTCCCTTGCTCATTGCACCATCAGGATTCAAGCAAGCCGGGACGAAGACGGCTGTAATGCCAGAAACCAGTCCCCGGAAGTTTGTTTCCTTCCCAGTAAAAGAATTGGCTTGGTAGTTTGGTCTGCCCTGTTCCCATGATGCACTGGGCCAGGGACAGACTAATTAGCATGTAGCCAGGTTCTGAGCTGGGATGGTGCAGTGAGCTAAAAACGGTGATGGATCAAGCCCTGATCTGTTGACTGGGTATGAGTGTTCTGTTTAATTCAGATACTCTGTCCATCACCATCCACTTTTCTGAATTGTTTTGCCACCATAAGCGTGGAAGGGTATACTCAGATGTGAGTCCCTTGCTCATTGCACCATCAGGATTCAAGCAAGCCGGGCCGAAGACGGCTGTAATGCCAGAAACCGGTCCCAGGAAGCTTGTTTCCTTCCCAGTAAAAGAATTGGCTTGGTAGTTTGGTCTGCCCTGTTCCCATGATGCACTGGGCCAGGGACAGACTACTTTGCATGTAGCCAGGTTCTGAGCTGGGATGGTGCAGTGAGCTAAAAAACGATGATGGATCAAGCCCTGATCTGTTGACTGGGTATGAGTGTTCTGTTTAATTCAGATACTCTGTCCATCACCACCCCCTTTTCTCAATCGTTTTGTCCACCATAAGCGTGGAAGGGTATACTCAGATGTGAGTCCTTGCTCATTGCACCATCAGGATTCAAGCAAGCCGGGCCGAAGACGGCTGTAATGCCAGAAATCAGTCCCCAGAAGCTTGTTTCCTTCCCAGTAAAAGAATTGGCTTGGTAGTTTGGTCTGCCCTGTTCCCATGATGCACTGGGCCAGGGACAGACTAATTTGCATGTAGCCAGGTTCTGAGCTGGGATGGTGCAGTGAGCTAAAAAACGGTGATGGATCAAGCCCTGATCTGTTGACTGGGTATGAGTGTTCTGTTTAATTCAGATACTCTGTCCATCACCACCCCCTTTTCTGAATCGTTTTGTCCACCATAAGCGTGGAAGGGTATACTCAGATGTGAGTCCCTTGCTCATTGCACCATCAGGATTCAAGCAAGCCGGGCCGAAGACGGCTGTAATGCCAGAAACCGGTCCCCGGAAGTTTGTTTCCTTCCCAGTAAAAGAATTGGCTCGGTAGTTTGGTCTGCCCTGTTCCCATGATGCACTGGGCCAGGGACAGACTAATTTGCATGTAGCCAGGTTCTGAGCTGGGATGGTGCAGTGAGCTAAAAAACAGGATGGTTCAAGCCCTGATCTGTTGACTGGGTATGAGTGTTCTGTATAATTCAGATACTCTGTCCATCACCACCCCCTTTTCTGAATCGTTTTTTCCACCATAAGCGTGGAAGGGTATACTCAGATATGAGTCCCTTGCTCATTGCACCATCAGGATTCAAGCAAGCCGGGACGAAGACGGCTGTAATGCCAGAAACCAGTCCCCGGAAGTTTGTTTCCTTCCCAGTAAAAGAATTGGCTTGGTAGTTTGGTCTGCCCTGTTCCCATGATGCACTGGGCCAGGGACAGACTAATTTGCATGTAGCCAGGTTCTGAGCTGGGATGGTGCAGTGAGCTAAAAAACGGTGATGGGTCAAGCCCTGATCTGTTGACTGGGTATGAGTGTTCTGTTTAATTCAGATACTCTGTCCATCACCACCCCCTTTTCTGAATCGTTTTTCCACCATAAGCGTGGAAGGGTATACTCAGATGTGAGTCCCTTGCTCATTGCATCATTAGGTTTCAAGCAAGCCGGGCCGAAGACGGCTGTAATGCCAGAAACCGGTCCCCGGAAGCTTGTTTCCTTCCCAGTAAAAGAATTGGCTTGGTAGTTTGGTCTGCCCTGATCCCATGATGCACTGGGAAAGGGACAGACTTATTTGCATGTAGCCAGGTTCTGAGCTGGGATGGTGCAGTGAGCTAAAAAACGGTGATGGATCAAGCCCTGATCTGTTGACTGGGTATGAGTGTTCTGTTTAATTCAGATACTCTGTCCATCACCACCCCCTTTTCTGAATCATTTTGTCCACCATAAGCGTGGAAGGGTATACTCAGATGTGAGTCCCTTGCTCATTGCACCATCAGGATTCAAGCAAGCGGGGCCGAAGACGGCTGTAATGCCAGAAACCGGTCCCCAGAAGCTTGTTTCCTTCCCAGTAAAAGAATTGGCTTGGTAGTTTGGTCTGCCCTGTTCCTATGATGCGCTGGGCCAGGGACAGACTAATTTGCATGTAGCCAGGTTCTGAGCTGGGATGGTGCAGTGAGCTAAAAAACGATGATGGATCAAGCCCTGATCTGTTGACTGGGTGTGAGTGTTCTGTTTAATTCAGATACTCTGTCCATCACACCCCCTTTTCTGAATCGGTAGAACCGAGGCACAAGAAATCAGGAAAACAAACGCAAAAAAAAAGAAAAGGGGGCAGGGTAGAAACACCCTGACCCCTACGCCTGCTTAGGGGGTCCCACAAGGACCCCCAGGAACTCAATGTTTTAATTTTATTTTGATAAATCGCAGGATCCAGCAGTGAGAATAAAAATAAAGCGTGGGCTCCCGTGCTTCGTTATTAATTAGTCTCTGGGTGGGCCAAGTCCTGGGGCAAAGTTTATATTATAATGGGGGGCTCAAGGGGGCCCCACAGCCCCAGGGACCGCCACCCCCTGGGCTTTTCAAAAGTATTTGCGGGGGGCTCATGGTCCCTGCGCAGCCCCGTGGACCGCCACCCCCTCCCCCTGGGGCTTGGATAAATATTGGGTGGGGGGCTCAAAGGCCCCCCAAGTCCTGGGAACCGACACCCCCAGGGCTTTTATAAAATATTGGCTGGGGCACATGTTCCAGCCGCAGCCCCGGGGACCGCCAAAACCCGGGGCTTGTTTAAAAAAAAAACTACCTGTGTGGGGGGGGGGGGCTTGAACCCCCCTACATTCCCCGGGGACCGCCACCTCCCAGGGTCTCTAAATATTTAAATTGGGGGGGGTCCGTAATGGACCCCCAAGCCCCGGGGACCACCACACCCGGGGATTTGCAAATTCTGGGAGGGGGCCCCCCTCCTGGAGCCCTCGATGGCCCTGGGGACCGCCACCCACCAGGGCCGACTCCTGCAGTGTCCCGGGGTGCCCACCCCCGGGACACTGCTGTTTGCTATGGCTGGGTGGGAGCCTCGCAGCTCCCGCCCTGCCATAGCAAATGCTGGTTTGGTTTTTGGAAGAGAGAGCAAGAAATCATACTCTCTCTTCCAAAAACCAAACCTGATTGCTTTTCCACATGGGGAGCTGCATCTTAGCAGCTCCCCATGTGGAAAAGCAATGCCGGCTCCCGCAAGAGGCGGTGAGCCGGCAGGACCGTGGAGGGATTGGGGACCCCTCCACGGTCCCCAACGGAGAGGGCAAGCCCCGGGGGATGGGGTCCCCGGGGCTAGAAGTGGCCCTCAAAAAAAACAACAACTAAAGGCCGGCCCCGGGGGATGGTGTCCCCAGGGCCATAAATGGCCTGAAGAGGGGGGCAACGCAGCCCTCCTCCAAAGATATAAAAAAATAGAATAATGGCCATGCCCCGGGGGATGGGGTCCCTGGGGTCGATTATGGCCTCGGGTGGGGGGCCACGCAGCCCTCTTCCAATTATTTTTTATTTAAAAAACAAAATAGGAGTCAGGCCCGCTTCAATCTGGAGGTCTCCTGGGGGCCAACTAGCCCACCAGGTACGTCCAGTAAGCACCACCGAGCTGCGTTGCAGAGTGTTGTAAAAAGGGGCATGGCCTCTGAACACCTCTCGGCAACTCAGCTCCTTGGCGCATACTGGAGGTACCTGGTGGGCTAGTTGGCCCTCAGGGACCCTCGTGATCGTAGAGGAATGAATTCCCCAACTTAAAACGCTCCACAGGTCGTGTTTGCAGGCATGTCACCTAAGGCCCCGCCCCCTTCATTCACCATTGTGCAAAAAAAAATCCTGGTGAGTTGTAAGTTGTAGGAATTAGGTCCCCTTCAGTACTGAGGATCCCTGAGGGCCAATTATCCCACCAGGTACCTCCAGTAGTCCAGTATGCAGCTACGTTGCAGAGAGGTGTTCAGAGGCCCACGCCCCTTTTTACACCTCTCTGCAACGCAGCTCTGTGGCGCTTACTGGAAGTACCTAGTGCGCTAGTTGGACCCTAGGGACCCTCAGGATTCAAGGGGACTTAATCTCCCCCAACTTAAAACGGCCACAGGGCGTGTTTACACAGTGGTGAAGTTAGAGTACGGGGCCTGAGGTGACGTGTGTAGACACGCCCTGTAGCGCGTTTTAAGTTGGGGAAAAATTCCTCTTCAATCCTGAGGGCCACTGGGGGCCAACTAGCCCATCACATGCTTCCAGTAAGCGCCACTGCGCTGCGTTGCAGAGAAGTAGTCCAGGCCGTGCCCCTGTTTACACCTCTCTGCAACGCAGCTCTGTGGCGCTTACAGGAGGTAACTGGTAGGTGGTTGAACACCAGGAACCCTCAGGATTCAAGGGGACTTAATCTCCCAACTTAAAATGGCCACAGGGTGCATTTATACAGTGGGAAAGGGAGGGGACGGGCCTGAGGTGACGTGTGCAAACACGCACTGTGCTGCTTTTTAAGTTGGAGAAATAATTGGGTAAACGCAATTACAATCAACCACATACTCCCCGTGGACTGGTCAGACCACCACATGATCTTATTTCATATCAACCAACAAACTCTCTCTCAAACGCCTATGCAAGACCCCCCAAATGGATCAGAAACCTCTCCCAGATTCCCATGGTAGTCCTTAAAGAATGGATAAGCTTGAATCTTCCCTATACCAACGACCACCTCTCCACAACCAAACTCACCGAACGTTACAATGCAAAGCTAGTGACCATGCTTGACCAGCTAGCTCCCCTAAAGCTGAAAAAAAGCCGAGCCATTCCATTCAGGTCATGGTTCAACTCCGACCTCAATTCTGAAAGGAAAAAACTTAGAGCCAAAGAAAGAAGCTGGAGGAATAAACCTACCTCCATCCTCCGCGAACAACTCAAAACAGCCTGTAGGAAGCACAACAATCACATCAAAAACAAAAAAATCCAGCTTTTTCCGCTCGGCGTTGGACAGCGCAAAAAATTGACCCAAGGAGCTCTATAGCATCACCAGGCAACAAACCTCTTAGCCCGTGACCTCCTCTTTACAGGTGTCCAAAGAACTCTGCGATAACTTCGCCAACTTCTTCAATGATAATATCACTAAGATCGAAATCTCACTGGACATCAGCAATATGCACCTCACTAAGAGCATCACGTCCGGGATGCTTGATTTCTCTCCCTGTACCCCTTCCAATTCCTGGCTAAGCTTCGGCCCCATTCAAGAATCTAAAATACTCAGGCTGATCTCCACCTCCAAACCCTCAACTCATGTCCGCCCCTACTGCCAAAAAACTGAAGGGCGCCCTAGCTCCGCTTTGGTGCACAATCATAAATAGCTCCTTGAAAAATGGAGTTGTTCCAGACTGCCATAAAATGGGACAAGTATGTATGTATGTATTTACATTTATAAAGGGCTCTGTAACCCTACGGGCATCATGGCGCTGAGACACAGTAAACTAAGAATAGAAGTGCAACTGCAGGAAAAAAACTGGCCGACTATTAAACTGTGGGAAAAAGCCATTCCGCCACACAGCGATTGGTGAAATTTGACTGGACCTCCGCTTTACAAGAGTGGTGCGGAGTTGCCAAATTCTTCCAATTCCACAGGCAGAATCAAATATTCCGCAGGTCCCTAGTCATGAGATGACCATCCTGGGATAAACCCCTCCTGGGAATGATGGATCAAGCTTTGGAGAACTCACTTAAGGTGGGCCACTACGACACTGGGCAGTATCTTGGTGTCAGTATTCAGGACAGAGATTGAGCAGTAGATGCTGCAGAGCAGTGGATCCATACCCGTTTTCTGAAGGACAGTGATCACTGCTTTATTAGACCAGTGCAATTTAGACCAAGTGTGTTCTGCCACCTGAAAGGCCGCATGGAGGTGTTCAACTGTCTTCTCCTTAGGCCACCAGTAAAACTCTGGAAACTCATCCTGCCCAACTGCCTTATTGTACAGGGATGTGAGATGTCCTCCACAATTTCCTCCTTAGAGATCTCACTCTCAAGGAGTGCCCGGCCTTCGTGTTTTGATAGTCAGGCTGTCAAAGAAGTCATTTACTCGGTCCTCGCAATTTATTACACTTCAGAATTCTCATGATTGATGATGCTCTTTGAATACCTTGGAGATATATTTTCTAGCGTACATGTCTGTACTGAGAAGTAGTTACACCCTTTTCAAAAATTCTTAGAAACACTGTATGTGTCTATTTTTATATTTCCATTTTGAGCAGGTTATATGGATATTTTAAATCAAAAGCTTTCATCAAATTCTTAATTGTTCTATTTAAAAAGGAATGATTTGCTGCTGAAGGAGACCTGTTTAATTATTGAATCATTTGCTCATATTGTTATGATTAATGCATAAAAGAGCTTTACAGCTCCAGAAAGCAAGAGACTGTATCAAGGAGCTGCAGGAAAATCCAACATTTAGCACCCTGTGGTTGCGATGAAATGTCTCCACAGGATATTTTACATTTTATGTTTTTATGTAAGTTTTATGATGTCCCCTGGAAATATTTTTTAATTCCTGTTTTAAAAAAGATGAATTTTATACAGGCTCGGCCAGCTCTCCTGTTTTTGCAACTATTGAGGGAAGATTGTATTCTATTGTAGGTTTTTTAAAGTCTGCAATCAAGTCTAGGGCCAGTTTCGATTCATTATTTTTATATTTATGTCTTGATTTTAAGTTTGTAAGCAAAAAATGCGAGTACAATCTTTATGTATTAGGGCTGCTAATGATTATATGTTCTCTGTTTTTTATATGATGTATTAACCTCTTCGACACTGTTGACGGCTCATGGCCGTCATGAGTCACGGTGGGCCTGTGCTGATGACGGCCGGGAGCCCGCGATAAGAATCTTCAGCACTGCGGCGGAATTCGCACCGCAGAGATGAGGTTAATGAGTAAATCTGTACTGCGGGCTGCGTTTTAGTATACATTTATATTTTTTAATTATGAAAAACCAAATAAATTTTATATTGAATTGTACTGAATAGGGTGATACAGACAGACTTTGCTGGTTAGACACCCAAGGAGCTGGGCCCTGCTAACCTCAAAGCACCACACTGCATGGCGCCTCAGAGTTTGTATTAGGCTTCACGGTAGAGCTTAGACCTTTCAGAACTTCTCTAGAGATGGGTAAATCAAAAAAATACCTTCTTAACTGTGCCTTGTGCTCACTTTAGAAGCTGCGTCTTGAAAAATGAAAAATGTGGCCTATTAGATGAGGGGACCCCTCTTTCCATTTATGGAACCCTGGAGTGTTATTTTAAGGACTTTAGTGGCACTGGACAAGACATATTTGGGGGCCTAAGTACGGAACAAATACTAACTTATATGTTAAACTTTAATAGTGTCACCCAAAAACAATTGAAGTATGCATTTCTCAGGACACCAACAATTCTTAAAATCACTCAGAATAGAAAGACAGAGTCAGAGCTAGAGATGGGCACAGAGGGACAGAGGTAGAGATAGAGAAATAGGATAGATAGAGGTCAAATAGAGATAAAATACCCTTTCCCCAGGGTGGGCATGAAACGTGGGGGCCTGGGCAATTGCCCACTTTACCCACGCCTTAAAACGTCTCTAAGAGGTTGGCAGATGGGAAACTCCCCAAACATTTGTCATCTGCCATATTGCAAGTCTATTTATAGCACATGTAATAGAACATACCCGATATCTGCTAGTTTTGACGCAACATCCTATCTGCCAGATTCTGTTTGGTGAATGCTTTCCTGTCTGCACTCATATAGTGAGTCACCTGGGGTGACCAACAGTCCATAAATTTCACGGACCGTCCGTAATTTGGACCTCACGTCCGTTGTCCGTGAGGATCCCTTTTACGGACGCCTTGCAGGGAGCAGAGCTGTTTCCCTGCGAGAGGCCTCACCTCCCTGATGGGGCCGCCTCAGACTTATCCTCGGAGTACAAGAGCAGCCCCACCCGACAATAGTCATTCGGTATGCTGGCTGATTGTAACATAAAGAATGACAATGGGACAGTTTGGGCTGTTACAGCATGTGGTGGCCTCCTCCTACTGCGGTCTAGGTCAGTGCATGTTGTTAGGGTTAGATGGGAAAAATGTACAAAACAAATGTACAAAAACGCCCATGCTGCTATGAGCCAGTTCATGAAAAGAGGACGGCTAAATAAGTTAAAAAGAAGAGGTTATAGTTCTTACACAGTCTCATCATTTCAGAGCTGAAGCATTTTTTAAATATTATACACAACAAAGCCATAGTTGCTGGTTTTTTATTTATTTTATGCAACTAACATCCATTGACAAAGCCAAAAGTCAAGGCTTGTTGTAGGTCTAATGTTACTGAATGGAATGATAGAAACAGCACAATACCAGCCAGGCAGCACATTATGCTCAGCACATATTTTTAGCTTAGGTGTTTTAAGCCACACCCTTAATTACATCAGACACTCCCCATGGAGAGACCCCCAGTTTTTTCATCCCACTTAAAGCCCTGGAAAAAACACCATGTCACAGTCACCTCATGTCCTGGCACTGTGAAATATGCATGACTCTTGACTTCCAAGTTTTCAGATTGCCTATGTGCAGGAACATAGCAAACCCTCCCCCACCCCACCCCACCCACCCCTTGCTTTAGGAACTACAGTGAGGGTGAAGTTCCTGATGGGCCTCTTCTGTTTGCACCTCAGTAGGCCAAGGCTCAGCTCAAAATGCATGTGAAAAGGTGGGTGAGTGAATAAGTGAAGGAATGGTTAAATGGCTGGATGGATTAGTGAAAGGATGAACGGATGGACAATGAGAGAAAGGATGGATGGATGCATGAGTGGAAGAAATTATGATGGCCAAGAGAAATGATGGATGGGTTGATGAAGTGATAAGTGAAAGGGTGAATGATTGGATGGATGAGTGAAAGGGTGGATGGATCAGTGATATGGGCAATGGATGGATTCATGAGTGGGTGAGAAAATGGATGAGTGGGTGGATGAGTAAAGAATGGATAGAAGGAGGGGTGGCTAAGTGAAAAAGGAATGGAGAGAGAAAGGGAGGATAAATGGATGGATGAATGAAAGCAGGTCTGAATGATGGCAGAATGAATGGAAGAATGGGTACTTGGATGAGTGAAAAGAAGAATGTAAAGATGGATGAGTGAAAGAATGCATACATGAGTGAAAGGGAGGGTGGAGAGCTGGGAGAAAGGATGGATGGATGAGTGAAGGTTGAATGGGTGGACGGATGAGTGACTGGAGATGGATGAGTAAGTGAAAGGATGGTTGGATGGATGAAAGGGTACATGGTTTGATGGATGAGTGTATGGATGGATGGGTGGAAGAGTGGATGGATGAGTGAGTGAAATGGAGGGTAGATTAACAAAAGGATGGATAGATGAGTGAAGGGTGGATGGATGAAAGAAAGGATGGATGAGTGATAGGGTTAATGGATGGATTTATAAGTGGATGATTACATGGATGAGTGGGTGGACAAGTGCAGGGTGGATGGAAGGATTGGTGGCTAATTAAAAGGGGAATGGAGAGAGAAATGGAGGATGAATGTAGGGATGAATGAGTGGAAGCATGGATGCAAGATTGGCAGAATGGTTGGGCAAATGGGTGCCTGGATGAGTGAAAAGAAGAATTTAAAGTCGGATGAAAAGGAGGGTGGAGAACTGGAAGAAAGGATGGATGGATGAGTGAAAAGTTGAATGGGTAGCCAGATGAGTGCCTGGGTGGATGAATGAGTAAGTGAAAGGATGGGTGAAAGGGTAAATGGTTGAATGGATGAATGAATGGATGGATTGGTGGAAGAGTGGCTGTATGAGTGAAAGGATGGCTTGGGTGAAAGGTTAAATGATTTGGTGGATGAGTGAATGGATGGATGGGTGGAAGAGTGGATGGATGAGTGAAAGGACTGATTGGGTGAAAGGGTGAATGGATGATGGATGGAAGAGTGAAAAAGTGGATGAAAGTATAGATGATGGACAGATTTGCAAATGTTTGAAAAGGTTTGGATATGGATGGGCAGACAGATGGAAGGACAGAATGAATGGTGAAAGACTGAATGATGGATGAAAGAATCAATAGGAGACAATGTAAATCTGAAATGGTGGATATCAGGGTCTGATGGAACGATGAATGGCTAGATCCTTGGACAAGAGAGCTTGTCTGGGTAGGGTTTTGATGATTTACTTTGCTTTCTTGGTGCCATAAGAACTTTAGTTCAAATTGGGAGGTATTTACATTTTCTGGCTACTCCCTTGCCTATGTGCCTTGATTATCTATTTGCTGTGTGCTTATCTGTGGGATCTATACATCATGCATATGACATTTTGAGTGACACCCAACTGCTACTTGAATGTTACACTAGTAATTGAAAATGTTTGCATCACTCATTATCTTTCCCCTGAGGCACGCAAACAAGTAGCAATGGCGCTCATTGCCTCCAGACTGGACTATTGCAATGCACTTTACTTTGGCATTAGCAATGGTCTGGTCCAGCACCTCCAGACTGTGCAGAATGCGGCTGCCCGGTTTGTTGTGGGTGCCCCAAAACGTTCCTCCGGCACCGCCATCAGAAAAAACCTGCATTGGCTCCCCATGCAGGCGAGGATTCATTTCAAGGCTTTATGCCTTACACACCGTGCCTTCAATGAGTCTGGACCGGAGGCTATTCGCGCTCTGGTGGCCTTTTACACCCCTGGTAGACCACTCCGCTCTTCCAATAAAAGCTTGCTAGTTGTCCCTCGTATAGCCAAGGCCAGATGGGGCGGAAGGTCCTTTCGCTTCCTTGTGCCCAGACTTTGGAATACGCTCCCTAACAACCTCAAGGTGATCTCTTCCCACACTCTGTTCCGCAAAGCACTCAAGACCTGGTTATTTCAAGAAGCCTATCTCTAATTCCTCCTTAGGTGATTTTTGAGCTTTCTGTTTACCATCATCAGCGCCTTGATGCCTACGGGTTTAGTTGTGCTATCTACAAATCTCCTTTAATAATAATAATAATAATTTCAATAGTAATGTTTTAGGGAGAGCCTCATAGTGCCATGAGCTGTGCTTAAGATGTAAATTGTGTTTGTAGCAATAGGCAAGGCGCCAAAAATAAACTATGTAATAGTTTATCGATAGTGTCTTCTTTAAGAAAGTTGCAGGGAAGAGCCCTTTTGTGGCTTCCTTCAGCTAGTGCAACTCTCTGCGAAGCTCCCATAAGCAAAGTCAGATTCCATATTTTAATCTCTACTTGCTGAAACACCCTTATTGCGTTCCCTATAGAGGGCTTATCACAGCAATTCTCCCTTTAGTTCACCTATGCGTGCCGCTTTACATCTCACAATGGTACTCAGATATGAGATGCTAGAAACAAAGTCTATCTGAGAAGATCTTCCTGACCACTTTTCTCTGCAAACATGCTTGCTCAGGACCATGAGTTGTAAACAAAATATCAAACTGGACAACCCAGTGCAGTAACTAAATAAATCAATTATTATCATATGAAATACCACAAAAAGGCCTACACAGTTGTTCAAAGCTGCGCGCATACCAAAACACTGAGTGCACAATTGTCTCAACCTAATATAAACTTATTTTGACTTGTACTTAAGTGGGTCTCTATTTACTTAGTTTTATACTATCGAGCAACTTCCTCTGATGTGTTTGTAAGACAGCTTTTGCTACGAAGTTTTTATCTGAATTTTGACCTTCTGTCCTGAGTTTTTGTCCTGAATTTTGACCCTTTGTCGTGAATTTTTATAATTACCTTCCTAAATTTCACCCATGCCAGTTGGTCACCCTAGAGCCACCTGGCATCAGCGCCACGAGACTCCAACGTCACACGCACCCAAGAGGAAGGGTGAGACGAAAGAGGATCAATAAACAGGACGTAAACCTCTCGGGGTCTATTCCCAGTTAAAAAGTATCCTTATGAATATTATATTATGTACCTTGGCAGTGTTGCAAAATACGCAAAAGGGACCTCCATACAAACAAACATGCTCACCTAGTCATGTGCACGATGTTTACAGAGGTCAAAAGAATTATATATAAATAACGCCTTCTTCAAAAGTTGCAAAATTCAAAGACTGCACAACAACGTGCCCGTTCACAGGCACTTAAACCGCGTTTCTACTAATAGGCGGTTTTCAGATTACAAACCAATCTTGTGCAGCCTTGTTACAGTGAGTCACCCTTCAGCTGCAAAGAGGAGACAATATAAAGCGCACAAATTCCTGTAATTAGGGCGAGTGCGCTGTTTGATGTCATAAGCCACCTGCACTTAGTTGCCTGACTGCATGAAAAAAGCGCTATCGAAGACTCGTGTTTTTGTTGTCATCTGGAACCAGACAAGAAGGTGAAAGCTCTTTTCAACTATTAATTTACTTATTTTTATTTATTTAGCTTTACTGGGCGCTCGCATGCTGCATTGCAGTCGCTTCGGTGTTCTGTAGCACATTCCATAACATCAAACATTAAAGGAGACTCATACACAATGATGACCGCAATAAAGTATATAGGGGCAGATTTATGAGGCCCTTGCGCCACGTTTACGCCGCTGTTGCGTCACGCAAGGCGGCATAAACGTGGCGCATCCCTACGAGGCATTTCCAACGTGACGCATCTATGGAGATGCGTCACAGTGTAAGGCCCTGCGCCACATGAAACCTGCGTCAGGTTTCATGTAGGCATTCCAGTGCAGGGGGGGGGGGGGGGGGGGGGGGAGGCGTTCAGTCGCAGGAATGCCCCCTGGAAAGTGACACAGTGAAATCTACAAGATTTCACTGAGTCACTTTTTACGTCAATTCCTTACGCCTGCTTGAAGCAGGCGTAAGGGTGATGCACCATGCAATGTAGGGGTGGCCCCTGTGCATTGCAGGAGTCATGTCGCACTTGCGACATGACTCCAGCAATGCGCTGCCCGTGCGCCGAAAGATGCGTCACGCATCTTCCCTGCCTTGCACCATGGTGCGCCGCATTGTAAATGCGGCGCACCATGGGTGGCGGAGCTGTAGCGCACTGTGGCGCACATTAACTGGTGCATCCCTGGGGATGCGCCAGTTAACGTAAATCTGCCCCATAGATTCTAAAGGAACCACATAATATATAGGATGTAGTAGGATTCCGAAGATTTAAGTTGGTCACGCAGTGGTTGCCTGTCGTTTTTTTTATTTTTGGGGAACAGTACCTATTTTTCCCCTTCACACTTTGATGCAGAGTAGGAGAGAAGAATCACAAAAAAGTGAAAGGAAAAGGAAGAGAGAGACGATAAAAAACATGCAAGAGTGAGATAAAGACGCAGGGACTATTTGGTTATGGATGAAAGAGGCTTGAGGTGGAATCAAAAATGTGCAGCCTTGGCGTTCATCCCCTGACATTCGATGGTGCCTCATCACTCCAGCCTGTATTGTGTTTACTTGCATCGTACAATATCTTTCCCTCTTTCACTGTGTTTGAATAACCCTAACTTCGCATAAAGCACCCTATTGTGCAACATCAGCTATATGGGGTAGCAACAGGGCTGGACTGGCCGTAGCAGGCTCTGGGCACTTCACCCGTGGTCTGCCAGGGTGAGTGCTGGTTTTAGACCCCTGGGGGTCTCTTTTGTTACCGGGGCCGCTTTTGCATCATAGCTGCAATATCAGCCCCCCTGAAACAAAAGCGAAAAACGGCACAAAGCTTTCCACTAGCACCCCTACCCTCCCTGGGACCAACTTAGCGCTTTGCCAGGGCCAGTTTTGGTTGCCAGTCCGGCCCTGGGTAGCAGTAGTGTAACAAGGGTGCAAGCAGGGACAATGGCTCCTTTACCAGCTGTAGTGAAAGTAAATAAAGCATTGCTTTGGTTCAATGGTTCCCTCAAGACTCTAGGCCCAGTTGCCACTGCAGCTGCTGCACCAATGGTAGCTAAGCACCTGTGAGGTAGATTTGACTTTTAATCTCGATCTCTCACCTACAACTTGTATCCGACCTGGTGACTTTTCAATTGACACCATAGCGGACGTGGTAAATATCAGTGCATGGAAGACTTGGTAGATAGGAACTTTAATGCATTCCGGAAACGCCTTGATCGCTTGGAGACATTGATAAACAAATCAAATGTACACACTAGTATATCTAAATCTACAAGCAAGTCAGGGGGTGGGGGGTTCAGAACCCTAAACCTTTTGGTGGAAAGAACTCAATAGCTCAACTGCAAACTTCACATTTTACATCCCTTTCCTTTAGAGACCCCAATGTAATATGAAGTAAAACCAAAAATAGCTTACCTTCTCAACCTATACCTATGCCCAATGAAAACATCCCATTATGTGGAGAAGTGTGGCTCACGGTGTAGAGCAGGCAGACCCGGAAGCTGAGGTCAGACCCGGGACCAGGGTTCAATTCCCGACGCGGCAGGGTCTTGAGCTCAAATGTCCACTGACTCGATAATTCTCGCTTCGGTGCCTGCTCTAATCATGGGTTCTCACTCTGCAACTCTGGGCATTAAGCTTGCTTAATCTCCACAACGGCCCCCCTGCGGTGGGATGCCTGGCTTTCACCTTGGGGATGCCCTGTAGGGGCTATCTCACAGGGAAAAGCCAGGACGGGTTCCCAAGGCAAGCGCCGGGAAACCTCCGGGTAGCTATGCGCTCAATAAATGCAATAATAATAATAATAATAACACTGACCACATTAGCAGCCCACACCCTAATATCCACACAGTAAATTGTGCCGTTACAAATAATCCTTTAAACCTTGCCTGCATGACAATCAGAATGCTAGCCCCACCTCAGAAAATAATGACACCGCGGCCATCTGTAGAGCCTTGGGTCGATGTTCTTAACTTATCACCCGCAGCATGTTCCTATATCCTAGTTTTGGCAGTTGTCCCCCACTAAGCAAAAAGCAAAACAAGACCTGGGACCAGCTGCGGAATAAAAGCGTGGACTGGTTGGTTAAACACAAAGCTTTCAGGGTGGCAAATATAGGTGAGATCATAATAGTTTGCAGGGTTGGTTCGGTAGGATCAGCACAAAAGAACATCAACGGAGACTATGTTGTCATTAATTTTAGACGACCGTCACTGGTAAAATCAATATTGATGACACAGGAATCCAACAATAACTTTCCAACCCTCGTATGGTCATTGCCCCTGGGTTTTTTCTACAAGCCAACCCCTGGTCCAAATACCTCTATCGCTTTTCCACACACCATGAATAACAGATTCTCTGCCTTGTTGGGGTTAGATAGTATGGATCGACTACCCCCTATCCTGATACCAGCTGCACCTGCAATTTCTGATTCTTTGTTATTATTGCCCCAAAATCATGCAAACAGAATGATCCAAACTTGCAGGTGCTTAGCTGGAATGTTGCAGGTCTGGCCTCCAAGTTAAGCTCCACAGACTAGATCAGTATAGTCCAAAAATATGATGTATTAATGTTCCAAAATACGTGGAGTACGAGGGATTTATTCTTAGAAGGCTTTGCTTGTTTAATAATACCGTACCCGTCCCCAAAGTAGGTCGCCCATCTGGTGGCCTTTCAATTTGGATTAAAATGTCATCAGGTGGTAGCGTAAAGTCCTGCCTACAAATAATGATAATTTTTAAGCTTTGATATACATATGGGGAGCCTTAATCTGTTTAATTAATTTGTATAATAATGATTTTGTAAGTCATCCTAACATGAATTTTATTAATCTGTTTGATTTTATTGCTAATCTGCAAAACCAGAACCCGCACCATAATTTGGCTGGAATTTGTCTTGGTGGTGACTTTAACGCTCGACTTTCGAGAGAAAATGAAATAGCTACTACACCTATAGCCCATGAGTCTGCATATAAAAGAGGGATGGAATTATTAGATCATACTCAATGTTATGGAAATTGCAGATGCATGCCAAGATAATAATCACTTAATACCTACCTACAGGGGTCGCAGTTGCGCCTCAATTATTGATTATGTCTTTATATCTGCCTCTCTGGAAGATCTCTTACTAAAAGCAGAGGTCTTATGTACCTCGCAGGGTGATCATAATCCAATTTTAACAACAATCAGATTTGGCCCCAAACCAAGTTTTGGTAAAGAGCCTGGGGCAAGTAACCTAGCAGTTTCGACTGACAAATTAAGAGTAATTTTCAAAGGTATTGTTAATATCTTCCTATATTCCAACATGATAAAATCACACCCATTACTCATCAAAACTTGTCTGTCATCTAGAGACCCCCAACCTAGAGGTTATCAGGGCATTTAGCGATTTGTGTGTTGGCATTAAACAATTAATCTCTAGGCCTGTGTCAAACATTAACCAGGATCCTAGATGGTTCAATAGCCCTTGCTCGCGAGCAAACAGAGAACTTCGTGTAGCAATAACAGCAAGACCTAGGGACGCAACTCTTATTAAATCTCTTCGGCACCATTATAAAAAAGCAGTCAGGCACCGTAAAGATGAGCTCCTAGAAAGAACGCTGGGCCAACCTTGCTTGTGCCGCCACACTCAATGATAGAAATGGATTCCGGGCAGCAGTTAATTACATGAGATCTATGGGCCAAACATTCACCCCAATAAGCTGCAACATAGCTAGCGAAGCCTGGGAAGCCAATTTCTCTAAAATTTACACAGCCTCACCCTTGAATGAGGCACCGTTAAACAATCTACCTGCTACATGGATCGCAATATCAGTGTCAGTAGTAGAGGACGCCATTCAGCAAAGCCTAGGGAACAAGGCCCCAGGGCCCGATGGGCTTTCCATTGCCCTTATTAAATTTAAACCGGATTTTTGGGCGCCTCTTCTACTTAATGTTTTTAATAATCTAACAAGCACCTTTATTCCAAGCACCTGGTCTACCAGCATAATTGGGCCTATTTTAAAAAAAAGGAGAGCGATCCAATCCTAGGTGCTACAGACCAATCTCTTTTTAATTGATGATACCTTGAAGATCCTTGGGAGGATTTTGTATAACAAAACGATGGGGAGTTCTCAAGGGACATCATTATTGGCATAGGAGTCAGACAGGGGTGTGTACTGGCCTCTCTTCTGTTTAATTTATATATAAATGAACTACATAACGTACTGTCAGAACTTACCAAAAACGTACCCATTATCAATGGTAATGCACTCCCCGCCTTACTATACGGGGACGATGCGGTCCTAATGGGCCGGAAAACGAATGCACTATGCACTTTAGTAAGTGGTTTTGTTGCTTTTACCTTCTTGTCTAGTTCCAGATGACACAACAAAAATGTTAACTTTCTTGAATCTTCTGTTTCTAATAAACCTCCTTTGAGATGATTCAAAGAATTTTAATTTCCCAATTTTGACCGCCGCTTTTTATCTGGTCACTACTACGTAACCATGGTTACCTCCGGGTGGAGGATAGCATATGACAAAAAAAGACCCTATGATAATGCATGAACGCAATGTATATTGGCGGAGAACCAAGATATACCGCCTAACCACCTACGTACGTGTATGAGGGTTTTTTATGAGAGTCATTGAGCACCAGAAAAACCCTGGCAACGTAGTTCCAAGTGATCCATTCCCCTCAATTGATTTATGTACCTAAGCTTGGAAGCTGAATGGATCTCAACTACTGCCTCCTTCCACTTTGATAAATAATGATTTTTATGGGTGCCACTTCAACCTACTTCTGAGATGATTGGTCGCCCTGGAGGTGGAGATCTATTTTTATGGGTTTTCGGTAACGAATAGAAATGAGATGTTCTTGGTTTTTGTGCGATTAGAAATTCTGCTTCTTGTCTCGTGATCCACAAGTTCATTTCTGCTTCATTAACCATTATTCTAATGATGTTCTGTAGGCGTGGGGTTGGTTCAACCGTGATCTTCTTGTAGAACTTTGTATCAGAGAGGAGTTTTAAGCATTGCTGATCATATCCTTCTTTATTTAGGAGGACAATCCTGCCCCCTTATCGGTGGGTTTTATGATGATAATATTATCCTTTCTTAGTTCATCCAACACCTTTTGTTCTTCTTTTGTTATGTTGAAGAAGGGTCTTTTGATCTTATATTCAATCTCACTTGCCTCTTTCATGATGGCCTGTTCAAATGTTTGTATTTCGATAGGTACGATGCTGGTGGGGGGATTAAATGTGGATTTCCTCCTTAAATTGGTGTCACTTTCTTGTCTCAAGTCATCCTTCGCACTGAAAAAGGCTTTGAGTTTCAATTTTCTACAAAACTCTGATAATTCACATTTCAGTTTAAAGGTGTCTAAGGTAGGTGAAGGGAAAAATCCGAGACCTTTATTCAAAACCTTTACTTAGTTCTCTGTGAGCGCTTTTTCTGTTAGATTCACTTTCAGTGATTCACTGAGCTGGGTCATGGTTTCTCTTTCGACATGCTGCGTGTCGTTACTTGGCGTTGTTGTTCATGCCATGTGACTCCTCTTCATATTCCTCTCTGTGAATTTTGGCCCCTCCCTAAAAAAGGTGCTGTTGGGTATTCCAGTGTCCCATCATTTGTGGACCCATCATTTGTGCTGATGCTGGCATGCCCTGATTATAAGGATTTTCCAAACCTTGAAAGTTTGGTATATGGGGTTGGAAATATGGCATCTGTTGATTGTTGTAATTAGGTCTGTGCCATCTGTTGGTTCTTCTGTGTGATTGGTTTCTGAATTGATTGCAGCCTCCCCGGGGAATGTAATCATCCTCACTCCATTCTGAGTTATCTGAGAAATTGCCTCCTGTGGATTCATTATCTGTTTGTTGATCAGGTAAAGTATAATCTTCCATAAAGTAAGGGTACATCTTTTCTTATGTGAAGCATTTTAGATCTTTTCCTAACATCTGTATTTTACTTTGAGTGATGAATTCTCTTGTCTCTTCCATTTCTTCGTTTATTTCTTCTAATCTCTTTTGAAAACTGATATGTGCATTGTTGTTTTCAATTTTGCTTCACTTATTTGGATCTTCACCAGTAAGGCTTCTGACAATCTTGTAGCTCTTTGATTATTAGTACCTGATAATCACGGGTACATCTCCAGGAGATGGAAGACCAATCCTTTCTAAAAGTTAAGTCATGTAGAAATATTTGGGTTGCATTTTGAACCCACAATCCTCTTGGGGCAACATTTGCTCTTAGATATTCTCTCATTGTGAGGCCATGTATAGCTGTTCTCACTTGTTCCCTCTTAGTTTCAGTCAAGTCATCCCAGTCATTGGTTTGGGCCAATGTTTGTGTTAGTTTTAAGTTCTGTAGCATTGGTGGTACAGACAAAATGTCACTTATATCATCTTGGATGTCATCGTATCCTCTGTAGCAATGTTCAATTTTTACTCACTTGCATCTAGTGGATAACTCCTCTCTAGGAGATTTCTTTAGAGACTCCCACAGCTGCACGCTGCTCAATACATTATTTATCAAAGTGGAGGGAGGCAGACGTTGAGATCCATTCAGCTTCCAAGCTTAGGTACGAACATCAATTGAGGGGAATTTATCACTTGGAACTACGTTGCCAGGGTTTTTCTGGTGCTCATTAACTCTCATAAAAAACCCTCGTACACACACGTAGGTGGTTAGGTGGTATATCTTGGTTCTCTGCCAATATATGTTGCGTCATATGCTAACCTCCACCCGGAGGTAACCATGGTTACATAGTATTGATCAGATAAAAAGAGGTGCTCAAAATTGCTAAAAATTGGGAAATTAAAAATCTTTGAAGAAGAGTGTCTGGCTGAATGTATAGCAGCTTCACTTTTAAAACAGTGTATAGATAAACACAAACTGCTGTATGGCTCACTACAATACTAAAATAGCAGTAGCAGAATGTTTGGAGGAAGTGTAAAGATATAGACAGGGCAATTGGAAGTTTAAAAGTCAACTTTACAGATACATAGAAAAGTGCATTTATTATCTATAGGGGTTTGAAGCAGTCCATGCCCTTAGGCCTACTTTGATGCATGACTACTTGGGTAGTGGCTGAATGATTACAGTTGTCCAAGGAGAGTGTCGAGCTGAATGTATAACTGCTTCACTTTTAAAACAGTTTATAGATAAACACATACTACTGTATGGCTTGCTACAATACTAAAATAGCAGTAGTAGAATGTTTGGAGTAATTATAAAGATAGAGAATGGGCAATTGAAAGTTTAAAAGCCAAGTTTGCAGGTGCATAGAAAAGGGCATTTATTATTTATTAACCTTTCCAACGTCCCAAGTACCAGCACACCTTTCCGAGGGTAGGTTTACGATTTACAAATGCTAGCATTTTTTAAATTAAGAAGCATAATAATAACACATATTAATCCTTTTTTTCTTCTAATGATAGCAATATTTTTTTTATGTCTTCTATATACATGTTTTTAATCATGAAAATGCAAAGAACACATTTTACCGAGTAACACTTTTTAAACTCTCCAACGTATGTAGATAATAATACCTTATACATGTTACGATCGAAATCGAAACCTTTACAGCTTCACAGTTTGTAACTTTTCCGAACATGTGCAGAAGAAAACCAGTTAAAACGTGAGCACTTGTAAACTGCAAAACGTGCCATCTAAATAGGCGGAACCACAGCTTCCTTCCGTAGACTACTAAACAACTAAAAACTACATAAACCACACCTACTGTGCAATTAGTTTCGTTTTTGCGAGTTATTTCTGAGTCGCCAATCTATGTTGCAGGTTCCGTTTTTTAGCATTGGATTCTCTTTTTGCATCAACAACCATATTCCGGAGTTGTAAGTTGTTTCAATATGGCATAGGCATAGTACTTAGTTATAATATGTGGCTATATGTCAATATTTAAAAATGTATATGTAGAAAAAAAAAATGTTATTGCATGTTTTTTGCTTTTTCTCTGTAACATCTCTGTAACGTCAGCAGCTTCTTTTCAGAAACAGCTAGATTATAACAAACATTGCCCCTTTTCTGGCTCCTTTCACCTTATATATAGTGACTTTTTATATTATAATATTGACATTGTACTTCACTTGAGAGGTGTTGGTGACGCGTCAACGCAAACCCTAAACATTTGCAATAAACGTCACCATCTTCCACTTGCTATTGTGTTTTCCCCTAGAGATCACATACTGTTAATATGTATATTATAACATTAACAGTCTTGGTGATCTTAGTGGAATTCACGATCCGTCGTCACAAAGAGTAACGATAAGTAAGCAACATTACCGGCTTGCGGTTTTCGGTCTATTTTCCCCTTGTGATCATGTGCTGTGAAAATATATACACATTATTATTCTCACCGTCATGATCTCAGAGGAGTTTATGACCTGTCACCACGAAGATCAAACTTTTTCACCTCCCGTAGAAAAGAAGTTCATAAATAATTACTGCTCGAAAGTATTTCATTATAGATGTTCTGTTAAATAGATAACTTTATTTTCCTTTTCTTTTTACTGTAGCAATGGTATCAATCGTTATAATATAATGTCCTATTCTTATTTGCGGTTCCTACTCACCTTCTCCCTAAAGAATATATAGGACCTGTACTTTATATTATAAGAGTAACGTCCTATATATTCTTTAGTGAATATGTGATTTATTAGCGGAACAGTCTGCAACCTCTAAGCACTACAACAGCACATTCCTGAATTGTACAGAATAAAAATTTGAAAAATAATAATGCATGCATTTCTATGTAATATGAAATCATTTGTATTTAACAGTTTTTTACTTGTTCTCTTGATCTGAGATAATGTAGTGCGGGAGTGTTTGTTGTAGCACTTCTATTCTACTTGATCTAAAAGTAACTGATGCCCTCTTACATCATCAAGAATGTGGGGAAACACTTTTACAAACTGTAGCACAAAAAAGAAGTATATAGCCACGCTTAACTGATATTTTATGAAATTCCATTTTTAATTGTCACCCCTTTCATATATAGAGCGACAGTTTCTGAAGAAAGTTTATTCGTATTTGCTTAATAAAAACTGTTTCAAACCTAGACTGATTTTTTTGCTGCGCAACCACACCTCCCCATCAGGAAAGTAAACACCACGTTATAAGTAAATAGTACTCCTAAGAAGTATGTCACCTACAAACTTGTTTAAAAAAAACAGCGCAAGACACTGTCATTTTTCCGCCGTGATTTATACACCACACAGCAATTATATAAATGGCCCTTCAAACATATAACCACCACCTTATGGGCACCGTACAGAGTTAATAGTGTTCCTAACCTGCCCTCTACTACTTTCTTTCCCCATACTCCTTTGGAGAATGCATCACAATATCACTGACAACAGTGAACTGTTCCCACCCAATAAGGTGCAAACTTGTGCTCAGAACACTTTAGCCAATAAAATGTCCATGTTGTTCCACAAACGAGCAAGGAATGACTGCCAAACCTTCTACTTTTAATACGTCACAGCCAATGAACATTAAGCTTTGTAAAGTCCCGCTTGGAGCACATTACCCTAATACTCCCCAAACAGGAAGGAATCGCTTACAAAACGTTTCCACTGACTTCTTCTACGACTAACGGTTCCTATGAAAAAAAAATATATAATTCTCCAGCACAGTTACTATTTAAATTAGCAACATATTGTGGTGAACTTCTAACCTCTGTACTCACGGAAGTGATCCATGAACTGTTACTATGGTAACAGGCAGAAAAGTAGTGGCTATACAAAAAAACGTTATATTTACCCTGGATCCTCTACAAGACAGAAAGGAAAGCAAAATACCACATTTACAACCCCCTTGCACAGTTTTTTTTAATAAAAAGAGGCCCCGGGGGTGGGGGGAAGGCTGTCCCCGGAGCTCCGGAGGGCCATGAGCCCCCGCATACATATAGTTAAAGACCCGGGGGTAGCGATCCCCGCACAGGGGGGACCCTCTGGGCCCCCCATTATGAAAAATAAATTGCCCCGGGATTTGCCCCCCCGGAGGCTAATTAACAATAAAGCGGGCTTCAGGTTTTTTTTCTTTTTCGCACAAAACACATACCCCGCGATTGAAAAAAAAAAAGACATTTTTTTTTTCTCCACGTGACGTCATGTACGGCGCCCCATACGCGTACGGCGCAAAAGATTCTAATTGTTCAAAAACATATATTTATGTATTTAATGTACATATTAAGGCAAGACATTATCTGGGATAATCATGAAAATTGTTTTTTAAAACTTTAAATAAGCGTATATTACTTTTAAAAGCAATTACGGAAATCGCGGCCGTACGTCATAAGAGCAAAGATGGTTTGAAGAGTTATACATTTTATAAAATAATTTAGTACTGCACGGTAAAGAAGAAAAGTAATCACAATTATTGATCCCTCTCCCAACATTTAAAAGCCCCTGGGGGAGATGGTAAATTAATCAAGACTGAATACGTTAGTGCAGACTACTGTGCTTATGCGACCAGGAAATCACAACAACAGTACAAGCCCCAGATTTCCAATGGAGGGATTTCTTAGTTGCAGGTCTAGTTGTCAGATCGACACACACACTCCCTCATGGCTGGTATACACCCACCCCACACCCATCCAACGCATTCATCACTACACACGTGACCCTATGTATAAAAAAGACGGATCGCACGTGTTGTACGCCATTTTAAAGTTGTTCCCAAAGTACTGAACAAGGGGCCCACTACTACATGCATGGCCTCTTTGGTCACTGAGTTAGTGGTGCCCGAAGAACTTAGCGGCTGAAGAACCTCTGATGATGATGATGGAAGCAGGAGTATTTTGTTAGCCATAGAGATATCAAGATTCAACTCCATATATGAGACTTCTTTGTTAGAGATCGGGACTACATCATTCAGAAGGTGTTTTATCCACGAAAAGGTGAACAGTGAGTCTTGAGTTTGCATCCGAGGGAGTCAGGGTTGTAGCAGACTAGATACAAAAACTCGACTTAGTATTTTAGACAAACGCACTCCTACATAGTGTATTAATTTACATGTATACATTTTTTTCCCAATAGCAGGAACGTTTTTATAATCGCTGAAATGTCCGGAATATTACCAATACAAACAGTTCGTAGAAAGAGAAGGAACGTGTATGAAAGTGCGATGAAATGTCCGGAATATTACCAATACAAACAGTTCGTAGAAAGAGAAGGAACGTGTATGAAAGTGCGATGTTATGTAACTCCAAATTAATATAGTAACAATTACTAATAACATCTTTCTTTTAATATCTTTTAGATGTAGAGCTTCAGGATGGATTATGTAACAAGGACGACGGCAATGGCTTAAGGTGAGCCAAGAAGATTTTTTACGAAAGAACGACAAGTTATCTGTGAAAGGAGAGAATGTGTAGTATGCAGCAGGCGCACAAAACACACATTGGGCTAACGGGGCTTCAGCTAGGATGAGATAGCTTCCTTGGCCCACACACAGTCACACCAGAGTACTTCACAGGTCTTTTAAAGACATTTTGCTTGTTAATGAGGCTTTGATGTCCCCCCCGCTTACAGCCCCTTACAGCCCCTACAGCTCCACTCTTCTTTTTGCTTGAAGTTAAGCCCCCCCCCAATTTTTTTCTAGCCCCCCCTGATATTTTTGACTGTGGTTGCGCCTCTGGCTTCAGGCACCCCCCCTGTCGTGTGTGTCTCTCCCACGTTCTCTTTCTTACTCTTGTGGAGGAGTGTGGCTCACTGATTAGAGCGGCAGACCCTGATGCAAAGGTCTGGCCCAGGACCAGGGTTCAATTCCCGACGCGGCAGGGTCCTGAGCCCAAAATGTCCACGGACTCGATAATTCTCGCCTCGGTGCCTATTCTAATCATGGGGTCCCACGCTGCAACTCTGGGCAATAGCTTGCTTAATCTCCACTATGGCGGCCCACCCGCTGCAGGATGCCTGGCTTTCACCTTGGGGATGGCCAGTAGGGGTTATCTCACAGGGAAAAAGTCAGGACGGGTTCCCAAGGCAAGTGCCTTGATGCCTTCGGGTGATACGTGCACTATATAAGTCGCAATATATATACTCTTTCACATCGTTTCTCTTTCTTTTTTAAAGTTTTGGACGCTGCTATCTCCAGTCTGCTGTATACAACCTTATCTGAGTTGAAGTGGTGAACTCTCTTGCTTACAGTGAAGGCTTCTTCGACACGTAGAGCACCCTCTTTCAATCACGCCAATGGCACTAGGTGAGCAAAGAATTTTGTTTCCGAAACAAAGAATTATTTGTGAAAGGAGAGAGTGGGTAGTGTGCAGCAGCTTGACTGTGTAGAAATGTATAATTACCTCCAAGCAGTGACAACAGATAGGTTACAACAGTCTGAGAAACAGATCTACAAGCTCATTGCACCACGTTTGTGTCACTTTTAACATGGGAAAAGTGGCGCAAGGAGCTTGTAAATCTGCGTCTGACTTTTCAAGAAAAAATCTCAACTCCAGACTCTGCGAGACAGTTTTAATGTTGTTTCCTCCCTCTTTCTCTCTCTCACTCTCTGTGACATCAATTCTCTTTCTCTTTTAAAGTTATACACACTGCTGTCTACTTTGACGTGTAGAAGCAGAGTTGAATTGAAGTTGTGAACTCTGGTGGCCGCAGGGCTTATACAAGATAAGCACATCTGCCTAGATATACAATGCCTCCATTGCAATGCATTAGAAATAAGTTGACGTATTTACAATCCCGTTGTACCACTTTTGTGTCAGTAACGCAGTAGGCACTTCCGTATAGACACCACTTGAACGCTGAAATGTACTAGGCACACTGCAAACGTAAAATCGTAGTGTTGCCTTCACTTGTAATGCTTCACCTTATTTAGTCACATCTACATAACTTTAAACTCTTTTTTTCTTTTTTGTTTTGCAGATTACCTACCCAAAGTCTTTTGGAGTCCACATGACAATTTGTTTATAATACTGTTTTATTAAAGTTATTTTTCTAGTTGTTTATTATATTATCTTTAAGTTACGTTTACAGTTATTGTTGTTTTAATAAAAGTTAATGAAAAAAACTATATACGGTCCACAACAAAAATAAAATTTATAATTTAAAGTACTATTCTAAGATGTTTGACAGTGGGTTTGAAAAGTACTGGCTTTTCAATAAGTTATGTTTCTCTGGATGGACTACAACATAGAAAGGAAATCAAAGTAAAACAAAACAATGTGTACCACATTTACAAACCTCTTGCAACATTTTCGCGTGCAAACCTACCCCCCTACAAAATTAACTGTGTGGGCCTCAATGACGCCCCTCAAAACACGAAAAAGACCACCCCCGGAGATTTCTATATTGTGTGAGGGAGGCTGAGTGGCCCACCACCTGATGCCCTGGAGTCCGCCACGCCCAGACCCAGTTCCTGCAGTGTCCTGGGAAGAAACAGCCTTTACAACGCAGTCATAACCACGCGTGACCGTCACCACAACTTCCTTAGCACGCATATGGCTTTACCACGCATGCCTTTAGCACGCATGCTTTTACAACTACTATACTATACATTTACCACGCATGATAAAGGCATAAGCACGGTAATGGCTTTGTGGTGACGATCACGCGTTGTAATGGCTGTGCCTTACGTGCTTCAGATTAGTTTTTAGGTATGCATGTGACCAAGTTTGATAAGATCGGAAGCCAAGGACAAACACCGTGGTGTCTGTGGCAAGAAATCTCATGGATCACAAAGAAGATAGGCGGGGGTAAATTGAAAGTAGCAGGTATAATAAAAATAACGGAGGAAAACTACTAAAATGGCGGAGGACGGAGTATGTAATTAACGTTTGGCACCTCAGCAATACGTTTCAAATATATATAGATAGAATATGATTAATAATATATTACAAAAGTATAGCAGCGGATGAGGCACTCAACCCGGCAGAAGAAAGCAGAAAATGTAATACCTGAAATGAGGAGAGATTTGCTTGGCGAACTTGAAGAAAAATAAAGAAGTGTGAGCTTGGAAACGAGGCTGCACATGCGTAGAGAGTACAACTGGTGCAGTAAAAAAACCAAAAAGTTTTACATAGTATCATAGAAACATAGCTCTTTTTTTACCAGTAAAGTTAGTTCTGAAAAGAACTGTTATCTATGAGCTCCAAAGCCCCCACGGTCCCAGATGGCTCCCCGCGTCCTTCGGGAGCCGGCATTGCTTTTTGTCACCTCGGGCACTGCAGAAGGTGGCACTGTAGGCACCCCCGGACACTGCAGAAGCTGGCCCTGAAAGGTGGTGGTCCCCAGGGCCATCAAAGGCTCCAGGAAGTGGGCTGCATGGCCCCCCTACGAACATTCAAAAGCCCAGAGGGGTGGTAGTCCCTGGGGCTGGGTGGTCCGTCCCCCCTATTTTCTATATTGGAGCCCTGGGGAGGTGGCGGTCCCCGGGGCGTGTGGGGGGGGCTTAAAACCCCCCCACACAGTTTTCTTAAAATAAAAAGAGGCGCCAGGGACTGGTGAATCCCCGTGGCTCCGGGGGTGCCATGAGCCCCCCGCATACATATAGTTAAAGCCCGAGGGATGGCGATCCCCGGAGCAGGTGGACCCCTCTGGGCCCCAATTATTAAAAAAAAATTGCCCCCAATATTTGACCCCCCGGGGGCTAATTAACAATGAAGCAGTCTTTTTTTGTTTCCCAAATCACGTACCATACGAGTATCACGCGATTATAAAAAAATAATAATTGTGCCCTAACGATCAATGTGGGACCCCCTGAGCAGGCCTAGAGGGTCAGGATGTTTCTACCCTAAACCCTTTCCTTCTTTTTCAACTTTGTTTTACTGTTTTCTTGTGACTCGGTGCTACCGAGGCACAAGATGGCTGCCTACGCTTCCTGGTTTGGAGTGTTGACAGACAGTTGACATCCAATCAACATGCAGCTCGTGCTCGTAATTGTACGGAATTCCGAACACGTACAGTACTTCGTCTCTAGATATCACTATGATTTTACTTTTGATTTCCTCAAGAACTACTGAACCGATTTACACCATTTAACAAAAAGCACAATCTGCAAACCGAACTCTACCTCTCTGCCAAATTTTGTGTAATTCCGTTCAGCTGTTCGGGCTGTAGCCCTGGCTAAAGGTCCCTATGGAAAATTGCATGGGGAAAACACGTTTTGGGACCTCCTTTTATCTCGGCCCCCCTTGAGAAATCACGCCCAAATTTTCAGGGACGGAGCAGAGCAGAGCAGGCCATTTTCTTGGAGAAATTTGTGAAGATTCGTCCACCGGCGTCAAAGTTATTCCAAATAGAATGTTGTGGATTTCCTATGGAAACTAGGTCCTAACTATAACTACCTACTGGCGACCGCCAGTAGGTAATAATAACTAAAACAATTAATCAATTTACTTAATTTCTATTCAAAATTATACATTAATAGATCTTTGTTATTCAATCATTGATTAATTAAGAAACCCTATAAACCTACAAAGCTAGGAGCCCAGACCTAAAATATAATTAAACTAAAAAAAAAGTATTTCATAATGTGCATATTATAATTAAAGAATAAATTAATAATTAGTTATTACTTAATTAACTTCCCAACTGAGACACCTACAAACCTCGCAGCTCGCAAAAAAAATAAAATTAAAATAAATAAGTAAGCTATCATTTACTTCTTTAAAAGTCAAATAAATAATTAAAATACATATAAAAAGTAGTTTTTAAATATTTATTACTCAATTAACTTCACCCTATACCTCTACAAACCTAACAGCCTGCAAACAACATATAACAAAAATGAATCAGTCGTATATAATTTTACACAATAATTATCAGTCACATAATTAAATGAAATATATTAAATAATTCATAATTTATTATTAGCTAATTAACTTCCCTCTCTATCCCCCTACAAACCCAATTTTCGAAATACAACACTATAAATTTCCAATAAAAATTACATGCTGTATTTAAAAAAATATATCCAATAGTAACATAAAATTAATATATGGACCAAAATACATTAAAATAATACAAAAACAATGTTTTTACCAATATATTACTAAAAATAATATTAAAAACATTGATATTATTCAAAACAATATTACCTCAAAAACGATATTCCTATCACCGATATTCTAACATCCCAATATTTCGGTATTACAATATTTTATTTCCGATATTTCTGTCTCCTAATATTTACAACTCAATATTTTGACCTGACAAACTGGCCTGTATTGTTTAAAAAACATATAAAAATCTCACAAATCCATCTTTCAAAAAGCCCAATCCATAATGTTAAACAACAGGGGGTGGTGATGGACAGAGTTTCTGAATTAAGCAGAATACTATCACCCAGTCAAGAGATCAGGGCTTAATCCAACACCGTTTTTTAGCTCACTCCATAATGTTAGCAAAAACAATAAAATGATGTTCCCAGTCAACTATAGGTTTTGATTTAAAAAATAAAGGGGTCATTCTTCTCTGATACTCCATCTAACATCATTACTTAACTTTCATGCTTAGTTAGAATTCATCCATGAAACTAATACAAACATGCAATTAGATTACATTTGCATGGGGCTTGGCTGGTCGAGCACCAAGATTGTGGCTTGATTGCAGTGCTCCCAAGCGGCCATGCTGAAAGAGCTGCCTTGAGACACACCAATGCGGTGATCTGTGCGCCTGAGAGCTTTCTCGGTGGCCTGAGTCTCTAAGGCATGTGAGGAGGACGGCAGAGCAGGTAGAGATGCCCTAGAATTCCCGGCGCAGCTACAATGAGGCGGCAGCCTGATGTGGCCCTTAGAGGCCCCGCGATGCCAAGGGTTGCGGGTGAGCCTGAGGGCGGGGCTGCCATCCCGAACCGCGGCCACAGTGACAAATCGAGCCCGGGAAGGTGTGGCCCACAACAATCGAGAGGTGCGGTTTCTCCTCTGGTCCAACACTTGGGGGCAGCAGCGAGTCTGGTGGCTGGACGTAGGACACCTCCCCACCTCCATAGAATGCTCAGGCACCTGCGAGTGAGACTGGCAAGGCGCATGGACCCCAGCTGTGGCCAACCGCTTGCGTATTTCCCCTGGGAATGCTTGATGATGGCTAAGGCGCTCCGGGAAGATACCAATACACACGATTCCCTCCATTGCCCCTAATTATGAGTAGCGTAGGAGTGAAAAGTGAGATACCTGGAGCCATGACCGAGGCAGGAGGAGAGCGGCTCACTCGCTAATGGCACAATTGGGGATGCAGTGAGACAGATACATTTGCTACCATTTCCTGGGCTCCGATCAGCGGGGCGGCGGGACCTTCGCTGCCCCCTGCTTTTCTTATTATTGGCTGTCTGAGAATCCCTACACTTCTGAAAATGACAGTGGCAAAGGTCTTTGTTTGTTCTACCCCTGCTGCATAAACGGAGGTCCTGCTGAGGCACATCACCTTTCTGCACTGCGGCCGGGCTTTGCTCCGCCAACCCCCAGCAGAAACCGACCGGCCGGGCTTGGCTCGGCCGGCCGGACTACATCCCCCAGCTTCCCTAGGGGGCCAGCGACGACGCGAACAACCAGCGCGCCAGGAGGCGCATAAAGCTCTGGCAGGGGCCGAGTTCCCTGTCTTTGTTTGTTCTACCCCTACTGCCTAAACAGAGGTCCTGCTGAGGCACATCACCTTTCTGCACTGCGGCTGGGCTTTGCTCCGCCAACCCCCAGCAGAAACCGACCGGCCTGGCTTGGCTCCGCCGGCCGGACTACATCCCCCAGCATTCCTAGGGGGCCAGCGACGACGCGAACAACCAGCGCGCCAGGAGGCGCATAAAGCTCTGGCAGGGGACGAGATTACCCTGTCTTTGTTTGTTCTACCCCTGCTGCCTAAACAGAGGTCCTGCTGAGGCACATCACCTTTCTGCACTGCGGCCGGGCTTTGCTCCGCCAACCCCCAGCAGAAACCGACCGGCCGGGCTTGGCTCCGCCGGCCGGACTACATCCCCCAGCATCCCTAGGGGGCCAGCGACGACGCGAACAACCAGTGCGCCAGGAGGCGCATAAAGCTCCGGCAGGTCCCTCATCACGCGAGGACGCGCGCGGGACGTGCCGGACGAAGCCCGGACTAAGGGGGGACAGTCTAAGACAGTCCGAGACAGGCAGAGACTGGACTGGGCCAGTTACTCTGTCCGTGACTCTAAGGTGAGACTTTCCCATTGCTCGAGGACGATCCAGGAAACTATCTGCCATTGACTTTGTAGGATTTGTGGCTAAGTTGCTCTGAGGCTTAGGGGTGCACGTTGCTTTTTGTATCTATACAGTGTTTTTGGGAAGGTACTGTACTAGGGGTACTATGTCTAGTGAAAAGTTATCCCCGGCAAAGAACACCATGGACAACTACCTAGTACAGGTAGTTGCTAAAATTAATAATGAGAGGAGATCCTCACTTGGGTTGGGTGTATCTCCTAAATCACCTACATCCACTATGCCGATACCTGACCCAGCTCAGTTTCCCGACCCAGTTAGCAGTAATTGCCCCGCTGTAATACCTGATCCAGATGACAATGTTACTTTGGACCAGACTAACTGTGTACTGGAAGTTAGTGACGTGAAGATGATGATGACCAACACCCACATGAGGAAAAAGCCCCTACCCCAGTGCCTGCGCCGCGCACTACTAGAGGAGTTAGAAAGGGCCAGCCCAAGCGTGGAGGGCTCCGTTCAATTGGGAAAAAGCCTGCCTCTCCACCTAGTATTACTGTGGTGGAGAAAGAAGGATCAATTGACGAAGTCTGTATGTCTCTAACCAATGAGCAATTTAAAAAGTTGTTGGGCTTAATAGATACCAAGATTAAGGGAATTGTAAAGCCTTTGGTAGGCAGGATTGAAAAACTCACTAATGAGGTTAACCGACTAGGGGGCCTTTTGAGCAAAACATTGGATGAAGTTGAAAAATTGCCTGCAGAAGTTGTAAACAGGCTTGAGTTAAAGAAGGGAACCTCTAGATCCGAGGGTGGAGGAGGTGCAGTAACATTGTCTAATCATCCTGCGGCTGCCCAAGCAGTTGTAGTGGATGGTGAGCAAGGGATGGTAGTTCCTCCAGTTGTACCTATAGCTCCGGAACCCGTGAAAGTCTCGGTTGAGCTTATAGTTGAGGCACCTCCTCTAGTCCTTGTTTTGGCTAATGTTCCTACACTGGCTCCTGGACAGGACGAAACTACCTCATCATTGTTGTCCAAGGCCTTACACTGGCTAACTAATAATATGGTAATAACTCCCTGGAGTAAGCAACAGCTGGCAGAGGAACTAGTTATGGCCAGGAGGGTGGAGTGGATTGGAAGCAGTCCGAAAAGATTTAGGGGTGACTGTGTTGTCCTGAATTTCTCAGATCCTGAGGTATTAACCAACATATTACCCAACCTTTTACCGCCTCAGCGAAGATCCACCGACATCATCCCTCTTACCTTAGACTTTTTTTACTATCGGAGTGGGAGGGGTCCAAATCGGTGTACATTAGGGACAAAATGGAATGTGGTTTCAGCCAAGGGGAGGAGTGCTGCTAAACCCACTGAGTGGGGACTAAATCTTGAGAATAGGTTTGGAGCCCTTTCCAATCTGAATAATTGTGATTGACTCCCTGGGGGTAAAAGTTTATTAACATCAGCTATAAAAAATCAGAGTTTATGCACCCTACCTGCCCATAGTGGTAATGAGGCTGCCCAACCCGATGTTCCAAGCATTGTAGCTCAGACAAGCTCAGCAGCATCAGTAGTAGGAGTGCCTTGTTCTTTGATTTTAACTCCTGAAGCGCAACCTGATTGTTCGACTGGGGTGGGGAACCTAATCTCATGGAATTTGGCTGGATTGTGTTCTAAACTAGATTGTGGGGACTGGCTGAGTTTTATTAGTTTATACGACATATGCATATTCCAAGAGACCTGGGCATGTGAACCTGTTTTTCTGCTAGGTTATTTAAATTTTTTTTGTGCCAGCTATAAAGGGTCCTAAAGGGAGACCAATGGGGGGTCTCACAATTTGGGTTTGTCAGACACTTAAACTTATCATTAAAAATGTAGAGACTAGTCATAATGACATCCAGTTGATAAGGATAACTAGTGATGTAATGGGGACGCTTGATATATACAACATATATGCTAGGAGTGCAAATGGTGGTCGATCTGACGTCCTAACTGCCTTGGGTAACTTCCTTGATACATTTTCCCCCCGATAACAAAGTAGTAATAGCAGGTGACCTTAATCGGACTTTTGAGCCTTTGGTCATGTGTGAGGCCTCCCTGGGAGCAGAAGAGGGCTCCCAATGGGGTATTCCTGCGTTAGATTTGAAGCCAGTCACACGTTGGACCGAGGACAATATAGATCTGAATGCCATGTGCCTCGAAAAAGGTCTGAGAGCTCTGAACGGACGAACAGCATTGGACAAAAATGGCTCTATGACCTTTGACAATGGAAGACACAAAAGCAGGATAGATTATGTTATTTGCAGTTTATTGCTGTGGTCATCTGTCTGTGATATGGAGGTTGTCATGAGACCTGAGAGTGATCACAACCCCCTATGCGTAGAGCACAAATGGTGGTCCGCTGGGACAAACTCAACTTGCCTGAATGCTCTTGCTCCACCTTTGGTCATCCCAGAAAATAATATGTGTAGGCTTAAATGGGCTAGTGTAGTGACCAATCAACAGGCTATTGATAATATCAATTATGAAACTGACAAAGCTATAGTAGCTTTGGAAACCATTAGTGTTTCTCCCTCTGGCCTGGGGGAAGTGGTTAATATCCATGATACCCTTTTTGCTAACATCAAAAAACACTTTCTGAAACCTGGGGCTAGAGTTAGTAAAGATGCTAAATGGTATAATGCCGAATGTAGGGCTGCACGACTGGCTCTGGGCCAGGCCATCAAAAAGAGGGTGGCCGAAACTACCCGCCTAGCCAGAAAGAGTTATAAAGCCTGCATATCGAAAGCTAAAAAAGCCTGGGATGAGCTACATTGGTGTAAACTGAAAAAAGCTAGCGACAGAAAGGATTCCAGACCGTTCTGGAATATTGTTAAATGGGGTAGTGAGAGAGCAGAGGAACCCCCAAATAACAATGTACCTCAGGAGGCTTGGGTAGAATTGTTTTAGCTCACAGTATGCTCTTAATACCCAGAGTACAGGTGAAGACAGTATTATTATGTCGTTCGCTAAAGGTAATCTTTTTACTGATAAAGAGATCATGATTGCTATAAATGCTGTGAATAGAGGACGTGCTCCTGGTTCGGATGGCGTCCCTGCAGACAGTTTTTTAAATGACAAAGAGCGGTGGTGTAAATATATCTATTTACTTATCAATTTCATTGCCAAGGGTGCTGAGGTTCCGGCTTCTTGGAGAGGAGCAGTTATTATCCCAGTGCTTAAAAAGGGAGACCGTGGACAGCCGGGTAATTATAGGCCAATAAGCCTTATCGACACTGTACAAAAAATAGTTGGCCGTGTGGTTGTAAACAGGCTCCTTGATTGGGCAGAGGATAATAACATCCTATCACCCTACCAAGCAGGATTTCAAAGGGCAACAAGCACGGTGGACCAAGTATTCCGCTTTCAATTGCTTCAATGGAAGACTGTGGTGCTGGGAGGAGGCAGCCTTTATGCGACATTTGTCGATTTGAGGGCTGCCTTCGACCTAGTCCCACGGGCCAAATTGTGGCAAGTTTTACAGAGTCTGGGGGTTCCTGAGGAACTATTGACCTTGGTAATGCGTTTGCACAAGCTTACTTTTGCTAAAATACAGTGGGGTGGCCATGATATGGTCACAGATGAATTTCCCGTAGAAAGAGGGGTTCGACAAGGGTGTTCAATGGCGCCAACCTTGTTCACTTTGTATATAAATAGTGTTGTCCCCCGCATGGTAACAGCTTCAGTAGATGCTCCCTCTCTCTCAGGATTAAAAATCCCTATACTAATGTTTGCGGATGATACACTTATTCTGTCCAAAACCCCTAGTGGTTTGCAGCGTGCCTTGTCCATTTTCGAGAATTTCTGTGGAGAACATGGTTTGGAGGTGAACGCCACTAAAACTAAACTCATGACTTTTAAGCCACACCGCAGCTTTAAGTCTAAAATTCTCATGAGTGGGCGTCCTCTTGAGGTGGTAAACTCATTTACATACCTGGGTGTTCTTATTGCAGATAATAACAGGTGGAGTCAGCACATAAATATTGCCACCCTGCGACATAAGCAATTATCGGGTGCCATTAATTCGGAACATAGGAAGTCTTTGACCAAACCCGTTAAGCCAGCGTTGGTGGTTTACGAAGCAAAGGCTATTGGGTCCGCACTTTATGGTGCTGAGATGTGGGGCTTTGAAAACTTGAACTCCCTACAAGGGTCGGAGAACACATTTTTAAGGCTACTCACTGGCACCCCGAAAAGTACTCCACTCCTGCCTCTAAGATATGAGCTTGGTAGGAATCAAATCAAGGACCTAGCTAGACTACGCCCAATCTTATATTGGCGAAGACTCTGGACTACTCCCGAGCTTGCGCACTATGCCGAAGGTTTTATTGATGTCATAAAGGCGGACTGCTTTCATAAAATTAGCTGGCTCATTTCACTTAAGGCAATATTGTTTGAGCTTGGGTTAAGTCCTTTATGGCTTGATCCAGCAGGTGCATCATTTCCTTCTAAGTCTGATTTAAAAAATATATATTGGGAGCATGTTGCCAGCAGGAGCTTGAGTAACTCTAGTATCGGGTCCATGTCTGCGGGTTTCCTTGACGTAAACCTGTACCCGGCTCTGGAGTCGTACTGGGATATTATCTCAAAGCCGGGTGACAGGAAGCTCCTATTTCAATTGAGAGCTGGAGCCCTACCCATAAGATCATTGACAGCCAAATGGGGCTCAGGGGGGTGTGACACCTGCCCTGCCTGTGGAATGGGGAAGGAAACTCTTGGTCATTTCTTGTTCTCCTGTAAAGTGTATCCTGTCCCACGGCGCGCTTGGTTAGCACCTATGTGTAGGAACCTTGGGACCTCTTATAGTTCTGTTGCCCTGCGAATTATATGTTCAAGCCCACTTACATGGATATTAATAGCTACAGCAAAATATATTGGTTGGGCATGGGCGATCAGGCAGAGACTGCTAGTTAATTAACTATACTCTGTCTGCTAAATCTGCCTTTATGAACCTGTTTCTATTGATTTTGAGTCCAATGATGAATTGACAATCATGCAGAGACTGCTAGTCAATTGACTATTCTCTGTAATGAAATTATTATTCCTATGAATTTGATACTATTGCAGAGACTGACTATTCTCTGCCTGTAAAATCCGCTCTAAGAATTTGTTTCTAGTGTTTTTTATTCAGACTAATAATGAATTTGGTAATTATACAGAGACTGCTAGTTAAATTGACTATTCTCTGTAAGCATTTCTTGTTCCCATGAAATTGACACTATCGCTTTTTAAACTATCAATGGTTTTTTATAATAATGTATTAATCAAATCTCTTTTTAATCATTTAATAAATACTGTGAGAATCTTTTTTGAATATATTTTATCGATCTAATAGTGCTCTGTAAATGTACTTGATTGTAAATGTAATACCATTTTACTATTGTTAATATTTTGTGTATGTCTTGCTTTTATGAGTAATCACTCGAATAAAGCACTATTTGAATTGAATCGACAGTGGCAAAGGGAGAGGATTTAGATTGCTGGGATTGCCGAGCCCACCAACACAGGCCTCAATGGAGGCATATGTGGAACGGCTATTGTGGGAACTATTTTGCTAGAATGTTTTTCTGCCACTTTTGCAGTGGAGCGGGCTCACAGATCCCTGGCCCCCAAATTGGCTGCTGGTACACCTCCGCATCTTATTATTGCGTAATTACTTAACTATCAAGACAGGGACGTCGCCCTGCATAAAGCCCGAGATGCGGTAAACTTGCAGTATCAGGGGATGACGCTCTCACTCTTCCCAGACTTCATGCCAATGGTACAGGAGGCCTGGCGCAAATTTCAAGACATCAGGTGAACTCTGAGAAATAAGAATATCCGCTACGCCATGTTATACCCCGCACACCTTCGTATTCGTATTCAGTTTAACGATAAAATTACTATTTTTGACACACCGGCGGTGGCAGCAGACTATTGGAAACGCCACAAATCAGGCACAGCTGCCTCCCCTCGAAAGTAATACTTCATGGTATGAGAAAACGTGGTTGTCAATGAGACGCTTCCTGGGCGTGCAGAGGAACACCAGTCTGGGTTTGGAATCAGGAACACTTAAAGGATGATGTGATATTATGTTCTCCTTTCCCTCATTGTTAGTAATGCAATCATTCTCATGTCTCTCGATGAGCGCAGCTATATGCACATTAAGTTCTATTCCTATCATATTTCATGGTTTGCTGGTGGCGTTGCTGCTCCCCTAGGAGATCTCCTATTGTTCCCAATTTGTATGAGTTGTTTTTATTCTCTCTTCCTTGTTAAAGTTAAAATGTGCTGGGATTCACCGGATATAAGTTGGGTGAATATCCGATGTTGGAGGGGCATGGGGGGGCTGAGCCCCAGTTGAGTACGTTTAGTTTTATTTTTTTGTGTGAAGAATCACAACGGCTGGCTATCCAAATACGATCATAGCGACAAACCGGACGGCATACTACTGCACCTACTGTAGTGGGGGCGGGCGGGCCGGGGGACTTGAGCTGCGATGTGTCACATGGAATGTTAAAGGCCTGTTGAACCCTTGTAAGGGACAGCAGGTGCTTGCCTACCTTGCAAGACATAAGATACATGTTGCATTACTACAGGAGACCCATTATGCCTAGAAGGTACAAGAGATTATCAGCTGCCTGGGGTGGTAGTCGATTTTTCACTAGATACAGCACCTATTCTCGTCGAGTTTGCATCTTGATTCGTAAGTCACTCCCCTTCATGACTCAGACTGTGATTAAGGACCCTGAGGGCCACTACTTACTGGTGGAGGGGATTATGGGTGTGCAGCACATAATTTTTATTAATGTTTATGCTTCTAATGTGGTCGCACTGGGTTTTCTTGCTAACATCTCAACACATCACTGGCATACCAATTGAATCTATCATATTTGTGTGAGATTTTAACCTCATATTACAGCCTGGGTCAGACACCACGGGCACTAGGCACAACACCAACAGCCTGATTCATGTACGGGCCGTTTTGCGTGTCCCTAATAGCGAATCATAGCGATTCGCTATTGAGGACACGCAAAACGGCATTCATGTAGGAATTGCTACTTAAATAGCGATTCCTACATGTTCTTTATTTGCGAGTAGCAATTTGCTACTCGCAAATACTCCCCATTCATTCCTATGGGCCAAGAGGCCCATTGGAATGAATGGGGATTTGCGAGTAGCAATTTGCTACTCGCAACTGAGATAGCGATTTTAAGGGTGACAGGGGTGTCCAAAGGACGCCCTGTAGCACCCCTAAAATGCACTTTTGGACAGGTGTTGCGCACACACATGTCCAAAGGACATGTGTGTGTGCTACATGCAACTTTGAAAAATGCTTTTAAAAGCATTTTTCTGAGTTTTTGCTATTTACCGACAGGTCTGACCTGTCGGTAAATAGCGGCCCCAAAAGTCCAATATCGCTATTTTGTTGTGTGTCATGAATAGCATTTAAGGAATCTCTATTAGAGATTCCTTAAATGCCATTCCACGCAAATATGCGAATTCTTAAATAGCGATTTTTGCATTTGGTATCATGAATACCAAATGCAAAAATTGCGCTCGCAAAGGGCCAGATTCTGAGAATCTGGCCCTTTGCGAGTGCAATTTAGCTACATGAATCAGGCTGCAAGTCTTACTCCACGAGGGAACTTAAGGCACTGCTACACACACACACACCTCCTGGCGGATGCCTGAAGACACCAGCACCAATCTGCTCTGGGATATTCATTTTACTCTGCACTGCATGTCAGTTGGTCCCATACAGACCGATGGTACGTTACCCCTGACATCCTGCTCAACGTGCAGGAAGTGGATCACCAACCGCCCCCCTAATCAAATCACTCACCAATGCTTCTGGCACTGGTTCTACCCACTGTTGGGCGTCCCTCTGGGTCTTGGCGCTTCCAGCTAATGCTTTACTAGATACCGTTTTCAAGAGTGAAGTGCAAGACGCCATCGTAGAGTACTTTTAGATAAACACTGGCTCTGTGCCTCGCTCCGCTACCCTATGGGAGGCCTTCAAAGTGTATTTTAGGGTCATTTGCATGGCTAAGCAGGCTGGGGTGCTTTGCACAATTCGCCAGAATCTTGATGCCACTGAGCAGGAGCTGCGAGATCTGGATGCTCAGACATTAATGGTGTGGCCCCTTCTCCGTTCCATCAACGTGTTAAGCTATTGGGAGAATTTCAAGAGTTTGTACATCAGAAGACTACTTATTTGGGGAAAGATAGACGCACCCTTGTGTACGGGGAGGGAAAAAGGCTGGGACGCACTCTGGCTCGTTTGCCTACTCCTAGACACCAAGCCACCTATATTATCCAGCTCAGGCCACAGACGGCACCTGCACCAAGGATGGTGTTGATATTCAGTCGATCTTTTTGTCCTATTACACTCGCCGCTAAACTACGTGTTCCCCACCGACAGGTGAAGCCCTTTCAGATTATTTAAATGAAATATTGATGGTGTGGATGGAGAAGGGACAGCAACAGTTCCTCGCCTCGCCCATTGGTGCGGACGAGATAGAGGCCATAGACAGCCTGGCTGGCTTGCGGGCTCCCGGCACAGACGGCCTCACCGGCATGTTCTACAAAATGTATAAAGTGCAACTTTTCCTGCTTCTATTGGAGGTTTATGCAGAGGCATTAGAATCAGATGAACTGCCCCGCCACCATGCACAACGCAATTGTAACATTGCTACTTACTCCGGGAAAGCCACTTGACAGTTGTGCCTCATACAGGCTGTTGTCACTTTTAAATCAGGATTTACAAAATATTAGCTAAGGTATTGGCTACACGTATATCAATTATAATTGGTCAGATCATTCCCCTTTCCAGTCGGGCTTTATGCTGAATCGGTCGACCTTAGTAAACTTACGTACACTGTTCGCAGTCATCACTCAGATCAACCCTGCACTTCCTGCTGCGGAGATATTATTAGATGCGGAAAAAGCCTTTGATTCTCTGGAGTGGGAGTTTTTGCAAGCAACGCTCAGTAAACTTGTATTCCCCCAACATTTCCGCTCCTTAGTCCGCCTTCTACATACCAACCCAGTTGCGCAGCTCCGCATAAACGGGCTGATGTCCAATAAATTTGCATTGCCACTGTCAGGATTGGTCATAGCAGTGCCTGCTTTGCAAGTACTTGGACTACATCTCCCATGAGACTAGAGGGTGAGGAAGTACTTCAGGCGAGATCGCGCATCTGCCGATGAACGTAATTCTGGCTTGTTGGTTCAATTTGGCTCTTGCTGAGGGAGAGAGCGGACCACCGATACGGAGCCCTTCCCTATTTTCTTTGTGTTTCCCATCTCGGATAGTTGGAGTCAAATGCCGGTGTTTTTCCATTCATGCGGTAAGAACTCAGATCTTGAATTAGGGGCGGAGAGCGGTGGTGGTCTGATTTACCATGCATTGCCGTGTTCCTCCATTATTTACTTGCTGCATTTCCTGATCAGAAGCGGAGGGCAGTGGTGACTTTTACCAAGCGTTGCCGTGTTCTCCTAAATTGTTTATGGTCTGTATTTCAAATTTAAGAAGCGGAGCACGGTGGTGGTCACAACCGCGCGTTAACGTGTTTCTTTTAACTTGCTGACTCGCGGATAAGAGGCGGAGCGCCGTGGTGGCTACCATGCGTTGCCGTATTTTTTTCTTGTATTTTCAGACTTACGGAACAAGAGTGGAGCGCAGTGGGAGAAGGGGTTGGAGCCCAAGTCTGGCATGTGACACGTGTCACTCAGTCATGTGGCATATGCCACATCTGATGTGACATATGCCATAGATTTTCTACTTGGTCTTTCATTATTATCATTTGAGCATTTCCAAAGGACTATGTTTCACTCTGCTTTCACTCTGCTAAAATAAATAAATTGTTTAAAAAAATAAAAATAATATTAAAAAATAATTTCCCGAGGTGGGGCTTGAACCCTGGTCAAAACTCACTCAAAGCCCCTGCACATACACAGTGAGCCACGTACTCTGCTGAAAGTTACCCAGCCAAAGGTATCTATGTCATAGAGTAAGGTTGTTAGTCCTTCCTCTATTTCTATTGTCTTTGGACTTTAGATACCAGAAATCTTCTCTCGATTTACATTCTTTAAATACAAATAGCCCTTCCTTTCATACAGTCTGCCACTAGCCCCATGCATTTCCAATTCTTACACAATCATCCCCAAATTCTCATTCCACTAAATAAGTGATTTCTTTCATAGCAAACCTGTCCCCCCTATCCACGTGCCACCCAGCATGCCATAATCAATGCCTGACATGCACTATGAGTAAGGAGGCCATAGTTCTCCTAGATACTGCTAGGTGGTCATTTACAAAGGCACAGCTTTCATTTGTGGAATGTAGAAATAAAATTTAAAAAAAAGAAAAAAAAAAGAAAGCTTTTCCCCACCTGGGGTTTGAACCCTGGTCAAAACTCAATCAAAGCCCCTGCACATACACAGTGAGCCACATAGTCTGCTGAAAGTTTCCCAGCCAAAGGTATCTATGTCATAGAGTAAGGTTATTAGTCCTTCCTCTATTTCTATTGTCTTTGGACTTTAGATACCAGAAATCTTCTCTCGATTTACATTCTTTAAATACAAATAGCCCTTCCTTTCATACAGTCTGCCACTAGCCCCATGCATTTCCAATTCTTACACAATCATCCCCAAATTCTCATTCCACTAAATAAGTGATTTCTTTCATAGCAAACCTGTCCCCCCTATCCACGTGCCACCCAGCATGCCATTATCAATGCTTGACATGCACTATGAGTAAGGAGGCCATAGTTCTCCTAGATACTGCTAGGGGGTCATTTACAAAGGCACAGCTTTCATTTGTAGAATTTAGAAATAAAATTAAAAAAAAAAAAAAAAAAAAAAGAAAGCTTTTCCTCACCTGGGGTTTGAACCCTGGTCAAAACTCACTCAAAGCCCCTGCACATACACAGTGAGCCACGTAGTCTGCTGAAAGTTTCCCAGCCAAAGGTATCTATGTCATAGAGTAAGGTTGTTAGTCCTTCCTCTATTTCTATTGTCTTTGGACTTTAGATACCAGAAATCTTCTCTCGATTTACATTCTTTAAATACAAATAGCCCTTCCTTTCATACAGTCTGCCACTAGCCCCATGCATTTCCAATTCTTACACAATCATCCCCAAATTCTCATTCCACTAAATAAGTGATTTCTTTCATAGCAAACCTGTCCCCCCTATCCACGTGCCACCCAGCATGCCATTATCAATGCCTGACATGCACTATGAGTAAGGAGGCCATAGTTCTCCTAGATACTGCTAGGGGGTCATTTACAAAGGCACAGCTTTCATTTGTGGAATTTAGAAATAAAATTAAAAAAAAAAAAAAAAAGAAAGCTTTTCCCCACCTGGGGTTTGAACCCTGGTCAAAACTCACTCAAAGCCCCTGCACATACACAGTGAGCCACGTAGTCTGCTGAAAGTTTCCCCGCCAAAGGTATCTATGTCATAGAGTAAGGCTGTTAGTCCTTCCTCTATTTCTATTGTCTTTGGACTTTAGATACCAGAAATCTTCTCTCGATTTACATTCTTTAAATACAAATAGCCCTTCCTTTCATACAGTCTGCCACTAGCCCCATGCATTTCCAATTCTTACACAATCATCCCCAAATTCTCATTCCACTAAATAAGTGATTTCTTTCATAGCAAACCTGTCCCCCCTATCCACGTGCCACCCAGCATGCCATTATCAATGCCTGACATGCACTATGAGTAAGGAGGCCATAGTTCTCCTAGATACTGCTAGGGGGTCATTTACAAAGGCACAGCTTTCATTTGTGGAATTTAGAAATAAAATTAAAAAAAAAAAAAAGATTTTCCCCACCTGGGGTTTGAACCCTGGTCAAAATTCACTCAAAGCCCCTGCACATACACAGTGAGCCACCTACTCTGCTGAAAGTTCCCCAGCCAAAGGTTTCTATGTCATAGAATAAGGTTGTCAGTCCTTCCTCAATTTCTATTGTCTTTGGACTGTAGATACCAGAAATCTTCTCTCGATTTACATTCTTTAAATACAAATAGCCCTTCCTTTCATACAGTCTGCCACTAGCCCCATGCATTTATTATTGTTACACAATCACGGCACAGGGAACCCCAGGTGCCACCCAGATTAGGACCCCCCTGGCATAGGTAGAATAGGATCAATGAAGCATCTGGCCCGCCATTTTTAGGACAGCTTCTGGGCACCCTCTTCGTTCAAGTGGGTCTCCTGGAGGCACGCAATGGAGACGCCATGGCGTCGGAGGAATGAAAGGACCCTGTATCTTTTAGTGCAAGTGCCCAATCCACGCACGTTCCAAGTTAAGAATTTAAACCCCATGACAGGAGATCACGCCCAACCTGGACATATATTACAAACGGCGTGTTCCGCCACCCACGGGCCCAACCAGCATCCAGGCCGGGGGACCTAGCCCATCTGATCAGCCATTCAAATAACAGAAACACAGTACTCTCGATGCCAGCAACAATTTCCCCTCCCAACCCCACCAACCCCCCAAGCCCCCCCAACCCCACAACCCCCCATAACATCTACCCCCACCCCCACCCACGAGCAAGATGACAGCAACAACAAAACACGCTATCCTGCCCTCCCCCTGCTGGTGCCATGATGTACACAGCCACCCTATTCGTCCCATCCAATACACACACGCACACACACCCAACCAAACACCACCCACCCCCCTTTTAGCTCCCGATGGGACCCAGACGTACAGAAATGAACCTGGGCTTGGCCGCCGGCATCAGTCCCAAAGCAGGGCCCTCCCCAGCCAAAATAAAGACAGACACCGCCACATAAGGTCGTTCCAAGCTGTTATTCCTCTAGAAGGCCTGCACTTTCCCGTACACACTGCCGGGATATGCAATGTACTTTAGACAGGTTTTTACAGTGCAGTTACACTCCAAACTCTTCTCGTCTTGTCTTCTTGGCTTCATGGAACAGAAGCACACAGGCTCACACAATCCCCTAAGCCAATCACAACTCTGCTGTCACCAGCAATACAGCAGTTTCGAGATTAGTCTGAGCGCCCTGTTTGGCTGCTCAGGCAGTGCATGGAAGCCTAGGACAGTTCTTCACCTGGCTGGCAGGCTAAACTGACATGTGCAGTAATGTTGTACATATTTTCTCCTCCCACTGGCTCATATAGCCCAGCCCCGCACCACCCTAACCTTGCTCTGAGTTCACACTGAAAAATATCTGATAATAACATTGAGTTTTTTCTTTTTTTTTTTTTGCGCTGCTCAAACAGCAGTGTGGTCACTCTGTTTCACTCTGCTGGAGGAGCCGCTGCAGTCTCGACCTGCAAGTGACCTATTGTCACTAGTGGATTTTGCAATTGACTTCAATGCTATTTTGTCAATTTCTTTTTCAGCACTGATTTTTTGTTCCTTTAAAAATCCATAACTCTTATTATAAACATGCAATTCTGTTATTTTTGGTCGCTACATTAAGATAACATTAAGCTTACTGTATATAGATTGATGCTGGATTTCTTGGAAAGTGTGTTAATTACATGTTCCTCTAGTTAAGCCTTATTTCTTCTAGCCACTCACTTCATAGGACCGAGAAAAATAAGTATTACTGTGAATTCAAGGACCATCTTTTGGATATAAATATAACATTATTTGGTAAGGCTCCCCAGCCATAATATTTTCTATTGCACTTTTCTACAGGTATTCACACATTTTCTTTTTAAACCTTAAGTTTAGTGGATGGGAAACACAGTGCTGCAGTCCAACAGTGACATTTAACTTGAAGGCCTTGTGTACAATTTGTGCACAACATTAGGGGCTTAGAAGTAAGGTTAAATATGTCAAAATAAAATCAATCAATTTCATCGTATTGAAAATAGGAGCACAGGCTCATCTTAACTGTGAGGCATGTTTAACGTATAGAGTAGTACACCCAACAGTAACCGATATGGTAAGACTTTGGGTATATGTAATGCAAAAGATGTAAAACTCCTGAAGATAAATCGCAGGTTATTTTTTTACACTGCACTGTTTATTTCCATAAAGTCCACTACATTTGTTGTTCTTCTTAATTTTGTCAGACATTAGCTTTATTTGCCAGCTTTTTTGAACAAATATACACAGCAATTCAGTGCATTCTAAATTAATAGTATTTTCAATTAGTAATAATATGAAATTGTAGTTGATGTAGAATCCTAATGATAACATTGCACAATCTGGTATTAATTTTAATTTCTATGTTCATCAAATCAAAAATGATGTTCAATACAATTCTTATTGTTTATGGTTACAAGTTCTTTGTTTCAATTGTTTATAAATATTCTATGTTGAAATGAAGCATAATCACAATAGGCATCACAGACAATATCTTCATAGTATTTTTATATCATTACTAAAAAGAACAACTTTTTAAGCTTTTATTTATAATTGAACCTCAGTAAACAGTTATACATATTGTATTTTAGTCAATAAATATTAAAAAAAAAGTTTTTATTAAAGTTACATGTAATAATTTACTCAATTTGTCAAAAAATTACAATTACATTTTTCACTTTAATAAACAAGGCAATCATTCAAAAAATTTATTTCAGTGCGCCCATTTTCAATTTTTCAAATGTCTCAACATCATCTACTTCATCCGCATTGGAGTCTAGGAAGTCCCCTCTCATCAGTACAAGTTCTGCTTCATATCTATTTAAATCTTCATGTTTTTGTAGAATTTTGATTGTCATCTGCAAAGAGAAAAAATTGACTTTTAAAGCAACATACTTTTAGCTTAATAAGCTTACATGGAAAGTAATCATACCATATAAACATTCCATACAATAATTACTTTTCTATTTTATTTTATTTTTCAGAACTATACATTTTTAAGATGTATTAAGAAGCAGGTGTTAAGTGTGTACACTTATTTTCTGTTTTCAAAACTTTCATGCAAAATAAATGTTGCAAATTAGCTTTTTCTAATAAGATAAGCTTCTTAATTTTTATTCTTTTCTTGCAAACATTTTTATTTCATGTTATACGAAAAGACACATTTAAATGTACAACTACTTCAGATTTTAAATATTGCTTATCTTTTGTTGTCTTTCATCAGTTCTATATTTAGTATTACCCTTCCTACCTAAAGTTTTTAACCTGTTACAAGTTGTCTGATTACACCCAATTTAAACATACAAGGACATCCGTTTGCCTTTTGTGTTTCTGAATGGAAAATGCCTGGTTATTTTAATTTTCAATGTTTTACCATCGTTGGCTAAATAATCGAACCCTACATACTTTCAGGTTAATGTGCATACACTGTTAAATAGCACATTTTAATTTATATTATTTTATGCAATGATATATGTTTTAGATGAAATGCTATTTAGGTGACATGTAATGAATTATTGGCAGTTATCATAATAATCACAAATTCTAAGGTATGTCTTGTAAAGAGAAGGGGTAAATAATTTGTGCACATTTATGTTTTTGGAAACTTTCCCAATACCCTTATAAGTGTATAACCACATTTTCATGCACCACATGCCCAAATATTCATATTGGCCACCTGATCACAGAAGATGGCTAAACACCAACTCATATTTTCATCCCTTTCAATAACAATGCATTATATTTCTTTTTTAATATGAACATCTTATAACGGTTAAACACATCAAATTAAATAATGTTCTGGCATAAAAGTAAACTACATTTTTAATTCAGAAACATTTTTCAAGTATAACCCCTATTTGCCCGCTTGTGATTCTCATAATGCGAACTAATCTCATTAAAACTTTCTGCTTGGCCTGACCAGGTTTAGTTTTTCACATGCCAGATTTTTATTCAATAATGCTCAAGATGACTACTTTATTCAAGAAAGTCCACTGTTTTGTCAGGTACACAACTTTTCAATGTATGTCCATCATAATGATAACATCCTTCACAACATGTCAGTCATAGACATTATTATTCCAAGATTAGTCATAAATATGATATAAATGCCCACAAATATAGCATGATTACTAACAATATGGCATTTAAAGCTTCCATTATCCAATAATTACTTTGGGGAAGCCTTTATTTAAGCTGTATTAAACTTTATTATGCCATTGTAAACATAATACCAACAAAATTGTCAGTAATCACAAAAGGTCATGCAAGTCCGTTTTTACTGCACTGTGAGAAGTTTTCACACTTTTCAAATTCAAAGGAGTGACTTGGCATTTACCGGATAGCTAATGCAAATTAGCATCCCTGGGTTTTAGGTTGGGAACAGGTAAGTAAACCTTATAAAAATTGTTTTAAATAAATATTTGCAAAATATTACATATAAATGTAAACTCTTTGCATCAATTTAGTACTAATTACCTGTCAATAGTCACAAAAAAAGTATATAATCTTTACTTTGACATTTTTCAGAAAGATGCTTGTGCCTTTTTAGTAGAGAAAAACTATTTGTACAAAATATATACAATAAAGAATGCCTTGGACTATAGACACAACTACTTTTTTGAACATGCCAGTTTTCGGAAACTTAAATATTTGTAGGTTATTGTGCTCAACCTGCAGGTGCAATGGTCTTACATACCTCGTTGGTTCTGAAAAGCTAATGATCTCCTTCCCTTACGCGCAAACTTAATTTGAGGAACATCCAGTAACAGGGCATCAGCCGATATTAAAGATTGGTTTGGATTTTATCTTAGTTAATGCTGGACAGTGTAAACTGTGGACAATGTCTGGGTGACCGTGTTGTGTCAATTTACAGCAAGTGGAATCTTAACTGCCCTTTTCTGAACATGTTGCAAACAGGGCCAAACATTTAAGAAAGAAGCCAAATGTAGTGCATTGCATTAGTTTACCTGAGAAAGAATGGTAGCACTATGTTTCATACCCAGGTTTGCAAGCCAAAAAGAAAAAACAGGACACTAAATTTAAATTTACTTGCTTTTAGAAAGTCAACTAAAATTTTATGAAGAAAGACAGTGCTATATCAGATTAAGTGCCGGTGTAGAAGCCCATTTCAAGGTAGAAGCGCATCAATTACTATTTTCAGTTATTGACAAAGGTTCTAAGTCAGAAGATGTGTTTTATCCCTCTTAAATTTCAAGGCATTTTTTCACAGCCCCATGCTCAATGACAGCATACATGCATAAAAAGCAATCTCAGATGTAGATTTACCTCTCAGATGTCTTGTCACCTCTCCTATGGGCTGCTTAATGTCCGGTCCCTTTATAAGCACCACACGGACATCGCCTTCCTCATCGAGTCCGCGGGGCTCGATGTTCAGGTTCTAACGGAAACCTGGACGCGGGAGGACTGTGAGGTTGAACTGGGTTTTTGGCCTAGCTCCAGGGTTTAAGATCAACCATACCCCTCGTGTGAAGAACCGGGGTGGTGGGATTGGATTCATTTATTGAGACATGCTAGCTCTCTCCCAGCTTAAGATTAGAGAGGTGTCGGGCTTTGAATTGATGGGGTATTCTCTTAAAAATCACGAGAAGACTTTTTGCTCGGGCGTTTTGTGCTACCGTCCGCCTGGCAATATACCTTCCCTCCCTGACTTCATTGACCTGATTTACGACCTCTCTAACACCCCCTCTAAGCTAGTGGTTTTAGGGGATTTTAACCTGTGGTCAGGTGGCCCGCTGGACAGTGCGCTTTCCACTCTGTCCCAAGCCTGCAATGACATCCAGCTGCAACAGCTGGTCCGGTCAGCCACACATCGGAAGGGCCACGTTCTGGACCTAGTTTTCGCAGACACCCAACTTGTGTCGGTGGATGACATCTTGTGTCAATACTGGATGGATCACTCGATGGTTGCTTTCTCCCTCTATTTGGGGGATCACTCCTCGGTGGAAGCTGGATCTAGACAGGCTAAGTTGGGCAGACCTTGGTCTCGACTCCTAAAAGCCTCGCCTCTGCCCAGACTACTACCGGGCAACTTCAGTTTGAGTGACTCAGTGGAAGAGAGCTATACCACCTTGTGTCAGTCCATCTCGAACTCTTTGGACAAGGTAGCGCCACTCCGTAGGTCAAGGGGCAGGCTGAATCGGTCGAGCCCCTGGTATACAAACGCCCTGCGGCAGTTAAACCTTAGCTGCAAATGCGCCGAAAGGGCGTGGAGGAAGCAGTATTCTGACTCGGCGAAGGCTATCTTTAGGCAGTCCCTGCAGGAATATAAGACACAGATTAAGGTGGCTAAGGCGTCCTATCTGGAAGCCACCTTGAATCAGGCTTCCAACAAGTTGCAAGCACTGTTTAAAATTGTTAGGGACCTGACTCATCCTTCATGCACGGTCAATAATGTTCCTGCGTCGCAGGTCTTGTGCGACTCCCTGGCCTGCGCCTTCGAGGAGAAGATCGTTAAGATCTTGGAATGTTTACTGAGCCCAGTACCTTCCTCCCCCGGTTCGGGAGCTCCGGACGGCTCGCCCAGTCGACCCCAGCTGTGTGGTCCTGCTCTCGGTTTGGGAGCTCCGGACTTGCCTCCCAGTCGACCCCAGCCGGGTGGCCCTGCCCTCAGTTTGTGAGCTCTGGACGTACCGCCCCGTCGACCCCGGCTGAGTGGCCCTGCCCTCCGTTTGGGAGTTCCGGATGTGTCGTCCAGTCGACCCCAGCTGAGTGGTCATGCCCTCAGTTTGGTATCTCCGGCGGACTCATCCAGTCGATCCCAGCTGAGGGGTCTTGCTCTCAGCTTGGGAGCTCCGGACGTTGTGTCCAGTCGACCCCAGCTGAGCTGCTTTCCCATCCCCTACTTTGAGGAGTTCTGTAGTCTGGCACAGACGGTGTCATCTGGCTCCCCGCTTGATCCACTCACCCCTAAATTTTGGAAGGTGTTTCAGGACGAACTTTTCCAGCCCTTGTACTCCATCTGTCTATAGTCGTTTGATATTGCAACGTTCCCGGAGTGCTGGAAACTGGCAGTGGTATCACCTCTCCTTAAGAAATCCACCTTGGACCCCGCTTGCTTGTCTAATTACCGACCCATTTCCTTTCTTCCCTTCCCCATTAAGATCATGGAGAAGTTAGTGACCCGCTCCTTGTCTGGCTTCCTGGAAGAAAACATCTGGTTTGATGAGGCACAGTTTGGCTTTCGCCCAGCACATGGGACGGAATCCGCGCTGGTGACCGTGCTTGACAACTTGCGGTCGCGGGTCGGCAGTGGTCGGGCAGCCTTTTTGGTGCTGCTCGACATGTTGGCCGCGTTCGAAACGGTCAGCCATCCTACCCTTATCAGGAGGCTGGAGGAGTGTGGTGTCACGGCAAGTGCAAGGGACAACCGGCATCAGGTGGTGGCGTTACCACCTTTCAGCTCGGAGGTGCGGAGAGTGGGGCATGGGGTGCCACAGGGCTCTGCCATCAGCCCTATACTCTTTAACCTTTACCTCCGCCCTCTGGTCCAACTAATTAAATCATTTGGTATCTCGGCATTTAATTATGTGATTGATACCCAGTTGGTCTTTTTGCTGGAAGGGAAGAACGCGGTCCCACTGGAGACTTTCCATCGATACATGTCAGCCACAGCTGACTGGCTCAGTTCTAACTCGTTGCAGTTTAACAGTACCAAGACTGAGGTACTGTACTGCTCCTTGGACCGGGTTCCTCGTGTTCTCCTGGCGAACTTCTGGCCGCCGTTGTTCCCCGAGACTGTGTCAGCCGCCGAGTCGGCTCGCAACTTGGTGGTTATATTTGGCCCTATTTGAAGCTGGACATGCACGTGAACACGTCCACGTGCATGATGCTGCTTCGCATGTTGCGTAAAGTTCTGCCCCTTCTTCCCGAGCAGGCTAGGCCTCTCGCCACAATGCTAAAATTGAAGGGTGTGCCCGCCACTGCGGCGGGCACAATTGAAGGGTGTGCCCGCCACTGCGGCGGGCACATCCTAATTCCCCCAACTGGATCCCCGTCTTTATGGCGGGCGGTCTCGTTCTCCATTATATCATCTTCAGTCGTTCATATCTTCTCATTGTATTAATCTTACTTTCTTATGTAGATTTTATGACATTTCTGTCAGTAAATACAAATATAAACAATTTGCACAATGCTTATGAAGGTGCAATTCAATCCACATGTTAATGCGTTATTTAATTCACACGTCTGCATTTCATGAGGTGCTATAAAATCTAGCGTTTCCCATCTTAAAATCAACTTCTTCACCTCAGATTTGTCATTTGTGTGGGCTAACAATGTAACTACTTTTTATTTGCATTTTATATGCATTTACTTATATTTCTTATACTTAACCACAAATAAGTTTTAAACACACTTTTAAATTATTTATTTCGTTTATTAAATTCACAATTTAGAAAAGCAGTGATCATTTCATTACCGAAAACTCTCACCTCTGGTAATAACACATCAATCATGAGTGATGTGTTTCGGCTAATTATTGAAAAATTTAGAACTTTCTTTATTTGTTCCGTTAGACTTCTTGCCTGCAATACAAAATAGTTATAGTATTGGTATTAGCGACGTTGTTTCATATAATAATTCAATTACAAAGTGTGGTTGATAAAGATAATACTTTACTCACATCATTTTCATTGAATATTGTCATCCTCCTATTTAATTCTTGTTTTAATTTCGGCATAAATGTAGGGTTTGAAAAAAGGAACATTCTATTTGATTTCTTTTTACCCTTTATAATATTGTTTGCATGTTCCTATTAACGATAAAAAACAAATCAACAATTAGACAAATCAATGTTTCTCAAATTTGACCGTATTATCATTTAGCAAGTAGCAGAGAATGTCCTAAAGTTTTGTTGTCAGCTGTCTTTAACTAACCAACTATACATTATAAATACAGTCAGCTCTACTTCATTGTACTTATTGAAAAGACTTGAAAAAAATCAACTTTCTTTAATATGAGCACAAGCTCAAAAAATAAAGAACTAAGTTACTCTTGACTTTCACACACATGGAGTATGTTAGGAGTAAGACAACTTATACATGTAACTCAAGAGTAAACCAGGTATTTGGCAGAAACATTCTACATATAATCATATCAAAGGTTTTGTGTATCAGTCCTGATGAAAATGTATGCTTACTTTAACAGAGGGAGCTCCTCTACTAGGGAGGAGTAGTCTTGCCTTACTGCTTTCACACAGTTCTAGAAGCAGAAACATAAAATGGTAATAGCTTTGTTTTATTATCAATTTATTTATTTTTGCCTGCGGATGGGTGGGCGGAGTGGGCTCTGCAAAAGGAAGGGGAGGAGCGGTGTGCCTGAGCAATACTTAATGTGCAAAGACTGTTTTTTCAGCCCCCTGGGGCTACCCAAACTAGTCATGCACACTCTGTCCTGCTCCATGCATGCTGCAAGGCAGCATGTAGAACATGGCCTCTCTATAAGCCGCTGGCTTGGCGGCATCTGCAACAATCAAAATGCTGCTTGGAGTACTATGATTGCTTTATTGAAGGGACTCTGACTGCCTGATTTTGGTTCATGTTACTGCCAGGGTCAGGAGCAGAGAATATGCTGGACCCGGACGGTGTAAATGTAAGTTTAATTTTACCCCACTCACTCCTCAGCCAAGGAGGTCGCAACTATATACCAATTGTCTCCTTTATATTTTCTGTTAAGTAGGAGTCACTTTTATGTTTAATATACACATATTAAATTTGTTGTAACTCAATCTAAGTTAGTAACTGCTTATATAAGCTGTGTTGAAGGAATATCAATGAAATTTCACCAGGCACCCAGATACTAATTACAATTTAAAAATGTTGCTATTTGTAGACATCCTGCATGGTATGTTACTATATTAATGATTACACAACGTAATAGAATCATTCAGTAATATATCAAATTTCTCATACATTTACACTGTATGACAGTTGATGCACCCTCCGCAGTTGGACAGAGACCTCCCCAGAGGAAAGAATAGGTTAGGTTACAGTTGACAATTATGTTTGTAAATAGCATTTTTTTTAAATCTGTTTATTAGCATAGTTTTGAGAGCAGTAATAGCATACAACTTCATTCATGTAATCTCAGTGTAAATTCCGTTGGTATATGTATGCGGTTGCTCCAAGCATATATAGAAACATAGTGAATTCGATTTTTCATTTGGTCGATGTACTGGAACAAACTAACAAACCCCGTTCACAACCGGTCCCACCCTCCACCCCTACGAAAACCCACCCGACACTCTCTTAGTAGGCACATAAATGAAATATCGACATGTGGGTCACACTCAATGTACTGATACAAAGTGCAAGGCTAACACACTAAATAGCATTTTATAGATTGTTATTAGTACTATATTAATATTACGAAATATTGATTCTAAATAGACGTGTAATTTGTGACCATGGGCTTGCATCAAACCTTTTTAACTCTGGGTCTTGTAGTACATTTTGTTTATTACTTCATGAGTCAAAAACATGCTCTTTTATGATATTCACCAAAGTACTTCACATTATTTCCTTATTTAGTTACTAATTTTTTCTTCAATTATCTCAGGCCTCGATTTATTTTAAGACTCAATTACATTGCTATATACTTAACCCCTATCCACATGTTCCGCTAATAATTATCGCCAGGTTCTCATTTGGAAGCCTGACCATGAGTTTGAGTACATTAAATTGAGAGAACACTGTCAACTAATTTAAAAATGCATATGACCAAACTATGTCATTAAGTAAACTGGTTTTTTAAAAAAAAGTTGCTCTATCACTAGAAGGTACATAATTACTTAGTAAAGTAAGTAATAAAAACATTTTTTCAGAGAAGATAGAAATGAATAAAGATAAGTTTTTTTCAACATTTTTACAAATTTTCAAACAACATGCCACCTTCCTTTATGTCATGGCTCTTGAACATAATACATATAATTGCTGAAGGTATTTCCCTTCAGTACATTGGTGTTAATGAATACATGTTTTAAACGCACAAAATGTAAAAATCATAGAAATACTCATTATTTTATACGAGTCTTTATCTCATCTTCAGTAAGTAAATTCACAATGCTTCTGTCTTCCAAGGTTTTTTTAAGCCTACAAATTAATAAATTCATATTATTCGATTGTCTGACAATTTAACCTTTTATTTTGAAAAACATAACCATTGAATATAATTAATGTCTATGTATGAGTCTTTTTACAGTAATACTTATTCAGTATTATTTTTAAAACAATAATGCCTATCCCATAAAATCTTTTTTTAATATTTTCAATTATCATCATATTTTAAAAATTCAACATCATTACAATCAATGCCATCAACAGATTCAGAATTTTTGGAATTCTTCTTGTGCATTTCTTAACCACAAATTCAATAATTATGTGACAACATTTAAATATAAAATTTTCTTGTTGTGAATTACATAGTGCTCTTTTTTTTATAAAAGGAAAATAAATCATCTCATAAAGACTTGTTTATTGTGAAGTATTGACTAACATTTCTAAAAGCTAAGAAGATTTCTAAGAATACACAATACCAATTATGTCACTTATAGATTCATGTGAGTAATTCTCGAATGCTGCTGAATGACAAATAATTTATGTGCATACATTTAAGTTTGTTTAAATGTAGCAATTGTCCTACCTAACAGTTTTTAGCCTCAACGTCTTGCATGTTTTACTTTTCGCAGAACATCCTACCTCTAAACCTCAACTATTAATCATAATGTTTCTTCTTTAACCTCAACTGGTGACTTCGATTGTACTTCAAATGTGGGAATTTCAAGTATCACTACTTACTTTTCCGAAGTTTCCATTGCTCATATTTTCCTTCAATGTATTGTTCAATTATATAGGAAGATATATCTACACCTAATCATTTATTATGGATTTCACCATGCAAACATGGTAATAGGAACAGTAAAGATATCACTTGAATCATTCATTAAATATAAATGTGTAGGTATGCAGTACAAACTACCTTTTCAATAATCCAAGTTTACTGTGACTCATAGTTTTGCACCTTCAATTTCAATAAGCAGGTTAAATAATTACATATATTCAATATTAAACTGTATATTTACCTGTCCAATGCGATTGGAAATTTTTTGTGGCATCCGCAATAAAATGGAGTGTCAACAAACTGTTCTGTAATTGGCACATCTGCACAGTCTGAATGTAACCACTGTTTGCACTTTTCGCACTCTATCCATTCTAGTTTTTGTTCTTTGGGATATAGTGACCTGTTGATGCAAATATATTTTGAGAACACATTTACTACAGTGACTATAACATTTTTAAAATACAATGTCCATCTTTTACATCACTTTTCCAGGCATTGAGGGGCATATTCACAAGCAATAGCGATAATTATCGCTATTGCTTGGTTAGAGACAAAAAATGTATCGCCGGGCGGCGGCGATTTTTAGCGCAGATAAACCTTGGTATTACCAAGGTTTATCGCAAATGCGATAAAAAATGGCCCCAATGCATGAATATGGCTGAAAAGTCAGCGATATTCATGCATTACCAAGCTAATTCTCTTAGCCATGTTATCAAACTCCCATTGGATAACATGGATAAGAACTGCTCCTGGAAAGGTGTTCGCTTTTGGAGATATTCCTTGCTTTGCACTAATATCTCAAAAAGTTGGTAATAGGAGATAGCGATGTTTCCAGTCACTAACATCTTGGCACGCCCACTTTGCATGTCATTAGTGATAAATATCACTGACATGCAAAGCGGGTTTGAAGATGGCCGCTATCTCCTATTAGCTGTCGCTAACTGGTGTTAGCGACAGCTTGCTAATAGGGAGATAATTTTATCTCCGCTTTCTTGGCTTTTAAAGCCAAAAAAGCAGAGATAAACCTCCTTGTGAATATGGCCCCTGGTACTTGTTAACATTATCTCCAAATCTCAAAACTCAGAACAACATAAACAAAATGGAAATAAAAATTCGAAGCGTGCTTTATTTTTTTTTCCAGCTTAGGACGGAAGCTACATATTTATAACATAATTCAAGATCACTATAGATTCTGTTGCATACATTCCCCTGTAAAAAACTATTATTATTTTAGTTGCACGTTTTTATTTGTGTACACATACAAGTACTAGTCACTGTCACAAACTAACATTTATATAATATATAGCTATATTATTAACAGACGTTACTTAACTTACTTTTTTTTTAAATCAGTACTCTCTTGGTATAGGCAGACCATCTCTTTTGCTGCAATGCATTCTGTGCCATTGATTCCTCGAACTAGGCTCTTTCCTGTCTCCCTGTTTTGGACAACACTTTGCTCTGCTCCTGCAGTCTCTTCTTTTTGCAATAACTGTTCGGTTTTCAGACCACTCTCTTTGGAAAGTGGGGCTACCTTCTCCTTCTTAATGCCCTATAAAAGATCAATATACTTTTAAATGTTTATGTTCAGTGCGGTTAGTGTATAGCTGTGATTTACACTATGAGTAACGCTGCTTTCCCCAATGGTATTTGTTCACATAGTTTGCACTTATGAAAGCATGCACTTAACTTTCTCTTATTTTGCTGTCATTGAAATGGTTTTCTGCCAAAGACAAACTATTCTCTTTAATGGTAAAAAAATGTAGTGAGTACAATAGCATATGGTGCCACACTACATGCGGACATAAATGCCTATGTGCTCTATTTTGGCATGATAAAATGTTTTGACATGGGAGTAACAATTCACAACAAAATATCAAGAACCGTTCTCAGGAAATTGTGACTGACAAGATTGGCGTTTGAACAAAAAAACAGTACTTCATAATTTATTTGAAAATGAAATTTTTAAAGGTAAGACATTAACAACAATAATTGATTGCTAATTTAACTTACAAGTAACTACATAAAATACTAACATAAAATTGATAAGTCATGTCACAAAATAATCTAAACACATCTAAAAAACTTTGATAATTGTACCTAATGTAATGGAATTTATTATTTTGTATGATACTTTATTTTAAATCTGCTGTTGATGTAACAATAGAATCATTGTCACTCAATCCACAACTTCAAACTCAGACAGAGCTACAGTAAGATCCAAAAATGATTTTTGTTGACATTTTACTTTGATAAATTGTGATAAGTGGATTTGACATATGTTCACATCATGGCTTTAAACATTCAGCTGCATTTGAATACTATCATATTTTGTTGAACCAATGCATGTTTTGAAAAGAAAAGAAAAGTCATAATGTTTATCAATTGTATTGTAACAGGAGGACAAATAATGCAGAGCTACATAGTATGACATTTTATTCTCAAGAGAAGCTGATGCATGGGGCAAGTTTCTCCTAATTAAGAAGTGACATTCCAATACCAAATATGATTATAACTCTTGAGTACAGTTGATGATCTCATATCCACCATTCAACTGACGTATAGTATGTCCTTTGCATTTATTTTACACAAAGTAACATTTCATTTTCTCACCTGCCACATAAAATGCGCTTTTTTATTCAACAATAATCAGTGAAATAAATATTATGTGTACACACATCAAATTTGGATGTATGATGTTAACCAAATTCTTTAAAAAAATTGTATTATTACACTAGGAAAAAATTGAAATATTTTATTAGTATTCATTATCTAATTAATGAATAAATTTTCATGCCTGCTTTCGAAGAATCAACATGAGTTTTGAAGCATGGTATCTTCTTAGGTGCTGCATATTATTTGCAGATAATTCTTCGTATGACATTAAGATACCCCGACTGACAACATCAGCTGCCTAATAATTGAAGAAAAAAATATGCTGTTGTGTATCCATGGGAATGAATAATAGACAATTAATAAAGTTATTTATGTAAACTTACAGTGCAGACAAATACACCACAACTCTCACTGTCTGTCTGTTTCCATTGTATTGGGTATTCTATTTTCCACTGTTGAAGATCCCATATGTTCTTGAAAACATTACTGAATTATAAAAAACAACGGAACAATTCTGATAAATATACCACAGTGGTTATACTATTATTGTACAATTATTGATAATAATAATTTTACAGGTGTGCTGGTGATACTTACCAAAGGATGTTCATGTCATTAGCATCAATACTTTTATATTTGGCCAAGGAATCAAAAATTTGTATTATATGTGTTTTGCCATTAAAAATCTGCAAAAAATCAAGTGAAATATTGCTATACATCAAAACGTAATAATAAAAAAACAATACGATGTTTGTCGAATACTCATTCATTTATATATATATTTGCAAAGCCATTATATCAATAAGCGATGATTAAATAAAAAAAAACTAAAATGTACTAAAAAAAACATCAATGAGTTATTACTTCAATAAAGCATAGATTTTACTAACAAAGTTTAAAATGCACACCCCTGCAGTATAGAGGCTGTCCACTGACATGTGCAAAGGCTGAACAAAGTACATATCTTATTGTACCTATTCAAAAAAGATGTATGTGCTCATAACTTGCACTACAGCACCACTGTTCAAATACCAGATAGAATACTTTCTTTTTACACTCGAACTTTTATTGTGACTCAAATCTTTTTGATGTGTGTCACTTTGTGCACCCACAAATTCACTTTCTCAAAAAAGTGGTGTGCCAATGTGACTGCTTATGATGTTTATCAGTACAGATTTGAAAATCAGTTTACTTCGTAGTCTTACTGCTGCTTTTTCAATAACTCTTTAGATTTGAAATAATTCCAATGTAAATTTAACTTGGCATACCCAGAGAATAAAATGGTTTCCAGTTTCTGGTGAACTTCCGCCAACAACTCGAGGAAAAAAAACTATGCTGTCCCTGTGAATGTCCTACAAAATGAAAATAGAAAACAATGCTAAACAAATAATATTTTACACCCGCTTTACTGACCTAAAAAAGTCATATAGACATTAGGGGGCATATAACACACAGTGTCAAAGGGCACAATTGGCTTTTTGCACCTGCTTTGTTGTGAAGTTCTTCATGTTTCATGGAAACTATAGAAGCAGACCTCGCGGTAGATCAAAAAAAAGTCCATTTGGTGAAATGCTACACCAGTTAACTCACACTATACATGATATTGGATGTACCTCATTTCCTATGGGCATAGGCAAACACAATTTTGCTACCATGATTACTGGACCACCGTACATCCCATCAGACATAAAGGAGAAACATTTTCCGCTACCAATATGCACACATTATTCTAATTAGTCACCCATACATACAAAAATCTTCACTGACTAGTATACACTTACCCCAATGTCCGTATCACATTTCACACCACCAGTAGACAACTCAGCAGAGCCAACCTTTTGAACAACACTGGTACCCACATCTGAAGAACCAAAGTCACTTGCTTTACCTTCTTCGTTCTGGCTCCTAATCTACTTCACATGAGGCCTGCCAACTCCGTATTGTAATTTATATAGAAATACAAATTAAAGCTCTTCACATAGGCACCAGCCAGCCAGACCCACTTGCTCATATGCCCCAGTATACCATACTGGGTGAAATGTTGGTTTAAAAGTACACTTAACATGACATAAAACAACAGCGCATAGCATGAGTGACCAGACATTTTCCATTATCTTCGATTTCTTTAATTCAAACTGCTCATAAGTTAAAAATGTTTGCGATACATAATCGCCAATATGCTTGCGAGTTTGTTATCAACATAATGCTACTTTCATAAATTATAAAACATATACAAGATTTTTTTGGCAAAGGAATGATGAGCTTTTCTGGATTAATTCCTAAAAGATGATGGACAATGTCAACCTGGAATCTAAGAATAACATGGAAATTTGATTTACATATCTGAACCATTATGAAAAGATACTTACAGATCGTTAGAGATGCCCAACAGGTCAACAATTATATGAAGTTAATCAATTAATGAATCAATCGATAAGGGTGTTTCAATCCGGCAAATCACCCGTTAATGTCTCTATACTATGGAGTTGCTAGCTACTTTGCGGATAAAGCTCTCAGAAACACAGAGACAACAGAAGGAGTAAAACAGTGAAAAATAAGAGAACAGCATGAGAAAGCACTCAGAAAAATGGTTCAGTTGAAGGTAAAAGCAATTAAAAAAAGGCAAACATTGGGGTAATGTAAGGTAAAAGCAGTACAAATGATAGAAAGGCATGAAAAAGCACTCGGAACAATGAGGCAGAAGCAGAGTGGTGCAGCAGCATGGGTCTGCTTGCCCCAATCTACATTTAAAAGTATAAATGTTATACCACTTTTTATTCCGGTCGTACAATTATGAGATTTATGTGCAAATTTAGTCAATCCTTATCTCTATTGGCACATATTAGCTAAATAATTGATTGAAACTAGAGTAAAACTTAGTGATTCACATTAAATCCAAAATGCATTTATTTACCTGCTTCCTAGGATACTGTGATTACTGTTCTGCATGTGCATGCAATTATAAATATTACAAAATATTCATCATTAAAACGCATTAAATAATTTATGAAATTTTAAAAACACACTGAATCACTGTAAAACAATAAATTCTTTGTAAATAAGTTCTTCATAATGAAGTGTAAGCATTATAAAAAAATTAAAAAACAAAAGAGGACTTTGTTAATTTGTTATAAAAAACGGCAAGTAGCCTTTAATATTTATTTACCTTTAAGCTTGAGATGTTTTGCTTCACTTTTCCTAATTTTTCAAATTCTCTCCACCAAGAAACAAACTGGAAAGTTTCTATAATGTGATACTAAATATTGATAAAAAATATCATTGTTTGGAAATAATTGATATTTCCTTTTGTTTTATGGTACTCCTCAAATAAATCGCATGCTTGAAATAGACATTGATATATGCACATATGATGGGAGCACAAAAACACACCCAACTGTAAAATTTACAATAGATTATCTTATCTCATGTCATTAATTGAGCTTTCCAACAATATCTTATGAGATATGCTGTTTAGTGTTCATTTAATACATCATTCAATCTCAATCAATGGAGTTATATTTAATTACTAGCATTTATTGTATCTGACTCAAATACATGACATTTAAAGACACTGAACCAATCTCAAAAAAAATTACAATCAAGGGCTAAAGAAATAGAAGTCTAGAAAAATGTATTTCTTGTACAGACAAAAATGCTACTTAATTAGCAATTTCACACTTTTATATGTAACTTCGCATATCAAGTGTTTTTAACGTTACAAACATCTGTGTCTCCAAACTTCAGTATGAGCTACTTATGTTCAATGCAAATCTTACTGAGCTACTAATGTTATTAGTGCTGTAATATTGACCACATCAGACAAGATTTATATTTGTAGGAATGCCAGTCAAGACTGCTAGAAGTGATTACCGCAATGCATCAGCAAAGATTTTAGCAGTATTTATAAAAACATATTTTAGAATTTTTTCAACCATCCCCATGGGTCATACATAACAGCAAGAATGTAATGACCCTGTAACCAAAATAAGAAGACTACCTACGAATGCATGAGTTATTACTCAAATAATACCTTTTATTATGACATAGGATGTAGATTTTAAAAAGGAAAGTGCAAGATAAAGGGTATAGTGTTGCAAAAATAATTGGTTGTCTTTCAAATTATACTGGAGAGATGAGTGAAATTCACAAAACTTCACTCAAAACATTAGCTTTCCATCATGAATACACAGTTTTTAATACTGGTATATATGTATTGAAGCAACGAAACGAAAGCTTCAAATTTAGTAGGCTGTATTCCATACTGGAAAGCTAAATTACAAGTAGCTGGAGAGCCACCTCTAGCTCGCGAGCTACTTGTTGGAGAACATTGTCATAGCTTTTCATCATATATATATATCATGTGATCAAGGGGCTGAGGTCCCGAAACGCGTCATGGCGGCGTGTTCCGTGCACTAAGGATGAAATAAACCAACTTGCAAAACATCCACTTGGGTCCGGTTTCGTTATTTCCTTTGGAGTCTGACTTGGGGGATTTGGCGAAGTTCGTGGCATATATATATATATATATATATATATATTTTTTATATTAGGATTTTGTCTTACGTTTGTCTTAAGAATATCTTTTATGTGAAAATGTACCCCCTTGTATACTTGATAAATATTTTGAAAGTCACCTCAGAGTTCCATAACTTTGTAAACAAAATTTTCCTTTGGCATTGTTGCTCTATATTGTTATGGGACATCTTGGTGACTTGTAATACTTCTCTAATGTACGTCAACGTTAATATTATCCATTACCCCAGGACCCCGCAGACGCCAGCCCACCCGCCGGACCTACGACGCCGCCACCGTCAACGCACTCAACACCGGCCGACCCCCGGGATGCTACCGAGCCACCCCGAGACGAACCCACGGACCCTTCAGCTGCCACGCCTGCAAGTTCACCTGCATCCGGACCTGTCCCGCACCAACACCCGCCAAGCCGAACACCAGCAGCAACCACCTGAAGTGCATCCTCCTCAACACCCGCTCCGTCCACAGACACGCCATCGAACTCTGGAACCTCCTCGACACCACAGCCCCTGACGTCGCCTTCCTCACGGAAACCTGGATGAACGACTCCTCAGCGCCCGACATCGCCATCGCCATCCCGGAGGGCTACAAGATCACCCGAAGGGACCGCATCAACAACACAGGAGGAGGCATCGCCATCATCTACAGGGACACCATCCGCATCACGACCAACACCGACGACACCCTGACAACCGCCGAACACCTGCAATTCCAAATCCACACGGACCCCAAAACCGCCCTCAGAGGCACCCTGATCTACCAACCCCCGGGACCACGCACTCAATTCAGCGAGGACATCGCCGACTTTATCAGCCCGCATGCCCTCCCCTCCGCTGACTACATCCTCCTGGTAGATATCAACTTCCACCTGGAGAACAACAACGACCGCAACACCATCACCCTGCTCGCCAACCTCGCCAACCTCGGTCTCAAGCAGCTGGTGTCCACCCCCACCCACCTCGCCGGACACACACTCGACGCCGTCTTCTCATCCAGCAAAGACATCGCCTTCAGCCACGCCACCGGACTCCACTGGACGGACCACAGCTGCGTCCACTTCAGCTTCAGAAGGACCACAATCCACCACCACCAGCAACAGGTTGCACGAAGAAGCTGGAACAAGATCACAGCCGACCAGCTCGCCGCTTCCCTGAGCCAGCACCCCCCGCCAGCTCAGCGAACCCCAGCCAGGCCGCTGACAACCTCACGAAGTGGATCAGCAACTGCGCGGACGAACTCGCCCCACTGAGGACCCCGCCCAGCAGACCCGGCAGCAAGAACGCCCCATGGTTCACCGACGAACTCAAGAGCTCCAAGAAGAACTGCCGAGCCCTCGAGAAAGCCTGGAGAAGGGAACCAACACCGGACAACATGACCACCCTCAAGCTTGCCACCCGGAAGCACCACCAGCTGATCCGCGCCACCAAGAAAACTGCATTCAAGGACCGGCTGGACAACAACGCACACAACTACAAGGAACTCTTCAACATTGTGAAAGAGCTCTCCAACCCCAACGCCGGAAACAACGACATCACCCCATCGCAAGATCTCTGCAACTCCATCACCTCCTACTTCCACAACAAGATCGCGAACATACACAACAGCTTCAGCACTCAACCGACGCACGCCACGATCGAACCACCGCCCCCCACCACCACCCTCCGCGCCTGGACTCCGATCAGCACCGAAGACACCGTCCGCATGATGAACTCCATCCACTCCGGATCTCCAACCGACCCCTGCCCTCACCACGTCTTCAACAAAGCCGACGCTGTCATTGCACCCTACCTGCGGGACATCATCAACACATCCTTCGACACCGCCACCTTCCCGGAGAGCTGGAAACACGCCGAACTCAGCGCCCTACTCAATAAACCTACAGCGGACCCCACCGAACTCAAGAATTACCGGCCCATCTCGCTCCTCCCGTTTCCAGCCAAATTCATCGAAAAAAAACGTCAACAAACAGCTGGCCGCCTTCCTCGAGACGAATGGATCCCTCGACCCCTCACAGTCTGGCTTCCGAGCCAACCACAGCACCGAGACCGCCCTCATCGCTGCCACCGATGACATCCGAGCCCTGATGGACCACGGAGAAACAGCGGCCCTCATCCTCCTAGACCTCTCCGCGGCATTCGATACTGTCTGCCACCGCACCCTAGTGCAGCGCCTCAGCAACGTCGGAATCCAGGAGAAGGCACTGGAATGGATCATCTCCTTCCTCGACGGAAGAACGCAGAGAGTCCGTCTACTACCGTACAAGTCAGAGGCCACCAAAGTCATCTGCGGCGTCCCTCAAGGATCCTTGCTGAGCCCCACCCTCTTCAACGTCTACATGAGCCCCCTCGCGGCCATCGCACGCCAACACAACCTCAACATCGTCTCCTACGCTGACGACACCCAGCTGATCCTCTCCCTGACCAACGACCCCGCCGCCGCCAGAGCCAACCTTCACGAAGGGATGAACGACGTAGCCGAGTGGATGACGACCAGCCGCCTGAAACTGAACTCAGAAAAGACGGAAGTCCTCATCCTGGGCTCCTCGCCCTCCGCCTGGGACGACTCCTGGTGGCCCCCCGCCCTGGGCACCGCACCCAAACCGACAGACCACGCACGCAACCTGGGCTTCATCCTGGACTCCTCCTTCTCCATGACCAGACAAGTCAACGCCGTCTCCGCGTCCTGCTTTAACATCCTGCGCATGCTACGTAAGATCTTCTGGTGGATCCCCACCGAGACCAGGAAGACGGTCACCCAGGCCCTCGTCACCAGCCGTCTGGACTACGGCAACGCCCTCTACGCTGGAACCACCGCCAAGCTTCAGAAGAGACTCCAGCGGATCCAGAACGCCTCAGCCAGACTCATCCTCGACATTCCCCGACGCAGCCACATCTCCGGACATCTGAGAGACCTGCACTGGCTCCCCGTCAACAAGAGAATCACATTCCATCTCCTCACCCACGCACACAAAGCCCTACACGACCAAGGCCCGAGCTACCTCAACAACCACCTCAACTTCTACGCTCCCAAACGCCACCTCCGATCGACCAACCACGCCCTCGCCGCCGTCCCCCGCATCCGAAGAGCGACAACAGGAGGAAGGTCCTTCTCAAACCTGGCCGGCAAGACCTGGAACTACCTCCCTCCAGACCTGTGCATGACCCAAGACCACCTCTCCTTCAGGAAGAAGCTCAAGACCTAGTTGTTCGAGCAGTAGCAGCACCCTCCCCCACCCCCCAAGCGCCCTGAGACCCTCCAGGGTAAGTAGTGCGCTCTACAAATGTCTTGATTGATTGATTATATGTTCATTTGTTATTTTCGAAGTTTGCCATTACTATAGTGAAAAAAAATTGATGGTATGCACTTACATCTCTTTGCTCTGAAACTATTTGATAAATCCGTGCATTAAGAATCTAGGATGTAAAGATATTTCCATTAACATAATAGAATTTAAACTAATAAAGTTTCATTTTATCCATCATTAGCACAGTGTTTTGTACAATAGTTAAAAAAAGAATTCTTACATCATCAGTGAGCCAGTTTTCTGTTCCATCTTGTGTCTTCTGGCTGCGGTTCGTTGTAATGTTAATTGGACAAAGGCTCCTTAAACCCTTTAAATTTATTGGGTTGTTTCCTACAAGGGCTAATGTTTCTTCTTCATCCCCATCATCATTTAAAAGTGTCTTCAAAAATTCCTTTTGCAGAATAAATTCTTATAGTTAAATATTACATTTCAGGTAGGTTTTCAAAATGGTATTGCTAATGATAGTTATACCATCACATTTTTATTTAATTGTGTATTCGAGACATGATTTATTCGAATAAATATATGTTAAAATATACAGATACATAATCATATAAATGTTAATATACATGCAAACATACATGTATGAGTGAGGGTGTGTGTGTATACCAATATGGAAATATCTACCTGTTGATATCATGTTTTGAAATGCACATTTGGCGTTCGAAACACGTCATGGAGACATAACAGCAAAATAAATGCACTTTACAACTTGAAGTCTGTTCCATAATATTTTGGGATGATAAACACCGGATAATATATATAAATTTTATATATATATATATATATATATATATATATATATATATATATATATATATATATATATATATATATATATATATATATATATATATATATATATATATATATATATTTATTTTTCTTTTTATAACTATATATATAGACAGGTCTGTGCCTGTGTGCCCATCCCCTTTGGATTTTTGCTGGAGAAAAACTCACAATATCAGATTTTCCGTTATCACCACATTTAATACACTAACTTCAATTCTAATTTCTGAGTATGTCAGATGATTATGTCATTCAGAACATCTCCTTTTTTTTAAAGTTTTTATTGTTAACAAGCTGACAAGAAAGACATACATACATTGATACATGTATCAAAGGACATCGAGAAAAATATATTGTAAAACATATGAATAAATAATATAAAGGAAATGAGACAGTTCATGATTCATAATCAACCTATATAAATAAGTTTTGTTACACGTCCGAAAAGGTATCGCAGAGTTGAGCAGTGTTTACTCTGAAAAGGTTCCCCAATTTCTTTTATATTTAATCAATGACCGTGTTCCCCTTAGATTTGCTAGGGCTAGCTCCATGGCATGTATCTTGGTTGCTAGTGACCACCAGTCCCAAACCGTAGGTGGTTCCGTACAGCTCCAGGCTCTAGCCAGAGTTAATTTGGCACAGGACATGAGTATGGTAACTAGAGCAGATTGTGGAGATGACATGGGGTAAGAGTCTAGTAGAACGGAAGCAGCCGTAAAAGTAGGTAGCAAAATCTTCTACATTCTCAGTACATTCTGGATGTCCCCCCAAAAGGTCTTAAGTTTAGTGCAAGAAAACAACATGTGTACTAAGTTGGCTGCTTTGGCTGAGCATTTGGGGCATTTTGTGCGATCGCTATAGACAGCGTTAGGGGACCATTTAGAGATTCTTTCAGAGGTATAGTAGAGCATGCAGGTTGTTCTGAATTGTTGAAGCCTGAAGCTAGATGACCGTACAAGTTTATTAATATTGGACAGGGAGTGCTCAATTTGGTTCGAGGTAATGTTTGAGCCCAGTTGAGTGCCCCACTTCTCGGCTACTTTTGAACGGTCATTCATTTTAAAATTAGTAAGTGATTTGTAAGCCTCACTTATAACTGGTTTGTTCTTATTTGAATATAGAGAGGTCCAGATGTCGCAATCAGAAACATATTGGAGACTAGCACTAAAGATTAAATCTATTTCCGTATCTGACTGTCCAGTATCTTGGGCAGCTTGATATCATGATTACGTATAAGTGTTCCACTACCAGGTGTTCCACATTGACACATAGAGGCCTATTAGGATGGCGGGCAAGTTTTGCCCGCCCGCCATCCTCGTGGTGAATGGAACCACCCGCCATAAGGGCGGGGGTCCCGTAGGGAGGATTAGGATGTACCCGCCACAGTGGCGGGCACATACTGTATTTTCAGCATTGTGGCGGGTGGTGCAGAAAGCACCGCCCGCAACAATGCTGAAAATGCATTTCTGCATTTTCATTTACAAAGCAGCAGGCACCATGCGGTGCCTGCCGCTTTGTAAATGAAAATGAAGGGGGGTACCACAGGTAGCCCCAGTGTGAACCGCCCCACTCACCTTCACTCTCGGGGCCCGTAGGGGGACCCCAGAGTGAAGACCGCCTGCCTTTCCGTGGCGGCATTGCCGCCACGGAAAGGCATTGATCTTAAGCCATTGTAATGTGGCTGGCGGTGTCCAAGGGACACCGCCTCCATATTACACATTTTCCGCCCTGGCCGCAAGGCGACCGGGGCCGAAAAGTGCAGTGCGGTGTTTTCATCCGCCGTGGTCCCCCCCGCCATCCTAATATGGCGGGTGGAATTAGGCACGCGATGTCTGGAGGATTGCCTCCGCCAGGCCGGCGTTAGCCACCGCCAGCCTGCCGGAGGCAATCCGTATGACATGGTAATGGGGCCCCATAGTGTTTTTGGTAGCCAATATCTCAGATAAATTTAAAGAATCTTGTCTAAAGGCTGTCAAAAATGGACTGCTATAATTTTAGTGTAATTGTATTAATTCAAATGTGCTTTCTGAATCTTAATTCTTATTGGGTTTTCTTTTTAAGGTATTACTCTTTTGGTGCAGATATATCCTTCACCAATTGCAAGTTAAGCTTGTCTGCTCTGTGCCAAAACTATTAAGGGATTTTGTTTTAGTAACTTTAATAACAGTGGTAGTTACATGCTGACTATGCATAAGGCGGGTAGTCATCCATTTCAACTAATAATCTTTTTTCCTGTAGAAACACATTTATAAAAGGCGGTTTTCAATGATACCATAAACTTTTGTTATTTTTTAAGGAAAAGCATCATTACAGAATTAATCAATATTAGTCAATCATACCTGCGGCAGAGTATCCAACATAAACATTTTTAAATACTACCTTCCTTTTTGTATTCACCTCATCACTTGAATCAATCAGAAAGTGTCCATCAGAAAACCTGTGAGTCATATTATCTTTCAATGTATCTTTTGGTGTTAGCTCTTGCTTCAAGGATTTACTTCTGTTGTTCTCTTTTTCATCTACCAAATAAAATGTTGTTTTATAAATATGTTTTATACAGTACAAAATCCTTTTCAAGGAAATAAAAAGCAAGTGTATGAATTGTTAATCACATTATTGAGTGTTGTAATCTGGGACTGTTGCATTACCATTCCAAAGACATTTTTTATACATGAGTTTATTAATATACAGTCATGTAAAAGTAGAATTTTTTTATAAATCTTACCTGCTCCTTCAAGTGCAATCCTTCCATCAGAAAGTAAAGTGAAATTGGCTGATGTAATTTTTTTCATTTGCTTTTCAAAAGTTTTGTTAATTTTTTCATTGTTTAAATGAAATAGAAGACGAACTGAAAATAAGAAATGCAACTCTTTCATATCGCAGACAAAATAACGGTTCGAAGCAAGGGCACGATTCACTTGCTCAGCCTCAGCAGTGTTTATGTATCCAAGCAAGTCTGGAGTTAAAGCTATACTCCTTAACTTTTCTTCTGCTCGTTTCTGGTTCTTTTCGTGAAATCGATCATACAAAGACAATCGTTCATGTGTGCCAGATATAGGATGCTGTTTCTGATAAAATTCCTTCTCAGACATTTGCATGGATTCCATTGGATCATTAGATAATACATTTTTAAGCCAAGGAATTTCAATCTTCAGGGTCTTATCGGTGGCTTTCTGTATATTCTCCTCAGTTGCTGCACATAGTCGCCCATCATGGGGTTGAAAGAATTGTTGCTCTGTTCTGTTGTTGGTGTGTCTAGCAACCTGACCAGCAATATCAGATATATAGATTGATGGTGGGTATAAAAAACTTAGCAGCCCATCTGCATGATCACGTGCAGATTCTTGCCACCACAGTGGCGAACTGTAATAAATTACTGAATGAGTGCAGCCCATGTGTAGTACACCTCCTGAAAAAAATGTAGCACATATTACAATTTCTATTTATTCATTACTTTTTCTGCATTCACAAAAACACAACACATTTGGGGATGCTGCAAATTAAATCAGATAAGATGTTAACCACATATTCATCAATTAATAGTTTTTTAAATCAGTATTACTATACTTTTATGATGGAGAATGTTTTAAAGTAACAAAATGTAAGACGCATTCGAGTTTTATGAAAACTTGTAAATATTTGAATGCAGGAGAATTCATGGATATAACATGGAAAATCCCCTGCAACCCGCATGGTATGGGCTATTGCGCCACTTTTGCATGAAAGAAGAACATATTTACAAGACAATGAAAAGATATGCATCATGATTTGCTTGGCAAAGTAACATAGGCCACCACACTGTTCCAGCATCCTGGAAATAAGTGATATTATATATATATATATATATATATATATATATATATATATATATATATATATATACAGGGTTCTGCTTACACACCTTGCTATGTTAGCATTAGGGTATGAAAAGTTTAAACGATATTTTACAAATTTGCAGCTTTTGCACACAACACAACATGTAACTGTTGTTGTAAGTTAAACTGCTTTTTTTCTTCACATGAGAACAGTCTTTTTTTTACATCCCTATACTGACAACGCGACCTTAGTCTGTAGACTGTGTGCAGATTTCTTCAAGGTAATAATAACAATCAACTTAAATGCTGGGTTGGGAAGATCTGTTAGCTGCAGCAATGGTAAAAGACTATTCATTATTCTGGCAGATCATTGCAAGTGGCAATAAGTCCAGTAGCTAGCCCAGCTTTATCATCTGGCACCTTGCACTTGGTTACATCATTTTGCACACTTTTATGCAGTTGCGTATTTTACATTGCATTAGTGCAAATATAGTTGTGAAACTCATATGTATTATACTTTTAATTGATGATGTTTACATTTTTTTGTAAAGATTTAGTGACTATAATTTATCAATGTAAACTATTTTTATTGTGTCAGAATTAACGAAGATGTTTTTTACATTGGGAATATTAGTCAATTTTGAAATTGAATAAAGGTATACAAAATACATGTAAAGTTATCAATTTTAATTACATTGTTTCCAAAAAGTGCTTATTAACATACAAAATCAATTTAATTTGTGTAAAATTTTCAACTTTGAAATGCTGACACTGTCATGGGTTATTAATATTGGCAGAAGCACACCAATACAGACTGTTAACTTTATGACATGGAAACAAGAAACACACAACTCTCCCATCATTCTATGCAAACAAAATTGTTTTATAATACTGAGGTTGTATGACACTATTGCAACTTAGATATTACATTCATATAGCATACCTCCTGTTTTCTGTAGTTTTGTAAACATCTTAGGGTAAATTTCTTTATAGAGGACAAGCTCTTGAAGCCTGTTTATGAGATCTGATTGTGATCCGATTCCAGAAACACCCAAACTTTGGCACGCATTCATCAGTTCTTCATTTGTAGCCTATGAAAATACTGTGTGTTAAGACTGATTATAATAATTAAATTCATCTGCAACTACCATAAACTTACTCTGCTAATTGTAGTTAAAATATTTTAAGCAGTTCATAGACATGCTGTTGCTCTTTTTTTTCACAAACACATATTACCTATAACAGTTTGAACAATTATCCTCTTTAGATTGTAATTGTTTAATTCCAAAAAATGTCATTTGTTTAATGTAGAACACAAACAAAGGCACAATGCAGAGGATCAATCCAATTCCCCTAAATTGATATTCAGAAATATAATTGAGAATAGGGTACACTACATGCACATTTCACATAAAACCCCTAATATTTCTTCATTGGTCCATTATGCTGCCTTGTATGAACCTGAAAACCTATTAGCAACAAACATCTTAAGAAAAAATTGTATAACCTGAAAGTATGTGCTATTTCTGAGGATAGCACATGGATCCATAATGGAGACATAATGTAGTCTGTCCCAATGGTGTAGAGGCCACAACTTAATTCCTACATGACTGCCAAGCAGTCGGCCATGTATAGGGGCATTAGCAGGATGCATACTCATGGTGCTTATTGCTCATGCATTTTAATGTTGGCTACAGGGCTATCTGGCAATAATGTAGCCCTTTAAATAACAGTATTAATTATTTCATCTTCAAAATGAAAATATATAAATGGGATTTTCTTTGTAAACCTATTAAAAAATACACCAATTTTATATAATGTAAGAATTCGTCTATCATGGCAGAGGGAAACATTACAATGGTTTTATTTTCCCTTACCACTACGGTTTCACCTGTTGACAAACTACAGTAAAAAAGTCACTCCATGTCTGCCCACCTACATTATGTTGGCAGACATGTTTCCACTTCTCAAACAGCCCTCAATGCACAGGTCATTTGGCGAAGTTTTGCCAATAGCAGAAACAGAGTAGTCATTACCGGTGCCAAACATATGGTCTGACAGCAATTAGATTTGGTGGGCGGACCACTGTATTAGCGGTGATGGAACTCTGTCTGCATTGCAACGAAACACCCTGGGCACCAATGTATACAGCAGGCCTTAAGTCTTAAATGGATGTAGATGTTAATTTAGATTGAAAATTGTAGATGAAACCAGGTCACTATTACTTACATTGGTCATCAAATAACGGGTAAAAAGACAAATAACTTTTGCATTGTTGAAATATTTTTATTAACTAACACTGACCTCATTCCCACTACTGCAACTTCTAATTACAGGTTTACTTTTTTTTTTTAGAAGGGGCTAGTTTTACATGTAGCATTTCCGAGATGTACTTGCTAGACACTCAATTGTACTAATTACCTTGTTGTTGAACCTGTGATTAAAAAATGTTTAATAAAATAATTTAAATAGCTATGGAAATAATGTAGGAGTTATAATTATTATGCATTCCTTACTAAAAGAAAAAAACAATACAGTCTTGGTTGTCCCAGATGCTTAATTTTATAGTGCTCTGTGGTGCACTTAGATGAACATTGAAACAATGCATTTCTAAGAACCCCTTCACACAAAGTAATATGTATAACATACTTTGTAATTACATCTGAAAAACAAATCAAAAAATATAACGTGGAAATTATGATACCATACAGAGTGATCAATTAATTTGATAAACAATTTATACCAACATGTCAAGTCTCTGATTTTGAAAATTGTATAACACAATTAAAATTAATATCTGCGTTGATTCCAGAAGTAGCAAGATTTTATCTTCATTCATTGTTTTGTCTTCTTCTTTTATAAGAGTTTCATCTCTACACCTCAATGGCAACCCTTTCTTCACTTCACTTTTTGGCACCTTAGGGCCCACCCTGGTTGCACTACCAACCCAAGGCACAAAGTTTGAGTAGTCCAGTTGTGTACAATAAGGGTTTTTCCGATCATTCCCTAAAACTTTAGTAGGCAATAACAATTAATTAATATAAAACAATTTATTTTTTGTTTCTGAAAAATAATTAACTTCAAAAATATTGTTTCAAGTTTATTAGGAATTCATTAAGTTATCATCTTGGTACAATATAAAATAGTTGAATTTGACATTTTAGGGTTATAGTAACTGAATAGAAATGCATCCTTTAGAAGACAGCAGAACAGCGAAAAATAATAATTGTTGGGCAGGTGCGTATTAAAAACAAATAAAAAAATGTGCACAAATCAATCAATCAGGATTGTTAAAGCAAGGCTAATCACCATGAGGGTATCCAGGAACTAGGATCATGCTGCAATCAGTTGAAGAGGTATTTTTTTACTTCATTTCTGATTTCAAGGAGAAAGAGTGCTGTACAATATGGAAGTAAAGTCCATTCCAGGGCGTGGCAACAAAATAATAGAAGGAGCATCCTCTGATGCAGCTTCAGCAGATACCGGGAGTGCGAGCAAAATTGATGGAGGCAAAGCACAGTTGTCTGGATGGCTGCTGGTAGTTCAGTGTGGTGGATAATGCAGCTGGTCTCTGGTCGTGGAGGTCTAATATGCATATATCAGCATCTCAAATCGGTATTTCGTTTGGATGGTAGTGAATGGAAGTACCCGAGGTGGTGGATGATGTGAGTCCATTTGGGAAGTCTTTGGATGAGTCTGGACACTGCGTTCTGGATCATCTAGAGTCAATTTAGGTGCTGGGGGGTGAATCCTGCATACAGCTTGTTGCCGTTGTAAAGCCAGCTGGTGACTCGTGCTTGGGTGATATTTTTCTTGGTATTTACGTCGAGTCATTGTAAGATCTTTCAGTGCATGTTAGTATGGTGTTGAAGCTGAGGGAGTATGAGGCTGTGTTGATCTGCCATTTCCTTTTGAGTTGTCTACCACCAATGATGCTAAGCATATGGAGTTGTTTTTTTGGAGTATCAATAAATCAATCAATCAATCAGCATTTGTAAAGCGCCCTAATCACCCGTAAGGGTCTCAAGGCGCTGAGGGGGGGGGGGGGGTCGCTACTGCTAGAACAGCAAGGTCTTGAGTGGTTTCCTGATGAGAGGTCCAGGGTCATCCGTAGGTGGGTGGGGAGGGTGTTCCATGTCTTGGCTGCCAGGTAGGAGAAGGATCTTCCCCCGATGGTAGTTCTGCGGGATCGTGGGACGGAGGCGAGGGCGAGGCTGGCGGAGCAAAGCTGACGGGTGGGTGTGTAGAAGGTGAGTCAGTCGTTGAGGTACTTCGGGCCCGTGTTGTGGAGAGTCTTGTGTGCATGGGTGAGGAGCCTGAACGTGATCCTCTTGTTGACAGGGAGCCAGTGCAGGTCTTTCAGGTGGGCAGAGATTTGGCGGGGATGTCAGGATGAGTTGGGCTGAAGCGTTCTGAATGCGTTGGAGTCTTTTCTGGAGTTTGGCTGCGGTTCCAGCTTAGAGGGTGTTCCCTGAAGACTGGACAAGCCCCTTGATATTGCCCTTGGTACCCTGATCATCTTTCGAGTCCTGATTCAGACCGGGATACATACTTTCCAAACTGGCCACCCCATGATCTCTAACGTGCATATAAGAAAGAAAAAACAAAAGAGCACTGATTGAACCCTCTGAAATTAACCAAACAGAAGGCATACCAGCGACGAAAAGGCCACGCAATTTCTGCGGGATATATATATTCCATACTGGCCTCATCAAGATCTCCAGCAAGTCAGGAATAGAACTTGCCATACCTCTGAAACATAACAAACAGGAGACATCTCAGCGACGACGGCACCACTTACATTCTTACCCTGAAGAAGTCCCTAGAGGATAAAATGCGTCGGCGATAAACACCGTGTTTTATACATCACTTTTGAATAAAAGAACTTCACAACTAAGAAGATCCACTTATGTGATTATTTATGTTACACTTGAAAATAATGTGTGGTGCACCTTTGCCTTAATAATTTACCTGAAGTTCTTGATTGAACTAACATTGTAACAGTGGGTGTCAGACAGTGTGCACACATACTGCCCTTACCGATTCAGGGGTGGGAACCGACTTTCTTGGAGTTATTGGGATTAGGTGCTGTAAATTGGGAAGTTTCCACTGTTGTCCTCCTCCTGGAACTGGTCATGTGTTAAGCTGTCTGGACGCGGCGCCAGGCTTTCTCGAGGGTGCGGCAGGTTTTCTTGGAGTCTTTGAGTTCGCTGGTGAACCACGAGGCTTTCTTGCTGCAGGGTCTGCTGGGTGGTGTCTTCAGTGGTGCGAGTTCGTCGGCGCAGTTGGTGAGCCACTGAGTGATGTTGCGGGCTGCCTCGTTGGGATCCATCGTGTTGTTGGGTGGGTTCAGGCTGAGGGCGGTGGTCAGCCAGTCGACAGTGATCTTGCCCCAGCTTCTGCGGGGAACCTGTTGCAGGTGTTGCTGGGTCGTGGTTCTCCTGAACCTGAAGTGGACGCAGCTGTGGTCTGTCCAGTGTAGTCCGGTTGAGTTGCTGAAGGAGATGTGCTTGCTGGAGGAGAAGATGGGGTGAAGCGTGTGGCCGGGTTAGTGGGTGGGTGTGTTCACCAGTTGCTTGATTCAGAGGTTGGCGAGGTTGTCCAGCAGGGCGGCAGTATTGCAGTCCTTGTTGTTCTCAGGTGGAAGTTGAGGTCCCCTAGGAGGATGTAGTCTGTGGAGGTGAGGGCGTGTGGACTGACGAAGTCAGCGATGTCTTAGCTGAATTGTGTGCGTGGTCCCGGGGGTCTGTAGATGAGGGTGCCTCTGAGGGTGGTCTTGGGGTCGATGTGTATCTGGAAGTGAAGGTGCTCGGCAGCGGTGAGGGTGTCATCGAACTTGGTCGTGATGCGGATGGTGTTTCTGTGGACGATGGCGATGCCTCCTCCGGTTAAGTTGATGCGGTCACTCCGGGGGATCTTGTAGCCTTCTGGGATGGCTATGGTGATGTCGGGGGATGAGGAGGTGTTCATCCATGTTTCCGTGAGGAAGGCGACGTCTGGTGATGTTGTGTGGAGGAGTGGGTACAAGCTCAACAGGCTACTAGGTTTCATTCCTCTGGGAATTGTTTTTTCACAATATGACCAGTTCTGTCTTGTCTATTATGATATTATGAGCTGTAGGCAGTTTTTCTTTATACAGTCGTTGATGCTTGTCAAGCATTTGTGGTAGCTTGTGCCGGTGGAGGCTGTTTTTTTTTAATGACTTTGATGACGAGCTGGGTGTCATCTTTCTACAAAATGATGTCGATACCATAACTTTAAATGATGTGCAATGTAGGAATGACTAGATAAATTTGACAACATGTAGTACTACATCTTCGATGGAATATTTGATATGCTAACCTATCCGATTAAAATGAAAATACATGTTTACATAACTTTCAGCACTATGAAACCCATTGAAAATTACATTGTCTAAAAGACAAATGAAAAATATTACAAAACAAATATATTTTTCCCAAGGATATATAGTTTTGGACATTAAAGAACCTCATATAAATCTCATTGTACAAATATTAAAATAACAGATGAAACCATTGAAAAAACATGATTAATAAAGGAGACACCTCTCCAATGTAAAAATCCTAATAACCCATTCCAATAGTAATCAAAATACATGGTGTGCTACTTCAAACACTTGGACATGGATACACACTGTTTAAGATATTTGGTTCCATCTCATCATGCATAAGAAAGGGAAGGCACAGTAACCCAAGGTGTTCACTCTTCTTTTTTTCTCCAAAAATATTTGTGGGATGTGCATTTTATTTCAATAGAAAAAGCTTGTTTCCCTAATTTTTCAAATTCATAATTCTACTTAGAATAGTTGATAGCTCTACATATTGTTTTTAAAAATACTGTTTGCATGTCAATACATAAAATACACCATCACAGTTAATATTAGCAAATGAATGGTGTATTTAAGTTATTTATCACTTGAGCCTTATGTAAGAAGGCATACATTCATAGCAGTATCAATACATCTTAGAAACAAATACATTTATGGTGAAATTTACATATATGGAACATGCATAGGCACCACTGTATGATTACTGGGAATGTGACATTGAGGTTTGCCTTTGTTAATGTTTCTCAATGCATCGGATGGATTTTCTTGTGCTATGACATGTACAGTAACACTTTTTGAAAATAACAGCCGAAATCCTACCTTTATCTTGATAAAACTATATTCTAAGTACATTTTTAAATTACGCCTATTTTCAGATTAAAAAAACAAAATACTTACCATCACAAATACCGCTAGCAATAATTCTGTACTCAATATTTTCCCAAGATTTTTCAATGTCGACTTGTAATTCCTCCTCTTTTTGATCATGCAGTATGGGTCTTTTGAAAAGATGAACTGGGAAATAAATATAAATGTAGCACTTTAGATATACTCTGATTAGTATAGAATTTATTATATTTATGTGAGTTCAATTCTCAAAGAATGGATCAGGTGGCCATGATGATCAAAGTGTTCCTTAATTATTGTAATTTCAGCATCCCAAAAAAAATGTGGATAACTGAAAAATGTTGTAACACCAAATCATTTTGCTATCTAGCTTGAAAAACTTAGTATAAATATTAACAACAAATGAGTGATCATACTTCATACTTCATACTTCAAAGTACACAAGCCACTGTTCATAAACTGACCATGTATGACATTTTATTGCTAGGGTGAAACGTGCATGGCCTGCAATATAAATTGTATGCTGACCTATAATAAATAATAGATTAAAGTAGGTGAAATGAGCAAACAAAATGGTAGCATGAAATTAAATGACCAAGCCATTAAATAACAATGTTCTGTAATGCTAATTCCATTAGATTGTATCAAATACCGCATTTGAATGTTTTCAATTTTAAATTGATACACAAATAGACATATTGATACGGGCAGTCAATATGATTAGTGACCAAAAGAGAGATAACTCACAGTGCTTTTACTTTCACTGTAAATTTCAGAATACCAGGAAGAAGTAGAAACTGAGAGTTTATACTATTATCAATGGCTTGTGGGAAATTAAATGATTACTTACTAGGAATATCAAATGACAGCTTCCAGTTTGCATCACCAACTAAAATTGCCGGATGGTGTCCACATCTAATGCAATAGAAGTTGTAAGAATACTTCCTCATTGCTGCGAAATGGAAGAATGCCTTTCTAAGAGAGTCTTGATGAAATTTTATCCCCATGAAATCTTCCATTGTAGTTAGGAAACGTCCAATTGCTGTGTGGTTCTATTGAGTATAAAGTATGCTAAATATTACTAACATAATCTGTTATTATTTTTCATTTGTTATTTAAATATTAACCACAGACTATCACATCCTAATATTAAATACAACAAAAGTTATGAAATGTGTTAATTATCACGCACATCCTCAGCAACATATTGAATGATAAAGAAAAGGTTTTTGACTTAGAAGTCAAGATAAACGTATTCCCTCCAAATAAAATTATTGAGATCTTTAACCGTTGATGACACACAACAATCAGCATCTTTGTAAGCAATGTTTGAAGTATTTGCCAAACACGTTTCTGACTTAATACTTTTGCTTTAAAGAAATTGAAAAAAAAAATTGATTTCCACAATCAATTTCCCATCATTTTTTTCATAAAACAGTGCCATAAATATAATTGGCTTGTAATAATATCGCTGAGAATGTTTAAAACAAAGGATTCTGTACCAAGAAAGAAATTGATTTTAAAAACATTAAACTGAAGCTAATTTTAAGTAGTTAAATTGAAGCTGTTCGTTTTATACATGTTTCATAATTCATTTTTCAAAATCCAAAATTAATATATTCAAGATTAACATAAAACCTATAACTAGATGATTAAAACATATGTACTGCTCTGCCCAATTGAAAGTTCAAGAGAGTATCAATGTTGAGTTAGAGGATGGGAATCCTGTCCACAGTGAATTAACTGTACCTGTAAAGATATTGCAATCACTATATTTGGTATAACGTTAAATCGTAAATCAATTTTTTAAAGTAGTATTACGCATCACAATGTGAAATTTAATTAAATGAGCATGTACTTGTTGAAGACTTGAAATAGTGTTGACTAGTGTAAAAAACACATACAAATACACACACACATAGTGGTACACATGCACACACAAGGACACATATTCACAAACACACACACAAACACACACAGTACCTGAAATGAAGAGGTCATAAGAACACACAGAGGAATCGTCAAAAATATCTTGTCATTAAAATTGTGAAATCCTGATGTATAATCTTGGTACCGTACCGGGCTAGCACAAATGGGACAAATCTTCACATAAACATATATACCTTATTCAAAGGGGGAAAATAAGACATAAATTATTATAAACACCCCTATCTAAAAAACAATTATAGCAAATGACATTAATGAAATACTATCCAACCTTGCATTAGTTATATCTTCTATCAAGCACTCAAGGCTAAAAAAAAGTTTAGTTTCCTTGTTCTTTTCTAACTTGACAATAGCCAACACTTAATAGCCAGGAATGGTTCAATACTATGACATAAGGTAAATGCCTTTCTTAATTGTAACTATTATTAATGAAACCAAAACATATTGTTAGTTTGGAATTTTTTGATGTGTGAATCATTATGCTATTTTAATTGTATATCACGGTGCACTATGCTATGCCATGTTTTCCTGTGTCCTATTGCTAATTGCTTAAAAAATTGTCTGTTTGTGTTATTCATCTTTTTTCTGAGAAGGGTATACTATTTTTTTAGATGTAGTATATATGCAAACTTAATTTTTAGAATTGTAAACCTTCTCTGCATGCTGATCAACACGATTGGTATTGAGCACACTACCAACAAATGGTGTCTGTATAGTTGACACAGATTCATCATCCATAATAGCTGTATTATTTATTAGTATCACAGTTTTTTTAAAAATGGTAAAAGAATATATCTAAAATATTTTATATTCATTACTCTTATGTTTAGATACGATAATTAAAGCAAAACACCATGCATATATATTAGTTTACATAACTGTATGTTTTTTGAGATTTCTTACACCAAGTTAAGGGGTTGATTAGGATTGCGGATTTTCCGCATCCTCTGGGCCGGCAAAGTCAACGCCGTCCCGGAGGATGCGGAAAATCCGCTGCGGACGCACCAAAGACCCACCTCCATATTAGGATGGCTGGTGGGTCCTGTTTTCTGTCCGCAGCTTTTCTGCAGCGGTTGCCTTACAACCGCGGTGGAAAATCCCTAATATGGTGGCGGTGTCTCTCAGACATCGCCGGCCATATTGGGATGTGTTTAAAAACATGCTTTTCCGCGGCGGGTTTTACGCCGTGGAAAAGCATGTGGATCTTCACTGCGGGGCCCCGTTGCGGGCCCCCTGGCTGAAGGTAGGGTGGCGGGTGCACATGGGGGGTACCCATGTTACCCCCCTGCATTTGTATGCAGAAATCGGCAGGCACCGCACCGCATGCTTTCTGCATACAAATGCAATTCTTGAAGCCGCACCCGCCGCAATGTTAATAATAGAGGATGTGACAGCCAGGGTGGCGGTCACATCCTAATAGAACACGAGGGAACTCCGCATGCCATGCGGAGGTTCCCTACTCCTCTATGGTCGCGGACGGACGCAAGTCCGTCCGCGATCATAATGTTCCCGCCAAGAGTGTGTTTGTGTATGTTAAAACACCCTCCTGCTATACCAATGACCACCAATCTTTTATTTAATTAAACTATGTATTTATAGTGACAACAATAACGCATTACTTGGTCTATCAAACATTGTGACTTTTGGATAAGTCCATAAGATCCATATTATGGATCTTACTTCAAAAATATTGCACTGCTGCACACAAAAAAGACAGGGCACACCTGCATCCATCGTTCACAGTACTAGCATAGTAGTAAATAGTCATAAGGGTATAAGTTCAAAACAACTTAAAAAATGGAACAGGGGGGACGGGGGATGGTGGAGGGGACATGAGTGGGGTTAGGGGGAATAGATTAATGTGCATCATAATGTTGAGGATCACCCTCATCTGCATCCATGGATTCATAACACCAGACACCAGGAGCTGGAACTTAGGGGTAATGACCGCCACTGGGGATGCGGGGACTGCTGGGAATTCGGTTGTCCACTGTATGCATTGTTTTACTGAGATGCCAATAAAAACACATTTGATCAAAAAAAAATGGAACTAACATTTGGGAAACAAATTTAGTCAAGATATTATCAATATCTTATTTTGAACACCGTCAATTTCTGTTAGAATCTATGTCATTTCTTTTACGGGAGCAGTCAAACTTCCCATGTGTAGCTTCAGTTATCCCAAAAAAGACAATGAATTGACTTTCCATGTTGCCTAAATTTCACTGCTATAACAATTTGATGTTTAAATTACTCACTATAAAAAAACAAAAGATAACATAAACCATGTTCATGACTTTCCAATACATTCTGAACAATGTTTGTCAAGATACACAAAAGGGTCAAGAATTTCCAAAGATGGATGTAAAGGCCTTACCGCACTTTCCTACTGCATGAATTTTATCATTTGTTGGATCATTGTGTTCACCAGAATGGTTTTAATAAATGGCCTATGAGTTTAGTGACATCATGCCACTGACCATCACCGCCTTTTTGAGAACTGTTCATCACCACTGGATTTACTGCTTATTAGCAGTAAATTGGGAGGCAAATGTACTCGGTGGTGAATTTACCTCAGTACAGTGCATCTTATTAGGAACTTGAAAGAAAAGAAAGCCTTACATTTATATATATATATATCATACCTATTGTTTAAAAATACAAACATCAAAAGGTTTGATAAAACAATGTCAATTTGTTAAATTCAAAACGCAAAAAGGCCCAAAAAATAAATAATTTAGAAATCTAAAACTTCCCTAGATTTTACAAGGCACAATTAACAACGGAGATGGGAAACCACGTTGACCTCTGGCATGCAAAAGTATGCTTTTAGGATTATAATTGTATGTATGTTTGTTTTTTTAAATAGAAATTGACTCGTGCAAATGACCTTAACCACAAGTAAAATCACATTTGGGGTATATAATGTTTAAGGTAGGTATTTGTGGAATAAAAGGCAACTTGTGATATTCGATAAAAATTATGAAGCAATTCACACACTGCATACAATTAAAGAATTAAAAGTAACAAGGGTAATCAATATAAAAACTGAAATAGAGAAATTGGTTAGACTACATTAACAATGCACAATGAACATTGATTGGAAGACTTATTACGGTTTAAAATCATATATTGGTTTTGAAGAAAAAATAACGTAGCCCAAAATGTACCTAAGGTGTATAATATTGAAGAATGCACAATACGCTTTATTGTATGTGATTGTTAGAAAGCCTCATGAAAGCTGCCATATTCACAGACTTTAAATAGTAGTCTAATAATGACTATTTTTCGAATAAATATAATAAATTGGTGAAAAAACATGAAGTGGTAGTGAAGATGACAGTAAATGCAACACAGTTATTTCAAAACTTACCTTGATGAATCTTATACATGCCGTACACTGTTGCATTTTTTGTGATTAATGTAGGTTCACCCAGTAATGGCGGTGTGGGGCCAGGGCAGTAAGGACAATGTTTTTCGTTTGGAATGAAATTTTGTGGTATTTTAGGGTCTTCCATAGTCAATTTTTCAGGAATGTATTCTGGAATACGCTTATTAGCATGTATGTATTCCACCATTTTCCTGACATGCTTTTTGTCTGGTGGGTACTCACTCACTTCCACGAGAGCTGTTGGAGCCATTTCTAAATCGGAGTCACTTGAGATATCAGAACTGACTTCTTTAAATATGTTCTCTTCTTCCGGTTTTAAAACTTCATTTTTTAACAATTCGGGACGTTCTTGAAATAGCCACCACATTGAAAGATATCTGTGAGTGCATATCCATGATTTGTGGCTGCCCTTACATTGGCAGTGCCATTGTCCGGATGTTGTATCAAAAGTAACACGAGTCCTAAAAAGAAGACACCAGTAGTCCTGTTTGCCAGTGTATACAGAAAAATATACAAATCTTCCTGAAAAACCATGTTCTGAAAGAAACACTGGATATACTGTACAAACACCTGCTTTTGCAGCAGATTCAATTATTTCTTTACATTCATTTCCTCGCGTTAAAGAAATCAAATTTTTTTGTAGCATTTGATGTAGTGATGACTCTTGAAGTGCACTTGGAAATTTGAATGGTTTAGCATTTTTAGCCATTTCTAGATGTTTGCATTCTAGTGCTGGATGCCCACTGCGGCTAGCCATTGCCATAAATTCCCTACAGCGAGCAATTTCACAATTGTATTGTTGTTTAAAAATAGTTTTTTGTACATGAATCGGTGCTCTCTGTCCATTTTTACAACGGGGCATAAAATAGATTCCATTTTTGCAATCTACACAATATACCGGAATTGAAAAAATGTTGTGAATATTTTGTAGATGTCGCCTTAGTGTTGAATTATTAACACACGTGGAAGTGCAAATACTACACTTTATTGCTTTTGTAATATCCTCATTTCTCACACCAGCAGTGGGTAATAATTGAAGTGGTTCTTCTAATGTCTTTATATCCTTCACTAAAATAAATAGAATAATAATGTAATTTGAAAGCTAAACATTAATTGGCATGGCTATCAACTTTAATATGCTGCTGAAAATATACATACATTTAAATAACACTAGACCATTTAGTGGCTTAACCTTTTTAGAATACTAATAAAACAATGCTGGAAAGAAATTGAACAAAATGAATATATTGTCTTGTCATACCATTCTAAAACAAGTAACCCTTTCTGAATATTTGTAAAACAAAATTAATTGAAAAAAATCTTGCCTTCGGTATTCTGATATTCTTTGACTAGATAACCTAAAAAATAAGAAGTTCCGAAATTCAGTAACATTATACAGGATAAATATTTTGTTAATCATATTTATTTTCACGTTTCAGCACAGCAGTGAGAATTTTTATAAACATGTACAGAGAATTACAGGTCGATTCCTTTTGGTAATAAAGTCTAGTTATTTTGGAACCACATACTAACACCATGCCTTTTATCTTTGAAAAATTTGATTTATAACATATTGGGTATTTTCTAAAATCAGAAAAAAATAAGTTAATCATTCAGTTCCTGTTTTTTACATTTAAAATCCATATCATTCAAAAAAACATACCATGTTGTTTATCCATATGGCCTTTGAAATTTGCTGAACGGGTTATAATATTCGGACAAACAGGACAGTGCCAATGATTTCTACATGTGCTGGATTGTAATTTTAGACAATGACATGGAATTATATATTTATCTGTAGAGAAAAATGAGAAAAATTTAGTCAATAAAACACATAAATATTAATATGTAGCTCTGTGCCTCTATCAGGGAAAAACATTTTGGTATTCTAAAGCTAGTTCCTAAACACAGGAACCATGTGCATGAAAGTGAACAATTGGCTCTTGTAAGGACAGCTTTTCCAATTGGGGCACCAGGTGCAACAATCTTTGTTAGCGCAACCCCATTATATTCTTCTGCATGGATTACCCTTGACTACCATCCACTAATGATGACCCTCTTTTTATTTTTTTCTTGCCCTCTCTGTTGGTTAAATTTTATAGCACTACTTATATCCAAATTTATATTTGCAAACTGCTTTACATTCAAAACATATGATAAAACTATGATGAACCATACAAGTGTGTAAATCAATTTATAGGAAAATGTACTTAAGCCAATGAGAATATAAGGGTTAGGAGTTACATGGAACATACTGTGTGGAGCAAAATGTACAGATTAATAAATTCCAAAAGACGCATAACAAACTTATTTGGTGTGCTACATTGGTTGAAAAAGAGCACAGCTGCACCATATCTCTTACGTTTCGGTGATGTTGCTTATCTACATAAAATAAAAGTCTTTTATCTGCATGTTGCATGCTGTGCTTTATAGCATGGACATTTAACTCTTTATCACAAAATATCACCATCAAGTGTAGTGACCACCAGACTTGTCATGCTTTTGAAGTAAACCCTTGAAAAATGCCATGCACACAAATGTCTCTCCAGCCTGTTTTTATCTTGGTTCAGCATGTTATGGACAACGTGCTTCATTGACTCTCGAGCCCGGTACAAACTGAACGTTCGCACCACCATAAAGCTACCAATATGTTTTTGTATTAAAATTTTTTGTTGAATAAGGTTTGAGGGACTTGGCTAGCCTACAAAAACATGTGCCTCTAAAAAACAATATTTAGTGCAAGTGTAAAATCAAATGTACTATTGCGTGTCTATTGGAGATTCATTTTATTATCACAATAAAAGTGATTCACTTTAAAAAAATGTCGTAACTCACTCATTGCATTCACAGCAACTTAACTCTGGGGAACAACCCTCCTAAGAACCAGAAGGCATCATCAATTTGATTGTATCTTGCTGTACAAACATATTCACTCAATACATTTTCTTTTAACATATGAACACAAAATGATAATTAATGCCATAAACTATGTATGCAGAAAAACAAAGTGTTATATTTTACTCAATTTTGGGATAGGATGGTGAGGAGGTTCATGTGCCATGAGTCATGGTACCTTACCACATGTAGCAATTTGTATAACATATGATATAGATTGGGGTTCTGCTGACATCTTGTACAAAAAGCCAGATAGATAAGTTAATTTCTAAATATTACCAGAACCTCATGTTGCAATATAAAACATTTTTGAACATTTCATGTTTCATGAATTTTTAAAATAACTACATACTTAGCAAGAGTTGTTTTGGAAGCATGCTTTATTGCAACAGCAGCTAACAATAGTCAATCATTATTTATGTTGTTTAGTTTTGTTTACATTTCCTGAACACGCTGTATTAAAAAATGTAACTTAATGAGTAAAGTGGATCTATGTAAATCTGTAGTATTGCATTTACTACAAAATGTTTGAATTTGTTCAGATGTCACATCATCTCTCATGTAGTTTTCAAATTATTCAAAAATATTCACAAAACAATGTATGAATATATTGCAGTTAATAAATTTGCTGTGTATTTTATCATTTATGCACAGTAATTACATAGATCTTCCCACCTAATGCTGTCCTCCATGCTGCATTCTCATTTGTGTTTGGTCTAAGTCATTCTCCTTGCAAGCATGTCATTGGTAATGCTCTGTAGATATGCATAAAAATTTACAATACCTTCAGATCCAGTAGTAAGATTAGTTGCCCATTTCCAGTGCTTTGTAAGAAGATGATGTTCTGTGCATTTTATTTTCATGGGGCAATAAGGACAAAAATCATTTTTTCCGCCTTCGAGGAGAAAATCCTGTTTGCTTGAAAATTCGAACTTCATGTCCATTCTGTTTTTCTTTATAATTGAAATAATAATAAAAGAGATAATTAATATTAACCTCTCTACCTTGATAATTAACATAATGAAAAAATATGAAAACTGGAAAACTGTAGTAAAGGACAATAAATAAATGTCAAAATATTAATAAAGAATGAAATATTAAAATGTTTTGTCAAGACCCGGAGGCCCAATAGTATGCAGTAAATATCAGTAGCACCTTTTCATTCAATACCTCAGTTCCAATACAAATTTACCAGGATAAACATAACAACAAAACAATGTGAAACAAAAACATACTAAAGTTCTAACATATGAAAACTCCTATATTTTAAAAGAGTCCTTATAGCCTTTCAATTACCATACTGATTAATCTTCAGAAGATCATTTAGCAATATGATGCACCAGCTTACCAGAGAGCTAGAGAAATGTCCACCATAATGAGAGATTTTCACTGCCTGAAGGGGTTATCTTACAAGATCATGATGAAACCATTCATAGCACTAATTTTTCAAAAGGAGAACCAATATGTAAAGATTCAATAGACCACACAAAAATTATCCAAAAATATATGCCATAGCAGTTGTTTATTTCTTTATACAAATTAACATAATGGCCACGATACCACAGAATTTGATCACTGGTCATCCTGACCATTATTCACTTTTCTTACACATACCCACTGTGCATCATAAATCAGACATAGGTATATAAATTGATTGACAATTGCCCTGCAGTTAATAGTGCAGGATGCACATCATTCAAAACTATTGGTTCCTTGGTTAATTGGCCACCAAGGGGACCTCTACTTGTGGAGAAGTCAGAGCCTTGTAGTTGTTCACTGCCACTTTAGCATGAATCAGTTACTTATATCAAGAAATGTACAAAGATAAAAGAATAGGACAAGGTTGAAGAATTTTGAGAATATGCCTATGGTGGTTGAGATTAAGGAATTGATACTGCAGAGCCTAAGGAACAACAACAATTCCCTTTTGAGGTCACAGGATGGGACAGGCCCTTCCAGGAAAATTTGAGTAAAAGCAGCTGGAATTACTTAGTGCCAATCAGCATGTTTCCTTATTGAAGGTACCTGGGTGTCTCTGTTACTTTTTTTTTTTGGCACACCTTTTGTATTTCAATACAGTAGATGATTTTTCATCCCACTGATGTTTAATGTGGCATTTACCCTACTGCTTCCTGGCCTCCTGACTTGGAGATAATATCTTGTTAAGGTTCACGATATTTACAGCCTGCCACTTAAGGTAAAAGTAATGTTTAATGGGAGCTCATGTTTGTCATTCTTATTGAAGGACTACAGAAATCTGTACTTTGATTTGTAAGAACAAACGATCTTTACAGTGGCTGTCACCTGATGAAGTACCACAAATAACTATTTGCAGCAGTTGTGTTCTCTCCCTCTTATCCTTTACACCCATGACCTCTTTCATAGAGTTTTTGTTCTTCAGATATACATGATCTGTATTGTAGTGTGTATAAGGCATTATTGTTCATATTATTGGTTTTCTAGCATCTGCACTCTCTTTCTGTTCTCCAACTTGTGAAATTCAGTTTAACTGACAATACCTTTATTCTGTTTCACTTTCCATGCATGTGCTCTCTGATTTGCTCCTTCTGGTAGTGTTAGTAGTCCTGATTATCGTTTGTTTTACTTCCACTGTTTGTACCTCTGTTTTAGTGACTCTATGCATGCTATGTGATTTGCCTATCCTGCCTGTGTCCTCTTGTTCTCTGCCACTGGGTGTGATCTCCGTTTCAATACCCTGCTTGATCCACACACTATAATTATAAAAGCTCTAGAATACTCTTTAGGCTCAGATTTACACCTCTCTTTTGCGTCAGTGCGGAACTGCAGATACACTTGCTGCGGTGCCGACCAACTTTTGCTTGCAAAAATATTTAGCACCGAAAAGATGCAAGTTTATACCGTAAAATAGCAGCTGCGCACTGACGTGCAAAATTATTCACAATGGGCAATTAACCATGACTGGTAGTGTTGCAGCCGGGATTGTGTGGAGTTAAGAAGTTAAAGGCCCTGCCCTAGGCTCGAAGTATCCTCCTCCACCTCCATTCCTTCCCTAACATTTCCTCTTAACTTAAAGTGCCAAGAAAATAAAATGTGCCATGAAAAGTTGTTAAATAAACTGGTTGATTGCCTTCTTTTCTACCAGTAAGTAGTAGCGCCCACCCCCGGCTGGCACATATAATACATGCTATTTGTGCTTGTAAAGTATTGTATTTGTGCCTTCATATGTATTAAATTAGATAATGTGCAATAACAACTGACCGGACTAGGTCCGTCAGTCAACCTGCAATGTCCTGCATTAACTTAATAAGTTATATTGTGCGACGTAGTGGCTTCCAGCCTTAGCCCTAGTGGTGGGGGGGCATGCTAGGGGGGCTAATGAATACTGTGCGCCACCTGAGCATAACAGCATTTGATTAAACAGGAGGCCATGTGGATAGTGGACCTTTCCTGCCGCTGGCTTTCTTTATTTTTGGCGGAGGCTGGCATAGCTGAATTGTCTACTGCTGAAAAACCTCTGGCTTAATTAAGATTATTTATTCCTCTACTTGCTTCACTTTATTATTACCACCAGCCTGGTAGAAATGAGATAAAGTGAAGAAAGAGTACCAGACACAGAAGCATGGTAGCAAGAGGGAGGTCGGAGGTGAGGGGAAGGATAACTTAAGTTAGAAGAGGGTAAGGAGGAAAGGTAGGAAGCTGAGAGAGACTGAGGTAAAGAGAGGTGAGGTCAGATACCAAGAAAGAGATGGGCAAGGAGAGAAAAGAAGATAAATAGAAAGGCAGGGTGTTGAGGGAGGGATAGGTAGAGAAATACAATTGGAGTTAAAGGCAGACAGCGGGTGAGATATTGAGAGAAAAAAATGGAAGCAAGATAGAGGGAGAAATAATACCTGGGAGGGCCTTGAGAGGTGAGAACCAGATTAATTGCCCACTTTTCCTTGAAGAATTTGTCGGTGACAAACCCCCCTAAGTACGTATACAACGTTGTGGTCCTCATCCTCTCTTCGAAAGCAAATGCCCTCCACTGAGTTGATGACATACATACCCTGGTGGCTTCTGCCATGCATGTGTGCGTTTGTAGTCTATCAAGAGAAGACTGCAGTGTTGTTTAGTGCTGTGCAGCAAGCAGCGGTATTTATGTAAAAAATTATACAAAATGTTCATCATTGATTTATAACTTTTAAAAGTTTGCAAGCGCAAGTAATGCACATAAGGTGATGGCAGCATATGGCAGTTGGGGCAGGCCACAGCTGGTTGTAATTGAATTTTGGGAATCTTGCACTGCTGTCACTGCGTTCTCTGAGTCTTTTTGTGTAACTGTTCTTTGCATTAGGGAAGCTTGCGCTCTTGTTGAAAAAAGCTATACCTGAGTTATATGCTGCCGAAGCCAAAATGATTGACTCAGTCTCCATGAGGGAAAGGGCCGAGAGGTGCGCCGGGGCGGGGATGCAAAGAGGAGGAACACGTGTACAAATATGGGTAGGTTTCTCTCCCGCACACACAGCAGTGTGTACAGATGGCTGTGTGAATGTTGTCTGTGTGTATTGCTTTGTGTCTGCCTCAGGCACTTTGAAGCTGAAAGTTGAAAGAGGGCATAAGGTAAATCTAAGGTAAATCTACTAAAACGTATATCAAATTCCCACAAGCCCAGCGGTTCTGCTGCCTCAAATTTCCATAGAGCCCTTTTTTTTACACTGTGGCATTTAAAATCTTCTGTATATGTGGTTCAATGTTTTTCTTCCAATCCTGACCCAGCTTGCACTTAATACAATGAAATTCCATGTACTGGAATACAGGGAGCTCCTTTTAGGACAATTGAAAGCTGATGACTAGTAACAACTTGTATAGATCTACAATATTCCAATGTTTACACTATTCAGGTGTTTGCCTATTGTTCCTTCCTCCAATTGTTTATTTTAGAACATCATATTATCATTGGGCGGAAATACTGCTCTAACAGCTTTATTATACTTATGTGTATGCCAATGCTACTTATTAAAAGGCCACCCCTCTCTCTTATAGGCCTGTGTTTCACTTGCCAGGTAGTGAAATCCTGCTCTCGTTGCAGTGCACACCCTTCGCCCAGTAGCAATTACCCCTGCTGCATAGCAGCCAATGTTTCAGATTCCTATGAGTGCCATTTTCATAATTTCAGTCAATTTAGTGTAATTATGAGTGGCATTTGAACAACTATGAATGAAACTTTCTGGAGAGCAAAATCAAGCAATGAAGACGAGAGAAACATAGGAGTATCAGACATTTCACATAGAGCACTGGAATTGTCCCTTTTCAATGCATTAGTGATTTTAGCAAATTTGTTTCCAAAAATTGTGCTTTAAATGCAATTTTGATTTCATCTTTTTCAAAATGTTCACTGGGCAGGGGAACCTCCTATCAAAATCTTCCTATGAGGAAGGAAGGCTCCCTTGCTGAAATTAGTTTGACTTGTTTGCAGTTCCATTTGAGGATGTTGGTGGAGCTAATAGAGGAAGTGGGTGGAGCCAGTGGAGGAAGTGGGTGGAGCCAGAAAAAAAGTAGGTGTGGACTCCGACAAAGATTGGAGCACCTGCACTTCATATTTTACAAATTAAGCACTGGCTGCTGGTACAGCGGCAGAGCTTCTGATGGCACCCAGGAGTCACACATTCATTCCCAAGCCAGTGTTAATGGGTAGGGAAGAGGCAAATATGAGATTTTTCGTTGGTAAACCAGATGGAGATTCATGCATGACACTTTGGCGGCAGAAGCCAAGCTTCACTAAACTTGTTACTGCTAGAAGGAAGCTTCACTTTCTCTCCCAGACTTCTATCAACTACACCACCAGGCCCCCACATGTCTTCACCCCTCGCTTAGAGCAGAGGGTATGTGTATGCAATAAAACCGCACAGGAGTTTACTAGTAATGGCAGTCTACTGCATGCTACTGCAACATGGCCGCTTCACATGTGATTTTATCCTTAACCCAGTACTATGTATGCAACTTGTATAATCAGGCCTATTTCTACAATAACACAGAAGCAGAGATGTTTGTTCATAAATATGACGAATTGACGAATATACTATTAGTGAGACTCATTACACAGGCACTCACAGATAACATTAATTCAATGCAAATGTTATGATCCGTGGTAAAGGTCCATTTAGGACATAAAAACATGGCCGTGACTACGGAATGTCAGGTATGGTTTAGTGCTGTTTGTTTTTTAGTCACACCCAATTTGCAGGTCACTACAGGCCGCTTTTAAAATAGTACATGCCACAAAACTCAGGCATGTGGTGTGGCATGTGACATGTTAAATACATGTGGCAGCAAACGGTAAACCCTTCTTTTCGAATGACGTTGGCAGAATGGAGAGCTTGTTTCGGGAAAAGAGATACTTACCTTTCGAAGGCGCTATAAGATTAACGACATAATAGAGTGTCTGGTTTATTTGCAGCATTTCTAGTGCAAAACCGGAACATATGTTTACTTTGGATAGAGAAAGCAGTGGCGTAATGAAACTTGAGGGGGCCCCCCTGCGAAGCACATGGAAGGGGCCCCTCCCTGGCGGCCCGACTCACCACCTACCACTTTGCCCTACCACCCAGAACTCTAGTATATTTTGATTTGACTTCAGCATGACATGGCCACGTTTTCTATCATGTTCACCAGTACACCACGTAGTGTACCTCGTTATTGGTGTCAGCGCTTTCAATAAACATTATCTGATTCAAATAGGAATACCAAACTGAAAGCAGCAGATGCAAAGCAAAAAACAGGTTCTCTCGCACTCGGAGTCGCTAATGCAGACCGAGAAAGGGCCCAGGCCAGATACCGTTCCTTACTATTTTTATTTGTAGTTTCATTTACTGCCTACCAGACCCTGTTGTGACCAAGGCAAGCGCTTTATATAAAGAAAGGACAAATATGTGATGGAATCGGACAAAAGCGTTTTAGACTTGGAATCCTAAGAGATATTGCTGGAATAGTAGGGGGTCTGAGTTCATTTTTGTAAACCTCAAAAGAGGTGTGTGCATCGGATGGACTTGGCTAGGCTCAGACTCAGACCCTGACATTGTCAACTCCCTTCCCTCAGGCTTCCTCATTCATCGTCTGGACCGCCCTAAGGGAAAAGGTGGAGGCATTGCCATAATTCATAAAGACCAGTTCTCATGCCCTTTTCATTGCAGTCCCCTCCTTGACTGTGAAAACGTCATGTTCTCCATCCAGATCTCCCCTTGCCAAACTATGTCAGGCTTTCTCATCTACCGCCCCCCAGGACCACTCGGTCAATTTTGCAAATCCCTTACAGAGCAAGCTTACACTCTGGCCGCTACCAACTCTTCATGTTTGATCCTGGGCGATCTGAATATCCATTTCAATAAAAAGAAAGCCAAACCTACCGCCGACCTGATCGCAGACCTCGAAATTCTTCAATTAAAATTACTAGGCCATCTTCCCACCCACACTCTATGACATCTGTTGGACCCGGTTTTCTCCAACATCAACGATCTCACTGTCCTCTACCCCATCCCAGTCCCCTGGACCGACCATCTCCTAATTCCTTTAAACTGGCAGATTACTCACGCTCCTCGCACCACGGCCCCTCCTAGCAAGCCCTCACGATCATGGTCAAAACTAGATGTCGAAAACTGGAAACAACATCTTGAGAGATCCCCGCCTACTCTTGACACCAACCCCATCAGTGCTGATGCAGGATTCTCAGCTTGGATAGGCGACACTCTAGACAAAACTCTCCCCAAAAAAATCTCCTGCAATCCACGGAGTAAAGCCACATCCCCCTGGTTCACTGACGAATTACGGCTTCTAAAAAAAGCTTGCAAGAAATCAGAAAGAGACTGGAGAAAAAACTTTGACCTTACTAGAAAAACTGAATACAAAACTACTCTTCTCACCTACAAAAAAGCAATGAAAACCGCACAAATCAACTACTTCGAGGACAAAATAAAAACATCCACCAACTCCTCTCGAGAAACGCTTCAAATAGCCAGGAAACTTCTCAGAATACCGGAGCCCCCCCGCCCCTGGTTGAACCCTCAGCCACCCGCTGCAACGAACTTGCTGAATTTTTTAATTCCAAAATTATCAACATCATCAAATCACTTCCCTCCTACCTCTTTGGACGCCGACACAGCCCCCCCGGCAATGAACGGACAATGTCCGCCCACAATATATTCCCGAAGGTCTCCATTAACAAGGTATAGATTACGTCTGCGAGGTTTACATTTCACTGGTGAGATTGAACCGATGTATTTGTTTTTTGTGGTTTCACAGAAATATTCCGGACTATGCCCAAAAAATCTCCAGAATGAGTAGATTGGCAGGCTCCCGGCTGAGTGAGTCCCCAGACCAGGCGTGCAGCACCAATTGGGCTCACCTTGCTTTAGTCACCCCCTGCTCCCGGTGTGTGTGTAAGCCCGGCTGAGACAGCTTCGCCGGCTGGCAACCCTTAAATTGCAGCCGCACCCGAGTACTTCACAGGTCTTTAAAAGGCCATTTACTTGTTAATGAGTCTTTTGTTGTGTTTTCACTCCTTCTTGGAGCCATTCTGCATATGGCTGGAAGAATCAGCCCCCCAAAATTTGTCTCTAGTTGCCCGACTGCCCCAGACCCTACACATGCGCAGTGTCAGTGGTAAGGCTTTGTGCATTGTGCGTTGGTCCTTTCCCACCCCTTTTCTACCCACTACGCAAATGTGCATGGCCCTGTTGGTTCCTTGTTTACACCCTAGTCCATGCCTGTGCCCCCTTAACTAACTGAAGCCGAGTGGCTTAGTGGAATAATACATCCACTGTAGGGGCCTGTGTTCTTGTGTTCACAGGTTCAAATTCCAGCGGGCCTTTTATCCTTCTGAGGTTGATAAAATGAGTCCCATTGAGTTGGGTAATGATAAACATCTTTTATTCAGTGCAAAGATACAATTGGGTGAAAGTGTGCTTTTCAAATACACTTTGTTATCTGCACACTCATGGTCGGACACGCCACTGGCAAAGTTTATATGTCACACTCGGCATAACTCCAGCCCCTCCGGTGGTACCTGCTAACTCTCTGTGGAGGAGCCTTTGTATGCCTTAAACAGTAAATTTAGGACTACAGAAAACCCACCCACGCAGCTCTGGCTGCGCCTTTGTGCATTGTGCCCCTATGCTGAGACCCGCCTCAGCATAAGAGTGTGCAAAAAGTGGCACTCGCGGGGTGCAGGTGTCCAAGTGGTTTATGAACAATGAATGCATCATCAACTCTCTACATTTAAAGGTAGTCTGAAACTGGCAAGGGAAATTTAAGTAGTAACCAGTGGCGCTGGTGACATTTGAAAGTCATGGGGCGTAAAATAAATGTTGTACTGCACTGTGGCGAGTGAGTGAGTCCGAACAACCTTCATGGGGTTCGGGGGTTGTCACCCGAGAAAATTGTGAAAAAAGAGTGGACAAATGGTGCATTTTCAAGCAAATTTGAGAAAGCAGGAAGGTTAAGAAAGCAATTGTGAAAGTGCAGTTATTACATTATTAAAGAGATGTATGGTTGGTAGAGGACCAAGAGGGGGCAAAGCATAGTGAGTCCAACGGGTCCACTCCGTGTGTGCAGGGACAAGGGAGGGGGGATTCCCTTATCGTAACTAGGGCTCTGACACATCCAGAAGCTAGGTGTCATGCTTCATCATATGAGCCTGCCCCTCGTCAGGTCGGTGCTGCAATACCTAAAGGGCACCCAAACCGGGGCTCTTTGTCGGGGATCTTTTGTTCCTGCCGGTGGGTGCAGTGGGTGTTAGTCCTAAAACAATTTTATTGGGAGTGGTAAACTGCCTAGTTGAAAGAGTGAGAGGGGCACAGGACTAGTAATGATGTATCTAGTAGTGTATGTCCAGCTCTCAAGTGATCAACATGTTTCGTGCCATTATTGCCGTATGGATCAGGGCACTTCCTCAAGATTGAATAAAACGCTATCTACAATAAAGAGGTAAGTAAAATTATACGTACCCAGAACCCAGGTAGTTGACCTGGTCTGTATGTGAGATATACTCGCTACAGTGAGTCGGCGGTATGAAAAAGGACACTAGTTGGTCCAGCGAGTTAACGCTTCTTGCCTTAAGACCTACCCTGCCACCGACACCGGCAGGAACAAAAGATCCCCGACAAGGAGCCAACGGTTTGGGTGCCCGTCAGGTATTGCAGCGCCGACCTGACGAGGGGCAGGCTCATATGTTGAAGCATGACACCTAGCTTGCTGGGTGTGTGAGAGCCCTAGTTATGATAAGGGAATCCCCCCTCCCTTGTCCCTGCAAACACGGAGTGGTCCCGTTGGACTCACTATGCTTTGCCCCATCTTGGTCCTCTACCAACCACACACAGAGGAACTTCGTACTCTCTTTGCTTACTAGTCATTTTGGGGCTTGTACGTGGACGTCGTTAAACCCGCCCCACAGTCCCTGCTTTTGTTGAATACATTTTTAAAGCGATATCCCTCAACAACAAAGGTAGCTGCTTATTCAGTATACCCAAGGTCATGCCGCCCACTGCTCCGAGCATAGGTGCCCGTGTTTCTAAAACTAAAATGCTGTAAAATATGTGTGTGACATGCAGCCTAACCTACAGTAAGTTGCACACTGAACTATCTATGTATTGTGCTTAGTGCAGCAATACAGATATAAATACATAAGGAAGTCAGCTACACATACTGAAAATCGTTCCCTTATAAGTTATATGCATCATGTGTTTGGGGTACGCAAGATTCCGAGCTAACAGTGTACTATTAATGCATATTTTGTTTAACATAACAGTCCCTTCCATACCTGGTCAGGGGTAGTAAAGGCTATATATATACACACACTTACAATTAAAAGCACACACTCACTTTACAGCTCAGTTGTAAACTCTTTTTACTGATGCTGAAAAGCAATAAATATTTGCCACAAACCTTGGAGTGATTTGATCAATAAATGCCAATTTCCCAATTCCCAGCTCCCAACCAACCTTAACAATTGCAGATTAACTCATTGTAGTACATTTGAATTTCTTTCAGTGTTCCCATCCAACAGCACTCAACCTCTACACAGCACATTCAAAGCCCGGCAGCGAGAACATTACTGAAGTTGCAAACGTGTACAAGTGTTTGGAGTTGCAGCTCGCCACTGTTCTGCAGTAAAACCGGTTTGCTGAGCTCGAATCTGGATTTATTCTCAGGGTCTGAAGATATCATGGAGGTGATTTATCTCAGCCTTTCTTCATTTTGTGTTCCACACATTCCGCTCAGTATAGTGTCAGAAAAATGGGTTAATTTCAGATCCTTGTGTGCAAGCAGCTGTTAAGAGCGCACTCGTTCGTGCTCGGAGTTCACTAGCCTATGCTGAACAATCTGCATCTGTCCACGCCAGAGGTGCGTGAGTGTTTTCGGCATTACCCCCTGGCTGATAACTGAATCCATGTGAGTCTGTCATGACGAGGAAAAGTGGACGGCAGTCAGACATGTTTGAACTGGAAACAAACCAACAGTCTCTGTGCCCTTTCATGATTCAGAACTCTTGTTCCGCACACCCTTTGTTCCCTTGTCCTTACCCTCTGCCCTCTTTTGTACTGTTTCCTCCCTGTGCTTTTCTCTGCGCTATTCGCTTCTCTTCGCCCTTTATGCTTCAGTTCTCTGTGCCCCTCTACACCCTTGGATTTTCCTCGCCTCTGTAACCTTCTATTCTCAGCGTCCTTGTACCTCTTCCTGCACCATGGGATGCTCTGGGTCTCTGGGCCGTTCAGTTCTCCTAGCCCTGGGCCCTTCACCTTCCTTCTTGGGACCCTTTGGGCCTCTCTCCCTGGGGCCTCCATTTCAGTCTCCCTCCTGCACTCTCTGTTTCTCTGTGCCCACGGCCCATTCATCTCACTCTCTCTTTCCTTGCATCCTCTGGTACGCTAGGCCCCTCCACCCTTGCCCTTGGGTTCTCTCACCCCCTCCCTCTGCATCTTGAGGTTCTCTTACTTGAGCCTTCGGATCTTCACTCCCTCTCTTTCTCTGTCGCCCCACTCCCTTTAGTACAGTGGGCCTATGCAGCTTTCACCTTTCCCCCTCTACAACTTTTGGTTCCATTTGCTCTCTTTAAAGTTTTCTAAACCCCTCTACCCTTCAGTTCCCCGACCCGTGCACCCTTCGGTTCTCTGGGCCCCTCCACCCATCGGTTCTACTCACCACTGGGCCCCTCAGTTCTCTTGGCCCCTGCACTCTTTGGTTCTCGGGGCCCTTGCGACTTTCGGTTCTCTCTCTCTCCCAGTACCATGAGCTTCTTTGGGCCTCTGGACCTTTCAGTTCTCTTGTTGTCCTGCACCGATTGGTCCTGGGACCTGTTATGGCTGTCTCTCTATCTGTGCTCCCCTCGGCCCTGTCTCCCTTCTTGCACCCTATGGTTGTGTGGCCCTCCTGTACCCTACAGTTCACTATTTCCCTCCTATCAGCGGTGTCACTAGCGTTGGTGTCACCCAGTGCGGGTAACTCGTGGTGTCACCCCCTCACGACTTATCCCGAATCCATGAATCTATGATGGACCTCCTTTGAGTCCGCCAGTGCCAATGATTGCACTTCGCGGAGGAGAAAACGCCCATTGTTGAGCTGTGTTTTATCAGTGGCAGTTTTTAGATTCGTGCACAGCTGTCAGGCTCAATTCCTGTTAAATGCCCCCCTACTCCCTACGGAGACTCTGGTTCCTTAATTGGCACAGGGGGTTCAGTGTAAGAAGCTGCCATTCAGAGTCTGCGGCACGTTTTACGATCACTGTCTTCACCGCCTTGAAATCGGCTTTTTCCCATAAAAAACATTCAGTTATAAAATGCATGTTTCTGAAGATTTCTTTCCCGTGAGGTCAGCAGCACTAATGTTTATTCTGTTTGGAGAAAGTTGTAATCAGTTTTCCCAGCGTACCCAGGGCCGGACTGGGAACTGAAAGCAGCCCTGGCAAATTATGCCAGACCAGCCCCCGTCCGGCGCGTAGCGAACGAGCGCAGCGAGCGAGGCTGATCCCTACTAGGGTGGTTTGTGGGGGGTTCTCCCTGTTAGAAAATTTTGGAAAACGACAGATCAAAATAGGGAATTTTAAAGCACATTTTTCATTACATATTCAACATGGTGTGAAACAGAATAGGATGGCAAATGAAGAAGAGAGTCAAGAGACTACTCCCTAGGACATGCTCAGAGATCGCACATTACAGCCAGGGTGAAATCACAACCTACGGACTCCTTGGGTAGGTGTCAAAGAGTGTGAAATTGCATACAATGCTGCCCAGGACTCTTTAAGGGGCCGTAAAGTGATGATCACAACACCCTTCAGGCCACTCTTGTCTTTTCAACAAAAAGTGCTATGCGTTTTAGGCTTCTTTTTTTCAAGACTGTTTCAACGTCATAACTTTACATCATAAAAACTACATTCTGATATTCTTTTTTGTATTTTCAATAAATTGTCACTCACATTGCCACATTTTAAGCACTGAGATGTGATGTCACACAGGCCAACGAGACCAGAAACTAGGGAAATGTCACTCATAAGCACCTAGGCACTGAGGGCAGAAACTGTGAAAATGTCACACATAAGCATCTGATAACTAGCACCTAGGGCACAGAGGCCAGAAGGTATGGAAACATCACACCCATGCAGTGTATCTCTTAATAATAATTATAATTATTCCTCTGATTTTAAGCAGTTTGTGCAAGATCAGGTGTTCCAGGTCCAGGTGTTCTGAATAGTGACAAGGCTCCCTGCCCCCTTTAGCCCAACCTCCAAGCGGATCCGCCAAGAGGTCTGAACACTCATGAAAAACAAATGAAGACGTCTGCATAATACATTAATTGACTAATAATATTATATAGAAACACTGGGAGCATGAACAAGCACTGACTGTGGCAATAGGTCTGGCTATGTTTTTACGTGGGGAGGAGAGAGGGGGAAAGGAAGGGGGAGAGAGAGAGAAAGACAGAAGAGAAAGGGAGAAAAAGAGGAAGAGAATGACAGAGAGACCGGGAGAGGGGGGGGGGGGAAGATAGAGCGGGAGAGAGAGAGAGGAGAGATCGAGAGAGGGGGAGAGAGAGACAGGGAGGGGTAGAGAGAGAGGGAGAGAGAGAGGGAGAGAGAGGGAGAGAAATACAGGGATAGAAAAGAGAGAGAGGGAGGTATAGAAAGAGGGAGAGAGAGAAAAGGATATAGAGAAAAGGATAGAGTGACAGAGGAAGCGAGAGAGATATGGGGATAGAGAGGGGGAGAGCGAGAGAGGATAGGTATAGAGAGAGAGATTGAGAGGGATAAATAGAGAGCGCATGAGGAAGCGAGAGAGGGGATAGAGATAGAGAGAGAAGGAGCAAGAGAGTGAGAGAGAGAAAGGGAGAGATGGGGGCGAGAGAAAGAAAGATTGGGAGGGAGAGAGAAAGAGGGTAAAAGAGAGGGGGCGCGAGAGAGAAAGAGGAGAGTAAAGGATTTAGAGAGAGAGAGAGAGAGAGAGAGAGTGAAGGAGAGAAGGAGAGAGAGAGAAAGAGAGAGAGATTTCCATCATTTCACTACAAAACATAGCACTAATTTACTTATAATTCTACCCTCTCTACACCAAAGCGCCATCGTTGTTCCACATAATGCAATATTCTTTCACTGCAGAATAAGGGAATAGTTGAACTAGATAATATAGATCTTATTGTATTATAACAAAACGGGTATCAACGTACTGAATAACATGTAATTACGGTACCGCAGTATATGCTCAATAATGTAGTACAGAATTTCCCCTTGACTATACTTCTGAATGTAGCCATCTTTGTACCAAATATAACTCCTGGATCCCTGGCACTGAGGGATAGCTTGGCAGCCGAGCTCAGCAGAAAACTGGGCTCAATCAGATGCCAGCATGCAGACTCCATGGTGTCCCGATGTGTGAGCATCCTACTGTGCGCTCCTTTTTTCCTGGGCTTGCTTAAGCTTCTGACATATTTACTACCACCCAAATCTCTGTAGACAGTGAGCACCCAGCCGTGCCTCTGCAGACAGAGAGCCTGTGCCTGTTAACAACAGTATGATAATGACCCATTAATCAGGTTGTACAGTGGGCTACCTGCTAGTCAACAGTTTATTGTAATTTATAATGTCATAGGTATGGTACTTTATATATCAGTGGTTGAAGTTTTGTAAAAAAAAAAAGTAGGGGAACTGTGGGCGGAGAATCAGAGGACGGGAATAACCCAAGGATTGGATCAGTGGGTGGAGCCAGAGGTGTGGCCAGAATGCGCAAACCTCCCAATTTTTAGTATTTGTTTGGTTTCACTGCCCAGTTTTATCAATCATGATTATTTAAGGTTATAATGAGTTATTGACAGTAAAATGTATTCACAAAGTGGGATAGGCTTCTAATCACAGAATGTCCCCAAATACGATAAAATGTGGAAGCACAAGCCATTTGTCTACGAGTCATGGAGATTCTGTCATCAGCACTTTTCCCTTTTCCACATGAATGGCTAAATATCCTAGTTTGCAAATGTTTTCTAAATAATACTGGCTCTGCCATATTTGCATCATAATGCAAGATCTGCTGCATGATCTGAGCATTTAAACTAATAAATTGTTTGTAGCTCAAACGTATTTGAAAGTTAACAAAAATGTGACTTGTGTTGCTGCGGAGTAGATGACAGTGAATGACTCACTGTTCTATGTTAGGATTTTAACTTGTAAACTGCAAGTAACAAAAGGATCTCTCTGACAAAAGCAGTAGCCCACTGGCCTATTTACATTATGTGCACTTTGTGATCTGCATAGTATATGTTCTTTGCAGCAGGTACATTAATCCTCTGAGCTACCTTTCCATGAGTCAAATGTTCCATTAGACAAAATTCCGATCTCTCTCTAGGAAGAACATTATTCACCAGAGTCATCATGACATTTTTATTGTTAATGAAAATTGCTGGAGACCAGGAAGGAGGCAGCAAGCGCTTTTAAAACCATAATATACTTGCAAAAATTATGCCTCCACCTAAAGTCAGCACCTGGTGCGGTCACACCGGTTGCACCGCCCTAGAGCTGGCCCTTCTCAAGGGACCTGTGATCTCAGTGACAGCGTCACTGTTGTTCTAGGGTTTGCTGCTTCATAGGCCTACCCGCAAGACTGGAGGTGAACTTCAGTATGGATAGTGGTGGACAAGCCTTGAAGGTTAACCTACACTTGTCATGCTAGGGTCCACCTGCTGGTGCTATGACACCTAGGCTTCTAATGTCTTGCGAAGCGTTCTAAGGTCCAGCATGAGATAGTGCTCTCTCAGGAGAGTGGTCTGGCGGACTGGTTATTAAGGCTGAACCTGGTTCCCCATTTCCAAATTCAGCAGCTCTGGCCATAGTGCCACATCCTCTCCCCCACTGAACACCATACTGCCCCACTGAAAAAAACTCTGACTGGCTTCAACTACAACCCAATTGTTGCCAGCTATAAACACCTCGATGCGGCTCAATTTAAATTATGCACTAGGCAAGAGCAATATGTGGCCTACAAAAAAAAATGACAGCATCCTGGAAAAAGCAACCAATCATAAGGAATGCTAAATTTTGCAAACCATGTGAAATGTAAGCAGGAACAACATGGCTACCTTAACGCTTTTACACTCACTGTTCAGAAATCAGTGAGTGCTTTTGCCTGAAAAGTTAAAGACATGACTACAGGGCCCTGATTGGACCCATTTCAATGGCCATTGCTTATATCCTTACAAAACGGAAGCAGTATGGTAAAAAAGACAACATCCCTGGACGCAGAGCAGCAGCAGTACAAATTTTATTTTTCAATCCTCACATTGCAGTACCTCCAGGATTGGTGCACTAGTTCCAAGCCCAGGGAAAACAAAGCCAAAACTACAAAAATAGCGCTTCATCGGCAAACTCTGTCAAAGTGGCGCTAATGTGTTTGGTTGTGAATAAAATCAATCAGGTCAGTTTGCTACCACTCTTTCTTACTTTATTTAGTTATTTATTTGTCATATTGTTAAACTTTTATTCCCGATGCTGCACTTTGGAATAAAATGACAAAAAAATACGACATTGATTTCCAGAAAAAGTGATTTTCTTTTTTGGATCCATTTCACAGGGGAGTAAAGAAAAGAAAGGAGAGGAAAGAGAGTGAGAACCTCATCTTGAGGCAATATGAATTCTGGTATCATTACCAATATACGGTTCAATGCTTGGCACTGTTAATGCTTGCATTGTAATAGTGCTTTATGCGTCAGAGAAATTCGTTTGCTCTTCTGAAAAAGTTGCTGTGCCTAACTGGACAATGTGGATTTTGGGATAGGTTTGTGTTTTGTTTTACATTTAGGCAATATTGCTATTGCCATCACAGTGGTTCTTTACATACAGGGGGGCAATGTATAAACTTTCACATTACAAGTGAAGTATATCTGTAACCTATCCGTTACTCTAATGTCTGAGGCCTTAGTCTGCATTTTAGCCTAAACCAGTCCCTTCACCCTGAGCAACACCCTTGTCACCGTGACCAAAAGCCTGACACAGTGAGCTGTTGAATATCACGGTTTTCAGTAAGGTAATTCCCTTCTCTAAGCAATATTATTGTTAAGACTGTCCCATCCATCCAAATGTCAGCGAAAATTATCCAAGTGTGTTTGCTTTGCTTTTTGCGCCATGAGGTGCTCCAGCAAAATATTGGACACAGGTCTTGACCCCCGGCCCGTGGCAGCTAAAATTCATCTTTGCAGGCCTCCCCTCCCGACAGCTCAAAAGACGGCCCCACAGAGGTCTTCTACGAGCCCACATCTAGTAGAAGACGTCCTCAGTGACCAGAGGTAGGCCACTTCGTTCCGAACTGCCTCCCTCCACCCTCCGCCCGGCGCCCTGCTCAATAAGTCTCAAGTCACTATAGGCAGCATAACTGCCTGACCACCCCCCATGATCATCATCAATCAGGGGAATCAATTGGTGCCGAACTCGGAGAAACTCACCTGCTGTGTTGGTGGCAGACAGGGGTCTACGTCGGCGGGCAGCGGGCTAGGCTAAGCCTAGGAATAACATTAAATTATGGCGGCCCACAAGAACATTCGGCGGTGCTCAAATCAATGCCTCTGCTCCTCGTCACTCATCTCATGATGCTTCTAGTCACACACACTTATTTTAGGGCCCAATCTGCGCTGTGGGGAAACGACATCGGCCGCCTGCATTCGGCCCGGACCTAGAGAGGCGCGCAGTCTACAGGGCGAAGGAGGAGACAGTGCGCACTGCGCACAGGCTGCTCTGCCTCCTGAAACGTTAGGTTAGGTTGCACAGTGTGCACACACTGCACGGCGTCGGGCCAGTCAATCTATGTCAATGTGTGTTGCTCGATTAAATTGCTTTGCTTGGTTTCCTGGCTGCAGCCTGCAGGCTGCTTGCGGTGACTCTCTGACTCACGTCACTCATCACCAGCCACACTCACTCAATACAACTCGGACTGAAAATCGGCCCCGGCGGCAGGCGGCAGACACAAAACCGGCCCCCTGTCGCAAAACCGGCCCCCACCCCATCCAGCCTACCGGGGGATTGCCCGGTGCCCGAATTTACCAGTCTGGGCCTGAGCGTACCTTCTTCTTACAACAGAGATGCGGCTCCCAAGGACACTGGGTGCCCTAATGTAAGAACTGAAATTACGAGACCCACCTCCTGTTTTGTTGGAAAATAAATAAATAAGGGTGAACTATCACACACTGAGCATCGGTGTCAATGCTCCTGCTGCACCAGTGCAGCAGGTGACAGAGCTCGTGGGAGGGGACACTAAAATAAAGAATAAACATTAACAAAGGCAATACATAGATGTAAATGCTTATTTTGAATGAAATAGCACTCGTGTGTTGTCACCTGTGTTCTTTGTGATGTTTGTGTGTTGAGAGTGCCTAAGTAATGAAGGTGTTTCTACTTCACTCAGCAGCGAGATTAGGTGTGGTATATTGCACCTGTTAACTACTCGTTACGTATAGGCGGCAGCAGTTGGCAGAGTAAGAGTAAATATATCCCCCATGGATAATAAGTAGGGCCTATTGCTCTCCAAGGTGTGATACTTTACTGTACTGTTGCATGTGATATTACACTCCACACTTCAATTAAACAGGCACTAGTGAGCAATGTAATGTCACATGAATTATCCCACACAAATAAAGAGGCTGGTTGTCTGAGCAGGATTGACATAAGCCTCTCACATGAGCTAGCATTCTGCCAATGGCGCAGCAGGTGCGGTGGCACCAGGGCCATTGGCCGGTGGCGCCCACTGCATCCTGAATAATGAAGGATATTCCCACCTATCTGCAGTGGTCTGGGGGCCCATTAGCATTCACACAATAGGGCCAAAGGCACCCTGCTATGCCACTTAACTATCAGGTGGTATGTAAATCCCCTGTAGCACCAGCTGTGTACACATGTATTCCTAGGGCGTTACAGCGTCTTACTAATTCAGTAATTGTTGTTGCACTTTCAGTTATCAGGATTTTGAGAGTCGACTTTAGGGCATATTCCGTGTCCCGTTGTATTCCCAATTCCTGTGCAAAAGGGGTTTCCTCCAGAAGCGAGAGTCGGACTACACGTTTTGTGGAGTTCCCAAACTCTTGAATTGTTTTACTTTTCACCACGCACATTTTGCAAGAATTTTCTTAAAAGTTTGCATTAGGAAAATTGGTTAGAAAAATAGAATGTGTGTGATAAACTTGTCGAAGTCCACTATACGCACACTTAACACAACTTTTATATCTTGTAACAACATCTAAATACAATCCCAAGAATGAGAAGGAAGGAATGGGTGGGGAAGTTGCTGTGCTGAATTGAAGTGTTTAAACTTTTAATCCGGGCATTTTTTGTGTCTATTCCTAGCGCGCCTTCTCTTCCTCTTCTAGCCCTGGGCCTGTATATCACACAGACAGCTCATGCCCGAATCCCGCCGCAGAGCCGTACCTGAGCCTCACAGCGCCGGAGCCGCCACTGTGCGTGCAGCATCGGCCCGGCCCTGAGAGCCACAGCAGGTGCTTCACCTTCAGACTCGGATGTGAGCCGCGCAGTCAGCATCGGATGCGGGCTGCGCAGAGCTACCTACACTTGACTTGAGCTCCGTAGCACTAGACTTGGACCATGGCGGTGACCGGGGACATCATTCTTTTTCTGCCTCCCTGTTTTTAGTTAATAATAAATAAATGGGGTCCTCTTTTTCTCTCCTTACATCCTTCAGTTCTCTGGGCCTCAGAGTCCTTCCGTTCCAGGGGTCCCGTCGCGGCTGGCAAGAGGGGGTGGGGGGGTTGGGGGGTGGGGCGGCGCAAGGGGGGAGCGACACAGTAATGTCAATAAAATTAAAAATAAACTTAACTTAATACCTCACTCCCACTGCGTCCTTTGGATCACGTGCCACCACTTCTGCTGCTCCTGGCTGGGCCTGCCTTAACCTAGGCAGCCTCCCTCCCCCTCTCCTAAGCCACACTCCTTGGATGTGGGGGCGTGGGGCCCCTCAATAAATTCATCCCCTGTCTGATCTGGGCTGCACGAGGTGGGCCCCAGTCCTGGGTTAGCAGTGGCATCTGTTACGCCAGAGCCCGGGCGTGCGCATGGGCACCAACTATTTCAATAATTAAGAGGCCGGCTGGCAGTGCGTGCGCACAGCACCATTCCATTAAAGAAGAGGCCATGGCATGCGCGCAACGAAGACGCTTGTTTGCTAGCTTTGCTGAGTGAGGGGGCCCCGCGGGCCCCTGAAGCCCAGGGCCCCCCGCACTGCGGGGGCTGCGTGGGCCTGTGTAACACCCCTGGGAGAAAGGTGTCAGAACACCGGGACATACGTCAAAAAATTGGGCCTGTACGGTCAAATACAGGAGCGCCTATTGCGTTGATTTCCGATTTTATTGATTTAAAGAATTGCTTTGTCCTTCACGTATAATTTTCTTTTCCCCTGGATTTTCGGGTGTTTGCTGTCAGTAAAGCAATTGAAGCCAAGTGAAGTGGGTTCTGCACTCAGGGGAGCCGGGGGTCAGGCATGCCTGGCATGAACAACAACCCTCTCAGACAACTGCCCCTTTCAAAAGCACTTGTCTGAGAGGTAACTGACATTGCCTGCCCCAGATGAGCACGTCAGTCATCTACCAACCCAGGGTTAGTCCTTTAGTCTTCTGGAAGCACCCCCGTATTTAAGCGGTTCAGTGTCACAGCCCTTACATGCCAGATACTGGTCTTCAGGGCGCTATTCTTGCTGTCATGGCCATTGATTGCACATACTCTTTCGGGCATGCATTTAGTCTGAAAACAGCACCGGGAGCCAGGGATTGCGTGTTTCCGCAAGTGCCTGGGACCAGCCTTGCGTCTGCACGAACGACGACTTCTTCTATTGTACAGCGCTCTGACACCTTCGGGTAAAGTCTGCGCTGCATAAAAATGCATTAAATAAAAATTAAATAAAATAAACCTGAACCTGCGTGTCTGTAACATACACTAGTAAACTAAGTGCCACCACCCCCACCTACCAAGTGGGGGTGTGCACTCTGCACTGCACACAAAGGCCCACAGAGGCTTAAACTCAGGAGTTTAAGTGGGCCGGGTCTCAAGGGGTCTGAGCACCGGCAGCTTTTTTCAGGGGACCTCGAAACGGGTCTCTATCGGGCTCTGTTTTGAGCCCTGGTACAGGCGGTCCGTTTTTTCCGCACTGCAGTGACAGCAGTTTGCTGTCACTGCAGTCTGGAAAAAAGTGCAGGGCGCAAAACAGCCTGATAAAGACCCTTTTGGAGACAGTAAGCACGTGGTTATGCACTTCCCACACTGCTCACTTCTCACTACTCACTAGTGGAGAAGTGACGGCATGACATCATGTCAGCTGAGCGTTGTGGGGGAAGGGAAATCCTTTAACCACTTCGATGCTGATGACGAGCTGAGCTCGTCATGTAACGCGGTTTTTAGAAAACAGCCGCACAGCGCAAAAATAACCGCAGCAGCGATGCGGTTAAAGAGTCATTTTCTTTCTGGATTTCTCTTCTCTTTCTGAAACGCAAGAGCAGCAACATTGTGGTAGGGTCAACAATGCTTTAATTGGAAACTTTTTCAAAATTATATGTAACAAGCCATAGTTACAGCTTATTTATCCTATGCAACTAATAACCATTGACAAAGCCAATAGTCCTGACTTATTGTAGGTATGATGTTACTTGTTGTATCACATATCTGGATGCAATGACAGTAACCGCAAAATACAAGTCGGGTATCACATTATGCTAAGCACAGATTTTTAGAGTAAGTGTTTTAAAGCCACGCCCCTAAGTACACTGACCACGCCCCTTTGAGAGACCCCCCAGTTTTTTCATCCTACTTAAAGCCCTGCTTAAATTGTCTGCTGCCGGAGTCCCAGTGCCACAAACGAAACAAAAAGCCCAGTAGCCAACCAAAAACAACGTACGCCACCAGGGCAAGGCCTCGCCGCCTCGGGCTCTATGGATCGAATCAAAGTCACCCCCTACCGGCAGTGGCCCATCCCCCAGGTGTCACGCAGTCAGTAGAGTACTACTAAAGTTAAGTGTAACACACAAGTACATAATTAACGCAGGCTGCAGCGACAAAATTAAAAACACAACAGCCCCTATAAATATAATTAGGAGGTTGTTGTGGGTGGTGGCGGGATCCCTTTCACTTACCAGTGTGTTGTAGTTACCGTGACCTGCCCTGACCTCGACGTTCCCTTCTCAAGGCTCCTCGTCAGGCTCCTCGTCTCGACTCAATACCAGGAGGACTGCAGTCAGGGCTCGAGTCAGGGTACCACGCGGGTGGACGGCGTCTCACCACTTATTTTACTGTGTTTTTACCGGGTGGACGCCGTCCCCCCTGCCCAAAAGATGGAACGGGTGCCTGAGTCTGCACCTGCTCGTGAATGAGAGCCTTCTAAATGCACCCAAGCCTCAGACTAATCTCCCCTTCCACCTCACGCCCTCCCCTTGCCAGCATTTCTCAGAGCACAAACGAGGCACCAAGGCTTCAAGGAGCTGCGCCGTCAACACGCCGAGCATGTCACTTCCAGGGACACCGACAGATGCCCGTAGTGCCATCTGTAATAACCGTGTAATCTGAGGAATGGGTCTTGTGTATAGTGTGTTCTTGTGTTTTGAGTGACTGCCACTTACTGCAGTATTATACTTCTACATGTATCTTGTGTGTATTCACGCATTTCAGACGGAGAAAGTAAATTTCGTGGCGTCACTTCCTGTTGTGACGTCACTTCCGGTGACACCACCTAACTTGGTGCGTACCCCCACTTCTTTTTTTAGGACTTGTGCCCTGACTGCAGTACACAGCATGGCAATAGCAATGATAGCACGCACAAGCCAGCCACGACGAAGCAAGCCAAAAGTAAAACTGGGAAATACTGGAATTTGGTGGTCTTTGGACTCCTCCCCCAGACCCCAGCTAATCAATCACATGCAAAACAACAAACTGTTGCTAGGTCTGGTGGAAGAGGCAATGGCCACTGCCACACCCCCACAAAATCAAAGCCGCCCGGACTGTCCCGCCCTCAGCCATTGAAACTAATGGAGGGCCTCCAACTCCTCCCTGGGCCAAAGGAATAACGCCCAAATATAAATGCTATTCTGGCAGTGAGACACAGGCTGCACGCTCCAGTGTGTCGTCACTGCCCTGCTTTATGGCTCCAGGTCGAAGAAATCTTCGCCCAGCCAAAAGCATGTGCAGAACAAAGGCAATCCTCCACCACCCCCTTAAAAAAACAACATTTGAACATGTTTGTTTATCGAGCACAAGCAGCCAGCAAAATGCATTGCTAACTGCTCAGTGTTCCATCATGCATTTTGTTAGTCCCCCACAGTCCCCCACAGGGTGGGAGGGCGACGCCCATCTTGCCCGTGTACACCAGCCGCCCCTGGGTTTGACATGGTAGGGTTGTAACTTACGCCATTAAGGCAAGTTATATGCAGAGTTACTTTGCATGGATTTCTGTTGCTGGATCTAAGATCCAATACGGCTGTGTGTTTCATGGCATTGCAGGGTTTGAGACACATCGATGGCCGATCCAAGTCAAGTTAAGTCAAGTTAAAATTTGTATTGCGCTCTCCTGACCCAGAGGGTCTCAAGGCGCTTGAGGAGGGGGTGTTCGCTACTTATCAAACAGCCAAGTTTTGAGTTGTTTTCTGAAGGAGAGTTGTTTCTGTGTGAGGCGGAGGTGGGTGGGGAGAGAATTCCAGGTTTTGGCCGCTAAGTAGGAGAAAGATCCTTCCTCCCATGGTAGTTCTTCAGAAGCGTGGAATCGCGGCGAGTGCTTGATTGGAAGATCGGAGTTGGTGGGTGGGGGTGTAGAAGGTCAGGCGCGAGTTGAGGTATTTAGGTCCTAGGTCGTAGAGAGCCTTGTGTGCGTGGCTGAGGAGACGGAACGTTATTCTCTTGTTTACGGGGAGCCAGTGGAGGTCTCTCAGGTTACCGGATATGTGCTTGTGGCGGGGTATGTTTAGGATGAGTCGGGCGGAGGCGTTCTGAATGCGTTGGAATTCTTTACTGTAATTTGGCTGTGGTTCCGGCGTAGAGGGTGTTTCCGTAGTCCAGTCGGCTTGTGACAAGTGCTTGGGTGACTGTCTTTCTTGTTTCGGTGGGGATCCAAAGGAAGATGTTTTTGAGCATACGTAATATGTTAAAGCATGATGATGAGACGGCATTGACTTGTCTGGTCATCGAGAGGGAGGAGTCTAGAATGAATCCCAGGTCGCGAGCATGGTCCGTTGCTTTGGGTGCGCTGCCCAGTGTCGGTGGCCACCATGAGTTGTCCCATGCGGAGGGGGATGATCCTAGGATGAGTACTTCCGTCTTGTCAGAATTCAGTTTCAATCGGTTGTTCTTCATCCATTTGGCTACGTCTTTAATCCCTTCGTGTAGGTTGGTTTTGGCGACGTTTGGGTCTTTGGTGAGGGAGAGGATCAGCTGTGTGTCGTCAGCGTAGGAGATGATGTTGAGGTTGTGTTGGCGTGCGATGGATGTGAGGGGGCTCATGTAGACGTTGGAGAGGGTGGGGCTGAGCGATGATCCTTGTGGTACGCCGCAGATGACTTCGGTGGCCTCTGACCTGAAAGGGGGAGGCGGACTCTTTGGGTTCTTCCGGCGAGGAGATGATCCAATCCAATGCTTTTCCTTGTATCGCGGCGTTACTGAGGCGTTGTACTAGGGTGCTATGACAGACCGTGTCAAACGCTGCAGAGAGGTCCAGGAGGATGAGGGCAGCTGTTTCCCCGTTGTCGAGTAGTGTTCTGATGTCGTCTGTGGCTGCGAAGAGGGCGGTCTCGGTGCTGTGTTTGGCTCGGAAGCCAGAATGAGAGGGGTCGAGGGAGCCGTTGGACTCGAGGAAGGCGGCGAGCTGACTGTTGACGGTCTTCTCTATGAATTTGGCAGGGAAAGAGAGGAGCGAGATGGTGCGGTAGTTCTTAAGTTCAGTGGGGTCTGCTGTAGGTTTCTTTAGTAGGGCACTGAGTTCGGCATGTTTCCAGCTTTCCTGGAAGGTGGCGGTGTTGAGGGAGCAGTTGATGATATCCCCGAGATGGGGTGCTATGATGGAGTCAGCCTTGTTGAAGATGTGTTATGTTATGTTAAAATGGGACTTTTATAGCGCAACGGCTACTCCAAAGGAGTGTCCCGGCGCTTTGAGCTCCAGACCGGAGAAAAGAGCTAGAAAACATAACAATAACAAAGCAGGGGCCTAGAAGAGGGGACAGATTATCCAGCGAACAACCAGGTTTTCAAGTCTTTCCTGAAGACAAGCAGGTTTGCGGTGTTTCGCAGGGACACCGGTAGAGAATTCCATAGCTGAGGAGCAAGGAAACTAAAGGACCGGCCGCCTAGCCGAGCCCTTTTGATGCGTGGCACCCGAGCCAAAGCCAAGGCTTCTGACCTGAGGGATCGTGCAGGTCGATAGAAGTCCAGCCTCCTCTGAAGATACTTGGCACCATTGCCATGCAAGGCCTTATGGGCAAGAGTCATGGCCTTGAACAGTATCCTCTTCCGCACCGGAAGCCAGTGAAGGGATACAAGGAGATTAGAGGCACTAGTGCGGCGGTGAAGGCCAAAAATAGCGCGCGCAGCAGCGTTCTGGGTGACCTGCAGACGCTGGAAGAGATATTCAGGCAAGCCCAGATATAGGACATTGGCATAGTCCAATCTGGACCCTATGAGGGCCTGAACAGTGATCCTCCGATGTTGCTCCGAGAGAAGGGGAAAGAACTTGCGCAGCATTCTAAGAATCCCAAAACATGTTCCCGTAAGAGTGGAAACCTGGGATTTGAGCGAGAGCTCGTTGTCAATTTTAACTCCCAGGTTCTTCGCCCACTTAGAAGACTGAGTGGGAGGGAACATGTCAGCAGGCCACCATCCCTGCCAATCTGGTTCTGATGGGCATCCGAAGAATAGTATTTCAGATTTGTCCGAGTTGCACTTAAGGCTGTTGTGTGAAAACCAGCTAAAAACAGCCCCAAGGCACTCACGGATCCTTTCTCCATCGAACTCTTCGCTCTTACGACAGGTGAAAAGGAGCTGGGTGTCGTCAGCATAAGAGACGATCCGGGCCCCATAGGACTCCGCCAATGTCGCCAGAGGGGTCATAAGGATGTTAAATAGAGTGGGGCTCAAAATAGAGCCCTGAGGCACTCCGACTCCCAATGGCGGCATCTCGGCGGATCCGGGTGGGACCCAGACCGTCTGGCGGCGGTTTGCCAGAAAGGAACAAAACCAGTTGAGCACCGTCCCCCCTAGCCCAATGTCACGAAGCCTAGTGAGGAGATCCTCATGGGGGACGGTGTCAAACGCCGCCGACAGGTCTAGCATGACTAACATCACCCTGCCTCCCGTGTCCAGCACCTCTTTAACGATCTCCGAGACTTCCAATAGCGCCGTCTCGGTGCTTAAGTTGGAGCGAAAGCCCGATTGGGATTCATGAAGTAAATCATTAGACTCCAGGAAGTTGGAAAGCACGCTGTGCACGTGTTTCTCCAGGATCTTAGTCAGTGCTGGAAGGAGCGAGATTGGCCTATAATTAGAAGGTGCCTCTGGGTCAAGATAGGGCTTCTTAATCAGGGGGATGACCATGGCTTGCTTCCAGGCCTGGGGCAGAAAGCCCTGGCTCAGGGATAAATTGAGGATAGGATTGGCTATGGGGTTGATGGCGTCTGCCATTTTTGCTAGAAATTTTGCTGGGCACGGATCTAACGGTGAGCCCGATTTAAGGTTCCTCATCAAGGCTAAAGATGTGGCAACCGAAAGGGGAGGAAAGTCAAGCAGAGCTGGGCCTGAGGGAGACAGAGAAGCTGTCTCAATCGGCACCACAGACACATCATCTGGGGCTCTCAACGGGAAAGAAACCTGGATTTGCCTAATTTTGGTGGTAAAGAAGTTGGCAATAGTGTTAGCCCAGGTCTCCACTGGAGCACCCTGAGTAGAGATGGACCGGGGGCTAGTGAATTCACGCACAATTGAAAAAATCTCCTTACAGGAGTTAGCTGCGTCGTCAATCCTTTTGGCGAAATAACATTTCTTGCTCTGAAGGACTAGATCATGGTATGACTTCATCATGATTCTATAACGTTGTTTAGCCTCAGGCTCATACTGGGCTCTCCAAGCCCGCTCAGCAACTTTACATTGCCTACGGGCGTGGGCTAGTTCCTCCGTAAACCAGGGGGCAGAGACCCGTCGAGCAGCGGACCTGGGAGGCTGTAAAGGAGCGAGGAGCAAGAAGCCAGGATTGCAGGCTCTCCAGATCTTTCTCCAGGTCACCAGTACAAGACACAGGGTGATCAACCAGAGCATGCGTGAGCATATCTGGGGTCACCCGATGAAGTGCCCAATAACTGCTGCCCTGCTGTCTCGTGGCGCTGGCCGGAGAAGCCATAGTAGATGGTATTTCAAAATGGGCAAGAAAATGATCAGACCAAACGACTGGCAGGGTGGGGGCATGGGTCGGTTGGTGATCCGGAGTGTATGGAGTTCATCAAGCGGATGGTGTCTTCGGTGCTGATCGGGTTCCAGGTGCAAAGGGTGGTGGTGGGGGGCTTCAGTTCGGTAGTAAGGGGGGTGGACTGGTCGCCGAAGATGTTATGTATGTCAGCGATTTTGCTGTGGAAGAATGATGCTTGTGAGTCGCAGAGGTCTTGAGAGGGAGTGATGTCGCTGGAGACGGCGCTGGGATTGGTAAACTATTTGACGATGCTGAAGAGTTCCTTGCTGTTGTGGGCGTTGTTGTGGATTCGATCCTGGAATGCTGATTTCTTGGAGGATCGGATCAGCTGGTGGTCTTTGCGGGTGGCGTCCTTGAGGGCGGTCATGTTGTCTGTGGTTGGGTTTTTTCGCCACGTTTTCTCGAGGGTGCGGCAGTTCTTTTTGGAGTTCTTGAGGTCGTCATTGAACAAGGAGGCTTTTTTGCTACCTTTGTTGTTGTGATGGTTTTTCAGGGGTGCTAATTCGTCAGCGCAGTGGGTGATCCATTGTGCGAGATTGACGGCTGCTTGATTTGGGTCCGATGATTTGGCGGGAGGGTTTTGGTTTAGCGATGTGGTGAGTTGGTCGGTGGTAATTATGTTCCAGTTTCTGCGGGGGACTTGTTGTGGGTGGTGGTGGGTCGTGGTCTTTCTAAAGTTGAAGTGGACGCAGCTGTGGTCTGTCCAGTGGAGTCCTGTGGCGTGGTTGAAGGAAACATGCTTGCTGGAGGAGACGATTGGGTCCAGCGTGTGTCCAGCGTGGTTGTGGGGGTGTTTACCAGTTGTTTGAGTCCGAGATTAGCGAGGTTGTCCAGAAGGGTGGTGGTGTTGCTGTCGTTGTTCTTCTACAGGTGGAAGTTGAGGTCCCCTAGGAGAATGTAGTCCTCGGAGGGGAGGGCGTGTGGGCTGATAAAGTCGGTGATGTCTTCGCTGAATTGTGTGCGGGGTCCTGGTGGTCTGTAGATGAGGGTGCCTCTAAGTGTGGTCTTGGGGTCGGTGTGTATCTGGAAGTGAAGGTGTTCGGCAGCTGTGAGGGTGTCGCCGGAGCTGGTCGTAATGCGGATGGAGTTCTTTTGAACGATGGCGATACCTCCTCCTGTTTGGTTGATGCGGTCCTTTCGGATGATCTTGTATCCGTCCGGGATGGTTACGGAGATGTCGGGCGCTGATGAGGCGTTCATCCAGGTTTCTGTAAGAAAGGCAACGTCCGGTGATGTGGTGTTGAGTAGGTTCCATAGTTCAATGGCGTGTTTGGGGACCGGGCGCGTGTTGAGCAGGATCCACTTTAGGTGGTTGTTGTTTGGGCTCTGTTTGGCGGTAGTGGTTGCAGTGTGGGTCCTGATGCAGCAGAACTTGCAGGATTGGCAGGTGAAGGGTCCATGGGTGCGTCCTGGGGCGGCTCGGTGGCAGTCGGGTAGTCGGCCGGTGTTAAGTGCAGAGAGGGTTGCGACATCGTACATTAGGCGGGTGGAGTGGTTTTTGCGTGGGCCAGGGGGTCTTCCGCTAGGCGCGGTCAAGGCGCGGATGGACGTAGACGGGCTTACCTTTGGCGCGCCTTCGGCGCGCTTAGGGCGCGCCCGCTGCGCGTAAATGCATCTGTCATAAGTAGATAGTGGCGAGGGCGTAGCGAGGGAGGAGCAGCTGGGAGGCGGGAGCGGGGTGGCGACTGGGGAGGAGATTGTACGGCGATGCTGTATATAATAAGACAGGTGCTAATTTCGAGCTACATGCAATGGCAGCGGGGCCAGAGCCTTCAACGACTCCAGGATACTGACACAGTCTAAAGAGATATTTTTTGTTCACAAACCCAGGTCTTCCTCCAGGCGGATAGCAGCACTCTCTGACCCGCTTGATTACACCACTACCCCATGGCAGCCATGAAGCTGTGGGGGACCAGCCGACCTCCACCTCATCGCAATGGATTGCTTAGTCTTTCTTTCTCTGGGATGGGGTGCTGGGCACTATTGGGATGGGGGATAGGGGGTTGAGACTAATGTCATGGAATGTCAATGGTCTAGGGGACAGAATTAAAAGAGGGGTGGTTCTCCAACTACTCAAGAGAATGTCACCAGATGTGGTCCTGCTACAAGAGACACACCTTATAGAAAATTCCTGCTCATCCATGAGCAGACGAGGTTATCGTCTTGTCGCTCATTCGGGCTTCACCTCCGGGTCTCGGGGTGGGGGTAATGATCAGAGCCTCCCTCCCCTTGGAAATTGACGAGGTGATTTATGATGACAGGGGACGTTATGCAGTAATAGTGGGCAGATGGGAGGTAAAGACCATACTTCTAATGTCTGTTTATGTCCCACCTGGTCTGCAATAGTCCACATTTGAAGATATCGGTAAAGCATTTCTGAATCTCCCGGAAGGATTCCTGATAGTGGGTGGTGACTTTATTTCGGTTGTTTGTGGGAGGGAAGATCGTTATCCACCTAGGGACCTGCCGGGATCAAAGGCTTGGCTGAGTAGGCTTATGGACACTTTGGGATTAGTAGATTGTCGGCGCTTGCTACACCCTGGGCAGACACAATACACCTTCCACTCCGGGGCACATGGCAGCCTCTCTAGGCTTGATTATGTACTGATGCCAGCGGCGCAGGCCATGATGGTTAAGGAGGTTAGACATCTGCCTCGTGGCATTTCAGATCACTACCCGCTACTCATGGTGTTGGATACTGGTGTTGGAGCAGAAGGGAGGTTAGCTCCCATAAACCCATGGTACCTCCGCAACCCTAGGACCCGTGCAGCATTGGTTAAGTCTATAGAGCACTATTTACTTGAAAACTTGGGGTCAGTGTCTTCTGCTGTTTCACTTTGGGAGGCTTTCAAAACAGTTATCCGTGGGCAGGCTTTGTCGTTGATTTCCTGTGCCAAGAGGAGTAAACATGAAGAAGTAATCCGACTTGAATCCGAAATAGACGAGTTGGAAAAGATTTGGAACATGATGTTACTCAGGAGAAATTTCATGCTCTTAGTCTCAAACAGAGTGATTATAAAGCACTGGTCACTGACGCTGCCAGATCCATGAGTAGAGAGCAGCAGGGGCGTTTGTATGATGTTGGGGATAAGGCAGGTAAATTGATTGCATGGCTGGACAAGAAGGAGAGAGCGAGTCGGGTGGTTCCGGTGATTGAAAGTCAGAGTGGTATGAGAGTTACTGACCCAGTGAAAATAGTGGAACGCTTCGCAGAATATTTTCAGGGGGTTTATTCTCCCGTATCGGACAGACCCGAAGAGGACTCGCATTTGCCGCTCATTTGCTTAAACTCTACTTGCCAACAAGGAGGATACCTGAACGCTGAACTCGGAGGGCGCTTTGCAACACCTAATCTGCACAGGAAAGGTCGCGCCGCTGGTGGGAGCTTCTCCAAAATCGGCTGACAGCCTGCAAGCTCCCAGCGTGCACTAGACCTTGAGGCTACCTGTTGGCTCCACCGGGGGACTGCGAGGACCAGCAGCCTCTACACCTAACAGCTGGTGCCTCTTCCCCCGGCGGCCACGCCCCCTAACTAGCTCACCAAAAATTGAACAGACCCAAACGCACCGCGGGACGCGCGCGGGGCGAAGCGCGGGCGAAGCCCGGGCCAAGGGCGGGCCCGTTTAAGCCCGTTTAAGACCGGGCAGGACTGGACTGGGCCACCCTATTTTCAGTTTGCTTTTATATTTTGCCACTGACAAAACATCTATTTAGGTCCCGCCAGTTTTTGCTATTTGGCCTTAGAAGTTCCATTGTACCTTACTACTGTTACGATCCTTATGGTACAATGTGTCCGAGAACCACCAGGAATACTGTTAAAAAGCAGGCTCAATCTGCAGCTGAGGTCATTGGGCCAATAGACCAATTTATAACGAAAGCTAATGATGCCATTGAGCAGGGTATCATTCTATTGGACCGGAGGATCTCACAGGACCTGATGATTGACAGACGCTCTTCAATGGGCTTACTGGCCACTGCAAAAACCCCACTTCGTCCTGTTGATCTGCCCCCTCCAGTGACAGCACATGCAGAAATGCACACCGTCCCCCGCACAATGGACCTATCTGCATCCCTAGATCTTTCCGAATCCCATTTCTCTCTTGAAAAATCTCCAGTTATTTTTGTTACCCAACCAGATAATCCCCCCTCCTACCCAATAGCCAGGGGTATACGAGAAGGAGCAATTCCCAAAAAATTGAAGAAGAAGGCAACTACTAAGTCCCACCACTCCACCATTCCTTCTTCTACAACTATCCTTGCAACTCCTTCTGTCTCTGATCCTCCCCCGCAAATCTTTAACCCTTCAACCCCCCACCATTCTCCTTCACTGTCAAGTGCACAAGCAGTGGATCCTATCTCTGTTAACCCGAATATCAGCTGTACTAGCTCCAGTAGCTATGACAGTGGAGGAGACATGGAAAATGGTAACCTTACAACTAACACATGTAGCAACGATAGCTTACTGCTTACCAGAATTGGAGATTTATTTAAATCCCACTTGGAACCAATTGAAAAGGCTCTACACTTGGTTCAGTCCCAACTAACTCAACTGTCTCTAGGACTAAACCAAAGTAAGGGAAACAAGAAGGATTCCAACTTGGCGCAAGGTAGGCCCACTACTTTAAACGTAAAAACATCAAAGCCTGTAACCTCTGCTCAGAATCCCAACACCAACAAACAAAAAGCCCCAGGGAAGCCTACTCAAAAACATTTTTTAACACCTACAAACAAGCCGCACTCACCTCCCAAATCCACTAATCCCTTACCGTCACATTCTGCAACCAATCCCAACCCAACATCATGTACCCATTTAAATCCTCTTTCTTCCCTTTATACCACCGCAGTCCCCACTCCTGCCCCCACCCATCCCAAAAACTCTACTGGATTCAATACCATTCCGAAAAACCGTAAGAGAAGGACTCCCCCTATTCATCTCCCACCCGAGGCTTCTCCATATGTAGTAATAATGACTGGTGTTCCGGAACTCTCCCCAAACTAAGACGAACCGGTATCGTCTTTAAAAAACAAAGTAATATAATGGTTGTCCAGCAACAGACCTCTTCCAATCTTTATGGACAACAGAGTTACTACAGTGCGCAGAGTGCCTTGGCTAGGCAACGAACCGAAAAACATCCAGGGCGACTGCGTTATAGTAAACTTTGCAGATCCCAATACAGTTGAGCATATCTGCTCCTGGGGTGATCATACCTCTACTGAAGGGATAGCCACTCACAATCTGTCGTACTTCTATCCCCCGACTACACGACGTAACGCTGGTCCTCCGTGGTCCTGGACGAGGGTAGGGAACTGGGGGGGGATTAGAGATCGAGACCAGTGGTCTGGGTACGGTTTTAGCAATCCACCACCAGGCCACTTTAACAACTTTAAAAACTGGAGAGGCCCACCATTATCCAATAGATATGACTGTTTGGATATGGTGGACTGACCACCAACTCTACCCATCTCAGACAGTGGCCCCAACAATATTCCGCCCAACCCCAAACACTCCTGTAAGAGCACTCGGATGGTCGGCTCTATTTTGCCACCCCTGTCTGGTACCCAGCCCGAGTCTTGTCCTCCCCAGCAACCCTTGACCCAACAGCCGTCAACTTCTACTCACCAGGATTTGTGTCACACTTTGTCAGCTACCCCAGTTGACTCACCTCTGAGCCAACAACCTATTATTCTTCAAGTCAGTGATCCAAAACCTACCCTCTCCCTTTCCGTCCCAACCACTCAGTCCTTGTCCCAACCCCCACACTCCTCTGCTGAACCTCAGTTTTCAAACCCTATTTTTTCATCAACCCAGGATCTTCCAGTCATATACTGGAACGTAGCTGGCCTTAGATCCAAAATCCATCTCCAGTCCTGGCTAGAAGTGACCAATAAATATAAGCTAATCTGCCTTCAAGAAACCTGGGCAATTGATCCTATTCACATCCAGGGCTACAAAACATTCCATCTTCCGGCCATACCGTCCACTCATGGAAGACCCAAGGGTGGCTTAGCCATTTACATTTCCAACTTAATTCCTTTTACGACCACGGAAGTCCCGTTAGTCTTTCCAATCTTTCAAATTCTCAAATTAGTTCCAGACAATAGTTCTTGTTATTATTTCATCAATATGTACAATAATTCCACGCCTGGTGACTGTGTAAAATCTTTGTTGGAAATCACTTTATATTTACAAGATCAGAAAGCCAAGAACCAACAGCTACAATGCCATGTTGTGTGGGGTGGGGATTTCAATGTTTATTTGTGTAACAACTATAACAAAGGTATTTGTGGGCTCCAAGACGAGCACGACGCCCCCCTGGCCCACTTCGCCCACAGTAGTGTTGGTGACGCTTTAAATAACTGTATTTTTGCTCTAGTACTTGAATTCGCGAACATTTTAGTGAGTCCTGCTGTTGAGTTCAAGATGACTTTTCACGGTAGAGGATTTAGCACAATTATTGATTTTATCTTATGTTCCCAATCTTTAAACAACCGATTGAAACACTTTACAACTGGTACCGATCCCTCAAGCGATCACTACTCAAACAGCACCACTATAGTATTAAATACCCCATCCTCAGCCTGTCCAAAAACAAGCCTCTTAACGCAGCATTCCCTGTAGATGAGTAAAATTAATGGCTATACTCTCAAATGGTCGATGATCAATCCCTCAGAGGCCACTAGCAAGATCATCCAAAGAACCCTTCCCTTAATCTATCACTGTTTGGAGATGTCATCATCCCCTCAGCTGATCCTCTCTAGCTTCGTTAAAATCTTAGAAGCCATCAGACAAGAGCTTACTCGCCAACATAAGACTCACAATAACGATAAGGATTCCAGTGGGTGGTTTGATTCCCATTGCCGTAAAGCCCAGCGTGCACTAAAAAACGCTCTACACAATCAAGTCAGGGACCAGCCCCTAATTGCGTCTTTAAGAAAAAACTATAAGATGGCACAAAAATCCCGTAAACGGGAAATAAAAAATAATCTCTGGGCCCAACTACACCAGAGCACACTAAGCAAGTACTGTACCCTGTTTTGGAGAACAGTTAAGGCCCCTTTCCTAGCTGATGCAACTGCTGTACGGCATCTTGACGTGGCAGTACCCGCTGATAAATGGGTAGCACACTACTCGCAGATCTTCGGGGACCCCACCTTGACAACTGAGGCTCCTAGACTAGAGGCGGCAGCTGTCACTAGTAACAATATCTACCCTATTGACCTCCACTTCGATCTAGTGGAGGTGAACGCGGCGCTGACCTCCTCAAAGACCGGTAAAGCGCCCGTTCCTGATGGGGTCCCCTTAGACATCTTTGTTAGCAACATAGACTTATGGTCCCCAATTGTTACGCAGGTCATGTCCGCAGTGACTCAGATCGGCCTTATTGATTCTTGGTCCACTTCTGTGCTCCTACCCATATTTAAAAAGGGAGAACGGGACAACCCAGCCTGCTACAGGCCCATCTCCCTCTTGGATTCTCTGGGCAAGGTCGCCGGCAGATTAATTCTGGAACGACTACGGGACTGGGCCACAGAGAATAAGATCTTAACAGACTTACAGTTTGGTTTCCAGGAGGGTCTGGGCACTGTAGAACAGGCCTTAAAACTGACTCTGCTTTTATGGGTAAATACGCCTGGGCCAAAGGCGGTAATCTTTACCTAGTCTATGTGGACTTGAGTTCCGCATTCGACTGCATAATTCATTCCAAGCTATGGGCGATCTTGAGTAATCTGGGCATAGATCTTGCACTGCTGAATTTCCTCCGAGAGTTATACTCGGATGCAAAAGCTTGTGTGAGATACAGCATCAAAGGGGAGCTTTCTGAATCCTTTAACATTGCAAAAGGCGTTAGGCAGGGTTGCGTCCTTATTCCATTCTTATTTAACATCTACACTAATGGACTGGAGCAAGCGATGCTAGTTGAAAGTAAAGATCTCCCCTGCATAAACACCCGCCCAATCCCTGCATTATTATATGCAGACAATTCTGTCATCCTAGCAAGGACACCTAACCAACTACAGATTCAACTAGATAAATACTGCCAATTCATGCTTTCTCTTGGACTTAAAGTTAATAAGTCCAAGACTTTTGTTATGAATATTGGCAAGAAAGCCCAAAAATGCAAATCTCCTTTTATTGAGAAGACCAGGTTAGAAACTGCTAACACCTACCCTTATCTAGGTATTCTCATTGATAAGCATCTGTCCTGGAAACCTGCCATTTCCAGCAAGAAATTGCAGTTTCAATGCACAACATCGGCGTTGACTTCATTCTCAAGGAAACTGGGCAAGCCCGCCCCTGCTGTGATTTTGAAGATCTACCAAGCTAAATGCATGAGCGTGGCCACGTACGGGGCTGGTGTATGGGGCTATACGCCCGCAGATGAGCTTCAAATTATCGAAAATGACTTTTTGAAATATATATTAGCCCTTCCCCGAAGTGCTCCTACTTACGGCACCCATATGGAGCTCGGCTGGGAGTATCTAACTGACATCATTAGGTACCAGCCGATTCTCCTATGGCATCGTATATGGACTCAGGAGCAATGTCATCTTACTAGGTCACTAATATCTGACTGTCTCACACTGACCTATTGGAAAAAGATTCCCTGGCTGTTATATGTTTTTAAATTTTTAAATGATCTGAATTGCCCTGCATATTTCACTGACCCTGAATCTCTATTGGCTATACCTAGAAAAACTTTGAAAAAAATATGTGTCGCCCATTTAAGCAATTTACGTTTGTGTTCAGAACTTGGTAAAAAGTCAAATGTTCATTTAACGATGATTCAATCCTCCTATGGCATTCAACCTTATCTGTCTTTTTTTTTGTCTAATTATGAGAGATATGTTTTAACCAGATTTCGGTTTGATGTATTTTATCGCCTTGTCTCACTGCCTGTGCCCTCTGATTGGTCACGTGAAATAGCTAACTGTCCATGTGATGGTCATACTCGCCAGTCAACCCTGCATGTAACCTTCTTCTGCAGTCTTTATGAGACCCCGCGGAAACGTTGGCTGGTCCCACTTCTCTGGCACTTAGGATTGAGAAGATGCAGACCGGCTCTTTTGGCACTTCAATACTTAGACACCCCGTATGTTGCCAAAACTGTAGCCTGCTACCTCAAAACCTGCTTGAAAATCCATTCCCAATTACTAACCACTGCTCCTTAAGACTTTATTTCCGCGCAAATGACTAATGTGATAATATATTTGTGCATAGAGTGTCAGTGTTTAGTTGAACTTGAACGATTTCTTATTGTTTTGAAGCAATAGCGCTCCACTTTCTTTAGTAATTAATGAGCAAATGGAATTTTTTATACTGTTGTAAATATTCGTTTTTAAATGCACTTGTTATGATTGTAAATTCAATCGAAATAAAGTTACTTTTGACTGACTCGCACTTGTTGTTGCGAGACATAGCTTTACCCCGCCTAGCTAACGAAGACAGGGAATTGATCGATGCTGTACTGACTGCTGATGAGATTGTGCTGGCGATCCGTTCAGTGCGTTCAGTCAAAGTGATGGGACCAAACGGGCTCCCTATTGAACTGTACAAACTAAGACCCGACAAGATAGCGCCATAACGCCGGGCTATGTTTCTTGAATCGCATGATGCGGGCCTCCTCCACCGTGATCAAAGGCTCGCAACCATTGCAGTTATCCACAAAGAGGGAAAGCCGCGAGAACATTGTACATCCTATAGGCCCATTTCACTTTTGAACGCCGAGCCTAAGATTCTGGCTAAGGTTCTGGTGAATCGCCTGATAACAGTCATTGGTGATTTAGTCCATCCTGATGAGTCCGGCTTTATTCCACATCGCAATACCACACTGAACCTGCGGCGTCTCCATGGAGTCCTCGCGAGAGTGGCGTCCATACGTGAGCCGGCCATCTTGGCATCCCTGGATGCAATGATGGCCTGCGATACGGTGGAGTGGCCATACCTTTGGGCCGCGCTGGCAAAGTTTAGTTTCGGACTGGGATTTATCAGATGGGTAAAACTGTTATACAAGGAGCGGCTGGCCCAGGTAGTGGTGAATGGCAAAGTCTCTGGCCCCTTTGTACTGGGGAGAGGCACGCGACAGGGATGCCCGTTGTCCCCTCTCCTCTTTGCTCTGGCCTTGGAACCGCTCGCTGCCTGGCTGCGTTGGCAGCCCTCGATGAGTGGTATCAGCTGGACCCCGGAGTTTGAGGATCGCATTTCGCTCTAAGCTGACGACATCCTTTTATATCTTTGTAAATCACCCCCTAGCAGTGTCTGGGAGAACTATGGCCTCCTTAGTCATAGTGCATGTGAGGCATTGATGATGCCATGCTGTGTGGCATGTGGATAGGGGGGACAGGTTTGCTATGAAAGAAATCACTTATTTAGTGGAATGAGAATTTGGGGATGATTGTGTAAGAATTGGAAATGCATGGGGCTAGTGGCAGACTGTATGAAAGGAAGGGCTATTTGTATTTAAAGAATGTAAATCGAGAGAAGATTTCTGGTATCTACAGTCCAAAGACAATAGAAATAGAGGAAGGACTGACAACCTTATTCTATGACATAGATACCTTTGGCTGGGTGTCTTTCAGCAGAGTTGGTGGCTCACTGTGTATGTGCAGGGGCTTTGAGTGAGTTTTGACCAGGGTTCAAACCCCAGGTAGGGAAAATCATATATATATACTTTTTTTAATTTTATTTCTAAATTCCACAAATGAAAGCTGTGCCTTTGTAAATGACCCCCTAGCAGTATCTGGGAGAACTATGGCCTCCTTACTCATAGTGCATGTCAGGCATTGATAATGGCATCCTGTGTGGCACGTGGATAGGGGGGACAGGTTTGCTATGAAAGAAATCACTTATTTAGTGGAATGTGAATTAAGGGATGATTGTGTAAGAATTGGAAATGCATGGGGCTAGTGGCAGACTGTATGAAAGGAAGGGCTATTTGTATTTAAAGAATGTAAATCGAGAGAAGATTTCTGGTATCTAAAGTCCAAAGACAATAGAAATAGAGGAAGGACTAACAACCTTACTCTATGACATAGATACCTTTGGCTGGGAAACATTCAGCAGACTACGTGGCTCATGTGTATGTGCAGGGGCTTTGAGTGAGTTTTGACCAGGGTTCAAACCCCAGGTGGGGAAAATGTTTTTTTTTTTTTTTTTTTTAATTTCTAAATTCCGCAAATGAAAGCTGTGCCTTTGTAAATGACCCCCTAGCAGTATCTGGGAGAACTATGGCCTCCTTACTCATAGTGCATGTCAGGCATTGATAATGGCATCCTGTGTGGCACGTGGATAGGGGGACAGGTTTGCTATGAAAGAAATCACTTATTTAGTGGAATGAGAATTTAGGGATGATTGTGTAAGAATTGGAAATGCATGGGGCTAGTGGCAGACTGTATGAAAGGAAGGGCTATTTGTATTTAAAGAATGTAAATCGAGAGAAGATTTCTGGTATCTACAGTCCAAAGACAATTGAAATAGAGGAAGGACTGACAACCTTATTCTATGACATAGATACCTTTGGCTGGGGAACTTTTAGCAGAGTAGGTGGCTCACTGTGTATGTGCAGGGGCTTTGAGTAAGTTTTGACAAGGGTTCAAACCCCACCTCGGGAAATTATTTTTTAATATTATTTTTATTTTTTTTAACAATTTATTTATTTTAGCAGAGTGAAAGCAGAGTGAAACATAGTCCTTTGGAAATGCTTGAAATAGAGGAAGGACTGACAACCTTATTCTATGACATAGATACCTTTGGCTGGGGAACTTTTAGCAGAGTAGGTGGCTCACAAGGGTTCAAACCCCACCTCGGGAAATTATTTTTTAATATTATTTTTTTTTTTTTAACAATTTATTTATTTTAGCAGAGTGAAAGCAGAGTGAAACATAGTCCTTTGGAAATGCTTGAAATAGAGGAAGGACTGACAACCTTATTTTATGACATATATAGCTTTGGCTGGGGAGCTTTCAGCAGAGTAGGTGGCTCACAGTGTATGTGCAGGGTTTTAGAGTGAGTTTTGACCAGGGTTCAAGCCCCACCTCGGGAAATTATTTTTTAATATTATTTTTATTTTTTTAAACAATTTATTTATTTTAGCAGAGTGAAACATAGTCCTTTGGAAATGCTCAACTGATAATAATGAAAGATCAAGTAGAAAATCTATGGCATATGTCACATAAGATGTGGCATATGCCACATGACATGGAACATGCCTCCTTCCACTTTGATAAATAATGATTTTTATGGGTGCCACTTCAACCTACTTCTGAGATGATTGGTCACCCTGGAGGTGGAGATCTATTTTTATGGGTTTTCGGTAACGAATAGAAATGAGATGTTCTTGGTTTTTGTGCGATTAGAAATTCTGCTTCTTGTCTCGTGATCCACAAGTTCATTTCTGCTTCATTAACCATTATTCTAATGATGTTCTGTAGGCGTGGGGTTGGTTCAACCGTGATCTTCTTGTAGAACTTTGTATCAGAGAGGAGTTTTAAGCATTGCTGATCATATCCTTCTTTATTTAGGAGGACAATCCTGCCCCCTTATCGGTGGGTTTTATGATGATAATATTATCCTTTCTTAGTTCATCCAACACCTTTTGTTCTTCTTTTGTTATGTTGAAGAAGGGTCTTTTGATCTTATATTCAATCTCACTTGCCTCTTTCATGATGGCCTGTTCAAATGTTTGTATTTTGATAGGTACGATGCTGGTGGGGGGATTAAATGTGGATTTCCTCCTTAAATTGGTGTCACTTTCTTGTCTCAAGTCATCCTTCGCACTGAAAAAGGCTTTGAGTTTCAATTTTCTACAAAACTCTGATAATTCACATTTCAGTTTAAAGGTGTCTAAGGTAGGTGAAGGGAAAAATTCGAGACCTTTATTCAAAACCTTTACTTAGTTCTCTGTGAGCGCTTTTTCTGTTAGATTCACTTTCAGTGATTCACTGAGCTGGGTCATGGTTTCTCTTTCGACATGCTGCGTGTCGTTACTTGGCGTTGTTGTTCATGCCATGTGACTCCTCTTCATATTCCTCTCTGTGAATTTTGGCCCCTCCCTAAAAAAGGTGCTGTTGGGTATTCCAGTGTCCCATCATTTGTGGACCCATCATTTGTGCTGATGCTGGCATGCCCTGATTATAAGGATTTTCCAAACCTTGAAAGTTTGGTATATGGGGTTGGAAATATGGCATCTGTTGATTGTTGTAATTAGGTCTGTGCCATCTGTTGGTTCTTCTGTGTGATTGGTTTCTGAATTGATTGCAGCCTCCCCGGGGAATGTAATCATCCTCACTCCATTCTGAGTTATCTGAGAAATTGCCTCCTGTGGATTCATTATCTGTTTGTTGATCAGGTAAAGTATAATCTTCCATAAAGTAAGGGTACATCTTTTCTTATGTGAAGCATTTTAGATCTTTTCCTAACATCTGTATTTTACTTTGAGTGATGAATTCTCTTGTCTCTTCCATTTCTTCGTTTATTTCTTCTAATCTCTTTTGAAAACTGATATGTGCATTGTTGTTTTCAATTTTGCTTCACTTATTTGGATCTTCACCAGTAAGGCTTCTGACAATCTTGTAGCTCTTTGATTATTAGTACCAGATAATCACGGGTACATCTCCAGGAGATGGAAGACCAATCCTTTCTAAAAGTTAAGTCATGTAGAAATATTTGGGTTGCATTTTGAACCCACAATCCTCTTGGGGCAACATTTGCTCTTAGATATTCTCTCATTGTGAGGCCATGTATAGCTGTTCTCACTTGTTCCCTCTTAGTTTCAGTCAAGTCATCCCAGTCATTGGTTTGGGCCAATGTTTGTGTTAGTTTTAAGTTCTGTAGCATTGGTGGTACAGACAAAATTTCACTTATATCATCTTGGATGTCATCGTATCCTCTGTAGCAATGTTCAATTTTTACTCACTTGCATCTAGTGGATAACTCCTCTCTAGGAGATTTCTTTAGAGACTCCCACAGCTGCACGCTGCTCAATACATTATTTATCAAAGTGGAGGGAGGCAGACGTTGAGATCCATTCAGCTTCCAAGCTTAGGTACGAACATCAATTGAGGGGAATTTATCACTTGGAACTACGTTGCCAGGGTTTTTCTGGTGCTCATTAACTCTCATAAAAAACCCTCGTACACACACGTAGGTGGTTAGGTGGTATATCTTGGTTCTCTGCCAATATATGTTGCGTCATATGCTAACCTCCACCCGGAGGTAACCATGGTTACATAGTATTGATCAGATAAAAAGAGGTGCTCAAAATTGCTAAAAATTGGGAAATTAAAAATCTTTGAAGAAGAGTGTCTGGCTGAATGTATAGCAGCTTCACTTTTAAAACAGTGTATAGATAAACACAAACTGCTGTATGGCTCACTACAATACTAAAATAGCAGTAGCAGAATGTTTGGAGGAAGTGTAAAGATATAGACAGGGCAATTGGAAGTTTAAAAGTCAACTTTACAGATACATAGAAAAGTGCATTTATTATCTATAGGGGTTTGAAGCAGTCCATGCCCTTAGGCCTACTTTGATGCATGACTACTTGGGTAGTGGCTGAATGATTACAGTTGTCCAAGGAGAGTGTCGAGCTGAATGTATAACTGCTTCACTTTTAAAACAGTTTATAGATAAACACATACTACTGTATGGCTTGCTACAATACTAAAATAGCAGTAGTAGAATGTTTGGAGTAATTATAAAGATAGAGAATGGGCAATTGAAAGTTTAAAAGCCAAGTTTGCAGGTGCATAGAAAAGGGCATTTATTATTTATTAACCTTTCCAACGTCCCAAGTACCAGCACACCTTTCCGAGGGTAGGTTTACGATTTACAAATGCTAGCATTTTTTAAATTAAGAAGCATAATAATAACACATATTAATCCTTTTTTTCTTCTAATGATAGCAATATTTTTTTTATGTCTTCTATATACATGTTTTTAATCATGAAAATGCAAAGAACACATTTTACCGAGTAACACTTTTTAAACTCTCCAACGTATGTAGATAATAATACCTTATACATGTTACGATCGAAATCGAAACCTTTACAGCTTCACAGTTTGTAACTTTTCCGAACATGTGCAGAAGAAAACCAGTTAAAACGTGAGCACTTGTAAACTGCAAAACGTGCCATCTAAATAGGCGGAACCACAGCTTCCTTCCGTAGACTACTAAACAACTAAAAACTACATAAACCACACCTACTGTGCAATTAGTTTCGTTTTTGCGAGTTATTTCTGAGTCGCCAATCTATGTTGCAGGTTCCGTTTTTTAGCATTGGATTCTCTTTTTGCATCAACAACCATATTCCGGAGTTGTAAGTTGTTTCAATATGGCATAGGCATAGTACTTAGTTATAATATGTGGCTATATGTCAATATTTAAAAATGTATATGTAGAAAAAAAAAATGTTATTGCATGTTTTTTGCTTTTTCTCTGTAACATCTCTGTAACGTCAGCAGCTTCTTTTCAGAAACAGCTAGATTATAACAAACATTGCCCCTTTTCTGGCTCCTTTCACCTTATATATAGTGACTTTTTATATTATAATATTGACATTGTACTTCACTTGAGAGGTGTTGGTGACGCGTCAACGCAAACCCTAAACATTTGCAATAAACGTCACCATCTTCCACTTGCTATTGTGTTTTCCCCTAGAGATCACATACTGTTAATATGTATATTATAACATTAACAGTCTTGGTGATCTTAGTGGAATTCACGATCCGTCGTCACAAAGAGTAACGATAAGTAGGCAACATTACCGGCTTGCGGTTTTCGGTCTATTTTCCCCTTGTGATCATGTGCTGTGAAAATATATACACATTATTATTCTCACCGTCATGATCTCAGAGGAGTTTATGACCTGTCACCACGAAGATCAAACTTTTTCACCTCCCGTAGAAAAGAAGTTCATAAATAATTACTGCTCGAAAGTATTTCATTATAGATGTTCTGTTAAATAGATAACTTTATTTTCCTTTTCTTTTTACTGTAGCAATGGTATCAATCGTTATAATATAATGTCCTATTCTTATTTGCGGTTCCTACTCACCTTCTCCCTAAAGAATATATAGGACCTGTACTTTATATTATAAGAGTAACGTCCTATATATTCTTTAGTGAATATGTGATTTATTAGCGGAACAGTCTGCAACCTCTAAGCACTACAACAGCACATTCCTGAATTGTACAGAATAAAAATTTGAAAAATAATAATGCATGCATTTCTATGTAATATGAAATCATTTGTATTTAACAGTTTTTTACTTGTTCTCTTGATCTGAGATAATGTAGTGCGGGAGTGTTTGTTGTAGCACTTCTATTCTACTTGATCTAAAAGTAACTGATGCCCTCTTAAATCATCAAGAATGTGGGGAAACACTTTTACAAACTGTAGCACAAAAAAGAAGTATATAGCCACGCTTAACTGATATTTTATGAAATTCCATTTTTAATTGTCACCCCTTTCATATATAGAGCGACAGTTTCTGAAGAAAGTTTATTCGTATTTGCTTAATAAAAACTGTTTCAAACCTAGACTGATTTTTTTGCTGCGCAACCACACCTCCCCATCAGGAAAGTAAACACCACGTTATAAGTAAATAGTACTCCTAAGAAGTATGTCACCTACAAACTTGTTTAAAAAAAACAGCGCAAGACACTGTCATTTTTCCGCCGTGATTTATACACCACACAGCAATTATATAAATGGCCCTTCAAACATATAACCACCACCTTATGGGCACCGTACAGAGTTAATAGTGTTCCTAACCTGCCCTCTACTACTTTCTTTCCCCATACTCCTTTGGAGAATGCATCACAATATCACTGACAACAGTGAACTGTTCCCACCCAATAAGGTGCAAACTTGTGCTCAGAACACTTTAGCCAATAAAATGTACATGTTGTTCCACAAACGAGCAAGGAATGACTGCCAAACCTTCTACTTTTAATACGTCACAGCCAATGAACATTAAGCTTTGTAAAGTCCCGCTTGGAGCACATTACCCTAATACTCCCCAAACAGGAAGGAATCGCTTACAAAACGTTTCCACTGACTTCTTCTACGACTAACGGTTCCTATGAAAAAAAAATATATAATTCTCCAGCACAGTTACTATTTAAATTAGCAACATATTGTGGTGAACTTCTAACCTCTGTACTCACGGAAGTGATCCATGAACTGTTACTATGGTAACAGGCAGAAAAGTAGTGGCTATACAAAAAAACGTTATATTTACCCTGGATCCTCTACAAGACAGAAAGGAAAGCAAAATACCACATTTACAACCCCCTTGCACAGTTTTTTTTAATAAAAAGAGGCCCCGGGGGTGGGGGGAAGGCTGTCCCCGGAGCTCCGGAGGGCCATGAGCCCCCGCATACATATAGTTAAAGACCCGGGGGTAGCGATCCCCGCACAGGGGGGACCCTCTGGGCCCCCCATTATGAAAAATAAATTGCCCCGGGATTTGCCCCCCCGGAGGCTAATTAACAATAAAGCGGGCTTCAGGTTTTTTTTCTTTTTCGCACAAAACACATACCCCGCGATTGAAAAAAAAAAAGACATTTTTTTTTTCTCCACGTGACGTCATGTACGGCGCCCCATACGCGTACGGCGCAAAAGATTCTAATTGTTCAAAAACATATATTTATGTATTTAATGTACATATTAAGGCAAGACATTATCTGGGATAATCATGAAAATTGTTTTTTAAAACTTTAAATAAGCGTATATTACTTTTAAAAGCAATTACGGAAATCGCGGCCGTACGTCATAAGAGCAAAGATGGTTTGAAGAGTTATACATTTTATAAAATAATTTAGTACTGCACGGTAAAGAAGAAAAGTAATCACAATTATTGATCCCTCTCCCAACATTTAAAAGCCCCTGGGGGAGATGGTAAATTAATCAAGACTGAATACGTTAGTGCAGACTACTGTGCTTATGCGACCAGGAAATCACAACAACAGTACAAGCCCCAGATTTCCAATGGAGGGATTTCTTAGTTGCAGGTCTAGTTGTCAGATCGACACACACACTCCCTCATGGCTGGTATACACCCACCCCACACCCATCCAACGCATTCATCACTACACACGTGACCCTATGTATAAAAAAGACGGATCGCACGTGTTGTACGCCATTTTAAAGTTGTTCCCAAAGTACTGAACAAGGGGCCCACTACTACATGCATGGCCTCTTTGGTCACTGAGTTAGTGGTGCCCGAAGAACTTAGCGGCTGAAGAACCTCTGATGATGATGATGGAAGCAGGAGTATTTTGTTAGCCATAGAGATATCAAGATTCAACTCCATATATGAGACTTCTTTGTTAGAGATCGGGACTACATCATTCAGAAGGTGTTTTATCCACGAAAAGGTGAACAGTGAGTCTTGAGTTTGCATCCGAGGGAGTCAGGGTTGTAGCAGACTAGATACAAAAACTCGACTTAGTATTTTAGACAAACGCACTCCTACATAGTGTATTAATTTACATGTATACATTTTTTTCCCAATAGCAGGAACGTTTTTATAATCGCTGAAATGTCCGGAATATTACCAATACAAACAGTTCGTAGAAAGAGAAGGAACGTGTATGAAAGTGCGATGAAATGTCCGGAATATTACCAATACAAACAGTTCGTAGAAAGAGAAGGAACGTGTATGAAAGTGCGATGTTATGTAACTCCAAATTAATATAGTAACAATTACTAATAACATCTTTCTTTTAATATCTTTTAGATGTAGAGCTTCAGGATGGATTATGTAACAAGGACGACGGCAATGGCTTAAGGTGAGCCAAGAAGATTTTTTACGAAAGAACGACAAGTTATCTGTGAAAGGAGAGAATGTGTAGTATGCAGCAGGCGCACAAAACACACATTGGGCTAACGGGGCTTCAGCTAGGATGAGATAGCTTCCTTGGCCCACACACAGTCACACCAGAGTACTTCACAGGTCTTTTAAAGACATTTTGCTTGTTAATGAGGCTTTGATGTCCCCCCCGCTTACAGCCCCTTACAGCCCCTACAGCTCCACTCTTCTTTTTGCTTGAAGTTAAGCCCCCCCCCAATTTTTTTCTAGCCCCCCCCGATATTTTTGACTGTGGTTGCGCCTCTGGCTTCAGGCACCCCCCCTGTCGTGTGTGTCTCTCCCACGTTCTCTTTCTTACTCTTGTGGAGGAGTGTGGCTCACTGATTAGAGCGGCAGACCCTGATGCAAAGGTCTGGCCCAGGACCAGGGTTCAATTCCCGACGCGGCAGGGTCCTGAGCCCAAAATGTCCACGGACTCGATAATTCTCGCCTCGGTGCCTATTCTAATCATGGGGTCCCACGCTGCAACTCTGGGCAATAGCTTGCTTAATCTCCACTATGGCGGCCCACCCGCTGCGGGATGCCTGGCTTTCACCTTGGGGATGGCCAGTAGGGGTTATCTCACAGGGAAAAAGTCAGGACGGGTTCCCAAGGCAAGTTCCTTGATGCCTTCGGGTGATACGTGCACTATATAAGTCGCAATATATATACTCTTTCACATCGTTTCTCTTTCTTTTTTAAAGTTTTGGACGCTGCTATCTCCAGTCTGCTGTATACAACCTTATCTGAGTTGAAGTGGTGAACTCTCTTGCTTACAGTGAAGGCTTCTTCGACACGTAGAGCACCCTCTTTCAATAACGCCAATGGCACTAGGTGAGCAAAGAATTTTGTTTCCGAAACAAAGAATTATTTGTGAAAGGAGAGAGTGGGTAGTGTGCAGCAGCTTGACTGTGTAGAAATGTATAATTACCTCCAAGCAGTGACAACAGATAGGTTACAACAGTCTGAGAAACAGATCTACAAGCTCATTGCACCACTTTTGTGTCACTTTTAACATGGGAAAAGTGGCGCAAGGAGCTTGTAAATCTGCGTCTGACTTTTCAAGAAAGAATCTCAACTCCAGACTCTGCGAGACAGTTTTAATGTTGTTTCCTCCCTCTTTCTCTCTCTCACTCTCTGGTACATCAATTCTCTTTCTCTTTTAAAGTTATACACACTGCTGTCTACTTTGACGTGTAGAAGCAGAGTTGAATTGAAGTTGTGAACTCTGGTGGCCGCAGGGCTTATACAAGATAAGCACATCTGCCTAGATATACAATGCCTCCATTGCAATGCATTAGAAATAAGTTGACGTATTTACAATCCCGTTGTACCACTTTTGTGTCAGTAACGCAGTAGGCACTTCCGTATAGACACCACTTGAACGCTGAAATGTACTAGGCACACTGCAAACGTAAAATCGTAGTGTTGCCTTCACTTGTAATGCTTCACCTTATTTAGTCACATCTACATAACTTTAAACTCTTTTTTTCTTTTTTGTTTTGCAGATTACCTACCCAAAGTCTTTTGGAGTCCACATGACAATTTGTTTATAATACTGTTTTATTAAAGTTATTTTTCTAGTTGTTTATTATATTATCTTTAAGTTACGTTTACAGTTATTGTTGTTTTAATAAAAGTTAATGAAAAAAACTATATACGGTCCACAACAAAAATAAAATTTATAATTTAAAGTACTATTCTAAGATGTTTGACAGTGGGTTTGAAAAGTACTGGCTTTTCAATAAGTTATGTTTCTCTGGATGGACTACAACATAGAAAGGAAATCAAAGTAAAACAAAACAATGTGTACCACATTTACAAACCTCTTGCAACATTTTCGCGTGCAAACCTACCCCCCTACAAAATTAACTGTGTGGGCCTCAATGACGCCCCTCAAAACACGAAAAAGACCACCCCCGGAGATTTCTATATTGTGTGAGGGAGGCTGAGTGGCCCACCACCTGATGCCCTGGAGTCCGCCACGCCCAGACCCAGTTCCTGCAGTGTCCTGGGAAGAAACAGCCTTTACAACGCAGTCATAACCACGCGTGACCGTCACCACAACTTCCTTAGCACGCATATGGCTTTACCACGCATGCCTTTAGCACGCATGCTTTTACAACTACTATACTATACATTTACCACGCATGATAAAGGCATAAGCACGGTAATGGCTTTGTGGTGACGATCACGCGTTGTAATGGCTGTGCCTTACGTGCTTCAGATTAGTTTTTAGGTATGCATGTGACCAAGTTTGATAAGATCGGAAGCCAAGGACAAACACCGTGGTGTCTGTGGCAAGAAATCTCATGGATCACAAAGAAGATAGGCGGGGGTAAATTGAAAGTAGCAGGTATAATAAAAATAACGGAGGAAAACTACTAAAATGGCGGAGGATGGAGTATGTAATTAACGTTTGGCACCTCAGCAATACGTTTCAAATATATATAGATAGAATATGATTAATAATATATTACAAAAGTATAGCAGCGGATGAGGCACTCAACCCGGCAGAAGAAAGCAGAAAATGTAATACCTGAAATGAGGAGAGATTTGCTTGGCGAACTTGAAGAAAAATAAAGAAGTGTGAGCTTGGAAACGAGGCTGCACATGCGTAGAGAGTACAACTGGTGCAGTAAAAAACCCAAAAAGTTTTACATAGTATCATAGAAACATAGCTCTTTTTTTACCAGTAAAGTTAGTTCTGAAAAGAACTGTTATCTATGAGCTCCAAAGCCCCCACGGTCCCAGATGGCTCCCCGCGTCCTTCGGGAGCCGGCATTGCTTTTTGTCACCTCGGGCACTGCAGAAGGTGGCACTGTAGGCACCCCCGGACACTGCAGAAGCTGGCCCTGAAAGGTGGTGGTCCCCAGGGCCATCAAAGGCTCCAGGAAGTGGGCTGCATGGCCCCCCTACGAACATTCAAAAGCCCAGAGGGGTGGTAGTCCCTGGGGCTGGGTGGTCCGTCCCCCCTATTTTCTATATTGGAGCCCTGGGGAGGTGGCGGTCCCCGGGGCGCGTGGGGGGGGCTTAAAACCCCCCCACACAGTTTTTTTAAAATAAAAAGAGGCGCCAGGGACTGGTGAATCCCCGTGGCTCCGGGGGTGCCATGAGCCCCCCGCATACATATAGTTAAAGCCCGAGGGATGGCGATCCCCGGAGCAGGTGGACCCCTCTGGGCCCCAATTATTAAAAAAAAATTGCCCCCAATATTTGACCCCCCGGGGGCTAATTAACAATGAAGCAGTCTTTTTTTGTTTCCCAAATCACGTACCATACGAGTATCACGCGATTATAAAAAAATAATAATTGTGCCCTAACGATCAATGTGGGACCCCCTGAGCAGGCCTAGAGGGTCAGGATGTTTCTACCCTAAACCCTTTCCTTCTTTTTCAACTTTGTTTTACTGTTTTCTTGTGACTCGGTGCTACCGAGGCACAAGATGGCTGCCTACGCTTCCTGGTTTGGAGTGTTGACAGACAGTTGACATCCAATCAACATGCAGCTCGTGCTCGTAATTGTACGGAATTCCGAACACGTACAGTACTTCGTCTCTAGATATCACTATGATTTTACTTTTGATTTCCTCAAGAACTACTGAACCGATTTACACCATTTAACAAAAAGCACAATCTGCAAACCGAACTCTACCTCTCTGCCAAATTTTGTGTAATTCCGTTCAGCTGTTCGGGCTGTAGCCCTGGCTAAAGGTCCCTATGGAAAATTGCATGGGGAAAACACGTTTTGGGACCTCCTTTTATCTCGGCCCCCCTTGAGAAATCACGCCCAAATTTTCAGGGACGGAGCAGAGCAGAGCAGGCCATTTTCTTGGAGAAATTTGTGAAGATTCGTCCACCGGCGTCAAAGTTATTCCAAATAGAATGTTGTGGATTTCCTATGGAAACTAGGTCCTAACTATAACTACCTACTGGCGACCGCCAGTAGGTAATAATAACTAAAACAATTAATCAATTTACTTAATTTCTATTCAAAATTATACATTAATAGATCTTTGTTATTCAATCATTGATTAATTAAGAAACCCTATAAACCTACAAAGCTAGGAGCCCAGACCTAAAATATAATTAAACTAAAAAAAAAGTATTTCATAATGTGCATATTATAATTAAAGAATAAATTAATAATTAGTTATTACTTAATTAACTTCCCAACTGAGACACCTACAAACCTCGCAGCTCGCAAAAAAAATAAAATTAAAATAAATAAGTAAGCTATCATTTACTTCTTTAAAAGTCAAATAAATAATTAAAATACATATAAAAAGTAGTTTTTAAATATTTATTACTCAATTAACTTCACCCTATACCTCTACAAACCTAACAGCCTGCAAACAACATATAACAAAAATGAATCAGTCGTATATAATTTTACACAATAATTATCAGTCACATAATTAAATGAAATATATTAAATAATTCATAATTTATTATTAGCTAATTAACTTCCCTCTCTATCCCCCTACAAACCCAATTTTCGAAATACAACACTATAAATTTCCAATAAAAATTACATGCTGTATTTAAAAAAATATATCCAATAGTAACATAAAATTAATATATGGACCAAAATACATTAAAATAATACAAAAACAATGTTTTTACCAATATATTACTAAAAATAATATTAAAAACATTGATATTATTCAAAACAATATTACCTCAAAAACGATATTCCTATCACCGATATTCTAACATCCCAATATTTCGGTATTACAATATTTTATTTCCGATATTTCTGTCTCCTAATATTTACAACTCAATATTTTGACCTGACAAACTGGCCTGTATTGTTTAAAAAACATATAAAAATCTCACAAATCCATCTTTCAAAAAGCCCAATCCATAATGTTAAACAACAGGGGGTGGTGATGGACAGAGTTTCTGAATTAAGCAGAATACTATCACCCAGTCAAGAGATCAGGGCTTAATCCAACACCGTTTTTTAGCTCACTCCATAATGTTAGCAAAAACAATAAAATGATGTTCCCAGTCAACTATAGGTTTTGATTTAAAAAATAAAGGGGTCATTCTTCTCTGATACTCCATCTAACATCATTACTTAACTTTCATGCTTAGTTAGAATTCATCCATGAAACTAATACAAACATGCAATTAGATTACATTTGCATGGGGCTTGGCTGGTCGAGCACCAAGATTGTGGCTTGATTGCAGTGCTCCCAAGCGGCCATGCTGAAAGAGCTGCCTCGAGACACACCAATGCGGTGATCTGTGCGCCTGAGAGCTTTCTCGGTGGCCTGAGTCTCTAAGGCATGTGAGGAGGACGGCAGAGCAGGTAGAGATGCCCTAGAATTCCCGGCGCAGCTACAATGAGGCGGCAGCCTGATGTGGCCCTTAGAGGCCCCGCGATGCCAAGGGTTGCGGGTGAGCCTGAGGGCGGGGCTGCCATCCCGAACCGCGGCCACAGTGACAAATCGAGCCCGGGAAGGTGTGGCCCACAACAATCGAGAGGTGCGGTTTCTCCTCTGGTCCAACACTTGGGGGCAGCAGCGAGTCTGGTGGCTGGACGTAGGACACCTCCCCACCTCCATAGAATGCTCAGGCACCTGCGAGTGAGACTGGCAAGGCGCATGGACCCCAGCTGTGGCCAACCGCTTGCGTATTTCCCCTGGGAATGCTTGATGATGGCTAAGGCGCTCCGGGAAGATACCAATACACACGATTCCCTCCATTGCCCCTAATTATGAGTAGCGTAGGAGTGAAAAGTGAGATACCTGGAGCCATGACCGAGGCAGGAGGAGAGCGGCTCACTCGCTAATGGCACAATTGGGGATGCAGTGAGACAGATACATTTGCTACCATTTCCTGGGCTCCGATCAGCGGGGCGGCGGGACCTTCGCTGCCCCCTGCTTTTCTTATTATTGGCTGTCTGAGAATCCCTACACTTCTGAAAATGACAGTGGCAAAGGTCTTTGTTTGTTCTACCCCTGCTGCTAAACGGAGGTCCTGCTGAGGCACATCACCTTTCTGCACTGCGGCCGGGCTTTGCTCCGCCAACCCCCAGCAGAAACCGACCGGCCGGGCTTGGCTCGGCCGGCCGGACTACATCCCCCAGCTTCCCTAGGGGGCCAGCGACGACGCGAACAACCAGCGCGCCAGGAGGCGCATAAAGCTCTGGCAGGGGCCGAGTTCCCTGTCTTTGTTTGTTCTACCCCTACTGCCTAAACAGAGGTCCTGCTGAGGCACATCACCTTTCTGCACTGCGGCTGGGCTTTGCTCCGCCAACCCCCAGCAGAAACCGACCGGCCTGGCTTGGCTCCGCCGGCCGGACTACATCCCCCAGCATTCCTAGGGGGCCAGCGACGACGCGAACAACCAGCGCGCCAGGAGGCGCATAAAGCTCTGGCAGGGGACGAGATTACCCTGTCTTTGTTTGTTCTACCCCTGCTGCCTAAACAGAGGTCCTGCTGAGGCACATCACCTTTCTGCACTGCGGCCGGGCTTTGCTCCGCCAACCCCCAGCAGAAACCGACCGGCCGGGCTTGGCTCCGCCGGCCGGACTACATCCCCCAGCATCCCTAGGGGGCCAGCGACGACGCGAACAACCAGTGCGCCAGGAGGCGCATAAAGCTCCGGCAGGTCCCTCATCACGCGAGGACGTGCGCGGGACGTGCCGGACGAAGCCCGGACTAAGGGGGGACAGTCTAAGACAGTCCGAGACAGGCAGAGACTGGACTGGGCCAGTTACTCTGTCCGTGACTCTAAGGTGAGACTTTCCCATTGCTCGAGGACGATCCAGGAAACTATCTGCCATTGACTTTGTAGGATTTGTGGCTAAGTTGCTCTGAGGCTTAGGGGTGCACGTTGCTTTTTGTATCTATACAGTGTTTTTGGGAAGGTACTGTACTAGGGGTACTATGTCTAGTGAAAAGTTATCCCCGGCAAAGAACACCATGGACAACTACCTAGTACAGGTAGTTGCTAAAATTAATAATGAGAGGAGATCCTCACTTGGGTTGGGTGTATCTCCTAAATCACCTACATCCACTATGCCGATACCTGACCCAGCTCAGTTTCCCGACCCAGTTAGCAGTAATTGCCCCGCTGTAATACCTGATCCAGATGACAATGTTACTTTGGACCAGACTAACTGTGTACTGGAAGTTAGTGACGTGAAGATGATGATGACCAACACCCACATGAGGAAAAAGCCCCTACCCCAGTGCCTGCGCCGCGCACTACTAGAGGAGTTAGAAAGGGCCAGCCCAAGCGTGGAGGGCTCCGTTCAATTGGGAAAAAGCCTGCCTCTCCACCTAGTATTACTGTGGTGGAGGAAGAAGGATCAATTGACGAAGTCTGTATGTCTCTAACCAATGAGCAATTTAAAAAGTTGTTGGGCTTAATAGATACCAAGATTAAGGGAATTGTAAAGCCTTTGGTAGGCAGGATTGAAAAACTCACTAATGAGGTTAACCGACTAGGGGGCCTTTTGAGCAAAACATTGGATGAAGTTGAAAAATTGCCTGCAGAAGTTGTAAACAGGCTTGAGTTAAAGAAGGGAACCTCTAGATCCGAGGGTGGAGGAGGTGCAGTAACATTGTCTAATCATCCTGCGGCTGCCCAAGCAGTTGTAGTGGATGGTGAGCAAGGGATGGTAGTTCCTCCAGTTGTACCTATAGCTCCGGAACCCGTGAAAGTCTCGGTTGAGCTTATAGTTGAGGCACCTCCTCTAGTCCTTGTTTTGGCTAATGTTCCTACACTGGCTCCTGGACAGGACGAAACTACCTCATCATTGTTGTCCAAGGCCTTACACTGGCTAACTAATAATATGGTAATAACTCCCTGGAGTAAGCAACAGCTGGCAGAGGAACTAGTTATGGCCAGGAGGGTGGAGTGGATTGGAAGCAGTCCGAAAAGATTTAGGGGTGACTGTGTTGTCCTGAATTTCTCAGATCCTGAGGTATTAACCAACATATTACCCAACCTTTTACCGCCTCAGCGAAGATCCACCGACATCATCCCTCTTACCTTAGACTTTTTTTACTATCGGAGTGGGAGGGGTCCAAATCGGTGTACATTAGGGACAAAATGGAATGTGGTTTCAGCCAAGGGGAGGAGTGCTGCTAAACCCACTGAGTGGGGACTAAATCTTGAGAATAGGTTTGGAGCCCTTTCCAATCTGAATAATTGTGATTGACTCCCTGGGGGTAAAAGTTTATTAACATCAGCTATAAAAAATCAGAGTTTATGCACCCTACCTGCCCATAGTGGTAATGAGGCTGCCCAACCCGATGTTCCAAGCATTGTAGCTCAGACAAGCTCAGCAGCATCAGTAGTAGGAGTGCCTTGTTCTTTGATTTTAACTCCTGAAGCGCAACCTGATTGTTCGACTGGGGTGGGGAACCTAATCTCATGGAATTTGGCTGGATTGTGTTCTAAACTAGATTGTGGGGACTGGCTGAGTTTTATTAGTTTATACGACATATGCATATTCCAAGAGACCTGGGCATGTGAACCTGTTTTTCTGCTAGGTTATTTAAATTTTTTTTGTGCCAGCTATAAAGGGTCCTAAAGGGAGACCAATGGGGGGTCTCACAATTTGGGTTTGTCAGACCCTTAAACTTATCATTAAAAATGTAGAGACTAGTCATAATGACATCCAGTTGATAAGGATAACTAGTGATGTAATGGGGACGCTTGATATATACAACATATATGCTAGGAGTGCAAATGGTGGTCGATCTGACGTCCTAACTGCCTTGGGTAACTTCCTTGATACATTTTCCCCCCGATAACAAAGTAGTAATAGCAGGTGACCTTAATCGGACTTTTGAGCCTTTGGTCATGTGTGAGGCCTCCCTGGGAGCAGAAGAGGGCTCCCAATGGGGTATTCCTGCGTTAGATTTGAAGCCAGTCACACGTTGGACCGAGGACAATATAGATCTGAATGCCATGTGCCTCGAAAAAGGTCTGAGAGCTCTGAACGGACGAACAGCATTGGACAAAAATGGCTCTATGACCTTTGACAATGGAAGACACAAAAGCAGGATAGATTATGTTATTTGCAGTTTATTGCTGTGGTCATCTGTCTGTGATATGGAGGTTGTCATGAGACCTGAGAGTGATCACAACCCCCTATGCGTAGAGCACAAATGGTGGTCCGCTGGGACAAACTCAACTTGCCTGAATGCTCTTGCTCCACCTTTGGTCATCCCAGAAAATAATATGTGTAGGCTTAAATGGGCTAGTGTAGTGACCAATCAACAGGCTATTGATAATATCAATTATGAAACTGACAAAGCTATAGTAGCTTTGGAAACCATTAGTGTTTCTCCCTCTGGCCTGGGGGAAGTGGTTAATATCCATGATACCCTTTTTGCTAACATCAAAAAACACTTTCTGAAACCTGGGGCTAGAGTTAGTAAAGATGCTAAATGGTATAATGCCGAATGTAGGGCTGCACGACTGGCTCTGGGCCAGGCCATCAAAAAGAGGGTGGCCGAAACTACCCGCCTAGCCAGAAAGAGTTATAAAGCCTGCATATCGAAAGCTAAAAAAGCCTGGGATGAGCTACATTGGTGTAAACTGAAAAAAGCTAGCGACAGAAAGGATTCCAGAACGTTCTGGAATATTGTTAAATGGGGTAGTGAGAGAGCAGAGGAACCCCCAAATAACAATGTACCTCAGGAGGCTTGGGTAGAATTGTTTTAGCTCACAGTATGCTCTTAATACCCAGAGTACAGGTGAAGACAGTATTATTATGTCGTTCGCTAAAGGTAATCTTTTTACTGATAAAGAGATCATGATTGCTATAAATGCTGTGAATAGAGGACGTGCTCCTGGTTCGGATGGCGTCCCTGCAGACAGTTTTTTAAATGACAAAGAGCGGTGGTGTAAATATATCTATTTACTTATCAATTTCATTGCCAAGGGTGCTGAGGTTCCGGCTTCTTGGAGAGGAGCAGTTATTATCCCAGTGCTTAAAAAGGGAGACCGTGGACAGCCGGGTAATTATAGGCCAATAAGCCTTATCGACACTGTACAAAAAATAGTTGGCCGTGTGGTTGTAAACAGGCTCCTTGATTGGGCAGAGGATAATAACATCCTATCACCCTACCAAGCAGGATTTCAAAGGGCAACAAGCACGGTGGACCAAGTATTCCGCTTTCAATTGCTTCAATGGAAGACTGTGGTGCTGGGAGGAGGCAGCCTTTATGCGACATTTGTCGATTTGAGGGCTGCCTTCGACCTAGTCCCACGGGCCAAATTGTGGCAAGTTTTACAGAGTCTGGGGGTTCCTGAGGAACTATTGACCTTGGTAATGCGTTTGCACAAGCTTACTTTTGCTAAAATACAGTGGGGTGGCCATGATATGGTCACAGATGAATTTCCCGTAGAAAGAGGGGTTCGACAAGGGTGTTCAATGGCGCCAACCTTGTTCACTTTGTATATAAATAGTGTTGTCCCCCGCATGGTAACAGCTTCAGTAGATGCTCCCTCTCTCTCAGGATTAAAAATCCCTATACTAATGTTTGCGGATGATACACTTATTCTGTCCAAAACCCCTAGTGGTTTGCAGCGTGCCTTGTCCATTTTCGAGAATTTCTGTGGAGAACATGGTTTGGAGGTGAACGCCACTAAAACTAAACTCATGACTTTTAAGCCACACCGCAGCTTTAAGTCTAAAATTCTCATGAGTGGGCGTCCTCTTGAGGTGGTAAACTCATTTACATACCTGGGTGTTCTTATTGCAGATAATAACAGGTGGAGTCAGCACATAAATATTGCCACCCTGCGACATAAGCAATTATCGGGTGCCATTAATTCGGAACATAGGAAGTCTTTGACCAAACCCGTTAAGCCAGCGTTGCTGGTTTACGAAGCAAAGGCTATTGGGTCCGCACTTTATGGTGCTGAGATGTGGGGCTTTGAAAACTTGAACTCCCTACAAGGGTCGGAGAACACATTTTTAAGGCTACTCACTGGCACCCCGAAAAGTACTCCACTCCTGCCTCTAAGATATGAGCTTGGTAGGAATCAAATCAAGGACCTAGCTAGACTACGCCCAATCTTATATTGGCGAAGACTCTGGACTACTCCCGAGCTTGCGCACTATGCCGAAGGTTTTATTGATGTCATAAAGGCGGACTGCTTTCATAAAATTAGCTGGCTCATTTCACTTAAGGCAATATTGTTTGAGCTTGGGTTAAGTCCTTTATGGCTTGATCCAGCAGGTGCATCATTTCCTTCTAAGTCTGATTTAAAAAATATATATTGGGAGCATGTTGCCAGCAGGAGCTTGAGTAACTCTAGTATCGGGTCCATGTCTGCGGGTTTCCTTGACGTAAACCTGTACCCGGCTCTGGAGTCGTACTGGGATATTATCTCAAAGCCGGGTGACAGGAAGCTCCTATTTCAATTGAGAGCTGGAGCCCTACCCATAAGATCATTGACAGCCAAATGGGGCTCAGGGGGGTGTGACACCTGCCCTGCCTGTGGAATGGGGAAGGAAACTCTTGGTCATTTCTTGTTCTCCTGTAAAGTGTATCCTGTCCCACGGCGCGCTTGGTTAGCACCTATGTGTAGGAACCTTGGGACCTCTTATAGTTCTGTTGCCCTGCGAATTATATGTTCAAGCCCACTTACATGGATATTAATAGCTACAGCAAAATATATTGGTTGGGCATGGGCGATCAGGCAGAGACTGCTAGTTAATTAACTATTCTCTGTCTGCTAAATCTGCCTTTATGAACCTGTTTCTATTGATTTTGAGTCCAATGATGAATTGACAATCATGCAGAGACTGCTAGTCAATTGACTATTCTCTGTAATGAAATTATTATTCCTATGAATTTGATACTATTGCAGAGACTGACTATTCTCTGCCTGTAAAATCCGCTCTATGAATTTGTTTCTAGTGTTTTTTATTCAGACTAATAATGAATTTGGTAATTATACAGAGACTGCTAGTTAAATTGACTATTCTCTGTAAGCATTTCTTGTTCCCATGAAATTGACACTATCGCTTTTTAAACTATCAATGGTTTTTTATAATAATGTATTAATCAAATCTCTTTTTAATCATTTAATAAATACTGTGAGAATCTTTTTTGAATATATTTTATCGATCTAATAGTGCTCTGTAAATGTACTTGATTGTAAATGTAATACCATTTTACTATTGTTAATATTTTGTGTATGTCTTGCTTTTATGAGTAATCACTCGAATAAAGCACTATTTGAATTGAATCGACAGTGGCAAAGGGAGAGGATTTAGATTGCTGGGATTGCCGAGCCCACCAACACAGGCCTCAATGGAGGCATATGTGGAACGGCTATTGTGGGAACTATTTTGCTAGAATGTTTTTCTGCCACTTTTGCAGTGGAGCGGGCTCACAGATCCCTGGCCCCCAAATTGGCTGCTGGTACACCTCCGCATCTTATTATTGCGTAATTACTTAACTATCAAGACAGGGACGTCGCCCTGCATAAAGCCCGAGATGCGGTAAACTTGCAGTATCAGGGGATGACGCTCTCACTCTTCCCAGACTTCATGCCAATGGTACAGGAGGCCTGGCGCAAATTTCAAGACATCAGGTGAACTCTGAGAAATAAGAATATCCGCTACGCCATGTTATACCCCGCACACCTTCGTATTCGTATTCAGTTTAACGATAAAATTACTATTTTTGACACACCGGCGGTGGCAGCAGACTATTGGAAACGCCACAAATCAGGCACAGCTGCCTCCCCTCGAAAGTAATACTTCATGGTATGAGAAAACGTGGTTGTCAATGAGACGCTTCCTGGGCGTGCAGAGGAACACCAGTCTGGGTTTGGAATCAGGAACACTTAAAGGATGATGTGATATTATGTTCTCCTTTCCCTCATTGTTAGTAATGCAATCATTCTCATGTCTCTCGATGAGCGCAGCTCTATGCACATTAAGTTCTATTCCTATCATATTTCATGGTTTGCTGGTGGCGTTGCTGCTCCCCTAGGAGATCTCCTATTGTTCCCAATTTGTATGAGTTGTTTTTATTCTCTCTTCCTTGTTAAAGTTAAAATGTGCTGGGATTCACCGGATATAAGTTGGGTGAATATCCGATGTTGGAGGGGCATGGGGGGGCTGAGCCCCAGTTGAGTACGTTTAGTTTTATTTTTTTGTGTGAAGAATCACAACGGCTGGCTATCCAAATACGATCATAGCGACAAACCGGACGGCATACTACTGCACCTACTGTAGTGGGGGCGGGCGGGCCGGGGGACTTGAGCTGCGATGTGTCACATGGAATGTTAAAGGCCTGTTGAACCCTTGTAAGGGACAGCAGGTGCTTGCCTACCTTGCAAGACATAAGATACATGTTGCATTACTACAGGAGACCCATTATGCCTAGAAGGTACAAGAGATTATCAGCTGCCTGGGGTGGTAGTCGATTTTTCACTAGATACAGCACCTATTCTCGTCGAGTTTGCATCTTGATTCGTAAGTCACTCCCCTTCATGACTCAGACTGTGATTAAGGACCCTGAGGGCCACTACTTACTGGTGGAGGGGATTATGGGTGTGCAGCACATAATTTTTATTAATGTTTATGCTTCTAATGTGGTCGCACTGGGTTTTCTTGCTAACATCTCAACACATCACTGGCATACCAATTGAATCTATCATATTTGTGTGAGATTTTAACCTCATATTACAGCCTGGGTCAGACACCACGGGCACTAGGCACAACACCAAGTCTTACTCCACGAGGGAACTTAAGGCACTGCTACACACACACACACCTCCTGGCGGATGCCTGAAGACACCAGCACCAATCTGCTCTGGGATATTCATTTTACTCTGCACTGCATGTCAGTTGGTCCCATACAGACCGATGGTACGTTACCCCTGACATCCTGCTCAACGTGCAGGAAGTGGATCACCAACCGCCCCCCTAATCAAATCACTCACCAATGCTTCTGGCACTGGTTCTACCCACTGTTGGGCGTCCCTCTGGGTCTTGGCGCTTCCAGCTAATGCTTTACTAGATACCGTTTTCAAGAGTGAAGTGCAAGACGCCATCGTAGAGTACTTTTAGATAAACACTGGCTCTGTGCCTCGCTCCGCTACCCTATGGGAGGCCTTCAAAGTGTATTTTAGGGTCATTTGCATGGCTAAGCAGGCTGGGGTGCTTTGCACAATTCGCCAGAATCTTGATGCCACTGAGCAGGAGCTGCGAGATCTGGATGCTCAGACATTAATGGTGTGGCCCCTTCTCCGTTCCATCAACGTGTTAAGCTATTGGGAGAATTTCAAGAGTTTGTACATCAAAAGACTACTTATTTGGGGAAAGATAGACGCACCCTTGTGTACGGGGAGGGAAAAAGGCTGGGACGCACTCTGGCTCGTTTGCCTACTCCTAGACACCAAGCCACCTATATTATCCAGCTCAGGCCACAGACGGCACCTGCACCAAGGATGGTGTTGATATTCAGTCGATCTTTTTGTCCTATTACACTCGCCGCTAAACTACGTGTTCCCCACCGACAGGTGAAGCCCTTTCAGATTATTTAAATGAAATATTGATGGTGTGGATGGAGAAGGGACAGCAACAGTTCCTCGCCTCGCCCATTGGTGCGGACGAGATAGAGGCCATAGACAGCCTGGCTGGCTTGCGGGCTCCCGGCACAGACGGCCTCACCGGCATGTTCTACAAAATGTATAAAGTGCAACTTTTCCTGCTTCTATTGGAGGTTTATGCAGAGGCATTAGAATCAGATGAACTGCCCCGCCACCATGCACAACGCAATTGTAACATTGCTACTTACTCCGGGAAAGCCACTTGACAGTTGTGCCTCATACAGGCTGTTGTCACTTTTAAATCAGGATTTACAAAATATTAGCTAAGGTATTGGCTACACGTATATCAATTATAATTGGTCAGATCATTCCCCTTTCCAGTCGGGCTTTATGCTGAATCGGTCGACCTTAGTAAACTTACGTACACTGTTCGCAGTCATCACTCAGATCAACCCTGCACTTCCTGCTGCGGAGATATTATTAGATGCGGAAAAAGCCTTTGATTCTCTGGAGTGGGAGTTTTTGCAAGCAACGCTCAGTAAACTTGTATTCCCCCAACATTTCCGCTCCTTAGTCCGCCTTCTACATACCAACCCAGTTGCGCAGCTCCGCATAAACGGGCTGATGTCCAATAAATTTGCATTGCCACTGTCAGGATTGGTCATAGCAGTGCCTGCTTTGCAAGTACTTGGACTACATCTCCCATGAGACTAGAGGGTGAGGAAGTACTTCAGGCGAGATCGCGCATCTGCCGATGAACGTAATTCTGGCTTGTTGGTTCAATTTGGCTCTTGCTGAGGGAGAGAGCGGACCACCGATACGGAGCCCTTCCCTATTTTCTTTGTGTTTCCCATCTCGGATAGTTGGAGTCAAATGCCGGTGTTTTTCCATTCATGCGGTAAGAACTCAGATCTTGAATTAGGGGCGGAGAGCGGTGGTGGTCTGATTTACCATGCATTGCCGTGTTCCTCCATTATTTACTTGCTGCATTTCCTGATCAGAAGCGGAGGGCAGTGGTGACTTTTACCAAGCGTTGCCGTGTTCTCCTAAATTGTTTATGGTCTGTATTTCAAATTTAAGAAGCGGAGCACGGTGGTGGTCACAACCGCGCGTTAACGTGTTTCTTTTAACTTGCTGACTCGCGGATAAGAGGCGGAGCGCCGTGGTGGCTACCATGCGTTGCCGTATTTTTTTCTTGTATTTTCAGACTTACGGAACAAGAGTGGAGCGCAGTGGTTGGCCACCACGTGTTGCCGTGTTCTTCTCATTCAACTCACGAACTCCTTAACTGGAGCGGAGTGTGGTGGTGGCTGTTAACCACGCGTTGCCGTATTCTTTATTATTTCTCATTGAACTTCCTGACAGATCAGAACACAGTGGAATTGTTCTCCGTGCCTTACCGTATCTGTGGATGATGTCTTTACTACAGATTCTCGTCATTTCCTTTTCTTCTCTGTTTTGTTGCTGTGGAGAGGAAGGAACCCTAACATTATATTATTCTTATTTTCCTGTGGAGAAAGTGAAAAGGTCTCCTATTTTAGGAGATTGAAATACATGAAACCATTGGATAAAGTTTTCTGCTTGATATATGGTACGTGTGTGGGGGACAAAACAATCATTGCTGTGATCGGTGTAATCAAATATTGTGGTTATGATACTCATGAAAACATTCTCTGATTTCAGATTTAATACACAGAAAGAGAAAGGTCTTGGGAGTATCACTAAATTGAGATGGTTCTCAGTTCCCAAATAAGGTATATAAGAATTTAGTGAGATCACACGAGAGTAGTCTTGTATGACATGCTCTGTTTATTTATTTGTTTTTTGTTGTTTCAGGTTCCTTTCCCTGCTGTCCCTTCCCTTTCCTTTCCCTCGCCTCATGGCTCGAACACTCTGTTTATTAAACTCGGGGTGTTGGTGACATCGGGAGGAGGACCCTTGCTTGCGGCAACTGGATCCTGCGGAGCAAATCCTGACCGTCACGGGGCACCAGGCAGGGCTGCCCACTTTTGCCTCTGCTTTTTATTACAGCGATGGACCCACTGGTACGGCATCTTCAAGAACGGCACCTGCAGCGAGGAATAGGGTTCCATCAGGATCCACTTCTGGCGTCCTTATATGCGGATGATATCCCTCTGTTTGTTTGAGAGCCGGCAATAAATCTCTCTCCAATTATGCGGGAGGTGGTGCAGTTTGGCGTTTTTTCCCGGGATGATCATAAATTGGAACAAATCTGAAATATTACCCCTAACAGACGCCCCCACTCCATTTACATTGGATTTCCTGCTGGGTTGGTGCGATTATCCCCCAAGATATCTGGGGGTAACTATACACCGGACAGCCTCGGAAGTTGTCCAGCTTAATTATGGACCGGCTATTGACCCTCTCTCTGGGCAGATAGACCGCTGGATTGCACTACCTTTGTCGATGGCAGGCCGCATTGCGAATATTGTAAGTAAGTAATAACTTTATTTCGATACAGTACGTATCATAAAAGCAATACAACATCAATTAAAAACAGTACAGAATATACAATATAGTACTTTAAGATTCAAAGAATAAAAGCATTAAAAACAAGTGTGCAGATAATGATATCCTTCTTCATATATACACCAGCTTAAAATACAGTTTTATCAAGGGACACTTTACTGGAGCAGCAACATCCTTGAGGTTCTTATGCGCCAAGCCCAACCTAGGAATTTCGCCATGCAGCATGCAAAGAACGGACGTGCATCTGAGCGCAATATACGTAGGGCTTCAACATGTGATCTTGTTCCCAGGGTCTTACACAAGGGCTTTAGCCATTTCGATCTTGGCGCTGCATAAATTTTACACTCAAACAAAAAGTGGGCGACAGACTCAGCCTTTGTAACACAGAACGGGCAGTACGGAAGCGTTTGGAGCGGAGGGTTCCAAGAGGAAGTAAACAATCCTAAAGGGAGCACACCCACCCTAAATTTAAAGTACAGCGATCTGTCTCCAGAATTATGAATTAGGTCCAGATAGGGTTCCCTATAAGGGAACTCCTTAACTAGCAAGAAATGGGCGACAGATTTACAGTGATTGGGGTTGGACATTCGCTTATTATCTACCCATAGCCAATACACCTTCTTAAGTAGCTGTTTGGGAGGTGCAGTTTTGTTGACCCAGGCATCTCCCAAACCCAGCTCATAGAGCAGGAGTTTGACTTCCCTCAACCAGGGTACCTTATTACAACCTGGAAGCGACAGAAGATCTCTTAGGGCATCAGCGTAGCTACACAGTTCAGGGACATTCCATATCCGAGACCAGAGTAGCAAGGGACGCAATTTTGCTTGCTCACAGATTGGACGTGTGCCTGTATCTAACAAGAGAGGGATTGTAGGGGTACTGTGGGGTAGCCTCATCAGATCTTTATGGAAGTTGTTTTCGAGATGGGCCAGGGTATCAACTCTCTGCAAACCCCATAGTTCAGCCCCGTACAGGGCTGCACTTACAACCCTTGCTCTATAGATATCAATCAGTGCCCCGATTGGTTTTAGAGATGAGGCTCGCTGTTCTTTAAGCAAGGCTCCAGTAGCCCTTTTGTGAGTCAGGAATACCTTCTGGTGGTGTGCTTTCCAGGTCATGGTATCGCTGAGACGTATTCCTAGGTAGTCGAATTCTTTGACTCTTTCCAGAGGGATAGAGTCTAAGACAGGAGGAGTAACGGATTTCTTGGGGGGGTTGAGGACAAGGAATTTCGTCTTGCCTATGTTTATTGCAAGTCCCTTGGAGTCACAGAAGGATTTAAAGGAAGTGAGCAGTTTCTGGATGCCCGCTGGTGATTTGGATATCAGAAGGGTGTCGTCCGCAAACAGGAGCGTGGGAACTTTTATGCCCGCCAGGGTAGGTGCATCTGCAGGATGTTGTAGCAGGTGCTCCACCACTCCGTTGACATAAAGAGAGAACAGAGTGGGGGCGAGCACGCACCCTTGGCGGACGCCCCTGTCTACTGGGATTCGAGATGTTTTTTCTCCCTGGACACCCCATCTGATCTGGGCGAAATTATCCTCATGGAATTTTCTGAGCAGGGACAGCAGGTAGGGGGGTAGGCCTAATCCATCTAGGACATTCCAAAGTAGTGCCCGTGGGACCAGGTCGAAGGCAGTACGCAAGTCTATAAAGACTAGATACAGACTGCCCCCTCCCAGCACCACCACTTTCCAGTATAGCATTAGGAGACGGAATGTCTGCTCGATGGTGCCTGTCCCTGATCTAAATCCTGCCTGGAAGTCAGACAGAATCTTTTCCTCGTCAACCCACTGCAAAATCCTGCCCAGTACCACCTTTCCTGCCACCTTTTGGGTTGAATCCAGCAAACTGATGGGGCGATAATTGGCTGGATCATCCCTGCTGCCTTTCTTAAAGATTGGCACTACTTCAGCGCCTCTCCAAGAGTCAGGAAAGGAGCCTCCCAGTAGAACCTCGTTTAAGAGTGTGGCAATTAATCTGCCCCATACTGCTGGGTGGGACTTCAGGAGGTCACCGGGAATCCCGTCAGGACCTGGAGCCTTGTTAGAAACAATACCTCCAATTGCCCTTTCGACTTCCTGGGTGGTAAAAGGGTCGTCGATGACTAGAGGAATAGTTGTTGGGCAGATCATGGAGCCTGGACAAGGAGTTTCCCCCGGTGTAACCGAGTATAATTTGGAGAAATGGGCAAACCAAACATCGCCGGGAATGTTGCAGGTTAACTGCTGATCAATGGGCTTGTTTCTTGCTCTCAAGAGATCCCAGAACCCCTTTGAGTCCTTCCTATTACTTGCCTCAGTTAGCTCCCGCCAAAAGTGATTTTCGTGAATCTCCTTCGCCTCAGTCACCGCTTTTTTATAAGATTTCCTTGCGGAACTGATGGTCGCTGGGTCCCTATTTTTTACTGCAGAGATGAGCTCCCCCTTCGCAGCTCTACATTTGGCGGAATACCATTTATCTTTAGCCTTAGGGACACTATTAGCAGCAGTCCTAACCTTAAGTTGAGGGATAACAAACAGTTCGCTCAGCGCTGCTATGGTCTCTGTAAATAAAGGTAACACGTTTGGGCTGGATAAGCATAAAGCATCAAGCTGGGACTCCACCACAGACAGAATGGCCCCAGCTTGCATCAGTCTACCCTCGTCTGCTTTGACTTTAGCCCACTTCAGGCGCCTGCTACAGTTTGTCGGTGCAACATTATGGGATGATTTCCAGATATGAAGGGGCTTATCCTGTTTCTTCGTCTGCCACGGGGAAGTAAGGGTTAGAGAGAGGGGGTTGTGGTCGCTATCAGAAGACACAATAACCTCCATGTCTTTATGGAGAGGCCAAAGATTGTAGTTCAGCATGATGAAATCAATTCTGGAGGTGTAGCCCGTCCTGTTGTAAGTGTGGGCACCTCCAGGATCCGATTTGGAACGACCATTCGTAGAGCGCAAATTGTGCTCCATGCAAAGTGCATTGATGTCTATCGCACTTTGCGTCCATTTTGGGATTGGATCGAGAGTTAAGATTGGAATTCCTCTTTTTGTGTCCTCATCGAAAGATTCCAAAATGTCCTCCTTTGCCAATGGTTCGAAACAGCAGTTGAAATCGCCTGCAAGGAGAACATAGGAGTCAATTTTGCAAACAGCCAGGTCGTTACTTAGGCCTGTCGATGGTAGATTTGATGACCCATTTCTGGCGCCTCTCAGGTAAAGGTTGAAAACCTCTAACGTCCTTCCCCCTTCGCAGTGGATTGAGATTCTCTGTAGGTCAGAAGATTTAGTGGGCCTAGAACTTACTTTTAGGCCCAGAGCAATGCTGACCCATATTAAAAGGCCTCCCGACGGACGGCCCTTGTATCCACTTTGCTGAAGACCTGGAACAAAATAGGTTGCGAAGCCTACCCTGTGTTTTGGTTCCTGAGACCATGTTTCTTGCAGGATACAGATGTTATAAGGCTCAAGAAACGCATTCCATTCTGGATTATCAAGGTTACGGACAAGCCCTGCCACATTCCAGCTTACAATCTTTAACAGTGGTACCTCTATAGGAGAATGAACAGCGGAGTGGGCAGGTTCGAATGTGGAAAACACAGCCTCTGAAGGAAGACTATCTAGGGGCTCATTTTGAAGGATGTTAGAGGCCATAGTATCCTCCAACGAATAGTTTAGTGCTGGAGTGGCCTGGGTGGAAGGCATAGGTGAAGTATGTGAGGGAACCAACTGGACCTCCCTACCACCTGGGCAAGAATCACCTAGAGTCAGATCGGCTGGAACTACCTTGCTCGGAGTTATCAGCCCACCCTCCCGGGATGGGCTGCTTGATGTTCTGTCCAGGTCAGAAGGGAGGTCAATAACTAAGGAATCCCTACCGCCACAAGGAGAATCAGAGGGCCCTTCAGCTTTCAGTGGTTGTTCATTCCTCAGTGTATGGAAACCAGGGTCCCTGGGAAGTCAATCTACTTCCTCAAGGCCTCCAAATCTATTTGAAGTAGGGAAACCATTCCAGTGTGAGTAGGGATCCACACGATTGTTAGGGCGGCTTCTCCTAGCTTGGTGGTTAACTAATGACCAGTTGTTTGATTGGTTATATGTAGGGCGTGGAGGATAGAAGAAGGACAATGGCCTGGGGATAACAGAGGATCCTTCACTACAGGGCCACGAGCATATATGCTGCGCTGTGTGAGGATCGTCAAATGTTACAACTATACAATCCCCAGGGTTGCTTTTCCTCGTTGGGCCCACCCATGGAGTTCTGCGCACCATCAAGACTCTACTTCTATGGCCATTGGGAATTGGTCTATTGACATTAAGCCAATACATTATTTTATTTTTCAAGGACCAATGATTCTCATATTGGTCGTTACCAATCTGGGGAACACCCGTCAGGACAACCACAAAATCATTAGCCTCCGGTGGGAGGTCAATGTAACCCCCTCTAAAGTTGCTCTTTACTGGGGGTTCCTGGGTAGGCTGGTAGCCCTTATCACCGGTATAAATTTTGGGGGTGACTCCAGGTTTGGGATTGGCAGGGTGGTGTGTAGGGGCACGTTTAGAGGCCTTGGGGTTTGTAACAGTTGAAATTTGATCCACAGGCACTGTCCTTGGTTTGGGGACCGGGCGAGCGGTAGGGATTATAGGGAGAGGTTGATGGGCTTGTGGTGTTGGTACTAAAGGTGCTATGTTAGTGCCAGGAACATCCTTATTCTCAAGACTTCTCAGGCCGAGAGTGGCAAGAGCAATAATGCTCTTTTCCATTTCGAGTAAATTATTTTCGATCCGTGAGAGTCTGAGGTCTAGAGGAGAGAGGAGATTTTTTAAAGTTTCCCACACCAGATCAATGAATTCTCTATCGTTATTGCCCAACCCGTCCACCCGCAGGCCCTCATCTTCAGAAATCAAGTTGGCCTGCTCAGTGGCTGGCTTGGTAATTGACCCGACCCCCCCCCCCCCCTCCCTTACGGGCTGTACCACAGGGACCTGTACACCTTGAGTGATGCTGGCTACGCCATCTAGTCTTACCAAATCATGTGAGACCGCAATCCTCGCCTTCTTCCGCGAGTAAGCGGAACGAGAACGATGTTTCCGTTTAGGTAAGATTGCGCTAGGGGCATTAAATGTCACCGGGGGTGGAAATTTAGTGATAGCATTCTGAGTGCAAGAAGTGGCGGGTACACTCACTTCATTTGGTTTGGGTAGTTGGGCGAGGGGTGGAGTAGGAGTGGGAGGGAGCGGGATCGGATGGACCTCGACCTGTGTGACCACACATCTGGGAATGGTAGTTCGCTCTGGGGTAACAGCTACAGCTATGGGGCCTAGGGAAGATTTTTTGGAAGTAGCAATAATTTCCGACAGTCTTCTAGCAGCGCCCAACTCTAGGGATACCCGGGCTTGAAGTTTCGATATTTCCTGATCTATAGCAAAGTTGGTGCGGGTAATGAAGTCATCCATGGTGCTACTAATCGGATGGCCACTTTTGGAGGCTTTGCTCCTAGTCATCCTGCAACTCATACCTTGGGAGAAAGGAGGAAACCAGTAGCGCTAGGAGTGGGAAGGCGAAGGGGTCGCAGTAGTTTGTAGTCCTGGATTGGAGCTTAAGATACTATGAGGGGCAAAAGAGGATGGGCCCGTCCAGTCCGCTCAGTCCTCGAACGGCCTCAAACGGCCCGGTCTTCGCCCCGGTCGCTCCCGCGCAGCGGAGGCTCCACCCAGTAAAATAGAGAATAACAGGGGGCGTTGCCGGCGGGGAGAGCGGCCACAGCTGTTGCACGCAGGGACTCCTGGTCACTGGAGTCCCTGCTAGGCAGCTCGCAGCCCCGCCGGTGCCCAGAAGATGTAGTGGATTGAAGGGCTCCCCCTCGCAGCCTCACGGGAAGTCTCTCCTCGCAGCGGGACCCGCGCAGCGGGTCCGGCAAGTCGTCGATCCAACCAGGCAAGATTAGAATGCTGGGTCAGACCAGGTCGCGCTGATGCGTTCACAGAATCCCTCTATGCAATGGGAGCACTGGGCTTTAACTCCGTTTGATTGAGGGCGTTACCGGCGGGGAGAGCGGCCACAGCTGTTGCACGCAGGGACTCCTGGTCACTGGAGTCCCTGCTAGGCAGCTCGCAGCCCCGCAGGTGCCCAGAAGATATAGTGGATTGAAGGGCTCCCCCTCGCAGCCTCACGGGAAGTCTCTCCTCGCAGCGGGACCCGCGCAGCGGGTCCGGCAAGTCGTCGATCCAACCAGGCAAGATTAGAAGGCTGGGTCAGTCCAGGTCGCGCTGATGCGTTCACAGAATCCCTCGAATATTAAGATGGTTGTGCTACACAGGTTTTTAAACTTACAGTTTCATTTTTTAGCACACTCAGGGGGATGCTGATGTGGCTGATCTGGGCAGAGGAACAAGCACGGGTGGGTTGGAGGACACTCATTCAGCCCTTCAAAAGAGGAGGTTTCGGAGTTACGACTTTTATTTGAACTATCTGATGGTTAATGTTAATGTTATGTTATGTTAATGTTAATTGTGTCTTTTATAGCGCTCGGCTACTCGAAAAGACTGTCCCGGCGCTTTATTGACAACCTGAAAAAGACAAACACAAAACAGAGATTTAAGAAAACGGAGTCAGCAAAATAAAAGGCAGTCTAAGAGGCTAAAAGCCAGGTTTTCAGGCCCTTCCTGATGGCCAGCAAATTCGAGGTAGTGCGCAGTGTCAGGGGCAGAGAGTTCCAAAGCTGTGGAGCCCGGGACCTAAAGGAGCGACCTCCAATGCGGGCCTTCTTCAAACGAGGAACAGTGGCAAGAAACAGCGACTCTGATCTCAGAGATCGTGACGGACGGTAGAAGGCGACCCTCCTTTGAAGGTATTTAGCCCCCGAGGCGTAGAGGGCCTTGTGTGCAAGAGTCAGGGCTTTAAAAATGATCCACTTCCGGATAGGCAGCCAATGAAGAGACTGCAACAGGCCAGAGACTCTGACTCGTCTGTGCAGGCCAAAAATGGCTCGCGCTGCCGCATTCTGGACCACCTGCATCCGTCGCAGGAGATACTCCGGCAGGCCAAGGTATAGGACGTTGGAGTAGTCCAATCTTGAACCAATTAAGGCCTGTACCGTAGTCCTGCTATGGTCCTCAGATAGCAAAGGAAAAAACTTCCGAAGCATCCTGAGGAGACCAAAACAGGTGCCAGTGAGGGCAAGGATCTGAGATCTTAAAGTCAGGCCGTTGTCAATTTTAATCCCCAAATTCTTAGCCAACTGAGACGATCGCACCGGAGGAGACATATCAGCGGGCCACCATACCTGCCAGTCTGGATCGGATTGACAGCCGAAGAAGAGTACCTCAGATTTATCTGAGTTGCACTTGAGGCTGTTCAGATGGAGCCATTCAAAAACAGCCCCAAGGCACTCACGAATACTCTCTCCATCAAAATCCTCTCCTTTCCCACAGGTAAAGAGAAGCTGGGTGCCGTCGGCATAGGATACGATCTGGGCCCCGAAAGACTCAGCCAATGCCGCCAGAGGGGTCATAAAGATATTAAATAGAGTCGGGCTCAACACAGAGCCCTGCGGGACTCCGACTCCCAATGGCGGCGTCTCAGCAGAGCTAAAGGAGGCACAGACCGTTTGTCGATGGCCAGCCAAAAATGATCTAAACCAGCTAAGCACCGTCCCCCTCAGACCGATCTCATGAAGTCTGACGAGCAAACCCTCATGGGGGACGGTGTCAAAGGCCGCCGACAAATCAAGCATTATCAACATGGCTCTGCCACCCGAATCCAGTGTCTCCTTGATGGCTTCAGACACCTCCAGCAGCGCCATCTCAGTCTTAAGATTAGGGCGAAAGCCGGATTGAGTGGAATGAAGTAGATCGTATGATTCCAAAAAATTAGAAAGCACAGTGTGCACGTGCTTCTCCACGATCTTGGCCAACGCAGGGAGGAGAGAAATAGGCCTATAATTGACCAAAACCTCGGGATCTAAACCAGGCTTCTTAATGAGGGGAATGACCATAGCCTGTTTCCAGGCCGGTGGGACCACCCCCTGGCTCAAAGAGAGATTCAGGAGGGAATTCAACAACGTATTTACCACTGCCGCCATATTCGCCAGAAATTTGGCCGGACATGGGTCAAGCGGCGAACCCGATTTAAGATTGGCCATGAGTGTCAATGACGAAGGAGCTGAAATAGGCGGAAAGTCTGCCAGGACTGACCCTAAAGGGACCGATGGAGCTGGTCCGTCCTCAGAACAAGGGGAGACTACAGCCGGCCTCAGTGGAAAGGAGTCCTGAATCTGCTTAATCTTAGTAGTAAAGAAGCTGGCGAGATCCGAAGCCCATGTCTCTGTAGGGGCAGTCTGGGTCGTATTCGACCGTGGGGCAATGAATTCCCTAACAATCGTGAAGATCTCCTTGCAGGAATTAGAGGCAGCCTCAATCCTCCTAGCAAAGTAACTCTTCTTCTCAAGGAGGATATCCCGATGATAGGCCTTAACCATGGTTCTATAATCGAGTCTGGCTGCAGAATCGTACTGAGACCGCCAGGCCCTTTCAGCCACCTTGCACTGCCTGCGGGAAGCAAGCAGCGCTTCAGTGAACCAAGGAGCAGAAACCCATTTAGATAGCGAACGAGGAGCCCTCGAAGGGGCCAAATCATTCAGCCTGTCCACAAGCCAGGCCTGCAGAGACTCCAGGTCCCTATCTAAACCCCCCGTGAGAGGGCATGGATGTTCGCACAATGCCTGAGCCAGCATTTCTGGGGTCACCTGATGGTATGCCCTCAACGCTAATCCTTGCTGTCTGAGGGCACTGCTCTGGGGTTTCTTATTCCCCAGTATGTAAAAATTGACCAACCGATGATCTGTCCAAAGGACCGGCAGAAGTGCCGTCACCTCTATTGGGGACGTAGAGAAGACCTGATCCAAAGTATGGCCTTTATCATGCGTTGGTTCAAAAAGATAGGGGGGCAGGCCCAGGGGGGCCGTAATATCGGACAGTTTGATCACATCTGGGTCCAAAGCCTCATCCATGTGAAAATTTAAATTGATGGCACAGGCACATTATGCTTATATTTGGTACCACCCAGATGCACACTTGCAATTCCTGAAACCTGAGCACACACAGGTGTGTCCCTGCCCTCTCTCTATTCTATCCTTCCGCTCAGGCTTAGGAGAGCACCGGCTGAGATCCATACATTACAAACCACAAGTTGGACTTGGGGGCGTTTGAACAGGTACCTAGGGGCATATCACCTGTAGTCGCCGCATTTACTGGTCCTGAATACTCCCTGGATACCCCCCACGACTGAGACACTGACGCAGCAAGCACTCCCTCATTTTTAGACATAAAACATAGGAGGTATGTTCAGAGACGGTCATTTGCATACAGAGGCGGACTTTACAAGTAATCAGGATGTAACCACATTAGACTGTTTAGTTGTGCACAGAACACGAATGTCACCAGTCACTGCACTTCGCCCTGAGACAGAGGAACTCCCTGAGTTCCTCCCACTCACAACAAATTATTACTATATCAGATGGCACACACTTAGTCTCTAGAATATACTACCAGGCGCACGCACTCGACCAACGATGGGTGGTGGAGCATGCACGGCCTGGTAGTGGGACCTGGTGCAGCCCATGACAGACAAGATGGGGGCCTATTGTTATGAGAAGACATGCCTGGTGTCAAATAATTATAAACATAAACTTCTGCATTTTAAGTATCCGAATACAATCTATGTCACCCCCCATGTTGCTTGCAAAGATGGACCGTACAAGGCCGGATAACTGTCTGTCAGGAAATAGAGGACTCTTACCAATGACTTGCACAGGAACAGAAGTTGCTATTTCCCAACTCCCTCTCGGAAATCCTTTGGAGACCGTTTTAACTAACTCTGTCTCCAAAACAACTCCCAGGGGGGAAGGGGGAGTGGATAAAATAATAAACTACAGAAGAGACTAGTTCAAAACTCCTGGTTCCTCTTTTCGTTATTCCCTTCAGTGTCTAGTCTTCTGGTTTACTGTTGGACTGGGGGCACCTGAGGAAACTAAACACAAACAATTGCTAAACAACCCTACTCTACTCTATTTGTTCGTATATATAATTCTCATTCTTAACTACCTACCCATTGTTCTAACAACAGTTCTCCTCTTTGTTTATTATTGTTCTATATTTTCTCACTGTAATTAAAACTGCCTTTTCTTTTGTTACTTGGAATGTGTTAAGGAATTATATATGTAAATTACACCACACAATGTTATAATATTTGTACTCTCTTTATTGTATCTACTAAAACATGTACCTTTCAATTTACCTACCTACTTCTCTGAATATCTTGCTTTACTAATATCTCAGCTAAGTACAGCAATTGGCTACAACTATATTCAAATCTTTTTCTATTCTAGGTTCTTAAGATTCTTCTCAACCTTCAGGTAAGTCTTTTCATTTCAATAGTCAATCAGTCAGTCAAACCACTTTATTCGATTAATTAAAATCATGAGTAAACAATTATATGCAACACAAGTCTTTTAGCTCTTTAAGTCATCCTGTAGATTTGTCTATTAATTTTAATCAGGATTACACTTCCAGTATAGCACTTAGCTCTTTCTTCTCTTCTTCCTCAGGAAATCAGCTGTAGTTCCACAGTCACGCCGAAGAAACAGACTTCAGTCAAAACAGCTTACCAGATTCTAGTGACTCTTGAACTGAAGACGACTGAAGAAAAGGGAGGAGCAACATAGAGAAACGGAGCCCACCTGGACTCTTCTCACCACCTTAGAGAATGCGCAAACTCGGAAGGGGAAATGAAGGCAGACCTAATCCCGACGGAAGAAGGATGCCAATCGGATGAAACTGATGGAAAGTTATGAGGGGAATTCTCTTCAGAAGACTGAGGAAATCTTGTGAGGTACGCTCTCTCTGAAAGCTTCAGTGAAGTGCGCATTCATTAGGGAGCGCGTGCTACACCTAAGCTCCACTCGCCTCGACAAACACTAGACTGCTAACTGTGAAAAAATGTTGGCGGCCATCTTAGAGTTTCTGCTGTGCCACCGTTCATTCCACAAACTGCCTTGGGTCTGATATTTTCTTTTGATGCTGTAAAGTGCAAACTGATCTAGTCAAAGGGTTTGTGGTTTTGACACTGTTAGAGATGCGCAATGGCGCATGATGATTTCATTCACTTGTCATGGAACTGCCCTGCTGTTCTGTCATTTTGGTAGGCGGTGTTTGAGCTTCTAGAACAAATGGTCAAGATTGAACTCCCTCACACACCCTTACTGGTATTGCTAGGGTATGTACTCCCTTTAAGCCCTGGGGTTAGGCGCTTCACCTCGCTTGCATTATTGCTAGCCAAGCGACAAGTTTCCCTACATTGGGGTGGAGCCACACCGCCGCTGGTGGGACCCTGGCTGAGGGATTTAATACACTGTAACACTTCTAGTGATGTATATGTGTTTTTGTTGCGTGTCACTTCCCGCCCCAAAAGACATCTGGCAACCACTCCGTTCTTATTTGATACTCCATCCTTAACTCACTTCCTGAAATATACTTCATGGTGATTTGATTGTTGGATTAGCCGACTGGGCCTGTGGCTCAGAATTACCAAAATATCTTTACTACATGAGCCTGTATTGTTGTTTCAATGTTGATGATTATGGAGCCATTGCTGCTATGCTTAACATTTTTATCAGTCAACGATTGGTTCACATGCTCCGCATTGTATGTGCAGTGAATTTTTGTATGCTCTTTTGAAAAATTGCAATAAACCAAGTTAAAAAGAAAGATTACATTTGCATACACTAACAATAGATGGAATTAATTAACATAGTCCGTGGTCACCCTAAAAATCTTGTATGGAATCAGCATTTCTGGACCTACTTTGGACACAGCTGAAGTAAAGGATTACTGATTAAAAAACAATGTGAACAGCCATGAAACAAATGTATTAAGCTGGTGGAAAAATGCACAAAACCAAAAAAGCTCTTCAAGAGCACCCAGACCCTCAGATTGCAAGCCCAGGAGCAATATATCTCTGGGCTACAATGGAAGTAGCATACAATATGTATTTGTATCATATTTGGCCCTCTCTTTCCCTTCCCTGCACCTGATTAAAAGATATCATCAGTGTGGTCTACATTGATGTGAGGCATCAAGCAACCCTCCATGTCATTTAGATAATTTATCACCATCACCTCTGTTCATATAATCAACTTGAACTAATTTAACCATTCGCCTTCTTTAGGACAACCCTACGGCAAAACTCATAATCTTCAGAGAGGACTGACACCTAATGCAACCCATTTTACTAGATTCCTCCTCCCTCTCAGTTCCTCTCAACCCCAAATGAGTAGGAAAGCTTAACCCACCAACAATATCCAGTTGTCTATTGTAATTCCCTAATACCCTCCCTTATCACAGCCATAAACTATTCATCACATAAAAAACCTAAACTCTGCATTTTCCGTAGAAATAATGGTCAGGTACTCAAACGCTGTGCTGAATCGCGTAGGGTACTGTTTGTAGTACATGTTCACATATATTAAGATAGCTATGTTCATGTCAAAAAATTAGTTAGTACTCTAAGGTTCGTTGCCGGTGATCTTTCTTCCTCTTTTCAAGCCTCCAACATTATTACCTCCTTCTGCAGGCAAGCAAACACCCCAAACAAAATCTCCGCTCCTAAATTCCCCTCTTGCCACATCCATATAATGCAACCTCATAAGCTTGGTATTGAATATATGTGTCAGTTTCAATGTATTTTTCTCTACTTCCACCCCATAGCTTCAACTTTATGAGTATCGAGCCTGGGTTTCCTCCACTACATATTTCCTTCTTGCCTTGCCCCCTTTGCTCTTTTTCTGTATCTGCAGCTCTCATTTCACAAATAACCTTTGTGGGACTGTGTCCCTTTGGACCTTCCTATTGCGAGAAGTGACCCATTACTGCCATTGCCCATGTAGAAGTATTTTACAAAATTATGTTTTTGTGAATCGCTAACAAACATGTCTTTTCATGCACGATTTTACATCTATAGACTGAATTAACACAAATGTCCTATGAGGTAGAGAAGTGTATTTAATAATGTTTTTTTAGTCATGCCTCATTTCTATGCAGACGCCATCTTGAACAAGATGGAAGCCATCTCTGTCACTCAAAGCACAGTCAAGCTGAGGTCGTAATAGTTTATTTTTATTGCTGTTATTCTTTACTCACGATGAACTTTACATAGTGCAGATGTAACGTTGTTCCTTGTAACTACATCTTTTATTTTTTTTTACTGGATCTATTCACTTGAAGTAAGTCTTATTGTCAATGTTTCATATTTTGTTCAAACCTCTCTGGATGGCATTAACATAGAGGATGCTGAATAATTGTTCATAAAATAGGTTAGTGCTAAAGTACTAAGGCAGTATAACTTTTATTTTCTATGTGCTCTGATTTGCTGAAGAAGTTATAAATTCATCCACTCCATTGAATCTGCAACTGTTGATTTAATATGCAAGAATTGTGCATAACACCTTTAATTTGGTGAGAGAGAAGACTTCCCTTATTCTACCTGATAATTTCCTGATTTTGCTATCCATTGGGACTTAGAATATGTAATTACTTTACTACACTCTGTATAATTTAGCATCTAAGAATAGACAATGTTACAACGCATGCGATACATCGCATACCATTGCAACACAAGTCATCACAACGACTTGCTGTACGGAGCGCTGGATTTTGGAATAGCATAATTTACTATTCCAAATCCAGTCTGTGCAACAGTAGGGATGTATGACGATATAACGCATTGTAATACAACGCAGTGTGTTACATCGCAGTCCTGACAACGCAAGTCGTTACATCGACTCGCGCTGGATATTGGAATAGTATAATTTACTATTCCAACTCCAGTCTGTGCAACAGTAGGATGTATGACGATACAACGCATTGTATTACAACGGGGTGTGTTACATCGTGGTCCTGACAATGCAAGCCGTTACATCGACTTGTGCTGGAGGGTGCTGGACTTAGGGACAATGTGAATTACTATTCCAACTCCAGTCTACGTACCGTAGGGAAGGTGTTGGAATAGTAATTTACACTATTCCGTAGTCTAGAGCGCCCTCAAGTGCAAGTCGATATAACGACTTGCGTAGTCAAAACTGCGTTGTAACATACCACATTGCCCCCCACAGAAAGTTGTTGTAACGACTTGCGTTGTAATGGTTTGCGATGTAACAACAAGGTCATTGTAATGACTGCGTAGTAATGGCATGTGATGTATTGCATGCATTGTAAACAATGTTTCCCGCATCTGAGAGCCTTTATGGCATTGATTCCGTATCACTTATTTCGGTAATAAAACCCTTTAACATTTCATTGATCTAGAACTCAGTTTTTGTATTGACCCCTTTGCATAAAGAATTGTATTACTCTGCGGATTTATGTTTGGAGAGGTTGCCTTAGTACGGGGTCACATTGCCACACGAAATTCAGGTTTAACACCTTCTCTGATCCAGTAAATATGGAAGGTTTGATTCAGGTAGAAGTTTGAGGTGTCATAATTTTGGGGTATCATTTTGCTCCTATAGTTTGGTAGCAGATGATGGTTGCATGTTAAAGAGCACCTACTTTTGTTAAAAGGCCCTCTAGCTTTCCTTGTCGTCCATGATCCTTCCTTTACCCGGTCTGTAAAGATGCTGGACTTTTTCTTGTTGAGTTTCCAGATTCTGGGATTTTGCTGATATTGTGGTTTGCTTCCCGGCATAAGGCAGTGTGTTTTGCAAGTTGCGGCATACATGCAGATAGAGGTTTCTGAATTAACGAGTTTCCGTTTTCAGGGAACTGTGTGTCTAACTTAGGTTGGCGTCTTTTGGTCCTTGGTGCACTGTAGTAATTGCATTAGCCAGGGTAGATTATCACTGGATGGTGGGTCTGCCTAGTGTGAATTGGGTTGATTAGAAGTACCTGAAGCTGTTCTTGTTTCTATTGTTTGTGAGACTTTTTTTACTTGACTTGCTTATTCCTTTCTATTTTAGGTTGAGCATAAAAAAGGGTAACTTTGTTTAAATACGAGCAAGTTCATTGAGAAAAGGGATTTGACGTTATGTTCCTCAATCACAGACAAGTTGCACTGTGATTGGTTAGTCTGCTGGAAAGCTGTGCTGGGATTGGTAAGATATTCCCACAAAGCTGTGAAGTCTTTGGTTGATTGCTGGCAGAGATAGTGATATGTTGACCTTTGAGAGAGCCGCACTGGAATAGGTTGTTGTTCACTAGTTTGGTGTGTGTGATTTTCAGATTGTTTTGAGCACAAATAATGGGTGCTGTGGTGAAAAGGCTTAAAGGTTCTGTTGTACCTTCTCATGAAAGTCAGAAATTAGCTGAAGAACGAACATCTGCATATGAAATGATGACATATGTTGGGTTTTAGACATGTACCTGGATTTCTGAATTTCATACGTACACTGCTTCGGATAAAAGTTTTTAATTTCCTTTAGAGGGCCCTTTTAACATTAGGAAGCTAGATTTTCCGAGACAAACTATGTAGGAGAGAAAGCAGTTGCCTAGATCTACACAATTTGAGGCACTAAACAAACGGGATCGAATGGCTACTGGGAAGGCACTAAAGAAAATGACAAAACAAGAGATGGACTCATGCATGACAATGGTTAGAAAACAAAAGGGGTTCACAAGAAAAATGCTGGAGGGAGGATATGATGGAGGGAGTGAGAATGTTTCCATAGTTAAAGAGACAGATGGCAAAAATAAATCTAATGAGGGAGAAAAACACAACCATGATTTAGATGAGGACGTCAATGTTTTAAATTATCTTTTGAATTGTATTCCACCACTATTTACTGACAGAGCACAGTGGCAGGGAATTATTTCTGGTCTTGGTGGAGTACCAGATATGAATGCAGCAGAAAATAGTACAGGTGCTCAAATACAGATATCAGCTACATCTGTGGTTGTGAGTACACTAGCGAGTGACACACCTGAGACTGCAATTAAAGTATTTCCAAGTAATAGTTGGGAGACCCTAGTTATTTTTAAAACTAAATTTGACCCACCTGTTAATCAAGCTGTAATTGAGGAGCCTTCTAAGGAGAGAGGTATTATTGTTAGACTTTTAAAATGTTTATTTGGAGCAATCTTGAGATGGGTAATTGATTTAAACAGATTATTAACATATAACATTGATTAAATGAGGTACATGAATAAAGAAGCATCCAGGTGTAGTTATGAAGCACACAATAAATTGGAGGAATTAGCTGATGAATGTGAGGTTGGCATTAACAAAACGAACATTTTGAGAAAGAATTACAGAACAGATTTGACCCATGAAGAAATAAAGGAAATGGGTTTTATGACTATGAGACCTCCCATTACGGCTTTAATGGAGAATTCGAGAAAATGGGATGACTTGAAGAAACATAAATAAAGATAGAAGAGAGGGACAGTGTGAACAAAGAAAGCTGCAGAATCAAGATGGAATGTGAAGGAGTCCGTTTGCAATGTAGAAGCAGGGGCAATTTTAGAGTTTCCATTAACAGAGGCACATGGAGGGAATTTGGTGCATGTACCTTGGATGAATGTTGATCTTTATGCCTTTATTGCAAGTTTTCCGAAATTGTGTGAGGTGCCTGAAAGGTGGCATAAGGAAGTTTATAGACTGACAAACAATTTTGCAAATGATGTGGACTGATTTGAATTCATTGTTTCAAATTGGTGTTCGTAGTGACTTGTGGGCTGCATGTAAGGTTGCTCTTGCTTGTCCAACTGGACAACCAGCGGGGGTTGCACCTAATGATGTTCCTTCTGAGTAAGTAGCTAACAAGTATACACAGGTAATTTAGCATTTGAAAAATAAAGTGCCTGAAAAGAATGTTATTTTGTGCAAAAAGTTAGAGAAATTCAAAAGAGCTGAAAGAATCAGCAAATGCTTATTATGAGAGAAGTTTCAAGAAGCTTAGCAGAGTTGAAGATACAGAGAGGGATGGTAGTTTCATCTCTGGGTTTGTTCTGGGTCTGCGTTCAGAGCTTAGTAATGAGGGTCTGCAATTTTTGACTCGTTTGTATCTAGCAGCCATTTTGTGTTATGTCGCCATTTTGCATTGCCCTCACTCAGGCAACGATGCAAACAAGATGTTTTTGCTGTCTTTTCCATTCACGTGTTAGGTAACCAATCCTTGCCCCTGTTTGTTAGCCAAGTGTCAGGGTCTGGCCGAGTACACTAATCTATGTCTGGTTTGACAAATCCCTGTCTTAACTATCTGTTGGTTCACACCATTCTTTCCTGGCTTTATCTCACCTGCTGGCCTTCGCTGTTCCTCTCGTGCATTCTCTTATTTCACAACTGTCCTCTTGGAGTACATAAACTTGTTTTGCCACCGGCATGTCGGATTGTATTGTGTACGTTGATTAACTCGACAGGAGGAGCGACAAATACAGCCAACAACCGGGTTTGTTTGAAGTCACTTGATACTTTGTTTTTAAACCTTTGCCTTGGTTAATCATGTCTGTATTTTGGATTGTCTATTGTGTACGACAAATGTATATAAGCTCGTGCGCCACAGTGTAAAGTGGCAGTCTCTTATGAATATACCCTTGCGTACTTCATAGACAACTGTACTAGTTGCAGCTAATCTGTTCGACGTACCCAGACGGAGTGTCCCGCGTCTCTGTTTAGCAAGGCAGGAAGGACTCGAAGATTCAGGCGTACCCTGAGCCGCTGGGCCCCTAAGGCCGCGGTTCTTTAATTGACGCCCAGCGTGGGGTGGCATCAGCAGTAGCAGTTTAAGCCTGAGGACCGTGAGGAGCCCCGCAAGAAATTCCGGAGGAAGCGCACCACACGATTGACCCCTGCATGTCATAAGTGGACCGAAGGTCTTTACAGCGCAGCTTCCCCTTTTTGCCGATGGCTGCTGACGACTGCTGCCCTAACTGTTGCCCTGCCTTGGCCCTTTGGTGACGATTGGTATTGCAAGACAATAGACGGGCCTCAGTTGGAGTACGAAGATCCTTAGTTAAGTATACGGTGGGTTGCTCCCACGATTTTGTTTTGTTTTTGGGGTTTCTATTCGGCTACTGCAATAGCCGAAGCCAAGGGGTGAGTATGTTTGTGCTGTTTTAACTGATTTTATCCCCTTGTGGTTTGTGAGCAGTCCAGAGAAATAACGATGCCTGGTCTGAGTAAGTTCCGACGTCTTTGCTGTTTAGGTTGTTCTAGGGACTCCCGGCTAGAGGATTCTTGTCTGATTCCTCCAGTTGGAACTCCTACTTATGAGCACTATTCGAAACATGGTATTGGTCCCATTACCTTAACGAGACATGGGTCCGATACACCAAAAAGGATGGTGTTCTGCAGTGGCCACAAAATGGTAGTTTTGACCCCGCTATATAACTTATAAACAATATTGCTCAAGAGAAAAGCCCGGCCAGCAATGTTTGACTCTTTCCGCCTTTGGCGTAAGGAAGCCAAACAGAAAGAAATGAAACAAGCAAAGCGAGATAAGAAAGTGCAAAGTATGACAATTCTATAGGCTGCCTGGCAGTTTAAAGATAATGAGATTGGTCAGGCATTGGAAGTCTCAGATAGACAACATCGTATGGCAATAGATAGGTGTTATCCGGTACTACCAACTTCACCTCCTGATAAAAGTAAGGATTTAGAGGAAGATCCTTTCATGCCTCATTTATTGAGTTTACCTCCACCCTATGCACAAGGTGCTAATGCGCCCCCATTACAGCCTGCTCAGCCCGTTATTGTGCAACAACCTGCTGAGCTTCCTGCCCAACCAGTTGCCTCTTCCTGTATTCCCACTTCCACCCCCTTTGCCACCTATTCCTTTTTTGCCTGCTTCTTCTGTACCCCCTTCTCCGGTACCTACAGCTTCTCTTTCGTCTATTGACTCCCCCTCTACATCATTGGACATTTGGTCTCCTGTTTGTATGCCTGGGTCCCCTATAGTGCATAAAAGGATTACAGACACTGTTACTGGTTTCTTGTCTCCTCTTTTTGGCTCCCTGAATGTGTCCCCTGCTTTCTTATGACGACAATCTCGTAGTCAACTTCCAATGTCGGAAGAACAGAGAGTACTTGCTCGTAGGTGGATTGAGAAGGGTCCCCAGTATAGTGTGCAGGATATTTTGGATACATTTCTTCAATGGAGTGAGCCCACACAGCAATATGTTTTTAATGTGCTGTGCGATATTCTTGTTAATGGTTGGGACAATATGGAGCTGGGTTTGCCTCCCCAGGGTTTGTTGGACGTTCAGGGTATATCTGATAAGGGTCTTATTGTGGGTCCTCAGGTGGAAAGTGCTATAGCGACTCTTGTCTCTTTTAGGACTTTGTTTTCCTCCCAGAGATTCCCTGAGTCAGACTCCGTCGTCGAGCTAGAATTGAAACATTACCCAATGCGTAAAGTTCCTCCAGTTTGGAGGGAAGCAGTGGGTGGCGCTCATCCTGTACCTGCCCATTTTCAGCGTATATGGGTACATGACCCGTGGAAAAGATCTGAAGTTCTATCCCTAAACAGTCTCTACCGGACCCCCGTAAGAATCCCGCTGGTTGTTATAAAGAGTTGTCCCGGACTGTTGAGGCTTGCATTATGAATTTAGCCGATATTGATATGTTGATGGGAAATGTAATCCCACAAGCACTATGGGCACGGATACGTAAAGAGGACCATGCCGTAGAGTTAGGTGGCGATTGGAATGCTATACGTGCTGCCGACGCTGCACAAGTGGGTGGTGCCAAGCCTGACGCTTTGATTGCAGAACTCCCTGGTATGATTTTTCAATTGATGAAAACAATGATGCCAGCGGTACGTGTAAATTGGGATAAGCTAGCTGCATGTAAGCAAAAGAAAGACGAGAGTGTCTCTGACTTTTTCACTAATTTCGAGGAAACATTCATTGATCATAGTGGTCAGGATATGAGAAAGTCAAGCAAGAGAAGAAAACAAAAGATTTAAAGACGAAGGTTCTTTTACAGCAGGCATATCCTCCGCGTTCTGCTTAGCAGCGGTTCCCTCAACCCCCACAGTTTCAGAGGGTGTTCCAGAAACCGGAGTCTTTTGTTCCACGAGCGATGTTAGGTCCTAACCAGTGTGCTTACTGTAAGGTAGAGGGGCATTTTAAGAATAGTTGTCCGGTTCTGCTACAACGTAATAATGGGATATCTGCTCCACGTGGTTGTGGTGGTTTTCAGTCAGCACCTAGAGGTAGAGGACGAGGCGCGGTGCCTCAAGGGCTGCGTCTTCCTCCGAACACTGTGAATTATTTTGACCGGGAGAATGCTCAGTCTGCACAGTATTACAACGTTGATTATTATGTTGAAAACGGCAACAAAGTTTTTCATACTGAATAGGACAGCCATGGACAAAGAGAGGGAGTTGTATCGATTTCAGTAGATCAGAATGGGCCTTATGTTACCGTCAACGCAATGAGTGTTTCAGAGCCATTTCTTTTGGATACTGGTGCGATGAGAAGTTCTATCATTCATTCTAAACTCCCTGGCGCACCTTTGTCTGGCGTAATGAATACATCTGTAGGATTTTCTGGCGCCCAAGTTCGCAATCCGGTTTCTTCCCCTCTGCCTATTTCGATTGGTCCTTATGATTTGGACGCTTCACTCATTCTAACAACTGGTTGTGGTGAAAATTTGTTGGGTCTGGATCTGTTGAAACGTTTGCATGCGACGTTATATTGCTCCCCTTCTGGCGTTCATTTGACGTTAGGGGAGAAATTGACATCCTCAATATACTTGTCCAAGGATCAGTTTCCACCTGAATTGCTTTCTCTCCCAGCATTACTTTGGGCTACGGGTCCGAATGATGTTGGCTGTCTTGAGATCCCACCTTTTGTTGTTAAGCTCAAACCTAATGTTAAATTGCCACGCATTCCCCAATATAAAATATCCAATGATGGCGAGAGAACGCTTCTGGCTATTATTTATGACTTGGTTCAGAAGGGTGTGGTTGAAGAAACGAGAGGGAATGTGTGTAACAGTCCTGTCTGTCCAATTCTTAAAAGAACTGATCCTTCTCAGCCCCCTGTTTATAGATTTGTGATTGACCTGCGAGAAGTCAATAAAATTGTTGTACCCCAGTTCCCTGTTGTCCCGGATATCACAGCCTTGTTAACGATGATACCTGCATCAGCAGCTTGGTTTTCTGTGATTGATCTAAAAAATGCTTTCTTCAGCATTCCTATTGCTGAGGAAAGTAGAGACATTTTTGGCTTCGCCCTGGGAGGACGGAGGTTCCGATTTAAAAGAGCGCCTCAAGCTTATTGTGAAAGCCCCTCCATCTACAGTCAGGCTCTTAAATCTCAGCTTGATATGTTCCCTTTGCCTTCTGGTGCTACACTTATTCAATATGTGGATGATTTGCTGGTTGCGGCTGATTCAGAGGATGTTTGCAAGGATGTGACGGGTGCATTGTTGCGTCATTTGTCTGATCTCAATGATAAGGTTTCGCCTTCTAAATTACAGTATGCCCGCCAAGAGGTTAGCTATTTAGGTCATCTCTTGTCGAAAGAGGGACGGCGATTGACCCCAGAACGTATCCAAGCCATTGCACAAATGTCTGTGCCATCCACACATAGAGAGGTGCGTGCCTTTCTGGGCATTACCTCATATTGTAGGCAATGGATTCCAAATTTTTCCCTATTGGCCAAACCCTTGTTAGCACTCACCTTGAAAGATACACCTCATCCACTCCCTTGGTCTGACGAATGTCAAAAGAGTTTTATTGACTTACGCACAGCTCTGTGTTCGGCGCCTGTATTGGGTACTCCAGACTATAGTAAGCCTTTCACGCTCTACGTCCATGAGAGAGAAGGTTGTGCATTGTCAGTCCTGACACAACAATTCAGAGACAAACAGCGGCCATGTGCCTATTTCTCGGCTACTTTAGATCCAGTAGCTAAAGCTTTGCCCAGCTGCCTTGGAGCTACAGCAGCAGCAGCGATTTCTATGCAACAATCGGCTGGAGTGGTCATGGTACCGCATGCAGTGGATACTTTGCTAAACCGAACGAAAACGCAGCATCTTACGAGTGCTCGGCTGTCTGGATACAAGTTGACTTTATTGGCGAGTCATGTGCATATTAACAGATGCAATACGTTGAATCCTGCCACATTGTTACCACTCCCAGATGAGAACGGTACTCAAGAACATCATGACTGTTTTCTTCGTACAGAGAAAGAGACAAAAGGTAGAATAGATTTAAGAGACACTCCGCTTGCGAATCCTGATGGTACTTTGTGGGTGGATGGCTCATGCTTTAGGCTTCCGAATGGAGATACGACTGCAGCGTATTCTGTTACGACTTTGCATACGGTTGTTGAGACAGCGCGTATCGGACATAATTCAGCTCAAGCAGCAGAGCTGATAGCTTTGACTAGAGCATGTGTGTTGTCAAAAGGAAAAAGAGTGAATGTGTATACCGATAGCCAATACGCATTTGGCGTGGCACACAGTTTAGGCCGCTTGTGGAAGGAGAGGGGGTTCTTTACGTCTCATTGCACAAAAATTCAGCATGGCCCGTTAGTAACTGATGTCCTTGAGTCACTTGCTTAGCCCACACAGATAGCAATCATAAAGTGTAGCGCACACACGAAAATTATGGATGATGTTGGTCGCGGGAATGCGTTTGCGGACGAAACAGCAAAAACTACAGCTAGAGACGTCACTGGTCGCATGTATGTTGCAGGCCCTGTAAGCTGAGTCGGAGAAGTTGGGATGTGTGAGGACACAATTGAAAGTGTGAGTTCAAGGAGAGGCTACAGAGAAAGAGTTGAGTAAGTGGAAAGAAAGTACGGGAATGTTGGACGCGACAGGTTGTTGGACGGAACTGTCGGAACACCAACGATGGCTGTTACCGGATGCGTATGTGCTGCTGTGGTGACCATGGCCCATGGTCCCGCCCATATTAGTGCGAAAGGTATATGCTAGCTTTTGGCTCCGGTGTGGCAGAATGAAGGAATACCGAAGTTTGCGGAGAATGTAGTGAAACACTGCATTGTGTGTCTAATGCATATTCCAGGAAAAGGAACTCCAACCCCGGCAGGTCATTTTGCTCCCCTAACATATCCTTTTGAAGTGCTCCAAATTGACTATATCCATATGGAATGATGTTGTAACCTTAAGTATGTTCTGGTGGTGGTTTGCACCTTTTCCAAATGGATAGAGGCCTACCCCTTGAAGGACAACACTGCTTTATCAACTGCCAAAATATTGCTTAAAGAGTTTTTCCCGAGGTTTGGTTTGCTGCAAATTGTCTGGAGTGACAATGGAAGTGAATTTGTGGGTCAAATTATGCAGAAAGTGAGTGCTGGTCTTGGTATCAGGCAGAAATTTCATGCGGCAAACCATCCTCAGTCAGCAGGTTTGGTAGAATGCTGCAATGGCACTCTCAAGCTCAAATTGGCCAAAATTCAAGCCAGCATGTGTCTTGCATGGCCTGACGCTTTGCCCTCGGCTCTTTTGTCTACCAGAACTACTGTACATTCTCGTGTGGGACTGAGCCCATATGAGGTAGTATTTGGATGCCCAGCTAACGTATGGGGAGTCCCTCGACCAAAAAAATATTCAGACATCCCATACCTCTTGTTGATCGATTACCTGCATGATTTGACTGCTAAATTGCGTGTTCTTTATCAACAGGTCCAAAATGCTCTACCAGAGGCCTCTACAGACCCAGATCATTCGATTCAACCAGGTGACTGGGTCTGCGTGAAGAATTTCCAACAGACCAGGAACTTGGAGCCACTCTGGTCAGCTCCACGCCAGGTTCTGCTGATGACACGCACGGCAGTGAAAGTTGAGGAAAAGAAGAACTGGGTTCACGACGTGCACGGCAAAAGGTACCCTTGCCCTTGCCTTTTGACCAGTGGGTTCGCAAGGGCATAGGGGAGTCTGAACGAGAAGAGATTCCCCAGTTTGTGCCTTTTAGTAATGCACGGGTGCACGGAACCCAGTCTGAAAAAGAAGATGATGATATTTTGCAAAGAGCTATCCCACCACATCTTCGAATAGACACTACATACCCGGAAGCGTTGTTTCAGGATCAGACTGTGCCGGACAAGAGACGATACGACCTAAGGCCTAGAGCTGCTAAAGACATTTGAATTTTTTCCTCTATGATCAAAGACATTCATTTTTTTTACCTCCTTTTGATTAGTGAATTTTCTAGTTTACGTACCATCTGTCTCTGTCACGGTAGGAGTCTTGACTGTAACCTGGTTTAGTGGCTAGTGCCTCCAGGATTTACAGTAATATAGCCAAGTGATTGAGGAAAATTTCCGTGAGCGACAACCTTTTTTTTAGAAAAGATGGACGGTACAATGAATAGGGAAAATAGGAAGGAAGAAATGAAGCGGCAATACTGCAAATTGTTACATAGTCGATTTGGTGCGTTTTTAAGTGTGTTTATGCTCTTTTATATTATACTGGCATGTGTAGTTTGGGTTGTTCATTCACTACAGTTAAAAGATGTGTCTAATTCTACCTCTGTGCCTTCCCGCTTTTCTGTCTCTCAACATCATATACATACTCTTCCTCCACATGAAGAGACACGTTGAATTGAATACCTGAATAATTCGTTTGTCCAATTATTACACCAACACCAGTTAGTTGTCAATATGACTGATTGCTGGGTGTGTGGACTTATGCCTCATAACACACATAAAGGAATAACCTATTTGGTCTTCCCCTTTTAGGTCTCGTAGAGAGACTTATTGCCGCCAAACCTGAAAGCTGAGGATTTGTAGAAGTGTACGTGCTCGTGAACGCGCTTCTATCCCCCTGCCTTGCTCTTCAAAGGCTCCCCTTACCATTTGCTTGCTCCTGCCTCCCCGCCCACTGCTTCACACTTCACGGCCTCCAGGCCGTGACTCGCATTTCTGCCCAGCAGCTTCAATGGGATCTGCTTCCCCGCCCACTGCTTCACACTTCACGGCCTGGCGGCCGTGACTCGCATTTCTCCTTCCCCCTCCCCACAGCAATGCCAAGAGCTTGTTTTCATTTGCATCAGCTCGCGCACAGCTGATGGCTTAAGTGTAAAAACACACCCAGCATTTCTTTGTTTCCTGATCGTCTTGGGATCTTATCTCAACACATTTTTGGAGCAGTTAAAGACTGAGATTAGATGTCAGACGTGTTCCGAGGTCACCAATTCCATGCACCAAATCCCTCCCACTTGTTTAACTTATGGGCTGGTTCTGCATTGCACTTAATCTCCCCGTGCGCCCCCCCCCCCATCCCCTCCTGTCCATCTCTGCTTGTTATTTTCAGTGCTGCCATTTTTCTAGAATCGTTCCACCTCCCACACAGACAGAATTATTTCTACTTCTAATTATATTTGAAAATGCATTTTGCCCAAAGCAGTATATAGTTGCACTGGGATATTTTATTTTATTAGTTTTAGAAAGAGCTTGGGGTTTACTTGTAGCATGTTTCTTTAAAGCTTTTGCTTGTTTCCCCTGCAGTAACACATGCAACCCCCTTAACTGCTCAAGGGTCAACAACAGCATGCTCCCTGCAGTTAGCCTCGCATTGTCTCACTTTTCCGTCTCCATGCTGTAATGTCTCCCTGGCAGACTTCCTCTCTTCTCCCAAGGCCTGCTTACTGGTAGTGCTTTTCCTTCCATTAGCCCATCCTTCTCAGGGAATGTATCCACCCAAGCATTTTCGTTGCGTTCTGATACTCGTTTTATTGCTGTTCCCATTATAAATGGAGGAGACTACCATTACCAGAGAGCCTTGCTGTATGTGCCACTCGCCCAGGCAAAGGGAAGCTTGTAAACATTTGGGGCAGATAGTCTTGGTGTGCTCGAAAAAACTGATTTTTGTTGGTTGTTAGTTTACGGTAGCTTGATGTCTACCTGCTTCTTGATGAAACAGCTACCTTAACTTGTTTTTTTTGTAGGCATGGGGAGGGCTGACATCAAGTCTCGAACTGGGTTCCCTAGTTCCAAAGTCAGCTGCTCAGGGTCTTACGCCACACCCTCTCTCCAAATATTGCTGGGCATAGATATCAGTGTGTTCTGCTGGTAGTGGCCGAGATGAGTAATTAATTTTTTTCTTGTTTGTTTTCCTGTAGTCACCTCGAGAGGGGGTAGTGCCCGGGGCTGTTGAAGTTTATGAACTGAGTAGCTCACGCTGACACCATGTGTGACCTTGGGCTAAGTGGCAAGCCAGTTTACTCATCACACATTTTAGGAAGAATATCACCAGGTGTCTCTAGTTGGGAGACCGCATCACCCCAAAGGTGGTTTCATGCCATTGAAATACTGCTGGAAAAATAAAGCCAAGTCTGGAGAATACCACTACACATCAGTATCTTACCAACGCAGTCTCTTCTCTCTGTCTTATGATGTCTGCCTTGCCACCATGTACTTCGGACCCTCACCCTCACACCTCCTCACCCTCACACACCCTCACACCCTCTCACCTTCACACACCCTCACACACCCTCACTCCATCACCCACCCTCCCACCCCCTCACTCACCCTTACCCCCTCACCCTCACAACCATCTCACCCTCACTCACCCTCTCACACCCCCACATGCCCTCACACCCCCTCACCCTCACTCTCACACACACCCTCACACCCTCTCACACCCTCACACCCTCTCACACCCTCACTCACCCTCACACCCTCACCCACCGTCACCCACCCTCACTCACCCTCACACCCTCACCCCCTCACCCTCACAACCCTCTCACCCTCACTCATCCTCTCACCCTCACCCCCTTATTCACCCCTTCACCCTCACCCTCACACCCTCTCACCCCTCATCCTCACACACCTCCTCACCCTCACACACCCTCACTCGCCCTCACACCCTCATCCTCATACCCTCACCCTCAACACCCTCTCACCATCACTCAACCTCACTCACCCTCACTCACCCTCACCCCATCACACCCCCACACACCCTCACCCTCACCCCCCTCACCCTCACACACCTCCTCACCCTCACACCCCCTCACTCTCACTCACCCTCACACCCCCTCATCCTCACACCCCCTCACCCTCACTCTCACACACCCTCACTCACCCTCACACCCGCACCCTCTCACCCTTACATACCCTCACTCACCCTCACACCCACTCACCCTCACACCCCTCACTCTCCGACACCCTCACCCCCTCCCCCTCACACACCCTCACACCCCCTCACCCCCTCATCCTCACACACCCTCACACCCCCTCACCCACCCTCACACACCCTCACCCTCGCACACCCTCACTCACACACCCTCACTCACACACCCTCACCCTCACACACCCTCACCCTCCCTCACCCTCACACACCCTCACCCTTACACCCCCTCACCCTCACACCCCCTCACCCACCCTCACACACACTCACACACCCTCACGAGCATAGCATAGCATAACAAAACACAACAAAACATAGCATAACAAAACAAAGCATAGCATAACATAACAAAGCATAGCAAAACAAAATATAGCATAGTATAACAAAACATAGCATAGCATAACAATACACAACAAAACATAGCAGAACAAAACATAGCATAGCATAACAAAACATAGCATAACAAAACAGCAAAACACAACAAAACATAGCATAGCATAACAAAACACAACAAAATGTAGCATACATAACCAAACATAACAAAATGTAGCATACATAACCAAACATAGCATTGCAAAGCATAGCAAAACATAGCATTGCATAACAAAACCCAACAAAACATAGCATAGCATAACAAAACACAACATAGCATAGCATAACAAAACAAAGCTTAGCAAAGCATAACAAAACATAGCATAGCATAACAAAACACAACAAAACTTAGCATAGCTTAACAAAACAAAACAAAGGATTGGATAGCAAAACTAAGCATAGCATAACAAAACAAAGCATTGGATAACAAAACAAAACATAGCATAGCATAACAAAACATAGCATTACATAACAAAACATAGCATAACAAAACACAACAACGCATAGCATAACAAAACACAGCAAAACACAACAAACATAGCATAGCTTAACAAAAATAACAAAACATATAATAGCATAGCAAAACATAGCATACCAAACACAACAAAACATAGCATATCAAAACAAAGCATAGAATAGAAAAAGACAACAAAACATAGCATAGCATAAGAAAATATAGCATAGCATAACAAAACATAGCATAGCAAAACATTGCATAGCATAACAAAAATTAGCATAGCATAACAAAACACAGCATAGCATAACAATTCAAAGGATAGGATAGCAAAACATAGCATAGCATAACAAAACATAGCACAGCATTACAAAACACAGCATAGCATAGCATAACATTTCAAAGCATAGGACAGCAAAACATAGCATAGCATAACAAAACATAGGATAGCAAAACAAAACATAGCATATCATAAAGCATCACTCCGCACCACCACAGCATCACTCAGGGGCACCACAACATCACTATGTGCTACCACAACATCACTGAACGCCACAGCATCACTCGTTCGCCATCACAACATCACTCAGTGCCACTACAGCATCAATCTGTGCAACCATTTAACAACACCTGGTTCAAATATGTTTTCTCGATGTTTCAAGCTTTATTACAAATGTAACAAAAAGATGTTAATATTTCACTTCTGTTCTTGGATTTTCGTCACAATTAAATACACTGAACATAATCTTCACAAAAGTTATTTACAAAACTTTAAGCTATTGCCAATATGAATTACAATAACTTTTATTTAAGTATTAATTATTGGAAAAAAAATTAAAAGCCATTGTCATTTGTAATATCAATACATGTAAGCCACGTAAATACAACACATATTGCATTACAAATGCTATAGGTGTCACATATGCGAAAGTTATAACTATTGGCATTGTAAATGACACAGCAATTAATTTTGCTATTTTCAAAAACAAAACATAAATACAAAATGTGTAATTTACAATACCAATACCTCAAACTTTCCTAATGCGAGACCTATTGCATTGCAAATGCTTGTTCTTATGAAGGTTCAGCCTGGGCATAGCTGTCTATGTTCTCGGCCTCCTACCATAATCGTCTCAGATATCCTGTTGGTTCGTTTGGGGGTGGCATGGACTTTAGCCATAGCACCTTAATAAAGGGAATAGTGGCGATGGCTAGGATTGTGGAGAAAAGCAAGATATCCCCCAATGAGAAGCGAGCCTATGAAGGTTGGAATGTTACTCATTATATTTCTAGCCTTAGTGTAAAAACCAAACAGGAAAGCACTTCCCCGGTATGGACCGTACCCAATCGAGGTAATTTTACCTTCAAATTAACAGTAAGAAGACTGATACTAAACAGAATTGTTCCTATACGTACATTTTCATATCCCAGAATTTTCCCTCCATTGGTACCATCTCAGGGCATGTATTTTGTCTGTGATGATAGAGCCTACACTTGGCTCCCATCTGATTTTTCGGGAACTTGCAATATAGCCTTCTTGGTTCCCCCTACGTACACTGCTCCCTCACGCCACCATAGAAACAGATATGGCAGGGGGATAATTGATGCCAAAGATACAGCAGGACAGGAGGGGGGTGATTTCCTCAAGGGATTCCTTCCCTTCTGGGGTCCTATGATGAACAGTCGGCATATTAGGCAGTTGACTCGTGTGCTTGAGACCACCATTGATGTCACTGTGGGTGCTTTGAATAACATCACGGCAGAACTTCAGGTCGATCGTATTATGACGTTGCAGAATAGAATTGCACTAGACGTCATCTTTGCAGACCGAGGAGGAGTCTGTAAATTGATCAGGTCCAGTTGCTGTATTTACATTCCTGAGGACGTTCCGACACTATACCAGGCCATCTCCAAATTACATACCATTTCCGAGTTGATTCATCAGGACGAAGGAGATTGGTCTTTTATGGGATGGTTTTGGGGATTATTATCGACTAGGGGATGGAAGACATTGTCATTCATTGGAGCAATATTGGCCATCATTTTCTCTTGCTGCCTGTGCCTACAGTGTGGTCCAGCTATTTGTGGATTACTTGCCACCATGTGTGTCCCGAAGCCCGCGTCCCCAAAATCAGAGAACATTAGAATGATGGTACAGCAACAACTTGCTGACTTTATGGCCATTGATGTTGATTCCGACTCAGATTAACATGGCTTTGGTGTATTGCCTGAGTAATGGCAAAAGGAGGGTCTGAGGTTCTGCAATTTTCGACTTGTTTGTATCTAGCAGCCATTTTGTGTTATGCCGCCATTTTGCGTTGCCCTCACTCAGGCAACGATGCAAACGAGATGTTTTTGCCGTCTATTCCATTCACATGTTAGGTAACCTATCCTTGCCCCTGTTTGTTAGCCAAGTGTCAGGGTCTGGCCGAGTACTAATCTATGTCTGGTTTGACAAATCCCTCTCTTAAGGATCTGTTGGTTCACACCATTCTTTCCTGGCTTTATCTCACCTGCTGGCCTTCGCTGTTCCTCTCGTGCATTCTCTTATTTCCCGACTGTCCTCTTGGAGTACATAAACGTGTTTTGCCACCGGCATGTCGGATTGTATTATGTACGTTGATTAACTCGACAGGAGGAGCGACAAATACAGACAACAACCGGGTCAGTTTGAAGTCACTTGATACTTTGTTTTTAAACCTTTGCCTTGGTTAATCATGTCTGTATTTTGGATTGTCTATTGTGTATGACAAATGTATATTAGCTTGTGCGCCACGGAGTAAAGTGGCAGTCTCTTATGAATATACCCTTGCATACTTCATAGACAACTGTACTAGCGGCAGCTAATAAATCTGTTCGACGTACCCAGACGGAGTGCCCCGTGTCTCTGTTTAGCAAGGCAGGAAGGACTCAAAGATTCAGGCGTACCCTGCGCCGCCGAGCCCCTAAGGCCGCTGTTCTTCAGTGATCACATATAGCAAAGTAATATGTACTGGCAGATAAAGAGTATAGTGTGATGTCGAAGCTTGCCAAATACGGTATTGATTGCCTTTATGCGAAGCATAAGAAAATCTTAGGAGAAGCTGATTGTTGCCCATATGAAGCAATTTGAAAGGGGTACACAAAATCAGTTGATCGGTTCAGAGTTGGGTTATGTGCAATCTAGAAATGCTGTAGTAAATGGGATGTCTCAAATTCATGGTGTGATAATGGGAAATGGGTCAATGCAAATGTAGGGTTGTAGAACAGGAGTGATGAATAGTTCTAGAATTAATGCAAATGCTGAAATGTTTAAAAGAAACACTGCTTGTCAGTATTGTGGGAAAATCTGGCACTGGAATCGGAAATGTAGACATAATCTGTATAAAGTTCAAAATTAATTTGTTTTCCTGCTGCAGAAATATACACTGCCAATGGTCCTGACCCAATCTACTTCTGTACAGATCAGAAACAGTTTTGCATGATGATTCCTTTATTTTTATGTCTATTTTTTCATTGAAATCAGACATAATACAGTAGGATATTTGGTACATAAAAGAGAGGGATGCAGCACAACGAAAGAATTAGTATAAGGCAAACGGAAAAAAAATAAACAATAAGCGTATTCTGCACATCCTAATCGATCATATTACTTGCTATTGAATCTGAAAAGAGTTAACTTTGTTCTTCCTTTTCCATATATCTTTCTACACAGTTTCCACCTTTAAGTTTTCCATATCATTAATTACGATCATAATACAATCTATTTACATTTCCTTTTTGTTTAACCCACCCCTTGTCTATTTTGCTCCTCCATCCACACAATAAGTGGTTTCCAAATTTTCATACCTTTTCTCATGGGTTTTAGCCCTTTGCACTTATACAAAGCAATTTCTTGCTTCCCAATGAATATTAACCTATTCAACCACTGATAAATTGTAGGTGGTTCCTGATCTTTCCATACTGTTGCAATCAGGAGACGTGCTATTGCTATCATTAAAAACACAAAATTCCTCTGTGACACAACAACTTGCACCCTAGAATCATATCCCACTTGCATCAGTGTAGAGTAGATCTTTATATTTTCCCTAATGTCTGTAGCACAAAGGATTCCATCCCCTCTTTTAATTTATCTAATTTTACACATGAATAGAACATATGTAGTATGTCAGTGGGTCCCATTCGACATCTAGGACAATCCAATCATCTGATTCTCTTTTCCCCCATTTTAAGAGTTTCGATGGTATGTAGTGCAAGCTATACACCGTTTTGTATTGCTGAGCCTTTAAGTTGGATGACATAAAAGCAGAATTTCCGAGCTCCAACACCTTATCTATATCAACTTCCCCATCATTTAATTTAGTTGTCCAACTTGCTTCTGTTTTTTCCAGATCATCAGGCAGAAATTTTAACAGCTCTTGATAAAAATCTTTGATTCTATTACCAGCGTTACTCATGAGCCTTATGATTGGTATCGGCCCCAAATCAATACTCTCTCTAGCAATTCCTTTTATACAGTTGCAAATGTGTAGATATTTAAAGCACGAGTCCCGTTGCAAACCAAACCTTTGTGCAATTTCCATAAACCCCACCATTTCTTGATTTGCATAGACATCTGCCAAAGTAACAATCCCTTTTTGTTCCCACTTTCTGGCCATATCATCATTTATATTTGGACGTAGAAGATCAGAATGCCAAAGTGATGAATATTTAGTAAACCTACTTATCCTACAGATTTTCTCTGCCCTTTTCCATACTTTCAAAGCACAGTCAATACATTTATGCCTTTCTTTTGATATTTTTTCATGTCATTTTGCCACTGAATATTTCACCTGAAGCTTCCCCAATCGTCAATTGATAGATATTCGGTACTTCAATCATGTCACTTTGCATATTCTCATAGTGATAAAGAGCACCCAGATGCTGCAGGGCCGTAGCCCAATAATACACATGGATGTTGGGAGCATTCCACCCCCCCGAGCAGAGTCAAATATTTATAAGCACGCCGAGTTTTATGATAGTTCCAGATAAAGTTAGAAAACATCCCCTCTATTTTATGGATTTTTTTGCCGTGAGCTCTAGTGGGATAGCCCGGAGTAGATATAACATTTTTGCAAAGATTTTCATTTTAATAAAATGTATCCTACCCATTATTGTGAGGTGTAAATGGTCTAGCCGTTTCAACTCCCTATTAATTGAGGCCATCACTGGATCTATATTTAATGCCCATAGATTAGTAATTTTAGATGTTAACTGACTGCACCACTCTGGAGTCTTGTAATGTACACTGGCAGGAGCAAATATTTTGTGTCTTTGAACTATTTAATAGATAGCCTGATCTCCTCCCAAATTTTTCTGCCATCTTTTCAACTTCTGTTATTGCCTCTTGTGGAGCTGAAGTTAATAGGGCAATATCATCAGCGTATGCTAATATTTTTGTTTCATATCTATGAGAGACTTCTGGTTTGATTATTGGATTATTCAAAATCAAGGAGATAAAGGGGTCCAAATAAAATGCAAACAAAGTTGGGGAACAAGGGCAACCTTGACACGTACCCCTTTCTATCTTCAGCCTCCAAGATGTATATCCCATTATTTGGATCTTGGCATGAGGGTTGTGATACATAGCCTGTATCGTCCAGATAAGTCCTGGACCAAGGCCTCTCTCAGTCAATTTATCCCACAAATAACCCCAGGCCACCTGATCAAAATCTTTCTCTGTGTCCAGGAGGACCACAGCCACCGCTCTTTTTTCTACCTCGGCGATATCCATTATTGAAATTACTCGCCGCGTGTGGTCTGTGGTCCCCTGGCCAGGAATAAACCTGTGTTGCCATGGTGAAATAATTGCTGCTATATTCTTTTGTAATCGGGTGGCCATGATTTTGAAGTACATTTTTGCATCCGTATTCATGAGAGAAATTGGACAATATGACGAGGGGAGCTCTGGGGGTTTACCTTTCTTTAAAAACACTACAACGTCTGTGTCCTGCCATGACATTGGGGGTATTCCATGACATTGAATATCCAGAAATAGATCCTGTATAAGAGGTACTATTTGTGTTGCAAGCATTTTATACAGTTCGATAGGGATTTTATCAGGCCTGGCCGCCTTGCCAGAAGATAAAGACGCCAGTGCCGCCTGCACCTCTTCTACCGTAATTTCCTGCTCGAAATATTGAGAGGTTTCATCACTTATACTAGGCAGTGATATAGCAGTGCAATCTGTATTTTCCAAAGCCGCTTGACGCCCTTGGTCTCCAATCAAGGGCTCTGCTTGGTAAAGTTTATTATAAAATTACTCGAAGATTCTAATGATCTTTTCTGGGTCTGATATCAATACACCATCCAAATCTTGCATTTTTAGTATATTATTTCTAATACTTTTTTGTCTTTTTTGTCTTGTTCTTAGAGCCAATAATCTGTCAGTAGTCTCTCCATACTCATATCATTCCTTCTGATAAATCTGAAATTTCTGGGCCACCTTCTCTTGTACATATTGGTTAATTTCAGCTTTAGCCAGTGTTATTTTACATAGATGTTGCATTAGTATGTTTTCCTCAGCTCCATTACTGACTATTTGAATATGCTCTGATTCAAGTTTGCTGAGTGTATTAATCAGTTGATCCACCTGTATTTTATGTTTCTGATGAGTGTGCGCTACGAACCCTATTACTTCTCCCTTCATGGCTGCTTTATACATATCCCACACCACTGCTCGGGATGCACTATATCTATTGGTATCAAAGAATGCTTGAGTACAGTGTTTAATGTGGATACAGAACTCATTGTCTAATAATAGTTTTTTGTCAAATGTCCAGGTGGTTTGCCTATTCAGACCCTGGATCTCCTTAATTTCCAAAATTAGCGGGTTGTGAGCTGAGTATAACTGTAGAAGTTTTAATATATCCAGATTATCCAACCATTGTGTAGGGGCCAGGAAATAATTTAAGCGAACACATTATTATGGGGTATGAATAGTAAGTAAAACCAGGATTATTTTGCTGTTTCTCTACCAAACATCCCCTAGCCCGTGAGTACTTTTGAGTGAGCAAAGTGCTTTGAATACTTTAGGCTTCCTTCCTATATACACATTTAGAGCCCTGCCACCCTCCATATGTATATTGATATAATCAGGATGCCTGGCCAATGTGCCAACTCAATCTCTAGCTCTTCCGAAATATGAGGATCGTCCAAATTTGACCAATATATATTGACCACAGTAAAGACCAAAGATAGCTCCATTATGGCCCAACGACCCCATTTATCTGATTTTGTTCGAAGGGCAGTGCCACTCCGATGTTTAATATATATAGCCACACCTCTCGTTGTAGTTGTTTGGGAGGAGCACACTGCTAAATTATAGCCTCTAATCTCCAGACAAGTTTTATTAGCCCATGCAATGTGTGTCTCCTGTAAACACAAAACGACCGGATTTAGCATCATGATTATTTCGAACACCTTCGCATGTTTCAACATTCAGACCACCAACATTTGATGAACAGATTAGGTATTTACCCATAATTCCCTCATAGGAGTACCTTATATAACCATTGCTTATACTTTTTAAGTCTTTTCATAATATAGTGTGTCTCCTTGTACATCCAACTGTATGTATCTGATTTCTGTTTTTTTCTCTTGCTACCCTCTCTCCCCCCACCACGACTAACCCTGTTACCCTCCCTCACTTCCCACCCTTCCGTGACCCCAACACACACCTTCCCCTCCCCTACTCCCCCCCACCCTCCACCCTCCATCTGAGGAAAAGGTGCTTATGGCCCTTACGATGGGGAGAGACTTCGTTTCAGTCTCCGTTCTGCCCTAGCATTTTAATCCTTAGCCACCATTCTCAAATAATGATATACAAAATCTATACTGACATATTCATATTCCATTTTCCATCTTCGATATTGCTTCTTGCTCATTATTTCACCCAGATTGAACTTAAAACCCCCTTATTCTGAGAATTTATTCTAGACTCTTATTTTTAAAGCAATCTTGATTTAAATACAGTGCAGTTTCACATTTCAAAGAGTGTTCAAATATTCCTGAGTTTCTATCTGATATAAAAAAATGTTTGCCACCCTTATGTAGTACTTTCAGAGTTGCTGGGTTCAGCAGAAAGGCCTGTGCTCCTTTATTTTGAAAGGGGTTAATTAATTGTCTTAGGTGCCACCGCCTCTCCACTGTGTGGTGGTAAAAGTCTGGTCTCACGAAAAATTGGAATCCTTTGCCGTGTCGTTTCCTATCAGGTCTTGCGAGATCATATAGTGCCTTCATAGCTAAAAAGTTGTTCAGATTAATCAAAATTACCCTAGGACGATTTCCTGCTGAGCCACTTTTTACCTCGGGCAGTTTAAATGGGAACCTGTGGGCTCTCTGTATCTCATTGACCAAGTTCCACATTGTTAGCTCCGGGAAAGCTTCCAAAAATAGTTCCTGTACAAATTTGCGAACATCCGTCCCTTCCACTCCCTCTGGAACACCAAGAATCCTGAGATTTTTTCATCAGGGCCGGTTTTCTAGGTCACCTATCTTTAGTTGCATATCTTCGCGATCAGATGAGATCAAATCTATATCGGTCTTTTGTGCCAGTATTTGATCCTCTATGTCTGATTTCCGTCCTTCTGCTGCATTAATTCTTTCAGAGAATTCAGTGCAAGTCTTCACGATTCTTCTGACTGAATTTTGAAGTTTACGGCTGGCCGTATGTGTTTTCTGGCTTTCTAAGGGTGTCTCAGCTCTGTTTTCCACTATTAACTGATAGATTGCAGCCAATGATATCTCATTTGGGTTGTTAGGTATTTCTATCAGTTCTGTCGTGGCTTCCGCTGTTAATCCTGGAATACCTTCCACTTCGGCTTAATCTTCGGGTGAAAATTGCGGGGACAGAGATATTTCCCTTGCTAAACTGTGTCTGGAGGCTTTTGTACCACCATTTTATTGCAGACCATAGTAGCATTTGGAGTCCTTTCCTCTGATGTGGAATCCATGATTGAATCATTGTGCTCGCTCGCCAGACTGGTAATCAAACCTTCTAAGGACTCCTCCTTCTGTCCTTCATCTTGATTCTCATCCGAACTATCTGAACGATCCGATAGTGAGAGGAAAGGTTCACTTGAATCACTCTCGCCTGTAGATTTTGGCCCCTTTTCTGGACTCAACCCACGCTCCGAGGTCTGACTGTCGCGAGAGTCCAAAGCATCTATGAGTTGCACAATTGATCTTATCATCTGGCCCTCCGTTCTTACTTGAGATCCTGATAGATCTATCTCTATTAAGTTTGCAGCATTCACTTGAACTGTTGATACCGGCAGGGGCTTTTGTTGGCTTTCCATATTTTAGGGTGTTTTACTTTTATCCTTCCTGGTTCTAAACATTTGCGGAATTTTTCTTGTTTTTTCCCTCATTCAAATCGCTTTTTGTGTTCGGGCAGTTCAGCTCACCAACTGAACCTTCCAGGACTCTTTTTTTGATGCTCCCTCCTATCTGAGGGTCTTGAGATCGACTGACCAGCTGGGAATCGGACATTCATCTACTTTTCCCGCCCTGTGCTGTTTTAGGTGGCATCTCTGAACCACACTTCTGATGTCTTATACCTAATGGGGCAGTAGTTCAAACTGGCTCCACAGAAAGCCAATTATATATGTTACTGTATTACTGTAAATGTTGTATATCGATCTTAGTCTCAATCCTTACAAAAATTGCATATGCTCAGCGGTGCTTAATGTTCCTTACCACGCAACTAATAGGCAGCATACTTAGCAATATATTGCTGCTTTAGCCTCAACGGTTACGCAGTGGGGGCAGTGAAATAATCAAAAATAGTAAAGAGAGCAGTTGCCCACCTTGTCATTTGTAGCAGTCTAATTTGTGTGTCTCTCTCATGCCAGCCGCAACCTGCCAATTGCTACCTATTGCCATGTAAACTGCTCACCGCGGGCTCACCACTGCGTCCGCTATTATCAAAGCCACTCCAACGCCATCAACTGTAATCCAAGGTCTCCGTGATACCACAATGCATCTGTGGTGTATCAATAGAAGCTGTCCTGGCACACCTGCTCCGCTTGGCGTGTCTTCCGATGTCAGCCGATATCCACCACCGCACCCCGTCCTCCTCACACCGACTGCGTGCCTGACACCGCAGCTCCGCACCTCCACTCCCCAACACAGTCTGCGCGCACAGCCCACTCCTCGGCACCCTACCGGCTGCGGGCTCCAATGACCTGTGCACCTCCGTCCACCACACTCAGGGAGCACCTCGCATAGATCCAAGACACCGAAGACACTGTAGGAGGTTAACTTCTTTCTTCAGAAGATTCTCCATGTAGCATTATCCGATTTCAAAATGCCAATTTTGCCTTCTTTTGCACGGCATAAAGGAGACTCAGCGGAGCTAGCCTCTCACACGTCCGTCACTGATGCCATCTTTTTTCCTGAATGATGATTCCTTTCACACCAGTGTTGCAGAATTTTTTTTTAAACAAAATGCAATGCATTCCAGGGTACCATCAAAATCCTTTGATTCTGACTAATGATTCTTCTGAGTTTTCTTCAGGAAATAATTCCCAGTAATGGTCCCTGAGAGAGGAGGAGGATCGCCTATTTAGAGCTGTCAGAAGTATACCAAAGTGGCCCATACATTGATGGTGACGTCAGTGGTCACCCTGTTTCCTTTTTAATAGATATGGGAGCTATCTGTTGTATTTTTTTTGTGGAAGTTCCAAACAACCCCTCTCAGGGAAGAGAAGTCCAAAGTGTAGAGATCAGTAATAAACAAGCTGTTAACCAGGTTACAGCTGATGTCCAGCTAAAATGGGGCAAATGGAAAATAAACATCAGTTCACTTTATGTTATTCAAGTCCCGTAAATTAGCTGGACAGAGACTTGCTACACAAAATGGATTTGTGTGATTAAGAAAATTAAATCAATGGATTCCCAGCCCTGACTAAAGATAACCTACTTCTGGATTTAAGACATTCTGTCAAAGAAGAGGTCCAGAGTTATCTGGTAAAGAGATAGCATTAGTAATAATGTGCCCATCCTGTGATGATCAGTGTATTCCCTAGGGCTAAACAAAACAATTTAGGCTTTCAAAAGTGTTAGAAGATAGTATTAAACCTGTCCTTGAGGAAATGATGAGCAGGGAATTCTTCTGGAGGTGCTTGGTAGCCCATGTAACTCTCTAATGATGATGTTAAAGAAACTGAATTTGAAATTATTAACTGTGCAGAATTTAAGATTTTTTTACAAAATTGTCTTCCTTGTTAGAATTCTGTTCCAAACTCCAAAAGATTCAGAATGGTATACAGTCATTAACTTATGCCAAGTGTTCTCCATTTCTCTCCATGAAGAGAATCAGTACCTCTTTGTGTTTCGATACCAAAATAAAGTTCTTGTTGGATGTAGATTTCTACAAGGGTATACTGAAAGTCCTTCAATTTTTAGTCAAATCTTAAGGAAAGATCTAGAAACATTTGTGATTGCCCTGTAATTCAGTTTTGGTTGCATCTAAGGCAAAAGAAAACGGTAAATTTGACACAGTTACTTTATTGAATCATTTGGCTGACTGTGGTCGAAAGGTTTCCCCAACAAACATGCAGTATTGTAAACCGGAAGGGAATTATCTTGGTCATCGCATTGAAAAGGGAGCAAAAAAAGTCTCAAAAGAATGTGTTTCTGTAATTCTGAAAATTAATCCTCCTACCACCCAGAGGGAGGTGAGGATGCTCCTGGGAGTTGTTGGCTATTGTCACCAGTGGATTTCAAACTTTTCCTCAATTGCATAACCTTTAATAAGGTTGACCCTCAGTGACATAAAGGACTTGTTACCATTTGACAAAGTGTTCAGAGCATTCCAGCTATTGGGATAATGTTTATGTAATGCCCCACCCTTGAAATGCCTGATTACAATTTGACTTTCCTTCCTTTCTGTCATGAAATGTTGGTGTGTGCATCATCATTTCTTACTCAAAGGAAAGGTGGGGCCATGAGACCAATGGCTTATCTATCGACTGCATTGGATTGAGTAGCTGCAATACTTTCTTGTTGTTTCAAACCAGCTGCAGTTGTTTGCATTGCAACTGAACAGAGTGGGGGAATAATGATGGGCCAGTCCTTAATTGTATATGTCTCACACACGATTAAGATCGTGTTGACATAAACAACAAAAGTTGTGAAGACTGGGACAATTAGGATGATGATAATGGTGATGACATAAGCACAACAGCAAACCAAGACCGCATATCAAAGAAACTCTTCTTGAAATGACGGGTCTGAATTTGTTTGTTGGTGGTTCTTGTTTGAGAGACCAATATGGCGTATTGAAGGCTTTCTATTCAGTATGTTCCATTTCTGAAATTCTGGAACATCATATCTGCCAAATGTATCTTTAGCAAAAGTAGTAGAATTGGTTGCCTTGACGAGAGCTTGTTGCTTGTCAAGACTTTTGAATGTAACAATTTCTACAGCCAGCCAGTATGATTTTTGTGTGGTACATGATTTTGGTCAGCTGTGGTCACAGAGAGGTTTTATGACATCTTCTCAAGCTTTCAAAAAAACAGTCTCTATATACTTGATCAGCTGAAAGCAAAACAGCAGCCTAAGCACAATGCTATGGTCAAGTCCACTGCCAATACGGCTGGAAAATATATTGTCACTCTCGGATATAATTATGCATATCAATGGTCAGATATTCTGCACTTGAGGATGAAACAGTGGTTCGAGAAACTGAAAATGATGAATCACCCATAGAAGTGAAGCAACTGTGAATTGTTTTTTTATAAGTTCAATTCAAACTTCTCTAAGTGAGTTGAGAGACCTTCAGGAGGAAGCTACAGAAGATGAGAAAAATAAATGGCAAAAATGAGGTTACAAGAAAGATCTTCAAGATTTGTATATTACCCATGATCAATAAGTATGCACTACATGGTGTAAAGTTATTTCCCATGGTAAGGTGTTTCAATGGGTAATCACATTCATGGAGGGACTCAACGGTTCGGAGTTTTGTGAAATATTGGAAAATGACAATTTCAGAAATGTTGCTGAGAGCTTACGTGTGCACTTTTTGGCCTGTTAGAAAAATATTCAGAGAAGCGAACAACAATCATATTGGTACATCAAATGACCAATTTACAAGGCTCCAGGCAGATTTTGTGGAGATGGCAGTTTGCAATGGCTTTAAATATATTTTGGTGATTGCTTGTTTTCTAAATGGGTCAAGGTTTATCCTATCCTGAAATAAGTCAGCCTTATAGTTACCAAACTTTTGTTGAGGGAATTGATACCACAACTCAAAATCCCAGCTTTTATTGAAACCGATCATTGCTCCTATTTTAAAATTGAGATTTTGCAGTTGATTTGTACTGCTCCCAAAATTGATCGGAGGTTCTATTGTAGTTTTCATCCTCAGTCTCACGGTGTCGTTGAGAGGACAAATGAGACCGTCAACAACACATTGCCTAAAGTTGGTACCTCTACTGGTTTGTAGTGTCCATTCCTGAGTCTCTTCCTATTGCTTTGACGAGCATTAGATGTACCTCTGTTAAAAAGACTTGTCTCCCCTCAATGAAATGATAATGGGCAAAGCAATGAGATTGGCTTATATTCCTTCCATTGCACTTGTTTCAATCACGGATGATATTGTTCTTTCTTACTGCAAAAGACAAGGTAATAAAGTGAAATGAGGTTTAACGCCGTCTTCAATCCAGTAAATGTGGGAGGCTTGAATCAGGTACATTTTGAGGGTCTACATTTTGGGGTACCATGTTGCTTCCACGCCCATCACCTGTTGTAATGGGACATGTTCTCTGTGCATTGCATCCTCATGATCTCTACCTCTACTCGCTCCTTCTCCAAATCTTGATACTTCCTTGTAAGTTTTTCATGCATAACTCTTATCCACAGTTTGGCTCCTACATAGCCATTCCCTTGCTACTGTCCCAAGCCATTGGACTTTAGCACAGCCCTTTAACTCCTGTTAAATTGGTTCGTCGGTAGCAATTATTTTTTCTGCTGGCATCTTCTTTAGTTTCGGATGGGGCTCTCTCTTCCCACTCACATGTCATACTCATAGGTCACTCACCAGTAAGTTCTTTCTCATACTGCTCACAGCTTACCTATTCCTCACCAAGGACGTCTATGGCACCCTTCATCTCAGTCTCTGCTAGTCCTTAACCTGTCCCTACCCTGAACCCGTTCTCTGGTTGACCAACTTTACCAATCTAGGTATGTGTTATTAAGAGACCTTCGGTCATACTAACACTTGTAATTCTCTTGCCCTCACTGCTGGCACAGGGACAACCCCATTTCTTGCTTGCTCATCCTCTAGTGTGAAAAGAACAATTGAGGGACAGAATGCAGAGCAATGTCATACATTCTCCCAAGTACAGAGATCTGGGCCGAAATCAATCTTTTTTTGCTCCCCATGCCATTCCAGTCTGAACCCAGTCATATGCAAATCAGTCTTGACCCTGCACCCAATAGGAACAGTCCAGCCCACACTGCCAGGCCAAGTCCTTCCTGGACTGGAAACAAGCATCCTAGGGCCAGTTTCAGGGTTTCCCCTTATCAACCAGGATAGCTTGACTCCAGTGGCATGGAGAGCACGGAAAACCCACATCTGGGCATACCCGTCCCACTCGGAGAGACAAATGCAATAAGAACAATTGGTGGACAGAATGAAGAACAATGTCATACATTCACCCCAGTACAGAGATCTGGGACTAAATCCATGTTTTTTTTGCTCCCCATGCAATTCCAGTTTGTGTGTCTTTTGTCATCCTCTAGTGTGAGCATTGGCAAGAATGTATCTCAATGCCTTACTCTGCTCCCGGTCACTGCAGGCAAAGGAGCAGCTATCTGCCATGTTTAAGAGGTCCATTGACCTATGATGTGAATGCTCTACCATCTCATAAAGCTAGGGTCAGCTTGGCCTGTAAGACAATCAATCAGTGCCCAAAAGGTTACTCTGACAGGTCAGTGAGTGGGAAGCTTTTTTGGCTATTTATGGGCCTGTTCTATTGTCTGATGCACCAGTGTTTACTTTTGATTTCTCTGATATTAATAAGAGCATTACTTTCAGCAAACTTAAGTTCATACAGTCGTCCCTACATTGCAAAATATGTATACAACATTTCTTTACAAGTGCAAAACAGACCCAATTTGCAAATTGGTTAGTTATCTCATTCGCCAATGGGGCACTTTTGTTTTGGTGACCAGGCCTATTTTCAGTCCCAGTCGGACCGTGAAGCTGGATGGTGCTGCCACTTGCACTTGATCATCTTCTACATTGCCTGCATGGAGGGAGTCTGCCTACCCACACTATTGTCTATGCTTTTAATACAACTTTTTGGACTTGCCCTTTTGGCAGATTCATCCCAGGACTTTTTGCCCTTTCATAATGACATAATGTTAGTGATTTCTGGTCTCTGCACACTTTAGCACTATGGCCCAGAGTAAAGTGCGTGCGCTCTCTGAGTACATGTGGTGAGATTGGCCTGCCCTTCCGTAGGAATGCATGGGGGATAAGTGTGTCCATGGTAGTTAGGGGTGGGCGGAATTTGCTTAATCGCATTACGCAAATCTCCGCAAAACGGTAAAAAATCTCTGCAAACACGCAGAAATTCTGCAAACACGCAGAAATGCTTGTTCTCGATGCTTTTTTACTGTTCGCAATCACTGTTTGCATGCTCGGGGGGAAATATCTCGCGAACACGCATTTGAGAACGCAAACAGGCAAAAAACTTTGCGAAGTTGCGGAACGCAGAATTTTGTGCAATTTCGCCTTCTCCGCGGAATGCGACATTGCCCAAATTCCGCAAATTCCACAAGCGGAACGGAATTAACCACCCAGGGCTAATGGTAGTTCCTGATGTGTGGGGAGTGCAGGGTCGAGTTTGGTATGTGCGAACTCGTGAGATTAAATGCTGCACAATGATGTGCGCAGATTTATTGTGTCTAGTGGAGAATTGCCACTTTTAGAAGTTGGCATGTATGTGCAGTGAATGTAAATTGACTGTCTGGCTTGTGATTGGCTGGAGCTGGCTGGTGTGCTTGGCTCCAGGAGCCAGGATGGGTCTGCCCGGTGGTGAATAGAGGGATCTGCATGTTGATGGGAGGGAGGAGTTGCACCTGGGACCTGAATAGGGCTGGGCCTTCCATCCACAATGCTGTCTCCAACCCCTGTGGTGCGTCTGATGTTCCTGGCCTGTCCAGTGAATAGGGAGAGGGGCTGAGCAAAACAAAGTGCTCCAGAACCAGTTGCATCTGGTTCACCCCTTGCCTGCACCTTTGAAAACAAAGGAAATGTGTGCATAAAAAGGGGCTGTGACACCATGTAAAATGTTCTTGTTCTGCTACTTGAATCTACCAGGGGCGTGCTGCTGCTGGGGCCCAGGGGAAGGCTTGCCCAGCCCCTGGATGCCTGGAGGATTTTCTTTACTGGGAGTTGTTTTGCTCCATCCTTGATGCCCCAGGACTTCTTGAATCCTTTCCTCTTGATGCTGATTTTGCCCAGGCTTGTTCCAGCCTGCCCAGCTCCTGGATGCCCTGGATGCCTTGTGGACTTTTCTTTCAACTTGTACAAAGATCTCCAAGGGTTTGGAAGAGAGCTTACCCCCTGACCGAAGTTCCAAAACCAGTGGACTTCACCAGCCTTTGTGAATTGCTGCTGGAAACAAGTGGCTACAGAGGCAGGGAGCTGTGACTGACTCTCACGACCGATCCGGTGTCCTGTAGGCACCGCATCAAACAACGTCCGCCTCGAACAACGCAAGCTCTGCGTTCACCGACTCCGTCCTGACGCCGTCACCGAGCCGTAGCCTGCACTGTGAATGGAAGGACCCTGCGACGTGCAACGCCTCGCTACACATAAATCGAACTGGTCTGACCGACGCGGTCACTGCTGCTGACTTCGAGTCGTGTGATCACACCGGAGTTGAACACCGCCTCGCATGCTTCGCGACGCACCAGCCGACTTGCACCGCGGTCCAGACTGATCAACTCCAGCTCCCGAACTCCGGCTCGTACGCCGCACCACAAGCTGCAAGCACCGCATCGAAGCACCGTCTCGCCCTGCAACGCAGCATTGGATCCACCGACTCTGTCAACGGGCCGCTGCCTGCACCGCATAGAGGGACACCGCATCCTGCAATGCTTCCTTTCTGCTCTAAGACGATCAACGGAACCGGCTCGCACATCCGTGCCGGCCGCCCCAAGTAAAAGGTACTGTGACTGAGTCTGTCGACATTTGAGTGGGCTCGCACCGACGCGGTCCGCTGGATTTGCTAGACTCAGGTATTGTCAACAATGCTGTAGCCCACCTGGGCTACCGACTCGCACAAAACCTTAGTTTAGGCCTCTAGTTCATTGTTCTCAGCTGCCGAGCAAGTAGTGGGCAGCTGCAACGTTTAGGCTTTGTGCAGTGGTGCAACCTTGACCTTTGCTGCTTCGGCAGCAGCCCTGACTCGGTGTACATAGGCATTTGAGCCCTCTATTTGAGATGGCAGTTGGCCAGGGGGGTTGTTACATTTATAGGGCGCCAGGCCCTAATTTGGTTTATGTGTTAATGCTTTTGGGTGCTAAGAAATGTATTGGTTACAGTATGTTTTGCGCACCCTGTCTGATACCTCTAGATATGGTTTATGCTTATGAGGTTGTTTTACCTATCTTGGTCTGTGTTAGCGAGATTATACTTCTGTGTGTGATTTACGCCCCTAGTGTAATTTTTACTTAGGTGGTTAGCGTCTAATGTATTTAGACTTGTGGGATACTGTGCCTGTTATGATTTATATCACAGGTTGATGCTGAGTATAGTGTCTGCCAGTGATTACTGGCTGTGTTCTAAGTTCATTTATATTCTTTTACTATTTCTTACCAAGTGCTAATTCTGACAGTGGCCCACGTGGCCCCGTCATGTGTACATAATCCCTTGTAAATATTGCCCAGTGCCAGTTGGCACCGTCTACGTAATGTGATTATTATTCTAATGTGTTTTGAGAATACAAAGGCTATTTTTGATATAACCTTGTGTGGAGTTCCTTTTGTGGGGGGGGCCTTGAATGTTGTTGCTGGTGGGTGCGTACGCAAATGCTTTACACATTGCCTCTGGGATAAGCCTTACTGCTCGTGTTACGTTACCAAGGGAGTGAGCAGGGGTTATCTTGGCGTGTAACTCCCTTGCCCTGACTATAGTGGTGGTCTCTGCCTGGCTTTGGCGCAAGCCTCAGCCAACCAGAGATCCCATTTCTAACACTGCAAATCAACGGAAGGGATTTGGACTTGTGTTTGCGCAGTACCACAGCGACAACTGGCTACTACAAAACTCTGCATTTTAGATAGTCACATGGAAAAGGGATTATTGTTTCTAACTTGGTTCTAAATGTCATTTCTTTGGAAATGTGTCTCTTGTGCACTGTGAGTTGGGTGTCCTGCCAAGGACAGAAACCAGAGAATCTGGAGGAGAGACTGCCCTTGAGCCATTGCTCTGGTTCTTGTGTTGGCCTACAGTGGGGACTTAATTGGTATGGTGTCACTAGCTCGGCAGGGTAGATTATCCCCTAAATGCAGGGTGAGTTTTCTGGATTCACCAGTAAGGGATCCAGTGGAAGCAGCTAAAGTGTATCCAGTGCATGTATTCCCCGTCCCGTTCCCAGAGTGTGGTACCTGGTGCTCAGTAAGAGGGGTGCAGGTTGAGATTCAGGCACAGTAGATACTGTCTGGGGGGGTGTGGATTAATGGTGTGTTGCACTGGACGAGTGAGTGTGAGTTCTCTGAAATAAGGAGCTTGCTGAATACTTGGGTGTGAGTTCTCTGAAATAAGGAGCTTGCTGAAGACTTTGGTGTGAGTTCTCTGAAATAAGGACCTTGCTGAATACTTTGGTGTGAGTTCTCTGAAATAATGAGCTTGCTGAATACTTGGGTACGAGTTCTCTGAAATAGCAGCTTGCTGAATACTTTGGTGTGAGTTCTCTGGAATAAGGAGCTTGCTGGTTGATTGGGTGTGGGTTCTAGAAAATAAGAAGCTTGCATCGGGGAGTGATTCCAAAATGAGTGGCTGGGGTGTCTTCCAGCCCAGAGTGGTGGAAGAGGGTCAGAGTAGCCCAGCTAGGTCCCAGTGTAGGGGCCCACGTCCTGTCTCTGAGGAGAAGGAGTGGGTGGGACTGCGTGTCTCCATGTGCCTGAAACCCTGTCTCAGGACCTGGATGGTTTCATTAGGGAACACCAGGTGGGGAGCCTAGGCTGTACTTGTAGACCATTTGAGGAGAATCTCCCAGTGTTTAGAGAACGTGGAGCCTCTGTAAGCAGGGCTCCAGTAGTTCTGGTGTCTGGCGGTACTGCTCCTGTTGGGAGGGTGCAGAAGTCCAGATGGAGGGGAGAGAGGGGAGAGATGGGGAAAGGCTCTCCAGTGGAAGAACCAGTGGGTTAGGGGTCAGCCAGGAGGGCTGAGCCACCAGTGAGTGACCATGGTGACGCCACTTCTGTCCTGAGAGACAGACAGACTTCCCCCTTGTGAAGTCCTGGTGCACCAGGCATCTGACCAAAAGGTACGTCCCTCGGTTGGGGAGCCAGTAGCCAGTGGTTCCTGATCTGGACGTAAGGGCAACTGTAAGCAGTGTCCTTGACAGTAGTTATGTGTCACACTTGTGAAGTCCTAGTACGCCAGACATCTGACCAAAGGGTAGCGTCCCTAGGTTGGGGAGCCAGGTTCAGGTGTTTGCCTGTCCTGGACAGCAGGGCGACTGTAATCAGTGTCCTGGCCGGTTTTGCCTTCTAGGGGTAACTCTGTAAACACAGGTGGGGCTCATCTTAAGTGAAGAGACCCTGTGTTTCCCAGCAGGGGTGGTACAGGCCTAGCAGGGATCTTTAGGGTCCATGGCTGAGTGTTGTACTACTCTGAGAGCAGGTGGGGCCTACCTTAAGTGGTGGCACCCCCTTCCAGAACTCTGGAAGGGGGTGCGGAGGGAGGGAGTACCTCGCCTCTGACCCCTGTGCATCCGGTGAATGTGGATCCCAGGTGGTAGACCAGTTGATGGAGAGAGGTCCTAAACTGGTGAAAGAGTTGTGTTCTGGAGGGTGCTTCTCCTGGTAGAGTGCGCAACCCCAGAAGTAGAGGTAGGGTGGGGCACTCTTACCCGTGACATCTGGTCAGCCTGAGGGTGCAGCCTCTAGGTTGAAGGATCAGTGGTAGTTTGGAACAACACTGAGAAGGAGGGTGGAGAATGGCTATTGTATGCCTGTGGATTGGCAAGGACTTGTGGTATCTGGGTGGCCTAGGGCCTGGTACTAGCCGTGGACAACTAGAGAGTATTGGCGGGGTAGCCTAGTTGGACCTGAGTTTTTTTGTGTGATTGTTTTGTGGAACCATGTGGCGTAGAACCGGGGGGTGTCCCTGCAGTGAGGGCCCGCGTCCGTGTTCTGTCACCCCAAGCAGGATAGCCCTTCACAGTGGAGATTGGTCTGCCCTGCGTTTTGGCTTTAAGGGGGTTGTGTTGGACTTGGCACTTTTGGCAGGTTCACCCCTGGAATTTTTGCCCTTTTATAATGACATGATGTTAGTGATTTCTGGTCTCTGCACACTTTAGCACTGTGGCCCAGTGTAAAGTGCTTGCGCTCTCTGAGTGCGTGTGGTGAGATTGGCCTGCCCTCCCATAGGAATGCATGGGGGATAAGTGTGTCCATGGTAGTTCCTGATGTGTGGGGAGTGCAGGGTCGAGTTTGGTATGTGCGAACTCGTGATATTAAATGCTGCGCGATGATGTGCGCAGATTTATTGTGTCTAGCGGAGAAGTGCCACTTTTAGAAGTTGGCATGTCTGTGCAGTGAATGTGAATTGACTGTATGGCTTGTGATTGGCTGGTGTGCTTGGCTCCAGGAACCAGAATGGGTCTACCATGTGGTGAATAGGGGGATCTGCATGTTCATGGGAGGGAGGAGTTGCACCTGGGACCTGAATAGGGCTGGGCCTTCCCTCCATAATGCTGGCTCCACCCCCTGTGGTGCATCTGATGTCCCTGGCCTTTCCTGTGAATAGGGAGAGGGGCTGAGCAAAACAAAGTGCTCCAGAACCAGTTGCATCTGGTTCGCCCCTTGCCTGCACCTTTGGAGACAAAGGAAACGTGTGTATAAAAAAGGGCTGTGACCCCATGTAAAATGTTCTTGTTCTGCTACTTGAATCTACCAGGGACGTGCGGCTGCTGGGGCCCAGGGGAAGGCTTGCCTCCCTGGGCCCTGCCCAGCCCCTGGATGCCTGGAGGATTTTCCTTACGGGGAGTTGTTTTGCTCCATCCTTGATGCCCCAGGACTTCTTGAACCTTTTCCTCTTGATGCTGATTTTGCCCAGGCTTGTTACAGCCTGCCCAGCGCCTGGATGCCCTGGATGACTTGTGGACTTTTCTTTCAACTTGTACAAAGATCTCCAAGGGCTTGGAAGAGAGCTTGCCCCCTGACCTAAGTCCTAGAACCAGTGGACTTCAACAGCCTTTGTGAATTGCTCGACTTCATAAACAAAAACCCTAGAATGCAGCTTAGAACAAACATTTACCACAACAATCACAGCGCACATTACACCAGACATAGCCACAAATTACGACAGAACCTGCTGGATTTCCTCCTCACCACAGCAGTCAAAATACTACTAACCAAATGGAAGGACACCTCCAAAGCCACTTTCAAAGAGTGGCTAAACTGGGTGACCTTTCTCCGAGGGGCCGATAGCACTGCACTTAGACGCACACCGTGGAGGTACCCCAACAGAGGGATGTGGTCGAGGCTGGACAAATTTCTAGACACCTACAAACCCCCATAGACAACAACTACAGGCCTAATAACCTGCCAAGACCAAGGGATTCTGCGCTCTGCAGCCAAGTAACCACCATTACCTTCTATGTTTTATGTACCAACAAGACACGCGTCCCATCGCAACACAATCTATGTACTTTGTGTTAGATGTGAACTAGGCCAGGTGGAGCTGACAGCAAAAGACAGATAAATCAACCACCAGGGCCACACTTGAACAACGGCGAAAAAGGATAAATGTTAATTGTTGATTATGTTCGCTGACACTATGTAATGTGTAAATACCAATAAAAATATTATTTAAAAAAAAGAAAAAAAAAGAAATTAAGAGTTCCATCAGAACTTAGAGAGTCTGTTAACTTGTCAGCCTTAGGTTGGTCTCTCTCCAAACCTTTTGCTGTACTCCTCTTGTTTTTGCTGAATTTGTTTTTGCTGGACTCTGCAAACTTTAACATTGCTAACCAGTGCTAAAGTGCTTCTGCTCTTTCCTTTAAACATGGTGAAATTGGCTTACACCTAATTGGAATATTTAATGTACTAGTAAGTCCCTAGTAAAGTGGTACTAAATGCTAGTAGGGCCTGCCTATAAATTAAATGCTACTCGTGGGCCTGCAGTACTCATTGTGCCACCCACCTAAGAAGCCCTTTAAACATTTCTCAGCCCTGCCATTGTGTGTAGTTTTAAACTGCCATTTTGACCTCTCCAGATAAAACTTTTGACAAGCCTATATCTTCTGTTTTAATATATATGTCACCCTAGGGTAGGCTCTAAACAGGCCGTAGGGTGGGACATGTACTTTAAACTTTCACATGTGCTGGTAGTGAAAACTTCACCATATTTTTTACGGGAAACAACCTTTACAACGCAACTTTTACAACGCACTACCATTACAACAAAACTTTTACAACGCAACATCCATGACAACGCATGCCATTACAAAGCAACCATTACAACGCATGACACTACAACGCATACCACTACAACGCATGTCATTACAACGCAGTCATTACAAAGCATACCATTACAACGCATACCATCACAATGCATAGTACCCTTACACTATCCAACAATTAACCTACTGTTGCACCCCCTGGAGTTAGAATAGTAAATGTTACCCCTACACTATCATGTTTACACTGAGGAGTTAATGTAATTCATAGTGATTACTCATTCATTTCTATTGGAAGCCCTTGAGTTTTTAGTGGAATGCAAAAACTGTTTTCTATATGTTATTAGCATAGTCTGGTTGTGTAAATGTATTGCGATGTCGGCTCCAGCCATAGTCCTATTTGCTTAGTTTGTCAAAGTGTATGTTGGCTGGGCATCATCGCTGCTGTCAGGGCCAAACTTATATGACTGCTTCACTTCCAAATTTGGAGCTTCAGTTCAGGGTTGGATGATATTTAGGTTCCAGTCACTATTCAAAAATGTAGTAAGTCGAAATAAATTGTCTTAGACTGTGGGAGCCTTGAGTGCCTGTTTGTTATAGCGACTCTGGCAGGGCAAAATTACATTAAAATAATCGTGCTTGTCAACTCTTGGTGTGCACGAATGCAATAAGGTGACCGCGCTTGACTGTGTGTGGAGCAGGATAAGAGCTCCAGTATCCAAACTAAGCCCATCTCAGTTTTCTGAAATCATTTTTTCGATTTTCTGCTCAACCTTTGTAACATATTCCACTAATCTGCAGTTCACCTGTATGTCTATTCAATCAAAACAGGCTATGATGGCCTGTGTTCAGGGTCGTATCCTCCTGATGTTAAACAACTAGCTTTTGATCCTCCAGTGTGGATTTCCATAAACAGATTACTTGTACAATGGTATTGGGACCTTAGCAATAGAACCAGCATAACTCCCTTCCCTCAGTACATTTATAGGAGGGCAGATGCAAGAGTGAGGGAAGGCACCCCAAGTGGTATTTCAGAAACTGTACTTTGGTGTGGGCACCAGCGCCTGATCCAATGTATGTTTGTGGTTTCAGTGTTTTATAGCTAGGTATTGTTATCCAGACATGGTGTCTCTTTGAGCATGCTCCTTTGTCTGCTAGCATTGAAACTTGCTTTATTGATTGATTTACCATGATCTTAAATTGAGGATAACTAGTAGTTATGTCCCGTGTCCCATACAGGACTTAGTCCGAGGGTTGTTAGTGATGTTGTAAGGTGGACTCTGGAAGAAGGTTAGTCCCTTGTGATAATTTCCTCCCATGGGTGATGATTTAGGGGCATATTATCAAGGGGGTTTATCTCCGCTTATTTGGCTTTAAAAGCAAAGAAAGCGGAGATAAAATTATCTCCCTATTACCTAGCTGTCGCTAACACCAGTTAGCGACAGCTAGTAGGAGATAGCGACCATCTCGGGCCCCACTTTGCATGTCTGTGATATTTATCACTAATGACATGCAAAGTGGGCGTGCCAAGATGTTAGCGACTGGAAACAGTTGCTAACATCGCTATCTCCTATTACCAACTTTTGGAGATATTCGCGCTAAGCGCGAATATCTCCAAAAGCTAACACCTGCCCTGAGCAGTTCTTAGCCATGGTATCCAATGGGAGGTGGATAACATGGCTAAGAGCATTAGCTCGGTAATGCATGAACATCGCTGACTTTTCAGCGATATTCATGCATTGCGGCCGATTTTTATCGCATTTGCGATAAACCTTGGTAATACCAAGGTTTATTTTAGTTAAAAATCACCGCAGCTTAGCGGTACATTTTTGTCTCTAACCAAGCAATAGCGATGATTATCGCTATTGCTTGGTAATATGCCCCTTAGTTCCTTATTGTCGGCATTTTTAAACTTGTACCAGCACTTGATAAATGCCCCTTGCCTGGCAAGGTTTTGTTTTGTAAGGCCAAACTCCAGCCTCAGCTGGTGAGTTGACATGTACAGAGGCAGATCAAATAGGGACTTCTAGATTTTTTACTATGATCTTGTCCAGAAGGAGACCATGTCTCCCTCGTAACACCTCGCTTCCATAGGTTTGGATCAGTACAAATTTCGACTGAATTATCTGCAAAAGTGATCTGAATGTTTGTCCAGCAGTTGTTTCTCTGAGACAGTGAAAGGCCATTATAAGGGAGCTGGCTTTCAGCAACATGCTCTTTTTGTGTTGCTTAAAAGACCCCAGTCTGTCAAACAGCAGTCCTTGGTATTTATTTTCGGTGTTTACATCAATCTTTGTTGTTTCTAGATGCCATGTCAAGGAGCTGGTGACGTGCTTCCCTATAATCATGAGTTGCGTCTTTTCATATATATTTCCATTAGGTTCGTCCTTGAGTAGGCTTCCATGGCATTCAGGAGTCTTTGGAAGCCTTTCTTTGTGCAACTAATCATTAGTAAAGCATCAACATATATCAAGGTTGGCAAATGTATGCTGCCTACTTTTGATGAGTGTGAGTTGACCTTTTCTTAAGGAGCTGGAAGGTCAGCCAGAAACAGATTGAAAAGAATGGGAGCAAGCATGCTCCCTTGCCTTAGGCCCGGGTTAGTTTGAATCTTTATGGACAGGCGGGTACCGTTCCAGAGTAGGATTCTGACCCACGTGTAGGGCTTGCCACAGGAGCCGGGGGATGTTCTAGCTGCCTAGCTGCTGCCAGTGCTAACTTCGGTCAAACTAGTCAAAGGCCACTTCGTAGTCAGTGAAGCAGTGTAAGAAAGTTGCTCTGTATATACTGCACCAAAGTAAGGTACAGTGTGTACAGAGTCCAGCAGTCCCCAGAGGTTTGGCAGAGGTTAAAGTTAGATATAACCTTACTCTCTAAAGTGGTAGCTTGGTCGAGCAGTAAGGCAGTATCAGAGGACAGTGTAAAGCATTTGATGTACACTCTTAGTCAGCAAATGGTCTCACACACTCAAGAACTGAACTCTAGGCCAATTGTTTTGTATATAAAAATATATTGTCGTTTTATTTTAGAACCACAGGTTGGTATAAAAATACTTTCTCAGAATGAGATGCTACAGTTGAATACTTTCAATGAGCAACAGACTTTTGAATGCAATAGGTACAGTGGTTCCAATATGCAATTCAAACTAAACACAATTATAACATTGAGCTCAATGGGGGTTTTAAGCAAACCGCAATAACATTTACTTTACAAACGTTTTTCTTACTCAGGGCTGGATCCTAGATTCAGCCCTGGTGCATCTCCTGAAAACAGTTGAAGGAAATCGTTTTTGTTATACAGGCGATTTTTAAGGAATATTTGTATGCTGCAAAAATCGACACTTAGAAGAATTTCTGGTAAAAACCAGCCAATGTTATCCTATGAAGGAAAATCAAGTTATCGTAAAATCACAGTTGTAATGACCTTTTCTGGTCAGTGCTAGGTACCTACATCCAGCACTGGGATCTCTCTTGGTAACAGGTGAGTATTTTTGTTTTCCTTGATCGGATGATTTTTTGTGAATATTTCAAAGTTTCAAAACTCGACACTTCCAAGTAAAAACTAACCCTGGGCGAAGAACTACGCTCCGTTCGTGGAGTTTGCGGAGTTTCGGCAACTCCGCGTTCCGCGGAGTACGCGTAGCTGTCGATTACTCCGCGATCCGGTGCGTAGCGTAGTTCTCGCGCGCTGAATAACATTATCGCGTGCGCGGCAATGGCTTACCTTGGTTCTGCGTTCGCTTTTTCCCGGTCGCGTGTGCCACCATGTTTGTAAACCCTCCCGCACCATTCCGTGTGACTGTGCGAACGCGATAATGTCATTTGGATGCGCGATAGCGTCATAAGGACGCGCGAGGATGCTTGTTTGTAAAATCGAGTTGCCTAACACGCAGAACCTGCAATCTTGCACAGAATAACTCGCGAGCATGTTAAAAGTTAAACCATAATAATAAATTACCATTTTGGTTAGCCAAAAAGTGAGAAACCCCTTAAAGTTGTACCTTTGGCTGTATTTTTGGGGGGGAAGGAGTCCTCTTTTTGTTTCTACTCTATTTTTGAAGATTAAGGAGGAAGGGCTCTTGAGTTTACAACTTTCTGTTCCTGTCCACCAGGCTCCTCCCAGTGCTTTGTCCATGAGGTGCTCACTTTCATTTGGATTTTGAGCTGGAAGGATCACTTTCTGTGTGTGTTGGCTGCATTACTGCTTTTTCTTGGATTTTATTGAGGACTTTTGGATTTTGAATTCTCTTTTTCAAGTAAGTTTCAGTAATGTATGAGTGAGTATGATGTTGTAGACTTGTGTTTGTTTGATTTGAGATTTTTTTAACTACAGTATTCATTCCTGGATTTAAATTATTGATGGGGGCCTGTACTTTTATGAGGTCCCAACTTGTATTTCTTTTTAAATTTCATCCAGGCTACAGAGAGAGGTACCCATGGGTAAAATCATAATTATGTGGTCTGTGTTAAAATTTTTATTCAAGTTTGTAAACAAACATCATGGCTGGCATTGGATTATGGTCATTATGCAATACCAATGTCTGTTGTGGAATTTCTGTTTGTGTAATTTAAATGGTTTTAATTTTTTTTAAGCCAATAGCTGACCCTAGTACTCCACGTAGTTAGTGTGTAGGCATGCTTGAGTTCATTGTATTAACTTTGTGTGGTTGGCCTGGCCATGTGTTGGCGGGCATTTTATGATTCCCAGCCACTTTGCTCTTGCCATAGGCCTCCAACCTTGTGGCCTACTCTGCCAGTAGGCCAGAGGTACTAGTCATAGGATCATGAAAGTTAATCAACTGTTTTTGTGGTGTACCCTTAATTAGAAAATCATGGATGGCTTGGTTTGATTTAGAAAATCTTATTTTTATGTGTGGGGTATGTCAGGTTTTGGGTGTGTTTAACGAATCTGTCAATTTCTGCCATTAGGTAACCCTAGGAATACAGCTTGTGTAGTTTTGGTAACTTCGCACAGTGTGAGAACGTGACCTTACATTTTTTGTCTTGTTCGCGCGCTCAATGTACTGGCTCGGGAACGCGATAACGACGTTTCATTCAATTCGCGCTGCCGAACACGCCGATTTTGCATTCTCGCGAACAATATGTCCCGAGTTGCATAAAAGTTCCTCAAAAATGTTTAATGTGTTTCTTGTGCTACAAAAAGTCCTCATTTATGTGTCATTTGGTTGTAGTGTTGTCTTATTGGAGTATGGACCTCTTCCACTTTCTTTCTGTCCTCTATGTAATGATTTCTTGTTTATGGGTGGGGTGACCAATTTGGGCAGTGGTGTGTCCATTTTGTGAAGCTAAGCATTGTCCCTTTGCCATAGGCTTTTATTGTCTGTCTTCTCCATGTGGTGGGGGCCATTTTGTGTGTTCTTCCTTTGTGATGATTCTGCCATGTTGTTGTTGGTGGCCAGGCCATGTGGTGGCGGGCATTTTGTGTATGCTTCCTTAGTGACTGATTTTGCCATGTTGTTGGTGGCCTGGCCATGTGGTGGAGGCCATTTTGGGTATACATGCTTTGTGATTTTTCCATGTTGTTGTTGGTGGCCAGGCCCTATGGTGGCGGCCATTTTGTGTGTCCTTCCTTTGTGCTTTTGCCATAGGCATCCAAAGATTTTGACTATTCTGGCAGTAGGGCAGTGGTACTACTACTCACAGCCATAGGTGCATTAAAGTTAATCAACTCTTTTTGTGCTGTATCTTTAATTACATCGTGTATGGCTTTGGATTGCTTCACATTTTTTTTATGTTGGTACTTTCAGCTTTTGGTTGCTTGTGTGTAACTAATAGGGCACTCCCTGCCAGTAGGTAACCTTAGGAATACAGCTCGCGTACTTTTGGTAACGTCGCACAGTGTGGACACGCGACCTTACCTTTTTTTTGTCTTGTTCGCGCGCTCAATGTACTGGCTCGGGAACGCGATAACGACGTTTCATTCAATTCGCGCTGCCGAACACGCCGATTTTGCATTCTCGCGAACAATATGTCCCGAGTTGCATAAAAGTTCCTCGAAAATATTTAATGTGTTTCTTGTGCTACAAAAAGTCCTCATTTATGTGTCATTTGGTTGTAGTGTTGTCTTATTGGAGCATGGACCTCGTCCACTTTCTTTCTGTCCTCTGTGTAATGATTTCTTGTTTATGGGTGGGGTGACCAATTTAGGCAGTGGTGTGTCCATTTTGTGAAGCTAAGCATTGTCCCTTTGCCATAGGCGTTTATTGTCTGTCTTCTCTTTCTTTTCATGTTGTTGTGGGTGGCCAGGCCATGTGGTGGGGGCCATTTTGTGAGTGATTCTGCCATGTTGTTGTTGGTGGCCAGGCCATGTGGTGGCGGCCATTTTGTAGGTACTTCCTTTGTGATGATTCTGCCATGTTGTTGTTGGTGGACAGGCCATGTGGTGGCGGCCATTTTGTGTATGCTTCCTTAGTGACTGATTTTGCCATGTTGTTGGTGGCCAGGCCATGTGGTGGAGGCCATTTTGGGTATACATGCTTTGTGATTTTTCCATGTTGTTGTTGGTGGCCAGGCCCTATGGTGGCGGCCATTTTGTGTGTCCTTCCTTTGTGCTTTTGCCATAGGCATCCAAAGATTTTGACTATTCTGGCAGTAGGGCAGTGGTACTACTACTCACAGCCATAGGTGCATTACAGTTAATCAACTCTTTTTGTGCTGTATCTTTAATTACATCGTGTATGGCTTTGGATTGCTTCACATTTTTTTTTATGTTGGTACTTTCAGCTTTTGGTTGCTTGTGTGTAACTAATATGGCACTCCCTGCCAGTAGGTAACCTTAGGAATACAGCTCGCGTACTTTTGGTAACGTCGCAGTGTGGACACGCGACCTTACATTTTTTTGTCTTGTTCGCGCGCTCAATGTACTGGCTCGGGAACGCGACAACGACGTTTCATTCAATTCGCGCTGCCGAACACGCCGATTTTGCATTCTCACAAACAATATGTCCCGAGTTGCATAAAAGTTCCTCGAAAATGTCTAATCTGTTTCTTGTGCTACAAAAAGTCCTCATTTATGTGTCATTTGGTTGTAGTGTTGTCTTATTAGAGCATTGACCTCTTCCACTTTCTTTCTGTCCTCTATGTAATGATTTCTTGTTTATGGGTGGGGTGACCAATTTGGGCAGTGGTGTGTCCACTTTGTGAAGCTAAGCATTGTCCCTTTGCCATAGGCTTTTATTGTCTGTCTTCTCTTTCTTTTCATGTTGTTGTGGGTGGCCAGGCCATGTGGTGGGGGCCATTTTGTGTGTACTTCCTTTGTGATGATTCTGCCATGTTGTTGTTGGTGGCCAGGCCATGTGGTGGCGGCCATTTTGTAGGTACTTCCTTTGTGAATTTGTCATTGGCCTCCCTGCTTTTGGTCTGATCTGACAGTAGGCCAGAGTCCCAGAGGAACTAGTTAGCGGGGCTGCTCTATGTAGCTGTTTCTATTCGGTCTATTCAATTAACATCATTAGTGCATGTGTGTATGGCATTGCATTCCCAAATGTGTTGTCTGGGCAGGGGTATAGGTAACTTTTTTTGTGTGTGTAATAAATGTTATGCCTTGTATGTGTTTTTGCCCCTTGTATGTGTTTTTGCGGTGTAGGTTTCCAACCTCTTAGCCATGGGGTATTACTATTTTTTTTATTCCTTGCATTAACATGTCATGTGTAGCATGCATCCTCCTTTTTCTGTCCATATTGGTATATAGGCCCACTTGACTTTATTGGTTCTTTCTGGACTTCATGTGGCTGGGAGCTGTGGTGCTGGTAGTATCAGTCTTCTGTTTTGTGTTCTATACATTGGCCTTTGTGTCTTTCAATTGTTCATGTTGGCTTACTGCTTGTTTGACTGATGTTGTTCTGTCTTCTTTGCTTGTAGGTGCACAAAGAAAGACTGAGGAGGTGCTGTTTGTTTTCATCCATCGCCCGTTCTACTGCCAGACGGATGTCCTTCAGTTGTACGCCACGTGTGGTGTGTGACTCATCTGAAAATACAAATAATGTCACCGGGTCTAAAGAAGAAATGTGGTACTATTAACAGTATGTGAGTGTACTTACATCTATGTGTTTGTAAGATTAGGTGGGCACCTTGTGATCCTTAACAGGGTACCCATCAGTCACCACTCGGAACCGCCCTTCATCATTTGGGATTCCTGTATAGCCATTTGTTAGGAAACGGCACAGTGGAGGAGATGTTAAACCTCTGGTGTTACTGATGCCGTCCTTGATGGTCTGAGTCTCACAGGCTATTTTGAAGCTGGAAACAAGAGTGAGAGTGACTGAGTGTGCAGTGCATGTAGTGAGAGTGAAGCGTGAAACTAAAATTGGGTGAGAGGGCAAAAAAATTACTTTATTCCGTGTTTTGCTCGCTCCTCCAATGTTAAAAAGCAGTGGGGTAAATTAAACAAATATTCACCCAGATGTATTGGTCAACATGTTTCTGCAATTAGTGGACCACAGAGTCCGTTGCATTCATCAGGACCTATCTTAAACTTAAGCTACTGCAATAGTGAGAAATAATAAAAAGTGACTACAAGTATTAATCTGCGACCTTAGTGGAGATCACCTGGATCTAAAAGGGGAAAGGAAGCAAAGAACAGGGGTTGACTTGCCGACTGTAAACTAGCCGTGTTAGAGAAACTGAAAAACCTTAAAAGACTCCTTTGAAAAAGGAATAGGTTATACAGTTATATATGTACTTATCACATTCTAACTGCACGCAAATTAATGTGGTTACTATTTTCTGTTATGCTTGTTTTTTTCACTAGTGACATACAGCAACTGCGGAATCAGATGACACCTAAAGGATCCAGGTGATCTCCACTAAGGTGGTCTATTCTCAATTCGGGAAAAGACCTCATTGAGAAACCACTTTTTTCCTTCAAGAGAGGTCCAAACTTAAAAGATCGTATTGTCCATACAAGACCACGGGACAACACACCTAGGGCTCTAGGAACGATCTGGAATTTACCACCAGTAACAGGCCACCATCCGTGTGGTACATGTCAAGCCTGTCCCCAAACAACTAAATCAATGGAGGTTGACATCGGCACTAACAGACCATGGAGACAAGAAAAATTCACAAATTGCAACAGTGACAACTTAATCTATTTGATCACATGCCCGTGCGGTCTCAAGTATGTCGGAATGACTACTCGAAAAGTGAAAATTCGAATTTCCGAACATAAGAGCACTATCCGTCGGAAAAGACAAGCCACCAAGCTGACAAATCACTTTTTAGAGAGAAAACATGACCCCACTGCATTCGTGTGGACCGTTCTTGAACAGCCATATATTCCACCACATGTAACTGATCGCACCACTTTTCTCATGCGTAGGGAACAAAAGTGGGTGTTTAGGTTGGGCACAAATAGGGGTGGACTTAATGATGAGATTCCTTGGTCCTCTCTTTAAATGAGGGACTACTGGCACACTTATCTGTACATACACACTGGTCAGAGACTCATCAAGAAGAATCACTTTCTACATCAGTATTAACGTACTTGAACCAGGGGCCATATTAGATTTCACTGAATACCCCTATAGTTAATACCCTACATTGTGGATAAACACTGTGACTTCAGCCACAGAAACGTGACTCCATTCAATGCTATTAAAGGGCCAGATCCGACTTTAACATTCTACATAACACTTAAATATGTGCCTTATTTACACCACAAGGTAACTGTCCCCTTGTCTCCTTGGCCAACAAGACTCGCAGCTTCCATTAATCACCATGGTTAAACCATCACCATGGTTAAACCCTCTCGTTCCGACATAACCATGATACACAACAAGTGATTATGTTTAACCCTCGTTCTCATAGAAACGAGGGCATGACCAATAGAAGTACTCGCCATAGTGTCGGACCATGTGACTCACTACCTACGAATCACGGCGCGGGTACCGCCTTATCCAAGACCAAGAGAAGAGCTGCACGCCGATTGGTCCATGAACACCACGTGATCGTCACCGGACCAATCGCTGCAGCGCTTTTAACCAGTGAGCCCGCGATGCCTCGCTACCTCCCCATCGGCTCAGAGGAAGGCGGCGAGGTACCGACGGACAGGTGAGCACTACGAATGAACGGAAATACTTAATTTTTGACTGCTGACTCCGTGCAGCTTTGGCAGATCATTGCGCTTCAACCATGCCTTATGGATTGACTCTCATATTGAGGGTTGACTTGCCGACTGTAAACTAGCCGTGCAGGACGCGGTGACACGTTATGGGTGTAGTGTTTAATAAATCCACTGCACCGAGTAATAACCAACAGAACCAATAGTGTCATGCTGCACAGGGCTGATAGATGCAGCGGTCGGCTTTTCTTTTCTTTAATACTTTGACAAAGCCTTATTGTTGCCTTTTGCCCCAGTATTGGACGATTCAAAGGAGCAGTGACATTCCCTGTTCTTTGCTTCCTTTCCCCTTTTAGAGCGGTGCTTCCCTCGTATCCTGAGCCGTTGCCAGGCGAGGCGCAGCCTTCCACTTTATCTACAATGGTAAGATAAAGTAACCTGCCATAAAAGATCATTAGATGTCTTTATGTGTTAGAGAAACTGAAAAACCTTAAAAGACTCCTTTGAAAAAGGAATAGGTTATACAGTTATATATGTACTTATCACATTCTAACTGCACGCAAATTAATGTGGTTACTATTTTCTGTTATGCTTGTTTTTTTCACTAGTGACATACAACAACTGCGGAATCAGATGACACCTAAAGGATCCAGGTGATCTCCACTAAGGTCGCAGATTAATACTTGTCACTTTTTATTATTTCTCACTATTGCAGTAGCTTAAGTTTAAGATAGGTCCTGATGAATGCAACGGACTCTGTGGTCCACTAATTGCAGAAACATGTTGACCAATACATCTGGGTGAATATTTGTTTAATTTACCCCACTGCTTTTTAACATTGGAGGAGCGAGCAAAACACGGAATAAAGTAATTTTTTTGCCCTCTCACCCAATTTTAGTTTCACGCTTCACTCTCACTACATGCACTGCACACTCAATCACTCTCACTCTTGTTTCCAGCTTCAAAATAGCCTGTGAGACTCAGACCATCAAGGACGGCATCAGTAACACCAGAGGTTTAACATCTCCTCCACTGTGCCGTTTCCTAACAAATGGCTATACAGGAATCCCAAATGATGAAGGGCGGTTCCGAGTGGTGACTGATGGGTACCCTGTTAAGGATCACAAGGTGCCCACCTAATCTTACAAACACATAGATGTAAGTACACTCACATACTGTTAATAGTACCACATTTCTTCTTTAGACCCGGTGACATTATTTGTATTTTTAGTCTGATAGGGAACATGTCACTGCTAGGTCTTTAAATTCCCTGTAGGCCCCCTCCCACCCTATTTTGTTTAGTGTGACTCATCTGACCACACATCTCTGCAATTTGTGCTACTGAGTGCTGCTGTGTGCTGACATCAGAAGAAGATGGGCCCTAAGAAAGCAGGTACCAGGTCCTCCACCACCAAGAAAGTTGCTGAGAAGAAGCTACAGAAGAAGGAAGTGTCACTTAAGTGTGGTATGGACCCCAAAACCTTTTTTGGGCCCCCAAAAGGTACGCCTGCAGCAGCGGTGTCCGGGGTGCAAGCTGGGGCCAGCACATCCGCATTAACGGGGCCAAGCCACCAACCCAGGGCCAAGCACATGAGGGTCGAAGAGGTAGCCAGCCTAGTGTTACAAAGCAGTGATACTGAGCCTGAACTAAACTTATCGCTGTCTCAAAGTAGTACACAATCCTTGCAAGATGAAAGTGCTCAACAACCACCGCCAGCACTAGATGTTCAACAACCACTTCCTGCAATAGTTGTTCAACAACCACAAGCACCGCCCGCAATAGTTGTTCAACAACAACAACCAAATCCCACAATAGTAGTTGTTGAAGAACCACAACCCACTATAGTACTTCCTCAAGAACAACAACCACCAACTCCGCACCCAATAGTAGTAGTTGTTACTCCTGAAGTCGGGGCAGTTCAGGAAGTAGAGCCTCATTCCGAGGAAGAAGAAGAGGAAGCCACTTCTGGAGGTGATCTATTGTCTTTCAATTTACCAAGGAAAAGGAGGGTTAGTGGTGGCAGTGCATCGACTTCTTCGCCAAGCATCCCTTCAGATGACCTTGATGAGGAGTGGCATCCAAAAGTATCTGAGCATTCAAAGGAGAGACATCCCAAGACCAGGCTAGGAAAAAGGAAGGATCCACCAAGGCTTGAAATGGAGGTCGATGTAGGTGAGCAGGATACTGCTGGTGATAAAGACGGGTCTGACACTGTTATCATCACGAGCGTTATTCCTGGTGCAGAGGATGTAGAGACCAACATTTTCACCCTATCCAGAAGGGCTGCGATTAGTGATGAGCAGGTAGCACGTATAACTCCTACACACTCAGCACCCAAAGTAACACCAGCTCCCATTTTTTCATCAGCGAAGGCCCGGCAGCGTCCGACATCCAGCACAAGCGCCACCTCAACAGAAGGAGGTAGTGGCAGTACTAGTGCTGAGCTGTCACATAGGGAAATTCAACAAAAATCCTCCAGTTCATCCGGCATTGGAAGTGTGTCCTCTTCCTATGGCAGGAGACAAAAGTTTACCTCCCCAGTGTGGGATTTTTTTACGGTTCACCCCCATCAGGAGAACATTGCTATATGTACCATTTGTCATACCAATGTTAGTCGTGGTAGGATTGGTACAAACTATGGTACTGGAGGCCAAATGACCCATTTGAAAAAAACACACGTAATCCAGTGGGAGAAACACCTTGCAAGCTTAACAAAAATGTCAGCACTGGTGTTGGTGGGGATACAGTACTACAAGGTCCACTCATGGTTGACCAGGAGGAAGAAGAGGGAGACGTTGACCTTCTATCTGGGAGTGGTATACAAATGAGCCCTGACGCCAGCACTGGAGTGGTGCAGTCCACATCCTCCGCATCAGCAACTTCTCAGTGGCACCAGAGTCAGCCGGAGACACCAAGGAGTGCAAAGTCTGCGTTAAAAGGTGGTCCGTCTAGCATAACAGAAAGAAATACTAAGCAGCTTACCATTACTAGCATGTTTAGGCAGGAGGGAAAGTACGAGCGGAACCACCCAATAGCACGTTTGTATAATGCGAAACTTGCAAAAATGTTGGCACTCGACCTTCTCCCATTTTCATTTGTTGAGGCAGTGGGATTTCGGGAATTAGTGGCAACACTCTCCCCAAAATGGGATGTTCCCAGTCGCTACTATTTTGCAAGAGTTGCTATTCCAGCACTACACCACGACTTGCTGGAATTGATTGGGAAAGCCTTACAACAGAGTGTTGTCCATTGTATCCACCTGACAACAGACATGTGGAGCAGTCGTGAAGCCATAGCAGATTACATGTGCATCACCGCACACTGGATCTCTTTTGCAGGTGTTAAAGACAAGTTAACTTCAGGCCTTGACGTTGCTGGGATTTTTAATGATACTCGCAGACATGCAACTGTAGCCATGTTTGGTATGGAGAAAAATCATACTGCTGAAAACATTTTGTCAGAGTTTAACAGCAAGGTCTTTGAATGGCTGCAACCAAGAGGCCTTAAGATTGGTTTTGTTGCCACCGACAATGGCAGTAATGTAGTGAAGGCAATGAGAGAAGGACAATATTTCAGGGTACCCTGTTTGGCACACTGCATTAACTTAGTCGTGCAAGACTTTCTGAAAACTGAAGCTAAAGTCAGCAACATACTGACCATCTGCAGAAGAATATGCACGCATTTTAACCATTCTTTTAAAGCACGGAAGCTGCTACGCGTCATTCAGCGTGAGCATAGATTGCCAGTCAAAGCACTGATCCAGGAGGTCCCAACACGTTGGAACTCTACTTATTTCATGCTTGAGCGTCTCTTTGAGCAGTACATACCACTGAATGCTTATGTCATGTCAAGAAGATTAGAGGATCCTACTGTTAATCTTAAAACCCTGACCGTTGAGATGTGGCAGTGGGACATCATTAAATGCTTGACAGAGATGCTACAACCTTTTGAGGTCTTCACACGTGCAGTTAGCAGGGAGGACTGTACTATGGGCCAAGCCATCCCATTGTTGTACATGCTCGAGCAACAGCTGAAGGAGGTCTGTGAAAGATACGAAGGTGACGAAGAAAAAGTTGATGCATGTACCTTGGCCAAGGCCTTAGCCAACCGCTTATCTGTAAATGCAAGGCTTCAAGGGATTGTGTCAGATCAACATTACATAACTGCAACAATGTTGGATCCACGGTACAAATTGTTTGTCAGCAGTAGCGCAGTAATTCCTTTTTCCGATAGGGATGTTGCCAATTACAAAACTTCCATAGCCGTGGAAGCTAATGCTTTAGAAACCGAATAGCTGTTACTTAAAGGCCTGTCAGTGCCAGCCCAGGACAGTCAAAGTACTCCAGGCCATCCTCCTGAGGCAAGTTCATCAGAGCGTGACAGCAGTGCGTCTGCTTCCCAGCAGGCACCAACAGTACCAAAAGCAGCACCTACACAATCTGATTCAGCAGACACAACCAAAAGCATAACTGCTTTTTTTCTACAAAAAGGGATGGGTAAGTCCATTGCTGTTGCAAAGGGGAAAGAGGACCAGCAAAGCCGAGCACCAATGAACACTGAGCGGATGGTTCAGGCCTATCTGGATGACACAACAGAGGTGTTCATGGAGCAAAGCCCATTGGTCTATTGGTATGAAAGAAGGAGACAGTGGCCAGTGCTGAGCAGGCTGGCGATAAAGTATCTGGCTTGTCCTGTAGCCAGTGTCCCTTCTGAGCGGGTTTTCAGTGCTGCTGGTGCCATTGTGACATTGAAAAGGACCAGTCTCTCCCCCAAAAGCGTGGAGAGGCTGACAATGATAAAAATGAATCAACACTTCATACCACCAGACTATACTGTACGTGAATCGGAGCTGGATGAAGAAAGCGAGTCCGAAGACATCATCACTACTGTGTTACATGACCTACTTCTGTCTGAATCCCCTGAGTTTGAGGATGAGCTCCTCTTCCCTGACAAATAGGCTTTTAAATTGTTACTTTCTCCCTTCCTTTATTTGTGTTATTTATTTTCTTATTAACAATGGCTTTCTGGTGCAAAACTGCTAATAAAAACCACTACCAAATCCATCCCCAGCACTGATTCTTTTTATGTACCTACTGGAGTTGCACGCCTGTGCATTTATTTTCACTGTATCTTTTCATTTACCTCCTGGAGTTGCACGCCTGTGCATTTATGTTCCATGTTGACCGCACTCCTCAGAGTCTTGCTCCATCTTCTTGACTCCCACTCAAGTCAATACAATTCCATCTTGCCAGCCATACATTGGATGTTGTAGATGGAGTATAGTACAATAACAATAATGTAGCCTCTAACAGTCCCTCCATAACAAGTGTACCGTACATGACTACAGCCATCCTCTATTTCATTTGGAATCTGCAATTCATCATGCCTTACTGAGTCATAAGGCTACCACTTCTGTTGCAGGCATTCATAGACGACTCTTCAGTGTCAAAAGAAACTTGAGCAGGCATTCATAGACGACTCTTCAGTGTCAAAAGAAACTTGAGCAGGCATCCACAACTGAAGTCAACTTGTTGTGACTCGCATTACTTTTAAAAGGCTCGGCAGCATCTGTGATCAATCATCTGACAGTCAAAGAGAAGAGCAAGACAGGCATATTAAATGAATGATGCCATGCATTGCATTGGATGTATTGTTTTGCTGACTCTGAGCAAATGTGCATGGAATTGAAGTATACTAGTAACTTCAGACTCACGTGATAGCCAATTTTTCCATCTAATTTAATAATATAAATTATTTACGCACTTGTGTTCCTACTACTACACAGATGCAGTCAGGACTTAATTTATCGTAATCACTCACTACAGACTGAGTTGCTGTTGCTGTTGGACTTGACGTGCCACACCTGATAATGATGGTGACCACCATATCTTTGCTGTCAGCCAGTTGGATCTGAGCTGATTGATGTACAATGTTTCTTGGAGTGGAATACAAGGTAATAAATACAAATAAGAGGCACAGCACAGTAGACCCAGGCTACTACATGTGTGTGCACTGTGCAGTGGTAGAGTACAATAGTGGTATGATTGATGACTGAGAATGACGCATTGATTTTGTTGATTAATTTTGTAAATGGTAGGTTGCCTTTTTATTCGCCTTTCTGTGGCTCTGTGAAATTTTTAGGGAAACGCAGTTTGTATTACGGGCGACCCTGTGTCGTCGTCGTGGGCCTGTTCTGTGCTGGCTCCTGTCTTTTCTTGTATTTCTAGATTAATAATGATGTGCAACTAGTAGACTTATACATATTGTATCCAAGCCGCCTCAGTCTGAAAGTCCTCTCATACGACTACTCCTCTTGTAGTATTTTTTTGATCTTTACTGTATTACAATTTGTTTAGGTCATTCACATTCTTTTGTATTTGCCTTTTCTTTTTCAGGCTGGACGTTTTTCACCCACTGCTATTATACTATGAGCATCAACTCGCCCTTACCACTAATCCTCATCATCAAGCAATTGCATGGCGGGAAACCAAGAATGATATTCAGCGTGTCCTTTTCTCACGTTTTCCTTACATTCATTGGGTAGTGGATCAACATCATAAATCATTGTCTTCATTGTTTTGCTTTTGTTGTCTCCATGCGTACTGTTTTTCTTTCTCAAACCTTTCCCCAAACCCCCGTACCCATCCATTCAACAAACCCTAACCCTCTTCCCCCGGGCTGCGTGGTTTCATTGAGGTGTGATGTTTCTTACATTAAATATACACCAACAATTTGATCACGCGCTTGCTGGGGCAGATGTGGTTAAAGCAACAATAGTGAAATGTCAACAAGGCATGGCCAGGATCTTCTTCGGCTTCCCAAATCAAGCTCTGTGTATAATGGCAATTAATTTACCATTACCATCAAACAATGAATACATCTAATGAATTGGCGTAATTGTTTGGGTTTAAGTTTAAAGCATTATGATTTAGAAAAGTTTGACGTTGCCGTGAGTACTACAACTACAGTTGAACTTCTTATCTTCTCTTGCACTTACTTTCCAGTCCCCAAAACCATTGTTTTGTTTCAGTTTAGCAGTTGCAATAGTGGGTCAGTCGTGTAATGTACTGTACTTACTTATACTACCCCCACATTGTCTGTCACGCAAATGACTGCCTCTTTCTTTTTGTCTCAAAATGCTACTGGCAGGGTCTGTCTACTACTAGTACTATCACAGAAGTTCAGAACCACAGATTCTTCTCCATTGTCTTGGGAAACAAATGCAGCCCTTGCAGTGCCACACTTCATCATAAATCATCATCAGCAATCACAGGTAAGATAAGTTTGCTGTGAGGTATAACGCAAGACAGACTTGTAGTTCTTCTAATACTACAAATATAACTCGGTGAGGGTTTACCGCATCTATCTGTCTGCATGTTAAAGATGTGGGCAATATTTTTTTTTATTAGAAAGCACTGTCTGCCGACCTGCATGGCCAATTAAACCTTGCGATGTTGCACAACGTACATTATTTGGTGAAACAATCCCCCCTCCACCCCCCCAAGAAACGCAAATGAACTTCAAATGTTTTCTTTTGAACATAACTTTGTGTCTCGTTTATCGTTTATTTTAAAATAATATAAATAAAGATGATACAAAAATAAAATATATATGAAATCTTACCCCACAGCTGTCCCTACCCGCCTCCCCTAACCCCAACCAAATTTCCACGTTCAATGTAACCCCAACACCCAATTCCCACCCACCAACAAAAGGATTCAAAAAGGGGCAAACAAACAGGGTCCATTTCAAAGCCGGCGGGCTTTTAAGTGTTTATCAACAATGACCTTCACACGCTCCTCTATTTCACCCTCCAGCCTGGCTACCCGGAGGAGAATCTTTCTTTGGAACTGGCGGCACCTACATTGGCATGCATGTTGTTGTGGGGGGGTGGGCGATGCTGTAAAAATCTGGAGGCGGGCAGCTGCCTGACCACGGCGACGTACTCCTGCTGGCTTGGGGGCCGGGGCATTGGAAGAGGCAGCAGCTGCTGCCGCCGCCTCCTCCTCCTCCTCCTCGGCCTGAGCAACCAGCCGGCGGTAGGCCTCAACGATGGCCTGCAGTTTCCGCTGCCGGGCCCGGATTGCCAACTCCTTTCTCGTTGGTTTTGAAGGAGTAACTAAAGAAAGAGACAGAATTGTTGTAATCCAAAATCCCAGCAAATCAAGAACACAAAATTTATTCAACACATAGTGGCACAGTACAGTAGCACTAGCAAGCAAGCTGAGTACAAAAAATGGTGTTTTATCTATCTTGAAAATTCTACGGTTTATATACTTAATTTGTTAGACTTTTGGCACGGCATTATGCCTGCCCTAGTAGCATAGCATGGGTGTACTTCAACGGTCACACACATACGAACACCTGTCTTTTTCATATCTCTTTTTTTTATATTATATACTCTGTGCTTCCGGGAACAGTGAAAGTCTCAAACTAACATTAATTAACAGGGGCCAGCTAGTACTAGTAAATGTCTAGTAGAGACTATCATTCTTTATATCGCGCAACAAACCTTAGGTGGTTTGTGTTTCGCCAGCAGCGACCCGGAATGCATTCAGTCATCCCCTCCTTCCCTTGCCTTTGCGTTTGACCAAAACACCGCTGCTGACACTATCCACCACTACCCACCGATATTGGATGTCTCCCGCCCACGCAGGCAGCTGTGTTTTCCCCTTTCTATGCTTCCACAACAACCCATGCATCCGACTGCTATCAGCCACCTGCATTGCTGATTCCAAAGTATCCTTCTATATTAGATGATTGGTGCTTTTTCCTTGCTCCTTTCATCGTACTTAAAATCAATCTCCTTAGTGTTAAACCATCGCGTTCATGTAATGTTGTGGATAAGACTTTTTTAGTCTGCCACCAACCTTTCACAGCTGAGTTGTAGTCAGATAGAAGAGGCCTGTTATTTTATCAATTGTCGCCGGTGGTAATGCTAAGCTTGGTAATGACAAATAAAGGTGGCGTCATATATTGTTATTGTCCAGTAGAACTTCAAGTTCATTATAAATACCAGAGTACAGTGAGGAAGTTTTCCCCACCCACCAAGTAATGCAGATCACTATTGAATGTAACTTACCATCGCCCAATGTTGTTGGCTCCTCCCCCACTGGTGCTGGTGTAGGTGCCTCTGGTCCTCCTGTCCCCTCCCGGATCGCCTTTGCTGACGCTGCGCCGCTGTCCCCGTCGGCACTGGTGGATGGTACCGGTTCTGCACCTATAGAAATAAGTACACTTTTTCAGATGGATGCACAGCCCCCATTGTACTTGTTCACCAAGAATGGAGTTCTGCAAAACAGTTAAGTACAACGTAATCAGTAGAAGTCCACATTGCCTACTACAGCAGAGTAAGTAACTCAGTCACTACTACACATTTAGCATTCATTTGTTATGGTATGGTACCCAAGCTCATCTCATCTCTACTGCTACTCTAGTCCTTGGAAAGTTAGACTGAACCATGTAACCTAACCAGTTTGTACATCAATGTCTACAGTTTTGCGCATGCTACCTCGCAGCTTGTTGCGCAGTACGAGAAGACGCCTTTGAGGCCACATGATTGTTCAAAGCATACACCTGAAGAGTTTGGAAAATAAAAAGGCCCGTATTTACTTTTTCAATGTGGAATGTGGAATCGAGTTTGCTTACAGCCTCCGGTTACACCTTTTTTTTAGCATGACTGCTAAAAGTAAAAACTTGCATAAATGTATGTAATTTTTTCATACTGTCTAACGTGCACCACTATTGTCATTATTTTTCGGCAGATGAGAAGATTTCCTTCTACGAAGCAGAGATTTCCAGAGCTTACCAAAAAGAGGCATATGTAACCAGTATACGTTCAATGGTGAGGGGTCTCCGACATTTCCCTATCATAGCTGTACAAATGTAGATTACTTTATTCAGCCTTTTTTAACTCTGGATTTTTTATGGTGGGCCTGCCCTTGACGTATTTCACGGAACAACTTAAAAAAACTTTGATGTTACTTACTTAGTTACTTGTAACAAAATAAAGCTTTTGAAGTACCACATTGACTGGGAAGTATATTTTCAGTGTCTGTTGTCTTGTAGACTTACACGAGAGAGTGAGCAAAAGGGGGTTACTTAGGTTATGGATTGTGTAATAAAAGCATTGGGCATCTTGGTATTGGGGTTCAGGAGTGGGATAATTGAATAATTGAACAATGACTGAGCCCATATAGGTTGTCGTTCAGTGAATTGTGGGTTCCTCAGAGTTCTGTGACTGAGGTGTAAGACTGTAAGTAAGGTCGAACCTGCCTATCACCAACATCCAATTTTGTGGTGCATAGTTACATAGTTATGTATGTGACTGCATAGAAGAATAGAATACCCACAAGAGTAGTAGTGGTATACTAACGTTTACAAAATATACTAGACCAACATCTGGATGCATACTTCGTTGGTGTCAATTGGCAATGAAGAGACATTACCGAGGAAAAAGCATAAGACAGGAGTGGTCCCTGTGCCTGCAGCTATTCTATCACAGATTTTTTGAAAAGATTAATACCTTAACTAAAGAGTGGGCAACAGGGCAAGCTTACCTACAGACGGTCTAGTAGTAGCACAGAGAGTCTTAACAGAGGCTCTTTGAAGGAACAGAAAGGCAGGGACAGATACCCAAAATTTTGAAAACATAATCAAAATCAAAAAAGCATTTGTCAAAATTTAGTTATGAATGAAATGTCATTAATCGGTTTGAAAAAAAAGCTCCGTTAGAAAGTTAGGGAAATATCATTGTTCCAAAAGAAAGCACTGTTGGACTTACTGGGGACAGCAGTAGGATCCTCAGTAGAGGAGCTCTGTGCCTGTGGTTCAGGTTCACCCGCCGACTCGGTCCCAGCCTTCTGCTTGCCCCTGGGTTCTGTGGTTCATGTAAGAAATAATAAAGAAAGAGAAAAGCATTGAGTGCTGTGAAACATAGACAGCACAGCATTTCAAAAATGACTGCTACAACATTCAAAGAAAGAAACATTGATCTACCAAATGACTACTGCCTTGCATGATTCACTGACTCTATACTTGGAGAAAACAAATCAAATGTTCCATAAACATTCTGATTGCAGATTACTAAGTAACACAGAGGCAGTAACACCTGAACAACACCGCCGATTCAAGAATGGGGTCATCAATTATCTGTAAGTAGGCATTTCTTTTTTATTTTGCCAGCAAAATGCATAGATCACAAGGAGGAGACATGCTTAACTTTGTGCATACTAACACGAAATTGTACGTTCATTGCATCATATTTTGTCCTGCTACTCACTGAATGCTACTGCTGCCCTACCCACTCAGTAAACAAACTACATCAGTTCTATGGAGGGCTGAGGCAGGGGAGGCTCTAGGCTCATGGTGGTCGTGGCCAGGGAGCGTAGGTAGGGGGGCCCGCAAGAGGAGGTCGGGGCGGAGCATGGAGGCCAGTGAAGAGGGGGGAGTCAGGGTGTTTGGAAGTGGAACAGAGCCGGAAGCACCAAATCCCTGCCAGGGGCCGTCACGCAAATATGTAGCCATCCTATGAGGATTATGAAATTAAGGATATATATTGGTGTGGTGGCCCCTGGCGTTTGGTGGCCCTGTGCAGTTGCACAGCTTGCACATGCCTAAAGCCGGCCCTGGCTGAGGTAAGAAGAACAAAGTAACTTTAGCATTCATTGCCAGAGGAGGATTCATGCAGAAGAGAAGGCCGTGAAAAAAAAATGATACAATATGCAAACACATACAATTATCCATCAATCCGCTATTTCACTGACGGACAAAGGAAGGACAAGAGTCACAAGACTCTATTCATAGCATTAACTAACTTCAGTTCTCTACAATAAAGAAAATCTCACATCAATAAACAGCAAAAGCTAGCGCCAAATTGAACACGCAAGAGTCAGTGAAGATGAAGAAGCGCAGCACAGACCAGTCAGTGTCATACAATTACAGTAGATCTAACGGAATACATCGGAAATGTAACTAGGAGCACCAGTCATCGCGTTACTTATTCAGCCAAGATTTACAAAGATACAATAACAATACTTATACTACTATAGATATATATTATACACACACTTTTTTTGGGGGGAAGCCACTCACCAAGACCCACGACCTCGACACCAAGCAGGTCCAACAGGTCCTGCTCCCGGTCCAAAATGTCTGCCCAGCGGTGAGTCAGCTGATGGTGGGTACGCCGGATACCGGAGCAGCGGAAGACTGCCCGGCGCACCTTCGCCCACCACCGGAGACGCTCTTCAATCTGGTGGTAGCCGGAGCCGGGCCTGCCGCCTGCTGCCAACATCAAGGGGAGGTGGCCCTGGATAAAAAAGACCAGGGCAGCCACCTCCTCCTCCCCAAAAAGTTGGCGGGGCCTCACCCCTAGGGGGCGCATTCTGCCGCAAGGCAGCTGAGTTTTTTGGGGCACAGGCGCCTTGCCCTTTGAGCCGCCGCTGCTGCTGGCGCCCTTGACCATGGTTCTGGGTGGAGGGGAGAAGAAAAGTTCAAGAAAAACAGGTAGGGGAAAGAAGAAGCAAGGTAAAAGAAGGAAGTAAAATAAAACAATAGAAAAGATGTCAAAGTAGAAATAAAATGAAAAATATAAACCTAGGCACAGAGAGAGATAGGAAATAACTAAAGAAAGTTTGAAAAAGTAAGTAAAAAGACCAGGATTGAAGAGATATCAGCAAGATGCTAAAGTAGGCCCAAAACCATAGCCAGAGTGTGTGATCCAAGATGGCTGCGCCCATCGCGACCGCGTGGGTAGGTTCGCGTGATATTTAACGCGATCACGCACTTTTGTAGTGCGAACGAGAAGATGAGTTCCCGAACATGTCTTGCACACCCCGAACACGTTACTTGTGACCCGGAACAGGAAATAAGGGAACACAAGCGGGCGGGACAAACCTCTTGGGTAACTTAGCGCGCTAGCCATTCCAAGCATGCAGGCAACGCCCCGAACACGCGCACCGCGCTCCCGAAGACGAAAAACGGCGCGCGAACAGGTCTAGCAAGCAACTACGCATGGCTGCGGAGCTACGCGTAGTTCGCGGAGTGCAAGTGCGGCTTCGCGTAGCTCCGCGGAGTCCGACTCCGCGAACTACGCCCAGGGTTAGTAAAAACCAGTCAATGTTACCCTATGGAGAAAATGCAAGTTATCAGCTTTCAGGTAAGTACTCGATTGGCAGAGTCAAGGTTCTGGGGTAAGACTCAGGGTCTCCCAGGTTCAGGTTGGCACAATAGTTACACCCTCAGCGGCATAGTGGCAGCCGGTTGAGGAGAGTAGGCCCAATGTTAGCCTATGAGGGGTAGGGGGCCTTTGGTTCGTGGCTGCTAGCAGGCAATCCACGCGGCTGTGGGAGCGAAGCTCCTGGTCACTTACTCAGGGAAAGTGAGGAAGTTGAACGGACCAGTTGGTGCACATCCAGTGGCACTGGGGCAACTGGGTGCAGGGTGCTTTTTGGCCGTCGGGCGCAGAAAGGATTTCAATGGGAAAACTGCAAGACGAACAAAAGCCGCAGGCTCGGGGATGGAAATTCTTCAGGTACGACTACCACTTCAAGGGGTAAGTTGGGAAGCTGTATGTTGGGTTGACACCCAGGAGTTGGGCACCGGGGGCAATGGGGTTCCGGGTGCGGGGGTGTTTTTAGGCATCAGGAAATCTTACCCTCTGTTGGTCGCGGTTGAGGTGGTCCCTGGTGTTGAAGCTGCAGGCATTGTCAGGAGCGTTGAGGTGGGTCTTTGGGTGCTGGATTCTTGGTCACAGTCGCCGGGGGGACGTCCTTGTGGTCTTTGTTCACTCAGGCACTGGCCGAGCTCGGCCGGTGCAGAGTGTGCTGGATTCGTGGTTCCTGGTTGGCACCAAGGGCAGCAGATGTTTGAGCAGAGCCACTGCTCGTGGGAGTCCCAGTCTTCAGTTGAGCAAGGCAGTCAGGTCCTCCGGGGTTTTCAAGGTTGCTAACCACTGGAGACGCTGGGGTTTAGCAGGAGCAGGTTTGAGGGTCGACAGGCCGGTAGGGCTGGGGCCAAGTCAGTTGGTGTCGTCCTCTTGTTAGCAGCTGCACAGCAGGACTTCTTTCTACTTGTTCTTCTTTAGTTTCGGAATCGAGATCTGATGAAGGAAGGTTCAGGGTGCCCCTAAATACTAAGTTTAGGGGTGTTACAGGTAGGTAAAGGGCAGGGGCCAATAGGTCCCTTCCCTGGGGTGGGTACACCCCCTATTCTGCCACTCTCTGGCAGGAGGGGAGCAAGAGCCTGTCCCTGGTTGGCTGGGTTTCCCCATTCTCAAGATGGTGGGGACTCAAGGTTGTGCTTCACCTCGCCTCCCCCACCTTAGAGGTGGAGTTGGCAGAGGTGGGCACACCTCTCTCCCTCACTTGTTTTTCCCGTCGGTTCTCCCACCCAAACTGGGGGGTAGAACCAGAGGGGGCCAGTTGCTGAAAGCAGCAAATGGTCTGGAGAGGCTCACAAAGGCGGCATGCCTTTGAAGCTTCCCCTTCGTGAACCCTGCCTATCCTAGGGGAGAGGGCTTGGCCAGTGGCAGCCGGTGAAGTGTGAGAGTGGTGAGGCTGGCGCTTGGGGTCATACAGTCACTCAGTCGCAACACAGGTCCCTGTCCTCCACCCCACCCCGCACAGCCACGGTCTCGCCTTGATTTGAAAACCTGTTTGCCGTGCCCTGCGCCGTCTGTCCTGCAACAAGTGTCTACTTAGTACTTCATTTGTTAATGATTAATAAGAAAAGCCAACTGACGGGCTCCACTTTCGGGTGTGCTTTTACAGAGACAGCTAACATTTGAAGGGCCCCCTGTTCTCTCCCACACACTGCTTGAGCTCACAACTGCTGTCCAGCTGGGCTGATGTCTACGTCATTGTAGCGTAATCACAGAGTTCAGAGCTGACTGACAGCTTGTGTAGATGGGCCAGTGAGGAACAGAGTGAGTGAACAGCAATGGGAGGGGAGTCGTCATCTTCACACTGCCGTAGGACCGTGGGAGGAAGAAGAGTGTGTGGGAAGGGAGACATGAGGCTAAGCCACAATGAAAGAAACGTTAAAAAAAAATTGTGAGACGAACTCCGGAAACAAATTGATTAAACTCGCCTGCTCGTGAAAGCCCATGAGACAAGACTGTGGTCCTCGAGTTGAGTTCTGGCGGCTCAGTGCTCTAAAACCCAGGTGTGAAGCACTGGAGCTCAAAGGCGTCACTCACAACGTGCAGAGAGGGAAGCAGCAACCTTGAGTCTGCGCAGACTCGATTTCTCTGCTCCCCCTCTGTTTGCAGCCTCTACCCCGCCCTTTCCCAAGTCGTCACAGTGACGAGTTGGGAAAGGGAGGTTTGAGCAATTCTCCACTCCCTGATTGACACGAAGCCTCAGCACTGCGGGGCTTCACTGTAAAACGCCTGGGGCTAATTTTATCCCGCAGCATCAGGGGGTGGAGACTGGTGCAGAAGTCTATGTTTTTGCAGAGCTCATGACATCACAGGCCTCAAGGCTGTGCAATCGTGAGCCCGGCAAATACTGTAGACTTTGTCACTCAGCGTCACTGCAGACTTCCTCATCGCAGAGTCAGTAGCAGGCAGTGTGCCGCAGCCCCGGCCCTGAGAAAAATAAACTAATGATGGGTGTTTAGGCTGTGTGCATTGATTCACTGACATAAAACAGTGAGTAAAACACGTTGATTTTTGTTGGCAGTGTCAAATAAAGTAAAGGTGGCGGAGCCCCGACGACCTCAACGAGAAACCACCCCTGGGCTTGGCACCTCGTCCCAGGATGCGCATTGTTTCAGGTCCCCAAGAGCAGCAAGCTCTTGACCCAGGGGTCCAGAAACATGTCTGGTGGTGGCAGCCTAGACAGCCACTCAGTTAGGTCACAAGGAGTTGGTAGAATCTCAGGGGGCTTCTCTAAGATGTCCTCTGTCATGCATTAAATGCCACACTGGCATCAGTGTGAGTTTAATGTGCTGAGATGTTTGACACCCAACTTCTCAGTCTTCAGTGCAGCCATTATGGTGCTGTGTAGTTCGTAATGACAAACTCCCAGCACCATATACTCTTAATGACAGCACTGCATTTACAGTGCCCAGGAATGGACCTGGGTACTGTAGGGGTACAGGGCTCATGCACCTGTACCTTCACCACTGGCATAGGGCACCCAGCTAGAGAGGTGACTGATGTGTGCCAGGGCAGTGTTTTATGGGCATGGCGCACAGGGATGTGTGCCATGTCGACTCTTCATATTGTTTTGCACCAAGACACGCAGCCTGCCAAGGCAGTGTGTGAGTGTCAAGGCACAAGTCCTCCAAGGGTGACACAATAAGTGCTGCAGCCCTTACAGGTTTTCCCTGGTCACAGTGCCCTGGGTACCTGTGGTATCACTTACTAGGGGCTGACCTGTGGCCAGAGATGCCAATTGGTTTTGTTTTTGGGGGAAGAATACATGCCCTGGGAACCTGATTGGGGGTGACCTATGGCACACCAAGGAAAAGTGCATCAGTAGTCTGGCAAAAAGTGGGGGGTTACTGCAACAGAAACCCACTGTCCTACAAGCAGTGAAAGAGAGATTGGTGGTTATGCTCACACTAGTCATTTAGTAATGAGAGTGCTAATATGTTTGTTACTGTCCCATGCCCTTTGAGAAGGTCATTTGGGTAAGAGGGATTATCTGCTGTTGTGAAGCCCATGATGTTATAAGTTCCTCCAGAAAACAACCTGCAAAGTACTTTGACTCAACATCAAAGAGGGCTATTAGCCAAACATTAGTGAGGGCCAAACTGTCACCTCACTTGTAAATGGGCAATACAACCGAGCACTTCCAGAAGGCTGTTTTAGTGTTAGTTGGTATAATACTGTTAAAGACCGACTCCATGCACTTTGCCCAGATGTCCTTATCTATTTCAAAGATAACCGTGGGGATGACGTTTGGTCCTGGCGCACCTTTGCAACAGCACTTTGGGATTAGCTTTTCAATGGTAGCTGGGCTGATTTCAATGTGGTCTTTTACTGTCCCACTAAACTTTAGTGGAGTACCACTTATTTCAGTGAGTGGTCCTACTGAAGGGTCTTTTGTGCTATTGGAGCAGAGTGCACCCTGAGGTAATTCGCCTTTGGGGTTATTCTTTGGTGAGGAGCAGTTGAAATGGATTGTGTGAAATTCAACCCAACCCTCTTCAGATATATTTGAAACTGTTACGGGTTTTTAGGGACCATTTTGTTTGTTCACGGCAGTGACGGCTGGTGAATTTGGAAAGTAGTGGGCCGTAAATATTGTCTTTGATTTTGACTGAGTAAGACAGTAAAGAAAAGTAGCTATTTTTTCAGGTGGGTTTGGGAAAAAAAAGTAGTTTACATCACCATTACCTCACACATTGACCTAAAAATCTACATAGTAGCCGAGCCACTGCAGGCTTGAGCCAGATATCTAGCTCAGTTTGAGGACTTGTTTGACCTAGGAGCCCAAAACAAACCGAGCTTTCATGTGGCTTTTTCCTGCCACCCACTCTCTAATTTCATGCACCAAGAATGAAAGTCCAAGCATTAACCTAAGAGGTAAAAAAGAAGTAAGAGATACCCATATAGAGGATGAATTGCACAATAAGAAACTAGAAAAACTGGGATTGTTCTGGTTTTCCCACTTGACCAAATTCCAGCTGCCCTCCTTTTCTTCCATTATCACATATGCGAACACCTTCAAATATGTGAGTTTGGTATGTGCTCTGAGTAGAAAGAAGGGATACCATTCCTCGTCATGCGTGTCCCCAAAAGTGACAGCTCTGTGTTTTTCTTTAAAAGTGACAGGTCTGTGTCCCTAAAAGGGACATGCCTGTGTGTGTCTTTAACCCATTCGCTGCTCATGACGAGCTCAGCTCGTCATGAGGCCCGGTTGAGCTGTGCTGATGACGAGCTGAGCTCGTCATGTACAATGGGATTTACTCATAGCTCAGCACCGGGGGGAAAACCTCTAGCAGCCAAGGTGTTAAAAGTGACAGATCTGTGTCCCCAAAAGGGACAGGGTGTTACTGTCCTTAAAAGTGACAGCTGGTGAGCAAAAAGTTTGGTGACATGAGGAATGTGTGGTCTCCCTAACTGGAGCTGGGCTGTGGGGGGATGTTGCACAGGGGGTGTGTCAGAGCACGAGACAGTGTTAAATGTTATGTTAGCCTAGCAGGGCATATAGGTTAAGGGAAATGTGTGCGCAAAAAGTGGCTTCGTGTAAGAGGGGAGATGTCTGGGCATGTTTAAATGGCTTCGTGTAAGAGAGGGGATGTCCGGGCATGTTTAAATGTTTGCAGAGTAAAGCTGAGAAGAGGAAAGAAAAACTAATAAACCAGGCCCTGCTGATTACACGTCCCTCCCCTCAGCAAACAATAGGTTTAAAAGCTGTCATAATACTAAGAGTCTATCTAACAAACAAAGCCCTGATTAGAAAAACATGGGCATAGTCCCTAAACTATGGAAGGAACTTATCTTCCCCAGAGATTGAGTCACGGGCACCTCTCTTCCCAATATAGACAGTATGTTTAATTAACAGATGTTAAAGGGGGCTAACAGAAGATGTACATTGGTCAGAAAATGTTCCCACCCAAGGCCCCCATTACTTGGTTCTAAACACCACCTCCATAAAGGGTGTTGACCTAATCATCTGGTCAGGCCTTGTATAAAAGCATACTCTGGGGGGTCAGCAGAAATAGCCATACAAAAAAACCCAGAGGGAACGACATACTTGGATTGTTTTACTGCACAGGCCCAATTCAGGAGTTTTAAGGAATAATGGATCAGAACAACCTATTACAGATTGATGCAGTGTGCTACACATTTATGGCTGTAAGTGAAATAGGGGGCTGGCGCAATGTTGTATGTTTAAGGCTTTATTTAAAAGTATTGGGAGCAAGGCTTTTAAGGTGAAGGAGGGTGTGTTTTAAAAAGGGAACCTAGTGCAACGTCGGACAGTGTTCATAATGTTTTAAATAATATATAATGAGGGTTGTGGGTTGTTGTCTAAGGTGTATAATGCTGGATGTGTAAAGGGGTGGTTGGCATTTTAAGTTTTTAAAAGGCACTAATGGCAAGGGGGAACTGTAATTAATTTGAATAAAGGTGGCTGGTTTAGGGTTTGTACATGACTGCTGTGTTACGTTTTTAAGGGTCATTTTATGCGAGGCCTGGCTGTATCTATGATGTCTAAGGATACTGTTTTGGGTTGTGGGGACATGTTAAAGGTATTTTAACAAAACTGTGGGCCTGTATTTAAGGAGAATACTACTAGGGGTTTTAGAGGGGGGAACAATCCCGTAATGCAAGGCTTTTACACTGCTGACAAACCCACAACAATACAGTGTGGGGCTATGGGTGTCGGAGTACACTACATATTATACAATGTTACAAAATAAAAAATATAAATAATGCAAATAGGTACTCACCAACATGTGTAGAGGCTCTGCAGAGGCGTGTTCAAATGGCTGTTTCCCAATCTGAACCATGGTGTGGCAGGGACACATCAGTATGCGATGGGGTTTTCAAGGATGGCCTGGGGCACCAGGAGTGTTCACTTTGTTCCAGGTTGAGGCAGGGTCATCAGCGTTGTCCATGGGTGTGGGGTGTTACAAACACCCGTTGAATTTATAGTAGTTTATTAAGGGGGGTCTCTGGGGATATGCAGTGCGAACTTCTGGGGCCAGCCAAGAGCTCTCGGAGGGCCAGGAGGTCTCTGAGCTGTGTGTGGCATTATCTGCGGGGTGTTGGGTCACAGGGTCCAGCATATTTTAAATAAACCCCCGGAGCACGCTGCGATCCTTGCAGTGCTCCAGTGTTTGGTGCGCAGGTCCCAAGCATACTTGTACAAATATAGGCTGCCTGGTGTGCGGGGCTCTTGGTCCCGATAATTATCAAATTAAGATCCTCAGAGTCCTTGGGTCCAGGCGAGGCTCTGGGTTTTGGGTGGCAGCGTGGTGGGGGTGTGTTTAAGGCCCCGTTTTTATAAAAATAAAGACCCTAGCCCCAGAGACTGCTTCCCTGCATGGGGCTCTGGGGACTCGTTGCAGCAGTTGTGTGGGGCTCGATGTCCCGTTATTCATAAAATAAAGGTCCCAGAGCACGCTGTCCAAGTGCGGGGCTCTGGGACTTGTGCAGCGGCATGGCGGATGGGGCTGGAGGCCCTTTTTTAATAAAAATAAAGGCCCTTAGAGCCCGCTGCCATGTGTGCTACTCTGGGGGCTTGTGCGGCCGTGCTGGGGCTCGAGACCCCGATTTTTAATATGAAGCCCCCAGAGCCCGCTGTGCTACCTGCGGAGCTCTGGGGTTTGCATCGGCTTGGGGGTCGGGGTGGGCTCGCGGCCCGTTTTATAAAAATAAAAGCGCCCCAGAGTCTGCGGTGTCCCATGCATGACTCTGGGGCTCCTGTGGGGTCTATTGTAGGGGGCGGGCTTGAGGCTCATTTTTGAAAATGTAAGCCCCCGGACCCCGCTTACTGCTGGCGCTGCTCTGGGGTCCTGGGGGGGCAGACAACGGCATTTTTCAAGGATCCATGTGGGTCCCCGATGGCGGCATGGAAGCAGGGAGCTTCCTCTTCGTGGCTGGTGTGGTAGGCCACGCCCCTTCCGTGATGTCACCAGGACTCCCCTGATATCACTGAAGGGGCGGGGCCTACCGCAGCAGCCACGCCGAGTAAGCTCTAGGCTGGGGGCTCCTCTGTGGCTGCTGGACATATTTAGTGCTTGCTGTTAGGGATTAGGTCCCCTCCTCTTTCTCTCTTCATGTACAACCGGTCACATGGTCTGATTTAGACGGGGCATGAGGCATAAAATATGCACCTACCTTCATTTCCATGCTTGGTTTTGACTACCGGTCGCCTTTGACTGGATATCCGATACCGATTACGCATTCTTGGATAGCCTTTGGACCCCTTCATGCTCTTTATTGGAATCGACGGCTGTTGGTTCCGGACTTTGGACTTTCCCTACCGGTGCATTTCTACTCCGAAAGGCATTGTCTTATTGTTCCTGTTTGCCTCCCCTTTTTGTGATACCCTGGACTCTCCTTGGAACCATACGCGGTTGCGAATTGAGAAAGAAAACGCTTCCGGTACTGTTGGTGGTCTCTCTACCTTGTTGTGTAAGGTTTTCGGGCGTTTTCTGGAGTTGATCCTAGAGGTCGTTTTTGTTTTGTTAGTTAGCAGCGCAAGTCTTTCGGTGGCCATCGAAGAGCGCTAATATTAGTACATTTTTGAGCCCTGGATTATGAAATCGCTAAGATAGCAAAGAAAGGTTTTTTTTTAGTCCTTTGACTTTTTCCCCTGTTCTATTACGGAGGTGGGAGCCTTCTTTTATTTCTTTTGGATCATTGAGACAGTTGCTGCTGCTTCTCTTCGTTATCCTTGCCAAATTTAAAAGGAGACATCCGGTGATTGTGCTGGTAAGAGGGTGCCTTCAATACAGAGGGTGGGGGGCTCGTGTTGTACATGAACAAAGAAACAGCTGCCCTACAGAGTTGTCCTGTAAACTAACCCTTATTATTCTGTTCTCTTGTCATTTACTGCAGGTGTCATATTGGGTGTGGGTCATTTCGTTACCACCGAGGCCAGCTAGCGGCAGGAGTGTTCTATTTCCCAAACATCCAGAAACCCCGTTTTTTCTTCCTTGTTTTGTTCCTCTCCCACCTTCTTCCTGCATCCCTGTGAATGATATGCTGTATTTTAATTCAGTACACCGCATTGGGGTTCGGACAGGGGGGCAGCCGCCGTGTTGTAGGGGTTGTATAAAGGGGGGCTGTGTAGAAATTATTGTGGTGGGGTGTCTATGGGTAGTGTAAGCATCATTATACATGTTCTTTATTTTTTCTAATATATATATATATTTTTAATCTTACATTCTAGGAGCCGTTCAAAAGAACACCGCTGAAAATACGTGTGATGTCAAGAAGTCTGCGAAGCCATTAAGGGACATAACAACGACTGTTCAGAATGCAGAGCCTGCAGCAAAAGGTGTGAGTAGGCGTGTGCGCCAGGACAAGCTCTGCACATACTACACGCGCATACAACAGAGAACCGGAACGGCTGCGCAATGTCAGATCAAGCCCTCCTTCAGCATGTTGAACAATCCTACAGGAATGTCTATTCTACACCAGGAGTGGGGCAACAGCGAAGACGTACTTACAAGCCCAGACAAAGTTAGGCCTGTTCAGTGTAAAAGCGATATGGCGTACCTGAACCCTCTCAAAGCCTCAACGACAGTCGCTGAAGATATGGTACATCCCCAAACTCCTAAAGCAAGGTGCCTCTCAAGATCCTGTCTTAAGAAGAAACACGGGGTGCAGGCAGATCCCTTAATCAAGACCCTTATGACGCCGTCTCCTATCCATACCTTGAAGTCCAAATAGTTTTAAATAAACTAACAGCTTCTGTAGAGGGGTTCCCCCTAGACCAAACCCTTAAACCGGCTATAATCATGCCTGCTGGGCTTAGAAGCTCAGAGGCTGATAATGCTCAGTCCCCAGGCACCCCTTACAAAGCTAACAGTGGGGGTCTCAAGGCATTGATAGGTATGGTCGCCAAACTTGATAGCCCCTCAGAAGCAGCGCACAAGGACCCTTCCAGCACGCACAGTGGGTATTTGTACACGGCTGTTAGACATTCACCCGCCCACAACCACGACAATGCCTTAGCCGATAGGGACCACGATTGTTTTGACGGTCATTTACACTCCCCAACCCTTATGTCACTTATCTCTCCGCCGGGAGCATACGACTCAACCAGCCCCACGCCCAGTGTAAGCCACTCATCACCATCAGCAATATGCGGCGATAATAGTACGGGTTGGGACGGTTAGTCAAATCAGGGTTTAGAGGACATATCTAGTGAGGACCCTTCCACGGCAGCCCCGGGGTGTTCGCACTGGGACCCGCTTTCTATGAACCCTCCGGTACCTCAGTCACAGAATGGTGTTGCGGCGAATGGGGCAAGTGGGGGTCCAGGGATGTTACAGCCTGGTGTACAACCGGCCACTGTATTCATCCCTAATCCGCCGCAATACGATTCTGTAAACCCAAAAGAGGTACTAGGGGCCCATATGAAAGACATACAATTGGCGGTCAGAAAGTTAAAACGACAAGTGAACACTGCCACCTTAAAACTAGGGGTGTGCGGTAGCGTCAACAGATCTGGGCTGGAGGCGCAGTGAAAGATACTACAAATGGTTGACCAGTGTAAAAGGGTTATCATACAAACGTGCCAAACAACAGTGGCCGACATTTGGAGTATCCCCTCTTGACTAGGCCGACGTAGGCCCTTAAAGACACAACAAGCCCTGGGTGTTAATAAAAGGAAGCATAAATCTAAATACAGCAACAAAGTCCCTGCATTTCTTACGCTTCCTCAACCGCAAAAAGGACATGGAACCCCTCAAGCAAGATTACATATTTTCACAAGCACAGCCTGAATCACATACACCGGTACAATGCCCCAGTCATTACACAAGTTCAGATGAGGACCGACCTTGGGCGGTGCAATTGGAGGGATCTCGGGGTAGAGTCCCAAAACGACAATCCCAGGTACACCCTGAAGGCCCTAGGGCTGGGGCTGTATCAGAGGTCTCTATGAGCACATCACACACAGACACAAACCATACTGTTCAGGTAGGAGGGGGTCGGCTGCCTAGAAATGTATGGGCCCGCAAAAAACATAAGTGGGCTACTAGCGATAAGCAACGCCGGCTTTTAATAAGTAAATTAAAGAAAGCCAAAATATGCGCTACACGGTGTCTTAAAAGGACCCCCAAGCCCGGCCTAAACCAGAATCCCCAAAATGATACAGCAGCAACTCCCCCATCAGTCAGATTCCTCAAGATGAGGATTCAGAGACAGTGTTCTTAGAGAGCGTCAGAACCTACAGCCGTGCTGTAGAGAGATTTAATGCTACAGAGCACTACGAGGAGTTTAGGTTTATTAACCTACACCGGATAAGGTCCTCCATGCACGGGCATTTAGTCATACAGCAAGCTGTGCAATCACTCATAGATAGGTTGATACGTGATGTGGTCCTAATGATTTTTTCCAGCCCCGCTTCCAGGGGCAGGGCCTTGACGGTCCGTTGTTCACCAAAAGAAGGGCCCTTGATGTGTTTGATGCTGTGGAATTTTTAGAAAACCTGTCAAAGCTTTTACAGAGTAAGGCTGAACTAGTCGCCTATGGCACTTTCAGAGTCATAGCCCTCATTGTAAGGGGTCGTGAGGGGGTGTTTCCAGACCTTTAAAGAGTGTCCTGTACAGTAAGATCATTAGTAAGAAACAACGTTGGCTGCTCAACTTTAACAACGGAGCAGCCAACACATGTCTGGCGGCCAGCATCGTGGGATTGTTGATGGGTCGCAACACCCCCGACGCTGTCATCATGTCTAGAGCAACTGAAGCCCATGAGGTTCTTGAAATACCTCCAGACCGCATGGTCGGCTTTGGCGACATAGGTCTTTTTGAGAACTATTTTGCCGCTACGGTGAAAGTTCTTTATCACAACGGTTCTTGGAAGTACTTTACAACCGGGGAGCGTGTGAAAAATAAGACTGTATATGTCCTTCCTCATTAGAATCACTTTTACGGTATCTTGAACCTTAAATGTTTTCTGGGAGTCAAGTACGTGTGCACACATTGCTACCATATATACAACACTAAGGCACAGCCTCAGTGTAAAATACATTGTAAGATGTGTCAGAGGGATGGTTGCATTGTAGACGAAAACCTGAAGGTGCTGTGTCGCACCTGTAAAATGTTTTGTCACTCGCAAGACTGCTTGCGCATACACCGTGAAGCTATTAAATGCAGCCCTAAAATGGACTGTCAAGAGTGTGGCCAGTATGTGTCGACAGAGCACAAATACAAAGGCATGAAATGTCCTAGGTGTCAGATTCCATGTAGGGCTGGATTTGTACACCAGTGTTACATGGTTAAAGGCAGACATCAGCCCAAAACCGAAGATTACATCGTTTTTGATATAGAGTGCACACAAGAGACGGGGGTACACCAACCTAACTATATTTACGCCCACCATCTAACTTCCGATGCCTGCTGGGAGTTTGAGGGGCGAACGTGCGTTGGTGATTTCCTTAATACGTTCATTCAGTCCAAATTCAAAGGGTATAACATGCTGGCCCACAACTCTAAAGCATACGACTCATTCTTTATTTTACAGAATATGGTTCGTGAAAAGGTGCAAGTGGAACTCATCACTCAAGGTTCCAAGCTGATGTTGTTAATGGCTGGGCAGTTACAAATAAGATTCATAGACACCCTGAATTTCCCACCCATGAAATTGAGCAAGCTACCAAAAGCTTTTGGTTTCCCCGGGTCTAAAGGTTATTTTCCACACTTTTTTAACCCTTGGGCGGACCAGAATTATGTGGGGCCCATGCCGCCTCCGGCCAGTTACGGGGTTTGATTATATGATGCCTGCTGAGAAAGAGAGTTTTCTACAGTGGTACTCTGAAAACCGTGAAAAGGAGTTTAATTTTCAAACTGAATTGAAAGCCTATTGCAAGGCCGATGTAATGATCCTGCGACAGGCATGTGACCTCTTCAGAGGTGTTGTGGTGTCTATGACTAAAAAAGTCAGGGTCATGAAACACAAAACGCCTCAAATGACTAAGAAAGTCAGGGTCTTGAAACCCAAGACACCTCAAATGCCAAAGTCGGTTGAATACATAGACCCTTTTGAAAACATCACCTTGGCCTCCATGTGTATGTCCATCCACAAGCACATGTTTTTAAGACCAGAAACTATCTATAACGGTAAACAGAAACCTTATTCAACCCCTTCTATCCAATGGCTCATGTACGTCTCTGAGAAGGAAGACATAGATATTTGGCATTCCTTACAGGGTGGTGAATACCGCCTGGGTCCCTATTACCTGGATGGGTACGCTGAAATTAAGGGCGTGCCGACGGCCTTTGAATACAATGGCTGTTTTTACCACGGCTGTCCTCAGTGTTACAAACCCCATAAGTTTAACAGACTGATGGGGGCAAAATTTGGACACTTACACAGACGTACTATGATAAGGGCTCAGTATGTTGAAAAATGTGGCTTTGCTCTGTGGGTACTATGGGAGCACGAGTGGTTAGAGATGGTATCAACCAACACTGAGCTACGTTCTTTCCTTCAGAGTCGTGATTTACCATAATCTCTGAAACCCCGCAATGCCTTATTCGGGGGGCGTACAAATGCCATACAGCTGTACAGGGCTGCTGGGGAGGGTGAGAAAATACACTATTATGATTTCACCAGTCTGTACCCATTCGTAAACAAAATTAAAGTGTACCCCTTAGGACACCCTACCATTATATATAGAGACTTTAAGCCCCTTTCCGAATACTTTGGGCTAGTCAAATGTGAAATCTATCCTCCAAGGCAGCTTTACTTTCCAGTGTTACCATACAGAGTTGATGGTAAGCTGATGTTCCCCCTCTGTCGAACATGCGCTGTGTTCAAAGAGGTTGGGGGTTGCAGTCACACCGAAGAACAAAGGATGCTCACAGGGACCTGGTGCACCATCGCGGTCCAAGCTGCCTTAGACAAAGGCTACAGACTCGGCAGAGTACACGAGGTGTGGCATTTTAAGAGGACCATGACACGTCTCTTTTCACGCTACATTAATTTGTTTCTCAGAGACAAACAGGAGTCCTCCTGATATCCCGATTGGTGTACTAGTCAAGCTGCAAAGCAGAAATACATCAATGCCTACCACACGCACGAGGGTATTCGTTTACGGCCAAATTTGATAGAGGTCAACCCTGCCCGCTGACAGTTAGCCAAACTCTGTCTCAACTCCCTATGAGGAAAATTCGCACAGCGTACACATATGTCAAATACGACCTTAATAACAGATCCTGACGAACTGTTTAAGTACCTTTTTGGACCTTGTTACGAGGTGTCCAGCTGCGAGTTCATCGATGACGAGACCGCTGCTGTGTGCTGGAAATACACAAAAGAGTATCCCACAACATGTAACAACGTAAGCATCTTTATAGCATGCTTCACGACTGCACATGCCCGTCTAGAGCTTTACGGTGTTATGGATAAACTCCAGGACCGCTGTCTGTATCATGATACCGACTCAGTGATTTTTCTGAGTAAACCGGGGGATGAAGATCCTCCTCTTGGGGATTATCTAGGTAATTTTACAAGCGAACTCGATAAGGATGAGTACATAATAGAATATACCTCAGCCGGACCTAAGACATACTCGTACAAAACGGACACCAACAAAGTGTGTATGAAGGTCAAAGGTATAACATTAAACGTCAGCAACACCCTAAAAATTAATTTTGACAGTCTAAAAGATCTGGTGCATGAATACTCTGCAGCGGCCGATCATGAAAATGATAAAACCATAGTTGTTAACCAGCTCTGCATAGTCAGATCCAAAAAGAAATGGGAAATTACAACACAGCCCCTACATAAAACCTTACGCGTTGTTTTTCACAAAAGGGTCCTGACTACTGATTATAAAACACTGCCGTACGGATAATAGGAGCATTAGAGAGGACACCACCAGCACAATGGGTACCCGATTACAGCACCCATTCTCCTGTGTGTTAGCAGGGACCTTATACTGCTGTAAAAGCTACTTTATAAAAAAGCTCTTAGACAATGCTGCAGGTGCTTTATCCCAAACACCTAATAACATTGTATGATTTTATTTGTGCTGGCAAGAGATTTATACCGACCTGTCCGGCAGCTTCCCTCATATCAGATTTATAGAAGGTATACCTGAGAATCTCAACAATGATGTGCTGCTACCCCGACCCGTGTAAACATGGTGATTGTCGATGACCTTATGCGTGAAGGTGGTGACCATCCGGAGCTAGAACAAGCAATTACTCAATATTCACATCACCGCAATCTAAGCATATGTTACATTGTGCAGAACTTGTTTTACAAGGGTAAGAACAGCCGCTCTACAGCACTCAATGCCTCATATCTTGTTTTGTTTAAAAATCCCTGTGACAAACAGCAAATATCCGTCATAGCTAAGCAGATGTACCCTGGGAACACACACTGCTTCATGGAGGCTTTTAACAACGCTACATCAAAACCCCACGGCTACCTGCTGGTCGACTTAAAAAATAATACTCTAGAAGACTACAGACTAAGGGCGGATATTTTTCCCCCTGATCTCCGAGTCGCCTACACCCCAAATACTAAGTCCCGAGCCTATAAAAAGCAGCGCTGAAGACCTTTAGAGACATTTGTAGCCAGGCCTTACAACCCCCAGTTGCTGACCATGTCTGAACGCCTACGTCGCAATTTGGCCCTCCTGAAAATGTTGGTAACAGCCAGTCCCCAACACCGAAAGGCCCTCCTCTGAGCTGCTTCTGACGATTTAGTGGCAGCCATTTTAAAAATAGCTCTCAACACCCTAAATGGCAACATCCCTATATCAAAAAGCCAGTTACAAGTGTTGAAGAAGAAGCGACATCTTATCAGGAAGCTCAGTAATAAAAGGGCATCACCAAGAAGAAACTGGAGAAACAGTCTGGGGGTTTTATAGGCTCATTGCTGGGCATAGCTATACCCGTAATTATAAGCCTCCTCTCAGGACTGTGATGGAGCATGCCTCAAAGATGTATTTGGTTCCTAAACAACAGTTGGAGAAACTGGGCTCCACTGTGGACAATGCCTGGGAGATACGTCGAAATGAGACTGGATGTTGAAATTAAAGACATTTTTAACCGGACGGATCTAAACCCTTACGACAAAGCTACCCTTTACACAAGCACCCTTAAAAATTTTCTAAGCTACTACAAACAGTGGGATACCGAAAAAAACAAGTTAACTTTATATGCCCCGGACTCTGAACAGCCAGCAGCGCCTGCGCATGCTACGCCGCCACAACAGCCGCAGCCTTCCCAGACCCCTCCCTCGGATATTTTTGTTGACGACCTCCTAAAAAATATAAGTCAGAGGCATAGGGGGCCGCGCAAATGTTGATGAGTAAGCTAGCCACTTCTAAAGACCTGACAGCGTGGAATGACCGTGGTAAATTTCTCTACAAGGGACAGCCGGTTGTTGATTCACACATGTACGATCTGGTCAAAGGTCTCACTCACCCCAGGATCCTAACACATCAAAATGCTCCTTGAGGCTGGGAGCAGTTTCTACAAGCGGCCGCTGAACTCAACATCCCTTTCACACTTGTGGGTAATAAGGACCACCACCGTATGCTTGAAAATTTAAAGGCGCCCCTCCCGCCATCACCTGCCGCTTCTGACAGGCCCCTACTAAGCATGGGTGGAAAATTCGTTACGCTCGCGGATTTTCGGTAAATTCGCGATCCGCGAACGCTCGCAAATTTACCGAAAATCCGCAAATTCGCACGCAGCAGATTTTTTTTTCTTGATGATACAATTTTGTGGCGTGCAGTGTAAGTTCGCAATTGCGAACATGTAGGTGCGGCGGGCAGCAACAATCTCGCACTCGCGAAATTACAAAATTTGCAATTCTGCACAAGAAATCCACTAGCAAGCAGCATAGACCTTCTGAAAATGATGATTTTTATCAGAATAACTCCTCAGGTTGACATTTGCCTGCCCTTTTTTTGGATTTGAGGCCTTTTGACTTTCTTTGGATCACTTTTGGATTAGAAATAAACTTTCACAAGTACGTTTGTTTGGGGCATTACATTTGCTGTTCTGCAGAAAAATGAGTTTTGCTAAACTGAAAGCCCTCAGCAGCAGGTGCAAAAGTTCAAATTCATCATTAGTAACCATTCCCTGTAGTGCTTCCTGACTGGGGCCCCTCCAGAGTTCAGTTGCTAGTTGCAACAATTGTATGACCCTGCTCTGACCCTCACAGCCGGATCATAGAATAGCTACAAGTAGGCCACAAAGGTCCTGGAAAAAAAAATTGCACTGCAACAGAAAGCAAATTACAGATAAGGAAGCAGGTGCCAGACTGGAATTTTAAAACAGTGACACATTAATAAATCAACCCCAAATTAATTCATGTCAGTTGAAGCAGGGCAGGTGTGCTTGCTTTTCCCCCCATAATCTACAGTGATGATGATGAACCAGAGGGTGGCATTGATGTACCAGAGGGTGGCATGGGTGAAACAGAGAGTGGCAGTGTTGAAACAGAGGGTGCTGTGAACCTGTGATGATGAACCAGACGTAGAAACAACATAGTCGCGACCGTTGCGTGCCGACAAGTAAGTTCGCAATCGCGAACTGGTACAAAATCCTCGCGAACTGGCAGAAACCCTTGCGAACACTATAAAAACAAAAAAATCCTCAAATTCGCGAGAATTCGCGGATTTTGCGGATTGCGAGTTCGCAAATACGCAAATTCGCGAACGCCAGATTCGCAAAATTCTATCCCCTCTTGGAGCAACCCCATGGGGCCTTCAGTACGGCGAAAAAGATGCATGTCCAAAACCCACATGTGGATTAATCCTTGATGTTTCTACAGACTTTTTGAATAACTGTGCCTTCTACGTGTATAACAGTGATTTTTCTTCATATAATTCTTTAGTAATGACTGTCAATATAATGCGTAACCTACATAACTGTTTGTAATAAACACTTTTATAAATTTTCAACCCTTCTCACTCGTCTTTTTAAAACATTTTAATTATGGTGTATTGGACAGCATAGAAATACAGAGTCTGAATGTGTGCTTTAAAAATTTCTTTATTTTAAACGTTCATCATTAACCATATATGTGTTACAATCCCTTACAATTTTGACAGACGCTATATTCTGTTTTCACAGGCCGGACCGAGACCCTTGTGTTTTCTTTTACATATTTCACAACTATACTGTCATTGTTAACAAGGTCACTCGAATATAGATTTAAGAAATTTCTAAACGACGTACCCTCCGGCATTTTACTGATAAAATAAATACAGTGTTCCCCGCATGTGATGGCTAGCGAATCCTGGACCCTTAGATTGTTATACTCAACCCTTGCCGCAGCTTTTTTCACAAACTCGAATATGGGTTTTGTATTGATACTGTCTTCGGGGAACTCCGATGTACTGTCAAACACCGTAACCTGTCACTATCTATAAACATGCCAACCCAGTGTGTTCCACCCTTGTAATGAGGATCGGTGTTACTAGGGTGCGAGGTCTTTCTGACCCTTTTTCGTCAGGCAGCCCATCGCTAGGGAAAACACCTAAAAAATATTTCCTAGCCTATTTGTGCCTGCTTAAGAAGTCCTGGATCTCCACAGTGTCCATTTCACAAACGTTTAAAGATAGTCAAACAAAATCTGTCTGGCGTGGTTGATCTAAATTAAGCTGTAAAATACCGAGAATACGATCATGCTCACATTCGTAGGTAACGGATTACTAAATTGTATTTCAGCTTTTAGATTTCCGTTTTTGACCAGGTTGTAGTGATCACCGTCTTCCATGTCAGGGGTCAGGTGGAATGCGATCAGCGTGTATCCGGTCCCATAGCCTTCTCTTGTCACGGCTACACCACAGTCCCATAGATGCTTCCCGGTTATCGAAACCAGCCCCTGGTATTCCCTGATGTAGTTGGAGTTTATAAAACTGGGTGTGTAGGGTTTTGCAGGAATCACGGTGCCCTCGTGGACCAGGGCAGCATAGTTGATGCTGTAGTGCTTAAAATTGAAGGGATTTGAGGTGTAGAAGCCGCTAAAAGCGGTATTGTCCATAAATCCGATGATGATAAGCTTTGGTAGTTGTCCCAGAAATAAATTCTGTTGCTGCGTTAACCTTGTACCGGTGGTGATGCTGAATACCTTCAGAGCCACTCTTTCCACAGCGTACTTGGCATTTGATATTTGCAAAGCGTCGGCGTGAGCTAGTCTGACACCCGGGGACACTTTTACCCTCTTTACAAACAGACTCGCTGACAGTATGTCCAACTTGTACTGTTCTGCATCCCCGCTGATGAGACAGAATGAATCCTTGTTACGCGTGAGCTTGATCTTAAGATCGATTCCGTTGATGAGCAGTTTATCTTGGAAGAATAGGTCTGAATGTATGCGGCCCAGGCGGTCAAACTGGCGACTGCCTGACGCAAAACTGACTCTTTTCACAAAGCCCTGATTTTCACCGTCCAACTCCTTGACTTCAAAATGTTCACAGGTGTCCTTGTAGAAGAGCCCCGATGAAAGCTGCGTGTCGAGGGCGTCGCTACTATAATTTAGAATGCTCTCGAGGTAGGCTCTGTAGGCGTACATGTTATCGTTCTGTGTGATGAGATGGTCGCCCAGGGTGATGTACACCTGATTAAAAAGGGTTGCGAGGGGGTAAGCTATCATAGCCACTTTAGCATCTGCTGCTATGTCGGAACCATCAGCTTTTACAATTTTACACATAAGGTGGAGTAGCGTGTTGTTGAGATCCAGATACATATCCGTGGACCCTGATACATAAAACTCTATAGGGGCCAACGGCGTCAAAGCGGCTAAAAGCGATACCTCCATGAAGAAGCTGTTTTCGATGCTTGTCTGCGTAGGCTTTAGAGTAAACAAGTGTAACTCGGATTTTGCGCACTCGCCCGATGCACAATGTACGAAGGCCATGCTTTAGTTTGTGCCGCTTTAAAAAATATTTACTTTAGAGGAGGATCTCTTCTTCTTTCTTTTCTGAGCACGCTTTGAAGAACTTTTTTTTATAGGGGGCCGGAGGTCCTCTGCGTCTCGATGCGCGGCGCTCCCTTTTAACACTCGTGTGCGGCTTGTACACTAAGCCAGCGCCTTCTTGCGGTTGTTTGTTCATGCGTTTGGCAACCGCCGAAGTAACAGAGCCAACAACATCATGACCAATGTTCGAAGCCGCCGCCTTAACATGCGGTTTTACAATTTCATAGCATTTTCTCAAGAATGGCATAGCTCTTCTAAAAAGACTGCGGAAGAAACCTCCTAGACCAGCCCCATACATTACAGGTGACCCTTGAAAGTACGGTGGGCCTCCATAGCGGGCCTGGTTTCGGTAATAGTCCCTGTACATTGAAGGGTCCCGTATGTTTTCACCACCACCATGAAGTCTGCTTAATAGCCTCTGTCGCGTCTTGGTCTTAAATGAAGCTTTACAATAACTTTCCCGTATTTAAAGGACACAGGCTGCGACTGATCGTCGAAGATCATAATTGAAATAGTGTCAAAATGGTTTTTAGAAACTGCTATGTAGTCGGGTTTGTTGAATTGAATATTGACCATCGTATTATTTTTGCCCTGTACACAGACACATCTTAACAAGGGCGCGTAACTATCGCCGATCCTCTGTGCCTCTACAATATCACTATACACATAGAGCGTGTAGAACACCCCGTTAATATCAGGGCACGCGTGATCCGGCTCGACCGGACTTTTAGCATTCTGTTCGGTTCCTAAAACTCTGCTTAATTTACCGGTACAGTTAAACGTGGTGGTGCGAATCGATGTTTTAAGAAACACTTTCCTTCTGACGTTATTTAGTGACAGATGGGTATGCGTATATGTTTCGATGGTACCTATGGCTTTGTTGATGGCGTCAACAACACTTAAAACGGTGGGGTAGTAGCCGTATGGGATGCTCTTGTGCATGCTCACCGGGTCCTGCTCACACTTTAGGTAAAACTTAGCCTCGGTCTGTGTAAATGTGTTCCAGGTTCTAGGGTATTGGATCTTGGTTAGGGCTACCTCCCAATCACCTTTCAGGTCCACAGCTTAGCCAATTTCACAGTATAATTAGAAATTTGGTTGTCGGGGAATATGTCTTTTGAAGCGTTGGACGGCTGGGTGATATAAAAGGGCGCTGTCTCCATCTTAACATCAGCCATTCGACGATCCTCAGCTCACACACCCTTCAGGGAGCTGGCCAGCACCCAACTGTTAAATTTCTCTGGCCACCCCCTCCATTTGACATATGCCTGACTAATAACGCCTCTACCTTTCCTTTTCAGAATCTTTTTCACCTTATACACCCTGTGCGGATCGTCGGGTATACTTTGTAACTCTTCCTTGTAAAATACCCAAAACACCATTTCCCCATCATAGTCCTTTAACACCTTGGCTGCTAGGCGTTTTCCCCCCCTGTGCTGGAAATTGCTTTATTACTTTATTCATGACGAGCTCAGCTCGTCATCAGCACAGCTCAACTGTGCATCATGACGAGCTGAGCTCGTCATGAGCATCGAAAGGGTTAACCTGTAGATATACAAACCCTCTTTAAGCTCCACACCTTCCAGTATAAATATTTAATCGCTAAAAGTATGTTGGTAACCCTTCGTAAAGACCCCTTTCAATTTTGAAATTCTTACGTGATCACCTTTTTTAAAAATAGGCTTCTTCACCTTTGTAGCGAAATTATGTCCGTACACAGTTCTCCAAACAGCTAACGAATTAGTATGTGTTACCTCTACGGGTGCTGTTTTGATGGTCCTGTGATAACTGGCATTATATACATCTAAAAAGGCCCGTAGAACATCAACGTATCTGTAGGTGTTGTGGGCCGTAAAATACCTCCACATCTTAGACTTTAAAGTTCTGTTAAACCGCTCTACAACCGCTGCTTTTACCTCTGTGTGTGTTACAAAATGTTAAACGCCGTGGTGCTTTAATAATTTCTGAAATGTGTTGTTTAGGAATTCTTTACCGGCATCTGCTTATAGTTTTTGAGGAATTCGCCCTTTCTCGAAGATGGCTTTAAAAGCGGCCGTGACGCTAGCCCCAGTTTTATCGCGTAACGCTTCTGCGTAGGCATACTTGGACAGCACATCTATAACGGTTAATATATAGTGAGCTCCGTTATTATGTTTTGCTAAATCTTGAAGGCTGATGATATCCGCCTGCCATTGATAATCTAATTGTGCATTAACGATTGTAGGCCGTCTCTTAAAATGTCTTCTGGCGGGTTTATGTAGTGAATATGCCTCCTCTCCTGATAACCAGTTCTTCACCAGATCTCTGCTTACAGGTTCGTTTTCATCTACAGCCCTTCTATATAGAGCTTCGGCTCTTCCCAAGCTGCCAACTTCCAGTGTATCATAATAAAGTTTTCTTAACAGGGACCCCGACATGTTATCATCCGCTACACACCAGGCAATGAATGCCACTTCTTTTGCATAACTGCCTTTTATTAAAAAAGTAAAGAAAAAATTTAACAAATCACAAACAGAGTATACTTTACATTTTTCACAGTAAGTGTTGTAAGGACAATTAACACTGACCCACCTTGAGGTGTAACATTCTATTACTTTGTTCTAAATACACACTATCATGTAACTTTAAATAAACCTCTGTTTAAAACAGTTTTCGGGGGGCCAAAGACCCTATTTTTCTATTTTTGTAATACAGATTACACATACGTCTTGCCACAAGTCTTTCTATCATCTTTCTGTTGAAAGTGGTGCCCATGCCCTGCATACCCGGTAATTTTAAGCTCGGGTCAGAGGCATATCGGATCTCATTGAGTGCAGATGTCAAGATTCTCAACATATCAGGGTGGACAAGCTTCTTTTCAGCGTACAACCCATACACCACCCTTAGCAATTTATACACCTTGTATGGATCTATCAAACTACAAATATAGCGTATTGTTCTTGCTCTGTATGATTCACACAAACATTTGTGAGCCTCCTGCTGCGGATCGTTGATTTGATGGCTGTTACAAAGGCTGTAATAGTCACGCCTGACACAGTTTAGGACCACCTGTGCAGCGAAAGCCTTAACTTCCTGCCTTGCATAGTAGGACTTGCCTTCATCTTCCTTTTCACACATGTCAGAGCCGCATACACACTTGTCGCAGCAATCACGGTTTTGGCATGTGGAACTTTCAGCCTTTTTTGAGCACCAAAGACAATTGAAAATTACATTGCTCGCTTTTGTAGACCGCCATTCTGGCACAGGCCTTTTTGGGGTTTCTCTCTAGGGTTCAAAAGAAGAAAGAATTACAATCCGTAAGTTGAAGAAATAAAATACATCGGTATGTTGGTGACCGTGCATAACATTTTCTTACTAACCTCTGCATATTCACCGCTCTCTGCGGCGGCTCTGAAATCTTGAGAGTCACTAATGTCCTGCGAGCCCCATCATCTTCGACCCTTGTACCAGGTTGTTGCAGAACACCCTTCCCAACACCCGTATCCTCCTGAAGGTCCATGTCTTCATAGATGGGTGTGCTAGGAGGTGCTACATCATTTTTAACATAGTTTATGAAGTAGGGGCATCCAACTGTGGTTGCTCTCTAGGGTCAAAAAGAAGAACATATTGACAGTTCGTTAGTTGAAGAAATAAAATAAACCATTATGTAATTGCCTGCTCATAACATTCTCTTTTTAAACATTTTATTAACCTTTGCATTTTCATTGTCTTCTGCGGCGGCTCTGAAATCTTGAAAGTCGCTAATGTCCTGTGATGCCACATCATCTTCAACGCTTGTAGCAGGCTGGTGCAGAACGACCTTCTCAGCAGCCTTATTCTCCTGAAGGGCCATGTCTTCATAGACGGGTGTATTAGGAGGTGCTCAGCTTCTTTAGCTTCCTCCAGGTCCATTGAACTAAGGCCTGCAAGCAGGCTGCCACTAAATGAGCCCTCACTTTCGCTGCTGTCGCCCTTAATCGGGGACATCCGACATACGCAATACAACATACGTGCTTCCATAGGCCTACATAGGCCATTGCCAAAACCAGTAACGTCGCAGTCCATATCCCTAGGGGTTTCTTGTTAAGCATCCTCGTACATTACCAGGGGTGTTAAACTGCGGTAATATCTATTGATAGTGGGCTGGGAGCCACCCAACACTGGCCTTTTCACAAATGGGTTGTATCTCTTCATTCTGATGTGTGGTGGGGGCACATTTTCGTATTCAGGCGTCTGCTTGCTGCACGAGGCTCTTAAAGATGCCTTATATGTATCATAGTGGTAAATAAAGTGAGCAACCCAATAAACCTTTGGGGGCTTGGGTAAAAACGTAATAAGAATGGGTAAGGTAGCCACCAAAGGAGTTTGTTAATTAGATTGAGTCAATTGTTTGAATGTGGTATACAGGTAACTTAATTGTCCTGAGTGAATTTAATTCCAAGCGATTGAATGAATACACATATACTTAGGACTAACTAAACAAGACAATACTTAACATTGAAACAATAACCAATGAGCATGTGTATAGGCAAAAAATAGATTTTATCAAACTTCAATCATAAAGGGAAAATACAATACAAAAGAATATGTAAAACAGGAATACAGGATGAATATCAGACAGTAAATCAAAATCACTGTAAAGCCTGTAGAACGCCTATCCAAAAATAAAAATGTAAACAATTCTCCTTTGGATAAAGCTGGGAGTCGACGTTTCGGTCTTTATGGGCAACTCTTTAAGACCATCATCAGGACGAAGGAAAGTTAATATTGTAACTCCCTTAGAACGAAAAAAACTCTCTTCATGTGTTGAGAAGAAATGATATATAAAGCCAGGCAAGAGATTAATCTCTGTAGCAGCGGGGACACAAGCAGTTAAAACTTTTGCTATTGATTTGTCGCACCTCGCAGATTTTTAGAAAGTTTCAAAGATAGCGGGAGGTGTCAGCCGTCACTCTTGCGTGCAGAGTGACGGCTGACACCTCCCGCTATCTGTGAACTTTCGAGATTGATACAGATCGTTCCTTCCTGATTGATTTCTTGACCAATTTGCAAGTTGTAATAACCCAAGAGGAGAGTCTGCTTTGCTCATTTCCTCACTCCCTCCTAGACATTATAACAGATCGTTTATTCGTGACGACGTTGAAACTTTCTAAAAATCTGCGAGGTGCGACAAATCAATAGCAAAATTTTTAACTGCTTGTGTCCCCGCTGCTACAGAGATTAATCTCTTCCCTGGCTTTATATATCATTTCTTCTCAACACATGAAGAGAGTTTTTTTCGTTCTAAGGGAGTTACAATATTAACTTTCCTTCGTCCTGATGATGGTCTTAAAGAGTTGCCCATAAAGACCGAAACGTCGACTCCCAGCTTTATCCAAAGGAGAATTGTTTACATTTTTATTTTTGGATAGGCGTTCTACAGGCTTTACAGTGATTTTGATTTACTGTCTGATATTCATCCTGTATTCCTGTTTTACATATTCTTTTGTATTGTATTTTCCCTTTATGATTGAAGTTTGATAAAATCTATTTTTTGCCTATACACATGCTCATTGGTTATTGTTTCAATTGTATTGTTTCAATGTTAAGTATTGTCTTGTTTAGTTAGTCCTAAGTATATGTGTATTCATTCAATCGCTTGGAATTAAATTCACTCAGGACAATTAAGTTACCTGTATACCACATTCAAACAATTGACTCAATCTAATTAACAAACTCCTTTGGAGGCTACCTTACCCATTCTTATATGTATCATAAGCAGCCTCTAAAAGGGGCGTACACCTCTGCACCCTAACAATGGCTTACAAACGTCATAGGACTCTGGTTCGCTGATGGTCTCAAAACAAACCCTGCCCTTTGGGAAACCTCCCCTTGGGACAAATGGACACCTACAGTCATCATAGAGGGTTGAGACCTGTCACTTTTAAGGACACAGCTATGGGACGTGACACATATCACTTTTAAGGACAGGAACACCCTGCCACTTTTAAGGACAGGAACACCCTGTCCCTTTTGGGGACACAGACCTGTCACTTTTAAGGACACACACAGAAATGTCATTTTTAGGGACACAGACCTGTCACTTTTAAGGACACACAGACCTGTCACTTTTGGGGACACGCATGACGAGGAATGGTATCCCTTCTTTCTACTGCTCTGTACAAAAATCTCTGATGTTCGATTTAATAGACTTTAATGTTGCTTTATGTATAATTATCTCGGTCCAAATAAATGTGGACATTTCAACAGACTTCCCTTTTAGTTCACTAATGGAATTTTCATCAGGGGTGGGGCGGTGTATGTTTCTAAGTTCATGTTTAAAAATACTAGAAGTGACGTGGCTTAGTGGCTACAGCTGCCAACAATGCAACATTTAATTTTTTTTATTTTTTATTTCTTTATTAAAATTTTTATCCCATTTTTACAATAATTTCCAAAATAGCACATAAAGCATTCAGTACAAAAAAGCGAGAAAAAAACAAACAAAAAGAATCATATTCACTCCTCGCTTCTGCCTCGAGTGATCGCTCCCCTGCCTGCGCTCCCTCTAAAACGTGGTATCGTTATTTCTAAGCTTCTCTGTTACTAAGCTTTGCCATTTAAGAGCGTGTGCATTCAGTTTTCATTTCGTGCTTATTTCTAAGCTGCACTGTGTCCAAGTTTGGCGATTTAAGAGCGCGTGCATTTAGTTTTCATTTCGTGCTTATCTCAAAGTTGCACTGTGACTAGTTTGCCGTTTTAAGAGCGTGTGCATTCCGTTTTCATTTCTTGCTCATTTTAACCCGACCTGCGCATTGTTTGTGAGATCCCCCGGCACCCTGCTCTGCCCTCCCCTCCATTTTGAGCTTGTTGTTGTTGTTGTGCTCCGTCCCTTGAGCCCGCCACGCCTCCCAGCTGAGCCGCCCTCCCACTAGCATTAAAGCGCGTCCTCTGACCACGCAGCGCTGTGATTCACTCCTCGCTTCTGCCTCGAGTGATCGCTCCCCTGCCTGCGCTCCCTCTAAAACGTGGTATCGTTATTTCTAAGCTGCTCTGTTACTAAGCTTTGCCATTTAAGAGCGTGTGCATTCAGTGTTCATTTCGTGCTTATTTCTAAGCTGCACTGTGTCCAAGTTTGGCGATTTAAGAGCGCGTGCATTTAGTTTTCATTTCGTGCTTATCTCAAAGCTGCACTGTGACTAGTTTGCCGTTTTAAGAGCGTGTGCATTCCGTTTTCATTTCTTGCTCATTTTAACCCGACCTGCGCATTGTTTGTGAGATCCCCCGGCGCCCTGCTCTGCCCTCCCCTCCATTTTGAGCTTGTTGTTGTTGTTGTGCTCCGTCCCTTGAGCCCGCCACGCCTCCCAGCTGAGCCGCCCTCCCACTAGCATTAAAGCGCGTCCTCTGACCACGCAGCGGTGTGATTCACTCCTCGCTTCTGCCTCGAGTGATCGCTCCCCTGCCTGCGCTCCCTCTAAAACGTGGTATCGTTATTTCTAAGCTGCTCTGTTACTAAGCTTTGCCATTTAAGAGCGTGTGCATTCAGTTTTCATTTCGTGCTTATTTCTAAGCTGCACTGTGTCCAAGTTTGGCGATTTAAGAGCGCGTGCATTTAGTTTTCATTTCGTGCTTATCTCAAAGCTGCACTGTGACTAGTTTGCCGTTTTAAGAGCGTGTGCATTCCGTTTTCATTTCTTGCTCATTTTAACCCGACCTGCGCATTGTTTGTGAGATCCCCCGGCGCCCTGCTCTGCCCTCCCCTCCATTTTGAGCTTGTTGTTGTTGTTGTGCTCCGTCCCTTGAGCCCGCCACGCCTCCCAGCTGAGCCGCCCTCCCACTAGCATTAAAGCGCGTCCTCTGACCACGCAGCGGTGTGATTCACTCCTCGCTTCTGCCTCGAGTGATCGCTCCCCTGCCTGCGCTCCCTCTAAAACGTGGTATCGTTATTTCTAAGCTGCTCTGTTACTAAGCTTTGCCACTTAAGAGCGTGTGCATTCAGTGTTCATTTCGTGCTTATTTCTAAGCTGCACTGTGTCCAAGTTTGGCGATTTAAGAGCGCGTGCATTTAGTTTTCATTTCGTGCTTATCTCAAAGCTGCACTGTGACTAGTTTGCCGTTTTAAGAGCGTGTGCATTCCGTTTTCATTTCTTGCTCATTTTAACCCAACCTGCGCATTGTTTGTGAGATCCCCCGGCGCCCTGCTCTGCCCTCCCCTCCATTTTGAGCTTGTTGTTGTTGTTGTGCTCCGTCCCTTGAGCCCGCCACGCCTCCCAGCTGAGCCGCCCTCCCACTAGCATTAAAGCGCGTCCTCTGACCACGCAGCGGTGTGATTCACTCCTCGCTTCTGCCTCGAGTGATCGCTCCCCTGCCTGCGCTCCCTCTAAAACGTGGTATCGTTATTTCTAAGCTGCTCTGTTACTAAGCTTTGCCATTTAAGAGCGTGTGCATTCAGTTTTCATTTCGTGCTTATTTCTAAGCTGCACTGTGTCCAAGTTTGGAGATTTAAGAGCGCGTGCATTTAGTTTTCATTTCGTGCTTATCTCAAAGCTGCACTGTGACTAGTTTGCCGTTTTAAGAGCGTGTGCATTCCGTTTTCATTTCTTGCTCATTTTAACCTGACCTGCGCATTGTTTGTGAGATCCCCCGGCGCCCTGCTCTGCCCTCCCCTCCATTTTGAGCTTGTTGTTGTTGTTGTTGTGCTCCGTCCCTTGAGCCCGCCACGTACCTTTCCCAGGGATGAAACCATGCTGAGAAGTACTAACCAACCCTTCAATAATTTTGCTAAGTCTTTGAGCTAATGATTTTGAAAAGATTTTTGTATCTGCATTTAAAAGAGTGATTGGTCTGTAGGACCCTGGCTCTAGTGGTGGCTTGTCTTTTTTCACGATCACTATTATGTCTGCACCTGCCCAAGAATGTGGTATCGAGCTACCTGCCTGTGCCTGTCTAAAAGTCTCTAACATGTCTCCCCCCAGTTGGTCCCAAAAAGTTTTATAAAATTCAGCCGGGATCTGATCTGGTCCTGTAGCTTTCCCCACCGGTAAGTTTCTCACGGCCTCCCTTACCTCCTGTAGTGTTAATGGAAGATCTCGTTCCCCCTTAGCTTCGGTGTCTAATATATCATGCTGTATTCCCACCAGATATTCTGTGATTTTTTTCGTCCACATTTCCTACGTTTGATTCATATAGGTTGCCGTAGAAGCTTCTAAAAACCTCCTGTATCTCCTCTGGTGTGCTAACCACATTACCTAGCCTGTCTTTAATTTCTTTTATATCCCCTGCTGATAGGTTTTGTCGGGTGCGTATTGCTAATAGGTGTCCAACCCTTTCGCTAAACTCGTAACACTTTTCCTTCTTTGCTAGGTAATTCCCTGCCGCCTTCTGTGCCAAGCTTGTCCCTGCCTCTGATTTATTTACTTCTATGTCTAATAGTATTTCCTCTAATAGGTCTCGCCGATGGATCGCTATAATTAGTCTTTCTTCTAAGGCCCCCAGTTCCCTCATCCTGTTCTCTATCCTGATCTTCTCTTGCTTAGTTCTTTGTAATGTATAGCTTAGTGTTTCTCCCCTAATTCCGGCCTTAAATGCGTCCCAGGTCATATTAGTTGCGGCTGTATTCCTGTTATCTTCCCAATATTGGGGTATCCATTCCTGCATATGTCTTATATATCCTGGTTCCCTCAATAGTCCTCTCTCGAATGTCCATGTACTGTTTTTACTCGCATTCCTATTGACCACTGGTATATTTAACACTAGTGGATTATGGTCCGAAACCACTCTAGGCAATTTTACTAATTTAGAATCGTTTATAATTGATCTAGATATAAAAAAGTAGTCTAATCTGGCTGCCATCTTATGTGGGGCTGAATAAAACGTACTCCCTGTCCCTATTGGATTCTTTTCTGCCCAAACGTCTACTAGTGCATTATGCCGCACCATGTATTGTATGGCCTTGCAAGTTTTTTCTTTCTTCCAGTATATCCTCCTCTATTCAACAAGCTCATCCCATCTAGTCCATTAATGTTAAAATCTCCACAGCATAATATAGGTTCAGGCCATAATGCTAGTTCTCCGTCTAGCATTTCAAAGATTTCTGGTTCATCATCGTTTGAGGCATAAACTGACACCATTGTATAACATCCACCTTGTATTTCCACCTCCGCAATTACCCATCTTCCCTCTTGATCTTCTTTTTTCCTTCTAAGTTTTACAGCCCCTTTTTTAGCTAATATTGCCACCCCTCTTGTTCTCGTTTCTTGCCTTGTATAGGCAATAATGTCAAAGCCCATTTGTTCCAGCAAGAATTTTTCTTTTCCTGCAATGTGTGTCTCCTGCAGACATATTAGCTCTAATCTAAGCGATCTCAACATGGCAGCGACTTTTTGTCTTTTATCTCCATTGTTCAACCCGCATACATTCATGGAGATTATCCTTAAGGCCATTTACATTTTCCTAGGATTTCCCATCTCCAGTGACATACTCTTTTCGCTCTAATCATTGAAGCGCTTACTGATACATCTTTCTCTCTATTGTGTTCTTTTTTCCCTTTTTCCGCTATTTGTGCTCTTATTCTCCATCTTTCAACCTCCCCTTTCCCCACCCTCCCTCCCCACATCCCTCCCCCAGGACTCCCACCCCCCCCTTTCACAGGCAAATAGGTCACACATGACCTATATGTGACTGCTGTGTGATGTAACGTTGCGTCCCTCTCCCTCCCCGTTTTTTCCCAATTTCATTGTCCTTCCTTTCTGGCCCTGATGCCTTATGTTGCTCCTCTATCCTGGCTTTACCAGTTGATTCATTATCTTTTTCCTCTTCCCTTATTTTTCTCTGTCAGCTCTGTTAAATACTCACTGGCCTTTACCTCTGAGAAAAACATCTTAACATGACCACCTACATGGTCTTCAGTTTTGCAGGAAACATTAAGTAAGCCTCTGCCCCTTGTTTCTGGAAAGGTGTTATCATTTGCCTAAGTCGCCACCGTCTCTCTACCGTTACATGACAAAAATCGGGGCGAGCAAAGAAGGTTACTCCCTGAGCCATTTTTTTAGCATCTGGTCTGGCTTTTTCCATTATTTCTTGCCTTGCCAGATAGTTGCCACAGAAAACTAGCATAGCCCTAGGCAAATTGTCCTGTCTGTCATCCTTTCTGGCCCTGATGCCTTATGTTGCTCCTCTATCCTGGCTTTACCAGTTGATTCATTATCTTTTTCCTCTTCCCTTATTTTTCTCTGTCAGCTCTGTTAAATACTCACTGGCCTTTACCTCTGAGAAAAACACCTTAACATGACCACCTACATGGTCTTCAGTTTTGCAGGAAACATTAAGTAAGCCTCTGCCCCTTGTTTCTGGAAAGGTGTTATCATTTGCCTAAGTCGCCACCGTCTCTCTACCATTACATGACAACAATCGGGGCGAGCAAAGAAGGTTACTCCCTGCGCTGTTTTTTTAGCATCTGGTCTGGCTTTTTCCATTATTTCTTGCCTTGCCAGATAGTTGCCACAGAAAACTAGCATAGCCCTAGGCAAATTGTCCTGTCTGTCATCTTTCCTCTTTTTGTTAAACAGTGGGAACCTATGCGCTCGTTGTACTTCTAATTCCCATTGCCATGGTACTTCAGGGAAGGCCTCTTTCAGCAACTTAATAACAAAGCCTCTAGGGTCCTGCCCCTCCACCCCTTCATCCAGTCCAAGAAGTCTCACGTTATTCCGTCTCTGCCGGTTCTCGAAATCTTCAATTTTCCACTGCAAGTCTTCTGCCACTTTAGTCTGTTCCATTTTAAATGCTTGCCAATCTGTAATCTCATCCTCGACCCTGCTAGTCCGTTCCTCTACAAGCCCAACTCTCTCTTCCACCTCCTCATATTTTTTGTTCATTTTCCTAATTGAGGCTTGGATTTTCTTAGTATCGTGTCTGGCTCTTCTGCTCTCTGCTCTTGCTTCAGCCTGCATTTGTTTTAGAGTATTAAATAACATATCCATCGTAGCGTATTGTGAGGTTCCAGGATCCCCACCTCCTGCTGCTCCACTTTCCCCTGTTATAGTCTCTTGATAGATACTTGCAGTCGCTGAGTATCCCATAGCAGGTTTTTATTCGTCTTATCTGGGGAGCCTCCTCGCCTTACAGTCTGTTTCCTCTTTTTTTTTTGTGTTTCTTTCCCCACTCCCTTCTGTGTCTGAGCTAATTTCTGTAGTAGATTTGCCTGTAGATTTGCCTATCTAATCACTCGAAGTAGTGTCTGACCCTTCATTCACAGAGAAGAATTTATCCCCCTCTCTTTCTCTCAGGGATTCGATGCTTGCCAGGCTACCCCACTTTGCACCGTTACTCTGTCCCAAATTATTAGTCATTTCCTCTTCCACTTGCAACAGTGCATCCAACATCCTTGCATTGTTAACGTTTCTTACCCCTTCTGCCTCTGTTATCGGCACCTGGCTCTCCTGTTTGTTCGAGCTGCCAGCACTCTCTTCCAGCTCTCCTGATGCTGCTCCCGCTACAGCCGCGCCGCCCGCGTCTGAGCTCCTTCGTTGCTTGGCTACCGAGACGCTAACGTCCTCGAGGACGGCGCCCGGCACCCTCGCGTCTCCATTGGCGTTCTCGTTGCCGTTCTTCTCCTGTAGTTGCTCCTCCTGTGGTTTTGCTGCTGCTGCATTCGTTGCGGTCCTTGCACTAAAGGATTCCGGTAAGGTAGGCTGCCTGAGGATCGCTTCTTTACCCTCTTTTACAGCCGTTATCCTATTGCTTTGTTCGAGTGTATCTTTATTTAGCCCAGACGCTGTGCCTTGTGACTCATCCCTCTCAGCAGTGGATTTCGTTCCCAATTTCTTCTCCTTATCGACTTTGCGTTGCAGGGTTTTTTGAGCCAAAGTTAAAGCCGGTACTGGAGTCCCGCGTTTTCCCGGGCAGGGTATTTTAGGGATCGTGCCTGTTCCCTGTAACTTGTTTGTACTACCAGCCATAGGCGCTGCTTTCTCTTTGTCCTTGTCGTTCTTCTCTTTCTTTCCTTTCTGAGACATCGCTGTGTAGATTGATTCCCAGTACCTTCGAGTAGTTTTAAACACTATTTTGGCCGTTGACAGAGCACTTTTTCTGAGATTTCTAAAATTCCTTTCTGTGCACTTATGGTCGCTGCTCTCTGCCCTAGTTAGCCACCAGAGCAGCCTCATAACCGGTACCAGAATTTTCTCAGGGCATTATACATATCGTCCAGGTCGGGAGAGGGAGTAGATGCGACTGTCCACTACACCACACTGGCGGCCATCTTGCCCACCGCAACAATACAACATTTAAAAGCAGTCTCAAATCCAGGCAAATCTCTTCATGCCAAAAAATGCAATGTAGTGTATCTCTTTTGTCCAATGCGCTTATCTGATCCTCCAAGAACTACAGACAAACCATTAACACGTTGATGTCCGAAACGAGATACCAGTCTTATGACCTAATTACACTGGGTGAAACTGGAAAAATTGTGGTCAATCTCGGCAACTCTGCTTGACTAAATTGTCTGATCCCACCTTTTCCTCTCAGCAAAGAGCCTGCCTTGAAACAGACTCCAGGAGCATCAGTCCTGTCCAATACTATGCCTATTCATAATAGTCAATATTTGATGTGAATACAGTTCGCTTGAAATAAATGCCATGACTGCACAACAGGAGGTACATTTTCCAAGGCACAGTGTTCAACAAAAATCCTCTTGTACCTCTGAAGTACTGAATCAGAAGCTGCGAGCACCCAATTGTCTGGGGAGCATTCATATTTGAATAGTGATCTTTTTTTTATCTAAATGGTGCATCATTTTCCAAGAATTGAGTTTTGTTTCGATAGAAACAAGCAGGTTTGTGGTGCTGCCTAAATCCCAGCTGCTTTCCTGTATATGATGAATGAATTGGCAACACAATCAAAATGACTGATTAATGTGTAGGGTGTCCTAATGCCTGGGGTTTCTGCCAGTGACCAGGAGACACAGGAAAGGCAAACATTAAAACATTTAAAAGCAGCAAATATGCGATAAATAATAACCTGGAGAGCGTGTGACATATATAACTAAGCAACTGTCTAACTGCTACAGCATATGAAAGCGTCAGAATACTTTATGCCTCACTTTAAACTGTAGCAAAAACAACAAGTGATGGACCGAATGTGGATCAATGTCACACATTCCCCCAGTCAAAAGATCTGGGCCCAAATCCATCGTTTTTTTGCACTCCACACCACCCTGGGTTAGACAATGGCGATATGCAAATCAGCTCTGACCCTGTTGACCCATGGGAACAGTCCAGTCCGAACTACAAAAGCCATGTCCTTCCCAGAACGGAATCAAGCATCCGAGGACCGGACCGGTTTCGAGGTAACACCTCTCATCAGCCCGGCTAGCTTGACTCCAAGTGGTGTGGAGTACCTGGGACCCACGTCTGGGCATCCCCAGCGCACTTAGGGCGGCAATTGCAAAAACAACAAGTGATGGACCGAATGTGGATCAATGTCACACATTCCCCCAGTCAAAAGATCTGGGCCCAAATCCATCGTTCTTTTGCACTCCACACCACCCCGGGTTAGACAACGGCGATATGCAAATCAGCTCTGACCCTGTTGACCCATGGGAACAGTCCAGTCCGAACTACAAAAGCCATGTCCTTCCCAGAACGGAATCAAGCATCCGAGGACCGGACCGGTTTCGAGGTAACACCTCTCATCAGCCCGGCTAGCTTGACTCCAAGTGGTGTGGAGTACCTGGGACCCACGTCTGGGCATCCCCAGCGCACTTAGGGCGGCAATTGCAAAAACAACAAGTGATGGACCGAATGTGGATCAATGTCACACATTCCCCCAGTCAAAAGATCTGGGCCCAAATCCATCGTTCTTTTGCACTCCACACCACCCTGGGTTAGACAATGGCGATATGCAAATCAGCTCTGACCCTGTTGACCCATGGGAACAGTCCAGTCCGAACTACAAAAGCCATGTCCTTCCCAGAACGGAATCAAGCATCCGAGGACCGGACCGGTTTCGAGGTAACACCTCTCATCAGCCCGGCTAGCTTGACTCCAAGTGGTGTGGAGTACCTGGGACCCACGTCTGGGCATCCCCAGCGCACTTAGGGCGGCAATTGCAAAAACAACAAGTGATGGACCGAATGTGGATCAATGTCACACATTCCCCCAGTCAAAAGATCTGGGCCCAAATCCATCGTTTTTTTGCACTCCACACCACCCTGGGTTAGACAATGGCGATATGCAAATCAGCTCTGACCCTGTTGACCCATGGGAACAGTCCAGTCCGAACTACAAAAGCCATGTCCTTCCCAGAACGGAATCAAGCATCCGAGGACCGGACCGGTTTCGAGGTAACACCTCTCATCAGCCCGGCTAGCTGGACTCCAAGTGGTGTGGAGTACCTGGGACCCACGTCTGGGCATCCCCAGCGCACTTAGGGCGGCAATTGCAAAAACAACAAGTGATGGACCGAATGTGGATCAATGTCACACATTCCCCCAGTCAAAAGATCTGGGCCCAAATCCATCGTTTTTTTGCACTCCACACCACCCTGGGTTAGACAATGGCGATATGCAAATCAGCTCTGACTCTGTTGACCCATGGGAACAGTCCAGTCCGAACTACAAAAGCCATGTCCTTCCCAGAACGGAATCAAGCATCCGAGGACCGGACCGGTTTCGAGGTAACACCTCTCATCAGCCCGGCTAGCTTGACTCCAAGTTGTGTGGAGTACCTGGGACCCACGTCTGGGCATCCCCAGCGCACCTAGGGCGGCAATTGCAAAAACAACAAGTGATGGACCGAATGTGGATCAATGTCACACATTCCCCCAGTCAAAAGATCTGGGCCCAAATCCATCGTTTTTTTGCACTCCACACCACCCTGGGTTAGACAATGGCGATATGCAAATCAGCTCTGACCCTGTTGACCCATGGGAACAGTCCAGTCCGAACTACAAAAGCCATGTCCTTCCCAGAACGGAATCAAGCATCCGAGGACCGGACCGGTTTCGAGGTAACACCTCTCATCAGCCCGGCTAGCTTGACTCCAAGTGGTGTGGAGTACCTGGGACCCACGTCTGGGCATCCCCAGCGCACTTAGGGCGGCAATTGCAAAAACAACAAGTGATGGACCGAACGTGGATCAATGTCACACATTCCCCCAGTCAAAAGATCTGGGCCCAAATCCATCGTTTTTTTGCACTCCACACCACCCTGGGTTAGACAATGGCGATATGCAAATCAGCGCTGACCCTGTTGACCCATGGGAACAGTCCAGTCCGAACTACAAAAGCCATGTCCTTCCCAGAATGGAATCAAGCATCCGAGGACCGGACCGGTTTCGAGGTAACACCTCTCATCAGCCCGGCTAGCTTGACTCCAAGTGGTGTGGAGTACCTGGGACCCACGTCTGGGCATCCCCAGCGCACTTAGGGCGGCAATTGCAAAAACAACAAGTGATGGACCGAATGTGGATCAATGTCACACATTCCCCCAGTCAAAAGATCTGGGCCCAAATCCATCGTTCTTTTGCACTCCACACCACCCTGGGTTAGACAATGGCGATATGCAAATCAGCTCTGACCCTGTTGACCCATGGGAACAGTCCAGTCCGAACTACAAAAGCCATGTCCTTCCCAGAACGGAATCAAGCATCCGAGGACCGGACCGGTTTCGAGGTAACACCTCTCATCAGCCCGGCTAGCTTGACTCCAAGTGGTGTGGAGTACCTGGGACCCACGTCTGGGCATCCCCAGCGCACTTAGGGCGGCAATTGCAAAAACAACAAGTGATGGACCGAATGTGGATCAATGTCACACATTCCCCCAGTCAAAAGATCTGGGCCCAAATCCATCGTTTTTTTGCACTCCACACCACCCTGGGTTAGACAATGGTGATATGCAAATCAGCTCTGACCCTGTTGACCCATGGGAACAGTCCAGTCCGAACTACAAAAGCCATGTCCTTCCCAGAACGGAATCAAGCATCCGAGGACAGGACCGGTTTCGAGGTAACACCTCTCATCAGCCCGGCTAGCTTGACTCCAAGTGGTGTGGAGTACCTGGGACCCACGTCTGGGCATCCCCAGCGCACCTAGGGCGGCAATTGCAAAAACAACAAGTGATGGACCGAATGTGGATCAATGTCACACATTACCCCAGTCAAAAGATCTGGGCCCAAATCCATCGTTTTTTTGCACTCCACACCACCCTGGGTTAGACAATGGCGATATGCAAATCAGCTCTGACCCTGTTGACCCATGGGAACAGTCCAGTCCGAACTACAAAAGCCATGTCCTTCCCAGAACGGAATCAAGCATCCAAGGACCGGACCGGTTTCGAGGTAACACCTCTCATCAGCCCTGTAAGCACTTGAGGCAACCAGGGGCATTAATTACAAGACTGTGAAAGGAGCAAAACTGAGAAGACTTTCTAGCAAATGAGATGCAACTTCTAAACTCTCTAAGCAAACGTGCATGAAAATAAGCAACATGAGCGTGGAAAACACCTTTCAGTTCCGACTGACACTCACCCTTTCTTGCGCATTCTCGTAACTGCTGCATTCCAAAAGCTGTGTGTCATTGTCAAACATTAGCATCAGTTTATTTAATGGTTTTACCTATCTAGAGGTTTTTGTTAAAGATGCACTCTCCTCGCTCACTTGACTGCCAGTGACCTCAGTCCATATGGAGCCAGAACGAGGTTCGCAAGCTTATGCCCTATCATAAGCTCAGATAGGAAAGAAGGAGGCTATCCTTTTCCTTTATTGAGGCTTCTGATGGGGCATAAGGGCGCATGACAGACAGGCCCCATATCACCATTCCCTGACATGCTGTACTGCTTGACGCAAGCGGAGCATGTCAGATGTGTATTGCATCTGCGTGAGGACGGGCTGTAACAACCCATACCCGACACATGCACAATATACCCAGGGGAGTCCTCCTCTGGTATAAGTTAATATTGCAGGTTTTGCATGAATGCTAATGATCAGTGACATCATGTAAAAGCTGCAATAAATAAGACATTAGGCAGTGATGCAATGATGGTTAGGGGGTTGCGGCCCTTGTGCCTTCCATGGAGGGGCCGCCACTGGTTCACGGTTTTCCGGAATCCCTCATTTCTTTAGCATTTTATGTCATGCATGAGAAGTCCCAGAGTTAGGTAGGAAAGTCTTGTTGGTTTCAATAGAACTGTAATTAAAACACTTTTTAATGGTAAAATTAGATATTTAGTCACAATTCTAAAAATGCCAATTTTAGAAAGTTGGCATTTTCTTGTTCTAAACATGTGGTGCCTGCAGCTGTTTACTGGATGGACAGATGTGTCTGGCTGTTGGTCTTTGTGTATAACTCCCAGACAGTGAGACAAAGGGGGAATGCATTTTCGCAGGATGAGCCATCTCTGACTTGATAAGGGGGCAGCACTGTCACCTACCCCACTTACTCATCACATAGGGTTTTACACTAGTCTTTTGTTCCCCCAGACAAGCTAGAGCCAGGGCAGGTAGGCAGGAAAGTCCAGACCCTCCAAAGGTGGATGGCTCTAGAAGCTTCTCCCACTTCAAAGTGGGCACCAGATTTAAATAGTGGACCCTCAGTCATAACTTTTGAGATCACTACTCGACCTGTGGACTCTGTCAGAAAGAAGGACTGCTCAGCTGGGAGGTTTGCCCTGCTGCCTAAACTCTGCTTTGCTGACCAAGGGCTGCTTTGCCAAGGCCTGCTGTAACTGCGCCAAGACTCCCCGGCTGTCTTGAGCTTCAGGAAATCTCTAGTGGTTAGTTCGCTGCCCCCCTATTTAAGACGGTTGACAACGCAGAGTTTAGAGGAAATTGAGAATGTGTTTCTCCACTTAAAGATACTTTCGGAACATAGAAGTTCATCTGGGCCCAATACTAACTTCTTAAATTACCAGTAATTTTCCTGTCTTAAGGAATGATTCCCAGTAGTGTGGAAGCCTTGAGATTTATATATAGTGCCACCCTTCCGTCCTTTGATTTTGGAGCCAGTGGGCCCGTCTCCAATCTTCCCATCCCAACATATGTGCGTGGTGCATGGTGCCCCACAATCAGTCCTGAGGAAGACCCGGTTTTAAGAACCCAAACAGCCTACTTAATTTGGGCGTCGAAACGTCAACATGTTTTCCTTTGTGTGCCAGTTTGGTCAACAGAGATTTGTTCAGCTGTGCCATTATATATAACAGGCTTTGTATTTATTATTTGTTTAACTGTGAGGCTGAGCAATGCCGATTTTCTACTGTAAATAATGGTGTGATGATATGATATGAATTGGCTTTTATAGAGCGCAGCTTACACTCCATGGAGCATCTTGACGCTAGTCATCACGTGTCACAGAAGAGAAAGAGGGAGAGCTGCCAAAACAAACCAGGGAAAAAAGGAGAAGTGTGTAAGTGGGAGATGGGGAGTGAAGTTAGATTAGCGCTAGACATAGTGTGTCAGTGGCCTTGAAAATCCATGTTTTAAGGGCTTTTCGAAACAGGTTCTCTGAATGAATCAGACGCATCTGGGGTGGGAGTTTGTTCCAGGCTCTGGCTCCTAGAACTCCGATGGATTTTCCACCTTTTGTGGTTAGTCTGAATTTGGGGACGGCTAATAGGTTTAGGTTGGATGATCTGAGTGACCTGGAGGGAGTATATCTTCCAAACCTTTGAGACAGGTATGTGGGGCCCGACTGGTGGTAAGCTCTGAAAGTGATGAGTAAAATTTTGAATAGTACTCTCTTGTGGATGGGTAACCAATGCAGGGTTTTAAGTGCTGTGGAGGCAGATGATTTCCTGGGTAGTCTTAGCACTAGGCGGGCGGCCGCATTCTGAACCATCTGCAATTTGTGCAAAACAGGGTTTTGCACAAGACATGATTTAATGTCACAACATTTCCCTTCTCTCACTCCTTTAAACGTCACTTAATGCACAACACCTTCTCCCTTTCTTCCCCTTTTTGCGTGGGGCAGTTGTCTGGTACTTTTTTTTGTGTATACATTTTTTGTGGATATATGAACCCTTGTTCAATGTGATTAAATAACGTTGAACTTTAATTTATGGAATACTATTGTATCACGTATTTACCTACTTCTAAATAAGTGTGCTATATAGAATTGTTCTACTGGGACCAGCCTCCCTATTGTACTACAGGGAAATAACAGGCTTCTTTGATGTCCACTTATCTCCATGTATTTCGATGCAGTTATCTCCATGTATTTCAGACTGCCATTGACTCCGGCCCAGCATGACGTAGCTTGTCCTTGTTGTCAACGCATCTCAACACAATTCCTGGTGGCTTCTTTGATGTCAACACAATCCGATGCGGAATTTCTGAAAGTCTAAAACAAGAAAGACTTTCTAAAAGTACAACAATAAGAATGCACTAACCGTCACGTTCGAACTGCTGTTAACATTATTTACCAGGTTAAGGCCATTTAGTGAATTATATGGTCTTAAGTATTTATTTACTAAATCGAGTTCATCTTTTTGAGGTATAGTTCATTTACTATAAGTCAGACCAAGGGAGGAACTTCCTTTTCCCCGTTTGTAAACATACATTGAAATTTATATGTCAAACATAAAATAACAATGTTGTACACAAAAAACATAAATTACAAACATTATTGAGCCAGTCTTGTCTTTCAAAAGAGCAAAAACCTAACAACTGTTTTAACAACCAAATTCGTTATCAATATTGTGGCGCTGCTAAACCAAAGGGTAATATTACTAGGCCTAGTAGGTAGAAATTTGTACAACTTCCTACAAAGGGCAAAATTCATTTAACTACATATTCCCTGTGGTATGGCGTGCCAAAGTGGCATTTTCAAACACATAATTAAAAAACCAACTTCATTAAATGATGTCTTTTTAAATCCAGAGTTCAGGGAACCCAAACTACAAATCTATAACTTTTCCCAATTGAAAGTTACACTTGTAAGATGTTACAAGGCAGCTCCAATAATAGCCCATGGGAGAGATAGCTCTTGCAAGAGTGAAAAAGGAAATAGGCAGTATTTCACTATCAGAACATGTAAAACACACCAGCACATGCCCTGTCTTTCACATACACTGCACCCTGCCATTGGGCTACCTTGGGCCTACCTTAGGGGTACCTTACAGATAGAAAATGGGAAGGTAATGAGTGCACTTGCCAGGTCGACACAGTAGTCTAAAATTGCACTCACAGACACTGCAATGGCAGGCCTGACACATGTTTGCAGGACTACTCGTGTTTGGCACAATCTGTGCTGCAAGCCCACTAGTAGCATTTGATTTACAAGTGTAGTCGGCTGGCTTAGTATATGGTGCTCACTTATGTAAGTGTAGCACCCTGCACTAATCCAGACCACCATTATGGTGATTTTAGTGGTCTTAGACAACCTTAAAGAATGTATGTCATTACATCGCATACTAATACCACGCATGCCATTACAACGCGGGTATTACTACGCGTGTCAATGACAACGACATGCCATTACATCGCATACTTTTACCACGAGTATGCCTTTACCACGCATGCCATTACAACACAAAGGCATGCGTGGTAAAACTATACTTGTGGTAAAAGTATGCAAGGTAAGTTACATCCCTATCCCTACGCCTACACAACAGACTACTCCCACCCCTACCCTACCCCAACCCAAAAACACTACCACACTACTACACTACCCACACTACTCCCACCCCTACTCTACCCTAAACCCTAAAACACTAGTACGCTACCCACACTACTCCCACCCCTATACTACCCTAAACCCTAAAACAAAACTACGCTACCCACACTACTCCCACCCCTACACTACCCCAACCCAAAAACACTACCACACTACTACACTACCCACACTACTCCCACCCCTACACTACCCTAAACCCTAAAATACTACTTCGCTACCCACACTACTCCCACCCCTACACTACCCTAAACCCTAAAACACTACTACGCTACCCACACTACACCCACCCCTACACTACCCTAAACCCTAAAACACTACTACGCTACCCACACTACTCCCACCCCTACACTACCCTAAACCCAAAACACTACTACGCTACCCACAGTACTCCCACCCCTACACTACCCTAAACCCTAAAACACTACTACGCTACCCACACTACTCCCACCCCTACACTACCCCAACCCAAAAACACTACCACACTACTACACTGCACACGCTACTCCCACCCCTACACTACCCTAAACCCTAATACACTACAATAATCAAACACTACAACACTACACTACCCTAAAACCTAAATCACTACACTACATAACCACTACACTACACTCCCCAATACACTACACTAAACAAACACGACAACACCACCACACACACTAAAATGTTTTTAAAAAAACACACACAACACAAACATTACCACACTACTTTTAAACTACCCTAAACCCTACAAAATTACCCCCCTTACACAAACCCCTTACCTCTCTCCTCTCCAGCGTCACCGTCCGATTCTGCTTCCTCCTTCCTGCTTGCTTCACGTCGTTGTGAGGAAACAGCCTAAGTTTCCTCACAACGAAGTGGATAGCCGCCCCCGCCATTACACATTACATCTCATGCGTTGTGAAAGCGCATGCGATGAAATGGTATGCGTGGTTTTACCACGCATTTTAACATTGCATGCGTTGTAATGCATGCGATGTAAAAGCAACGCGTGGTAAAACCCGCGTTATAATGGCTGTTCCCCCCTTAGAAAACTCCCTAAGTTTAGATGTGGAGAGCATCCTTCTTGCTTAGCCCAGAAGGAGTGCAAAGCAGCTTGTTTTACCAGAACATAATCTTATTGTTATGGATTAAGTGAAGAAGAACCACACAGTCTATTTATAAAAATATGTATTGATTTTTAGACACTCACTAACGCATACAAATATCCCCTACCTGGAGATATACCCAATGCATGCAATACTTTGCAAAGAAAACAGGAAAGCAGCACAAATACACAGTGGTCATCAGGGGGGGACCAAACCATATACTAAAATAGTAGGATGAGAACCACGACTCAAGTCAAGACTGCACCTCGAGAACATAGAAATGCCGGGGATGCAAGGAACCACCAGAGGTAAGTAACCAGGAATCCCACAGAGGCTATGTGCAGTGTGGGAACATGACTGTGTGCTCAATTCAAGTGGTAAATCGCGGTTGCAATTTGAAAGAAGAAAGACCCTTCCCAGTGGACCCAGAAGAAACCCAGTGAAATACAGAAGGTTGGAGAGCCACCTCACCTGTGGATACCCTAGGAACCAGTATACCTACACCAGGGAAGCTAGGTGATTAGGTGCGAAGTGGCATCGGAAACTACTGTCGAACTCAATGGAGGACTTTAGGAAGATGCCCCTGGCGAAGAAGAAGAAAGTGTACAGTGAAACCTAAAGGTTGATTCAAGATTAGAAGTACCTTTCAAGCAGACGAGATAGAGTCTATGCCACTCGGGAGAGACCAGGAGGCACAAAAGACGAATGCCCACCGATGTCGAGTGTTGGAGGGGAGTTGACTGTGACCTTTTGAGCTGCAGCTGTGTGGACTAGGCGATGCTGAGGAAGACCAGGAGCCATTCTCAAGCTGCCCCACATCATATGTCCAGAGTTGAGGGGTCGGTGTCTGTTGGAAATACCAACAAGCCTTGGCAACTGCAAACAAGGTGGAAAGTGAGAATAGTACAGGGTTGAGACCAGCCAAGTCCAAGTGACTCGCCACAAGCAGGTGAATCAGAGCAGGCCCAAGTGATCAAGGGAGTTTGCTGGAATCAAAGAAGACCCTCAAGAGGACTCACAAGCTTGAGGCACTGGAGTCACAAGAGTGCCTCGAGCAGCTCACCAAAGATGCAGGCCCACGGTGCAAGAGATGCGGTGAGGACGAAGATCTTGGTCACAGAAGATGCTTGAGGTCGAGCCTACTTGAAGCCTGAAGGTCTTCGGGGAATGAGAGCCAACAACCCTTTGCAACGGCAAGTTGATACAGTGCACAGGGGTTCAGTTCCTGCATTTCCGACTAGGATACTGGCCTCCAACTCAGTGAGAAGACAAGCAGGCCTTGAAGGAAGTGAAGAACCACCACCACCACCTCAGCTTTGCTGCCGTGCCTGCAGAGGCAGGGAAGTGACTCCTCCGCTTCAAGGGAGATTCCCTCAGGTGTCTTGGATGTCCACAGACAATGGAAAGATTATGTATGGACCACAGACACAGACGTTGCAGCAGACCTGCAGGACGATGAGAAAAGGAGCAGCAGGAGTCTTCCCGGTTGCAGTCTTGGTGTCCAGAGCAAAGTCCAGCGAAGTCCAGAGTGCCCAGATGGTCGAAGATGAAGTGGTGTCTTGAAATGTATCTTGTCCCACGATGAATCTAGTGACCCACCCACAGATAAGCCCATTAAGTGCTCTAAGGAAAGGGTTGGGACTTTTCAGGGTTCGCTCCCATGGGAAGGATCGGACAGTGGCAAGGAAACTTCCATGCCCTTTGTCCAGTTTTGCACCAGAGCGGGAGCCAATGGCTCCCTGAGCTGGTTTGGACTGGAGTATGCAAGGAGGGCACCAAATGTGCCCTTCACGCAGACTCAATGGCGCTGGCAAGCACTCCTGCCCTGCCCCAATAAACTAACCCTGTCTGGGAGGTGGTCACACCTACCTTTGGCAGGATCTCTATTGTTCTCCCCTCCCCTTCTCAAGCTTGGCTCTGTAGCAGGAGGGCAGAAACATGTCTCCAGTCAGCAGTAGTCCTAGCTTGCTGTACTGTTATAGAAGACTGGTACTGGAAGCATTGAGGGCCTCCCGGCGGAGCTTTACAGTGCATGGAATCATACCTCCAACTCCGTTTATGGTGTGGGGGTATGATTCAAACATTTTTAATACCAAACATGACAGGGTTTGTTACACCAGTTTAGAGATGGTCATCATGTAATGACACAGCCACTCTATGTATCGTAATGGCTTATGCACTTACAAACCGGGAGAATGTACTCCGAAAGTTGTAGGGGTGTTTGGCTCATGCAGAGGCACCCTCATACTTAGAACCAAGCACCCTGCCTTCAGGATTGGAAGGCCTGCCTTAGGGGTGACTTATAGGTTTTAAGTGCAGTGACCTCAGATATAGGAAAACCTATATCTGTCATAAGTGGTGCTAGCACCAGCTCACACACGCTGCAATGGCTGACCCCTAGTCACAATTTAAGTGATCTCTCATGGGTGGCATAATACATGCTGCAGCCCATGGGAGATCCCTGGTGTACCTATGCCCTGGGTACCTCAATACAATATACTAGGGACTTATAACGGTACACCAGTAGCCAATCTGGAATGTACCTAAGTAATTACCATAACCAATTTAAGGGAGAAAGCACAGAGACTTGAGTCCTGATTAGCAGGATCACAGTCAGACTAGTAAGAAACCATAACAACACCAGGCAAAAAGTGGGAGTAACCATGCAGAAGGTGAGCTCGTCATGAGCAGCGAAGGGGTTAATACATTTCTGGGCCTGTGAAGATTCTGCCAGGAAGAAGAGCTGTGCTGCTGAAAGGACTGTCACTCTTCTAGACTGCTAATTTGCTGGATGCTTGCCTTGCTGAGCTGCGCTGCTGCCTGCTGTTTTCCTTCCTGGGTGAGAAGGACTGGGCCTGCTTCACTTGAACCAAGAGTTACTCCAAGGGTTTGCTGGCTTGCCTCCAGTTCTAAGTCCCAGGGACATCAAAGACTTCGACTCATACTGCTCCAGCACCTGGACTTTGCTTGCAGAAAGTCTTGCCCTGCCAAATGGTGCCAACCAAGTCCTGGGCCCTTGGAAGTTGGTATAAAGTACTGCTACAACCAGAACCCACACATCCTCATCCGAACCAACCCATCCTCATCATTGCTTGGAGCAGACCTGAAGCATCGCCTTCAGAACCAGTGCATCACCTTCAAAATCAATGCATTGCCTGCTGCAGGAGCAGCAGTTCTGAATTGTATTGGAAACCAGCACCTCTCGCTCTGAACCGCTGCATCGCCCCAGTTGCATGGAGAAAACTCAACACATCTTGTCCACTGCGTGGTTTGACACAGGTGCATCGCTTCCGCTGCACCGCCCATTGTCATCGCGACGACACATTCCAGAACAATGTACTTTGGTTCAATGGGCCCAAGTGGGTCCCTGCAACCGGACCATACTCTATCGTGGTTGGCCGGAATGTTTGACTTTACCCTGGTCCAGCGCGACCAGAAATCCTATGTAAACGCTTATTGTTTTTAAGAGCTATTTGACATTTATTCTTTGAAAATTTATATCTCGACTTCTACTTGTTGGATTTTGTCGTTTTGGTCTTGTTTTATTTTAAAAAATATTTTTCTAGCCTGGTGTGGAGTCTTTTTGTGGTGTTCTCACTGTTTGAACTGTTGCATTAATATTTTACGCATTGCCTCTTAAGTTAAGCCTGACTGCTATAAGCCAAGCTACCAGAGTGTGAGCACTGGATAATTTAGGTTGTGTTTTGACTTACCCTGACTAGGATGTGGTGCCTGCTTGGACAAAGTGCATACCTCTGCCAACCAGAAAACCAATTTCTAACACTCACTCACTGTGTGTGTTGCACTTTTCTTCTGTTATCTGGTGTTTCTACACAGAGCATAGGAGAAAGCCTTTACAGTATCCTTACAAGAGGAAGTAAAACCCTCTGGGTTGCTATACACCACAAGCATATCCAAACTGGAGCAAGCCCTTTGTATAAAGCAAAGTCATTGGATCCGAATAGCCCTATCTAATTTAATACAGTCAGTCAATACTGAATGATAAAAAATAGTGTCCTGTTTGGCCCACACTCATATCCATAGCATGAGGGTGCACAACCTAATACAATTTGAGATGTAATCTAGCCCCTCTTCTGCGTGACACATGTATGTCAAGGTACTGCACAGCACTGTGTGCAGTCTCTGCATAAAAACAGTTTTCAATTTTCTACAGAGCCCTTTTCCATAGTTGGGAATTGATAGAGTTTTCATTTTATATACTGACACCAATTCCTTGGGGGTAGCCTCAATGCTCCTAGCTAACACAAAAGACCTTGCAAGTACCAACGGTCTCCAACTAAATGGCATGTCTAGTTAAACCCCAAAAATAAGGGAAAGTGGGTACTAGTTTGACCTTGGAGTCATTCAGAGTGAATGTCCTAAGTTTCATCCTGTTTGGCCGTATGCCATTATATGAGTTTTGGACAGATGGTATATAGACAGATCTATGTCGCCCATAAACCATGAAAACTGGTCCAACAGTCAGTTAAGTGGAGTTCTGGCTATAAGCACCACACCATCAGGGTAGAGTAATGCTGGTATGGGCACATGCCAACCTGGAAAAGATTCAGGTTCACACTGACTAGATGTTTCTTGAGCCCATCAATATAAAGTGAAAAGAAAAGCAGGACCAGCACATAGCCTTGCCTCACTCCCATTGCTATTTTAAATTAATTATTGATTTTGTCTCTTAGGCTATATCTTACACTGGCTGTCACTGCACTATATAGCTGCCTTAAAAAAACTGATGATGTTATCCTTAACCCCCATAACAGACATAATGTCCTGCATATTGATCTAAGGTACCAAGGCCTACCCGAAATCCAAATTGAAGATCTGAAATGATCTATGAGTATTCTGTTGTGAAATTAATGAGAGATATGTGGCATTAGCATTTTGGGTTACTTTTGCTGTCTTTCTTGAAAATAGGCCAAGGGCTGAGGTGGTCTACACTTGCCTACTCTCATCAGCACGTTGGTCAATAGAAAAGCCCATAGAGATATATTGTCTTTAATAAGTCTGTAGCCACCTGTTAATGGCAGCCACCACTTGGCTCTCCAGTTACTGGAAGTTGTTTGTTCTTGACCAATGGTTTGTGATACACCTCAGTAAAATGACTCACCAACATTTCAGGGGGAGATGACAGCATCAACACTAGGCATCACATTATCTCTAAAAGAGGGTATATTCACAACCCACCAGAATGCATAGATATTTTTGGGGCACTAGCTGCAATGGGTCACACATGTTCACTCTTATAGACTTCTTTCTTTTTTCTAGCATTCTTTTGTAAGCCCTTCTGCATGAATGGACGGCTTCCATGTCCTCTGGCTCTGTTATAAGAGCAGTTAGCAGGTTTCTATGACTCTTAAAACTGGCGAACTTGAACCATTTAGCAGCCTTGGGCCCATGATATCCTGGAGATAGTGTTTGAAACTCCCTAATAAACTTGCACAGGATCCGACAACAACAGACTATGTCTCCGGATCTGCCTCATTTAAATTTCAGCAGATCAGTCAATAAGTGTGGTTATCACTATGATCCCACTTCATCAAAATTCCTCTGTACATTCCAACCACCAATGGTTGTGGGTTAGAATCTGGGTGCTTACAGAGCCAACATACTTGAAAAAGAAATAAACAATACATTATAATCACTGAACAAATTGTTGAGAGCTTGAAGATCTAAAGAGCATTCATTTATACCAGATGAAAACAACACAACATCAACAGCGCTAGAATAACCCCTGCCATTGAAAGTTGCCCTAAGTGGAGGTGAATTGGAGAAAACATCTGAACCAAAAAAGAAGGCACTGTTTAATTAAAAGAAGTGTTGTGTAGTTCCTAATAATACATAGGATCTGCATGTTTAAACAACATAAACTAAGGGATTGGTGTCCTGACTGATTGCAGACACCCCTTAAGGATTTGTTAGCCTTTAGATCATCTAGCTCACAGTGCCACTATACACCCCATAACCTTACCAAGGAGAGAATATTTTCTGGCAACTATCAAACATGACAACCCTTGATCCTTCACTGATTGTGGAAACAGTACAGTACTTTTTACTCAGTCACTCGTGCTCACTTCTCAGAGAAATATACAGAATAAACGACGGGTACATTTTCAAAACTCATTTATTGAACCAGCATCATGCTAGTATAATATATGTGTGCTGCAACAACCATTAGACGGAAACAGATATATACAATTGCAAGCACCGACAGAGTAAGTAAAAGGTAGAATTCTACCATGGTGCTAAAACAGTGAATATATGCAGGCATATTAGATACATAATAATAATCAAGCTTACTCCTAAGATGCGAAGCCTAGCTAAGTGTGCCTAAGTGTACCTAGCATGTATGTAGGTGTGAAGCCAAGAATCCCCTAGGAAAGAGCCAACCCCATTACCTGATGGGAAAGAATGAAGGATCACTTCTTGGTCTCGAGTTGAACACCCTGCAAGGGATGTCAAACCATTGCGTGCTCTAGTTTCTGCGTGTAAGAACTCCAGGGTCTCGTGTCAGCATGGAATCCTCTCCTCTGGTTTGCCCAGCAAAGTTACCCTCAAGGTGTCTACCTAGATGTGTAATGGTGCAGTGGGTCTGTCGTTTAAGGATGATGAAAGCGGTGACTTTTGTACAGAATTATTTTATAGAAGATGGTATTCCTGATGTGTGATACTAAGAATCATCATGCATAATAAATGAGGATAGTTTTTGGGGAAAACCACACAACATTTTATTGGCACATAGCTAGGTAAAAGGTCAGTGCCAGAGTCGTTATGTAGAGCAAGGTAGAACAACTGTAGGTAAAAGGTTGTGTATCTACCTAGGCCTATCTTGGGGTACATTGGGGCTCATAACACCTCACCGTAGTTGGTATGCCTCAAATGTGTAACTGCCTCAACAAAAGCAACCAAGCTTCCACATGATATAGAGCTAGACAGAGTACAACTTTTGATATTGAAATCCTCCATTCAACCAATTGATACAGGGCAAGCTGAAATTCTCCAGAACTCTCAATCTCCACATCCAATAAGCTAAATATGTTAACATTATGGGAGGCAAGATTATTATTGTGAAAATTGGTTAACAGAAACTCCTTCATTCCAAAGTCAAACCAAAAGAGTTAAAAATGTGGTTAAACCAAGTAACTCAGGCTGTTAAAGAAATGGAAACCAGGATCCAAAGCCCACCCTTTTCTCTGCAATTTGAAGTGAATATGGCTACTGTAAAATGTGACGTCAATCTGTCAATATGAATAGGATTTGTAGCCTAGGTTTACTATGAAAAAATCACATCATAACTATTTATAAGGTTCAACCACTCTTGGTTGTCTATCTTTGACATCAAACCCACTGCATTCCAAGAAAAAAATTAACAGAGTGCAGGAGATGGGGTCTTTAGGGTGACCTCATCAGCTGTCAGTGGAGCACAATCAGTAACAGTATTTATCTCTGTGCATTTGAGTGGGGCTCAATGCAATGACAAGGACTCTTTACCTTCAGATAAAACAGGGAGAATTCGACTCCCTGATATAACATTGTGTGATAGTCAGTCTGTTACATCATGTGCGAAAACTGCATACTGATAGGTAACTGAAATGTGTTAAGAGGTTAAAGAACCCAAGCTTGGATTAGCAATGGGTCCAGATAGGAGAAAAGTCCTATAGAATGGCCTATAAAAAGTTTACTAAATATTCAATATGTTTTAAGTGTTTCTAAAAGTTATTTATAATTATAAATGTTTATATTGTGTCTTATTAGTGAACATAAATTAATATTCAATTTTATATTTATCTCTGTCAAAACTTTATTTGATTGTATAGTTCAATATCAGATGTTTTTACTTATATTAAAGTTACATGTATTTTAAACAATTACATTTTTTTAAAGTTAATAAATTATTGCTTTTATTTAACTTTTTATATTATATATATTTTAAATGCATTACTTTAAAAAATAGTGGCACTTTTTTCAAGTTTGAATAATGCCAATTACATTTAAATACATATACTACCAATAGAGTGACGATAGTTTGGTCTAAGATACTTTTCCTTTTTCTAAGGAGGAAAGAAATCCATAAAAAAGAAGAACAGAAGGGGGGGGGGGTGTTAGCTAGAGGAGAGGGGGGAGCGCAGAGGAATGTGTTGTGTTCCGGTGATGTGCCAAATGTGTTTATGTTGGTTAAAAATGCTAATAAAAATGTTTTTTTTTTAAACTTGCCAGATAGACACCAATCATCTGACTGCTGATTATAGTTACTAGATTACATAGTTACAGTGGACCTGATCACGAGTTTGGCGGACAGGGTTACTCCGTCACAAGCTTGACTGATATCCAGTCCACTAAATTACAATTCCATTTAATCCTATAGAACTTGTAATATGGTGGACAGGATATCCATCAGGTTTGTGACGGAGTATCCCATCCACCAGACTTGTAATCCGGCCCAGTGTGCCAATTCGATTGGCCACAGGCAACCATATCACAATTCTCTTCATCCATGCCCTTGCCTTCCATTGGCAGAGGCTATCATCAAGATAACCATTGGAAATAAGTGGGGGGGTTCTGGATACAAACTATGCAGTTATAATACAAACGTGAGCTACTACCAGGGCAATGAAAACTGGGCGATAAACTGAGCATTATCCCTAGTAGCATTAGCTGTGGTGTGATACAAATCTGAGTGTTGAAGAGCATGCTCAGAAATTTGCTAATTTTGTTCATGAGTGGGATTCGTTTTATTGAGGGGAAAAAGTATGGACTATTTTAAAAAGCGCAGACTTTACCCGAAGGTGTCAGAGCACTGTACAATAGAACCAGTTACATTACATGAGAGAACTGTTACAGGAATGGAACAAAACAAAAGTAGCAGGCCAATGAATCAAATGACGCAGGCTAAAGGAACACAAACTCAAACACAGCAAGCACAGAATGTACAGGCAAAAATATGAATATATATGACAAATTTACAGTGACTAAAGAGCTTCCTGGTGAAAAATAGCAGGCATTAGAATCAAAACAATGCAGGTAAAAGGAACACAATATCAAACGCATCAAGCACAGAATGTACAAACAAAATATAAATATATATGACAAATTTACAATGACTAAAGAACTTCCTGGTGGGGTCTGAGAAGGAGGGAATTAGTTCTGAAAGTGTCTTTGGAATAGAAGAGATTTGAGGTCAGCTTTGAAGATCTGGATTGAGGTGATGGCACGGAGCGAAGGAGGAAGCGAGTTCCAGATTCTCACCACATTACCTGAGAACAATTGTGCCATCAATATTTCCCTTTTGAAGGAGGGGGGCTCAAGAAGGAACTTTTCCGCTTTCCGAGAAGGTCTTGAGCCTCCAGACAATTTCATTTTATTCGCCCGATAGCGAGGGGAGGAAGAGTGCAAAGCTTTGTGGGTGATGCATGCCGTTTTGTACATAGCTCTAGCCTCAATGGGAAGCCATCGGAGTGAAGATAGGATAGGAGGGACATGATCACTTTGTTTGGACCCTGAAATGAAGCGAGCTGCTGAATGGAGGACGGATTTGATGGGGGAGAGGTCAGTCAGAAGAGAATTACAATAATCCAGTCTAGAGAAAACTAGCGATTGAACCAAAGTTTATGGTCATTCTCCGGGAAGAACCGACGAATCCCCCATAGAAGGCGTAGCTGATAACGCGCGGTCTTGGCAATGCAATTGATGTGTGGGATTAGGTTGAGTCTTTTGTCAAGTATGACACCTAAGGATTTAGCGCAGTCCACCATGATGGGTTTACTGTTGAGTAAATTCAACTGATTCATCCAGGATTGAACAGGAGGCGGGGAGAGAGAGCTAGACAAGAGGAGGAATTACATTTTGGAGGGATTAAGAAGGAGTTGGTGAACTAACATCCAGTTGTGAATAGAGTTGAGGTAGAGCTGAGTAGTGAGAGATCATGAGGGGAAGACACATTGAGGTAGATTTGGGTATCATCCGCATAGAGATGGTAGAAGATTCCATATTTGCTTAGGAGGTTCCCTAATGGTTCCAGATAGAGATTAAACAGAGTGGGAGCAAGGATAGAACCTTGATCAACCACCAGTGGAGCCGAGAGACTGTTCGCAATCTTGACCATTTGGGATCCTTCTGAGAGGAAAGAGGCAAACCATTTGAGTACTGTGCCTTCCACGCCCATTCTTTGTTGAAGAATGTTAAGGAGGGTGTTGTGATTGACAGTGTCAAAAGCTGCAGAGAGGTCAAGAAGAATCAGAAGGCACGATTCCCCTGAATCGAGAATATGCAGCGCATCATCGATCACTCGCAGCAGGGCTGTTTCAGTGCTGCAATTTTGTCTGCCTCACTACCTCCACATCGTGGGCATTTAGAATCGGTCCGTTTTCCCCTGTTACACATCTTCAGAGGGCTATAATATAAATTATTTATCATCTTATAGTATTGGCATTTTAACCCACCACATACCAATATCGTATGCCATAGATTCAAAGACTGTTGTAAAAATATGCTGTAGGGAATTTTGGTCTTGGTGAATATCTAAACCATTCACATTAAGGTTGAAAAGCAGCTTGTATATTGTTTTAACTTTAGCCTCACCCAAAGGGAGCAACCGATTTCTGTACTAGCAAAGTTCATTTAAAAAATCTCTTTTTAGCAAAAATGTAAAGAAACTTTGCTTGGGCAGTCCACAATGCTGCAAAACCACAAAGAAATACATTTGGCCTAGAAGAAAAATATCTCATTTATTCTGTATGCCAGTTTTCTCCCAAACCAGATAATGTGTGTCATGAAACACTGAGGGGAACTGTGGAGAATCTGAAAAGGAAGTATAAAAATTATACCCGGCCATGCCCAATTCACACTTCAATCTGAACCAGATTTTACATGCTGCCTTAATTGTCTTGAACCTAGCTTTTTTCAAATAACTAGGGGCCAGCTGTGCAAAGATTAGAAAATATGTTTTCCTAATGTTTTATTTAGGGATTCGTACTGGGTCTCAAATTATCTTACGTCATGAATAATAGTGAGGTAGGTTGCAGTTTGTGAACCATTAGTAATTACAGCTTTCACACACATGGTAGCCTTCTGACCTCAGCAGGCCACCATGGCTGTGATTGCTTTTTGAAAAAGCAATCTTTTTTTTCATGCAGCCCATTTTCCTCAAAGGTAAATAGAATACATTTAAAAAGGAAAAATGAAACGTTGAAGTTTTATTCTTAAAGAATAGGTAGTGGTCTGTGGGGTCACTGCCTGCTCTTAAAAATATTTTTTATTTACATTCTCAAAAGGCAAGGTGTCCGTTGGTGATTCTTTCCTCTTTGCGAATGGGATACCACCAGTTTTAGACTAGTGGTGAAGTATTACGGTTTTGTGATTGAAATTCGGTTGCTAAACAGTAATGCATAGAATACCTATTCAATATTTGGAAGGAACGTCCTAAACACTCCCCTTCCAAATATCGAATTGCAAATGCAAAATGAAATTTTGTACCAAGTTACCAAATCGGATTTTGCATTTTGTGCATTTAAAAAGGCGTTTTTCAGTTCACAAATGGCCTGATTCTGCGATTCAGGCCATTTGGAACTGGAAAAATGCTTTGTACATCTCGTGCTAGCTTCCTAGACTTTTCAAACGGTTGAATGACACAACCATGCATGCCTAAACCATGCGTACCTTAACAACAAATGCATCTTAACCATGCTTTCCTTTACCAGGCAAGTCTTTACTACGACTGGAACAATATAATTCACTTTTCGAACTCCAGTCTGCACAACAGTAGGGAAAGTGTTGGACTTTTAAGTCCAACACCCCTTACCTAAGGCATATCTTTGAAAAAACATGCATCATAAAGGAATGTGTTGTTAAGATCCATTCATTGTTCCGACCACGTTGCAAAGGCAACGCACGGTTCGGCCGTCTTCGTACTTGCTGTTTCCCTTTTCAAGCACACCCTCTTGTTTCTTTGCCCAGAGTTAATTTGAATATACTTGGCAAACACTCCGATTTCAGAAAGGTGCTATGGGAGCCAGTGATCACTAAATCCATGTGTTGCAGCATGGAGGAGCTAACTGACCAGAAAGAATCTAAACAAAGCACAGTAGAGTATGACATCAGGAACATGGAATGTAAGTCTTAAAGAGATACATCAAGACATAAGTGTAGAGAATACAACAGATGCCTAATAGTGATATCTAAAATTTGGTGTGGCTCTTTCCTACGTCTAAAGGCATAGCTAGATATTTCAGGGCTCTTCTTGACCTTTTATGTTCCCAATTACAATTATTACAGAGAGTCTCCTGTTTCCTACACCAATCCTGCCCTATCTATAATGACATTGCCCTGAATAAATAAAGGACCTTTGGAAGTACCAACATATCAATGACGTTGCATATCCCAATAATTGTTAAATCAAGATTGTGTATCTGTGCCAAGTCGCTCTTGTTTTAATCAGTATGGGGTCACAGTTTGATGGGATGACATTACCCACCCAGGGGGTGATATTAACTCCAGGTATACTGCACTATCAGTCATCTGATGATTATTAAGGCAGTCATTGTCACGGCACACAATTTGGGCATTCTAGGGCCTGACCAAAACTGACAGTTTCCATTACTACCACCCGGATGGCTTGATCAGGATATATAGCGATAATGGCAATATTACCCATATATGCAAGTATCTTTGTCACAAAGCCATTTGTAACCACCGGGCTGATAGCTACATTTTTGCAAAAGGGGATCAATATAAAGAGCAAATAATAGTGGAGAGAATGGCAGGGATAACCCTGCCTTGTCCCCCTGGTAATCTGTATAAAATCGCACTCAGTACCCATCAGGAATATAGCTCCGTACAACACATGCGATTAGATCACATGCCATTACAACGCAGTCGTTACAACGACCGCGTTATTAGTACACAATATCATTACATCGCAAGTCATTACAACGACCTGCAGTACGGGGTGTGCAGGACTTAGGAATAGTATTATTTACAATTCCTACTCCAGTTTGAGCCGCAGCAGGGAAGGTGTTGGATTTTAAATCCAATACCAGTGCGCCCCCTACTGCACGTCATTGTAATGACTTGCGATATTATGGTATTGCATACTAACAATGCGGTTGTTGTAACAACCGCTTGTAATGGCATTGCGCTGTGGGGACACCGTTGTAAATGCTGTTTCCCCCATCAGTTGTAGTTTTGCCATTGGATTACAATGCATGGTATGGATGGCATATGGCCCCACACCTGAACTGTCAAAGACCTCCCAGAGATAAATCCAAGTGACCTTGTCAAAGGCCTTTCTGCGTCTAGCAGGATCACTGCCATATGATCATCCTATTCTCCACTATATCAAACAGCAGGCCTGCTCGTCTGATATAATCTGGTGTGCTCTGTCCTGGGACAAACCCATACTGCCATGGAGATACCAATAAGTCAATGACCCTGCTCAATCAGGTTGCTAGATTGTTTGAATATGTTTGGAGTAGCTATTAATAAGCTAATTAGGCCTCTAAGATTGAGGGTTCAATTGTGGTTTTCTTATCTTAAAAAACACAATATTGGTAAGTGCCCACAATGCAGGCGCTGCATGTCCCCGCTAGGCATCCAAGAAAGTTGGAACCAGTACGATCTAAAGGTCAGAGAAAAAGGTACAATATAACTTTAATGGGATCCTATCAGGCCCGGCAGCCTTTCCAAGTGCCAGAGAATTGGATGCCTCTTTTACTTCCTCCCTAGTAAAATGGGAATCGAGTTCTAGCCGGTCATCTGCACCTAAAGTTGCTATCCTAGCTTGATCCAAGTATTGCTTGAAGAATTCTGTGATGCAACCAGGTCCTCCTGACATAAGGTTCTATACAAATCTGTAAATGCGCTTGTGATGGCCTCTGGATTACTAAATATAAGACCTTGACAATCTTGTATAGCATTTATTCCATTCCAACCCTTCTCCTGTCTTGCTCTTAGGGCCAAAAGCTTCCTTACACTGTTGCTTTATTCCTAGCTTTCTGCCTAATGTAGCTGGTATTCTCTGCGGCCCTTCCTGCATATAGGCTGTTGATGCTTGCCTTGATTGCTTCAATCTTTTGTAAGATCTCATGGTTCACGTGTCCATTCCTAATTGCCCTTGCATGGAGCCATTCTAGGCGAGCCAGTTTATTATATTGTACCTTGATTTTATTGTGTTTGGCTCTCTAATTATGAATACTAAAACTAAGTGTATCCCATCAATCTCAACTTATAGAATATCCAATACCATCCTTGATGATGCAAAACCTCTGCTCCTACTTAGAAAATCCTTCATAAACTCCTTCATGTGTCTGATATAGTCAGGGTCAGGAGTAGCCCCCTGTCAAATGTCCATGATTGTCATGGCTGAACCCCTGCAGGAAGACCAAATTCAAAGATCAGAAGAATATGGTAAGAGAAAACCCTTGGATATTTCACCACATGACCCTCTTTCAAGAGACAAGATCAGACCAGTAAGTAGTCCAAATGAACATGCTGCTTGTGAGGAAAATAAAATAATGTATACACTGGATCCAGGCTATTTGGCCCCGCCCAACCATCTGCAGCTCCATAAGATGTTTTATAGCCCGAAAAACCTTTGGCTTCCAACCTCCATAATCCTGTGTGAATGTCTGCACAGTATCCATATTGCAGTTTAAATCTTTACAAACAACTATGGGTGTTGACCAAGATCCCTGGTCTACCTCCCAAAACTCCATACCTCCCACCTCATCAAAGTTAGATCCATAAACAGAGCGGATAGTAAATTTATATTCTGATATTTGACATTTAACTAAAACCTATCTACCATATTTGTCTAAAGTGCTCCAATTGATAACTCAAGAGTCCCCTTTAGCTAAAATCATCACCCAGCACTGTGAACTCCTGTATAGTGTATGCCAATATGCGGAGTCCAAGAGTCCCAAACAGGTGTTTCTTTTGAGCAAGAATATGTATTTCCTGAAGGCAGACTACATCTACCTCCTGTGTTCTCAATCCTTCAGCCCCCATGGCCAGCTTAGTCCTTTCATTCAAGCCTTGGATATTAACTAAGCCTTTACGTATCTTATACATGCAGTAATCTAAAGAGGAAAAATGAGCAAAAGATCCCAGTCAAGTAGAGATGGAGGAGAAATGTGGTACCCCATAATGACACACTTTCTCCAGACCACATTGAACACATCCAACACAACCCTGCACCAGATGATAGCATATTGTGCCCATTGTGCCAATGACATACTCAGACACATTTATTTGCTTCTCATTCTGCTCCCTACCGCATCCCCATCACTCCCATGGCTCCCTGTTGAAGCAGCCAGCCCCCCATAGACAGTCTGCATGATGAAGCACACACTCTCCACCCCTCCCCCAAGAGTGGCCACCAATAATAAGGTTGTAAAGGTAATAATCAAATCAAAAATGAAACATCATCAACTCTGCTCACAACTGCTTGGCTCATTCAAAGACCCATCCTAACCAGTTGCTCCCCCTGGGTGCTTAGCTTGTGGGATATCATTTATTAACAATTAAGTGTCATTTGAATGTCAATGTAGACTGTCCAAGTATTACTTCTGAAGTGACCCTACATTTCCTTTCATTGTAGACTATTTTTAAGATTTGAGGGTTGAACAGGAACTCTTGGACCCTTTTGCCCTGGAAAGATTTTATCATTTGCCTCACTCTGCATCCGTCATATGGCAAAAATCTGATCTTGCAAAAAGAACACGGCCATCACACGTATGCTTCAGATATGGATGCACCTTCTTGAAGACTGCTTGCCTGAGAAGGAAGTTGCTATAGAAACCTAAGATAGCCCTAGACCTTGTGTGGTATAGCACCTTGAGGAGAAACCCTCTCATATCATCACCTTCCACACCCTTCCTGATGCCACAAACCCTTAAATTGTTCTTGCATTGACGATTCCCAAAATACTCCTTCTACCATTGAACATCTTTGAGTTGGGACTCACGAGTCACAGTCTGTTCTCTCACAGAGATAAGTTATGATTTAAGTACAGCGACCCGGCCCTCCGCTACAGGTTTTGGAGATCTTCCCTATTGTCCCCTACAGCTTCCTTGTAGCTGCCCAAGTCCTCTGGCTGCCAGCACTAACCTCTTCCTGGTGAACCATGGAACTCTGATATATTGCCTCCAGGGTATGGAAATTCCCCTCCTCCAGTCCTGTCAGTAAGACCCGGCATGTTAGGACACTGAGTAATCCCACTTCAATTCATTTCTTGAACCACCCTTCTGAGAGGATTTTAATGGCACCCTCTGTATAGTAGATCCAGAGTATCCAATCTAGTCTTCTGACAAGACTGTCTGATGCCTAGTCACCAGCCACCGCTGAGTCATCAGCTGATACATCAGAGAGTGAGAAGAAACGTTCTTCCACTTCGGTGTAAGAATCAGGGTTTACCACATCTAAAAGCCCTCTCTCCTCACCCTGAGCTTTATTTTTGCAATGATTGGCCTTTTTTCCTATGGTTAGAGTTTTAGAGCACATCAGAACTTCGTCAAGCTGCAGCCTCCTGCATATGCCATCTTTAGGGCTACCATCTGATTGAGCCTTCAAGCCAGAGGATGTCCCAGACCCAGAGTTATGCTGAGGTGTGGGCATTAGGTTCACCCGCCCCTACCATAAGATCTAAAATCTGCACCTGACCCAAGGCCAGGCTCCCCCTCAACCAGAAAAGACCTGTCAAAGCTTCTTTTGTCCTGGTCAGTTCCTTGTTTAGCAACCAGACCTTTTCCAGGCACGCATGAGTCTCGCTTGCCAGCCTCCATGACCATTGACCCATTCCCAGATTTACCAAGTGAGCATCCCTGCTTTCTGTCTCACTGACCTGTGATCCAGTGGTGAGGGCAGGGACTGAGGCAGCCAGCTCCTGGCTCAGAGAAGCCCATTGTTCCAATAGGGAGTCAGTGGAAGATCACTCATGCTGGCTTCAGGGTACACCGTCATCAACGTTCTCTCCTTATTTGCTATGGGTATGACAGAGTCAATCATCCATCCTGAAGGACCTTGAGTCAGAGACATCCATAAGGGCTCAGTCCCAACAATCATGCTTGCTACCACTCCATGCAAGACATCAGCTCCGCCTGTGGCCTTGCGTGATTTGTTTTGAAGATGTACAATGGTATGCTTGGCCCACTCGGTCCCCCTGGCATTAGCACTCCTAGTTGTTTTGGGATTGGACGCAAATGTTGGCCAAGGCACTGGCCCTAATTTAGAAAAGGAAGAGGGACCACACTGCCTGACATTTCAGCACACAATTATCCCAGATGCATTGCGGTAAACATAGTGCATGATAACACTCACTTCAGTTGAAAGTCTTTAGTATTCACCATTGTTGGTGCAGACAGTGCTGTGTTGCACTAGACACGTGTTTCAGGATTGTTGTCCTTCAGCAGCAGAGAGTAACAAGTGAAATTTGAGGATGCTGGCAATGATGCTCACATTCCTCTCAGGTTTAGTGCCACTCCCAGAGCACAGGTGCATCCCAGAGCTTGTGAGCCCAATAACTCAGTAAGGAGCCAATCACAAAAGAAGGAGGGAGCACACTGTCTAGTATACCAGCACACAATTAGCATATAGGCACTGTGGTAAATGCAGTGCATGATAACTGTCAGGACTCACAGAAGGTTTCCTCCTTATTTAATTCTGGCCACCATTTCCCCCTCACAAAACCATCAAAAGGCATTATATCCCTGGAGTTGGAGAGCAAGTTGGCATCATAGAAAGTCCAACATGGCCACCATCATTCCAACACTGCTGCAGCATATCGCTTTGTAGCAGTCTAGTCATTTAGGGTAATCACACTCTGGTGAAGCACTCTCCAAGATTCCACTGTGCACATCACCAAAGTACCTCAAGGAAGAGCAAGACATTTACATGGGCGTCTTGGAAGTCAGTGAGGGTAGTTTGCGCGCACACAGGGTTTAGATTCAATGGTTGGTAACATTTCCAGAGTCAAGGTCAGTGTTTAGTTCTTGTCATGTAAAAAAGAAATACTTTGTGAAAAGTTAATAGCATAGATTCTAAATATCACTGGGAGGATAGAGGTTAAATAAAAGTATTTAAAAACTGCTTCTTCAGTTCCCCCTAAACCTTTGATGAATTTTCAAAGGCGTTCATTAGACAATTTCTGTCAGAACCATTTAGTTTCTCCTGAATGCGGGCGTGACCTTACAACACGCAGCGTTTACCAGTGAGAAATGCAAGCATCTAATTTCAGCTGTTTTCTGTCAGCTGAGGCAAAATATCTATTCTTGTAACACACTGAGCTTCCTCTCAACTAAATAAAAAGGAATATTCTTTAACCCAAATACTTTTAGCCAGATCCCTTAAACAAATAACTTTCTACCAGAGTCAGTGATATTTGTGGATAATAATTAGCTCTCAATAAATCAAGACTCATTCCAAGCACAGAAGAGCTTAATGGAAAATAGATAAACAAAGCTAAAAAGCCTTTACTAAATTTGTGGAACTAGAAAGAAAGGCAGAGACATGTATTCCCAGAACCCGATTTAATACGGCCAGTTCAGTTCAACACACTATAAGTACACTAATAGAAATTAGAGGCACACCATTACAAAATTAAATTAAATAAACTTAGACTTACCTGTATCATTTCTTGTGAAGGAAGCTGAAGCAGGATAGGTACAGGTCGTGCCTGAAAAAGAAGAAAGAAGATTACTGAACTGCACTTCTCTTCATAAATAAAGAAGAAAGCAAAAAGAAAAGTATGAAGAGAAGTAGGCTCCCAATAATATCTTGGTAAGACATGCAACACTAAATGTTAAGGAAAGTAAGTTATTGTTAGACCTGACACCCTTGGCGTGGCTTTCCCCCATCTTTTTGCCTCTGCTTCCTATATTTTTGATGCTGTGCTGGATTTCGTTTTTGCTGTTTTAGATGCTTTGGACACTGCCACTGCTGATCAGTGCCAGAGTGTAAGTGCTCCCTATGTAAATTGTCATATTGATTGGGTATACCTGATTGGCATATCTGTATCACCATGAAGTCCCTAGTAAAGTGCACTGTGTGTGCCAGGGCTGGTGATGACAGATGCTACTAGTGGGCCTGCAGCGCTGATTGCGCCACCCACATAAGTAGCCCTAAAATGGTGTCTCAGGCCTGCCACTGCAGTGCCTGTGTGCAGTCAGTGGACTGCCATGTCTGCCTGGCCAGTGTCCCCACTGGCTGGGCCTAACCCTTCCCTGTCTGTGCACATCAGCCACCCCTATGGAAGGCTCAAGGTACACCCCTGGGCAGGGTGCAGTGTATGGGTGAGGTAGAGCATGTACAAGTGCAGGTAACATGCTCTGGTAGTGAGCAGCAGCCATTTTTTGTGCTCACTGCTGCAAGGTTATCTTGCTCCATAGACTAACATGGGGGAGGCTGGTCCCAATGGATACCAGCCTATCTTCCCATAGGAACAAGATGGGACATAAGTGATTGATATCCCTGAACTCAGAATTAAATAACACATCTTTTAGGCAAGGTTGTTTTTAAATTCTGTGTTTGAGAACAGTACTTTTAGAAAGTGGCTGTTCTCTTGTCTAACCTTTCTGTGTGCCTGGGCCTGCATGTGGATTGACTGTCTGGTTTGAGGGTGACAGGGGCTGGAGAGCCCCCAGGAGGTTGTCTGAGTCAGCCCGTGGTTGAAAGGCTGCATCTGCTGCCAGGGAAGTGGGAGGAGATAGCACCTGGGAGTGAATAGGGCTGTGCCTGCCTGACCACAATGCTGGCTCCACCTCCCGCTGGGCGACTGCCACCTCTGTCCCTCACACTGAAAGAAAGAAGGAAGCCAGGAAGCCCAAGGGCTCCAGCAACACCCAGAACTGGTTTAGACCAGGCTCAGCGCCCACTTGCATAAAGACTTCAAAGACTTTTAGGGGTATAAGAGAAGGACCCCTGACAACAGAAAATCAGATTCTACAATCAAGAGGAACCTCTGCGGGAAGAAGGACCGCTGGAGAACTGAAGGAATATTGCCTTGCTGTGTGTTCTAAGGGCTGACCTGTTCTGCTGTCCAACTGAAGCTGAGGAGAAGAGGGACCTTGCTGTGTGATGTGACCCTGCCTTCTTGACCTGAACAGACTTTGCTGAGTGCTGTGTCTTCAAACCTATCTCCAAGGGCCTGAGAAGAGCTGGCCTCCTGTTTGGCAACTCAGGGACAGAAAGGTTGCCAAGGACTACAAAACTCTGCTGTGTGCTGCAGAGATGTTGGGCTGTTTTTGTAGAGCTCCTATCATCTGCCCCGTGTAGTACGCTAGCTGTTCTCTGCTCTGCTTGAGAGTGCCGCGCTGAGAATCGCCTGCAAACCAGCTGCCGTGCTGTGTAATCGACGTGCTCATCGGCACGTGTGCAGTGGTGGCCGTGAGCCCGAAGGCGTCCCCAGGGCAAAATAAACCTCGGCCAGGATTTGCGCTCGCCTAGTTCGCCCTACTGACGCTGGACGCGTTGTAATCATCTGCCCGCAATTTACGTCCGCGGCCCGGGGGCCTGAAATTGTCCAGAAGCTGTTTCCCCATTCCACAAAGCCGCGGAGAAAGAAACGAAGGGTCCGCGACCTGATTGGTCGATCAACGTCAGGAGCCGCGCTCTGATTGGCCTTTGCCGAAGGCCTGCCCCCGAGAGCCGCGCTCCGATTTGCTGCCTTGCCGCAGAAGCTGTGATGTCAGGAAGGGCCTGCCCCGGGAGCCGCACTGCTATTGGCTGACTCCCGGGTGAGTGAGGAGGCTCGCCGTGAAGGCCGCGACAGGATTGGTCCACATCATCGGGACCTTTGGGGAAGCCGCCGAGAGCTGTGTTCTGAGCACCGAAGCCGGGGAAGAGTGACCCGACCTCGCCCAGGGAGCAACACGAGTGCTGACTGCCCCTGGCCTGTGTCCCCGATCGAAGTGCTGAGCTAGCTCCCCGCCGCTCCCTGGAGTGCTGAGAGCGGGCGGAGAGCTGCTGGGACCCGCCGGGGCTTGGCGCGAGTCTGCTCCGCTCGTCACGGTGGTGCCTAAGGAATAGTCCGTGAGGCGACATCGCAGGGCTTAGGGGCATAACGAGTGAAGGGCTGACTTTGGGGCCAATATTTCCCTGGCATTATTTTTAATACGAATTTGAAGAGACTTGAGACTATTTTTTTTACATTGAAAACTTCCTGATAAAGTGCAACCATCAAAGATTAAGTTCAACCATTTGCTAATGAAGTAACCATCGAGTAACTTTTGATTTTCCCTGCATAAACTAGATAAAGGTATTTTTATATATACTTGCCTGTGTGATCTCAGTTTGTGGTGGATATCAGGTCATTGTTTGTGTTAATTGCAGATATTAAACACATTGCCTTGGGGATAAGCCTGCCTGCTCGTGCCAACCAACCTAGGGGGTGAGCAGGGGTTATCTACTGTGTGTACTTCTTCACCCTGACTAGAAGCAAGGGTCCCTACTTGGTCTAAGTTACTTACCTCTGCGAATTAGAGACCCCCAGATCTAACAGTTATTATTAGATAAATTGAAAAGTAAAGTTACATTACCTATGTGTTTTAGCACTACAAAAACACTACAAAGAAGAATAGAAGATTGGCCGAACAAGCAGAGTGTTTGGAGCTGTCTCTTGTCTGTCCCATTCCCCTTTACCCCCTGGGTACTTACCTGCGATGGTTTATTGAGATACTATGCAGGGAGGTTCCGAGAGGAGCAGTGGAAACTAGTGTTATTCTGCTCCCGTGCCATTAGAACCTAGTTGCTAGCCTTGACAATAACACTCACTTCAGTCCTAATTGATTGGGCCAGCTGAATGGACACGCACTTTCCCAGGAAGCTTGATTCGACTGGAAAGTATTTTCAGCCGACTTCTCCTGTTAGCATTATGCTTAAGTTAGCATTTGCGGCACCATTTTGCTTTCAACCATTTTGTATGATGATCGAAAATAACTTCTGTCTCATTTTGTCTGCCGCGACAGAAAGCAGCCTTGATTGTTTCACTTTATTATTCAAGGTTGAGCTTCACTGTACTAATGAATAGATCATTCTGTTTTTGTATACCTTTCCTGATAGGTAACCCTGCTCCCACCCTCAGAGAGACTGGCACAGGCTGAGTAACCTTGAAGCTAAGATAGTGTGTTCCCGATCTCAGGATGGTAGTTAATCCTTGTGTCCCTCCTTGAATCATCAGTGCCCAGGCTGGAAAATTCCAGTCTGTGCGGGTCCTAGGGGTGTTGGAAATGTATATCTGACTTTACCTTGTGGACGGGAGTCAGTCCCTCTGCATCTATTTGAGGAGGCTGGTTAAACTGGACTCCGCTCGAGCGCATACTAATAAAGTGATTATGGTTTGTATTCTCTACTGTCTGACTGACTCTTCATTTAGATGGAAGGCTGAAAGGTGGTATCGAGAGACCCGGGTGGCCTTAATCGGGTCACTTCCTTCAGTTGGCATCCGATCAAGGACCCCAATCGGGCGAGTGACCCATCTTTGCCCACGGAAGGGTGAGGAGAATGGGGCCATGTCGGGTCAGATGGGCAGGTCGGGCATCCCTGCACGAGAGAGTCTAGTACTCGCAGCTTCCCCGTCTGTCTGACCGGGCGGTGCCTCAGCCAGTGGTCGTCCCGACTGGGGTCCTAAATTTGCGAAACCTGTGGATCTGACCATTTGTTCAGAAGAGTCAGCAGTGGAGAATACCTTTGTTTGACCTGTGTGCACCACGTCAGTTTGCTTTGGGCCATGGCCCTACATTTGGTTTGAGTTTGGTATAGTCTGAAGATCGTCTTCAGACAAGCGCTTGATTTGGTTTGAGTTCTTTGTGAACATGGTATTGTTTTGATCTGGATTTGGTGAGGTCTGCGGACCAGTAAGCTATGTTGTGTGGGGTGCTGTTGTTCTGCTGATGGTCGATTGGTGGAAAGACAGCCTGAGCCCGCAGAGGGCACCCTGAACTATGACATGTATATTAAACATGGCCTTGGCCTTATTACATTTAGTACATTATGGCACAAATATACAAGGGACAATGCCGAGTTACAGTGGCCATTAACAGGTACCTTTGATGAACAAAAACTGAATTTCCTGCAGTAGGCAGTCGATCTTTGATTATCTTCAGGTATGGCAAAAAGAAGATAAGCAGATGTAAATGAAAGAAGAAAGAGAGGCCCAGAAACGAAGAATGCAGACAGTAACTCAGAAAGCAGTAGTGTACAATAGAGGGAAACTAGAGAAAGGTATAGAGTGTGCTGATACAAAGTTTTGATTACAATGTGACAAATCCTATGTTGCCCGAGAGGAAGGTGATCCTTTTGTGGAGCAGTTGATAGAGACTCGACCCCCACCACCTTATGCGCCACCGAACATATATTCTGTTGTCCCACAGTCCCCGCCACCTGCTCTTCCTGTCTCTGTTGCTGCTTGTTCTTCTACTCTTGAGCAAGCTGCTTTGGCCACCGCACCCCCTGCCTCTTCTTTAGCCTTGCCTCTTGCAGTTATAATGAACGCTAGTCTCCCTGCAGCGCCTATCGTTATGGCATCACCTTCTCCAGCCCTGACAGCTACTACACAGCTACTGATAACTCTGGTGCCAGCTCCTTTGGCTAGTGTGTTTATCCCCGCTTATCCATTCCCCGACCTCGCTGAGTATTGGAACGCCGGTACGTAGACCAGACAACAGGGAATGGGCGACTGTAAGGGAGCGAATGGGGGGGGGCATTAATTCGATCTGATGTGGGAGATGCAGAGAAAAAGATGGTAGCTAATCAGGTCGCCCAGTGGCACGAAATCCAATTTACAATGTGGGGTATGTGTGGAGTGTGTTGAAAGAATATGAGCCATTAATACAGCAACATGCTCTTAAGCACATGTCACCTACCTTGATTGGGTTGTGGGAACAGTGTTTTGGTGGTGTCTCGCCTCAAATTATTTATGACATAAGGGACAATGTTTATGCAGCTGACATGGCACCTGATCAAGTTTTTGGTAATGTTGCAGTGTTAATTGGTTATCGAGTTAGGTTGTCAGAAAAGCCCAAAGACAATATCCCAGTTTCCAATGAAGGCATTTCACCCCTAGTATCACCCTGAAATACCAGAGATAAGAGATGCGCAGGATGTTGTCGTACGGCAGCGGTTGGAAGGCCATTTGCAAGACCAATGGATTTATACCCGGTGGAAGATAAGGGCAGTTTTGTCCCTTAAAAGTCAGTTACCCGACCCTAGAAAAAATCCTACTGCATATTAAAAGAATTGACAGAGGCCACATCTTTGACAGTGATGACATTGGCAGACATTGAGATGTTTTTTGGTTTGTTGGTACCAGTTGATGTTTGCCAGCAAGTGCATATGCAGGACAACGCTGTGGAATTGGGTGACACTTGGGATGAGATCACAGCATGGCATAAGGAGAGGAAGCCTGGTGGGAAGCCTGAGGCTGAGATACTAGCTTTACCGGGTCAAGTCAAGTCAGGTCAAGTCAGAGAATTTATATAGCGCACTACCTACCCAGAGGGTCTCAAGGCGCTTAGAAAGGGGAGGAGGATTACTTGTCAAATATCCACGTTTTAAGTAGCTTTCTGAATGCTAGGTGGTTCTGGGTGAGGCGAAGGTAAGCGGGGAGTGAGTTCCATGTTTTAGCAGCCAGGTATGAGAAGGATCTGCCTCCCATGGTGGTCTTGTTGATGCGAGGTACAGTGGCGAGGGCTTGGTTGGAAGAACGTAGTTGGCGGGAGGGGGTGTAGAAGGACAGTCGTGAGTTGAGGCATTCTGGTCCGATGTCGTAGAGTGATTTGTGTGCGTGGGTTAGCAGTCGGAAAGTGATTCTCTTATTGACGGGTAGCCAGTGGAGGTCTTTCAGGTGGCCAGAGATGCGTTCGTTGCGCGGGATGTCTAATATGATCCTGGCTGAGGCGTTTTGGATTCGTTGGAGTTTCTTCTGGAGTTTAGCGGTAGTACCTGCGTAGAGGGTGTTTCCGTAGTCCAGTCGGCTCGTGACTAGAGCATGGGTGACTGTTTTCCTTGTTTCGGTGGGGATCCAGCGAAATGTTTTCCTGAGCATGCGGAGAATGTTGAAGCAGGAAGAGGATACGGCGCTGATTTGTCTGTTCATTGAAAGTGAGGAATCCAGGATCACGCCTAGGTTCCGTGCGTGGTCTGTTGGGATGGGTGCTTTACCAAGGGCTTCCGGCCACCAAGAGTCGTCCCATGCAGAGGGGGATGTACCTAAGATGAGGACTTCTGTTTTGTCTGAGTTCAGTTTCAGACGGCTTTCTTTCATCCATTCGGCAACCTCTTTCATTCCTTCGTGTAGGTTAGTTTTGGCGTTGCTGGGGTCATTGGTGAGAGAAAGGATTAGTTGAGTGTCATCCGCGTAAGAGATGATGTTGAGGTTGTGTTGGCGGGCGATGGCCGCGAGGGGGCTCATGTATACGTTGAAGAGGGTGGGGCTGAGTGAGGATCCTTGTGGTACGCCACAGATTACTTCGGTGGCCTCGGACTTGAATGGTGGGAGGCGGACTCTCTGGGTTCTTCCGGTGAGGAACGAGGTGATCCATTCAAGTGCTTTTCCTTGTATTCCGATGTTATTGAGGCGTTGTAACAGGGTGCTGTGGCAGACTGTGTCGAAGGCTGCAGAGAGGTCGAGGAGGATGAGGGCGACTGTGTCTCCATTGTCCAGTAGAGTTCGAATGTCGTCTGTTGCTGCGATGAGGGCGGTCTCAGTGCTGTGTTTTGCTCGGAAGCCAGATTGTGAGGAGTCGAGGGATTTGTTGGCTTCGAGGAAAGCGGCGAGCTGGTTGTTGACGGCTTTCTCGATGACTTTGGCCGGGAATGGAAGGAGCGAAATGGGGCGGTAATTTTTGAGTTCGGTGGGGTCCGCTGTGGGTTTTTTCAGAAGGGCGGTGAGTTCAGCGTGTTTCCAGTCTTCCGGGAAGGTGGCGGAGTTGAAGGAGCAGTTGATGACGTCTCGGAGGTGCGGTGCTATGGCGGAGTCTGCTTTGTTGAAGATGTGATGAGGACATGGGTCTGTGGGGGATCCTGAGTGGATGGAATTCATCAGGCGGATTGTGTCCTCAGTGGAGATTGGGTTCCAGTCGTTAAGGGTGTTCGCGGGGGGAGAATGTTCAGCAAATGGTTGGGTGGGTTGGTCTCTGGGTTGGTTGTCGAAGCTGTTGTGGATGTCTGCAATCTTGTTGTGGAAGAATGAGGCTAGGGAGTCGCAGAGGGCTTGAGAGGGGGTGATGTCGTTAGAGTTGGCCGAGGGGTTGGAAAATTCCTTGACGATGTTGAAAAGTTCCTTGCTGTTGTGGGCGTTGTTGTCAAGTCGATCCTTGAATGCTGTTTTCTTGGCCTTTCGGATTAGTTGGTGGTGAGTGCGGGTGGCGTTTTTGAAGGCGTCCTTGGTGCTAGTGGTTGGGTCTTTTTTCCAGGCCTTTTCAAGGGAGCGGCAGAGTTTCTTGGACTTCTTGAGATCATCGTTGAACCATGAGGCCTTCTTGCTGCCAGGTTTGCTTTGACATTTTTTCAGTGGTGCTAAGGTGTCGGCGGTGTTGGATAACCATAGGGTGAGGTTAGCGGCGGCTTGGTTTGGGTTAGAAGAGTGGGCTGGGGTGTTTAGAAGGAGCGATGCGGAGATCTGGTCGGTGGTGATTTTGTTCCAGTTTCTTTGCAGAGTTGGTTGGAGGTGGTTGGTGGGTTTTGGCTTGTTGTAGGTGAAGTGAACGCAGCTGTGGTCAGTCCAGAGGAGATCCGTAGTGTGGCTGAAGGAGACATGATTGCTGGAGGTGAAGATGGGGTCGAGTGTGTGACCTGCGATGTGGGTGGGGGAAGTGACTAGTTGTTTAAGTCCGAGGTTGGCGAGGTTGTTCAAGAGGGTGGTGGTGTTGCGGTCGTTGATCTTTTCAAGGTGAAAGTTGAGGTCTCCCAGAAGGATGTAGTCTTTGGAGGGGAGCGCGTGTGGAGTGACGAAGTCCGTGATGTCTTCACTGAATTTTGCGCGGGGTCCTGGTGGTCTGTAGAGGAGGGTGCCTCTGAGTGTGGTCTTGGGGTCGATGTGGATCTGGAAGTGAAGGTGTTCGGAGTTGGCGAGGTTGTCGTCAGAGCTGGTTGAGATGCGGATAGATTTCTTATGGACGATAGCAATTCCTCCTCCTGTGTGGCCGGTGCGGTCCTTGCGTGTGATATTATAGTCTTCAGGGATGGCAATGGTGATGTCTGGGGTGGAGGAAGCGTTCATCCATGTTTCAGTTAGGAAGGCGACGTCTGGAGAGATGGTGTCTAGTAGATTCCATAGGTCAATGGCGTGTCTGTGGATCGAGCGGGTGTTGAGAAGGATGCATTGTAGGTGGTTGGGGTCGGGAATCTGAGGTGTGATCGTAGCGGAGATGCAGTTGGTGCCGCTGAATATGCACTCTCTTATCCCACCAAGAAGGGTAGATTGGGACAAGTTTAATTCATGTCATCAGAAGAAAGCTGAAAGTGTGTCTGTTTTTTTACTTGGTTTGAGGGTGTGTTCTTGGATTTCAGTGGACAGGACTTGTCGGTGGAAGGGGGTGTCCGATTGTTTGTTAACAGAATTTTTGCAAACTTGCTTCCTGAGATCGGGACTCGGTTGCAGGCTTCGGAGAGCACTTGGACCACCTCAACCCATTCTGTGATATTGAGTATGGCACAGTATTACGAGCACAGGGAAAATGAGAAGGAGAAGGTGGAGAAGAAAAATAAGGAGTTGAAGATGAAGGTGTTGATGCAGCAGGCGTCTAGGGGAAATGGAAGGGAACGTTGTATTGGTCCGGCCTGACATCTTCCCCGTACTAGCAGAAATGCTGTGCCTGCAGGGTCGAACCAGTGTGCGTACTGAAAAGAGGAGGGACACTGGCAAATCGGGTGTCCGGTATTATTACAGAAAGTTGCGCGCCCTAGAGGACGGGGTTACAGAGGACGGGGTCATGGAGTGAGTGATCAAGACAGGGTTCAGGAGGGTGGGACATTGCAGGGCCGTTCTAACCAGAACTATTTTGATGATCCTCCAGGAAGAGAGGTTTATCATGATGATTATGACCTGGATGAGGTGACAGGCACGTCTCACAGCTAGGACATCCAGGGGCAGGGTAAGGTACCAGTCCAGATACCTTTATATCAGCGTGGTCGTTATGTCACTTCAGATTTGCAATGCTCAGTTTAGAAATTCTTAGTGGACACAGGTGCAATAAATAGCTCTGTTTCTCGTTCGCTGGTCCCTGGGGCAGCTCTATATGGCCAAAATAATGTTTTGGTAGGCTTTTCTGGTGTGACAGTTGTGAGCCACATCTCTAAACCCCTTGCCTTGACTATCGGTCCCTTCACTGTGGACTCGGCGTTTTTGTTGACATCTAATTATGGAGCGAATTTGATGGGCCTGGATTTATTAACACCTTGGCTGCTAGGGGTTTTCCCCTTCTGTGCTGGAAATTGAAATAGTCCATGGATCATGACAAGGTCAACTCATCATAAGAACACAGCTCCACTGTGCCTCATGACGAGCTGACCTTGTCATGAGCATGGAAGGGGTTAAAGAGACTACATGCTACATTTTTTATGTTCCCTGGACTGTGTTTACATGACGATGAGCTCAAACGTTGGTAGCACTAAGCAATATTTGTTGAAAGATGTACCCCTCCCTGCAGAATTTAAAGATGTGCCACCCATGTTGTGGGCCACGGGTGACACGGAAGTAGGACTACTGCAGATACCTCCAGTTGCTATTAACGTCAAAGACAATGCTGTTTCGCCTAGAATCCCCCAGTACAAAATACCCCCAGCAGGGGAGCGAGCTCTCTTTCAAATTATACACGAGCGAGGGCCAGATGTACGATCCTAAATTACATTGACAAATAGGTTTGCGACCCGTTTGCGCCTGCAAAATGCCCAAGGTCATGTACAATTCCTAAATAGCGAGTCGCAATTTATTTGCGACTCGCGATTCAGGAATTGTGATGTGCTATTAGGAAGGGGCGTTCCCTTCCTAATAGCGTCCGCAAAGCAATGTATGAATGTTTTGTGACCGTAATTGGGGTCGCAAAACAGTCGCAAATTACCGCCCTCTTCAATAGGACGGTAATGCAGTCCTAATTTGGAAGGGGTTCCCAGGGGACCCCTTCCACTTTGTGACTGTCTCTAAAAATATTTTTTAAGGGTAGGCAGTGGTCCCAGAGACCAATACTTGCCCTTAAAAAATAAAACGAAAAAATGAAAGCATTTTATTTGTTTTTTTTAATGCATCTAGTTTTTTTAAGGAAAACTGGCTGCATTAAATAATACTGCATTATTTTAAAGCAGTCCCAGGCATGGTGGTCTGCTGAGCCCAGCAGACTGCCATCCCTAGGAGGGCCTATCATTCCCAATGCGCTTGCAAATTGCGAGAGGTTCATTAATATTCATGAGCCTTGCAATTTGCGACCCCATTGGGAATCACAAACAGTGTTAAAGACACTGTTGTGCATGCAAAATAGCACCTTGCAAATTACAAGTCACAAATGACTCGCAATTTGCAAGGCGCTATTTTGCACGTCGTACATCTGGCCCCTAATCAAGTCCGGAGTTGTTGAAGAGACGACTGCGAAAGTGTGTAATAGCTCTATCTTCCAATTTTTAAGAGGGCACCCTCGGGTTCCTCTAATGACCACCCTGATGTCTATCACTTTGTGATCGATTTGCGAGAGGTTGATAAGATCATGGTTCCTCTGTTACCAGTGGTCCCAACATCACAGCCCTTCTGACGATGATTCCTTCTTCTGCAAAATTCTTTTCTGTCATAGATTTGAAAAATGCGTTCTTTAGCATTCTGCTCCATCCAGATAGCAGACATCTGTTTGGGTTCGCCCTAGCCGGCAGAAGCTTTAGATTCTGCCAAGCTCCTCAGGGTGATACTGAAAGTCCCAGTAAATGCAGTCAGGCCTTTAAAGCCCAATTGGACTCCCTTACATTCCCCCCAGGTAATGTATTACTGCAGTACGTGGATTACCTCTTGGTTTCTTCAGACACAGAGGAAGGTTGTAAGACTAGCATAGTTAAATTGTTGCTACATTTGGCACATTACGGACATAAAGTGTCCCTTTCCAAATTCCAGTATTGTTGACAGGAGGTCACCTACTTAGGTCATTTACTGTTGAAGGAGGGTAGGAGACTGACTCCTGAGCGCATTAGTGCTATTGTTAAAATCCCTATCCCTAAGACTCAGTGGGTTGTGCGCACTTTATCGGCATTACTTTGTTTTGTCGCCATTGGTTCCCTAATTGTTCCTTACTAACAAAGCCTCTGCTCCAGCTAACCACTAAAGATGTGCATGAGCTCCTACCATGGATGCATGAATGTCAGCAGTCTTTTGAGCAATTAAAAGTTGTGCTTTTCTCTGCTCCTGTGCTAGGCACGCCTGACTATGCACACGAGGCAGCTCCTTGTGCACTTCCACAGGCCTTTGGAGGTAAGCAACGGCTGTGTGCTTATTTTTCTTCTTTGCTCGACCCATTTGCCAGAGCTGTTCCGAGCGGTCTAAGATCAGTAGCTGCTGTGGCTGTCTCAATATGACAATTGGCTGGGCTCATAGTTGATACTGACCTCACAGACATGGTACCGCATTCTGTGGACACTCTCTTGAACAAGACCAAGACGCAGCACCTTAACAGTGCACGTCTGAATTATGAGTTAACTCTTTTTTCCCCACATATTACGATAAAAATATGTGCCACTCTTAACCCTCTCGAGTTACTAACTCTCCCTTCTGAGAGTGAAGATATAGACATACATGATTGTCTTTTTCAGACAGAGAAGGAGACGAAGGGACGGGAAGACCTGTCTATATGTAGATGGCACTTGTTTCTAAGGGTGGGCGTAATATCCGTTTTGCGAGCAAATTTGCAGATTTTCCATGATTTCGCGATCCGCGAAGTTCGCGAAATCGCGGTAAAATCCGCGAATCAGCGGGGACGAATTTTCAGCCAAGCAAGGGTTACAGCAGCAGGTGCAAAAGTTGAACCTAATTTCTTTGTAACCTTTTACAAAAGGGTTACAAACAAATTAACTTCAACTTGGACACCTGCTGCTAATTGCTTCCTGGCGCCTCGCTGCCTACTTGCAACTATTCTCTGACCCTTGAAGCAGGGTCAGAGAATAGTTACAAGTAGGCAACGAGGCACCTGTCCAAGGAATTAAACCTCATCAGGAAGCACTTACAGATATAAAAAACAGGAAGAAGGGAGAGGATGGCAAATACACCCATTTTGAGTTGTCAGGAGGGGTTAAACTAAAAGAGACCTTTACAGCAAAATTTTCATATGCATTTTGCTAAAAATAAAAAGCTGTAAGTCAAGTCAAGTCAAAAGATCTTTATTCGGAATAAAAAACATCCATAAAAGTACAAACAAAAAACACAAGACATTTTTAAAAACATTCAATCAATTCAATAGTTACAATTGGAGAATAGTCCGAGAACAAACGAGCAAAATCAAAATCTATTTACAATATCCCTACTACATATGTCCCTTCATACTGGTGAATTTTTAGGTTTTTATAAAAGAAGAGAATATCTTACAGTATTATTTAAAAACGCTATTTAAAAGCACTATTAAAACACGATATTAAAACCATTATTAAACCATTAATAAAAAGGGGAATGGACGTCACATTATTATACTTTTATCTATTTACACGTAATTTTTCATATACAAGGTAGATTAAAAATGTTATCAAAAAAGTGCAAAACAGAGAGTGCAGTGTGCAATGGTTTATACATCAATGTTAAGGGTGATTCTCGATCTGACAGCAGCTTTGAGAAAACAACTCATCCTAAAAATGACTTCATCTGATCCCAATACCAGAAAGGACCGAAGTGCCAATTTAAAATTAGTTAATCCCTTTTTCTTACAATAGGGCATAAGATAATGTGCAGTGAATTTTTTATAAAAACCACAAAAGAACAAGAAATGCATAAGACTTTGCTTCATGTCAGGGTTACAGGGGCAATTTAAGGTTCTCATCCAGCAAGGACATCAACTTCAGCCACACCACAGAGCTTCAATGGACGGACCACAGCTGCGTCCACTTCACCTTCAAGAAAACAACGACCCACCACCACCAGCAACAGACCGCCCGCAGAAGCTGGAACAAGATCACAGCAGACCAGCTCGCCACCTCCCTGAGCCAGCACCCTCCTGCCAGCTCAGCGAACCCCAGCCAGGCCGCCGACAACCTCACGAAGTGGATCAGCAACTGCGCGGACGAACTCGCCCCACTGAGGACCCCGCCCAGCAGACCCGGCAGCAAGAAAGCCCCATGGTTCACCGACGAACTCAAGAGCTCCAAGAAGAACTGCCGAGCCCTCGAGAAAGTCTGGAGAAGGGAACCGACACCGGACAACAGGACCTCCTTCAAACTTGCCACCCGGAAACACCACCAGCTGATCCGCGCCGCCAAGAAAACAGCATTCAAGGACCGGTTGGACAACAACGCACACAACTGCAAGGAACTCTTCAACATCGTCAAAGAGCTTTCCAACCCCAGCGCAGGAAACAACGACATCACCCCATCGCAAGACCTCTGCAACTCCCTGGCTTCATACTTCCACAACAAGATCGCGGACATACACAACAGCTTCAACAACCAACCAACGCACACCATGACCGAACAACCACCCCCCACCACCACCCTCCGTGCCTGGACCCCGATCAGCACCGAAGACACCATCCGCACGATGAACTCCATCCACTCCGGATCACCGACCGACCCCTGCCCTCACCACGTCTTCAACAAAGCCGACGCTGTCATCGCACCCCACCTGCGAGACATCATCAACACATCCCTCGACACCACCATCTTCCCCGAGAGCTGGAAACACGCCGAACTCAGCGCCCTACTCAAGAAACCAACAGCGGACCCCACCGACCTCAAGAATTACCGCCCCATCTCGCTCCTCCCGTTTCCAGCCAAAGTCATCGAGAAGACCGTCAACAAGCAGATGGCCGCTTTCCTCGAGACGAACGGATCCCTCGACCCCTCACAGTCCGGCTTCCGAGCCAACCACAGCACCGAGACCGCCCTCATCGCCGCCACCGACGACATCCGAGCCCTGATGGACAATGGAGAAACAGCGGCCCTCATCCTCCTAGACCTCTCCGCGGCATTCGACACGGTCTGCCACCGCACCCTAGTACGGCGCCTCAGCAACGTCGGAATCCAGGACAAGGCGCTGGAGTGGATCACCTCCTTCCTCGACGGGAGAACACAGAGAGTCCGCCTACCACCGTACAAGTCAGAGGCCACCGAAGTCATCTGCGGCGTCCCCCAAGGATCATCTCTGAGCCCCACCCTCTTCAACGTCTACATGAGCCCCCTCGCGGCCATCGTACGCAAACACAACCTCAGCATAATCTCCTACGCCGACGACACCCAGCTGATCCTCTCCCTGACCAACGACCCCGCCGCCGCCAGAGCCAACCTGCACGAAGGGATGAAAGAGGTAGCCGAGTGGATGACGACCAGCCGCCTGAAACTGAACTCGGACAAGACGGAGGTCCTCATCCTGGGCTCCTCTCCCTCCGCCTGGGACGACTCCTGGTGGCCTCCCGCCCTGGGCACCGCACCCAAACTGACAGACCATGCACGCAACCTGGGCTTCATCCTGGACTCCTCCCTCTCCATGACCAGGCAAGTCAACAACGTCTCCTCGGCATGCTTCAACATCCTACGCATGCTACGGAAGATCTTCTGGTGGATCCCCACCGAGACCAGGAAGACCGTCACCCAGGCCCTCGTCACCAGCCGACTGGACTACGGCAACGCCCTCTACGCCGGGACCACCGCCAAGCTCCAGAAGAGACTCCAGCGGATCCAGAACGCCTCAGCCAGACTCATCCTCGACATCCCACGAACCAGCCACATCTCCAGACATCTGCGAGACCTTCACTGGCTCCCCGTCAACAAAAGAATCACCTTCCGCCTCCTCACCCACGCACACAAAGCCCTACACGACCAAGGCCCGAGCTACCTCAACAGCCGAGTCAACTTCTACGCTCCCAAACGCCACCTCCGATCAGCCAACCACGCCCTCGCCGCCGTCCCCCGCATCCGAAGAGCGACTACAGGAGGAAGGTCCTTCTCCCACCTGGCCGCCAAGACCTGGAACTCCCTCCCGACCGACCTGCGCCTGACCCACGACCACCTCTCCTTCAGGAAGAAGCTGAAGACCTGGCTGTTCGAGCAGTAGCGGCTCCCCCCCCCCCCCCAGCGCCTTGAGACCCCACGGGTATGTAGCGCGCTTTATAAGTGTCACTGATTGATTGAAGGTTTCGAGATGTTTATTGTATCCCATCGGGAAGTTCAATAGGTTAACTATGCTCCCATCTCGGAGACGAAACAGTAAACCCCTTACCCATCTACCAAGATGCAAACGCAAGTATCTGTACGATGGGCCAGGTTTTTTGACATGTGGTTCAGAATAGGCCAAATATTTTACAACCGTGCATTTAGTCAGGTTCTTTCTATCACGCTCTTCTCTATATAGGTCATACAATGCCCTTAAAATGATGGTCTTATGGGAGCGGTTTATTAGGTTTGGTGATGTGAACAGAGAAGCCAAACCCACACTTGCAAGGCACTCTTTTACTGCTTTCAGCCATGGTATATGATGTCCCCTGTCACACTTTAGACAATCCAAAATAATTTCACGGGTCAATGTAGCAGCCGTGTTGTTCCAAATCTTTATCCAGAATAGTGCTGGTCTGGATCTCACAAAGTCCTCTATGTAAGGGATATTTAGTTCGTTATGGCATACATAGTTTGGAGAACAGATGACCCCCCCAATACCTTACGGCAAAATCTATTCTCTTCTATTTGAATAGGGGAGCAGTTGGTATAACCCCAAACCTCAGCGCCGTAAGTGCCGGTTGGCATACATTGGGTTTGGTATATCTTAACCAGGGGAGTTATTACATCAGCTTGGTTGGGTTGTCTCAAGGAGGTTACACAATTAATAGCCTTGCCCAACTTGTTCCTGGCATAAGAAACATGTGCATGCCACGTACCACTATTTGAAAATAGCAGCCCTAGATAGGGAAAAGTGCTGGTGCTTTTTAAAACATTTGACCCTGAAATGATCTGGGGGATTTTGTGATTTTTTGGACCACAGCTCATGATTAATGATTTTTTAAAATTAGTTGTTAGGCCTAAATCGGCCATAAAAAGGACAAAACCTGAAATTAAAATACGGAGTGCCTTTGGAGTGCGGCCCATCAGGACCGCATCATCCGCATAAAGAAGGGTGGGTATAGGGACTCCATTAATGTGGGGCACATCACTAGTTAGGGTGCTCAAAGTGCTGCTTAGCTTATTGATATACAAAATAAACAGGAGAGGGGCCAGCACACACCCTTGTCTGACCCCCCTGCCAATACTAATATCATCAGAAACTTCACCCATTTGATTCACACGTACACAAGCTTTAAGATCACGATGTAAAAAAGCTAAAAAATGTACCAGATGGTCATCTAAACCATATTCAAGAAGGGTAGACCAAAGCCGGGAACGGTTAACAAAATCAAAAGCCGAGCTCAGATCCATAAAGCCAAAGTATAAAGGGGATTTCTTTGCAATATTATATTTTGCCATGATCAGGTTCAGATTCAGGCATTGTTCCACCGTTCCGACGCTACTATGGAACCCGAACTGGCTCGGATGTAGGATGTTATTCTCATCAGTCCATGTTCTTATCCTTTTAAATAAGATCCGTCCCAAAACTTTTAAAGTATTATCTATTAAAGAAATTGGGCGGTAACACCCAGGATCCAGCCTGTCGCCCTTTTTAAAAATAGGAAAAAGCTGTATGTTTTGTAGGGGCAACTCAGGAATCTGGCCCTTCAGAGATCCGGCCTCTCTTTCTTTCTCTCGTTCTCTCTCTCCCTCTCTCTTTCCCTCTCTATCTATCTATCTATCTATCTATCTATCTCTCTCTCCCTCTCCCATAAACGACTGCATGGGTAACTTCGCTATGCAAGCGGCTCGCGAAGACGCAAAAAGTCCCGCGAACACGCAGAAAACCCAGCGAACAGGCAAAAAACCCAGCGAACACGCAAAAAAACCGAAAAATTCGCGAATTTTGCGGATCGCGAATTCGCTAATCCGCAAATTCGCGGATCGCGAATTCGCAAAATTCGCCCATGCTTAATTGTTTCAAATTACCAGATGGCACTACAACCACAGCATATGCACTCACCACACTGCATACGGTACTTGAGACATCACGAGTTCCCTATCAGTCAGCTCAGGCAGCTGACTTAATAATAATAATCCACATTTGTAAAGCGTGAACCATCACCCGTTAGGGTTTCTAGGCGCTGGAGGCCGTCTGGAAGATTAAGCAAGCTATTGCCTAGAGTCACATGGTGCTGGGCTAATCTGCTGCCGGCCCTGTGGATCGAACACAGTATTGTCCTCGTCAGGCGCTCTACAAAACACTCCGAAAGCGGAGGGGGTGTATAGATACTGCCAAGTATAACGGGCTCCCCGTGTAATGAGCAGGTCACAATAATATACCTACCCTGGGTGTCTGACCATGATTTAGCATGCACAAAGGGAACTCTGGGATGGATTAGGACTGCCACCCCTGTGAACCTCTGGTGAAACCAGAGTGATAGAGCTGTATATATCCAAAACGGGAGAGACACAGCACCTTTGAACCCAAAAGATGTGTCTCCTGCAGTAACAGGACATCTGCTGAGGCGTGCTTGGCCTGTCAAAGGACCGCTCCTCTTTTAATCTGATCCAGTGACCCTGTATGTTCCAACTGACTACACGGAGTCTACCAATTGGGTCTATCACAGGGCAAAGTATCTAAAGTGAACGTAGGACTTGGCTTTTCATACGACATGAAGACCATATGTATAGAAGAGGATGACACAGTACATTCAACAAGATTAAACATTCGGAAATCTCCCCCCCACCCACCCCACTCAATACCTCAAAACAGCTGAAGCATCTATAGTGGTGGGGTTTTTACATCTGCTCCAAACGGGAGCAGGGCTTAACCTCATCCCCAATAAACTATCCCCAATTGCAAATAAAGTTCCCAGATACTGAGAATAGAGTTGTGGAGGGAGAGTTCTCACGTAGGCTCTTAAACAATGTTATCAGCCAAATAAAAGTCTTGGATGCTGCCCTCAGTCCCCATGTTGTAATAGTCACAAGTCTTGTTGATCATCTTCCATCTGGAAGCCAGAGGCAATCCAGGATTTGGAGTGGCGTCTCAATCGTGTTCTGTGATTAGTCTTTCCCTTAGGTTTGTTCACCTGCTGCGTGGCCTCTCCAGAGAATGACCCCGAATCGCAGTGGGGTGTGTGGCCTAGGACACTGCCTCTCATCCGCCCAAGCAAAGACCTCTTCTGGAGTGTTGAAGAAATGAGTATGCGACTTGCAGGCAACCCTCAATCGGGCTGGGAAGAGCAGAGCATACTGGATTTTGAGGTGTCACAGCCAAGCCTTCGTGGCTGTAAACGACTTGCAACGCTGCTGCACCACCAGTCTTGTATAGTCCAGAAAGATTAAAATGTGATGGGACTCACATTGGAGTTTGCCAGCCGATCTGGTCTGTGCAAGGACGGCGTCATGGTAATGAAAGTTCAAGAGTCTAGCACTGATGGGTTGTGGTCGGAGCAGCGTTGAGGGGAAGGCAGGCGATTTGACCATGCAGTAACCGTTGCTTTACTGAGCAGTGAGGAAGGAATCCCCCAATACCACGCTTAGGCTCATGAGGTCATCAAACCTTGAACTATAAGTTCTCTTCAACGCTAATTGGGCGCAACTGAGCTTATCCATAAAATTAACATTGATAGGTACATTTCACCTAGTTTATATTTTTGTAGAATACACTTTGACATTCCATGTGAGTAAGGTGAGGATAACGTGCATATCCTTGTCCTGAAGAAGGAGTCGTTGTACTCCGAAACATGTTGACACTCTTAATGGTTGATATAGCCTAATACGTATATAATCAACCTCACCCTGCACCTTTTTAACAATACCAGCCGAGGAAATAATAAATAATTTTTTCCTACGAGCCAGGTATTTTTTAACCTCACTTTTTTCACCTCACCTCACTAACTCACATTTCTTCCCTAAACACACACCCTCACATAGTTCACTACCAAGTGCTCCTACGCAGCCGTAAGTCGTAGCACGCCGCATTCCGTAGAGGGGAGCGAAGGCCCCGATGATGAAGCATGACACCAAGGGGCCTGTTGGTGTGTGAGGGGCATTTAAACAACCCTGTGTGCTCCCCATCACTTTAGGGATCACCACCACTTTCTGAGTGGATTCCATTTTGTTTAATCACCCCATGTTGTAATAGTCACAATTCTTGTTGATCATCTTCCATCTGGAAGCCAGAGGCAATCCAGGATTTGGAGTGGCGTCTCAATCGTGTTCTGTGATTAGTCTTTCCTTTAGGTTTGTTCACCTGCTGCGTGGCCTCTCCAGAGAATGACCCTGAATCGCGGTGGGGTGTGTGGCCTAGGCACTGCCTCTCATCCGCCCAGGCAAAGACCTCTTCTGGGGTATTGAAGAAATGAGTATGCGACTTGCAGGCAACCCTCAATCGGGCTGGGAAGAGCAGAGCATACTGGATTTTGAGGTCTCACAGCCAAGCCTTCGTGGCTGTAAACGACTTGCAACGCTGCTGCACCACCAGTCTTGTATAGTCCAGAAAGATTAAAATGTGATGGGACTCACATTGGAGTTTGCCAGCCAATCTGGTCTGTGCAAGGACGGCCTCATGGTCATGAAAGTTCAAGAGTCTAGCACTGATGGGTTGTGGTTGGGCCCCCTGCGGATGCTTTTGCATCAAAGCGCCGTGAGCGCGTTCAATGATAAAGCATTTTGACAGAGCTGTTTGGGGGATCCATCTCGCTATCCTCTTTGCAAGAAATTGCTCCATGTTATTGCCTTCACATCCTTTCAGGAAACACACAAAGCAAAGGTTGCTCCTCCATACTCTGCTTCGGCGTCCTCTGCCCTAATCGCCAGCCCCTTCGTAATAGACTCCAAAGAGGTCACCCTCATCTGAAGGGATGCAACTGTATCCCCCGCGGTTGAAATGGGAATTTTGGCCTCTGTTATTCTGTTGAACGCTTTGCAGAGAGCTTGGCAAATTAGTATAACTTCTGACCCTACGCTCCAATTTTAGCCTCCAGCGCCTCAAGAGACTGCGTTATTGCCACCATCAACGCAGCATTATCTGGGCCGGTAGTGACCTGGCTTGTCGACTCCGGTTCCTGTGCCCCAGACCCAGCATAGCAATCCAGTGTACTCTGCTTGGTGCCCTGCAACTTATCTTGGGTCGTTTTCAAAGGCAGCAGTTAGACTGTGGCCTACTGGGAGATCTGCAGGCGGCTGTGAACGCACCCCAGTCCGTCGCTGCAGCAGCAGCGTCCTCTGGAGGGTAGGGAGTTCCCACTGGAGTCAATCCTGGTATCTGTTGTCCTCTAAGCTGGCGGGAAGGCAGGCGTGAAGGCAACCCCCACATAGGCTGCACCGGACCTAGTCCAGCCGCTAGCGCATGCCGGCACCTCCCCACTTCACTAATGGGTGTCTCTAACCAGCCCCGCTCCCCAACGCCCTGAACCCACAATATGAGGATGCCTGTCCTGGATCTTGAATAAACAAGCATGCTGATCACCTGCGCACTTTGAATGGAGTTCAGCTAAGGCCTGGAGGGGCAGGGTGTAACTGGGCACAGCACAGGACATCAGTGTCCAATCTTCCAACTTCCAATATACGTGGGGGGGGTGCAGGCCCTAACAAACAAAGAGCAATCACAGGCCATGACCGGCAGCAGTGGGTGGGGGCCATAATGCTTGGCCTGGCTGTGCAAGTACCAACATCCAGGATCTCTACTTTTTCATACCATCCTCACATCCCGCAAGGGAGGGGAAGGGGGCCAAGGACCTCAGACTGGCCACACATCCGCCTCACTCTGCTAACGCCAAGCGGTGGGCCACCACAGAAGAATGACAGGACAACAGGGATCACTGTTTTCTCCGGGGTGGGCCACCACCACAATCAGGCCGCCCTTCTCTTCAGCTGCTACGGGGTAACACAGGGACGCAACGTACTCACCCGTGCTCTGTCAATTTGGGGGGACAATGCCAGTAGCCCCAGGCCCCTTCACTGAGGCATCTCTGATCGGGCCCAAACCGCGCCTCTCTGCATGTGGCCGCGTTTCCCCAGGGGGCCCTGCCGCAATCACTCGCCCGATGCTGTTTTTGGCATCATCAGTATGCCGTGAGCCCCACCCAGGGCTCCGCGCACCTACTTCAGTGGTGCCTAGGGAACCTCTTGGATCCTTTAGGTGCGGCACTACTAAGGCAGACTCCGGTCTGCCATGCCGACCCCAGCTATAGTGCCCTTCGGAGCCGTCACGAACCTTCAAATGCAGCCCCCAACACCAGCAGGTTTGCCAGTCAGGTAGGGGGCGTCTACTTCAACAATAGGCTGCACCCAGATCCAGGCCTGCAAGGCCTTGCTCGATGGTGCACGGATGTCTGCAGCACCAGGGCTCACCCACAATATCCGTGGCTGCCACCTGGTCCAGTCGTCACCCCAACGGCCAACAAGCCGACCCCGGGGGCAGCCCTGGACAAGATCGTTGGATAAGTTGTGATGATCTGCAGCACGGGGCGGGCCCAGTCCTTACTCCGCCGCTCCTCACACAGCCACAACTCGGCAAATAAACTGCTCCACGAGAGACACTGGATGTAGGGGCACTGCAAGAGGGGGACCGGGGTAGAATGTGTGCACTGATGCGAAGGATAATAGAAGGATTATAAACGGGCCCACGTCTAAAGCTTCTAAAGAGCGTCCACCATGTCTGGCCGCTTGGCCACGTCCCTTCGTATCGTATCGTAAGGGGTGCTTATAGAGCGCACTGACACCATGGGTTTCCTGGCGCTGGTTGGAAGTAGAGGGGACAGAGAGACTAGCCAGATTGGGGGAAGAGCCAAGTTTTTAAAGACTTACGGAAAAGGGTTAGAGAGTTAGGAGTTTTGAGAGAGAGGGGGAGAGAATTCCAAAGCTTGGGGGCCAGGTAAGCAAATCTCCGGCCTCCAGATCTACGGAGCTTGAAGGAAGGAACAGTCAAGAAATGGAGGTGAGAGGATCTCAGGTTGCGGGATAGGCAATAGGGTCTGATGAGGGATTTAACGAAAGCAGGACAGGGGCCAACTAATGACTTAAAAATAAGGCAGCCGATCTTAAAGGCTGCCCTAGAGACGACAGGGAGCCAGTGGAGTTTGACAAGAAGGGGCCTGGCGGATTGCCACTTCGGAATCCCTAAGGCCAATCTCGCCGCCTGATTTTGGACCACTTGCAGTCTAGCCATCGATGTTTTGGGCAGGCCGTGGTAGATCGAGTTAGAAAAATCTAGGCGGGAGAGGACGAGGGCCATGATAACCTGCAGGAGGGCATCGGGTGTAAAGAGGTATGCCACTTTCCTGATCCTGCGCAGTTGGTAGATGCAGGACGAGACCACGGTCCCTACCTGCGGCCCTAGGGATAAGGCGGAATCGATAGTGACCCCCAGGCTCTTCACCGAGGCTACAGGAGTGGGAGAGGGGCCCAGGTCCGCCGGCCAGAATTGAGGCCCCCAGAAGGTGGCGCTCTTACCGGGAAGGAGGAGCTCCGTCTTTCCGGGGTTCAGCTTTAACTGATTATGGCCCATCCACTGGAGAATGTGGGACATAACTGCTTGAAAGTTGGGGATAGCGGAGGGGGAGTTAAGAGAAAAGATGAGTTGCAGGTCGTCCGCGTAATTAAACACGGTGACGTCCCACTGCCTCAAGGAAAAAAGAAGGGGGCGAAGATAGAGATTGAAGAGAAGAGGGGACAAAGAGGAACCCTGGGGGACCCCGCAGAGCGAGTGCTCTCTGGGAGCCCTGAAGGCGCCCAGGCTGAGGGTCTGGGACCTGCCGGTCAGAAAAGATCTGACCCAGGCCAGCGCCAGGCCCTCGATGCCAGCCTGTTCGACACGGTGGAGAAGGATGTTGTGGTCCACCGTGTCGAAGGCGGCTGACAGATCTAGTAATACCAGGGCCTGGGGAACAGCCTTGTCAACACCGTCTCTCAGGGCGTCCAGCACGGCCAAGATCACTGTCTCCGTAGAGTGGCCGGGTCTGAAGCCTGCCTGGTTGGTCTCGAGAAAGTTGGAACTCTCGATAAACTGTGAGAGACAGGTGGTGACGTGGGCTTCCAGGATCTTTGAGAAGAAAGGTAAGAGAGAGATAGGGCGGTAGTTTGCCGGGACGGCGGGGTCGGCCCCCGGCTTCTTCAGGAGGGGCACCAGCACGGCCTCCTTGAAGGAGCCCGGCACCATACCGGAAGAAAGAGAGGAGTTTAACAGGGGGAGAATGCAGTCGGGTAGAGAATGGCAGATGTCCCGGAGTATAGAGGGGGGACAACAGTCATCTGGAGATCCCGACTTAACGCGGGTAGCAAGAGTGGCCAGAGATGTAGAATCTAGGAGGGGAAATTGTGTGAAAGAGGAAGAGTTGTGAGGAGGGGAAACAGATCCAGCGCCAGGAGACGTGACGGGTATGGTGTCCTTAATTAATACGATTTTTTCGATAAAGAAGGTGCTAAGAGTATTACATGCTTCGTGTGTGGGGGCCTGAGTAGGGAGCGTCCTGGGGTCGGAAGTGAATTCATTAAGCACCTTAAAGATTTCCTTAGACTGGCACGGGGCAGATAGAATTTTGCCAGAGGCATAGGTTTTTTTGGCATCCAAGATGGCGAGTTTGTACCTATTGCGTGCAGCCACATAGGCATCTCTGCTTGGGGAGCAGTAGTCCCTCCTCCACTTACGTTCAAACTGGCGAAGTTCTAAATGAAGGGCTTTTAAGTGGGGGGTGAACCATTTGTGGGAATGACTGTGCCGGGATTGGGGAAACTTAGTGAGGGGGGCGAAGATGTCACTGGCTGTGGTGAGCCAGTCTGCCACAAGCCTACAGAGCTCGTCGGTGCCAGTGTCATTGGGTAGCAGGGGATACGTTTGGGACAGATGATCCGATAGTTTGGAGGGGTCGACAGCCTTCCACTTGCGAGCCGTGCCACCCTCCCGTGGGGGGACCCTTCCCTGGTCTTAATTTTTATGCTGCCCCATATTTACACCACCTTTGTAAATATGGGGCAGTGGTAAAATCAATGGATGTTGAGGTGGAACGCCAACCACAACACCTTTTGCCTGCCTCTTTCACGCTCCCTATTCTGTGAAATGGTGCCTTATTTGCAGCGTTAAGCCACGTTAAGTGGCTAAACGCTGCCTTGTAAATAAGGCGAAACCCTATCGCCACCACATCGTCAGAAAAAGTGACGTTGTGGTGGTAATAAGGGCTTTAAATATGCCCCACAGTGTTCCAGCGTACAGCCTCCAAGGAGCACAGCAGTGGCTGAGCATCTACTATCTTCAGTGACAAGCTAGATTTGGTTGTTTGCCAGGACTATGTCACTTACCACCATGGAAGAGATCAGAAGAAGAAAATCTATGCAGGCTTAGTAAATTAAGACCAGAAACCATTATTCATTTACTGTGTCTCTGCCTGGATTTGGAAAGTGAAAGAAAAACTAGACTGTTTAATATACGTGGTGTAAGGACATGTAGGCACGCCCTGATTGCATCCCTAAACCCTGAGGACTTAGAAATGAATTCAGCATTTGTAAAAATGTTATGTGCTGTAGAAAAGAAGTTGGAGGCTTTTATTTGAGTTACTTATCGATTGAGCTAACATGTACAAAATATAATCAAGTATTTGCACCTAATGCTAAACAATCAATTGTTTTATAATCTAACGTGTAGGATATATAAGCAAATCACTGTTTATAAACTGGAGTGAAGGATTGCTTTATAAATGTAATACCTTGTTGAAGTGTTAGCTATTTTTGGTAAGATTTTAATTTATCAAACAAATAAACTTGAAACCTCAAACCAGTATTGTCTTGTTATGATCTCCAACTACATGGTTGATCTAAGCCAGTCCTTCTTGTTACTAGACAGTCCAGGTATTGGTCAGTCGGCAGTCATCCGCCATTTTCCTTCTGTGTCTCCCTATCTGCCTGGCAGTCTCTGTCAGAGTCTCTCCAAAGATGTCTGTCTGGAATGATTTCTGAAGGATATTTCTTGTTACACACTTCCACAATTCCTCACTCCCCTCTGCCTGTTTCTTCCTTGCTCTTGTCTGCTTCTCAGATCTCTGCCAGCCCCAACCCCCACCGCCTTCTGCACACGTCCTCCTTAATGATCTCTTCTGCACCTGTTGGCACTCCTATTTCTGACACCTCTTCCTGTGCAGGTTCGCCTGTTCAAATGTCAGCCTGCCCCTTCTCTGTATATAGAGCACCAACAGTGTGCTAGAAGGCATCGCGCTTCACATTTTTGGGCCTGTTTTCTGTTTTTAAACCATATTTAAGAATAAATGCAGACAAGCATAAAGATCTTTTTCTGTCTATATTATTATTAAAAATCAGGAGTAGCAATACGCTGGGTGCCTTAAAACACTATTTAAATCAAAGGTAGGCACTTTAATTCCAACTATTAATGCTGCTTTTTATTTATTGATCTTCATGTTATACAAAAATAGATCCAAACAAAAGGGCATTTTTAGGTTTCGCTGGGGGACGGAGCTGTAAGCTCCGCCTCCAGAGAAATCTGTAGTTTCTAGTATGGGTGACTTGAACACGCCTCTCTGCTTCATTGGCTAGCTCCATAAATGGAGGCTAGCCATTGGAACAGAGAGGCGTCCGTCAATGCCGGACCAGACACGGGGGCGTTCCCGAGATTCTTTGGCTTTTGCCGACGTCACGCGACGCCGGGAACGCCCCCGTGTCTGGTCCGGCATTGCCGGCACCCGCCTTCCGTCGTCAGCGTCTCTCCTCCCCCTTTCCCGCCCCCTCCCGCTTGTTATATTTTTATTTACGGGTGCCACCCCGTTTTTATTTAATTATTGGAGGCCGGTGCCCACCCGGCATTGCTCCGTGTTGATTTCACCGCCGCTGGCCCGGAGATCGAGCAAGAGGAGCTGCGCCCGCCTCCCTGCCAAGGGCCGCGCTGCCATTGGCGGCCCTCAGCGCAGGAAGCCAGGCACGCAGTGGTGCGACGTGGGCGGGGCCTCGAGGCGGCCATTTCCGCTTCCCCCTGCCCGGGGGAAGCCTGCTGGTGGTTCGTTGCCGGTCTCCCCTGTGGAGAGGGAGACCGGAACTGCTGGGGAAGCCGCCGCGGATGCGAGAAGAAGGGTGGCCTGTATTAGCAGCCAAAGGAGAGAACTCTTGGCTTCTCCAATGCTTGTTCGTTGTTGGGAGGCGGCATCGAGTCCCTTTGTTAGGAGGTTAGCTGGCTGACTGGGAAAGAATGACGTATTTGTGTCCACTTCCCTTTGGGCAAGTTATCCAGCCAGTGTGTTTTAGAAAGAAGGGTGTTGCTCGATTTTACACACGTGTTTGTCTGGCTTTCGGGTTTCATGCTGTGTGCACTAAGGGCCCCGTGTCTGGGTTGCGACTTAATGGTTTCTGTGGTTGTTTAAATGCATTTATTTGGTGATATGCCAACCTCCCCAGCAGCGGAGTTTACCTTTGTTGGGCTCCAACTGTATGGCGTAGTGTTGTATACTTTCTAGTGTGTTGGGCTGAGTAGCAGTAGGTTGCCATGAGAAGAACACGACTTTGAGCCCGTCACCCCGCAAGGGACCGTTGGTATCCTGAAAGCTGGGGGTTGAACCTTACCTCGCTCTGTGGTAGCATAGGTGCAGTAACCATAAAAAATATTGGTCTTCAGCCTCAATGTAAAATACAGGACACTGGATGTATATTAGGACAGCACTATGACAACAGGTGGCTGAAGAATGTTTCAGGATGGGATTCAGCAGTTTTCCTTAAAAAACACTGCACTCGTTTAATCACCCATAAGTTAACCCTACCTGTGTACTGCATAACAGAATATGAATAAACTATCGACAATTTTTACCACGAACAGCTGTCACAGAAATTGTGTGTGCCAGGCATGTCAGAATACAGAAGGGCTAGGGGTAGAAACGCTAAGTGCGCTTCGGGCTCATATTTAACGGCGCGTCTCAATGGGGTATCCTGACAGTCTCTTCCGTGTTTAGGTGTCTGCTCTTCCTTCATGCAAACGACTGCTTTTGTTGTGCGTGGCCTTTTCTACAGAAGAAAGTGCGCCCTGCTTAGTTTAAACTGCGTGCGGGGCTGTCTCTCTGGCCGAACCACAAGCAGCAGTTTACCTCGGGTCAGACTCAATGAAACCATTCTTTGCAGTTCGCCCCCACAATGACGAAATATTAAAGCCTGCGAGTGCCTTCCCGATGACATGCAGTAGCAGACATCACAGAAAAACAAAGGCTCGCATTTATGAACATGAACTGCTGGGCATGATTTTATCATTCTGAAAGAACATTCTGATCCTGCATTTCAATTCATGCTGAAAACATTTAAGATGTGTCCTGTGCGATGGGAAGAAGTCATTTGAAAAGTAACAATGTAAACTACTAACGTTAACACACACACAGCGCCTTCTACCCAGGTTTAAATGCAGGGACCATAATCAAAAAGCAAGACACTTTGTGCTCCCAATATTACCACATGGTCAGTTCAGCTCTTATTTATGTCGCGGTTTGTTTCAGACATTTCAACAAGCAATCTTCACCTCCACTCCTGCTAAAAGAGCTGTAAAGCAATCACCCTGGTTTAATGGACAATAGGCAGATGTTAGGTTTGGTAATTAAGAACTTATAGAAACCATTTTCAGCCAAACAACAATGCAATATTAACATTCTATACCACATCTAATGTATTCAGGGAAAGAAGTACCTTTAGGAAAAAGCAGAAAGCATGTTTACCAACCTGTTGAGTTGGAGCTTTCAGTTAGATCAGCAGATGCTCTTGAGCTTAGAATCATGCAGCTTTAAGGCAGGTTCTGAACCAACATAGGCAAAAGGGTTCAGATCATTCAAATATAACTGAAGTGATCTCAGCTGTAGGGGGCCACCCCATGTATATTGCGTTTCTATTTCTTAAAAAAAAAAACTAAAAGAAAGAAAAACGACTCCTTGGAGGATTTCAGCGTGGCCGTCAGAGTCGTAACAGGAGACACATCGATTGGAGTAAGTGAGCCACGAATGTATTATTTATGCTGTTGGAAAACTTTCAATCAATAAATTGCAAGGCAGAGATAGGCCTGAAAACCATAGTTTAACACCAAAAATGTAGAGACCAGAGTGAAGTGGTGAGGGTAGAAGAGGTCTTAAACACCTTTTCTGGGCCTGCCAACGTTTCACACATAATAAAATTATTTTTTTGCACCGAGCCACAACCAACAGTATCAAACATGTATCCACAAAGACCAAATTCACTTCAGGTATGATTAAGTCAAGAAATAATGATCTGTCCTTTTAAACCGGAGAAAGCAAGTCAAGAGGTAAAGGTTATTTTCAATTACAGCAAGGACAGATAGTGAACAGCTGCTACTATACTGGATGAACTCTCCAATAGCCCTCACCGATACTTGGTCGATAATGGTTATGTGTATCAGTATTTGTCAGCTGCTTGATTCTCTGGGCTCCAAAATAGTCTCACATTTATGAATTATTTACAACGCGGGCGACAGCTATACCTCCTTCTGTAAGAAAGAGAACATTTCTAAAACTGCATACGGTCGAAATTTCATTTTTCACTAATCGGAGCTATGGCTGGCTGTAGCCAAATATTTACTCTGCTCATAAGATTGGCACAAGGCTTTCCAGTCTAGCTTAATGCATTAGGTTCCATCATTTCAAATAAGTTTTGCAAATTTTTAACAAAGCCCGTCTAAATATACTTCACTAGGGCAAATAAGAATGAAGGAAATCCACCTTTTCCACGTGGTCACTCCAGATTTATCGCCTTTTGCTGGCCCCTGGTTTTTGCTGCCTTTAGAACTCTGTGCACTTTACCCATGCTAACCAGTAGTAAAGTGCCTGAGCTCCATCTTTAAACATAATTAAATAGTTGGCATACTGGTTTGCCTCGATTTCCTTAACATTTAGTAATTGGATGTTTATTGCTTATTGCACGAAGGATGACTACAGACGTGTCACATTGCACCTCTTTTTTTCCCTTAGCTCTGAAATCCTCCTTAAAAGTTGTTACAGACACAGATTGCTCTGCTAAGCACTCTGCCCCAGCCCCACAAGCTTTCAGAGGCTTCTTCCATGAGCACATTTGTGCGGCATTGTGCAAACTTTTTTTTAGGGTTTCGCCTGTCAAAAGCTGCGCAAGCAGCATTTTGCGCAGGCAAAATCTTTTGTTTTGCAGTATGGATGTTTGTCCCGCCTCTGTTTCCCATTGGCTAGCTCCATAAATGGAGGCTAGCCATTGGAAAACAGAGGCGTCCGTCATTCTGCGAGGCGACTCGTGGGCGTTCCTGAGAATTTTTCTCAACCGGCCCTTTTTGTCACGTCAGTGCGGCGGTGGGTGGTTCCTATTTTTTTGGGGGAAGGTTTGTTTTGGTCATTGCAGGCCGACCGCCGCCGGAAGAAGTCCAGGTGAGTGCTTTTTCTTGCCGTTCCCGCCCCCCCCTCCCGCTGTCTGTGCCTTTCCCGCCACCCCTCCCGCTGTCCGTGCCTTTCCCGCCCCCCCTCCCGCTGTCCGTGCCTTTCCTTGTTCGTTCCCCTATTTCCTTTAATTTTTCTCGAATTCTACTTTAATTCTCCATTACGGAAACTTGGGCTTGTGCTACAAAATGTGTCAATGTCCTGCCACAGGCAGCGTGCGCGTTACTGATGCTGGAAGCAGGGCACTGCGCTCTGGGCGCAGATCGACCCATTTAAAATGTGACCCACTATTGATGGAAAAAAAGAAACTAATTTCATAAAACGACTGAAGAAATAACCATGCTAAAAGCAGCGCAAGTGTGGGCGAGCGAACGTCTGGGAAATATATTTTATAATCATTGTAAACGGGTTACTTTTATGGCAATTTATGGAGAATTACCCTGATGTTTGTTGTCAAAGGGGACGGATTCACAGATTTTTGTGTGTGAGCAGGTGTTTACTTCTGGATTTTTAAGTTTGTTACAACCACTCACGTAAAAACGCTCTGTGAACGGGGCTTTCTGATTTTCCTGCTGCTGACGGCAATGAGCTCAAACCACCTTCAAAAATCACTTACAAGACTTCAAATCCCAGATTTTAGTCATGCAGCTTTTACACAAACGAGGGTGGGCGGGCGTTCAGTGATCGGACTGAAAGGAGCAGACCTGTTTGAGGCGGAACCTAGCTGGTGGCCCCACACTGCACAGCCCTGGGAAGGATGCATCACCAATTCCCTCTCGCCACCATTGGTAGATTTACCCATTCTCCTGTTCGGGTAAAGGTTGCCCACCCACAAGGAACTAGTGCAGAGAGCTGGCCCAGCCCTCTCTGTAATCCCGTTGTCCGTGTGCCTGCCTGCCACCCTCCCGCTGTCCGTGTGCCTGCCAGCCCCCCTCCCGCTGTCCGTGTGCCTGACAGCCCCCCTCCCGCTGTCCATGTGCTTATCATCTCTTATTCTTGCTGTTTCAGTTGTATTTCGTGTATGCGTCTCTATGGACTTCCTCTGCTACGGGACAATGTTTATTCTTTGCATTCTGTACAGCTGTTTAGCACACAAAAAAGTAACCATTCCGTCTTCATTAACTGTTGATGAAGGATGATTTGGAAAAAAGCCGAATGATTTATTGCTAAACTACTGCCCTTCTGGCGAATTCGGGGTTTTGGGGTGAACGGGAAGGGGGGAGTTATGTGGTAGTGAATTCTTTGCTGTAGTTATCCAAGTATGCATATTTTATTACTCAGGGGTCACAGATCACTCAGGGAGCGAGAGCAAAGACCGTAATATGTGCGGCTTAAACATAAAGTTGCATTTTTCGTTGAAAAAATATGGCGGGCGCTGTGCAATCAGAGGCATCATTGCCTTCTTTGTGAATAAGCAGCAGCCGAGCTATGCTGCTTCAAAGGCAACTTTGTGCTTCTTATTGACACCGGGCAAACGTGTGCACGAGCCCAGGCTTCTAAGTAAGGCACACAGTCATGGCAAGTCAATACTAACAGCAACATGTTACTTCCTGCATGCTAGGATGGCTGGGGCCACGCAGGAATCCCCCAGGGTCAGTATCAGACGGACACAATCATTTTAGGCACAGATTAAGTGTTTTGCCCAGAATCACAGTGTTGAGCAGACGCCGATACGCCAGAGTCGGCAGCTCTGATCGTTACACCATATCGACTTGGCAGCGTAGTGCTGGGGGAACCAGTGCAGTGGCTAACACAGAGGCATGTGCGCCCCGGATGTCATTTGCAGGGGTACTCTTAGATGCATGAGAGGAGGCGCATAAGCCCTCACACTGGGTCAGCACTATGTGTGTGGCTCTGGGTGGGTGTTTGTGGCTCTGGGTGGGTGTGTGTGTGGCTCTGGGTGTGGCTGTGTGTGTGTGTGTGTGTGGGTCTGTGTGTGTGGGTCTGTGTGTGTGGGTCTGAGTGTGTGGGTCTGAGTGTGTGGGTCTGAGTGTGTGGGTCTGAGTGTGTGGGTCTGTGTGTGTGGGTCTGTGTGTGTGGGTCTGTGTGTGTGGGTCTGTGTGTGTGGCTCTGTGTGTGTGGCTGTGTGTGTGTGTGTGTGTGTGTGTGTGGGTCTGTGTGTTTTTGTGTGGCATTTGCCAGAGATTAAACTATTGGCATTGTAAATGACAATGCCATTTATTTATCTGTTTTCAAAACCAACACATAAATAAAAATTTTGTCATTTACAATGCCAATAGCTCAAACTTTTCAAAAGGCGAAACCATTGCATTGTAAATGCTTGTTACCATCTTGCTTCCCTGCAAAATGTTGGATTCGCTTAAATATATAATCATCTGTGCTGCACCTCTTTACAAAACCCAGAAGGAGGGTGCAAAGAACTCACCTCAAAGAAACATGTTGTGCATTGCGATTGTGGGCGCTGTAAACCATTCATTCCTTTAGTGCTGCCTAGGTTGAACACGACCCTGCACATCTCCGAAAGACACAATTATACCATGACTAGCAGCCCGTCCCGACATTGTCCGGGATCAATCAGGCTTCCCCGACCCCCGCCTGCCCAGAAATTGTCCGTGGGTCCCCTTACCTCAGCCGCTGCTCCTCCCCCGCGCTCCTCAGTTTACCGCTCCGCCGCTCCTCGCTCCTCACCGCCGCTGGTCACCGCTCCTCCCGCCTGTCCGCTGCTCGTCACCTCACCGCTCCTCCCGCCTGTCCGCTGCTTGCCACCTCACCGCCGCTGGTCACCGCTCCTCCGGCCTGTCCGCTGCTCCTCACGTCACCGCTCCTCCCCGCGCCATGTCCGCCGCTCCTCGTCGCGGTCCTGGACGCCGCTCCTCCCTGCGCTCCTGACGTGAGCACGCACGTCGCGGCCGGCGCTACTTCGGAGGGACTACTTTTTTTTTATGTACATTTTTTAAATAACGTTTTTTTTAAATTTATACAGCCTATAACGATTTGCACACCCTGACGATTACAACGGTGTATCGGGTGTGTGGATTGGCGCTGTGGTTCCCGAGTTTACCTGCCTCAAAGCCTCAAAGTTCTTCCTTTATTATAGTAGTATAGATATCACCCATTTGTACACTAGGTCACTACCCTACCTGCTCTGTTTGGTCTTTTTTCCCTCTGAGCAAAATGCTTTTCCATCCAGCAGAATATTGTAAATTACAGCCTTTGATGCAGCAAAACGACCTCAGTGGTGATTTATAAACACAGTTTGGACAAAAGGTACTCCCTTTGTACTCTACTTACTAATTGAGTAAGCTTTTTGTTAAATACAATGCTATTCGGTGACTAAGAATTAAAAGGGAGCCATTATGTGATTAAAATGATGCACACAGTAAGAAAGCGGCAATTGTACTAGGTTCCTTTAGTGCAAAACTATTGGTTAGATACATTACCCAATAACTGTGCAGCACCTTACTAGAAGAGTCAGATAGAGGCTGTGAGGAATGGATCCCCTTGTAGTAAATTTCATGGCATCGAGCACTCCATGAGTCACAAGTTACAACTTACAAGATGGCCGTCAAAGAGGTGCACTATGGGACTGAAGCTTTGCGCAGGTGCCCTTACACATGTACATCCTACCACTATAAGTTCTTTCAGCCTTTGTGTGCTTCTGTTCGTCTTTTCCCTTTGTATCAGTGCTCAAGTGCCTCACTATTCCCCTGTTCTGCTTCCTCAGTGGTCTAACCTCCCCTCTCCCGTGTGCTCCCCTTTAACTCAACTTCCCTTTCTCTGTTCTTCCCAGCCTGGAAATACTGAGAATACAAGTAGGAAATGAAAAGACTCTGGAAAGGCTTGGGCCGCCGGCGAGAGGGGAGGATAGGGAGTATGAGGCAACTTGAAGTAGCAAGTGTTTACTTATCAAGGTCTTCTGTATAGATTATATGAATACGGGGAAATGCCTGTTAGTGTACTTGAAAAGGGACTAGGAGAAGATAATGAAACATCTAAGGAAACCCAAGAACATTTGCTAATTCCTTATTAACTCCCCTTTTTATTAGCCCCTTTAGCGTCCTTAAGGGGGCCCAAGAGGTTATGCAGCATGGCAAAGATGCTACGTGAGGCAGAGGTGAACAAGCAGACCAGAGGCCACAATGAGGCTGCCAGACCCGAACACCCGAATGAGGAACACATGCCGACTAGAGGTAAAAAGGCCACAACTGAACATTGCAAATACAATCTGCTACCTCCCCCCCCTCCACCCCACCCACCCACCCCCGCCAAGGTTCAGAATTTAGTTCCCGGGATGCTTACAAGGAGCAGGCAAATAGCATAGATCGATCAAGTGGATGAGAACAATAGTTCACCTGTGACTCCTTCATTCACCAGGGCTACCGGAAGTGCTGCCTCACAATAGAACAAGTGTAGGCACCATAGAGGAGTCTAGTCCAGTGCTGACCATGGACCCTGGTAGCGTAGGTTTCACTCCCACACTTAAGGAGTAAGGTCTGAGAGACTTTGTAATCTATAGCCGGTTAATGACTTTCATTGAGTAGCGCAAGAACAAAAAGAAAGAGCTGTGGTTTCGAACTAGCAGAGGAGACATTCTGGATAGAAAGCAATAAGCGAAGATTGATCACTATTCAATATGACACAACTTTCCTTTAAAAACACAACAAAGGGGTTCCTTCGGGGTTGATTTTAAAGTAATGTTCAACTAATTGGAACCTAAGTGACATAAACGTGCAAACAGGGACAAACAGTGCGTCAAAGTGCATAGGAACAAATTGTTTGGCTATAATAGTTGGAATCAGGACAGCAGGAAGAAGCTTAAACAAGTATGTTTGGTAGGGTATGAATCCACAAAGTGCAGTCGAAAATTAGATAGACAGTTTGACCTGTAAAGAAAGGCAGACATTAAAGGGGGTCTTCATCAGTGTAAGAGCAGTAAAGTCTTGCATGAAACACCCTGCAGTGATACAATAACAGGGAGGGAAAGAGTAGTCTAAATCAAGTACAAGAACTGGTGTGGTTAGTGTCTAAGTAGTCACAGGAGATTTAGCTACGGCACTCTTCAAAGGAAACTGATGAATCAAGGAAAATATATGGTTCCTAGAGCAAGACATTACAAAAACAAGGTTTTTTTTGATTTCAAAGAATCTTTATGGAAACGACCTTAAAAACCTCAAAAGACCCTAGTCCAAGAAAAAAGATAAGTAAGAGTTATGATTTAATTCTTAAAAACCTGGCAAAGGGGGAAGGACTCGGGACAAATGAACATAAATGCTATGTTATGTCAGGGGAAATTTATAAAACGCATACACCAATAGGTCTCTTGCCGCTGGGTTGGGGAGGCCACTGCATTATAGGGGGTTCATGCCTAACTATATGCTTGGCTAAGTAGCCATGTTTTCAGCTTTTTCCTGAAACACATGAAGTCTGCTGCCTGTCTGATGGCGATGGCCATAGAGTTCCAAAATGTAGGTCCTTGTATTCAAAAGCAAGATCCTCCTGTCTTTTAACATCTAAATCTTGGGGCCTACAGTAGGTTCATGTGCGCATATCTAAGATTGCGCTTCGGGGTGTATCCGTGGATCCTAGAGGATAGATATTGGAGCCTTTGCTGTGGATTGCTTTAAAGATGACACATACTATTTTGAACATAGACAGCTGCGCCACTGGGAGCCAATGAAGCTTCTTCATCAGTGGTCTTGTGTGGCAATGCCTTGGTTGCTGTTAAATGATTCTGGCAGCTTGGTTTTCTTTCATCTGTAGTCGATAATTCTGATTGTTCGGGAGACCTAGATGGATGGCATTAGAGTAATCAATCCTAGACAGAATCAGGGAGATAACAATTTGGACACTGGCCTCTCTAGTAAAGAATCATCTAATTTGCCTAACCTTCCTGAGTTGGAGGAAGTAGGAGGACGTGACCAAGTTTATCTGGGATTTCATGGGTAGGGTCTGCATCAATTTGGATGCCAAGACTTTTTCTATTGTACTCTTAGGCATGGGTGCGGGCCCTGCTCCATTGGCTAGCAGGCAGGGGTCCAGTGGTTTAGTTATTGTTGGGGATGACAATCTCTGTTTTGTCAGTTAAGCTTTAATTGGCTGTAGTCTAACCAGTTTGTAATGAACAGTATGGTATTCTGTAGAAACACCTTTGAGTCAGGAGTCTCATCAAAAGAGGAGATAAGGCAACATCTGCCCTAAAAGAAGTGGGGGCTTGATACATCATCCGTGAATAAAGAGTTAGCTATTGGCAATTAAAGATGGCAACTTACAGTCATTGAAAAAGTCAACTCATAATGTAATAATCAGACAGTATAATGGGAAGTAAATTAAACTATCATAGAGTAACATCAACAAATTGTACTATGACTACACAAATGGGCTATGATTCAGACCAATATGATTTTCAAATCAATCAGTCTGTAAGTTAAGACTTCGTAATCAGCGAAGTTATGCCTAACGATTATGGCTGGAAGATACCACGCCTGATATTCCGAAAGTCCATGCTCCACAGATTTTACGTGGTCCATCGATCTACATTCACAAAATAGTACTGTAGATGTCATATCACCATCACAGTGTTTCATAGTTACTTGTTCAATCACTTGTCATTTGATGACATCAGTGAACTACAGACTTTGTAATGATCTACTAGAGGGGCATTTGGTTTGTTATCTGTCTATAGTCTATTACTCCATGCAATGTGAATGAGTCGTACAATTTCCATTTGTCGTAAGAGTGAAAATGGAGACAGGTTAAAAGAAAAATGAAAAGCCAGACTCCTAAACCAGCATCCCCACCTCCACTCCAGACAGAAAAGAAAAAATGAAACAAAATACATTTCATTTGAAAAGCTTTATTTCGGTACATTGACCATAAAAGCATCACAAGGATTGATAAAACATATATCATTACCACAGGAATCAACAACATTGGTACAGTTTTACATCCAGTCGCCATAGAGCAAACAGTTAGAATAAAGTGCAAGTGCGTCTGGTCAATACTTATACACAGGGAAGAAAATTAAGAACAGTACTAAAAGCCACAATGGGTAATAAAATAGATTTTAAAACAAGAGGAAATGCTCTCTTTTTAAAAAAAAAAGTCGCAGTTAAAAGTTAATTACCATAGGTCATTTAAAAGTATTAGTAAACCTGGGCAGACTGCGTACTACATACAGCCACTACAGGGAAGGCTCCAGAAACTTCCTCCTCATACGCCACATTGAGAATAAAAAATGGGAAACAGAGTAGACTATTGGGAGGTGGAGCTCAGTTTTCAATATTCTATAGGCCCCCAGTGCCGTTTGCCCCAAACCTAGGATGAGCTGTAAAACTAAGGTTATTATTTTACCTTGAATAAAGAGGATTGTACCCAATTGACCATTCCCCAACCAGCAGGGCACCGGGAGGCGCGTTTGCAAAGTGGTAGAGAAAGGGGACGTGAACGCCGAAGTCTACTCAGCATTCAGGCTGTTTGAGACTTACTGGATGTAACACCCTCACCCTCCAAGGGGAATATATCTCCCAACCAACAGTGTGCCAGAAGGCACATTTGCAGAGGGTGAAGAAAGGGGGCAGGGCCTCCTGTGGCTTGTTGGTATTTTTTTCATTTTAGATATGACCTCCCTTCCCTGGTCCATTTATGGCTCAGGGACTCCAATTTCAACCCCAGAGACCCCTTCCTCCGGGGCCCAGCCTTTAAAGAAAATGTTTTAATAACTTAAAGGGAGGGGGGTCGAGTTGCCCCCCTCCCCGGACCCCATACCCCAGGGCCTGGCCTTTTCTTTTTTAATAAATAAATAATTGGAGGGAGGCCATGCGACCACCATCCCGAGACATAGTGTAGGTATACTGATCCTATACAGGGAAGCCAATTTGTAGTGTTGGGGACTGCATGGGGAGCCTCAAGGCCCCCACGGTCCCTGCCGGCTCCCTGCCTCCTGCAAGAGCTGGCTCTGCTTTGACACAGAGGGATCTGTTGAACATGCAGCTCCTTCTCTGTCAAAGCAATTGTGCTCCACTTTGAGCAAGCAAGACCAAAATGCTCACACTTTTATCAAAGATGAGCACAGTTTGCTATGGCTTGGCGGGGGCAGTAAAGCTCATGCCAAGCCATAGCAAACAGCTATGTCCCAGGGGTGGCGGTCCCCAGGACCATGGAATTGATTGCATGGATTTATTAGAGATTGCCCCAGGGAGGTGCCTAGTACTGACTTCTTCAGCCAAATGTAAGAGCATGAGTTCCACCATCACGCATGCAATGGCATCCAATGTGAGTTCGGCAGCATTTAGTTGAATTGGAGCGTTATGTGAAGTAAGCTGCTCGAACCATCACTGAAGGATTACTCTGATGACCTGTGGTCGTGAACTATACAAATTCAAGGATTTTGGTAATCTGACTAAAACCTATCTTTTATACATCCAGTGACAGGTGTGGGGTCTTACATTGCAGAGCTCATAGGGAGACTTAAATAGGCTGATATTAATTGCAACAACAACATGGTAAAGAAGCAATTATTTCATGTCTACTTACCTATTGGGGTGAGTTTATTGTGAACATTTGATGTGGGATAAACAGTTTGATACATACTGGAGCTGCATTATGCAAATGTGTTATGGAGCGTTGAGGAAGGCGATTTTCTCGCTAAAACGTGTCTGCTATGATAAACACATTAGGAGACACTGTGAGTGCCTAGAAGTGACTTCTGGAGCCAAATATATATATTCGTACATATACATACATAAATATATTACCTACTAATGATACCCAGCAGGTAGTTATAGCTATGACCAACTTTTCTGATAAACAGAGCATTTTTTGTTTTGCTAATAACTTTGGTGCTGTTTGACAAATATTCACAAAATTTCCTAAACTAGTTTCCCATTGACTTCAGCTGCTGTCTGAAAAGTTTCAGGGTGATTCTTCAAGCACAGGCAAAGAAAAAGATGGGTCCCTAAACACTTTTTGCCAATGCAATGTCTATGGGGATGTTGCAGTTTTTAGACAAGATTACAGCCAGAACACCTGAACGGAATTACACCAAATTCTGCAGACAGATAGATCTTGGTCCGAAGAGATCACTTTGTCTAATTTGGTGTAAATCTGTTCAGTAATTTGGGAGTCATCAAAGAATGAAATATATAGATTTCTAGGGAGGTAGATCCTTCACGGATCTACCCGCGGGGATCCACGAATCCGGGGCAAAGGCAGGGCCCTGATTGCCTCGCTGCAACCCAAAAGGAAAGTTGCGGCTGTCATTTTGTTCCTCAGCAGACTCCCGGGAAAAAAAGATTAACAAAAACTGGCATAAGAGGTCAGGATAGAGGTTACCTGATCCCACAGGACAGATGGAGGGGTTTATGAGGGACCCCTGCGGGGCAGAAAATAGCCCACATTTTGTTTTTGAGCCACTCCGTGTATCCATTGCAGTGCTCAGTGTGGCCCCCAGCTTAACTCCGTAGTAGATCTGCAGATTCGCATTTCAATAGAAAAAACACCCACTCACACACCAAACCCCTGCCGTGCATGGCCAAAAGCTATACACAGCGTGGGGTTTGCTGAATGAAGGGGGGTTGGGCGAAGACAATGCACGCCAGCAGTTAGTTCAACATATGATTATTAAATATTACTTTATGTTTCAAAAAACATAGCAATTCAATGAAAAAAAACAAAATGTAACGTACGTTATAGGTAGGTTCATATTTTACACACACAAAAACATAGAAATTCAGCAGTTATATTTATACTTATGTGAGCACTTACAGTTATACTTATCTGAAGAAGCTATAACTCATGTATATATATATCAAGCTCCATCTGTGACTGCTGTCAGGCACGCAACAGTCAGTTAAGGACTGCCTGCACGCCACCTCAATCTCCTTTCTTTCCTCCTTTGGGTTTCTTCACAAAGGCAGTGCTGAGAAAAATAAAGAGCTAGAATATGCAAACTAGAATATTTGGTTAGCACTAGATGATGCAAAGATTATTGGAACTATGCAAGAAGAAGTGAGAAGTGAGTGAGGACTGCAGGACAGCATTTGGACTAAGATCTAGGTTTACATTAATGCACTACATAACAATATTGATGGGTTCTCAGAGGTAGTAGCCACAGTGCTACAGTTCGAAGTGTTGAATGGAAATAGAAGTCAAATAAAGATAATTTGCACAAGCAGACCAGTAGAAAGTGAAGTGATGAATGTTAGACCTGGCATTTTTTGCTGTGGTTCCCCCTGACTTTTTGCTTCTTGCTTCCTGTTTTTGATTGTTTGCTGGATTTAGATGATGCTGGTGTTTGGACTCTGGGCTCTTTATCACTGTTGACCAATGTTAAAGTGCATGGGCACTGTGTCTAAAAGGTAATGGTATTTGGTTTCTCCATGGTTGGCATATTTGATTTACTAGTAAGTACCTGGTACAGTGCACTACATGTTCCCGGGGCCTGTAAATCAAATGCCACTGGTGTGCCTGCAGCACTGATTGTGCCACCTACAGAGCCTATGTGTGCAGTTTTAAACTGCCATGTCGACCTAGCAATTTCACCTACTTGCCGGGCCCAAACCTTTCCTTTTACTACATGTAAGGCACTCCTAAGGTACCAGGTGATGTGTATTTAAAAAACTGAGACATGTGCTTTTGAAAATTACAAGCTGCTAAATTTGCTTTTCACTACAGCAAGCCCAATCTCTCCCATTGGTTAGCTTTTGAGCTGTAACATTTTAGACGGGTATCTTCCAATTGTGTGCTGATCAAAAATTGAAGTTTGCTGTTCCTAAACTCACAATTTAATAACACATCTTTTAGTGAAGTTGGTTTTTAAATCGCAGGTCTAAAAATGCTACATTTAGAAAGTTATACCAAAGGGGATGATGGATGGAGCGCTTGAGCAAATCAAACACTCACCCCCAGTCAACTGATCTGGGTTTAATACATCATCATTCTTTAGCTCACTCCACCGCCCCAGTTCAGACATGGCCATATGCAAATCAGTCTGACCCTGTGCCTCATGGGAACAGTCCAGCCCGAACTGCCAAGCCATGTCTTCCCTGGACCAGAAACAAGCATCCTGGGACCGTTTTTGGGTACATAACTCTCATCAGCCAGGCTTTCTTGAATCAAGTGGCAAAGTGAGCAAGGGACCCACATCTGGGCATACCCTACCAACTTAGGGCAAACAAAGTGATACCAACCAAGGATGCTTCAATCAATCAATCAATCAATCAATCATTTGTAAAGCGTACTACATAACCACGAGGGTCTCAAGGCATTGGGGAGGGGGGCAGCTACTGATCGAACAGCCAGGTCTTGAGTATCCTCCTGAAGGTCAGCAGGTCTTGGGTCTGTCGTAGGCTCAGTGGGAGGGTGTTCCATGTCCTAGCAGTGAGGTGGGAGAAGGATCTCCTGCCGGTGGTTGTTCTTCAAATGCGCGGGATGCTGGCAAGTGAGAGGTCAGCGGAGCGTAGCTGGCGGTTGGGGATGTAGAAGGAGATCCATCTGTTGAGGTAGGCTGGGCCGGTCTTGTGAAGTGCTTTGTGTGCGTGGATGAGGAGAGCCAGTGCAGGTTTCTCAAGTGGGGGGTGATGTGGCAGTGTTGTGGTACGTCGAGGATCAGTCGTGCTGAGGCGTTTTGGATGCGTTGTAGTCGTTTGATGAGCTTGGTTGGGGCTCCCGCGTAGACGGCGTTTCCTTAGTTGAGTCTGCTGCTGACGAGTGCCTGGGTGACTCTCATTCTTGTATCTGTCGGGATCCATCTGTAGATCTTGCAGAGCATGCGGAGGCTGTTGAATCAGGAGGAGGCGATGGCATTGACTTGCTTGGTCATTGAGAGCGTTGAGTCGAGGATGATTCCCAAGTTTCGTGCATGGTCGGTGGGTGTCGGGGCTGCCCCAGTGCTTGGTGAGGGAGAGGATCAGTTGAGTGTCGTCGGCGTAGGAGATTATGTTGAGGTCGTGCTGTCGGGCGACGTGTGCGAACGGGCCATGTAAATGTTGAACAGTGTCGGGCTGAGGGAGGATCCCTGGGGTACGCCGTAGATGATCTCAGCGGCTTTGGAACAGAATGGGGGGAGGCGGACGGTCTGGGTTCTGCCGGAGAGGAAGGAGGTGGTCCATTTCAGAGCCTTGTCTCGGATCCCTGAGGCCTGGAGGCGTGCACGTAGAGTGCGGTGGCAGATGGCATCGAAGGCGGCAGGGAGGTCTAGGAGGACGAGTGCTGCGGTCTCACAGTTGTCCAGCAGGGTCCTGATGTCGTCGGTGGCGGCGATGAGGGCAGTCTCGGTGCTGTGGTTGCTGCAGAACCCTAACTGGAAAGGGTCCAGGATTCTGTTTTCTTCGAGGTATCGGGTTAGCTGTCTGTTGACGATTTTCTCGATGACTTTAGCCGGGAAAGGGAGGAGAGAGATGGGCCGGAAGTTCTCTTTTTGAGTAGGGCGTTGATTTCCACGTGTTTTCAGCTCTCTGGGAAGGTTGCAGTTTGGAGGGAAAGATTGATGACTTTGTGCAGGTCGGGTGCGATGGAGCTGCTTCCTTTGTTGAAGACGTGGTGCAGGAATGGGTCTGACGGAGAGCCGGAGTGGATTGTGCTCATGGTCTTGATGGTGTCAACGACGCTCACGTTGGCCCAGGCTAGCAGGGGGTCGTGGTCGATGGTGTGTGGAGGGTCTGTTGTGTACTTGTCTGTTGGGGCTGTCTGGGTGTTGAAGCTGTCGTGGATGTAAGCTATTTTGCTGGGGAAGAAGGTGGCGACCAAGTCGCACAGGGCTTGCGACGGCGGGATGTCGTTGGTGTTGGAGCTGGGGTTGGAGAGTTGCTTCACGATGCTGAGGAGCTTTTTGCTATTGTGTGCGCTGTTGTCAAGGCGGTCTTTGAAGGAGGTCCTCTTGGTCGCCCTGATGAGGTGGTGGTGGTTGCGGATGGCGTCTTTGTGTGCTGCGTGACTGTCTAGAGTTTGTTCACTGTGCCATTCCTTCTCTAGTTTCCGGCAGGCTTGCTTGGAGGCAAGGAGTTCTGGGGTGAACCAGCTGGCCCTCTTGCCTGTGTCTCTATGGAGGGGTTTCTTCAGCAGGTCGCAGGTGTTTGGCGCAGTCCACGATCAAGCGTGTGAGGCTGTGGGCAGTGTCGTCGGTGTTGGAGGGTTCGGTGGGTGGGCTGAGAGCGAGGTTTGCATGTAGTTGGTCTTCGGTGATTTTGCTCCAGCAGCGGCGGGGGATCTGTTGGGTGCAGTGGTGTGTGGTGGGTTTCTGGAAGGCGAAGTGGATACAGCGGTGGTCGGTCCAGAGGAGTTCGGTAGTGTAGCTGACGGAGACGTGCGGGCTTGAGGAGAAGACGGGGTCGAGCGTGTGGCCTGCGGAGTGGGACGAGTTGCTTCAGTGAGCATGGTGAGCAAAAAAACAATGGATTTAGGCCCAGATCTCTGCACTGAGGTGAATGTATGACATTGTTCTGCATTCTGTCCATAAACTGTTGTTTTTGCATTTGCCACCCCGAGTGGGACGGGTATGCTCAGACGTGAGTCCTGTGCTTTCCATGCCACTGGAATCAAGCTATCCTGGCTGAAGAGGGCTGAAAGCCCGAAAACGGTCCTAGGATGCTTGTTTCCAGCCCAGGGAGGACCTGGCTTGGCAGTTCGGACTGGACTGTTCCCATGGGGCACAGAGTCAAGACTGATTTGCATATGGCTGGGTTCAAACTGGAATGGCATGGTGAGGAACAAAAATAGATTTAGGCCCAGATCTCTGTACTGGGGTGAATGTATGACATTGTTCTGCATTCTGTCCATCAACTGTTGTTTTTGCATTTGTCATGCCGAGTGGGATGGATATGCTCAGACGTGAGTCCCGTGCTCTCCATGACACTGGAATCAAGGTATCCTGGCTGAAGAGGGCTGAAAGCCCGAAACCGGTCCTAAGATGCTTGTTTCCAGCCCAGGGAGGACCTGGCTTGGCAGTTCGGGTTGGACTGTTCCCATGGGGCACAGGGTCAAGACTGATTTGCATATGGCTGGGGTCAAACTGGAATGGCATGGTGAGTAAAAAGAAACAATGGATTTGGGGCCAGATCTCTGTACTGGGGTGAATGTATGACAGTGTTCTGCAATCTATCCATCAACTGTTGTTTTTACATTTAGACAGTTGTCATTTTCTTACTTTAACCATTCGGTGTCTCTGTCTGTCCCTAGAATACACATCTGGGTTGGAAAACGGTTGGGCTTTGTGAATTCACTCTAGACAGTCACACATGAAGGGAGCTGTATATCCTAATGGCCCATCACCAGTCTGATGGGTCTTCTTGAGCTAGAGTGGTGGACAGAGTTGACACTTGCACCTGAGTAGGGCTGTGCCTGTCTGCTTCTTCTTCCCTGGGATTGAGCGGACTGGATCTTGATCTCTGTATCCTGCTTTCTGAAGTTTCTTCAAGGGTTTGAGCTGAGCTTCCAAGTGGTGCCAACCCCAGTCATGGACCCTTGGAGGTGATGCTGGTGCTGCATCCAAGAAATGAATGCATCAACTCCAAGAGTCGCTTCGGAACTGGCACATTTGTGTGAAATTGAAGCATCATTGCTGCCCGCAATGAACCAGTGATCCCCGTTTGTTGAGTGCGTAATACAGTGACTGTGCCTTTCAACGGATGCCCCGACAGTGCCACAGCACCCCCGAAGTACCGACACTGCATGAGTCCCAAGTACCGCTTCACGGAAGTCCATGATGCATGGCTCTGACACAGCGCCTGTGGGCTGGTGGTTCGACAGCCATGCCATGGAATTCACGTACCATGCTGTGACATCGATGCATCTTCAACACCACATTGCCTTCAGGACCCGAGGTCTCACACCTGCAACCGACACATCACCTTCCCAGCACCCCGCATCGTCCCCAGGCATTAGCGGCTCACTGACCCTTCAGCACCTACAGGGACCAACACATCACTTCTTTACACACCGCATCATCCCAGAGCGCCAACATGCCACATACCTGTATAGCAGTAATAAACCAGCACATCACCTGCTTTCACAATGCCTCACCTTCCCTGTGCATCGCACCGTCTTTGACTTTGTCACGCATCCAAGGTACTGTGCTGGGATCCGTGCGACTCCTGTAGCCAGCCCGAGCTCCATAGCAGTTGGACTGAACTTGTGGATCTGTCTAGGTCAAGCATGACCAGCTAGCCCCATTTGGAGCTATTGTTTTCTGAATGCTATCACTACGTTTAATATTGAAGGAGTCATATCTTGACTTGTGTGTGTTGGATTTTTATTGTTCTGTTCTTGATTTGCTCAGATAAATATAGGTTATTTTTCTGAACTGGTGTGGAGTACTTTTGTGGTGTTTTCATTGTATTACTGTGTTACTGTGTGTGTGTGTGTGTGTGTGGGTGTGTGGGTGTGTGTGTGTGTGTGTGTGTGTCCAAATACTTTACACATTGCCTCTTTAGTTTAGCCTGACTGCTCTGTGTCGAGCTACCCGGGGGGAGCACAGGTAAACTTTTAGTGTGTACTTCACTTACCTCGAATAGAGTGTGGGTCCCTACTTGGAAAGGGTACACACCCATGCCAACTAAGGATCCCATTTCTAACAAGGAAGAAACTTGTGCTATTAGAAAATCAGATAAAGGTGGGAATGTGGTACTGAGTTCAAAAGACAAGTGCATGAAAAAGGTGAGGGCTGATATAAAATAATTGCTAAAACGGAGTATCCTGAAATTAGCAAAGTCTTATTGTGAGAATCACAGCAATGGAAAAATTAAGAATTAATTTATTAGGAAGAGTATTGCTTCCTCAAGAATGAGAATCCCAGGAACCCTGTATTTTGTTTAATCCCCAAAGGTCCTAAAGGTGCTAAAAAACAGGTAGGCCAATAATTGCAGAGTTTTCTGAAGCCAGTGATGATCAATCTCCTATTGTAGATTAAAGATACTTCAGATTTCGTGATAAGAATATGTGCTGTATGGTGCGAAGGTGATTATTATATAATGAGCCTAAACATGGTATCCTTGTACATAGGTATCAGGCATTGTGATGGCTTGAGAGTGGGTACACATTTCTTGAGGATAGTCCTATAAAATATTATCAACATAATGACATGCTGTTGAAGATGAATGAATGATGCTTGAAAAGGAATATCTCTCTGTTTAATGAGAAACTTTTTGAGCAACAGCAAGGGACTGCAATAGGCACCTGCTTCGCCCCAGCTATGCTAATTTGCATATGGGATGTATCATCTTTTGGGTATGTTATATAGATGACATATTTGTAATCTGAAGAGGGACTGTAGAGTAAGCAAAGAGTTTTCTGGAAGAAATCTATATCAATGACCTTAACATGAGATCCACTAGCCAGATTAGCAAATCTGAAACTGAGTTTCAGAGCATGAAGGTGAGAGTAGAAGGGTGAAAGCTAGCAACTAGAGATTACAGGGAACCCACAGCTGGAACCAGCATCCCACATCCTCATAGTTCCCATCCAGAGACACTTAAGAACAGCATCCCATATGGAGATCTAATACGTGCCAGAAGGATATGTAGCACCCAAAATGATAATGAAAAGGCAGAAAAATAAATGCTAGAGAGGTTTAGTGAGAGAAAATATTCAGATAAGATTCTAGCTACAAAAAGAAGCAGAATAAGAAGTACACTAGAGAGGAAGTTCTGCTCAGAATGAATGAGAAAAAAAAGGAAACATATGTAGATTTGTGACCACTTGTAAAACACAAAGGTGATGGAATGAAGGCTTGCAATTTGTCTAACTACTGGTGATCGGTCATAGTAGCATCGCAACCCATCATTCTTCTGCTCAACATGCCACCTCAGTTTAGACCCAGCCATATGCAAATCAGTCCTGACCTTGCTCCTTATGGGAACAGTCCAGCATGAACTGCCAAGGTGGGTCCTCCCATCACAAGCATCCTCAACACAAGCATCTTGGGACCGGTTTGAGGGAATCCCCTCATCAGCCAGGCTTAGCTTGGTTCCAGTGACACAGTGAGCATGGGACCCAAGTCTAGGCAAACCCATACCACTCAGGACTGTACATGAAAAACACAAAAGGTGATGGGAGTAATGCTTACACTTTGTCCAACCACTGCCTAACGCTCAGGGTAGTATTCCAACCCATCATTCTTCTGCTCACCATGCCACCTTAGTTTAGACCAAGCCATATGCCATGCCAGCCAGGCTAGCTATTTTCAAGTGACACATTGGATACAGCTAGTTTGGCTGATGAGGTGTGATATCCCGAAACTGGTCCAAGGATGCTTGTTTCAAGTCCAGGGAGGACCTGGCCTGGAAGTTCAGGCTAGACTATTCCCATGGGGAACAGGATCAAGACTGATTTGCATAAGGCTAGGTCCAAACTGGAATGGCATGGTGAGCAAAAAAACAATGGATTTAGACCCAAATCTCTGTACGGGGGAATGTTTCTGGGTATCCAGCATTCCATCCATCATCTTCTTATTGTTGCTATAGGCACCCCAAATGGAAAGTGTATTCCAGACATGAGTCTCATGCTCGCTATGCCATTGGATTTAAGCTTGCCTAGCTGATGAGGGATGATACCCCGAAACTGGTCCTTTGAAGCTTATTTCTGGTCAAGGGAGGACATGGCCTAGCATTTCAGGCTGGACTGTTTCCATGGGGAGCAGGGTCAAGACTGAATTGCATATGGGTGGGTTCAAACTGAGGTGGCATGGTGAGCAGAAGAATGATGGGTTGGAATGCTACCCCGGCAATGGATTTAAGCCCAGATCTCTGCACTGGGGGTGAATGTTTACCAATGTTCACCATTCCTTCCATCATCATTTTGTGGTGCTATTTGTGACCACTCTCCATCGTCAACATGTGATGTTATGGCAGATCTTGAATAAGCACTGGCATTGGATTAGGAATGAGCCTATTATAGGCAAGGATATAATCAGGAGGCCTAAGATCGCATATAAAAGAGCAAAATTTATGAGGGACAGATTGGTGAAAAGTGAATTCAAGGATGAGAAGAAAACATGCATGACACAGAAAGAAGGGTTTTAAGAGATGCACTAAAATTAAAGCATGCCAACAAGGTGTCAGCATTACCAAAATTAGAAAATGATTCAAGAAGATCTATATTGAGAAAAGCCTAAATTTTTAGACAGAGTTTGTAGTATTTGTGCTGACATATCTGTGTTCCAAAGCCTATATCTGAAGCACCACCCTACAGGTACATAAACAAATATTACAGAAGCTCATATCAGTCAAAATCCCAGTACCCAGTGGTTTGTATTTTCAAATTACCATGAGGGTAATGAGGAGCGTATGACCTATAGTATGATTTACAATGTGAATAAGTTGGCTAGGGGAGGTAACAGAGAAAGAGAGTTGTGGAAACTAGAATCCTGCTACATTTTAGAGATGGATTCAAAAGAAGCACATGGTCTGAATATTGATGAGAAAATGCATATGCATCTGTAATCATCTGCCTTTATGAAGTCAGGGTGTAGTAGCTCCTTTTTTTAAAGTTTTTTAAATGTCTTTAAATTTGTCTTTCAGAACAGCTCTCTGTGAGTTGGTTAGTATAAACCCCGGAAATCTCTTTAGCTAGTGGTCATGATGAATTTGTAAAGAATGTGGATATGTGAGATGACATTTTGCTTTTGTGATATGTGTATAGTGAAAAGTGATTATTAACCCCCTTGGACATGGTGAGAGACTATAAGATATGTTGATTGTCTACTGTTGACTATGACTATTGATCTATTTTGTTATTTAGAATGATGTTGTGGACAAGTAGGGTTATTCATAAAGTATAATGAGGTACCCACTTCGGAGGAATTACCTTTTTGAAGTGTGCTACTATAATTAAGGATTAAGTATGCAAAAATAATATTTTCCCATTTTTTTTAGAGTAAATTTGAGAATGTGCATCAAACTGTATTGTTAGAATGGAATGCATGGAATCATTTTGCAGGAATGTAATATAGCAATGAATTCAAAGACAGATGAATATGATTTCTAATCGAAATTATACAGAATGTAATTGGCCAAAATGATGCTCAAGGTTTCTGGTAACCCAAGAAAGTGTATTTTCTATGTCTATGGCACACAGTGTTTTTAAGGGGTAAACAATATGGTGGCCAATGGTGGGAAAAAGCTTTTTGTTGTAGCCAAAACGTGTTGCTGTTTATATTTCTCAGCACTGCATTAATAAATAGTCTAATAGATGCTTTGAGATGCCAGTCACTTTGTGGATATGTATATTCACTAGAAAACCATAGGTTTCAGGGATGTTATAGTTAGTTGGACATTTGACTCATATAAAACTAGAGAAATGTGCCTGTTATAGTTAGTTGAGCTAACTATCACTCGCTTGCCCGCAATGCACTGCTGATGACGTCACATGTTACATCACTCATGACATGGTCAGTGACATCACTCATGACATCACTGATGCCATCACAAATGACATCACTGATGACATCATCCACGTGATAATATGATGCGCGCACTGATGCCCTAATGTAAACTTTGATACACCCACTCTAAAATACAGCCTACTATTTTTAAACCATACACACAACAATGCCAGATACTACATACCACCAACTATTTCCTAGGTCTATACACACATCCAGTCACCTATACATGCAGTAACTCATCAATACAGTACTATAATATGCACTCATACACCTATACATACAGTCACACTCCACCACTCATCCATAGAGTTACTCACACATCTAGTCAGTCATGCAAAGAATGAATCACATACCCATTTATTCATGTATACAGTTATACATACCAACTCAGTTACTTATACACACACCACATCACATGTTTATGCAGATACTAACAAATACTTACTGTCCTATACAATCACTGATACAAGCAGTCACTCATTTATACACCCACTCTTCCAATAACTTACTCTCACGTATAGTCATTTATATACTCCAACACTCACATATACTGCCTTAAAACATATGTAGATACTCACACATATACCACTGACACATTCATTCACTCACCAACACACCCATACACACACTAACTCACCCATACAGCCCTTCCCTGAAGCATTTTTGAATCCATACAGCCAGTGAATCACCCACTCAGACATCAATGCACAGAGTCACACACAACCCCACCCACCCACACAGACACTCAAATACCCATAAGATACTCAGACAACAAATCAATAACCCATATAGACACTCATGTAGCTACTCACCAACCCATGCAGCCGCATACACGCCAACTGAGAAACTAATACTGACTTTCACACAGATTAGTCACTAACCCATGTATTCAGTAAAACACGTTCAATTACTCACTTATACAATCAGTCATGCACCCACTAAATAATTCTTCAATACACCTTGGCATAGATATATATGAAAAATATTTAAACTTTATAGAAACACACATTCACGGGATGATGTCATCAGTGATGTCATCAGTGATGTCATCAGTGATGTCATTTGAGATGTCATCAGTGATGTCACTGACCATGTCATGAGTGATGTAATATGTTACGTCGTCTGCAGTGCATTGTGGGCAGCCAAGTTATAGTTAGCTCAACTAACTATTACCAGCGAATTTCTGGTTTTATATGAGTCAAATGTCCAACTACCTATAACATCCCTGAAACCTATGTTTTTTTTGTGAATTTCAAAGGTTTTTTAAATGCTAATTCCTAACTATAACGTCTGTAAAACCTATGGGTTTTTCAGTGAATTTCAAAGGTTTTTTAAATGTTAATTTCACATTTTAATATTTATAAAACCTATATTTTTTCAATTTTTTTTAATATTTTTGATCTCAATTATCCTTTTTTTACTTTAAAAATGATGTAATGTTTTATATCTTCAAAAAAAATATGTATATCTTTTTTTTTAAAGAAAACTAGAGTCCAGTCCACCAAGCTTCAGCAGCCCGCCAATTCTATCCGCCATATTGTTAAACTTGTAAATGATGCGCATTTTGTATTCGACACCGTGTCCCGTGTAACAACATATATGTATGAGGTCGCGCCAGCTGCTACTTTGGTATGCGACGGGTACTCAGTACCAAGCCAAGCGTGCGTTACGTCATGTACGTATGGGGTTGCGACCGCTGCGCGTTGCGTATGCGATGAGTGCACGCTGCCAGGCCCTGTGTTACATCATAGATGTATGGTGTCGCGCCGGGTACGCCATTTCCTCATTTTATATTTGTCTCAAAACTATATCTAATTAACTTTAAAGTGTATATGAGAGCAAGCGATATTATAAAATATTTTAAACATTTACATATTTCTAACTGTTATAAACTTATATTATCGTAAATATATTTTCTCAAAATCGCGTCGGGTGTGGTCTCCTTGCACGCTGGGTGCACTATTGCCTTGTGACCTTAAAAAAAAGCATTTGATTAGTTCATAACATTTCCCATTGTAGCAGTTGGAAATCACCACCCATTTTAGTCATTCTCTCAACAGCATGTGATTAGACACACCTCTTCTGCTTAGAGACCTTTTTTGAAAACTTTTTGCTATGTACACATATCTTACACTACACACAACATGCAGCCATCATCTTCATTAATATTCATGGTCTGTAAAGTAGCCTTCCACCTGTGATAGCCATGCACCTAAAAGTTACATGACCGAAGTTTTCCCCACTGCCAGAGATAACATGGTTGCATACGCTGTCCACAGCACAATGTAATGTGGTACAGCCCAGGGGCAGTATCATGCATAGATAATGAACACACGGACACAGATAAATAGGGTAAGGGGGTGCAGGCACGTGAGCTCGACTTCTTTTTATTACCAGGGTCACATATCCAGTGACGTCTGTGCTAGATGCATGTGGGGTGAGTGTAAACCAGCCCTCAGGGAATGGTTGCTGCTAGCATCAACTACAACAGTTATCATTGGATCCCACACAGAGATTCAATAATAAAAGAGTCAATAGTTTGTGCTGCAGTAAGGTAGGGACAGTAGATGTGAAATAATATAGAAAAAATTCTATCGTGAAGAACCACAAACACAAAAAGATTGTATCATACAGGGTCCATCAGTTCTAGTGCACTCAGATAGCCATATCAAAAGCATTCAGCTTGTGCACAGCCAGCGATGATGATGCGTTCTGCGTGCGGGCCGTACTTGGAGCATTGTCTGTTGCCATCAACACTGCATCATCAGCAATAGCGACTCAATCTGAATTGTGAACACTGCTGTCTGCAGTGTAGGCCGGAGAAAGCGGTCAGCAAGGGCCCACAGCCACGTGGCGTTGACTTGAACTGCCCAGTTTGCAATAGACGAAGCAACAAAAAGCGTGTGCGGAGCCTGCAATGATGCGTATGCGTGGTGCGGACAGAGCACACTGGAGCAATGTCTTTTGCCTACAGGACTGCGTCATCCACAATAGAGACTCGATCTGGAATTGGGAAAACTGTTGTCTACAGTGTAAATTGAAGGCAGTAGTCACAGACATCTATGAATACTTCTTCTCACTTCCTCTTCACAAAATACAACAACATAAATTACAGAAAACTCTGCAATAAATAAATCAAAACAATTCGAATTGCGATCTCTGCTGTCCACAGTGTAGATTGTTATTCAGTGTTCTCTTCCACTACCAAGAAGAATTTGGTCATTGTACTAAACCTATAACTCATCTAAAAAAAGTTCTTCAAGCAAGTATACTAAAAGGATATTGTGTATATTTCAATAGACGTTGTAGTTACTTGACTGCTAGATTCTGTAATTAAACAATCACCACTCGATCTGAATTGTGAGCCTTGCTGAACACAGTGTAGGCCAGAGGCAGTGGTCATTACCACCTCACAACCACGTGCCATTGGATTCAAAAGCACAGAATTAGTTGCACCTGATTGGAGGGGGTACACAGAAATCATCACAGACTTTAACTTCTGACATCCTCAATCATAGAATCAAGACCCTGTTTCACTGTTCGGACCTGCTCTACCGCGGTGTACTCCACCGACTGCTGTCAATCAAGCACAATAATCATGTGCAGCAGTTAGCTACGGAAGCACAGAGTCTGATGCACCTCAACGGAGGGAGTTCTATGAAAACCAAGCATCAGGTAATATCGGACATCATCCATTGTGGGATCAAGACACCGTTCCACTGTTGGGACCGAGAGCTGGTTGCTCCTGGTCGAAAGGAGTACCTTCATCTCCACTCTCAGATGCAGTTCTAACATTGTCCATTGTGGGATCAAGACACTGTTCCACTGTTGGGACCTAAAGTTGGTTGCACCTGGTTGAAGAGAGTACCTTCAGCTCCACTCTCAGATGCAGTTCTAACATTGTCCATTGTGGGATCAAGACACCGTTCCACTGTTGGTACCTGTTGGACTACTGTGTTATTAGTATACAGAGCACTCCACGCTGCTGGGCCTCAGGCTGGGCGCTGTGTGCCTATGTTGCGGTAGCCAGCGTTGATCTCAGGAGCCTTCTGAGCTCGCAGACCTCGGCCCAGGATCTTCCGCCGGCACGTGGCGGGCCCTCTTTCACTTACGGCGGTGTTGAAAAGTGAAATGTGCGGCATATATGTGTTGCTGTGGCCATGATGGTTTCTGAGTACCAGCAGGCTGAGAGCATCCTTCACACAGCCACCTTTTCTCACTGGGTCAACCTTATGGCTGTGTAAGCTGCGGAGACCTGGCTGACACGTTCGCCATTCGGGAAGAGAACCATACCCAGAGAAACGTGCCTTTTATTCATACGCCTACACTAGCCTTGCGTATGCTGAGACAGCTCACTACGCTCAAGATTTGGGGGGAGGGGGCACGTATGTGCTATGTTTTCGTAATCTTCCCTACTGACTGTACTATCATGGTTGCTTCACTCAATAGACCATCAGTGTATGTTGACTTGTACATGTCTGCTCTGCATACTCAAGTCTGTCTGGCATCCCCGCAACACTTTGCATTGTATACTTTTATAATCGAGAATCACTTGCCACTTTCCCACATACTTTGCTCCCATCTCTCCCAGCATTCTGCATTGTGTGACAGAGGTGCCATCCCATGTTTGGTTTGTGTACATGGCTAGCCACTGTTCCCACAGTGCGTAGTGTTGTTGTGTCTGCTAGGTGTACATGTTGTTTGTAATGTTGTATGTGATTAAACAAGGTAGCAGGTTTATTCACGAGCAGTGGTTTCTCCCATTTACACATTGCTGTCTTAAAGAGGATACAGAAGTTTTTCTGACAGGTGAAAAGTGCAACCAGAATGGCTGTCATTCATTACTACCCAAGAATGTCCAACTGCACAATGCTTCTAAGCTTACAGCCCCTAATCTTGCCTGCTTTCCTAAAAACACGCCAACTCCCACAATCAGACCAACATTCACACAGTTTTCTAACGGCAGTTATCTGCTTCTTAATAATATGCACTGCTGCGGAATGTGAGCTGGCATACCGTATGTCCTTACTTTTTCAAACCGAGTAACTTCCTGTGGCAATGTCTATTCCCACCCACACAAAGTAACTCCCAAACTTCAACTTGGCCTTCAATACCTACTTTGAAAACAGATTTCATTAAACTAAACAAACTGAAAGTGCTTTTGATCAGAACAGAAGTGTCTCTCACTTCTGCAAAATAAATGTATCGACTGCAGATAGCACGAACTTCAAGTAAAATATCGTCCCTTTTAAATACAAACCTCCCATTACACTTCGTGAATTGGTACACAATTTTCGACACATCTCACATCAAGGTCTGGCACACTTTCTAAACTTTTTTTCATTTTCCTTCATTTTTTTTAATACACTTCAATTGAACTATTTTTTATATAACAACTTTCTAAGTACACTCAGGCATTTGAACTCTGTTTTCATTATTGCCACTTATGTCTCTAGTCTAACCAGGGATGGGTGATGTATGGCCTATGCAAATACGCTATTTACTTTCTAAATTAGCCTAAATCCGACATCCATTTTGAAACCATGTCTATCTTTTGTGCAGACGTCTCTCTGCCTGCCTGTTATCCATGAAGCCCTTCCACACAAATTTACTCATCCTCAGCCTCTGCTCACGAGCTGGCGATCAAGATCAAAAAACACAACATTGTTTAGGTACTGGTTGGCACAGTGTGGTAATCAAATCCTACCTTTATTTTCATTATAGAATTTAGTCAATCATGTCTGATAGCTATTGTTTATGTCACATGGAACTGTAACATGTAATGTGGAATTCACTGAGCTTCTGTTTCAATACAGCAGATACGGTTGGAGTTTGCCTCAGCTCGATCCCTTAGCTCTTTGCACAAAAAAGAGCTGAAAACAATAATGTATGGTTTGACGAGAAGGGTACCAAATGTGCTTCTCAGAAGTGCAATGTTTGTGTTCCTCCTCAGGTTTCCGATGTGGGTAGAACTATTACCAATTCTGACACGCACCAGATTGAATCTACTGTACAAGAGATTGCTGTCTGTTCTACTGTTGATAATTTTGGGTTACAAAAAAGGAGTACCACACCCTCTCTAGCCCTCCCCCAAGGGTCACAACTTTGTTCCTTTTTAGCGCTGGGACACCTCCTCGCTGAGGTAGCTGATCGCGCTCTATAAAACGCTGTATTATTATTATTATTATTACCAGGGTGCCTAAGAAGTTTGATGATTACATTTTGCAATTTATTTTGTTTGTTTTCTTAAAGAATACATGTGGTAATCGTATCCTACCTTTATTTTCATTATATAATTTTTTAGAGTCATTCAAGTCTAATAGGTATTGTTTATGACACAAGGAACTGTGATATGTAATGTGGAATTCACTGATGCAGGAGCTTACGTTTGAATACAGCAGAAGCGGTTGGAGTTTGCCTCAGCTGGATGCCTTAGCTCTTGCACCAGTGGGTCCATTTATGGCACTTAAATAAAGACACTTTTTATATAACTTTCAGACTCCATCGCTTTATTATGCACAGCCACTTTCTTAGACACACCTGATGTAACCATTTCTCTTCTGTGGCATTGCAACATTCTGCATTATATTCTTCATGATTATTTCTTTATTCCTGCTTGCTAAAACACTGCATTCGAGTCTTCAGACCAGTAGGGGTGAGTAGTTCGCTTCCCACTCCCTGTATAGTATCAACGCATACTAACACTACTTACACAGGTATGCTACAGCGGCCAGTATCCTACAGCCCCCACAGCACATCACTTTACAGAAATTAGCTCACAGCTTAGGCTCATGGTTTCATCCCAGAGTCTACAGACCGGTAGCAGTGAGTAGTTTGCTTCCAACTCCCGCGTAGTCTAAACTCATACTAACACCACCTGTACAGCTATGCTAAAGCAGCCAGTATGCTACAGCGCCCAGAGCACATCAGTTTACAGCCCTCAGCTTACAATTTAGGCACACACTTTCATCCCCCAGTGTACCAGCAGCTCACCTCAGCACCATCTCACTGTGGGCAAAACAGCACTTTCACACCGGTAGGGGTAAATACTTCGCTTCGGCCAGTTTGCTACAGAGCTCAGAGCACATCAGTTTACAGCACTCAGCTCATGGTTTAGGCGCATGCTTTCATTCCCAAGTGTACCGGCACCTCACCTCAGCACCATCTCATTCTGGGCAAAACAGCACTCTCACACCGGTAGGGGTAAATACTTTGCTTCAAACTCTCTGCATAGCACATCCTAACCACCCCACAGAGCTCACAGCGCTCCTACCCTCCTCTTTCCTACTTGTTTTGCCCTTTTTTCCCCTTACTCGCTTCAACAGTAACACAAAATGGCTGCCAAAACTTCCTAGTTGCAACCGTTCACAGCCATTAAGCAGCAAGCTTGTGCTCGTAACGCCTCAGCCAATCAGATGGCTGAATTCCCAAATATCGATATCTGTTAATTTTGATATTTCTCCAAAACTACTGAACAGTTTTACACCAAATAAACAAAAGCATGCTTTCTAGACCAAGACCCTTCTCCCTGCCAAATTTGGGGTAAATCTGTTCACCCGTTTGACCTGTAGCCTTGTCTAAAGTTTCCTATGGAAATTGCATGGAGAAAACACGTTTTGGTACACCCCCTTTTTTCTCGACCCACCTAGACGATTCACCCCCAAACTTTCAACATAGGAGCTGATATGAACAAAGAATTATTTTGGAAAATTTCATGAAGATTTATCAAATAACACCAAAGTTATAAGCAAAACAAAAAATGCTCTTCCTATGGAAACTTGGTCCTGACTATAACTACCTACTGGCGACTGCCAGTAGGTAATATATATATATAAAACACTGAAATACTGAAATACTGAAAAAAACATAGGTTTTAGGGAAGGTTATAGTTAGTTGGACATTTCACTCGTACAAAACCAGAGAAATTGCCATGTTATAGTTATTATCTACAGCCAGTAGATAATATATATGTAGTCGCGCAACAAAGAAAACCCCTAACGAACTTCAGAGCCAAGTCCACTTATACTCCAGTCATGCTAAAAGATGTAATAGATCTCTTCCATGAACAAGTTACCAGCCAATTAAAGGATCTAAATATGAAAATTCATAGGGGCAGACACAAGTACAACAAGGAAACAGCTGAGTATAGAGCTCTAATTACCAAACTACAAAAAATCGCAATGTAATTTTTTCGAGCCTCGGATAAAGGAGGAAATATTGTGCTGATGCATAGAGAAATGTATATAAAGGAAGCCCTTCTACAATTGAATGACAGAACCTGTTATACTAGATTCTCCGGGACAGGACTAAAGACCATGTACATGAACTATTACCAAAAACTGTCCAAGTGGAAGTCGAAGGGCTTCATTACCAGTCAAGAACACAAATTCCTTAGAAATGATTATCCAGTTGTACCGACAATGTACCTTCAGTTCAGTTCAGTAAATCTTTATTTCGAAGAATAAAATTCCTCATAAAAACACATTACATAATTCAATGTACTTCTTGCCAAAGCTGCACAAAAATGCAACAAATCCCCCTGGACATCCAATCATCTCGGCCAGAAACAGCTGTCTGGAACATATGTCACAATATGTTGACTTCTTCCTGCAGGGAGAGGTAAAAGGGCTACCATCTTATATCAGCGATACTAGTGATTTCCTCAATAAAATCAAGAACATTGAGTGGCAAAATGAGTATGTATTAATTGCACTGGATGTTTGTTCGCTGTATACCAGTATTGTACACTCAGATGGCCTCAATGCCCTAAACTTTTACTTAAAAAGGTCTTTACCAGATATGTCAGATCACAGAGAAATGTTGTTGGACATGGTGAAATTTGGCCTGGGCAATAATGTATTTATGTTCAACAAATTGATGTACAGGCAACTGCAGGGTGTTGCCATGGGGGCCAGCTTCTCCCCCAGCTACGCGTGCTTGCACATGGGCTGGTGGGAGGAGTTGGTCCTCATGGTTCAACATTCAGAAATTATGTAATCAAAGGTGGTAACCTGGTTACGCTTTATTGATGACCTTTTTGTGATTTGGAGGGGGGACATTACATCTGCAGAAATCTTTGTGTCAGACCTCAATAGGAATAATTTAAATCTCCAATTCACAGCTACCTTGAGTAAGACATCCATCACATTCCTGGATACTGAGGACTTTATTGAACAGGGTAGAGTAGAAACCAGGCTGCACCGTAAGACCACAGCTGAAAACTCTACCCAGCATGCCAAGAGTTCACACATCAAACATCTAGTTTACAGTATTCCATATGGAGAGATGTTACGCCTGAAAAGAATACACAGTAGGCGGACTGATTTGAAAGATGCACAGAGGGATAGCAAACTGAGATTTTTGGAAAGGGGCTATTCACCTAAGATCATAGATGCAACTATTCACAAATCCGATCAGAAAGATAGATCCAAGTTATTGGCTGGTAACACACAAGTATTTCCGGACAGTGGGGATAGTGCCACAAAACCACCTGAATTTAGATTTATTGTGCAGTATAGCACTCAACACAAGGAGATAGAAACTATCATTAGCAAAAACTGGCCATTACTTCTAAGTGATCCAGTGATAGGAAAGGATCTCCCCAAAAGGCCTTCAATTACATACAGCAGAGGGCAGTCTATGAAAGACGAACTGGTCAAAACCAGTCCTGAAGTCTTGGAATCATCAGTTTGGTACCAAACACATGCAGGATTTTACAACTGCAAGGTATGTAAAGCCTGCAAACAAGCAATTAACAAAACGTGTTACCATTCGCAATTCGATCGCAGGGGACATAAGATCAACAAATTACTAACCTGTAAGACGGAGTATGCCGTCTACGTTCTGGTTTGTCCTTGCAATCTGCTCTATTTCGGAAGCACGAAGCTTCCTGTTCATAAGAGAATCTTACAGCATCTAAGGGCAATAGGTAACCAGGACAATACATACCCAGTTGCAAAACATTTCAAAACCAAACATAATTCCAGGAGCAGTGAACTTAAATACTTTGTAATTGACTATGTGCAGGGAAGTAGACGGGGTGGCAACAGGGAGGAAAAACTACGCCGCCTCGAAACACAGTACATAATTGAACTCAATACAAAGCACCCCTCAGGCCTTAATATCACGGAGGACTTTTACACCTGTCTATAATATTGAACATGTATTGGCCTCATTGCTACTTTGCACAGGTTTTTATAGGATTTGTAAATTATTAAGCATGTTTTATGACTTTTAGATTGTTATAAATACAAATTCTGTATCAATTATTCTATGTTCCACCATCTTTTAACAATCAATTTATATATGATGGTTTTTAGATATATCATATGAATTCATTCTTTTAGCCATTTATTAACCATTTTAAGGTTTTTACTATAGGCGTATTTATGAATCCAATGTCTGTGTATATTTATTGATTACCATTTATTGATTGTTGAATATATTTGGATGAAACATAACATCTTATCCTAAAAACATGAGTTACTTGCACATTATCCTATACAACAATATCTAAGGCCCAGTTATTTGGTTGATATAAAGGGGCAATAAGGTATTTGACCAATAATATTTCCCATCTGAGAACCAAATTAACTTTTGGCACAAAACCCCTCATTGAGGTAGAAGGTCCAACCTAGACATCGCACTTTATTCTCTCCTATAATAATGCTTATATACAGTATATGGTCATCAACAGCATATGGGGCTCCATATCGTTTCCATTTGAAGCATTTGTAAATAAATATTTTCAAAAATGCAGATGTATTTTGTTATATTCTGCATTATGTTCCAAAAACATGACGAACATCAGTAGTCATTCTGCACTCTCAAATAATAATTACACTAAACAAATCTTGAATTTTAAAAACACGATTTCTTGTTTATTCCACTATCACTATTTGCATAAGACAAGGCTTCTTACTTTCACATAATGAACAATAATTATGTTCTCTTTGTTAAACCTCACAATACAAAGTATACCAATCTCGATAGAATTGATGAAATAGTTTCTGTAGTTTGTACGGTGAAAACTCTTCTATATCTATGCCATTTGTAGGCTCTGATATCATGTGATGAATGTATTTAAACCTATGTCTGATGATTAACTGTGTCATGTGATCAAGCGCTCTAGGAAGCACGAAACGCGTCGTGATGACTGGGAACACCGTAACTGAATAAACTACTTTTTGCACCTACTTTGGGTCCGTGTCCGTACTTGCAGCCTGGAGAAAGCCTGTGCCGTGCTGGACTATCCTTGAAATATATATATATATATATATATATATATATATATATATATATATATATATATATATATATATATATATATATATATATATATATATATATATATATATACATATATATATATATATATATATATATATATATATATATATATATATATATATATATATATATATACTCCCTCGTGATGGACTACCTCTCTTTACAATGTCACTGCATGGCTTCATCTGGAGGACGCTGCTCTTTGCAGCGGGGCTTCTAACGCGGCGCAGCAGACCGCTACAATCCAAACAAACAAGGTTACCCCATATGGAAGATCCTCAACAGTAGGTTGTATTCCAAGCATTTATTCACGAAGGCTGCAGACAGGAAACGGCAAGAACGTCATCTTAAATGAATTACCAGCCAGACGTGTTTCGAGTCCTCTTTGACCCGTAATCATTGGCATTCACACATGATGACAGGACCGGCATCTGCAACTGAATTTATTCACAGAAAACACCCCAGTGGGCGTGGCCACTTCTCTGACCTATTGGTATTTGTAGTTGCTTATGATAATTCTCAAGTGAGTCCGTCCTGAAATTCACGTGAAATTTAAAAGTAACTTGGTGCTTTAGTGCGATGATGCTCAGTCTTGCTCCCTCGTGATGGAAAAACTCTCTTTACGATGTCACAGAATGGCTTCATCTCGAGGACGCTTGGACCTTGTTTGTTTGTAGATATATATCTGTAAATATGTAAACTCGTGTAAATATTGAATCCTGTGTATCGAACGAATGAAATGAGCCAATGCACTTTTTTATTATGATTTAGCCATTTCAATATGACGACTAAGACTGAATTGTAAGTCCTTTGATTGTTTTGATGCGAATTTGCCAATATCAACTTCCCTCGTAGACGCCAGCTGACACTGACAAAAGCGAAGGCTGAAACCCATCTGTAACTATTGATTTGTGCAATAAATCCTGAATCTGGTTTAACCTAACAAGAGTGCTGGTCCATCTGTTTTTGACAACGGAGCTTAATATATATATATATATATATATATATATATATATATATATATATATATACTAGCATTTGCTTAGTCCCGGCCGGGCCCCCTGCAGAAGGGAAGGGGGCTGGGGGCTGCACGGTTAGTTGCGCCGAGACCAACACCTGTCACTTGTATTGATTGCAGTGACATTCAATCAGTAATTTGATCAACTTTGGAAACATGACAGGTCAAGTATACCCAGCCCGCCCCGGCGTTCCCCGGGGGCAGAAGGGGGCTGGGGGCTGCCTTTTCAGCATTTGCTTAGTTCCGGCCGGGCCGCCCGCCCCGACATTGCGTATACCGCTGCCCGCCCGCCTGCCTCCCGCCCGCCTCCCGCCTCCCGCCTCCTTACCTCAGCCGGAGTTAGCCCCACTCCCGGGCCCCCACCCGCACCAACTTTGCCCGGACTTTGCCCGCCTCGCCTTACCTGAGGCGCCGTGCCACTCTTCGCCGCACGTCACTCTTCGCCGCACGTCGCCGCTCGTCACCGCTCCTCCCCGCCTGTCGTCATCACGCAGGTGTAGGACACGTTTACCACTGTTTTAGGGGACTACTTTGTTTTAAAACTTACATTTTTTAATTTACGTTTTTTTTTATTTTATACAGCCTATGTCCATCTACACACCCTGAGGATTACAACAATATATTGGGTGTGTGGATTGGCGCTGTGGTTCCCGAGTTTACCTTGCCAAAAGGTGCAAGTTCTCTCTTTATAATAGTAGTATAGATATATATATATATATATATATATATATATATATATATAATACCATCCTGACAGCGTGAACAAACAAACACCGACTCCGTGAGTAATTTGGCACAGAAGGCAATTTATTCCAAGGGTATATATATTGTTTAAACGCCACACCTCAATCCAGTGTAGAAAGGAAGGCACACACAAAGTATCTGAAACTGATGCTTTATTGATGCAAACCCCCCCTGACAGACGCGTTTCGCCTCACGGCTTCATCAATGTCAGTTTGGAGTGAAAAACACATGACTATTTAAAACAACCATACGTCAAATAGTAATTCATAGACATAAAAGATGAGCTTCTACAAAGTTTGATTAAAAAATACATAGCAGCCATCTTGTAATGTGTTTTAAAAGACTAATAAAGTGCAAAACAAACAAAGTGCAATGTGCTTGTGCAAAAGTGAATATATGTACACCCAATTCCTGTAGTATCTTACTACAATTGTGTAAGGACTAGGGAAAAATATATGATATTTCAATATCAATTCATTTAATCATACCCTAACGTCCTTCATAATTGTGCCCTGAATGGGCATTCATGGTGTTCAGCTCCCAATTTTTCCAAGCCACTTAAAAAATATATTAAGAGGAAAGAAAATAAAAAGGGAAAGATTGTTCAAGTGGAGGAAAGAAAGAGAGAAAAGAAAGGAAAAATAGAGAACAGAATATTTACAAATATAAAGTGACATGATATGTTAATTGGGGTCCCCCAAGTTTACCATACTGAGATATAGGTCACTTCATATTCTTGCGCTATCTTCCAGAAGCGGTACTTATGGGAGACACTTCATTACTGCCACAACGAGTCTATTCTAGATGAGTCCACAGTTCATCATCATTATTGAGTCCTACTGGTGTTTTGCTTTGGAGATCAATGATGTAACGTGACTCCAGAGCTCTCAATTTTCTCACCCTGTCACCACCTCTCTTGTGTTTTTCCACTCTGTCTATACAATAGAATTGTAGTTGATCCCTGTTGCTCTGATGGTGTAACTCAAAGTGACGAGCAACAGGGTAAGCAGCATCTTTGTTCGTAATTGCGCGCAAATGTTCTAATATACGCCTCTTGGTTTGATTTATTGTGCTGCCTACATATCATTTCTGACAGGGGCATATCAGGCAGTATATAGTAAAATCAGAATTGCAATTTAGAAACTGTTTAATGACTCGGACAGGCCTTGGGTCCCCTGGTCTGCCCTCAAAAGTGGTCTTTTTACAACTGTGTTTACACGCTTTGCAATTCTTACAAGGAAAAAAGCCATTTATTCCCAATCTGGTTTTCAATGGAGATGACTGGTTAAAGTGGCTATGTATTAGTTGGTCTCCAATGGAGTGGCAGCTTTTGTAGGTAATGGGTGGACATTCTGGAAGGTGATGTTTCAACACACTGTCTGTTATTAGAATGTGCCATTTCTTTTTGAAAATTTGTACAATGTTTGCTGATTTTGTATTGTATCTAGTGATCATGTGTGCAGGTGCCTCACTAGTTTGTGCTTTTCTGTTTTTTACAACTAGCAAGTCCTTTCTCTTAGTTTTATGGACCTTTTCTTCTGCTGATTTCAGGTCCCCCCAAGTGTACCCTCTTTCTCTGAAGCGCTGTATTACTTCCTCTTTAGCTGCTTTAAAGCTTGCATCGGTGGTGTAGTTGCGCCTAAGGCGTAAGAGCTCCCCGTAGGGTATGCTTTTAATTAAGCTCTTAGGGTGGTGGCTCCTTGCGTGGAGAACCGCGTTCCCCGCTGTTGGCTTCCTAAAAAGGCGTGTCAGTAGTGTGTGATTCTCAATATATACCTCTAAATCAAGATAATTCGCCGAGGTATCACTGATTGTTCCAGTGAATTCCAGATTTAACTTGTTATTATTCAGGGTGGCAACATATTCTTCGGCCGAAGAACGGCTACCACGCCAAACAATAAAAAGGTCGTCGATGTATCATGACCATAATATGATCTTGTCCAGCCATAGTTCATTCTCATCCCCCCAGGCTACATGCTTCTCCCACCAGCCGACAAATAAATTCACGTACCTGCGGGCAAAGCACATACCCATCGCTGTGCCCCGTTTCTGTTGGTACAGCTGACCTGCAAAGGTGAAGATATTATTGTGTAGACAGAAAAAGATCATATCAAGCAGCTTGGCATTGTGGTCCCTGAATTTCAGGTGTCCTTTTCCCAGGAACCATTTGACTGCTGCCAAACCATCTGCATGGAGAATGCTTGTGTACAGACTGGTAATGTCCAAAATTATTAACAGCATGTCATCTTCCCATATAACTCCTTCAATTATTCTTAAAAAGTCCTGAGTGTCTTGAATATAGGATGCCAGATCTTTTACTAGTGGAGGTAGGAAGGAATCTATGTAAATAGCAGTGTTTTCTAACAGACTGTTAATCGAGGCAACAATTGGTCTTCCTGGGGGGTTGGTACAGTCCTTATGAATTTTAGACGTCACATAATATAAAACTCATGACATGGTCAGTGACATCACTGATGACATCTCAAATTACATCAATGATGTGACATTATCCACGTGATAATCTGATGCCCTAATATAAACTTAAATACATGCACTCTAAAATACAGACTACTATTTTTGAAACCATACACACAACAATGCTAGATACTACATACCACCCCCTATTTCGTAGGTCTACACACACATGTGCTCCCATCGTTGATTCCTGTTATAGGGCTCCCGTGAGCCCCCAAGCTGACGAGCTTTTGGAGATGCACCTGCGCACCTTAGAGGCAACGAAGCCTGTGACGGTTGTTTGGCGGCCTTCTCAGCCACCCCCAGAACTTTTCTCTACTGATGAGGGATACTATCCCGAAACACGAGCCATGTCTCGTGTCTAGAGATATTGGAAATATCAAGTATTTACTTGCACCAACCTTGGTGAAACACTCACAAACTTTTTCCCAACTCTTCAAGTCATACGTACTGCATATACCAGAGTGCAGAGGGGTGATCCGGCGGAGATGCTAGCAGTGTGTTCCCATCTTTGATTCCTGTTATAGGGCTCCCGTGAGCCCCCAAGCTGACGAGCTTTTGGAGACGCGCCTGCGCGCCTGAGAGGCAACTAAGCCTGTGACGGTTGTTTGGCTGCCTTCTCAGCCACCCCAGAACTTTTCTCTGCTGATGAGGGATACTATCCGGAAACACAAGCCATGTCTCGTGTCTAGAGATACTGGAAATACCAAGTACTTACTTGCACCAACCTTGGTGAAACACTCACAAGCTTTTTCCTAACTCTTCAAGTTACATGCACTGCATATACCTAAATGCAGAGAGGTGATCCGGCGGAGAGGCTAGCAGTGTGCTCCCATTGTTGATTCCTACACACACATCCAGTCACTTATACATGCAATTACTCATCAATACAGTACTATAATATGCACTCATACACGTATACATACAGTCACACTCTGCCACTCATCCATAGAGTTACTCACACACCTAGTCAGTCATGCAAAGAATCAATCACATACCCATTTACTCATGTATACAGTTATACACACCAACTCCATTATTTATACACACACCACATCACTTATTTATGCAGATACTAACACATACTTACTGTCTGATACATTCACTGACACAAGCAGACACTCATTTATACACCCACTCTTCAAATAACTTACTCTGATGCATAATCATGATATACTCCAACACTCACATATACTGCCTTAAAACATATGTAGTTAATCACACATATACCACTGAGACATTCACTCACTCACCAACACACCCATACACACACTAACTCACCCATACAGCTCTTCCCAGGTCCACTTTTGAATCCATACAACCAGTGAATCACACAATCAGACATCTATGCACAGTCACATACCCCCCACCCACCCAGACAGACACTCAGACACCCATACAGATACTCAGACAACAATTCAATAACCCATATAGACACTCATGTAGCTACTCACCCATCCATGCAGCTGTTTACACACCAACTGAGAGACTAATACTGACTTTCACACAGTTTAGTCACTAACCCATCCATTCAGTAAGACACGTTCAATCAATCACTTATACAGTCAGTCACGCACCTACTAAATAACCCCTTCAGGCACTTGTAAATCTACTCATTCTTCAATACACCTTGGCATAGATATATATATGAAAAATAGTTGAACTTTACAGAAACACACATTTACTGGATGATGTAATCAGTGATGTCATCAGTGATATAATTTGAGATGTTATCAGTGATGTCATCAGTGATTTCACTGAACATATGAGTGATATAATATGTGACGTCATCATCAGTGCATTGCGGGCGCGCGAGTTACAGTTAGCTCAAATAACTAATACTGGCGAATTTCTCTGGTTTTATATGAGTCAAATGTCCAACTAACTGTAACGTCTCTAAAGCCTGTGATTTTTAGTGAATTTCAAAGGTTTTTTAAATGCTAATTCCTAACTATAACGTCTGTAAAACCTATGTTTTTTTCAGTGAATATGTATATATATATATATATATACGAAACGCATCTGCATAAATGCCGAAAATAAATGGATTTGTTTGCAATTTTCCCTGGAGTCTCGTTGGTTTTCCTCTCCTTGTTAACTCTGAGGGATTGGTACTGATATATTTGGGGTACTGCCACGAATACCCCTTGGAACATCCACTCCAAAAGGCGTCCTGTTTCTTTGATGGCAACTTTTTGGGCTTCACTACAGAACTCTGTGGTAAAAGCAGGACACGCCGCCCGCCCGCAACTTGTCCCGACACAATTGGTGCACCGCGATACTACGTAGAAGGAGTGCCGCTTACCTAGGCAGCACACTTGGGCGCAAGTTGGGAGTCTTTGGTGGTAGAGTGAGGGACATGTTAAACTGCAATACCGCCCCCTGTAAGAACATGGTGAGCACTGATGTGATCAGGGCAGACACCGCCCACTTGGGACAGCAGCGTTTGCTATGGCTTGGCAGGAGCAATGTTCTGGGGAGGGAACCCAGGCACATTGCTGGGCCGGCTCTGGGGAGTGGTGGTCCCCAGGACTATGTAGGGTTCCACAAGGGGGGTTGCACGGCCCCCCTTTGTTAAGTTACCCTTGGGGAGGGGTGGTCCCCGGGGCCGGGGGTCCTCAACGGACCTGTTTCACTATTGTATTTCTGGCAAAGGGAGGTGGTGGTCCCCTGGGCTGTGTGGAGGGCTGTGGACCCCGTTTTAAGTTGGGGAATTAAGTCCCCTTGAATCCTGAGAGTCCCTGGGTCCAACTAGCTCATCATGTACCTCAAGTAAGCACCACAGAGCTGCGTTGCGGAGAGGTGGTCCGAGGCCATGCCCCATTTTACACCTCTCTGCAATGCAACTCTGTGGCACTTACTGGACATACCTTTGTGGGTTTGTTGGCCCCCAGGGACCCTCAGGATTCAAGGGGACTTAATGCCCTAACTTAAAACGCGCCCCAGGGTGCGTTACCACACTTGTGACATCAGACCATGCTCCCTCCCTGCACCACTGCGAAAACTCACCCCCTGGTGCGTTGTAACTGAGGGTCTGTAGTGGTGTAAAAAGGGAGTGGCCTCTGAACACCTCTCTGCAACACAGCTCCCTGGCACATACTGGAGGTACCTGGTAGGCTAGTTGGTTTCCAGGGACCCTTAGTATTCAAGAGGAATTAATTTCCAACTTACAACTCGCCAGGGGGCTCGTTTGTACAGTGGTGAAAGAAGGGGGCGGGCCTGAGGAGATATGTGTGCAAACACTCCCTGTGGCGCGTTTTAAGTTGGGGAATTAATTCCTCTTCAATTCTGAGGGTCTCTGGGGGCCAACTAGCCCACCAGGTACCTCCAGTACGTGCCAGGGAGCTGCGCTGTAAATCGGTGTTCCACTACCCTCTTTACACCACTCTGCCACGCAGCTCTGTGGTGCTTACTGGAGGAATCTGGTGGGCTAGTTGGCCCCCAGGTCCCTGTGGCAATACCTAATTATGTAGTGTAGGCCCACAGGGGCTCCCCCCAGCTCCAGACACCGCCACCTCCCTGCGGCTTAGATATTCATATGCGGGGGGCACATGCCTCCCCGCAGGCCTGGTGACCACCACCTCCCTGGGGCACACTATGGAACACTATATGTTGGGGTACCCCTGTGATAAGCATGACCTCCTCTGTAAGGCCTTAGTACATAATAGGGCAGGGGGATTAAAACTACCTCTAAGTCAGAGGTGCAGAAATATGCTACTTTAACTAGTTACCGAAGCACAAGATGTCATTTGAGATGTCATCGGTGATGTCACTGACCATGTCATGAATTATGTAATATGTGACATCATTACCAGTGCATTGCGGGCGCGCAAGTTATAGTTAGCAGAACTAACTATAACGGCAGAATTTCTATGGTTTTGTATGAGGGAAATGTCCAGCCAACTGTAACACCCCTGAAATCTATGTTTTTTTCTGTCAATTTCTAAGGTTTTTAAAATGCTGATTTCTAACTATAACGTCTCTGAAACCTATGTTTTTTTCTGTGAATTTCAAAGGTTTTTTAAATGCTAATTTTTAAGTGTAATAGTAGTTATACCAATTTTTTTGTACTGATTTTCTACAGTTTTTTAACTGTTTATTTATAAATATTTTATTCATAAAATAACAATATATATTTTTCTGAAAATTGCAAAAAAAATTTTTAAATCAAACTGATATAATGTTTAATTTTTTTGTTTTATTTTTTTCTTTTAATATATTTATATTATTTTCTTTAAAAAAAAAGAAAATTGCGCATCCAAACTGTACACATCACAATGGGTGCGCGGATTCTAGCAGCCATTTTAGAATAGTCATGAAGGATCCGCGTACGATGTGTGACAGCTGCGTGTTTTTCAGTTACCTCATATACATTTAATATTACGTGAAGTGCGCGATTAGAATGTGACCAGTCCGCGACTCCTGCTCCCATGCATTAGCAACACATGCGCATTACGGTATGCGACGCTTGACTCTAGTGGCATGGAGAGCACAGGACCTACATCTGGGAGACTTATTTGTTATGAAGTTTCCTAATTTCCTCATTTACTACAGTCTCCTCAGTAGGAAATACTTTGAGTTGTTTTACTTTGATTCCATTAAGAAGGCATTCAGATGTGTCACACATTTGCCATAAATTCTGAATGTTAGCACTCTAGATGCTCATTAGATCACTGTAGTAAAGCTACTGCTCACCAGGGAAGTCTGCTGCTGGTATTCAAAGTGCATGTTTCTGTTGTGATTATGGGTACATACAGTGTAGGCATCCCTCACATTTCATGGTTTCAAATGTCACGAATGCGAAGGGAACTACATATCCCACAAAGCTTAGGGGCATATCACCGGAAAAGATGAAGAAGCATACTCTGACTTAAGCCCCGCCTCCTCTAGCAACGGGGCTTGACAAACTGCCTGCTGAGCCTTATCCGCGGACCTGTCTGCCGTTTCTGGCGTTCCGCTGTCTACTTGCGGCAAGAAGACGCGGCTGCCTAAAGACCATTCTCCGAGTACTGTGACCGGGCTACACTGCAGCGCGGCCGTGATTCCTTTCATTTTGAAACTCCGAAGCACCTCCGGGTCAGGTGGGTGCTTGCGTCTCCGTTCCAAAGCCGAACAGGAGAACGCTGTTATCTTTTGTTTGCATTTATTTTCGGGCACAAGACACGAAGCGCTCCCGCATTCCTGGATATGTGCAGAACCCCTTATCGAGTCCGAGTGCTTGGTGTGGTGTAAGACTGTCCTGAAATGGAGCGTCCTTCATGAGAGTCGGAGATTGCGCATAAAGGCGCTCTCCTCTCATTTTCCGCCTCCTGTCATCCAGCCGCACCTCCAATTGGAACCATCAAACCACACAGGTATTCGGGCATCTCCAGAGAGTCGGAGACTGCGCATAAAGGCGCTCTCCTCTCTAGGCGCCCTACAGCTTCTATGTGTTTATGATTGGGGAAAGTCTTCTCCGATAACGGATTAAACTTCATACTTAGAAGTGTACTAGCTGTATGGTGTGCGTGTTTCTCAAGAGCATCCCAGCAGAGTCCTATGGGAGATACATCCTGGTTTTGTTTCCTGTAAATTTAAAAGGGCATCGGTTTCACTCTGCTTACCTGTATAGTGTGTGATTGTGGTACTACTCATTCTGCTCTTGCTTTCTTGTACATACAGGGATCCCAGAGGGTGCTCAAAAGACGGTTACCAACTCCTGTGACGGAATAGGATACCTTTTGTTATTTTATCCCATTCCCTTTTTCCCCTGGGATAGTTCTCTACCCATAGTGTGTTAATAGCATTGTGGGGAGAGTAGTGTTTAAGGGACATTGGGACCTTCTCTTCACGGTATCGTTCCTGCTGGCCGTACCTAAGGTTAGTGGTGTATTATCCTTGGCGCTGCTGACACCCCTGACAGATTGTCAAGCCCAAGTTAATCGCCAGCCCGAGCGATGGATGCTAACGCAGTATTTACCTCGCCATTAGAAAGCTTCAATGCCTTGCAGCAGGAGGTACAATCCTCCAGACTAGAGAACCAAGAACTCAATACTGAGATGGGTACTATTAGAAGAGAGGTGGCGGGTATCCCTAGACAAGGAGGTAGGTCCTATATACGAGATGCAGCCCTGCTCTCTCCTTCCCAGACCATGCAACCCCCAACCTCTACACAGGGTGGAGGTTTCTTTGCTATCAGTCCTGTCTTCCCTCCAGCTGCTGGTTCAGTCCCGACTGTGCACATCCTGCAAAATACCGGAATACCCTTGGCCCCTCCAGAGCGGTTTTACGGGGATCCAAAAAAAATTGAAACTTTTCTGAACCAATGTCGCATGCATTTCCTATGCAAGCCTGCTGTCTTTCAGGAGGAAGCCTCAAAGACCGCGTTTATGATGTCATACCTGGGTAGAAACGCGGCAAGTTGAACTATTCCTCTAATGGAACGCAATGATCCTGTCTTACATAATTTAGCAGGATCTTGCTTGGAAATGCGGAAACTGTTTGATCGCAAGTCTCATATGTTTTCCTTAGACCATGAATCACTGACCCTTCGTCAGGGCTTTCAGGATCTCCTTTCATACATCACCACCTTCAACCGGCTTGTAGTGGAATCCGATTGGCCTCAAGCAAAACGAACCTCCATTTTTATCAAGGGCTGCGGGTCAAACTAAAGGATGTCCTCTCACAGGTGGTGCAACTACCCCCGACCTGCGAGGAGATGATCGATCTAACGGTACAACTAGATCACCGTTTACTAGAACGGAAAGGTGACCGATCAAAAAATGATGTCCGTTTTTTGGTTTCAAGACCAAAACCCCATCCTGAAGAACCCTCTAAGCAGAGCGATATACCCAAACCCATGCAGATTGGGGGTATCAGGGGTCCCCTTACTACCGGAGAACGGGACAAACGGAGGAAATTAATGCTCTGTATGTATTGCGGTAAAGGAGGCCATTTCATCAAAGAATGCGGAGCCCGAGCCCAGTTGCCTAACCAAAACCTGACTCGGAAAGGACAAGCAGCAATCAGGGCTAAGGAGGGGTCGGAAAACGAGCAGGCATGAAACAGGGTGAGGTCACTGGTTCAACAGGTGCCTGGACGATGATCTCTTCGGTGATTGCGCGTACCCCCCTGAGTACGGCTACTCACCTCACCGTTAATGTACATTTATACCTAGAAGAAAACCATCACATCGCAGTGGCAGCTTTGTTGGACTCAGGAGCAACCGGCAATTTTATTGACCAGGAATACTCCAGAACCATAGGGGTGGAATGGCAAAAGAAGAAAGCTCTCACTCAAGTACACACCATGGATGGAACAGCCCTCACATCAGGGCCTGTCTGGCATCACACCGTCCCACTCCTCATGAGGCTGGGAGAACACCATTACGAGACCATCCAATTTGATGTTATAGATGCTCCGCAGTTCCGCCTAATATTAGGCATGCCCTGACTTACCGTACATAATCCTGCCATTGGATGGGCAGAACGCTCACTGAAGATGAACTCCTTATACTGTCAAGAACATTGTACTCACAAGAAGAGTATAACGGAGGTGTTTCACGAAGACTCCAAGGCCATACTGTTGGCCTCAGCTTGCCCTACTCCTGCATACTGTTGTACCACGTCCTTGCCAGGGGAATATGAAGAGTACCGAACGGTTTTTGATAAACAATTGGCCACTCAACTACCCCCACATAGGGTATACGATTGCAGGGTTGAATTGACCCCTGGGGCTGAAATCCTGTGTAGCCGGGTTTATGCACTTACTGAGCCGGAAACACAATATCTACGTAATTATCAGGACGAAAACCTTGCCTCCGGTTTTATCAGACATTCTTCATCACCTGCTTCCTCACCCCTCTTTTTTATCACGAAGAAGGATTGCGATGAGCTTCGCACGTGCATAGACTATCGGGCCATCAATCGCATCACGATCAAAAACCGTTACCCATTACCATGGATACCGGTTTTACTGGACCAACTGAAAGGGAGCAAGTACTTCACGAAGCTCGACTTACGAGGAGCTTACCATTTAGTGAGGGTAAAACAAGGGGACGAGTGGAAGACCGCTGTTAGAACCAAATTCGGACTCTATGAATACAGAGTGATGCCTTTTGGGCTTTGTAATGCCCCCGCGGCATTTCAATACTTTATGGATGAATTACTGCGGGGGCTGCTAGACACGTTCTGTATCGTCTACATCGACGATATTCTGATTTATTCTACCTCTCTTCCTGAACACGTGCTGCATGTCAAAACCGTCCTAGACCGTCTCTGCGACCATTCACTATATGCTAAATTGGAAAAATGTTTGTTCCACGTACAAGAAATAGCCTTCCTGGGTTACATCATTAACGAAAACGGTTTCCAGATGGAAACAGGCAAAGTGGAGGCGATCACCTGCTGGAAGACTCCCCAGAACGTGAAATCCGTTCAATGCTTCCTGGGTTTCGCTAATTACTACAGGCGCTTTATTAAAGATGTTTCCAAAATCATTCATCCTATCTCTAGCCTCCTACGGAAAAATACCCCCTTTGTATGGGGGAACAAAAGCGGAGAGTTCATTTATGATGCTCAAAGAACGGTTCACACAAGCCCCAATCTTACGACATCCAGACACGCAATTGCCATTCATCTTAGAAACAGACGCTTCCCAGTATGCACTCGGAGGAGTGCTATCACAGAGACATCCTTCCACAGGGCAACTACACCCAGTGGCCTACTTCTCGAAAAAGCTCTCACCAAGTGAGATCAACTATTCCATATCCCACAAAGAGCTACTAGCGATAAAGAGGGCATGCGAAGAATTGAGGCATTAACTTCTTGGGGCGCGCCACGTTGTGGAAATCTACACAGATCACAGAAACCTGTTGTTTCTGAAAACGGCTAAGGCCTTAACACCCCGGCAGTTGAGATGGACTTTGTTCTTCGCCGACTACGACTTCGTGATCAAATACAAACCTGGGCCCCAAAACGGAAAGGCCGATGCCCTGTCACGTAGCAAAGATCTCCACGACTCATGCCAGGAGGAACCGACTGAGGTACCAACTATTCTACCTGAGACCTGTTTCCCTGGACCCCTATTGGCATTGATAGTCTCATGATTTTCTGGATGATCTGAAAGTGTCTATATCCGATATAGACAGTAACGCCTGGCTCCAAGAAAACTCTGAATATCGCAGCAAAAATGAGGAGTTGTTATACCACTCTCAAGCTTTATACGTCCCACACCCTATTCTTCAGAAACGAGTGTTAGCATGGGCTCATGACTCCACCCTGGGAGGACACTTGGGACGCTTTAAGACTACTGCCAACATAGAACGTTCATTTTGGTGGCCTACGTTAAGAAAGGACGTGGAGAAGTATCTACTGACTTGTGCAGTATGTGCTCAAGGAAAAGCAAGTCACGCAAAACCAGCGGGGCTTCTGCACCCTCTCCCCATTCCTCCCAAACCATGGCATACGGTATCTATGGACTTTATAGTCGAAATGCGAAAAGTGAAATTAAAACAGAAAAGAAATGATAGGTTGTTTGACAACATTCTACACAGAAACTTAGGGTGCATGTTTTTGTTTTTTAAGAGCATGATTCTTATTGGCTATCAGAACGTGATTGAAAATAACATTACGTAGGATAAGTTAGTATTTTGAGAAGTCGAGCACACTTACTGGTTTTTTTTGCAACATTGTGTGATGAACTTTTGCGTTCTTCGGGAGCCAGTATTGCTTTCTTGCATGGGTAGATGCTAATTTGTATATGGAAATGCAATCTGCTTTGGATTTTGAAAGTGAGAATAGATTTCACTGCTCTGTCTTTCAAAATGCAAACTATGTTTGCGATGGGAGAGAGGGAGTTGTGAGAGTCACACTCGGTCAAAGCAAACAGCAGTATAGCGGGGGTAGGCACGTCCCTGACAAGAGACGTCACCCAGGCAGCACCCATAAAGGATCTAACTAGCATTTGAACTCAACAAAACTTTAGGCTGTGCACTAAATTTCACTTATTTTTTGTTGTTTATATCGTATTCTTGTCATTGGAGAACAGTAGCACGCCAATCAATAAATCACAATTGACCAACATTCAATATCAATTATTTGACAACTTGCAATTGGCAATATGCAATTTGAAGACATTTCAAAAAGCACTGAAGCAAGGGCAGACACATTTGCATTTGGAGAAGATGCAGTTTCGAGAATATATTCACTTATACATGAGGAGATAGACCAAGCATCCTCCAACAGGACAAAGGAACAAAATTTAAAACAACTATTATACTTATCCAAAAGACATGTAAACCAAAAATTACACGCTAGCACGTTGATCAAATATCATAGAGCGCAGCGCATTCCAAGATGACTACGGATTGCTCTTAAACTGGCCTTGTGCAAAAATTCAAAAAAATTCCAAGACCGGTGGTATGCTATTTTAAATAAATGCTTGTTGGACCTAATTATGCTAATCATTGAGGAACTTTCTGAAATTTTAAGTGACTTGACAAAAGAAATGGATGAGATTACTGAGAAATTATCAGGAATGATGTCTTCAGAAGAATTAGCCACGACATTGAAGGACATCAATGATCAAATTGCCAGACACACACAGTAGATCAATGAAAGAAAAATAAGAACATTTAGACGAGATACCCTCGACTACAAATTAGGTGAGGTTTACACCTGGGCGGATGTGTACGCCCAAAGGAAAAAAAATTGCCCTTACTCACAACACACTGATACCTCCTCATCAGGAAGCTATATTTCAAATAAACCTCCCACGTCAAAACAACAACCACAAAGAAAACAAACAATAATCAGTATTGAGGGAGTACCAACAACATCTGCAATAACCACTGCAACAACCAGTACCCCGGAGCAGCCTTTTTTAGAGCAAGGTCCCGACCAAACAGACGACCCAGGTGGGGACAAAGAGCAACCAAGCACACGAAGTGTAACATCCAAACAGAAAGACAAGAAGAAGACTACAGTAAAGAACAACTAGTGATAAATATCTCAGATTATACACTATCCAACCAGGAACTCACATTGTTACAAAAAGGGACATCTTTTGTCCCTACCACACAGACTAACAACTTAGAGTTAGAGATCAGTCTATACAAATTGATGCGGAAATTAAGACTTGACAACATTACTCCCAAACCTTTTACACAGGAACCTTATCAATTGAAGGGCTTAAGATCAAAAAGTAATTTTTGGGCTCCCATGAGCCATACAATTCTAGACCTTTTCGAGATTCTAGTAAAACAAGATCTGACTAAATTGAAATGTCAACAAACCATCAGAAAAAACATCACCAACAAAGATTTTGACACATTAAAAAAGTTGGCTAACAACAAATCGATAATTTGTGTCAAAGCCGACAAAGGAGGTGGATTGGTAATTATGAACTCAACCATGTATAAGGCAAAGGTCAGAGACCACATATCAGATTCAACTACATATGCTTTATTGGATCAGAACCCAACAAATGAATATATGAAAACATTAACAGAAATCATACAAAGGGCCAATGACAATGGTGTCATCAACGAAAAAACAAAGACGTTCTTGATCAAAAAGTATCCAAGGAGTCCAACCTTTTACATGACGCCGAAAATCCACAAGAATCTGTATGATCCTCCATTAAGACCAATTGTATCCACCAAAGGGAGTTTACATTAACCTATTGGTCGTTTTTCAGACAAATACCTACAACCTCTGGCTCAAAAGATTTCCACATACATCAGAGATATGACAGATTTTCCACTGAAACAAAATGCATTAACAATCAGACAAGATGAACAACTCATTCTCTGCACAGCAGATGTCACATCACTTTATACTTCAATTCCACATGGCTCTGGATTAGAAGTCATGGAACAAGCCTTTTAACAACTGAGTATGATCTACCCATGCAAACATTCCTGATGGAACTAATGGTCTTCACCTTATATCAGAGTTACTTCAAAGTTGATGATAAGGTACCAACAACTGATAGGTACCTTAATGGGTAATTGTGCAGCGCCTGTATATGCGAACATTTACATAAAATGTATGAAGAGAACAACATTCTAAACAATGACAACTGGATTTCCAACCTTAAAATGTTTGTGAGATACAATGACAACATTGTTATCATATGGACCAACACCAAAGACAAACTGGAAAGAGCACTAACTCAGTTCAACTCAGTAGATGAAAGAATTCAGATCACTTGGGAAATTTCTGACCAAACCATAACCTTCCTAGATGTTCAAGTTACACTAACACCCAAAGGGATTGAAACTTATATATATATCGAAAAACAACGGACAGAAACAACACATTTTAATAGTTTCCACCAGATGGCTCTTAAACGTAATGTACCCCTGTCGCAAATGAAGAGGGTGAGAAGAATCACATCAGATCCGATTAAAGCCTCTTTAAGAATCGATGAGATGGGTGAGAGATTTGCGAAAAGAGGCTACCCAGAAGAAATCATTACGACTGCTAAACAAAAGGTTAAAAGCATGCAAAGAAGTGCTTTACTGAAAGTGCGACCCCAAATTAAAGAAACAAGAACAATTATGGTTTCCAAATTTCTACTGCTAGCATCAAATTCAAGAGAATTATCAGAAGTCACTAGGGAATTTTAAAAGCAGAACCTGACTTCAACTCCATCTTTGAGAAACCTCCAATCTTTGCATTCACCAGAGGTAAAAACCTGGGTGAATTACTCAAAACACAGACAGAACAGCCCGCTGTATACCGAGGTACGAAACTTTGCCTACGCTGTGGCAATTGTAATAATATAATTAAAGGTAATACCATCACGCATTCCATGAGAGGACACAAAATAAAACTACATGTGAATGCCACTTGTGATACATCAAATGTGATCTACATGCTGAAATGCCCATGTGGCAAGGTCTACATTGGGAAGAATGAGAGCAAGGTGAAGATAAGGATTAATGAACATAAATCTAACATAAGAACCCATAACCAGAAATCTTCTGTAGCACTTCATTTTTCTGAAGAACACCACAATGTGTCTCAATTACAGTTTTTAATTTTGGAAACAATATCCAAAAAAAAAGGTGTGGATATCAATCAACATCTACTCCAGAGGGAAAACCATTGGATTTATCTGATGAACTCTAGTAAACCTTTTGGTTTGAATGATCGCATTGAATTTACGTGCTATCTTTAATAATGTCTTAGTATGATAGTCTAAGCAATAAATAGGGTTTCCTACTGTTTCTTTGTACCTGTTGCCCGTGATGTGTTGACACATTTGCTTGTAGATTAATTTAACATATTTTTGCATTTGCTTTAATATGCTTTAATATGCAACACACAGTATTGTAATTATTTGTTGGCAGAGTGTGTTATATTTTGCATTAGTGACCCCATACAATTTCGGATTTCAACACATATTATACGCAACCACTTTATTTTCGGGCTTCGCCCCTTTTTTCTATGTCTATGAGCACGTGATCGGGACTGCGTGTCCAATGAGAGTGCTTAAGCTTCCGTATATGGAAACGGCTTCGAAACATAACCACCCGGCACGCCAGAGGTTTTGACACCACACTAACCTGTTGAGATGAGGAGAGACGCCGCGCGCCTCATTAGTAAGTGTTTGAGACAGATACGCGATATATTTGTAGAGCCTTGCGCTCTATTGGCTACATGCCAACAGCTACGTTTTATTACGTTGCAGCTCAACCAATAACGTTCGAAAGGTAGACAATATTCTACTTCTGATATGTGAGTACGGGGGTAGGCACGTCCCTGACAAGAGACGTCACCCAGGCAGCACCCATAAAGGATCTAACTAGCATTTGAACTCAACAAAACTTTAGGGTGTGCACTAAACTTCACTTATTTTTTTATGTTTATATCGTATTCTTGTCATTGAAGAACAGTAGCACGCCAATCCATAATTCACAATTGACCAACATTCAATATCAATTATTTGACAACTTGCAATTGGCAATATGCAATTTGAAGACATTTCAAAAAGCACTGAAGCAAGGGCAGACACATTTGCATTTGGAGAAGATGTAGTTTCGAGAATATATTCACTTATACATGAGGAGATAGACCAAGCATCCTCCAACAGGACAAAGGAACAAAATTTAAAACAACTATTATACTTATCCAAAAGACATGTAAACCAAAATTACACGCTAGCACGTTGATCAAATATCATAGAGCGCAGCGCATTCCAAGATGACTACGGATTGCTCTTAAACTGTCCTTGTGCAAAAATTCAAAAAAAATTCCAAGACCGTTGGTATGCTATTTAAAATAAATGCTCGTTGGACCTAATTATGCTAATCATTGAGGAACTTTCTGAAATTTTAAGTGATTTGACAAAAGAAATGGATGAGATTACTGAGGAATTATCAGGAATGATGTCTTCAGAAGAATTAGCCATGACATTGAAGGACATCAATGATCAAATTGCCAGCCACACACAGGAGATCAATGAAAGAAAAATAAGAAAATTTAGACGAGATACCCTCGACTACAAATTAGGTGAGGTTTACACCTGGGCGGATGTGTACGCCCAAAGGAGAAGAAATCCCCTTACTCACAACACACTGATACCTCTTCATCAGGAAGCTATATTTCAAATAAACCTCCCACGACAAAACAACAACCGCAAAGAAAACAAACAATAATCAGTATTGAGGGAGTACCAACGACATCTGCAATAACCACTGCAACAACCAGTACCCCGGAGCAGCCTTTTTTAGAGCAAGGTCCCGACCAAACAGACGACCCAGGTGGGGACAAAGAGCAACCAAGCACAAGAAGTGTAACATCCAAACAGAAAGACAAGAAGAAGACCACAGTAAAGACCAACTAGTGATGAATATCTCAGATAATACACTATCACACACGGAACTCACATTGTTACAAAAAGGGACATCTTTTGTCCCTACCACACAGACTAACAACTTAGAGTTAGAGATCAGTCTATACAAATTGATGCGGAAATTAAGACTATGTCACTTTTTGGACAACATTACTCCCAAACCTATTACACAGGAACCTGATCAATTGAAGGGCTTAAGATCAAAAAGTAATTTTTTGGGTCCCATGAGCCATACAATTCTAGACCTTTTCGAGATTCTGGTAAAACAAGATCTGACTAAATTGAAATGTCAACAAACCATCAGAAAAAACATCACCAACAAAGATTTTGGCACATTAAAAAAGTTGGCTAACAACAAATCGATAATTTGCGTCAAAGCCGACAAAGGAGGTGGATTGGTAATTATGAACTCAACCATGTATAAGGCAAAGGTCAGAGACCACATATCAGATTCAACTACATATGCTTTATGGGATCAGAACCCAATGAATGAATATATGAAAACATTAACAGAAATCATACAAAGGGCCAATGACAATGGTGTCGTCAACGAAAAAACAAAGACGTTCTTGATCAAAAAGTATCCAAGGAGTCCAACCTTTTACATGACACCGAAAATCCACAAGAATCTGTATGATCCTCCATTAAGACCAATTGTATCCACCAAAGGGAGTTTACATGAACCTATTGGTCGTTTTTTAGACAAATACCTACAACCTCTAGCTCAAAAGATTTCCACATACATCAGAGATATGACAGATTTTCTACTGAAACTAAATGCATTAACAATCAGACAAGATGAACAACTCATTCTCTACACAGCAGATGTCAAATCACTTTATACTTCAATTCCACATGGCTCTGGATTAGAAGCCATGGAACAAGCCATTTTAACAACTGAGTATGATCTACCCATGCAAACATTCCTGATGGAACTAATGGTCTTCACCTTATATCAGAGTTACTTCAAAGTTGATGATAAGTGGTACCAACAAATGATAGGTACCTCAATGGGTAATTGTGCAGCGCCTGTATATGCGAACATTTACATGAAAATGTATGAAGAGAACAACATTCTAAACAATGACAACTGGATTTCCAACCTTAAAATGTTTGTGAGATACATAGACGACATTGTTATCATATGGACCAACACCAAAGACAAACTGGAAAGAGCACTAACTCAGTTGAACTCAGTAGATGAAAGAATTCAGATCACTTGGGAAATTTCTGACCAAACCATAACTTTCCTAGATGTTCAAGTTACACTAACACCCAAAGGGATTGAAACTGATATATATCGAAATACAACGGACAGAAACAACACTCTACATTTTAATAGTTTCCACCAGTTGGCCCTTAAACGTCATGTACCCCTGTCGCAAATGATGAGGGTGAGAAGAATCACATCAGATCCGATTAAAGCCTCTTTAAGAATTGATGAGATGGGTGAGAGATTTCCGAAAAGAGGCTACCCTGAAGAAATCATTACGACTGCTAAACAAAAGGTTAAAAGCATGCAAAGAAGTGCTTTACTGAAAGTGCGACCACAAATGAAAGAAACAAGAACAACCATGGTTTCCAAATTTCTACTGCTAGCATCAAATTCAAGAAAATTATCAGAAGTCACCGGGGAATTTTAAAAGCAGAACCTGATTTCAACTCCATCTTTGAGAAACCTCCAATCTTTGCATTCACCAGAGGTAAAAACCTGGGTGAATTACTCAAAACACAGACAGAACAGCCCGCTGTATACCGAGGTACGAAACTTTGCCTACGCTGTGGCAATTGTAATAATATAATTAAAGGTAATACCATCACGCATTCCATGAGAGGACACAAAATAAAACTACATGTGAATGCCACTTGTGATACATCAAATGTGATCTACATGCTGAAATGCCCATGTGGCAAGGTCTACATTGGGAAGACTGAGAGAAAGGTGAAGATAAGGATTAATGAACATAAATCTAACATAAGAACCCATAACCAGAAATCTTCTGTAGCACTTAATTTTTCTGAAGAACACCACAATGTGTCTCAATTACAGTTTTTAATTTTGGATACAATATCAAAAAAAGAAGGTGTGGATATCAATCAACAGCTACTCCAGAGGGAAAACCATTGGATTTATCTGATGAACTCTAGTAAACCTTTTGGTTTGAATGATCGCATTGAATTTGCGTGCTATCTTTAATAATGTCTTAGTATGATAGTCTAAGCAACAAATAGGGGTTTCCTACTCTTTCTTTGTACCTGTTGCCCGTGATGTGTTGACACATTTGCTTGTAGATTAATTTAACATATTTTTGCATTTGCTTTAATATGCTTTAATATGCAACACACAGTATTGTAATTATTCATTGGCAGAGTTTGTTATATTTTGCATTAGTGACCCCACACAATTTCGGATTTCAACACATATTATACGCGACCGCTTTATTTTCGGGCTTCGCCCCTTTTTTCTATGTCTATGAGCACGTGATCGGGACTGCGTATCCAATGAGAGTGCTTAAGCTTCCGTATATGGAAACGGCTTCGAAACATAACCACCCGGCACGCCAGAGGTTTTGACACCACACTAACCTGTTGAGAAGAGGAGAAACGCTGCGCGCCTCATTAGTAAGTGTTTGAGACAGATACGCGATATATTTGTAGAGCCTTGCGCTCTATTGACTACATGCTAACAGCTACGTTTTTTTTACGTTGCAGCTTAACCGATAACGTTCGAAAGGTAGACAATATTCTACTTCTGATATGTGAGTACATGTTCACATCGTGTGCGCCACTTTTATTTTGTGCACTGTTTTTTCGTACCACTTTCCACCTTGTTTCAAACACGGTCACTACGGGACACTCAACAGTATGTTCAACGACACTCGAACACATTTTGCATGATATGAGATGTTCCTGGCTGTAAATGTACAGGACGTGAATGCTTAATATTTTAAGTGATATATTTTCGTTATATGTGAAAAGTCTTCCCATGATTTATCTTTTTCAGTCAATGCTCCCAGATGAACGGCTATGCTAAGCCCGAAATGCATTGGACAGAATAACAGGCATTGATGTCAAATAAGCTCAGTGAATGAAATGATTATAAGTTCAGAGAAAGGAAAAAAGATAAAGAATTGATTTGAAAATAAAGAAACATTCATAAGTTAATCTTCGAGTTTCTATGATTTAAACTCATTTAAAGAATCCCTGATTTATCATCAAGGAGAGAAGGTGTGCACCAGGGGATGCGACTGATTTTCAATTGGAAGCACTATTGGACTAAATGAGGTCACACATTACAAGTCAAAGTAACACTTGACGATGTTTTCTATTTTTTTATTGTGTGCAGTATACCTGATAGATTTCACTTATCTTATAGGCTTGCATTCAAACGTTGTCTGTATAGAAGTGCCTAGTGAGTCATATTTATATTACAGATGAACAGTTCTTTAAAATGATTCACAGATGAGACAGAATTAGGTGAGAGATGAAGTCATTATGCAGGACAATATATTTTAGGGCTTATTTAAAAAAACTCTTGTGCCACTTTTGTGTTACTTTTCTCATGTTGAAAGTGATGCAAAAGTGGCGCAAGGAGTTTGTAAATAAGCTTTTTTTTCCTAATGCATTTAATTGGAAGGATTGAATATCTAGGTCTCTCTGCTTACATTGTGTAAACACTGTGGCCAACAGAGTTCACAACTTAGAACTCCGTTTTGGTTTGTTACTTGCCAGATATGCAAGACTGCTTTCAAGAGGAAACCCCAATAAAGAGTACTGGTGCGGAACTGCAAGTATGGGGAAGGACTTGCAGACTAAGAATCCGGTTAACTTTGGAAGGGAAGAGTTAAAGATATTGAGGTAGGCTCCTTCTGCTTCATGAGAAGGCCCAAGTACCAGTGGATCAACACTGTCAACCTCTACTGCACAGCCTAATATTCGTTTCCAATTTGGAAACCTTTAAGAGAAAAAGTAAGAAGGTTGGGAGCTTTGTATGCCATCCTAATACCTAATCATCCATTAGTTATACAGAGATCCACCCTGTATCAGACTCATCCGTACAAGGTTGAATTGGACATTATCTGATACCAAAAACCCCTCAAGTACTTACATCTGTTACTTTTTAACTTCGTTGACTACTCATATTGAGAATATTTACCTTAACGTTATCCGTTAAAAATGTGTGAGTCTGCATTTTTCAGACAACTAGTAAATGTCATATTTGAGACATCGGTGTAATCAGCTGGAAGAGGAGGATATACTTTTTTTCAACCTCAGCAATTTGCTGCTGATTTATGTAACATTCTGCACACTGAAAAAAGAGGTAAACATGTATATGTTGTACATATGTCCAAGATTCATTTTAATGTACATAAAAACTTTTGTTCTCAATGGGATTGGGGTTGAAAAGCAATCATCAGAGGTTATATTTGGCAAGCAAAATAGGAAATAGCATTGCATTATACAAATGTTAGGCCCAGATTGGTCACTCACTTCATTTACAAACTCCTGGCCTTGATCTGATAGCATATGGAGAGCAGTCAGTGGATCTGGTATGTCGAGTGGTCGACCACCATCTGGTATAGTGCATGGGCAGTAATAAACAGCTTGTGGAGACCAGTATGTCTCTTGGTTGAGATATCTGTATAATGAGATAGAACAGGGGACAAATCAAGTTTAAGGTTATTAAAAAACTTGGAGAGCGTGCTAAAATACAACATTGGCCTATCGATTACATGTGCAGTGCATGGGGAGGAAGTAGCACGTGGCACACTACTTAAAAAAATTAAAGGCGGCAGGATTAAGTGATTTGTCCAGAAACATCGCCTACGAAGGCAAGATATTGGATGTATAAGAGCTGGAAACCGTGCTAAAATACAGCATTGCCGAAAACATTACTTTTACAATGCATGGGACACGTGACGCACTACTTACACGAGAAAAACTACATCGCATTAAGTTGAACAGCACGTAGCACACTGCTGCAGGAATGGCTACGTGGCGCTTAGCAAATTAAAGAAACGTGGCAGGATTAACTGATTTGCACAGAACAAAGGATAGCAAATCAAGTTTAACGTTATTAAAAAACATGGAGAGCGTGCTAAAATATAACATTGACCAATCGATTAGATGTGCAGTGCATGAGGAGGAAGTAGCACGTGGGGCACTACTTACAAAATTGAAGGCGGCAGGATTAAGTGATTTGCCTAGAAGCATCGCCTACCAAGGTAAGATATTGGAGGTATAACAGCTGGAAACCGTGCTAAAATACACTATTGCCAAAAACATTTCTTTTGCAATGTGTTGGGCATGTGACGCACTACTTACACAAGTAAAACTACATCACATTAAATTGAACAGGACGTAGCACACTGATGCGGGAAGGGCCACATGGCGCTTGGCAAATTAAAGAAACGTGACAGGATTAACTGATTTGCACAGAACAAAGGATAAGAAATCAAGTTTAACGTTATTAAAAACATGGAGAGTGTGCTAAAATACAACATTGGACAATCGATAACATGTGCACTGCATGGGGAGGAAGCAGCATGTGGCGCACTACTTACAAAATTGAAGGCGGCAAGATTAAGTGATTTGCTCAGAAGCAAAAGTTACGAAGTCAACTTTAACAATATAAAAAAGTAGGAAAGCATGCTTAAAAACAACATTGTCAAATCGAACAAAAATTTGCATTTACGCAGTATTTAAAAATCATTCAGATGAATTAATTTAATTATTCTTAAAAAAATTGCTCACCTACGAAGAAGTGGATACGAACACTATCAATGGCTGTGACTGCGGAATAGGAAGAGTTTGAGAAGGTTGGCAGGTTATAAATGCTTTGCAGAAGGATGATTGGTTGAGCATGATGTCAGTGGGTGTGAGAGCTGTGATTGGGCATGTTGTAATTGAGCATGCGCAAATAAAATGAAATACGTTAGGGGTACATAGCCACATGGTAGGACGTATTGTGCGCATACACAATATTACCACGGATACGCTACCACAAACGTGCATGCGCAAAGTGAAGGCAACTCCTAGGTGGTACATACACTGATGGACTTCGGATGTCAATAGAACACCAACTCCCGCAGGAGGCGGGGAGCCGGTGGGACAGTGGAGGAATTGAAGACCCTCGCACGGTCCCCAGCGGTGATGGCCATAATAAAAAAAAATGTATAGGCCGTGCACGGGGTATGGGGTCACCGGGGCCTTGAAGTGGCTTCAGTAGTAAAAAAACAATAGGTTTCAGGCCTTATATAGTTAGGAATTAGCATTTAAAAAACCTTTGAAATTCCCTCAAAAAACTATAAGTTTTAGGGGTGTTATAGTTAGCTGGACATTTCACTCATACAAAACCATTGAAATTGCTCCTATATAGTTAGTTGTACTAACTATATTTCGCGCACCCGCAATCCACTACTGATGATGTCACATATTACATCATTCATGAAATGGTCAGTGACATCACTGATGACATCTCAAATGACATCAATGATGACATCACTTATGACATCATCCACGTGACAATCACATACACCTTTTCATACACTAGTAAAATCTTTCAACACTCTTTGTAAAATACAGAGTATCATATTTGAATCCATTGACACAGCAATACAAAAAGTCAATCTTGTTTCCAGGTGGTAGTTGTGGATAAAATCTGGACTTTGGTTTCATGTTGGAGATTCCAGCTCCTAATTGTACACAATATGCTTGTACATGTCCACCTCCTTCCTGGGGTGCTTGGCTTAATTCCATAAGATTGACAAAGTGTTCAGCATCTTCAATAGGAGTTTGAAAAGTTGGTTGTATAAGGAGAACAATTATACAACCAACTTTTCAAACTCCTATTGAAGATGCTGAACACTTTGTCAATCTTATGGAATTAAGCCAAGCACCCCAGGAAGGAGGTGGACATGTACAAGCATATTGTGTACAATTAGGAGCTGGAATCTCCAACATGAAACCAAAGTCCAGATTTTATCCACAACTACCACCTGGAAACAAGATTGACTTTTTTCAGGAATGTGTTGTAAAAGATCTTTACCAACTAAATACACCATTCACTAAAGATAATTTAACCAGACAAGAACGCCAGGCCCTAAACTCGCTACAACAGGATAACACAATCGAAATCAAAATTGCTGATAAGGGTGGCAACGTCGTTATTCAGGACAAGGAGGCTTACATGCGGGAAGCCTATTCACAACTCCAAAACACAGAATATTATGAACGACTAAAAACCAACCCTTTACCGAAACTGAAAGAAGAATTGGACACAAAACTAGATTTATGGCTCTCACAAAAACTACTGGATCCTGATGAACATAAATATTTACAAACCAAACATCCCAAAATGGCAACAATTTATTTCCTGCCGAAAATTCATAAACATGCCACTAGACCACCAGGCAGACCCATAATCTCTGCCAAAGGGGCATTATTGGAACCCATTGCCAATTACATCGATGTATTCCTTTTACCTTACGTAAAGAGCTTAACATCATACATAAAGGACACGGGCGACATGCTCAGAAGACTACAGGACACTCCATGACAACCCACGTACAAATTAATAACAATGGACGTAATATCGCTCTATTCTAACATTGAAAACAAAATCGGTTTGGAGGCATGTAAAGCCTTCCTTAAGGACAGAAGTATACAACTCGCTGATCACAATAATATGTTGCTAGAGATGATTTCTATGTGCCTGGAGCAAAACATCTTCTTATTCGGAAATGAAATCTTTCGACAAGCAAAAGGCACTGCGATGGGCTTTTCCTTTAGCCCTTCGTATGCCTGTCTAACAATGGGACAATGGGAAAAGACATGGGCATGGAGATCAGAAAATGACCAAGCAGTCCAAAAAACCATAGCATGGTTGAGATATATTGACGATTTGCTACTAATATGGGAAGGAACAAATGAGGAATTTGAAAGGTATTTCAAAATTTTGAACAACTCCAATTTTGGTCTACACTTCACTTACACGATCAGTGATTCCAGGGTCGTATTTCTAGACACGGAAATCTTTGTTAAAGACAATGTATTACATACCACGCTACACCGCAAAAGTACAGCGACAAATGCGGTGCTACATGCGCAAAGTTTTCACCAACCTAGCCTCTTACAAAATATCCCGTATGGAGAGTTCCTCCGGATCAAAAGAATTTGTTCAAATGATAATGACTGGCAAAAACATCAGGATTTAGCAAAAACCAGATTCTTAAAAAGAAAATACAATCCTACTTGGATACAAATTGCCTCCAATCGTTCTACGATGATTAATAGAACTGATTTATTGAAGGACAAACAAAAACCAACAGAGGTTGAATCAGAAAAAATATGCTTCATCACCACTCATTCAACGGCCAACCAAGCAATTACAAGGATTCTTAAAAAAAACTGGCATATTCTTCACATGGACCCCACAGTGTCTCAAATTGTTGGTGATCACCCCAATGTAACTTACCGAAGGGCAAAGAACTTAAAGGACAAACTGATTCACAGCCATTTTCAAGAGCAAAAAAAACCAGAAGCCTGGCATAGGCCGAAAGGATTTTACAAATGTTCAGGATGCAAAGTATGCTGCATCGCAAAGACAACTAAAGAAATAAAAATGGCCAACAAGAAAACATGGAAAATTGAACAATTAATTAATTGCAACACTCAATTTGTGATATACGCCCTGGAATGCCCATGCTACCAAAAATATATTGGTAGCACCAAAAAAGAACTGAAACTCCGAATTTTGGAGCATGTCCGTGCAACCATCAACTGTGATCGCAGCAATGCCATGGCCAGACACATGGAAAAAGAACATAAGGGTGATTGGAAATCCCTATCTTTCTATGGAATCGAAAGCGTTGGACCTAATCGAAGGGGTGGAGATCGTGAACTGGTGTTGAGGCAAAAGGAGTCCAAACATATCATGAACTTTCGGACCCTGAGCCCGTTTGGGCATAATCAGGATGAAGAACTGCATTGCCACCTGTAAAGCAGTTTTGATACATCTATCAGACAGAAAGTGATGCTAGCTCTATTTTTAACTTACTGAATTCACATTTAATTTGTTGTTTATCTTGGACATATGAAAATGTGTAGTTTAAAATGCTCAATCAAGCGCTAAAGTATGAACCAAAACACATAATAGCTTTTTTGCCCACTGGAGGGCTTAATGATGCCTGAACATGCATGACTAATTTTCTTATTTAAAAATCGTCCCTCGGTTGTACATATGCAAAATGAAATGAATGCACACAGAATTCACCCACTAGAGGGTCTTAATATGTTTGTGGTTTATTAGGGTTATGAATCAACATGCCTAAAACGTATTCATGATTAATACTGACAGGGTTGTTAATTGTCTGTGTTATTTTGTGTTCAAACAGATAAAATCCATAATATGTTGTTTTTTTGGTAATTTATAAAAACTACATGTCCCAGAAACACCATGGTTCAAACAGGAAGTGATGTAACTTCATAGTGTTTACCCCTTTTCACTTTTGTTTATTTAATACAAACTGTTCCCACAACATACTAACCTGTGAGCAAGGTCTCCGTAGAGACCGAAACGCGTTAGGTTTTGCTGGATGCTGTTCTAATAAAGAAAGAAAATTGCGAATTTACTCTAAACCCGGTGTAGTTTCCTGATTTCAACACACGGGAGTGCATGAGGAAAAACCTTCCTTTGTGGAAAAACTGAATGATATATATATATATACACATATATATTGTTTCTCTATGTGGTAGCAGTATCGTTTTTGCAAGTGATTAATTCAGTTGTTTTATGAATCAGATTAATTTGAGTGGATGCTTAATGAATGGTAATTGTGGATAATACCTAGGGAGCATTTCTTGTAATTTGGTCATCCCACTTCAGTCAGTGGCTAACTTTACTATGAGTGATGGCATTCTGCTCTTTTACAAGGAGTGCATATGCTTACAAGGTAACACCCTTCAGTCTGAGGAACTACTATGGTTATGTGTGGTATTGCAAATAAAAATATTTTAGCTTTTAGACTTTTTTTTATTAGTGGTAGCCCGTCAACTCCCTTAACAGCAAAGTTTTACAAGAAGCATGACAATATAAAACAATCATTGACAAAGTCAAAAGGCTGACTGCAAAATCCAGGTCTATTGTTTTTGGCAATGTTTGAAAATCTTCAGTTTTGTCCTTATTGACTACGTTATATACTTATTGGTGTCTAATACTTGTGCGTACATCCACCAAGCTTGAACATCATCAGCATTACTACCACTTACCAAAGAGTAATACATCATGTTAGCAGCAGATATCAAAAAAACTCAAAGACCTGAGTACTACTGTCATATAGTCTTTAGCAATGAAATGTGGAATCACAGTTTTTAGCTGCTTGAGTTTTTGAACGGTTTTCATGTAATTTCTGTTTGTTGACTGTTATTTACGTTAATTTACAATGCATAGTTTTGCTTCCTGCCCGAGACGTTTTAAGGCATGAGCAAAGTGGGCAATTGCCCAGGGCCCCCATCTTCCAAGGGGTCCCTCCCCTAGCAAAGTAAACTTTCACGCTAGCATACTTCTGTTTTTTCTATTTCCCGATCTGAATCACTCTACTTTTCTGCCTACCTCTATTTCTGACTCTATCTGCCCAGCGTCATCTTAAGGCTGTTTGGGTCCCGGGCTAAGCATGTTCCCACTGTTAGGGAGGCGTCGCAGAATGCATCATGTTTAGTTTAGTTTAGTTAGAGATGTGTCTAATTCTGGAAAGCTGAAATGCAACCTTATTCCTTTATGGAGGAAGCGGGTAACCAACTTGAAGTTTGATAGGGTGCCGTATGATCTAAGTTCTGAAATGTGTAAAACGTCAATGTGTTAACTTTCTGACTGGCGCCGTTGTCCTACAGATGTTCCCGAGTAATTTGCATAATATTTGTTGTTATGTTTGCATTGTTGCTCGCACGTAGCAGGCAAAGCTCTGATACCTAACAAAAGGTCTTTGGTTCAAGTCCAGAAAGCTGCAGGCCTGTTTCCGAAAAGATCTGCGCGTGCGTTTGTTCCCTCAGCTTTTGGAGGCGAACGCTGCAGCACATAAGTAGCATCTGCTCGCGCTGCTCATGCATTATTTAAGAAATGTGAGTTTTTTCCCAATAATTATAACCAGAGCGCCGTGCTCAAAATCGGCGAAGACGGCGGTCGGATTGGGGAGAGAATAACGAACTGAGTCATGAGTCTCACACCATATAGGGGATAGTCACAATCATTCTGTGTGTCTCACACCATGTACCGCAGCCTCTGCAGTTGCATGCAAATCACACGCCATGGAGTGCAGGCTAATTGAGTGATTTGCATTCTGTGGAGCACAACCTCGGTGACTATAGAAGCGAGTCTCACACCCTCGGGCACTGTCAGTCATTACGTAGCTGACAATGCAGCTGACATCACCGCATGTGCGCCTCACATTTTGGGTCGCAGTGTCAATCACTGTGTGAGTCTCACTTCACAGAGCACAGCCTCAGTCATTGTAACTGAGTGTCACGCTCTGAGTCCTTGCATGTCAGTCATAGACCTTGGAGTGAAATGTGTCAATCACACACGTGTGGCTCTCACACCAGGTCGGCTTTAGGGCACTGAGCTGGGGGGGGGGGGGGGGGGGGTGCATTCTGAAATATCATATGGGTTCATAAGCATGTGCTTTAGAGTTATTTGTGTATCCAGTAATTTTCAGGCTATATTAAACAAGTCCAGATAATTGGTGATTAAAGTACCTGCTGGAGAGATCCGAGTGTTGTCCAATAGCATTTTTGCCTCCTCATAAACTAGTGCATAGGGTTATTGTGCCTGTTGCAAAGCATTTCAAACATTGACATCACATAATCGTATTTTATGCAGCTAGCTCAGTGGGTTGCTGCCTTTGCCACAGAGATACTTTTGATACCTGCAGCTCATAAGCTACAACCCTTCTAATATAGCATAGTAAGCTATGAACTAGAATCAAAACACTGCCTGAAAACAGCATAGCATAGGTTTATAACATATATTTTCCCCCAGTCTATCGTTATCCTAAGGTTGATAAAAAAGGGTCTGCTTGGATAGAAATTAATTCTAGTTAGTAAATCCAACACCAGCCTCTGTGTTACGTTTTAAATACTGAGCTTGTTCTGCTCCAGATCAAGCTCTCTTAAATTATACTGCCTACCAGTATGACTGGCACGTGACTCCTACACCTTCCAGCCCTTTGTGGCATTTCTTACACATTGATTTACACACGTGTCTCATTAATTGTCGCTGTAAAATGTGTTTGGGCTGTAAAGTGCTCTGACACCCTACATTGGTTTGACTAGAGCCATCAAAGAACTGATGGGAATCCATGGTGGAGCTGGTCACTGGGCTGCGCCAACAAAGATTGTTACACAGGGCTAAAGCTGGCCCTAGATTCACATCGCAGAGCGCAGCCTCAGTCATTCACCGGGGGTGAAGAATCAATCATTACACACCCCTCACATCATGGAGCAGCCTCAATCATTGCATGTGAGTCTCACTCCATGGGCACAGTGTCAGTCAATGCATGTGAGTCTCACTCCATGGGCACAGTGTCAATCATTGCATGCATGTCTCACTCCATGGGCACAGTGTCAGTCAATGCAAGTGAGTCTCACTCCATGGGAACAGAGTCAATCATTGCATGTGAGTCTCACTCCATGGACACAGTGTCAATAATTGCATGAGAGTCTCACTCCATGGGAAACAGTGTCAATCATCGCATGTGAGTCTCACTCCAGGGAACAGAGTGTCAATCACTACATGTGAGTCTCACTCAATGGGACACAGCGTCAATCATTGCATGTGAGTCTCACTCAATGGGACACAGTGTCAATCATTGCATGCAAGTCTCACTCCAGGGGGCAGAGTGTCAATCATTGCATGTGAGTCTTAGTCTATGGGTCAGTGTCAGTCTTTGCATGTGAATATCACTCCTTGGGACAGTGTCAATCATCGCATGTGATTCTCACTCCATGGGACACAGTGCCAATCATCGCATGTGAGTCTCACTCCATGGGGCACAGTGTCAGTTTGCATGTGAGTCTCATTCCATGGACACAGAGTCAATCATTGCATGTGAGTCTCACTCGATGGGGCACAGCGTCAATCATTGCATGTGAGTCTCACTCCATGGACACTGTGTCCTTCATCGCATGTGAGTCTCACTCAATGGGACACAGCGTCAATCATTGCATGTGAGTCTCACTCCATGGCACACAGTGTCAATCATCCCATGTGAGTCTCACTCCATGGACACTGTGTCATTCATCGCATGTGAGTCTCACTCCACGGGGCACAGTGTCAATTATTGCATGTGGGTATCACTCCATGGGGCACAGGGTCAATCACTGCATGTGAGTCTCACTCCAGGGGGCACAGCATCAATCATCGAATGAGAGTCTCACTCCATGGACACTGTGTCATTCATCGCATGTGAGACTCACTCCATGGAACACAGTGTCAATCATAGCATGCAAGTCTCACTCCATGGGTCACAGTGTCAATCACTGCATGTGAGTCTCACTCCATGGGACACAGTGTCAGTCACTGCATGCGAGTCTCACTCCATGGACATAGTGTCAGTCATTGCATGTGAGTCTCACTCCATTGACACAGCGTCAATCATTGTATGTGAGTCTTGCTCCATGGGCACAGTGTCAATCATTGATTGTGAGTCTCACTCCATGGGGCACAGGGTCAATCATTGCATGTGAATCTTACTCCATGGAAACTGTGTCATTCATCGCATGTGAGTCTCACTCCATGGGGCACAGCGTCAATCATTGCATGTGAGACTCACTCCATGGGTCACAGTGTCAATCATCGCATGTGAGTCTCACTCCAGGGGGCAGAATGTCAATCACTGCATGTGACTCTCACTCCAAGGGGCACAGTGTCAGTCATTGCATGTGAGTCTCACTCCATGGACACAGTGTTAATCATTGCATGCTAGTCTCACTCCATGGACACAGTGTTAATCATTGCATGTGAGTCTCACTCCATGGACACTGTGTGAGAAAGTGCCATCTTTCTTGCATTGGTATGCCCCCACTTTTTGCTGAATTGCCGATGTGCTTTGGCTGAGTGTGCCCTGGGCTCCTGACAATCAGGTGCCCAGGGCCTGTGTTCCTTCCCTAAAACTGTATTGAAGCTGAAACCCAAAAGGCCTCTCTGGCCACATGTCAGCCCGTGGTAAATGTTACCCTATGTACCCTGGGCATTGTCACCAGAGAAGACCCCTAAGGGCTGCAGCACTTATTGTGCCACCCTTAAGGGGCCTGCACCCTGACACCCACACACTGCCTTTGCAGACTGAGTGTCCTGGTGCAGAACTAAACAATGTCTCGACATGGCAGAAGTTCGCAAGAAAGTTATCGATCACTTTGGTACATCACGTTTACCCGCTCGATTGTGGTTACTGAAGGTAGGAGTGTCAATAAGTTAGAGGCATGTTTTGAGACACTTGGGAACACATACGGTTTTCTGGTGAATATCGTTTTGGGCACTGACAGTGCATGGTGTAGTTTTGTTCTTTGGCGTTTTTGATTCGTACATTTTTTGGTTTCTCAGTCACTGGTGAACTTTTGTGAGCATGATAATTGGTAATACACTACATGTGAGAACCTAGCTGGTAATTCTCTGGTTTCTGTTAAAACAGATTAAATGACCTATAATGCATTATTTGATTAGAAAATGTTAACAACTCACACATTTGTTATGTATAGTGATAGACTTTTATGTTATTTGTAGAGCATTCCCCTGACAAAGGTGCATACCAAAATGCATTGGGATATGTCTTCATATGTTGATTTGTGGAGAGTTGTTTGGAGATTTCAAACAAACGTATTTGATGACGAAAAAGAAGAATAAAAGCCTTTTTGAAGAAGGAAAACTTAACAACTGTTTTATGGCATTTCTGTTTTTGCTTAGCTTTTGCTGTTATTATAATGATTGTGCAATGTGATGATTAACAATCATGTGTCTAATCTTTGAAGAAAGATTTATTTGAAATATCTTTTGATACGTTGGATTGAAAAGTACATATAAAATTGAGAGAATAGCGCATCACGTAATAGTGAGCCAGTGGCTAGTGCACCCCATAACACAGGTTTCTGTGGTTTATTCATTTACACTTTCCCTGTGTGCCACGCCCCCACAACCACTGGCATAGGGCACCTCTCTAGCTGGGTGCCCTATGCCAGTGGTGTGGGCACAGGTGCATGAGCCCTGTGCCCCTACAGTACCCAGGGCCATTCCTGGGCCCTGTAAGTGCAGTGATGCCATTATCAGTATATGGTGCTAAGAGGTTGTCATTACAAACTCCACAGCACCATAATGGCTACACTGAAGACTGACAAGTTTGATATCAAACTTCTCAGCACATTAAACCCATACTGATGCCAGTGTGGGATTTACTGTAAAATGCACTACAGAGGGCATCTTAGAGATGCCCCCTGAAGCCTAACCTACAATCCACGTCTGGTCTGAGAGGCTGCCTAAGCTGCCACACAGCAGACATGTTGCTGGACCCCTGGGTGGAGAACCCCCCTCTCCTGGACCTGCAACAATGCAAATCCTTGGCGAGGTGCTAGGCCTCCTCCCCCAGGATGGGCAGGGGGAAGCTTCAAAGGCACACCGCCTTTGTGAGCTTCTCCAGACCAATTGCTGTACTCAGCAACTGGCCCCCACCGGTTCTGACCCCCTCTCTGGTTGGAAGACTCGCGGGAAAACCTACGCTTGGAAAGGGGGTGTTCCAGCCTGTGCCAACTCCACCCCTTAGGTGGAAGAGGTGAGGTGAAGCATGGCTCCGGCCATCTTGAAGATGGGAAGCCCTGCACAATTAGAGTTTGGCAGTTTGGCAGTTCGGGCTGGACTGTTCCCATGAGGCACAGGGTCAAGGCTGATTTGCATATGGCCATGTCTGAACTGGGGTGGTGTGGAGTGCAAAAAAACTATGGATTTAGGCCCAGATCTCTGTACTCAGGTGAATGTATGAAATTGTTCTGCATCTGTCCATCAACTGTTGTTTTTGCATTTGTCACCCCGAGTGAGATGGGTATGCTCAGACGTGAGTCCCATGCTCTCCACACCACTGGAGTCAAGCTATCCTGGCTGATGACAGCTGATAGCCAGAAACCGGTCCTAGGCTGCTTGATTCCGGTCAAGGAAAGACATGGGTTGGCAGTTCGGGCTGGACTGCTCCCATGAGGCACAGGGTCAAGGCTGATTTGCATATGGCCATGTCTTAACTGGGGTGGTGTGGAGTGCAAAAAAACAATGGATTTAGGCCCAGATCTCTGTACTGGGGTGAATGTATGACATTGTTCTGCATTCTGTCCATCAACTGTTGTTTTTGCATTTGTCACCCCGAGTGGGATGGGTATGCTCAGACGTGAGTCACATGCTCTCCACACCACTGGAGTCAAGCTATCCTGGCTGATGACGGCTGATAGCCAGAAACCGGTCCTAGGATGCTTGATTCCGGTCCAGGAAAGACATGGCTTGGCAGTTCGGGCTGGACTGTTCCCATGAGGCACAGGGTCAAGGCTGATTTGCATATGGCCTAGTCTGAACTGGTGTGGAGTGCAACAAAAACGATGGATTTAGGCCCAGATCTCTGTACTGGGGTGAATGTATGACATTGTTCTGCATTCCGTCCATCAACTGTTGTTTTTGCAATTAGAGATAGGCTCCTGCCCCCCTCCCACAGGAGAGGAGCAGGATAGGGGGTGTACTCACCCCAGGACAGGGACTTATTCGTCCCTGCCCTTCCCCAAGCCTATAACACCCCTAAATGTAGTATTTAGGGACACCCTGAACCTTCCTTCCTCAGATCCTGATTTTGAAACAAGAACGAAGGCCAAGAAGAAAAAGACCTGCAGTACAGCTGCTAACAAGAGGACGACACCAACTGACTTGGCCCCAGGCCTACAGGCCTGTTGATCCTTGAACCTGCTCCTGCTAAATCCTGGTGTCTCCTGCAGACTGCAACCTCAAGAACTCCGGAGGACCTGCCTGCCTTGACCCTCTTAGAGAATGGGACTCCCACGAGCAGTGGCTCTGCTCAAACAGCTATACCGCTGGTGCCAGCCAGGAACCGCAAATCCAGCCCACTCTGCACCCGCCGAGCCCGGCCGGTGCCAAAGTGGACAAAGACCCTGAGGACGTCCCCCAGGCGATTCCGACCTGGAAGCCAGTGCCCTAGGACCCTCCTTGATGACCCAGGCAATGCCTGCAGACTCAGAACCAGAGACCCCTCCTACCGCGACCAGCAGAGGGTAAGATTTCCTGACGTCCAAAGACACCCCTGTACTCGGCACCCCCCGGCCTCCTGTGCCCATCTCCGGAGTGCCTACCTACCCTCCAAGATCCCAACTTATCCCTCAAAGTGTTGGTCGCTCCAGAAGATCACCAAAATAAACAAATACTACTGGTCTGTCAGCAAAGTAACATACAGCAAAAAACAAAGGAGTCTGTAACAGCTCGAACTGTGTTCAGAATGGAAATGAATCCCATCAGCCCACCGAATGGCAGAGCTTCATCATCTGGGATTTGTGAGAAGACTGGTCTGTGTTAGCGCAACTCACCTCATAAAATCGTGAGTTGTCCTAATCCAAAACCACCAGTGATGGGTCAAACCATGAATGTAAACTTTGTGGTTCTGAATAACTAATTTTGCAGTGATACTTAATGTGAAAAAAATCAAAAGTACAATTTAAAATTGGCTACCATGATAGTAAGAGTAAATTTTATTGAAAAAATATAATGGTGTCAAGGTTAAGAACAGAGTGTGGACAGTTTGTCAAAATAACTGTCGTCAGTTGAAAAAAAGGGTCTACATGTTTCTGCCATTGAGGGAAATGGTGACCCACTTGGCTTTCATCAGGACCGAGGACTACACTACTGCAAAAAATATATCAAAGCGAAAAATAATAAATTACATGATACATCCTACCATCCATGAAATTCCAATGCATAGGACACGTATTCAAGAAAAGGGATTCCTTCCTAGAGAGATACACAGGAAAAAGCAAATAAATGAACTACAGACACCCATGTATTCGCCGTATGTACAAATGCAATTATTTACATGATAGTGATCACCAAAGGATTCACGTTGATCAATATTAATAACAATTTTACTCACCCAATATCTCATGGGAGTAAACCTTACCTCTCCTGGTGACTGCTCAGGTGATGAGGCCCCGCTCTGTCGGTGGATAGAAGTAGTAGAGGGCTATTAAAGTATCCCTCCACTCATTTTCCACCAGCTTCTCAACTAGCTAAAAACCTTGGCACTAATTTAAGCATTAAAATAGCAGCTCGACACAGTCTCTCCCATTTGACCATAATGCCCAGTGACTCATCACTTGTAAGATTGTATTGGCATAATTAACTAGGGACATTTTGTATGAGGTCTGCATATAGTTCAAGTTAATTACAGACTCTAAGATCAATGTCCCTGTATTCTAAATCCCTGCTTCTTCATTCTTTCATTCCTTGGTTTTCCCTAATATTTCTTAGGTAGGTGAATCACCTCTATCGGCAGCATTGATGTGAAATTTGTTGCCCATTCTTAGGGAAAAAAAATTAATGTTGGAATCGGGCAAACATCTTTTTTATGATAAAGCGTAGTTGTTACAGCCAAAGAATAGCGATCTAAACACCCACTGCTTGGCAAAAAGAGTAAAGCCACGCAAAGTCCGATTCTGCCGAACTTGAAAGCCGGTCTACCTGTCCGTCGGTACCCCTAGCTGTTCCTGAGCCGAGGGGGAGGTACCGAGTGGAACAGGAAGGCCGCTTTTATTTTCAACATTGACCAATCGTAAATGCAAGTATCGGCAGGTATCGGTCACAATAATCTTGGGCATGCGCAGGAATAATGCGGACCAGAGGGGAACCATCGTATTTGAATTGCGCATGCGCTAGAACTCAATACTCCATGGCAGAGGCTCGAAAAACTTGCAGCGGACCAGGGAGAAAACATGCGAACAGCTAGCGCATTTGCAGGCAATGAAGAGAGGCAGAAACGCTCTACACTGAGAGCTCATTCCTTACGTTATCGCTCAGCCGTTCTTGTTCAATTTCCGCTTATACATCATGCGGACCATAGAGAGAACTTGAGCGATCCATACTGACAACTCAATTGTGACATAATCACTCGGCATTTCCTATTCAAATAGACGCATCCGCACTGTGTAGCAAAACCGAGAGATAGAAAATGCAGAAAACCGCGTATGTCAGCTAATTAGAACTAATACTATGCATACATTCAGGAGTGTTTCCATAAATTCTTGCATCCGCCTGTGGTCAGTCCAAGCCCGCCTGCGCGCTTTAGGGGCAGCAGACCTCTGAAACCATATGTACTAGTAAACAGTAACCCTAATGATGGTATTTTAACAGTTTATTTGGGTTTGAATTACAGTTCTACCCACTCGGTACGTAGAGATGTTAATTTAGCACTTCTTCATCGTAGCACTCTATATTAAGAGCTCTTTAGTTACTTAACCAATTAGTCTAAAACCGCATGCGCAACATGTAGACCAGAGTGCTCCATATTGGCAACTCACTTGTGACGGAATCACTCGGCCTTTCTTAGAAAATATAAATGCACGCGCAGTGTGCAGCAGACTAAGAAAGAGAAAAAGAGAAAAACTGAGAAAGACTGCGGAAACTATGTCTGTCAGCTATGTGTAACCAGTACTGTACATACATGCATGGGTGTTTGCGTGAAATCTCATGTCTAACCTTTGATCGACCCCAGCCCTCCTGGGCGACAGTACCCTGTAACCATATGCGCTAATAAACAGAGAACTGAGAGATGGTGTTTCGACAGTTGCTCCAGAAGATCCACCGTCCCTGGGCCTGCAGCCTTTGTTCCCTTTTCATGATCTCCATTGAATAACATTGAGCCCCCGACAGCTCAAAAGCACCCTGCACCCGGCCGCCCAAGTGCCCCTATGAGTGCACCCTGTATCCTATCCTACTTCCCCATTTGCCCTGAGCAAGTGACCAGGAGCCCAGCTCCCACAGCTGCGTGGCCTTCTAGCCAGCAGCCACCAACCGAAGGCCCCCTGCCTCTCATTGGATAACATTGGGCCAAACTACCTCTTCACCCGGCTGCCCCTGTGCCGCTGAGGGTGTACCAACTGTACTTACCTGACCATGAGGGACCCCTGAGTCTATGCCGAGAACCTTAACTCTGCCAGTTGAGTACTTACCTAAAAGCCGATAACTCATCATCATCATCATCATAAATAACTTTATTCGATTCAGAAGAATCATAAAAGTATACAGTTTACCAACAAAAAATCTACAAATGGTATTTCATATCCAACATGATCAAAGAAAAAGGCACAGAACATCGTATATCAAAAAGCACAACATCATTTAACATTCCACTCATCTAAACATTCATACAAATTACATTAAAAAAACAGTAAATGATAATCTCTGACACTGTCACTCTCGGCTTCCTTATATAATCGCAATCGGATATCAATCAAGAATTATTTTTAAAAAAAATCTCTATTAAAAACAAGTAAACCGATTTAAAGTGCACTGTGCTTTATCAAAGTACATATACAAGTCCGTTAGCCTCTCACACCAACCCACTTAAAAGACACAGAACATGATATATCAAAGACACAACATCATTTAACATTCTACTCATCTTAAAAAGTCATAAAAATTACATTAAGAAACCATTGAAGATAATCTCCATCACTGTCATTTTAGACTTCCTTATGTAGACAAGGTCGATTTCCATCAAGGAATATTTTATGAATCTCTATATGAAAACATGTGACCGAATTTAAAGTGCACTGTGCTTTATCAAGGTACATATACAAGTCGGTTAGCCTCTCACACCAACCCACTTGACTGTGCAAAACAACTGCAAAAAAGAAACTCACTAACTTCAAATAAGTACAATCGCACAAGTCATCAGTAAAGTTTCATTTCTATTAATTTCATTAGCTTTCGGTGGCAAACACAATATATCTCGTTCAAAAACAAAAGATGTGCTAACAGTCGCGATTCCTGGTTAAAAGAGCCGATCTAATGAAGCTAAGCATAGAGCTGCATATAGCAGCAGTTTGTAGTGATCTTAGGTGCTCAAAACCTTCCATAAAATTACAAGGCCGAAATTCCCTTAAATGGGGTTTAATAAAATGGTCCCTTGGGGCTTTACAGAATGTACAAAAGAGCACAAAATAAATTGTACACTGTTGAGCTTCATTGTCACATGGGCAAGGGGGTAGCCTTTCACACCAACCCCCTTGCTTTGGAAAAGCAACTAAAAAATGCAGTGCATTTTACCAGAATCTTGTCAAATAAAAACGCCATTGCGTGTGTACAGAAAAGGACAGATAATACTGTTGCTGTAATATACCCACTTGATGTGTCAATTGAATATTATGGTTTGCCAAGCCTAATACAGTGCGATATGCATGCTTAATCACCATCTTATTATCTGGTTTAATAGAATCTGGATCGTCATAAAAATTTCCAAGACCAATTTTAAAAAAGGTTTCCTTTAGCTAACGCAGCCATGGAATCTGCATGGCGTTGTCCAAATTTACACAATCTTTTAAGATTTCTTTTGAGAACAGCAGGTCTTCCGAGGACCATATTTTCCCCCATAAGAGCAGGGGGACACATGAATGCTGTCACTCACAAACTCTAATCCCACCTCTGAGTGACAAAAAGTGTTCGGAGAGCTATTTAGAACAGATAAAAGACGTTTTAAAAACGTGTTCTCAGTGACTTGTATTTGTGCACTTTTATGATATCCCCATACCCCTGCCCCATACGTCTCAACTGGCAAGCATTTAGATTTATATAATGTCATTAATTCAGCAATTGGTTTTTGTCCTAACTTGCTTGCAAAACGAAAAAGTGCCTCTATCGATCTAGTTGTCTTTTGCACCCGAGTGGTAATTAGTGGGTCCCAACTCAAGGTTTTATTAAAAAGATTTCCCAGATAGTTGAAGTTCTGAACTTTTTCAATAGGAATATTATCCACAACAAAATTACGCGTTTTAGTCCTTTTTGGGGCGCAAACCATTGTGAATGATTTTATAAAGTTGACCTTTAGATCCAATCCCTGCATAAATTCATTAAAAGCATTCAAGCATATCTGCATGCTATTTGCAGTCAAGGTCATTGGCACAGTATCATCTGCATAGGACAATAAAGGTATGTATTTACCATTAATTTTAGGAAAGTCCAAACCTTTTTCTAACAAAAATTTTTCCAAACCATTTGTGTAAATTAAAAACAAAAATGGGGCCAAAAAACAGCCCTGGCGGACTCCTTCAGTTGATGTAATAGGCCCTGTTTTTTTGCCCCTGGGGCCGTATCGAATGGTCACAGAAGTAGCAGCATGTAGTCTACGGAGCAGAGTGACCAAAGGTTCCTCGAACCCCATAGACTCCATTATTGTCCACAACTTCCCCCTGCACACAGTGTCGAAGGCACTGGATAAGTCCATAAAGGCCAGGTGCATAGAAACTCCCCTGGCCTTCATGTACTTACCCATTATCATAGCCAGATTAAGACACTGCTCCGTTGTCCCCCCACCTTTTCTAAAACCATATTGTGTATCCACAATAAGTTCAGAGGAATTCGCCCATGTCTCTAGGCAGGCCAATATTACTCTCCCCAATAACTTACATGAGGCGTCTATTAAGGAAATTGGCCTGTAGCAGCAGGGATCACTTTTATTACCTTTTTTAAAAATAGGCACGACTTCTGCCTCTTTCCAGGATGACGGAATGCGCCCCACAATAACAACCTTAAATACATTAAGCAACAAGGGTACCCACACTTCAAGATTGTCTTTAAACAAATCCAAGGGTACAGCATCAGGGCCTTGGTCCTTGAGTGAAATACCTCTTCTCAGGGCCTCCTCCACTTCTCCCGGAGAGAGCGAGACACTAAGTTTTTGTGCAGTCTCAGTATTTAGGTGGATTTCATCCTCACTTTCGTTTATCAAACTAGCACCCTTAGGGTTAAAAATCTTGGAATAATGGGATTCCCAGACCTCCCCGGTTATGTGTATAATCATGGTCCTATTTTCGTTACCGAGGAAGGGGCGATTAATAACCTCCCAGAATAACCTACTATCTCTTAGGTCGGAGACTTTCTCAAGGTCATCCCAATGCTTGCTTTTTCAATTCCAGTTTCCTTTTTTCAATGGTCTCTTTATAATATCTTCTAGCATTTTTAACCATTGCCTTGTCCCGGGGGACTCCGTGTAAGGCCTTTTTCAATAAAGTTTGTGCCACGGAGCGTTCAGCATCAAACCATTTGTTCCCCTGGGTACTACCCTTCCCGGCAGGTTTAAACAAATATGCGGCCACACTCTCACAAAGAGCCTCAAAATTCTGTACTAATAATTTGGGCTCACAGGTATTCGTTAGGCAGGTGGTTACTTGTGAAAGATTGGCTTTAAAGATTGTTTCTTCCAACTTTTTAGGATTTATCCTGTCCCATTTTATGCTAAAGCCATGATTGTGACTATATTTCATAGGTTGATCAATAGACTGTTCCCTATCAACCACTGTGTCCAACAATAAAACAAGCGGGTTGTGATCACTTGCAGGATTTACTTCTATTCTAAAATCATCAATAAGATGAACAAACCTACTAGAAACTAACACAAAATCAATCACACTCATTTGCCCCCCAGTCCCTTGAAAGGTTGGAATAGGTATGGTTGAAATGCTAGAGGGCATTTCTAACATTCAGAGATCATTTACCACAATAATATTGTTCAATGCATCGCCCTGTATAGTATGCTTGAAATTTGCCAGTGGTTGTTCATTAATATCAAGTAAACCACAAGCCTTACTCCTGCTTTGATGGCATGTGGTACAATTAAAATCCCCCAACCACATGATACACAAGGGAGAATATCCTTCAGTCACTCTAGCTATTTCAACCTGCATGCCATCAATAATTGATGCATTCTGCGTGTCAAAAACATTATAGTACCAATTGATTAACAACAAGGGGACAGAGAGCAGATTATTACTCATAATCAATTGGTACCAAGGAGAAGTCATTATTTTATCTATTTTTACTGACTTATATTTTACTGAGAGTGAAGTCATTAGCACACCTTTTGCCCTCCCAGCCAGTGATGGTTCAGCATGAACAACAGCCGAGTAATATCCTTCAAGGCATGGGTCAGTTCTACTCCAAGTCTCTTGAAGGCAGATGATATTAAAGGATTTAATATACTAAATCCATGCCTCATCCAATAATCTTCGTGAGATGCCTGCCACATTCCACAAGATTAAACAAAAGGTACACCTGTTATTTAGATTTTTTACTATATCTAGGTGTTTATTAGTGGAAGGGCTTTCTAATATTTGGCCAGTATGAGTAGTATTATTATTTTCCTCACAATCTGTAGACGAAGCCTGAATTTTGTCTTTATTGCGAGAATATCTTTGACATCTTTTCCCAACGGGGTCCCTGTTAATGATCAGTCAACCTCTATTAATGTACTCAGGGGGTCCAAACGATATGCATGATACCATGGTGGAAACTGTGGCGGCTGGATTATTTTATTTTGATACTCTGCTCCTGTTAAGTTTGATAACCAGGTAGGAGGGCAATAGAAAAAACCCAGTGGTAGAATCAAAACTTTTGTTTTATCCATAATTTGATCGAACATCCTTTCGGTAATGGCTCTCACCAACCCTGGGGACCTAAAGGTTAAAACTATGCAATCCCCCACCAATGATTTCTCACCTGGTCCCACCCATCTGACCCTTCGTGCCATCTTAATTTCAGAAAACAATATATTACAATTTATACCTGTCTTGGCATTTAAAAGATACAATGACTTATTCCGCAAAGACGGCCAGTCTTCCCCTTCCCCTGGGTTTAGTGGGCGCACATTTGCTAAAACAACAATGTAAGGCGTGGTTTGAGGTGGCAAGTTTAAAATTGTGTCTGGGCTGCTAACAAACAAGTCACCTAAGGGACTTTCTCCGTTAATAGTTTTTGGCGGTCTGCCTTTATTTTGAGAAGATCCGGCCCCGAGGGTTTATCCTTATTCGTGGGGTTTATTACTTTATTCCCGTCCTGAGATGGTCCATCCATAATCACCAGAGGACTTATGTGCCCCTTGGAGGTCCCAACTTGTATTAAACTTTGCCCAGGGGAGTCTAACATAGCAACTTCCCCACTTCTCTTTTTCCCCTTGGTCTGTGCAAGCTAGATCTTAATTCAGCTTGTGGCGCACAGGTATTTGGGTGATGCCTCTCTATACGTGCTAACCGATTTTCAATATCAACCAATTTAAGTACAATAGGTTGTAAATGGAAATTCATCATTGCTTCCAGCTTAGTCCAAAAGACTTCCTCCGTACCCTGATTTGTATTTAATGCCATCTGTGCAGGTGTTATATCTATCAGGGGAGATTCACAGCTTGGCTCAATCTCTTGCATGCCCGTCTTTACTGAGGGTTTAGATATGTGCTGTTTACATGATCTTTTATTTATCTGTCACTTCCGTTTTTTACCTAGTAATGCGCAGCAGCGGTGCGTCCATTGGGGCGTAGGGGCGTAGCCCCACCAGCCCCATGGACCCGCGGCTGCCAGATTAATTAATAGTGACTGTGTATTTATTTAAATTTAGCTGTCCGGATTTATGCCGGGAAATCGGGAATCCACCCGACGGAAACGGGAGTGCAGGGGGCTGGCTGGGCCGAGCGGCGGGGCTGGGCTGGGGGCTGGTCTAGTGTTGAGTGACAGTACTGAGTGACACAGTCCACCACCGAGACATACTGCGCAACTACTGCTCAGGCGGAAACTTGCCCGAGCATGCGCATGTAGGTTCCCCCCATGCTGGCAATAGTGGCACGGGGAGGGTGTGGTTAACAGGAGGAGCTCCGGCGTTATCATCGCGACAGGGCGAGCAGTTAGTATGACCTCCAAGCCAATGGCTTGGCGGGCACACTAACTGAAGCCAATCCGGTCTCCGCGCAGCCGGCAGGGCAATCCATCATTGGATGCCGCGCGTGGGACTGCACTGACAACAATGTCCAATCACTGTGCGGTGCTGCTGGTGACGACGTGGATGGTTCTGGGCCCTGGGCAGTGCCTGTGCCTCGTGGTGTTCTGTGACTGTGGTGTGGAGTGGTCGCACGTCGCATTCTTGTGCTTTGCAGCCTTTGCTCCGAGCCTCCGACTGAGTCTCTCATCACTGATCGTCACTGTACATTCAAGAGTACTCTCTACTATCGTCTCGACCAGGGCGGCTGGTCTCGACTTCAGTTCTCTTCTGACTTCTAGTGAGTTCGTATAATTATATTATATATCTTGTGCCGTATGCAGACCGCATATGCCACTCACTCACTCTAAAGGAAATGTTAGTGCGCTGATAGAAGCTCACTCATCAGCCAGGCTTCTATCATATTTTCGAGAATGACGTGAGACAGAATATAGCGCACTGGTGTGTGAGCTTATTCTAGCAAGAACGTTAAATACATTATTTGGTAAATTAATCTTATTATTCCTACTCATGTTATGAAATGAACTTAATGAAAGGCATTGTAGTGCAAACATCAAGTATTCTAAAACTATCTATCGGACAATTGTATTAGTGAATACAAGTGAACTCTCTGCCCACTGCCCTGTTCAGATTGCTCCATGTAAGAGTATTCGTGGTATGACTCGAGTGTTCTGGGCATGAAAGTGCATAGTGGAAAATAAAAAATACGTGCCCTTGTATGAGCCAGGGGGAAAGAGCAATGCAGGAAATCATGTTCCTCTCAGTGCAGAGCCTGATTTATTTCCTTTACACTGAATGTGCGCTTGTACATCTGCTAACAACAGCTACAATGCATCATATTCTGTACATCAGGCTTAGTATCTTGGATGAAAAATGTAAGGCCCTGTTCTGCGACGCCGTGGTCCATTTCTATGAGTGAGTGCTTGCTTGTTTGTCTGTCTGCGCCAGTGTTTGTGCTCATGAGTATTTGCATGATTGGGAGCATATTTAATTGTATCTGTGGGAAAGTGACATTTTCGCAAGAATACCCTTGAAATGATGGAATAAAGTGTTTGAGGGATTTTAACACATTAGTCTAAAATGAGAATGCTTTATTTCTTTATGGAGAAGTTTCTGTATTTTGGTAAGCTAATGTTGCCAACAAAAGGAATGAATTTCTGAAATAGATTTAAAGCTAATATTTTAGCGTGAATCCAGACTAGATTTAGTACACTTTTTTTCTGACTTTATTTCTTTCGTTCCACAGGACATTTCTATGGTTATTATTTCGAAGCATGGATTGAGACATTTAATCATCTGTGCTATTGTATTGATAAAAGGTTTGTTATGTAGTGACTACTGGGCACTTAGCATGTGATTAGTTTTACCCATATGCTGTATGACCTTGTTATCTCTTTGCAATTTGAAGCAGAATTGAACTATTTTGAAGGTTTGTGTAACTTTTGATTTTTTCACCCTGCCCCTACCATGTAGATTCTGAGTCATAATACATAATTTAGGGTCTTCTTGGAAGGAACAGGATGGAAAAATAAGTGATGAAAGATGCTCTATACATTTAGAACAAGCATTTGCAATGCAGTAGGTCTTGCATGTACGCAAGTTTGAGCTATTGAAAATGACAATACCTTTTATTTATGTTTTGGTTTTTAAAACATAAATAAATAGCTTTGTCATTTCATTTCATAAAGCTTTATTCGGATCATTTAAAAAACATGTCCATAAAAGCACATACAGTTACAAATACAAACAATTCATTAAAAATTACATATTTCATTAAAGAAAACACATGATACAAAATATCCAGAGGAGGATGGAATAAATATTTAAAAATATTTAAATATTTTAAAAACACATACTTTTCCTGGCGCTAATAGCTTTAAGCAAGAATGTAGCTGTAAAAAAGCAAATGTCCGGATGATTCAAATTAAAAAACAGTCTCATAGCATCCGTAGTAGTTCTCACTCCAAATCTGTTTAACATAGGCTTCAGGTAGAATTTCCGTAATTCCCTATACAATTCGCATGTTAATTAAAAGTGCTTAGTGCTCTGTTCCGTTTTGTTATCACATTCACATGGGCCAATAGGGCGCGATTTAATGTTAGGGCACGCAATAGCTTTGTCATTTACAATGCCAACAGCTTAAACTCGCGTAAATGCGAGACCTATTGCATTGAAAATGATTGTTCTATATGGTGCAAACTCAACCCAAAGGTTTTGGAGCAAAGACACAGTCATTTTTGGTGGGCACAGGAGACTGAGTGATTTGCCCAGAATCCCAGGATGTTGAACCGACCCCAGACTCGAATCTGGCTCTCCACTCATCAGCTTTGATGTCAGCAGCTCTGGCCGTTAGGCCACATTCATTCCCACATTGTGTTATATTGTGTTGTGTTGCTGGCACGGATGGCATTGTTATGGGCCCTGAGTAATCTGTCAGTCACGTAGTGCCTATTAGCGCATATTCACTATTATTCTGGTTTATTGCGCTTGTTTGCGTGTGTTTGTGTGCTTTACTTTATATTTTTCATTGAGCCTGCGTATATGTACACGCATGAGTAAGTTTGACACTGCATTGTAAGCTGGGCTGGGTAGTGGAAATGTTGCTCAGGGTGCCCGTGTTTATCTCCACCATTACAGCCAATGTATTTTTTTGTTGCAATTTTTATATAGGGCAAACTTGACCCGAAGGTATTTGAAGCGCTTTACATGAGCACCAGTTACATTACTCAAAGACACATTCATTTTTTAGTAGGCGTGGAGAGATTTAAGTGTTTTACCCAGAATCATGGGATATTGAACCAAGGCTTAGACTCGAACCTGGTTCCCCAGCTCCAAAGTCAGCAGCTCTGGCCATGTGAAAGTGTTACAAGGTCCTCATAAACAAGGGAAACAATGCACGTTATGCACGATGCAGGTAAGCAGGACAGCTCAAGGATGTGCAGCCGATGCTACCGGTTACATACATATGGCCAGCAGCGTTGCGTCCATTGGGGCGTAGGGGCGTAACCCCACTAAGCCTGGTGGACGCACCTGCTGCTCTGCCTGACACATGGACACCGATAATAAAATAAAGAAGCGCCGCTCTTCAATCTGCTTGCGGGAAACACCCAATGGAATAGGGAGTGGCAGGGGGTGGGGCTTGCTGGCTGGTGATCTGATGCAGTCTGCGCATAGGGAATTTTGGAGGAAACTTTCACGAGCATGCGCGTAGCGTGAAGTTCCCATTAGAGGCTGAGAGGGACTGAAGGGGCCAGGGGGTGGTGCTGCTGCCTGCTGCTTTATCCGAGCCCCGTCATTTTTTTAAAGGTGCCAGGGCGAGTAGCCTGTGCGACCCCCTAGCCAATCCTGGCGCTTATCCAGTGCCAGGATTGGCTGGTCCACCGCAGGCAATCCATTATTGGATGCCGCGCGTGGGTGGGTGCTAGGCTCAGCACATCATGGCCAATCACTGTGACTTCAGCATGTGAAGCCATTCAGTGATTGGCCATTCAGGGATGTGCGCGCTGTGAAGTTTCTAGAAACTTCTAGTAGGGGGCCGGGCTCCCTCTCTGTCTCTCGTGGTCGTGGAAGCAGGCCAGCAGGCAGCACCGGCAGGCAGCAGCACGTCCGTCCAACGGCGAGACTTGGTCTAGAGTACTCTGAGTGAGAGTTGAAATTTTCGAATTATAAAAAAAGTAGGTGCAGCCCGGGGTCGCGCTTGGGGGCAGTGGTGGCAGATTTCGGGTCGCGCTTGGGGGCAGTGGTGGCGGATTTCGCAGCTCAGTCAGTCTGTTGATTCTTGAATGAAGGGGACACATAGCAAGTGGTGGCAGAATGATAATGATTACTTTCGGAGCTGGGAGGCTGGATATGTACTTTCCGTGTAACCTTGCCCGTGCGGAATGTCACAGGTGGCACTGCCACTGCGGCCTAAACCGGGACGTGTGCTTTGGCTGTTAAGCCGAGGGGGCTGGAAAAGTCAACAGCGCACGTGCCTCAAAGCTGTAAAGAACGTAACTGAAGCAGTGTACGAGTTTTACGTGGATGGTTGCAAGAGTGGATCCCTATGACGCAGGGGGAGGATGATGCATTTAGTACGCACCCAAAGTTCTGCGTTTGTACTGTATTTTAGTGTAATCTGTTCTATTGTCGGATAGTTCCTAATAAGGATGATCAAGTAGCCAAAGTTTAGTTTAAGTCGTCAGGCAGCAACGGTGGTTTTGTGCATTTAAAGACGCTACCGTTCAAGTACATTCCTAAATGTCACTTGAGTTTTGAACTGAAGAGCTGTGCTTAAGCCTTAAATGCAAAATATTTTGAGAGAAAACCGATTGTAATTATCCAAGTGCCTGGAGAAAAGTGCCAAAATGGCCGTAGGTGAAAGAAATGCAAAATGCACTTTTCATATTCGATATCTCTAGATATATTTTCGAGGACTCCTTTCCCCTCCTATCCCCTCCGCACTACCTTTTCCTCATCGCTGCCTCCCCCAATGTGGTGGAGGCCCTCTCTTCTATTTCTCTCATCTAAGCCTCTAATCTGCTAGCCTCTCCTACATTCTCCCTACTTCCCTTTATTTGCGTTCTTATTTCTTGTACCTTTGCACTTTTTTTCTTAGTTGCAGTAGAATTTGATGAACGACTACTGTGGCTATTTTTTCCTTTTCTGCTTTTTAAATATGAATAATGCATTTCCTATTGTTTTAGGAACTGTAAGCATTTGTATTAACTGTTTATCCATATGCCAAACCCAGGATTTTATCATGAGAATTCTCCATAACGGAGTTTCATCATTCTGATTTCATCAGGTTGGCAATCTTCATTTTGAAGTTTCGTCATACTGATGGCATACACCCCCCATTACTTGTGAAACCTGACAGTTAAACTCCAAATCACTTCTAAAGAAAGATTACTGTATTCTTCTTAAGACTGCTGTTTCCATCCATCGTGTACATGTGCTATTGCCCTGTATTCCGAGTATGTTATGTTATGTTATGTTAACATTATTTATACAGCGCACAGCTGCCCCAGCAAAGGGGCGTCCTGGCGCTTAGACAGATACTACAACATAACACGCAGAAAGAAGGAAAAAAGAAGGAACGACTACCCAAGAACAGGAAACAAAAAAGTTTTAATGGCACGCCTGAAGGCGGACAGATTATTCAAAGCTCGAATGTGCACCGGGAGCGAGTTCCACAACCCCGCGGCAAGCACTCGGTAAGAGCGGCCACCCATTCTGCTGAGTTTAAAACGGGGACAGACCGCAAGATGAAGAGCCTCCGATCTCAAAGATCTCGAAGGGCTGTAGGGGATGAGCAAGTTGGCAAGTGCCGGCGGCGAGGAGAGCTTCATGATTTTAAAGGCCAGACAGAGCGATTTAAACTTAATCCTTTGTGTATCTTGTGATAATATGGTTTACAATAACACAGCTTTCGAAAAGCACTTTCCAAAAGCATCTTTTACAATGCCCTTGCTTTCCTTTAACATTTTAGACATGTATAACATTGTAATTCAATTTTATGACCAAAACAGAAATGTAGCCTAAATGTGTTTACTTATAAAACTACACTACTGGCCTCCCATTGCTTTGTTCAACTGTCATTCACATTTTACTTCCATCCACCGCAGCATCCTGCAATTGGTTAGCCCTTTCCTGCCTATTACTAGTGCACGTGTACATTCACTTAAAAAATAGTGCTCCTTAGTCCCAGTCTGATTAGATCATCGATTCTTGCATTTAGACTGCCTTCTCTCCATGCAGCCGCATCTTCCCCAATTCTTTACACCTGTAGCAGTATGTAACATGTTATTTCGTATTCTTTGACGTGCATCTACAGCTCATGGTGGGCATAGTGCTTAAATTGCAACAGAGACTTAAAAAGAGCACAACTATTCGTGTCCTCCAGCAGCGCAAGGCAGCATTACACAGCATGCTCAGCACTTATATGATTACCTCCATGCACTCAAGCCAGTCTTTAGTACTCGGATTTGGCGTTCAGTCACTTTAAGAAATGAAAGTAGTGAGTCTGTATTGATTGCAGGAGCAACTGTGAGGAGCTTAGTGTAGCTCCAAGGTGTTGGTCAAATCAGATACTGCTGTATTGCATTCTCCTTATATTACAGAGCGGGAACGGTCATGTTAAAAACATTGAAATCCTACAGAAGATGCTGGCGCTGACATATTAAAAGTACCACAGTCCTTCAGAAATCTATCTATGTGTAAGTTGTGTTCTGTGCAAAGTCTTACATGCAATAAGTCTGGTGAAGATCATATTGAGTTTTCAAAGCTATTGCAGTCCCAGTAATGCCCTGTGTAAAGTCCCCCAGTTGTGCCAAGCAGTACCGAGGCCTGCAGAGAAGAGAAGTGCCTGCTGTGCGCCTTGAAGTCTCTCCAGTCCAGCTGAGGCATGTTGGCTCATTTGATATAAATGCACTGCAGTTCTAATGTGGTCTGCTGCAGAGGGCCTTTAAGTCAGTTGCCTGCCTGACTGCAAGTACCACATCCCAGCCGGTGCATGGCCGTTCTGCTTAATCTCCAGACCGAGAGCATGCAATGCGGACTTTAAAAAAACATGGCCATTGGCTTTGTCAATAATTGTTAGTTGCATGAGCTAAATAAGCAACAACTATGTTTTTTTTGTATATAATATTGAAAATATTTCACTTCTGAAATGATGAGACTATGAAAGGCGAGGTGCTTCGAAGTTACATCAAAGGCAGGAAAAGGTGGTGCTGCAGAGTTTTTTCTTTTCACCTGGAGGGTGAGAGCAAAAATGGAGAGCCGTATAATGGCCTGACTCAGCATCTACTATTTTAGAACTGTCAGTGTGAGAACCAGCAGGACCCGGCCCACTAATGGCCTGGTTGCTTTGCTGTTTGCAGGTCCAATTATGAAACCTTGGCAGTGGCACACTTGGAAGTCGCCTCTAAGTGTCGGAGAAATTGTATGTGCGTGTGTGTGCCTGAGAACTAGATGGTTACACGACCTAGTGTGTAAGATACCAAGCACATTACAGTTACACAACAACATTACATAAGGTGTAGCAGATGCATAGCACTATGGGGCGCGAGGTGCTACGTGGAAGGTATATTGGCGGTTGTCCACAAATGGTGGGGATGCAGGTCTTTCTGTCCACACTATGACTGGTGTGGGGCGTCATCTTACTCTTAGCCACTAAAATATAGCAGGGAGGTGCAGTATAATGTGTGACTAATGACTAATACACAGCCGAGCTTGTGAGAAACAGGGTGCCCACGATATTAAAGATGTATACATTGTCTACTGTGAGAGCTAAGCCGCCCGTTGTGTGACAGGTACACAGCGCAGTTTTGTGATGAATCAACAAGTGTGTCAGTGGGTTACACGGTCTCCATGTGACAAATGTTCCGCTCGCTGAAAAGCAGCCCATAGTGTCGGTGCGTTTGACACTTCACTCCCTGTGCGACTGATATATCCATTCGTAAGTTTGTGACATGCACAGTCCAGGGTAAAAGATATTTGGACTTTTCTTCAAGTTCCTGATGCTCCTGCGGAACAAGCCTGGCAACCATTACACTGCTGTGCAACTTCTTCTACTCTTAGAGCTGAGATTTCCATGAAAGTCTTGTAGTCTGAATTCAGCACCTGAGCATAATAGGACAGAATGTATGAAGCTCTGTGGTAATACTGAATAAGCAGCTATCTATGTTATGCCATCTATTAATGTAATAACTGCACTTTCACAATTGCTTTATTAACCTTCCTGCTTTCTCAAATTTGCTTGAAAATGCACGATTTTTCTTCTTTTTTTTCAAAATTTTCTAGGGAGGGGTTACCCCCCCAAACCCCCTTTTGGGGTTCGGGCTCGCTCGCTGCGCTCGCTCGCTATGGTGCTCTATGCTAATTAGTTTGCGCTCCACCACTTTAAAATCCCACCCACCGCCCCTGGTAATACCGCGCATTGTCTACTAAACTGTTTTGATTTCTGTGCCCTGGTTAGTACATTGGGTTCATCTCTAATGGTAGGAGAATCTGGGATTTCTTGGGATTCTTGGGTATTGGGAGAATCTAACAGCGGTGGGGAGCACACGTTAGGTTTTCACCCTCCTTTCATCTGACTTTCATTAAGATTTAGACTACTAGTAGCAAGGCGACTCTGGAGTAATTGTGAATCTAAAGACAGCCTACGTTCTGTTAACTTAATTTCATTTATAATTGCAGAATCAGCTCGTATTAAAAAGGTGTCCAGAGTGCCTGCTACCCCTTTCCCTTTACCCTCCTTAGATTTCATCATTGCTGACATTACTTCCACAAATTACACGGCTCTGTCAGCAAACAGGCCAAGCCAAGCCAAGGTAATAAACCAACGTATAGAGCAATATTGGAAAGGGGCGACCACTCGGTCCCCCCGAACGTATGGCAGAGTGCCTCGATCCCCCCGGGAAGCCATTTTGGGCGGGAGGCGCGTCTCGGCTGGTATGCCCGAAGCGGCGTAGCCGGGGCGCGCTTTTTCCCGCCCTAGAGTGGGCTGGCCTAGACACTGACGCGGCCGGCCACGCCCTCGGGGCAGGCAGGGGCGGGTTTACGCCCGCCCTGAAGATGGATAAAAAGGGACGCAAGACCAGAAGACATCCTCTTGTTCCTGTGCTCTGAAGCTGCACCTCCTCGCTGCACGTGAGCTCGAGACGGAACGAAGAGCCAATTTTGAGCGTTTTAATCGTTCTTGTTTGTTTTACAGTTACTGTGTTGGAGAATGCCGAAGAAGGTGGGAAAACGCATGACTACTGAACAGATGCTGCGTGTTCTCATGAAGGAGATGTCCGAACTAAAGAAGCGGGTGGATAAGAACGAGGAACGGGAGCCAAAACGTCCTTTGGCGGGAGCAGCCCCGGGGGGGAAAAACAAGAGGCCCAGGAGGGGAGCAGCGGGAGAAGACATCCCGGGTCCCAGTGCCCCGCTCGAGGCACCAACTCCCGTGCCGGAGGAGGGGAATCCGATTCCCGTTGTGGTCACCCCCGTGTCCGAGGATGATATGCCGCCCGAGCTGGCAGCACAATTGGCAGCGTGGTTGGGTAAAGGTAACGAGGGCGCCACGGCTGTCGATGCGCAGGCGCTGATAAAGCAATTGCGTGAGAAACGGGAAGCAGCCAAGGTGTCCGTGCCGGCTGCAGTAGTGGACAAGACACCAGGGACGATTGCGACCACAGAGGCAGCGTCAGGTGCAGGTAAGCGGCCATTGCCGATTGCGAGGGATGAGTCAACACCCTCTCGGAGAGAAAAGTTGGGTCAACATGTTCCTTTGGCAATTAAGGAAAAGATTTGGGCGGGGGAGTATGTGAACATTTTCTCATTGCTTGTTGATCATTATGAGGTAGAGCATGTAAAGAGTCAGAAGGATCTCATGCATCCGAGTGTTTGGCGCGCGAAAATGGCCGCCTTTAAAGTGAATGAGAATATTGGCAATTGGGGCAATGCTTGGGGAATTTTTACGTCAATCTTGGGGGAACGTAGGCCTGAGTTGCTTTCCGAGTTTCCAATCTATCAATCACGAATCATGGGGTACTCGACATCGCACCAGGGTAACCATTGGTTCTGTTACGATAATCTTTTCAGAAAGGAAAAGGAGCATAATAAAAGTTTAACCTGGGATTGTTATGATTCCTTGACTTGGGATAAAATGAAGGAGTCAGGAATGTTAAAAATGCCGTTGGTGGGAAGTAATGTTGGCGAAACCTCCCGGCAATATGCGGGGACGCCCTTTCGATCAGGTACGGGTGCCGACGATTACTCGAAACCTGCCGGCAATACTGGAAAAAGGGGTTTCTGCTTTAATTTCAACAGAGGTAAATGTACTAGACCCCAGGGATCGTGTAAATTCAAACATGAATGTAGTGGTTGCGGGTCGTCCCATCCTGAGTCCTCGTGCAGAGCCAGAACGGGTGATAATGGGGGGAGAGGAGGCGCCAAACAGGTCTAATATAGTCCGAGGGGCGCCTTTACCTACCCCGATTGATACCCTGGCGATGATTCCCTGGCTCAGTGAATACTCGGATCGTACTTCTGCTGGGGTGCTGCGGAACGGTTTTTCGTATGGTTTCCGCATCCCGGTGGGGGACTTTCAGGGTGTGGGGAAGTGCAAAAATCAACTTTCCGTCCTGCAGCATACGCCCGTAGTACAGGATAAGATCCGTAAAGAGGTTGCACGAGGTCGGGTCGCCGGCCCGTTCAGTATACCTCCGGTTCAGAATTTTGTTTGTTCTCCCTTAGGGGTAGTCCCCAAGAAAGACCCAGGTGAGTTCCGACTGATTCATAATTTATCAGCTCCACGAGGTCTTTCCGTAAATGATGCAATCGATCCAGAAGTGTGTTCGGTGCGGTACGCATCCTTCGATGAGGCCGTAGCCATTTTGAATCGCCTGGGGCCCGGGGCGCTGATGGCGAAGTCGGATATCGAATCAGCGTTCCGATTGCTCCCGGTACACCCAGACGACCAGCGTCTCCTAGGATTCATGTTTCAGGGTTGTTATTACATGGATAGGTGTATGCCAATGGGGTGCTCTATATCCTGTGCCTATTTCGAGAAATTCAGTAGTTTTCTACAATGGGTCTTCACAAAGAAAACGGGTTTCCAATATGTAATGCACTACCTTGATGATTTTCTGTTTCTTGGGGCAGCCGGGGATCTTGAATGTGGCCGGGCCTTGGCCGAATTCTGTGTGTTAATGAAACAGTTTGGTGTGCCATTGGCGCCGGGTAAAACAGTGGGTCCTACGACTTGCCTCGAGTTTCTGGGGATCGAGTTGGACTCCAGTGAGGGTTGTTTCCGTTTGCCAGCTGAGAAAGTGTTGAAGTTCAGGACTGCGCTGCAAGTGTGTATAAATGCATCGAAAGTTACGCTGCAACAATTACAGCAGTTGGTGGGTCAGTTGAATTTTGCCCTGAGGGTAATACCAATGGCCCGCCCCTTTTCCCGTTCAATTGCCCAAGCGATGGTCGGCCTAAAAGAGTGCCATCATCGCACGAGACTATCGGCCGAGGTCCGCCAGGACATGCGTATTTGGTTAGCATTTCTGGCGGACTTCAATGGTCGAATCGTCTGGAATAAACCAGCCGTGTCCTCTGAAGAGCTGGGGCTATGGACAGATTCAGCAGGAAGCATAGGTTTTGGCGCCATCTTCGGCACAAAATGGTCGGCACAAAAATGGCCGACATGGTGGCATGAGAATGGTCTGACGAGTAATATTGCTTTCCTGGAACTGTTTCCCATCTTGGTGGCCTTGAGAACATGGCCCAATGGGTTCAAAGATCACTCTGTCATATTTTGGTCTGACAATATGACCGTGGTCGAGTGTATCAATAGTCAGGCAGCACGTTGTAAACTGATTTTAAGACTGCTTAAGGAAATTGTTTTACTGTGTATGCAGTTGAACGTGCTATTCAGAGCAAAGCATGTTCCAGGGGTGATGAATCAGGCGGCTGACGCACTGTCTCGTTTTCAAATGCAGGTTTTTTCGGGTTTCCTCCCCTCAGCGGACCCAGAGCCGGCACCCTTTCCCGAAGCTCTCTGGTCTCTCGGTGCCCCGAACTTCGTCACCTCGTGGGAGAGAGTCTAGCACCAAGGACGAGGAAGGCATACGAAGGGGCGTTTCGGGCCTATTTAGCCTTTTTGGGGACTGATAGAGAGCGGCTTTGGGGTCACGAGGAATGGGTGGTGAATTTTCTGATGTCCTTACGTAGGGCTGGGAAATCGGTGGCTACAGCCCAGAGGCATCGTGCTGCCATTTCCTTTGTTGCCAGAGCACACGCTATCCAGGACCCGACAGCGTCTTTCGTTGTACAGAAAGCGCTGCGTGGGTGGCAACGCCTTGAGGGTCGCAGAAGAGATGAAAGGCGCCCGATAGGTTTGGATAGCTTGTCCCAGTTGTTGGCCACACTCCCGGCCACATGTTCTTCTCAGTTTGAGGCGGTGCTGTTCCGAGCCGCTTTTACGCTAGCATTTCACGGGGCAATGCGGGTAAGCGAACTAGTTGCAAGGAACAAACTGGATGTGGCAGGGGGTTTGTGCCAGGAACACGTTCAGATCAGGGGAGAAACAATGACTGTCTCCTTTGTAAGGTCCAAGACTGATCAAGATGGGATGGGTGACTGCGTCATCATACGCAGGATTCCTGGGTCCTCCATGTGTCCGGTAAAGTGTTTAGAGGATTACCTAGCACGAAGGGTGGCATCATGGGGGGGGACTTTGTTAAGACACGCAGACGCCACCCCACTGACGAAATTTCAGTTTCAGCGGGTGCTTGCAATGTCAATTGCCGCTGCGGGCTTGAACCCGGGCGAATTTGGGATCCATTCCTTTCGGATAGGGGCTGCTACGGAAGCTACAGCCAGGGGTCTTAATATTGAGCAAGTGAAACGTGTGGGGCGTTGGTCCTCCAATTGTTATAAAAGATACGTGCGGTTGCACATGTTGTGAAGCTGTAATAATGTACTCACGCTTCTTGTTTTTGTTTGGTTTTCAGTTACGCAAGCCTACGAGGCGGGGCGGACTATGCAGTCGACCCTACACCGGGCCAGCGGTCAGACATCACCGGCTGTGAAAAAGGAGGTGTGGGTCGTGGGCCACTCATACGTGAGGCGTGCCGCAGACGTATTCAAAGCAGGTGACATGATTCACGTAGCTGGGGAATACGGGTACAGGATGTCCTTCTACGGAAGGGGCGGTCTCTGTATTGACCAGTTTCAAACATTTTTCGAGGGTTTGTTAGGGCGGACAAGGTCACCGCCGTCTATAGTTATAGTACATGTAGGGGGCAATGATTTGGTCACCACCGGTAGACGACTACTCCTGGAGGCAATGCTTTCCACTGTAAGTTGGTTGGCGAGGAGAGTTCCGGGGTGCACAATTGCATGGTCCCATTTGATTCCGCGAAAGGTGTGGCGGGGGGCTATCTCTATTCCTGCTTTGAACCATTCTGTTAGAAAGCTTAACAACAAAGTGAGTAGGTTGTTCCGTTCCAGGACATTGCATTCTATTTCTCATAGCTGTATTAATGATGACAGTATGTATTTGGGGGATGGTGTGCATTTGTCTTGGGTGGGGAACGAGTTACTCTTAGGAGACTTCTTAGCATGGTTAAAATCGTTGAAACATGACCTTTAGGTAGGAGTTTTGTGGGGGGTCCGGATAGCCGGTCAACTATCCGGCCTGTGGCGGTAAGGTCATGATCGGTGAGCACTAATTGGAAGATCCCTATGAGTGGGCGTCACCCAACACGGATGGGAGCGCTCGGGGGAGGTGGCCTTTGGCCCCTCAACGGGGAGGCGGTCCCTTCTAAGGATGGGTCGCCGAAAGAAAAGGAAAGGCGGTCAAGGCCCCTTCCTGTGTAGGAGGGGTTATAGCCCCCTCCTGGGGAATTTCCCGGGGCCAGTGACATCTGCGACGGCAGATGCGGTAAGTTGTGTGGGGTTGGGGGGAGGTCTACGATACCTTCTAGATACCTCACACGAGTCTTCGAACGACCTTTAACTGGCGTCGAGTTGATAGGTGCCCCCGTCAAGTCAAGGGAAATTGGTAGTAGTTGCACTTGAGTACGCCTCAGTGCTGTCGCCCCTCCCAAGTGGGGGGGGTATGTCTGGTTAGGGATCTTGACACCGGTTACGACCTTGCCGTTGGCCCTTAAACGTTAGGATGTACAATTTCAATATTTCAAGAAAATGTTTTGTAGGATGTTAGTTCGGCTAGGAGAACCTCTGTATTAGAGAATCTGTTAAGGTTAGCCAAACATCGCAATGTGGTAATGAAATTGTACATTAATATGAAAATGTTTAATGTTTTAATTTTTTGTTTTAATAAATACGGCCGGGAGGGTCACTCCCTCCCACTTCCAAAAACTTCAAGAACTGTTTCCGGTTTCCCTCCTTTGGGGATTGTGTTGAGAGGGGGTGGCGGGTATCTCAGCCATATGGAAAGGGGCGACCACTCGGTCCCCCCGAACGTATGGCAGAGTGCCTCGATCCCCCCGGGAAGCCATTTTGGGCGGGAGGCGCGTCTCGGCTGGTATGCCCGAAGCGGCGTAGCCGGGGCGCGCTTTTTCCCGCCCTAGAGTGGGCTGGCCTAGACACTGACGCGGCCGGCCACGCCCTCGGGGCAGGCAGGGGCGGGTTTACGCCCGCCCTGAAGATGGATAAAAAGGGACGCAAGACCAGAAGACATCCTCTTGTTCCTGTGCTCTGAAGCTGCACCTCCTCGCTGCACGTGAGCTCGAGACGGAACGAAGAGCCAATTTTGACCCACCCACCAGCCCCTGAAGACAGCCAGTTGTTTTAATAAAATTGATCGATAATTCTATTTCGTTTACAGGTTGTTTTAGTATCGTGTTGATGTTGAATGTGTAATAAAGATTGTTTTAATTTATAAGTTTGGTGATTAAAGAAATTCGGATTTAAACGTCCATTTATAAACAGGCTTTTTCGGTCATAGTGGCCAATGTAATTTTAGTTTAGTTAGCATTTGTCGTATTTATTTTGGTCGGGCGGTAAGGTCATGATCGGTGAGCACTAATTGGAAGATCCCTATGAGTGGGCGTCACCCAACACGGATGGGAGCGCTCGGGGGAGGTGGCCTTTGGCCCCTCAACGGGGAGGCGGTCCCTTCTAAGGATGGGTCGCCGAAAGAAAAGGAAAGGCGGTCAAGGCCCCTTCCTGTGTAGGAGGGGTTATAGCCCCCTCCTGGGGAATTTCCCGGGGCCAGTGACATCTGCGACGGCAGATGCGGTAAGTTGTGTGGGGTTGGGGGGAGGTCTACGATACCTTCTAGATACCTCACACGAGTCTTCGAACGACCTTTAACTGGCGTCGAGTTGATAGGTGCCCCCGTCAAGTCAAGGGAAATTGGTAGTAGTTGCACTTGAGTACGCCTCAGTGCTGTCGCCCCTCCCAAGTGGGGGGGGTATGTCTGGTTAGGGATCTTGACACCGGTTACGACCTTGCCGTTGGCCCTTAAACGTTAGGATGTACAATTTCAATATTTCAAGAAAATGTTTTGTAGGATGTTAGTTCGGCTAGGAGAACCTCTGTATTAGAGAATCTGTTAAGGTTAGCCAAACATCGCAATGTGGTAATGAAATTGTACATTAATATGAAAATGTTTAATGTTTTAATTTTTTGTTTTAATAAATACGGCCGGGAGGGTCACTCCCTCCCACTTCCAAAAACTTCAAGAACTGTTTCCGGTTTCCCTCCTTTGGGGATTGTGTTGAGAGGGGGTGGCGGGTATCTCAGCCATAGCGCAAGGACACTCAACAGGCAATTAAACAGTTACCAGCACCCGATGCAGCAATACATATGCAAAAAGTATTATTATGTCCACGATACAGTTTAGGGCCAAAGTCTTACCTCATCCGGATAATCAGATGTTAGGTCCGTGGCCCGGCCCAGCCTCCTTTGACGCCTGACGGCCTGCCCTTTGCCCGGGCAGCCAGGTGCCCGCCCGCAAGCGTCCCGCATTGCGGGGAGAGAGGCAGCTCTAAATAGCCCGATGGTGGCGCCTCCCCCTCTCAAACTGCAGCAACTGGGGGGATGGTGCAGGGGCTTCTGGGACTTGTAATCCCCCCTGGGAGCAACGTCCACCCGGTGGCGCTAGGATGAAGTGAGCGCCTACTGGGTGATGGCCTCGGGACTCCTGTCCCACCGAGGCAAGTTAGCAGGCAAGGAATGAAGGCAGGCAAAAGAAGAATCCCACGCTGCAGGGGGAGAGGCAGCGCTAAATAGAGCGATGGTGGCGCCTCCCCCTCTCAAACAGCAGCAGCTGGGGGAATGGTGCTGGGGCTTGTAGTCCCCCCTGGGAGCAGCGTCGACCCGGTGGCGCTAGGATGAAGTGAGCGCCTACTGGGTGATGGCCTCGGGACTCCTGTCCCACAGAGGCAAGTTAGCAGGCAAGGAATGAAGGCAATAACAACAGGAGGAATGTCTGTGGGTCAAGCAGGAGGGATTCTGGTGTGTGTTATGACAGGTACAATAAGAACAGATTAGTATAAACTATTGTGCAAACACTGCTACTTAAACCACAATTCCCCAATTGGGAAAAAGTGCCCATCAGTTCCCACACGGTTCCGCCCTAGTCATCATCTGGGCTCTCCTTACCCAGGAGAAAGTTCTTTGTATGTATGTCTGTCATTTGATGTATTATGACAATTAAACTCACTGTAGATAATAAAATGAGTTATGTGGTGGGTGGAACCAAAAAAATGTAATAAGTTGGGTAACTGTTTTGCAGTGCATAAATGTGAATAAACGTGAAGTGTATTAAAATTAGGTAGAAATTGAGTAGAGGAAAAATATTTAATGATTTCTCTCAATTCTCCTAACCTTAAAAATAGATGAATGTGAATTAACTAGCAGATTTAACAAAATATCCGCCTGCAAGTAGGGTCAACATGTTTCATATGCGAGACAGCAAGGACCCCCTGATACAGTTCAACTTCCTGGGTCAGGGCAAATATCATGTGTGAGTAAAAATACCCAGGCAAATTTTTTAGAACCAAGCTAGCACATAAGAGGTGGCTTAAGCCACATAAAGAAATTATATTACACTATTTCTTGTACATATCAAAATACAGATTTAATACTTATTATAATGACATTTGATAAAATTGATACATCATTTTACACAAAAGATAAAAAAGTTTTTTGTAGCATTATAGCATATGCATAACTTCAATCATACAAGTAATCTTTTTAAAATTAAAAACTGTTGGATGGTTTCCTGTCTCTTGTCAACATGTTTCAGCATCGGAGACTATGAATGTGTCACTGCTTTCATCAGGACGAGGATATTAATAGCTACTGCAAAAAAAGAGAGGAAAATACCTGTGTGTTTTATTAGGTATTCCTTGTTCTTCTCCAACCTGTTCAATAAAAATGTACCAAACACAAACAACACATCAGGGTCACACACCATTGAACATTAATCAATTGTCCAAATCTTCAGTGCCAATCGCGTGCAGTATTTTCAAAAACGAATATGGTGAAATTTCCATTATCCCAATTTGTGCTCGCTTACCTATTTGTTAGGAGGAAAAATCATCACCCCACCTGGCAGCAGCTCAGGTGTGCGGAGCACCGCTCTAATAACAAGACAAAACAAAAACAAAACTCACATGGACATTTCACAGGACAAAACCAAAGTGATGGTCTGTATAGCACCCTTATATCATAATCAGGTTGATAATATCAAAGATTATGAAGTCAACTTGATCAAAAAAAGTGCATAATGATCGTTTATGCACTCTATTCTCAACTGGTTGTTGTATCTATCAATGCAGTATTCTTTCTGTGTAGGCTACTACCATTAGCAAATACCAATATTAATTTCGCTCAATACCGCCGACATGTTTAGCCAGGGACAAGAGGGGGATTACTGCCCTGATATAGAATCTACTAGTCGGGCGTTCTTGCACCTCCTGAAAGTATCATGGTGTATACTCCCGATTGTTAACGATAAAGAAGAAGACCCAAAGCCTTACCCTGGAAATGTTTTAAAGACACTATTGTTGTCTAGACGGGAAAACTGACCTCTCCGTCGGTGCACCGGGCGTCCCTCTGCGCTAGCTGGGGGGGCGCCGGTGTATACGTGTCAGCCATCCTTATTGTTGGTCGAGTCGCGGCGATGACGTATGACTTGCGGCGCCAAATCGGTAAAGAACTACAAAATCCCATAAGAATCATGGGAATTGTAGTTTCCATTGGATATATCTATCACTCACGGCGCCGAAACATCAGAAAACTACAAGTTTCTTACAGATATGTCTTTTATCATGGGGTATTATTGATTATTCTGCAGCCTCCGCCACATCATCGTATTGTGGCAAGGGGAATATCATATTATTATCGTGATTTAATGATGTTGAATCCTATAATAGGAAAATTACACGCATCTTAGAAGTGATGCTGTAAGATACGGTTTATTAAAAACGAGAATGAGACATACTTTTGTACAATGATGTTTCTCAAGTAATACTTTCTCTGATGGTACATCGGTTAACCAATATTAGGTGTTGAGTTATATGGCACTCAATGCTTTCTAAACAACAGAGAATTGTAGAGATTGACTGTGTAAAAATAAGACCTAAAGACATTTCTCTTTCTCTATTTTAAAGACTCCATACGTCCCTGTTATTCTTAAACTTAAAAGGGATCTTCAAGTGACGATGGTGCTTAAACTACACTTCCCATGAGTGTAGTGGTCCTGTAGTTTTAGAGTCAGGTGACCCTTGCGTCAAGTTCTCTGACACCTAATATTGGTTAACCGATGTACCATCAGAGAAAGTATTACTTGAGAAACATTATTGTACAAAAGCATGTCTCATTCTCGTTTTTAATAAACCGTATCTTACAGCATCACTTCTAAGATGCGTGTAATTTTCCTATTATAGGATTCAACATCATTAAATCACGATAATAATATAATATTCTCCTTGCCACAATACAATGATGTAGCGTAGGCTGCAGACTAATCAATAATACCCCATAATAAAAGACATATCTGTAAGAAACTTGTAGTTTTCTGATTTTTCGGTGCCGTGAGTGATAGATATATCCGATGGAAACTACAATTCCCATGATTCTTATGGGATTTTGTAGTTCTCTACCGATTTGGCGCCGCGAGTCATACGTCATCGCCGTGACTCGACCAACCATAAGGATGGCTGACACGTATACACCGACGCCCCCCCAGCTAGCGCAGAGGGACGCCCGGTGTACCGACGGAGAGGTCAGTTTTCCCGTCTAGACAACAATGATGTCTTTAACAATATTTCCGGGGTAAGGCTTTGGGTCTTCTTCTTTATCATTAACGATCGGGAGTATACACCATGATACTTTCAGGAGGTGCAAGAACGCCCGACTAGTAGATTCTATATCAGGGCAGTAATCACCCTCTTTTCCCTGGCTAAACATGTCGGCGGGATTGAGCGAAATTAATATTGGTATTTGCTAATTGTAGTAGCCTACACAGAAAGAATACTGCATTGATATATACAACAACCAGTTGAGAGTAGAGTGCATAAACGATCATTATGCACTTTTTTTGATCGAGTTGACTTCATAATCTTTGATATTATAAACCTGATTATGATATAAGGGTGCTATACAGACCATCACTTTGGTTTTGTCCTGTGAAATGTCCATGTGAATTTTGTTTTTGTTTTGTCTTGTTATTAGAGTGGTGCTCCACACACCTGAGCTGCTGCCAGGTGGGGTGATGATTTTTCCTCCTACCAAATAGGTAAGCGAGCACAAATTGGGATAATGGAAATTTCACCATATTCATTTTTGAAAATACTGCACGCGATTGGCACTGAAGATTTGGACAATTGATTAATGTTCAATGGTGTATGACCCTGATGTGTTGTTTGTGTTTGGTATATTTTTATTGAACAGGTTGGAGAAGAACAAGGAATACCTAATAAAACACACAGGTATTTTCCTCTCTTTTTTTGCAGTAGCTATTAATATCTTGGTCCTGATGAAAGCAGTGACGCATTCATAGTCACCGATGCTGAAACATGTTGACCCTACTTGCAAGCGGATATTTTGTTAAATCTTCTAGTTAATTCACATTCATCTATTTTTAAGGTTAGGAGAATTGAGAGAAATCAATAAATATTTTTCCTCTACTCAATTTCTACCTAATTTTAATACACTTCACGTTTATTCACATTTATGCACTGCAAAACAGTTACCCAACTTATTACATTTTTTTGTTCACCCATCACATAACTCATTTTATTATCTAAAGTGACTTTAATTGTCATAATACATCAAATGACAGACATACATACAAAGAACTTTCTCCTGGGTAAGGAGAGCCCAGATGATGACTAGGGCGGAACCGTGTGGGAACTGATGGGCACTTTTTCACAATTGGGGAATTGTGGTTTATGTAGCACTGTTTGCACAATAGTTTATACTAATCTGTTCTTATTGTACCTGTCATACTACACACCAGAATCCCCTCCTGCTTGACCCACAGACATTCCTCCTGTTGTTATTACATAGTACTAGGGCATGTGTCTGTCAGGGTCGTTAATCTAGCCCTTGGACCCCTCTTTGTAAACGTTTGTTTTTTGTAAGGAATGAAGGCAGGCAAAAGAAGAATGCCCGATAACTCACTTTTCTTCCATAGGCTTACATTGACTGGTTTCACTCAGAAATTCTTCTAAGTGTAGAGTTCTGGAACTTAAAATATTCCCCTAAAAACAGCCGAACAACGAATTTCGATTTACTCACCTGTTATCAGGAGAGACCTCAGTGCTGCACCTTTTAGCGCGGAACCAACCCTGAAAAGTAATTTTACCCGTACTTACCAGTAACCTGAATTTTCTTCCATAGGAAATCATTTACTGTTTTTCTGTGAAATTTCTTGTGTCGATTTTTGCAAACTACAAATATTCCTTAAAAATTGTACCAACTACCAAAACATATTTACTTACCTGTTTTAGATAGAGGTTCCAGTGCTGAACCTAGGAGTCCAGTACTGGATTACAAAAGTAACGAGAACCCACTTTACCTGCAAATTGAATTTCCTTCTATAGGATAACATTGGTAATTTCAGCTGGAGAAGTTTCTAAGCGTCAACTTTTAAAATACAATAATTTTCCTTAAAAATCACTACTGTAACCAAAACGCTTTTACTTAACAGTTTACAGCTCATGTCCCAGGACTGAATCTAGGATCCAGTCCTGTGGTTAGAAAAGTAATCTACAAAGTAACTAATGGCATTTAACCAGAAATTCCCTTGAGCTCAATGTTGCATTGTGTTTGAAATTGTGTTGCCTATTGCAACAAACTATAACTATTGCATTCAAAAAGTCTATAGCCTATTTGAAAAGTACTTAACTAAAGTAACTCATCCTGAGAAAGTATATTTTGATACCGTGTTGGTTCTAAAATAAAACAACTATATCTTTTGATACAAAACCATTGGCCTAGAGTACAGTTCTTGAGTGTGTGAGACCATTTGCTGACTGAGTGAGTTCAACAAATGCTTTACAATGCCCTCTGATACTGCCTTACTGCTCGGCCAAGCTACCACTTTAGAGAGTAAGGTTACATCTAACTTTAGCCTCTGCCAAACCTCTGGGAACTGGGGACTCTATACACACTGTACCTTACTTTGGTCCAGTATATATAGAGCCACTTTCCTACACATAGTGTCAATCATTGCATGTGAATCTCACACCAAGGGGCACAGGGTCAATCATTGCATGTGAGTCTCACTCCATGGGACACAGTGTCAATCACACTCCATGGGATACAGTGTCAATCATCGCATGTGAGTCTCACTCCAGGGGCAGAGTGCAATCATTGCATGTTCGTCTCACTCCAGGGGGCAGAGGGTCAATCATTGCATGCGAGTCTCTCTCCATGGGGCACAGGGTCAATCATTGCATGCGAGTCTCATTCCATGGGGCAAGGTGTCAATCAATGCATGTGAGTCTCACTCCAGGGGGCACAGGGTCAATCGTAATATTAATAATAATAATAATAATAATAATCCACATTTGTAAAGCGCGAACCATCACATTAGGGTCTCTAGGGGCTGGGGGCCGTCGGGAAGATTAAGCAAGCTAATGCCCAGAGTCACATGGTGCTGGGCTAAGCTGCCGCCAGCCCCGGGGACCGAACCGTGATCCCCAGATTCCGGAGTCTGTCACCCTGGCCGCGGCGCCATACCTCTCCCTCATCATTGCATGTGGGTCTCACTCCATGGGGCAAAGAGTCAATCATTGCATGTGTGTCTCACTCCAAGGGGCACAGGGGCAATCATTGCATGTGAGTCTCACTCCTGGTGGCACAGCGTCAATCATTGCATGTGAGTCTCACTCCAGGGGGCACAGCGTCAATCATTGCATGTGAGTCTCACTCCAGGGGGCACAGCGTCAATCATTGCATTTGAGTCTCACTCTATGGGCACAGTGTCAATTATTGCATGCGTGTCTCACTTCAGGGGGCACAGTGTCAATCATTGCATGTGAGTCTCACTCCATGGACACAGTGTCAATTATTGCATGCGAGTCTCACTCCATGGGGCACAGTGTCAGTCAGTGCATGCGAGTCTCAATCCATTTATGGCCAGGTCTAAACTGAGGTGGCATGGTGAGCAAAAGAATGATGGATTTAACCCAGATCTCTTGACTGGGGGTGAATGTTTTGATTTGTTCTGCATTCCGTCCATCAATTGTGTATCTTTTGCAGTCTCACCCCATGGGGCACAGTGTCAATCACTGCCTGTGAGTCTCACTCCATGGGACACAGTGTCAGTCATTGCGTGAGGGTCATACCATGGGTTCAGCTGGGGTCATTGCCCGTTTGCCTCACATTACGGGGCACAGTGTCAATTATTGTGTGAATCTCACACCATTGAGCGCCACCCCAACCGTTGCATGCGAGTCTCACACCACAGGGCGCAGCGCCATTCGAACATCGCATGTGTCTCGCACCACGGACTGCAAGCCTAGTCAATACGTGGGAGTTTCACACTGACTGCCTGCTTGTGACTGTCGCCACAGTTTGCAGTGCAATCACTGCATGAGTATCGCCCTACAGAGGAGAATCTGGGTCACTGGCTAGTATCAGCGTCACGCCTTTGAGCGCAGTCTCAGTCTGTCACATCTGCGACCGCTGTCTCCGTCTCTGATGGGAGCCTCACATTTCGAGCACAGTCACGCGGTGTCAAACTATCTTGATGCCCCGTCGTCGCACACAGAAACCCCCTTTTCAATTGCAGGATAACATTTTCATCCAAAAACCTCTTCTTCCCTGTGTGAACTTTCAAACCCCGTGATCGCCGGCACTTTTCCATTTAAGGCACCGATGGAAAATATAAGAAGCGCAGGTGTGCGGTGCCCTGGTATCTAGCCACTGCACACCACCACCCGAGTCTTACAATGAAAGGCGAAGCTTCGCGGTTTGAAAACTTTTAATATTCTTTGCAGCATATTTTGCTGCTATGAGAATCACAGGAAAAAAGGGGAAGATGTGTAAGGGGCATTATCAGGAGAGACTAGCGCTTCATGCAGCGCCCCATCCCCTTTAGCGCTGGAGGAGGAGGGGAGCGGTGTCAACCCTTGGGTGCCCCCAGCTGGAGAGAGTCGTCTGCAGCGTACAGAGCTGCAGTGAGCTCGCGCCTCTGGGATCCGGTGAGAGCCGGGAGACAGCGCCAGAGAGGGGAGGCGGCAGCATCACCAGCGTCAACAACGTCAGCATCAGCATCAGTACCGAGCCAGCATCAGTACCAGCATCAACAAAATCAAGACCGGCATCAGCTGCATAATTAACTCGAGCTACAGGCCCGGCAGATGGGAGAGGGCTGGACGGGCGAGCGCGTCCCTCCACCAGCATCAACTGCCTGCGCCGCCCGTGAGCAGAGCCAGGCTCGGAGGTCCCCACCCGACGCCGCCAGCATGTCTTGAGGACTCCGGCTTTGTGCTCACCTGCCATGGGGAACCAGGATGGGAAGCTGCGGAAGAGCGCCGCGGCTGAGGCACTGCCGGAGGACGCTTCCGGGCCCAGGGATGCTGAGGGCACAAAGAAAGGCGGCGGCCGCAGGACATTGGGCAAGCACCGCGGAGAGACAGACAAAAGGAAAAGCAAGTCGGAGCCGGCGTCGGGCGGCCGGGCGTCTGTGTTCAGCACCCTACGCATCCGCAAGAGCCGAGGGCACAAGGATGGCGGCGGCGGGGGCTCCAGGGAGGACGTGCTGGGCAGCCAGGCCCTGCACACCGGCGAGCTGGACAGCGCCCACTCCGTGGCCAGCAAGACGCCCGACCTCAGCCTGTCGGCCGACGAGACGGGGCTCTCGGACGCAGAAGCGGACCCGGGCTGGGCCGGGCGCCTGGCGCCGCCGGTGGAAGAGGTGGCCCAGGCGGGCACCCAGCGGCGACAGGAGGGTCAGAGGGGCAGCTCCGGCTCGGACACGGACATCTACAGCTTCCACTCGGCAGCAGCCGAGCAAGAAGACCTGCTGTCCGACATCCAGCATGCTATCCGCTTTCAGCTGCAAGGGGAGGGGGGCCGTGCAGCCCCGGGCCGCCCGGCGGGGTCCGACCCCTCACCCCTGGAGAGCTTCAGCGACAAGGACAGCACCAGCCCCGACACAGAGCCTGCTGCTTACACCCAAGCCAGCAGCGGCACCGAGGACAGCACAGGGCTCCTGCCCCCTGAACCGAGTGCCAGCCCGTGCCTTGAGCCACAGGGACACAGCGCTGACCCCCCCGAGGAGGTGGCCACCCCCACCCAAAGTCATCACTCCCCCACCATGTCCCCCAGTGAGGCTGGCACCCTTCTGCTTGCCGACGACACCACGCAGCAGCAGCAAGAGGAGTGGGTGCTGCTGGACTTGGCTGGCACTCCTTGCTCTCCAGGGGGTGCCCTGGAGGAGAAACCCCCTGATCCTGCCACAGAGGTCACCACCCCACAGAATGGCTCCATCAGCAGCGGCGGCCTGACACCCGGTTGGACAGAGTTATCCCCCAGTTCACGTGTCTTCAAATATCCCTCCCCCAACTCAGTAAAGCCCTATCCACCCATCCACCCCTACTACATTAAAACCACCACCCGCCAGCTCAGCTCACCCAATCACTCTCCCAGTGGCTCACCCGGGCAGAGCCCGCGCATCCAGCGTCGCCTGCAGGAAGGGCTCAACCTGAGGCGGGGCGCGACCACCCCGGACAAACGCAGAGGGCCCAGAAACCGGGCCAGACTGTCCCACAGCCGCTCAGCAGACTGGACCGAGGAGTTATGCAGAGGCTCCCGGAAGCGCAGGCAGCTCCAGGAGGGCGAGGGCAGCACCCCAGAACTTTTGGAGCACTCTGGTCTGGGTGCAGAGAGCCTGCCCACCCTGAGCAGGAAACACTCAGTGGCACTGGCCGGCAACGACGCATTCCCAGATGTCTTCTCTGGTAAGTCTTCCTGGCTATCATGTGTAGGAACTGGGGCTTTGGCTACATTGCACCAGCCATAACTACAGTGCAACTCAACTTTCTTTTGACTCGAATCCTTCTCACTGCTCAATATCAAAGGGGAAGTATGAGTAATGCCTTAGAAGTGAAAATAAGTAGGGAGTTTCATGCCCAGTGAGTAAATGCCTAAACAAAAATCTGATGCAAGAGAAGATATGGGAGTGATTTGATGGATTGTACCGTGATCATGTCAAACACCATTAGAGTCAAAAAGAGAAATGTTGAGGTATCTGAAATGCACAAATGTACTGCAGCACATTTTATTTTTGTCGGACTCTGAAAACATATTTTAATTTTTTGCTTTCTTTATAAATGGATGTTACAGTATTTGTGTAGCACGAACCTAGCTCGGAACCAAAAGAGAGCGTATCACGAGGCTTTTTTAGTGGTTCAAGTCCTAGATGCTAAAAATGACAGCTTCCTTGGCATGGTATAAAATGATGAGATATTCTAAAAATGTATGATATTTCGCACTTTTAAAAAAACCATGGAGTGAGGGAAATTTAGAGGTGAAGGAATTGAGTGTAATTTGCTTTTGCATTAATTTTAAATTCTGCATTATTATGTGAAATGCAAGTCCGTCATTTCACGCTATATTTTAGTACAAACCTAGGCTTGCGTGGATTTTTGACACAAGGACTCATTTAAACACAAACACAAACACCATGAACTACAGATGTTCGCATTCTGTTCCCATGCGTTCACAAAACATCTTATCATGAACTGCACACTTGTTTTACATTTGTACCACAATTTGTGTGTAATTACACAATGTGACGTATTGTCTTAATTCCGGAAATTTCACAATAAAAATATCATACAAAATTCCCCAAATTACGCACTTTACACCGGCATAATTAAAATTTCACTCTGGCCTAGTCACATGCTGCTTTTCTGGAAGGACATTTCCTTTGCACTGTGCGGTGGCACTGGTGTGGGTATTAAGGAGGGTTTTAAATTCAGAAAGGTAGTTTGCCACTGTGAAGGAAGCTTTCAGTCTGGGTTTTACAATGGCACTTCTATATCTAACCATAGCATGATAGGAGGATTGTCAGTGCTTAGTTTGAGCCCCTGGTTACAGGTGGTCGCCACGGGCCCAGTTTTTTGGGACCGGAACGTACTTTTTTATCATTATGCTTTGTCCCAGAGCAAGAGAGAGAAAGTCAGAAAAGGGATAAAGAAAGAGGAAGAGAATGACGAACAAAGAAAAGAGTGACAAAAAGGAGAAGGCAGAGATGAAAAAGAGCCAACAAGAGTGAGCTAGAAAGGCTGTTAGTTTCTGGGGTTGGGTGAAGGAGGCATGAGGTGGAATCAAGACTATGCAGCCTTGATATTCAGCAATTCCGACGTTTGGCTGGCCGGCCAAGAGCTTCTGAGAAAATGTTTGGACTCCAGCACTTATTATTTTACAAATGAATCCCTGAGAATTCCATGGCTAGTCCCGCTAGGGATGGTGTGGTCACTGAGAGAGTGTCATGTACTTATGAGGTAAAGCCGCATGCGGCGCTGCCATAAATAACCACGGTTTTGAAGAAACAACAATAAAGATGTATTTCTGCTTGAACTGGCTCTGGATCACACCCCTGCTCGATTTTATACAGGGACAATAATACTATATCACCCTGCACTGGTTTTATTACAGAAAGCTATGCATGATTTTCTCTAATTGTGAAACTAACCCTCCACAAAAAAACAAGAGCAAGACCAAGGTAATGGGTTTAGCTCAACTTTCTCTAAGGAAGACATATGAGGCCACGGTTGCACAAGCTTTGGTGCATGGCATCTCTGCTTGGAATATTAGTGACCCAGGACTGAAAAAAAGATAGAAAGAAAGGTTTGGAAGGGGGCTCTGTGCTTAAAAGTGTTTACACACATGGTCGAATTAAGGACTGAATTAAGATAGTAAGTTCTTTGCTTAAGAGACAACGCTTTGCACTATGTTAATTTGGATTTTCAGTTTTCTCTGCCAGGGTCTTTTTTGTTGGAATTTTATGATAGAGACTAGTGCCCAGATTAATACTGGTCTGCAACAAAGAATATAGCAAGATAACAAGCTGTATTATGAGTGATTGGCTCTCAAATTGGAGTTGATAATAGCAGATTGTCTGCCTCCCAAACAGCTATGAAAGTAAAACACCACAAATGAAATTCGCTTCGTACAAACTATATAAATTATCCCACCACTAAATGTGTACAAAGACTTTCTGCTCAAAACAGTTGCCAGACTTCTAAGAGAACGTACAAAGTTTAGATTTAATAAGGTGTCACCACTAGTCAAGTCAAGTCAACATAAAGTTTATTTAAACCATTTGTTTTTTAAACCACAGCACATACATTATCATTTAAAAATGTCTACACATTACAAAGTCATTTTCTTAAGCAATACAAATCATAATATCCTTAAAACTTCATTCCTACCAATTTTAAAACCACTAATTTTATTTTAGATTGCGAGGCACCTCGCTTCTCTTAATCCTCTATTGGACCAGGGAACCATCATACTTTAAAAAGATCGGGTGAAGTAGTAATTTACGTAAATGTAAAAATTTCCGACAGTCCAATAGAATGTGTAAAATGTTACATTTCATCCCTATATTACACATACATTTGCCATCTTGTTGAATTAGGAGAAAACAACTACGGGGTGGCTCTAATCAGCAAGGCTGAGCCAGACTAGCAAGAAACAAAAGTGGGGTGCCAGTGCTGATATAAATAATTTGATTAAGCAAATGACCAAACAGAACTTGAAGAATTATTCAAGAACGGGAGTTACTACTTAATAGTTTTTTATTTTGACATTTTTAGAAAAAGGAAAACTTATAATTTTTTCATTTTTTACATCATCCAGAAAAACATGTTCAAAAAAGGACACACGGGAATTAGGGAACTGGCTACTAATCATCAGTCATACAGTATTACAGACATATCACAGACATTCAAAACTCATTCAAACCACTTGGGAAGAGGCACTACAAAAACATATGCTACAGTCTTAAAATATGTACAGTCTATACTACAAAAGAAACAAAAAGCCACAGTCTGCGACCACAGTTTTGCAAAAGTAGGAAAAAATTAGTTTTATAATGTACAATCCTGTATCTTAAATTAGATCTACAAGAGAAACTTTTTAAACTGATGGGACTTGGTAATGTACGAGCGGCTGGGAGAAATTACTTGAATGATCCTGTCGCTCTCGCAGACACAGTGTGGCAGGAGCCTACGCGTTTCGAATCCCACTGGTTTTCTTGGGATTCTCTTCAGGGCCTCATGTAGTATCTACACAGAGAAGAAAAGAAATAAGAGGGAGGGGAAGAGACAGGTTCAGGACACGGTTTTACAGCTTTTAATCAAACAAGTTAACAAGACCAACCATCAGGAAACCTGACTAAAGTGCCGACACACATCTCTTACATCTTACCACTGAGTGGGGACGCCGTTTTTTGGGGGGAATCGGGAGAAATCAGCAATATCAATTGTCTGTATCTGGAATTGGAGAAACATACATCAGAGTCAAACAGGTTCGATTATGAAGGGATGAAGTTCCTTTGGAGGTTGAGGTAACCTATACAACTACTTGCCTCATAGATACACCATGCAGGTTATTATCTTTGAAATGGAAGCCAGGAGGGACATCAATGGATAAAAAGGTCTGAAGTGGAGTGAATCTACCTGTTTAGGAGAGAAGAATCTTTTTTAGACTAAGCTCAACTAGTCATTCATTCAAATGACAGCGTTTCAAATCCTTCTTACCAAGCATGAGCGGTCGTCAGCATCAATACGGATGGCGGGATGGATTTATTCATTTACAACAGCCGTCTGGGCAATTAAAAATCTGGAGTTATTGGACCGCACGGCATGACGTATTTATTAAGGGAGAATCGCAGTAAATCAATCTCTTACCTAAGCCGGTCTAGGTCCATAGAGTAGAAGGGTAGTGAATGCCAAGGAAGCGGAAGGGATTTAAGATCTAAAAGAATAAAGAAAAGCCATTCAGTGCGGGGGAATCATCAAAACTGATAGCAGAAGTGGCTGCAACGTTATTAAGCTTACCGCTTTTGTTAGAATTTAGATGATGCGGCAGGTGAAGGAGGATCCATTATTTAATTACCTATAATGGAAGTTTCATACGAAAAAAGTTTAGCAGAATGGGGAGAAAAAATGGGGAGAAAAAACGTGCACTGAAACTTGAAGAGATGTTTAAAGAAATGAGACTCACCGCCTTATATGTAGAGGGCTTTACAAGGTTTTAAAGTGCGCGGGGTTCCGGCTCCCCCGTGCACTTTAAAACCTTGAAAGGATTTTGCCCCGGCCTGCTACATGCATGTGCCGAGGAGTAGTGCCGACGAGAACGCGAGCGGTCCGACGGCCGTTTCATATCGTGAAGTAAGTGGTTCTCCCGGTCTCTCACCCTTCTCTTTACTAAATTTTCTCTTTTAATACTAGTATAATGTTAACACGCACTTCTCCGTTTTTTAGTTAAGCTTCATGCCACTACTACTTGATAGATGGCTCCAATAATGTAAAGCCCTCTACATATAAGGCGGTGAGTCTCATTTCTTTAAACATCTCTTCAAGTTTCAGTGCACGTTTTTTCTCCCCATTTTTTCTCTCCATTCTGCTAAACTTTTTTCGTATGAAACTTCCATTATAGGTAATTAAATAATGGATCCTCCTTCACCTGCCGCATCATCTAAATTCTAACAAAAGCGGTAAGCTTAATAACGTTGTAGCCACTTCTGCTATCAGTTTTGATGATTCCCCCCGCACTGAATGGCTTTTCTTTATTCTTTTAGATCTTAAATCCCTTCCGCTTCCTTGGCATTCACTACCCTTCTACTCTATGGACCTAGACCGGCTTAGGTAAGAGATTGATTTACCGTGATGCTACCTTAATAAATACACCATGCTGTGCGGTCCAATAACTCCAGATTTTTAATTGCGCAGACGGCTGCTGTAAATGAATAAATCCATCCCGCCATCCGTATTGATGCTGACGACCGTTCATGCTTGGTAAGAAGGATTTGAAACGCTGTCATTTGAATGAATGACTAGTTGAGCTTAGTCTAAAAAAGATTCTTCTCTCCTAAACAGGTAGATTCACTCCACTTCAGACCTTTTTATCCATTGATGTCCCTCCTGGCTTCCATTTCAAAGATAATAACCCGCATGGTGTATCTATGAGGCAAGTAGTTGTATAGGTTACCTCAACCTCCAAAGGAACTTCATCCCTTCATAATCGAACCTGTTTGACTCTGATGTATGTTTCTCCAATTCCAGATACAGACAATTGATATCGATGATTTCTCCCGATTCCCAAAAAAAACGGCGTCCCCACTCAGTGGTAAGATGTAAGAGATGTGTGTCGGCACTTTAGTTAGGTTTCCTGATGGTTGGTCTTGTTAATTTGTTTGATTAAAAGCTGTAAAACCGCGTCCTGAACCTGTCTCTTCCCCTCCCTCTTATGTCTTTTCTTCTCTGTGTAGATACTAAATGAGGCCCTGAAGAGAATCCCAAGAAAACCAGTGGGATTCGAAACGCGTAGGCTCCTGCCACACTGTGTCTGCGAGAGCGACAGGATCATTCAATTAATTTCTCCCAGCCGCTCGTACATTACCAAGTCCCATCAGTTTAAAAAGTTTCTCTTGCAGATCTAATTTAAGATACAGGATTGTACATTATAAAACTAATTTTTTCCTACTTTTGCAAAACTGTGGTCGCAGACTGTGGCTTTTTGTTTCTTTTGTAGTATAGACTGTACATATTTTAAGACTGTAGCATATGTTTTTGTAGTCCCTCTTCCCAAGTGGTTTGAATGAGTTTTGAATGTCTGTGATATGTCTGTAATACTGTATGACTGATGATTAGTAGCCAGTTCCCTAATTCCCGTGTGTCCTTTTTTGAAAATGTTTTTCTGGATGATGTAAAAAATGAAAAAATTATAAGTTTTCCTTTTTCTAAAAATGTCAAAATAAAAAACTATTAAGTAGTAACTCCCGTTCTTGAATAATTCTTCAAGTTCTGTTTGGTCATTTGCTTAATCAAATTATTTATATCAGCACTGGCACCCCACTTTTGTTTCTATCTTGTTGAATTAGGGCAGATTTTATTGCACTATTAATTACGGCCGGGTTAATACAGATTCTAATCCTTAATACATCCATTCTTAACCAACGATTCGGTAGTGTGTCTAAGTAAGGATAGCTTACATCTTTCTCCCAGCTGTTACTCATAAATTTGACAGAATCTTTCTTACTCAAATACTCTCTGTCTATTGTTCGAGACACTTCTTTACCCTGCATTTTAAGTGCACTCTTTGTTACATTGATTTGCAATGTCTTCGGATCTATTTCCACATTCAGGTGGTCACAAATGGGCTGAAGTTTGCATCTTGTGGCTTTAGCCCACTTTTGCTCAATGGATTCGATCTCTTTCATGCACCACTGAGACACCTTTGTGACCTCCCCAAGACCTATACTATTCCAAAAAAAGTAAACTTAATTGCACCTGAATGTTCCACGCAGTCGGGACTAGTTCCAGTCTAATTGCCTGGATCATTGCCGAGCTTTTCCCTTCATCTTTATCCCAGGAGCTTTTACCATCAATACATACAATTTCTGAACCATATTGGAGTTGCGGATGGATCATTGCTTTGTAGGCCGTCAAAAGAGGTTTATGGGACATATCACCATAACTGTGATTACATCTTTTCAGCCCACATACCGCTAAGTGTGCTTTTACTTTCTGTGCCTCCAGGTGCATGCCCCATTTCAAGGAATTTGTAAACCATATCCTGAGGTATTTGTATTCATTTACGATATCTAGTTTTGTTTGGCCCAGGTACCAATTAAACTTCAAATTTCTCTTCTCGAAACACAGCATTTTTGTTTTGTTCATGTTTACTGTAAGTCGTTTTGCCGTACAATACCCCCTGAATATATTCAGCTTCCTTTGTAGACCCACCTCGGTTTGGTCCAATATGACTAAATCGTCGGCATACAGCAAAGAGGACAAATGCCTTCCATTTACCTTTGGACTTGCGCCTTTGGCAGACCCCAAAATAAGGGGCAAATCTGCTAGGAATATTGCAAAAAGAAGCTGAGCCAAAACCCAGCCATGCCTCAATCTGTCATTAATCACTATTGCAGGTGTTAGGCCACCAGAAGTATCTTTAATTACCTGCTCCCAATTTTGGCTGTGCAACTCCTGGATTACCAACAAAAGATCTGCAGGGACCTCATAATTTCTCAAGGCCTCCCACAAACACTCCCTATCCACCAGATTGAAAGCTGCGCAACAGTCAACGAAGCAGCAATATAACTTGCCCTGCTGCTCCATGGACTTCCGCGCCACAACCCACAGAGCAAAGCAGTGATCAACGGTGGAATGTCCTTCCTCAAAACCGCCCTGCTCTATTGGGACTATCAACCGCTGCTCCACACACTCCTTATTCTACCAAGGATTATTCTTGAAAATACCTTTTTTCCAATGTCCAATAGATTGATAGTCTGTTATTCCTTGGATCCTTCCTTTCATCCTTTTTATGCAAGGGTCTTATTATGGCCCCTCTCCACGACTTAGGGATACAGCCTGTATCTAAGATGGCAACAAACATATAAGATAAGAAACCTGCCCTGTAATCTATTTGAGTTTTAATTAGGATGGTGAGGAGATTGTCGGGGCCTGCTGCACGCGATAAATTAAACTTCTTAATTGTTTCTTTTACTTTCTCTTCATTGAAAGCTGGCTTTACCACTTCTACACATGTTGTCCAACTTGGTTTTTCCTTACTTATTACCGGGATCCTACTGGCTTTATATAAGTCACCTAAATAATTTACCCATGCCGCCTCTTCCACAACACAGCTCATATTTTCCGAGGTCCTCCCAGCAGCGTCCTGTACCAACCTCCAGAACTCTTTTATATTTTTGTTTTCTACTGTCTCTAGAAGGTTTGCCCAAATTGTTCTTTAAAAATCCCTTTCTGCTTCCTTACTAATGATTTATATTCTTTCTTCAGTTTGAGAAGAATCTCTAAATTCCCATAATCACAACATATCCTCTGCTGTCACTTTATTTTCCAAATGACCCTTTTTTATTCTGACTACTAGGTTAAACCACCTGTGCCTTCCAATGTTATAATGAGGCTTTACGTTAACCTGTTTCTTATCATTTAGGTACCCTTTAAGACATTGCACTGCCTGAGCTATTTTATCCACGAACCATGCTACCAGGTGACCTTCTACAATATCCATCTTTAAATTTTGTTGAAAGCGTACTCCTTTCTCAACGTATTCTTCCGTCAATTTTGTAGTCAAACGCTTTGGATATTCCACATTTTGGGCAATCACTCTTTCACATGGACTTGTTGGCCCCCTTAAATATTTACAGTACAGAGCGTTATGATCACTGTCCCTGCGCTTAATTACCCAGAACTGTTTTACCATTCCATAGTTCCAGGCCTGAATAGTAGGGAAAGCATTGGATAGCGTAGAGGTAAAAATGACTATTTCCACTCCAGAGAGTGCAACAGTAGGGAAAGCGTTGGATAGCGTAGGGGTAAAAATTACTATTCCAACTCCAGAGAGTGCAACAATAGGGAAAGCGCTGGATAGCGTAGGGGTAAAAATTACTATTCCCACTCCAAAGAGTGCAACAGTAGGGAAAGCGTTGGATAGCGTATGGGTAAGAATTACTATTCCCACTCCAGAGAGTGCAACAGAAGGGAAAGCGTTGGATAGCGTAGGGGTAAAAATTACTATTCCAAATCCAGAGAGTGCAACAGTAGGGAAAGCGTTGGATAGCATAGGGGTAAAAACTTACTATTCCCACTCCAGAGAGTGCAACAGTAGGGAAAGCGTTTGATAGCGTAGGGTAAAAATTACTATTTCCACTCCAGAGAGTGCAACAGTAGGGAAAGCGTTGGATAGCGTAGGGGTAAAAATGACTATTCCCACTCCAGAGATTGCAACAGTAGGGAAAGCGTTGGATAGCGTAGGGGTAAACATTACTATTCCCACTCCAGTGAGTGCAACAGTAGAGAAAGCATTGGATAGCAGGAAGGTAAAAATTACTATTCCCACTCCAGTGAGTGCAATAGTAGGGAAAGTAAATACTTCATATATAAATAAAAATAAAATAAATAATAATACCAATTACAAATTAATTAAAATACTTAACACTTTTATATAATACATTAATTAATCAATTAAAATGCAAATAAAAATTAATCAATAAAAATAATTACCTACTAATACAAATTATTTACCAATTAACAATAAATTAATTAACAATTACAAAATATTAAAAAATGTGATAAAATAAAAAAACTTATTTAAAAATAGAATTACTTACAATTAAATTACTCTGCACCGTATTCCCCTATAAACCCACAACCCAATACAGAAGCTAAATTAATAAAATTAACATAATTATCAATTAATAAATTAATGAAAATTAATTACCCATTATATTTTAATTAATTACCAATTAATAATTATTTAACACATATTTCACAATAAATACAAATAAATAAATTAACATATTTAATTATTTATAATTAAATAACTTCCCATCCTATTCCCCTATAAACCCACAACCCGCTACTGAAAATAAATTACTGAAATTAACATATTTATCAATTAGTATATTAATTTAAATATTTACCAATTATATTTTAATTACCAATCAATAATTAAGAAATAATTAATTCAAAATAAATTAACATATTTAATTAATTATAATTAAATTACTTCCCACCCTATTCCCCTATAAACCCACAACCCGCTACAGAAAATACATTTCTAAAATTAACATAATTATCAATTAATCAATTAATTAAAAATAATTACCAATTATATTTTAATTAATTACCAATTATTAATTAATTAACAATTCATTCAAAATAAATACCAATAAATAAATTAACATATTTAATTAAATATAATTAAATTACTTCCCACCCTATTCCCTTATAAACCCACAACCTACTATAAAATTATATTACGCAAAAATTAAATACTATAAAAATAATGAATTATTATAAATAATAAAATAAATAAAGACTTTTCAAACATATACTAACATAAAAAACACTTTAAAAATTAATATTAACTTACTTACCTCAAATTCGATATTTTTGTAGTCTATATTCTGTCCATTCTATATTTTTGTAGTCTATATTCTGTCCATTCGATATTATGTCCATTCTATATTTTTTAATTCGATATTAATGCTATCCTATTCGATATTTTTGTAGTCTATATTCTGTCAAGTCGATATTGTGTCCATTCTATATTTTTTAATCGATATTAATGCAAATCGATAATAAAAACTCGATATTTTGACTGTATACCGTAGCCTTTGTACATCTAGAATTAAATCTGTTGTGGGTGATCTTTGCCATAACTTAGATGGGCCGAGGTGGTTGTAACATTGCACAGGCGCGATGTTTGTTGAGTTTTGGCATGTGGCCTTCTGTGCTGGAGAGCCCAGCTGCTGTGCCCCTGCTGAGCTCACAGTGTGAATAAATGTGGCATTCTCATGCCCTGGAGGCACTCTTGCACGATTCCTTCTGGCCTGCTGTCCTGTGTCTCCTTGCCTCTTTTATGGGGGCCTGCAAGGCCCGAGATTACAATGCCAACGAGGACAGTCGGACCCTGGATGCAGCCTTACGATCCTGTATGTCGCCCTCTACAGGGAAAACCACATACACATGCTGCCATTGACACCTCAGCTGTACCATTCCTGATATGTTCACAGTGTCGGGAACTGCCATCTTCTAATCCATTGACATTGCCACCATTTGGCATGAGTGTTGCTGATGTGTGAATGGGTTGGGGCTGTGGCATGACTACCTGGAGCTTCCTCCCACTAGACAGAGAGAATATTCTGCCAGTAATATCCATGGTGTTCCCTAGAGGGGGCTACCTTTACAGCCACCAAATGACTGCATGAGACAACAGACTTCATCCTTCAGGAAAAAACAGTGTTATTTCTCCTGCACAGTCCACCAAATTCCAATCAACCACACCAGAGGAGAGAGTGTGGTACCAACGTTTGCAGCACATCAGTGCTTATATCCTCTCTCTTGGGAAGATAGTCAGGCTCCTGACCATCACTCCCCTCTACCTCTCTAGCCTACCACCTTCCCAAGCCCACTAGATGGAGCAATGAGTAGACCTCGTGGTTGCTGACATTCACGAGGACATAAAGGGGGCCCTGCTGCTTCACCTGGTCTGTGGGCAAGTCTTCAAGCTGTCTCTCGCACTATGCATGAGACTGGACCTCCACACTTATGCCATGCTGCTAATTTATTGGAATGACTATTTCATTCTATTTGCCAATCCCAACTAGAAATGTTTTCTGCTGCTACAAGCCAGGCAATACAGGAAGAGTGGTGCTTTCAAAATAACTTTGAGTCATGAAGAGTGTTCATTAAAAATGCAAGGTGTATGTTACACCAGAAGAATCTAGGACATTATTGAACTGCCAGACAGCCGAATAGTTGAAACTGATTTGCTTCACCTACAGTATTCATACTAATGACATTGACGCTGTGCTCGTACAATGCTGACTTCTCCTTAATGACGTTGGTTACCTTAAGCTTTGTGAGTAAGGGACGTGCACCGCCTTATTAATCCAAACTTTTACCGTGCTGGCATGGAAATCACTCCCCTCCTGGAGTGTAAGTATTAGAACTAACTAGTAGCACACCTATGAGTCCATAGGTGCGTCTCCCATGGCACCAGTGTCTAATGCTGTGTTCATACAGCTGAAGTTATCATCCAAAAAAGACTTCAAACGAAACTTTGTCAAATGTTATCTTTAGTTCATGACGTGTGGCAACAATCCTGTTAGTTCCAATGCATTTCGGTGAATACAATCACCTTCATCAGGGAACGTCTACAAATGAACAAAACAATATACAATGTAACATTTCGCTACCAAAACATCTAAATACACACGTTTATGTTATAATTAAGCTAACTGGTGAATAGGCTACCAAAGCATATTAAATCGGCTAGTGTCGCTAAACGAAATGCTATTGCTATGCACTCCTGCAGACACCTTCGCCTACACGGCGGAAGCCAGTCAGAAAATATATTCACTAATACAAGCAGAAACATCGGAACCAAAAGTCACGAGAAACAAGGAGCAACAAATCAAACAATTAATGTACCTTACACGTAGAGAAATTAATCAACGACTCCACGCGAACACCATGATTAAATACCACAAGGCACAACGAATCCCCAGAGGCCTCAGAATAGCCCTGAAACCGTCACTTTGTAAAAATTCAAAACCATTCACCGAACGTTGGTTCGCGATATTGAACAAATGCAGTTTGGATTTAATATTACTTATTATTGAGGAATTGGCAAAAATATTGGAAGAATTAAAAACAGAAATTGATACCGTAACTGAAGAATTGAAAAAAGGAGTCACTGGAGAAGAATTACACAAAATCCTTGATGACATTAATGCTCAATTGGCCAATCACACACAGGAAGTAAACGAACGCAAACTCAGAAAATATCGCAGGGATGCCCTTGATTATAAATTACAAGAAGTCTACACTTGGGCAGAAGTTTACGCCAGAAGGCGACAAACTAAACAATATACATCCCAGACAGACACTTCATCCACGGACAGCGATAGAACAGACAAAAGAAAAGAATCCACTAGAAACAAACCGTCAGATAAACCAACTACCTCGGAGCCTTTTTTAGACGCAGGTCCAACAGAAACAGAAGACCCAGGAGGGGACGCAACAAAAACAAAAGAAACAAACCCACCACAAACGAGGAATACCACGACCAGGAAGGAGAGAAAGAAACAACACTAACCTCACAAGAAAACCTAGTCCTGAACATCTCTGACCAGAATTTGAATCAATTTCAGATAAAGACACTGCAACAAGGGTTATCATTTGTACCAAGTACACACACTAACCAGCTAGAACTTGAAGAGAGCCTCTTTAAACTCACTCGCAAAATGAGATTGAGACACTTTTTTGAGAATGTCATAACCGAAAAACAACCTCCAAAGGAAGACGAATTAAAAGGTTTAAAAACTCCCAGCAATTATATGCCACCCACATCACACAAGATGATAGACCTCTTTGAAAATTTGTGCAAACAGGAAATTAACCAAATAAACACCAACAAGAGGGTTAAAAATCCAAACATGTCCAAGAAAGAATTTGGAGCTATAGAAAGCATAGCGAACAACCAACAGATCATATGCCAAAAGGCTGACAAGGGAGGAGCATTGGTAATTATGAATAAAGAGTTCTATGAAGAAGCCATGCAGACGCATTTAGGTGACATTAACACATATATGCCAATAGACCAAGACCCAACGAAGGACATTTGTAAAACATTGCAAATCATTTTGAAACAAGCCACAGATAAAGGTATCATTAATGAAAAGACTAAAAAATACTTAACGCAAGAGAATCCAAAGAGCCCCACCATATATCTAGTACCTAAGGTACATAAAGATCCCAAAAAAAACCCATGCCGGCCAATTGTGTCCACCAAATTAAGCATCCACGAACCTGTGAGAAAATTTATTGACAAGTACTTACAACCGTTGGTCATAAAAAATCTTTCCCACATTAAGGACACCACGGATTTTTTGGTTAAGTTACAAGCTGTACAAATTGAAACAGACTGCATCATGGCCACCATAGATGTCAAAACACTGTACACAGCTATACCGCACAGAGAAGGCCTGGAGGCCATTGAAAAAGCTCTATTACACAGTAATTATCCACAAGATTTACAACTTTTTTTGTTGCAATTGATGGAATTTACCCTCATGAATAGCTACTTTACCTATGAGAAACGCTGGTACATTCAACTCAATGGAACAGCCATGGGAAATTGCGCCGCACCGGCGTACGCAAATCTCTTTATGGGATCTTTTGAAGAGGAACACATATATAACAACCAAGAGTGGGCAACACACCTGTTAGCCTACATGAGATTCATCGATGATATGTTCATCATATGGAAAGGCACACAAGAATCATTAGAACAGCAACTGAGAATCTTGGATGATAGAAATGAAAGAATCAAATTCACGTGGAATATCAATCAGACCATCATTCGATACCTTGATGTGGAAATCACATTGAAAAATGGCACAATCACAACGAACCTGTACCGTAAACCGACAGACAAGAACAATTTATTACAATACACCAGTCACCATCCTCCATCATTGAAGAACCACCTCCCATACACTCAATTCCTCAGGGTTAGGAGAGTGGTATCTGAGGATCACGTATGCCAAGAACAACTACAAACCATGGCAGAGAGATTCTCCACCAGAGGCTATCCAAAGGAAATGATTCAGAAATCTCAGGCAAGAGCACAGACTAAAACCAGGCAAGAGTTATTAACCTATAAAACCACCACAAAGCCTCAACGAATAACATGTGTCAGCAAATTCTCGAATGTGAGCCCCCAGTTCAAAAGAATCATATACAAGAATTGGCAAATAGTCAAAATGGAAACTGACTTTAATGGGATATTTGATCAAGAACCCTTATTTGCACACTCAAGAGGAAAAAACTTAGGCGAACTATTAAAGAAACACAAGCAAACAACGCCACACCAGATATACAGAGGAACAGTCCCATGTTTAAACTGTGCAAACTGCCATAACATCATCAAGGGGACTACTATTAGTCACCCCATGAAAGGGTACAAAATACCCCTAAAAGTCAACGCTACTTGCGATACCACTAATGTGGTTTATCTTTTGAAATGCCCATGTGGGAGTGTGTACGTGGGACACACGGAAAGGAAATTCAAAGTGAGATTGACTGAACACAAAAGCAATATCAGAACTCACTCCACGAAATCCACGGTAGCTACACATTTTACAGAAAAACGCCACAACTTGAACCAACTGAGAGCGTGTATATTGGAAATAGTACCGAGGAAAGAGGGAGCCTTGAACAAGAAAAACTTGTTAAAGCGAGAAAACCACTGGATTTATTATTTGAACAGCCTCAAACCACACGGTTTAAATGATCGCACTGAATTTTTGTGCTACTTGTAATACTGTACCTTTATTTAATCATATGGCAGACTCATTGGAATGATCACATAAGATACATGCAATCTCGATTTGTGTTGTCTTGATTAACCTCTACCTGTAGCTCGAAGACGGAGGTTTGAATGCTAAAGTTTTGATGTTGTTAAAAAACGTTTTTTTTTTAAAAACGCCAGAGTTTGCACTGCGCATGCGCCAGGTACGCGGCGTCAGTAGGAGTTCTCATAACAGGTGAGGACGCCAACCGCAGTAGGAACCCACCCGCAGCCGCGGGATTATTTTGTTAAGCAACGAAGGTGAGCCACGGCAAACATTTATTTGCTAAGCGTAAGCGGCACGCGATATTTAATGAAGGGCCCCGTACCCGCAGCACTGACTATGTTAGTCATTAAACGATAGAACCGGAGAGTCGAGAACTTAATATTAATATCAACAACATACAGAGGGGTCACAGGAGTGCATAGCAATAGCATTTCGTTTAGCGACACTAGCCGATTTAATATGCTTTGGTAGCCTATTCACCAGTTAGCTTAATTATAACATAAACGTGTGTATTTAGATGTTTTGATAGCGAAATGTTACATTGTATATTGTTTTGTTCATTTGTAGACGTTCCCTGATGAAGGTGATTGTATTCACCGAAATGCATTGGAACTAACAGGATTGTTGCCACACGTCATGAACTAAAGATAACATTTGACAAAGTTTTGTTTGAAGTCTTTTTTGGATGATAACTTCAGCTGTATGAACATAGCATTAGACACTGGTGCCATGGGAGACGCACCTATGGACTCATAGGTGTGCTACTAGTTAGTTGGTTACCTTAAGGACAGAATTATTTAACTCCACATTGATCAATCCATTTCCTTGCCACCCTCTGACGCAGAAGGAGAGTTTCTCCTCCAGCCCTGGATAGAAGAAGAATTATGTAAATTATTATGTAAAGCATTGCATGTGGGGCTATCTCTTCTCCAAAAAATAAGGATGACATCAATGTATCTTCGCCACAAAGTAATATTTGTGCTGTTAGTGGCATGAAAGACGTTTTCCTCATCTAAAGCTGCCATACACAGGCAAGGAAGACTAGGTGCGTAGAGTTGCAGTGTTCAAGAGAGCCCTACTTTCTGAGGACTGGACGGCCCCTACCCCAGTTAGTTTCATTATGGATTACACCACCATTGCCCTGACAGAAAACATTTTACAATTTGGTTAACAACTATACCACAAGACTCAGGGGACCTCGAAGAGAAGCACCTTCGCCCCTAGTCTGGTCTCCAAAATTTAAGAGGTAAGGGGCAGTTATTGTCTTTTACAAACTGCTCACAAACCTTAAATGGTACTAATGTCAAAAGCAGTATCCCAAAGATTGCAATGCTTTAAGCTAGATTCCTTCAATTTGTTTTTTAAGTTGTTCACATATCTGGGGGGCAGAAAGTAAGAGCTGATTATTTGTCAAGAAATCTGATCATGGCTAATGATTATGAGGATGACAATCATGAAGATAAATGTTGTGTAATTGCGGCAAATCGAGGTGGAAAGTATAAGTCCATTCTCTGAAGTAAAGATGAAAAATGCTACAATGAGTGATATGGTATTGAGTGGTGTGATGAAATTAGTCAGGGAAGGTTGGCCTCGAGAGAAATTATTAGATCTTAATAATTAACCGTTCTTCAAGATTTCAGATGGAATGACCATAGAGGATGGTTCACTTATGAGAGCGGACAAATTAATACCTCCATTGAAACTTAGACACTTAATTCTGAAAAAAACTCATAAGGGTCATTTAGGTACTACATTCACTAAACAGAGTATGACTGTCATACTGGTTGCCACAAAGTGATGGTGACATTGATCTATTAGTTAAAGGGGTTCCAGTGTGCGCCACATGTGATAAGTCACTTAAAACAACAACACTACTTTTATTACCGATAGATTGTCCATCAGAACTCTGGAAAAAACTTGGAAATTTTAGTGAAGGCCATTCAGTGCTCTTCCACATCATTCACGTTATGGATTATTACTCTAAATGGCCAAATTCGAAAATGAATCTAACTCCAAATCTGTAGTTGTGTTTCTTAAAGACATTTTTATGTGTGAAGGATTTCCTGAGGAGCTAATTTGTGACAATGGGATACAATTTTTATCAGTGGAGGTGGAGAATATTTCAAAAGAGAGATCTATTAAACATGTGAATAGCTCACTTTATCAATGCCAGACGAATGGCCTGGTTGAATGCTTTGATCGTGGTCTAGCAGAACGTATACAGTGGCCTTTGGCAAATAAGTGCATCTTCAGTGCTGCTTTTCAAACTATGTTGTGGTTCTATAGAACCACTCCACATTCAATCACAGGAGCTTCCCCGTTTGAGTCTGTTAACTGCAGAAAACCTCAAACCCCATTTAGACAAGCTTGAATGTTAAAGCTTTTAAGCAGTCAGATATCCAACGAGAGTTGTGAAGTCGTTATTCACCGCAATGTTAAGAAAGATAAAAAAAAACAGCAAAATGTTTATTATGATGTCAAAAACAGTGTGAAAAAAAGAGATTTTGTTTTTTGTGGGATATTGGGTGTGCATTTAGACACTGGGGTTTGCCAAAAAGGTGACCAAAAGTTCTCTGATCCAGTAGTCATAGACAAAAGGTTGTAAAAGTGTTGAGATGCAATTGGTAGAGTACGCCTAGGTGTTTAAAGTTCCAGAGAAAATAAAGGAAGGGTGTTCAATGGGAAACAATGTGAAAACAGTTACCAAACTCGGGACGACTGTCTGTCAGAGGATCAGGGTTTACCAATTGGTAGTAAGATAGGCATAAGCAACTGTGCGCACAATGATTTACTCCCAGGAGTACCTATGCAGAGGAGTGTTAGAAACCATAGAGTACCGTGGAGATTCAGTTAGGAACTTATGTTTTTACCATTGGTGTATGCACTATATGTATCTAAATATTGTTGTAAAGTAATTATAGTTAAATGACATGTAATTTTTTAATGTATGTATAAAGCGTTTGTGACCTGTTATCTTATTATTATTATTATATTTTTTTTTTGCATACTGGGGTATGGTTAAGTTTTGTATCAAAGCATAAACCTCAATGTAGTATTTGTGTAATTCAGTTATATGCAGGATATATTGTTAAGTGAGGTCATTTGTGGGCTATGTATTCTATGGTCAAGGTTCCATTCTAGAATGTAGTGTCCTCTAGGTTCTTTGGAATGTTGGGGTCAGGAGAGTTTTGCCAGTTGAGAACTGTGTCTTGCTTGGACTGGAGAGGGGAAAGTATCTGTTATTGCACCCCCTAGGATTCAAAGGCATATCCACTTTAATCGTCTGATGAGGCGAGGCATGAGCAGGCCCGAACTGGCCATAGCGGGCACCGGGCAATCCCCCGGTGCGCCACACGGGGGGGGGGGGGGCGTTTTTGGGCCCCTGGGGTCCGTTTTTGTTACAGGGCCGTTTTTGCAGCATAATCGGACCTGTAACAAAATCGGCCGAAAACCTACCCCGGCAAAGAGCTCGGCAGGGCTGGACTGGGAATCACAATCGGCCCTGGCAAAGTGCTCGCCCGCCACCGCCCCCCCCCCACCCTCCTCCCCTCCGAGTGGGGAGGGGGGGGGGGCAGCCGAGAACTTTGTCAGGGCCGGTTGTTATTCCCAGTCCGGCCCTGGGCATGAGAACAAATATACAAATATACAAATACAAATACAAAGGTTGCTGGAGCCAACCTTTATTTACACAGTGAAAAGACTTGATAATATATATAAAAACGAAATATTCACTTACCTCACTCGGTAGGACCACAGAAAGAAAATGAGAGGATGTGAGGTAGTACGTTTTACCTTTTCTACTGGCTGATGGATAATGGCAGGCATATTGAGAGGAATTTTTTATGACAGCTAGGTAACAGGTTCTGCAGGACGTAGATGCAATCTCGCAAGTTAGGACTGAAGCAGGGAAGAAGGATGAGGAGGTAATGTTGTACCCTCTTTTTTATTCCGTTTGGCAGGACATTTCAGTTGGTCCTGATCCTTATTCATTTTACAGTTTTATATAGAATGCGTCAAACCAAAGAAGGTGTCAGTGCGCTTTGAGCAACATTGGAGATTAAAAACCTCCATGCAGTGAAAGTGGATAAAAACAAAGTAACATAACGTTAACATAATCCAATCACCCCGGGAGGAGGCATATAGAGTGGCTTATTAAAAATTAAAACGAGAGACAGAGGTAGTAGTGAGAGGTAAAGCAGTGAAGGGGTAGAAAGGTCATTCCCAGGAAAGAATTTTGCTCAAAGGTGAGGATAGAAAGATATGTTATAGGATAAAATAGGGGAAGTGGTGTGAGAGGAATGAAGGAAAGACTAGTGGGGGGGGGGCGGTATAAAGGGGCAATGGATTGGGGATGGTAGCACATATAATCTCAAATTACCAAACAGCATGTCACACATCTGTGATTGGTGGAAACCATTGATAGATGCATATCTTTGTCTACTAAATCTTCATTAGAGTGGCAGTGTATTTATCATATGATAAATTAGAAAGTGAGATCACCTCTGTGACACTCTTCCTTAAGCCCATGTCTGTATTCTTCAAACCATTATTATAGCAGTTTTATTTTTTATTTATTATTTTGTTAATTTGATTTTGTTACAAGGAAAACCACACACATTTAATCATAAAAGGTCATTATAAAAACTTAGTTCCATTAAAATTACCCTACCTCACATATTTAACAAAGGTATAATTCCTTTCAGAAACTGTATCAATTTAGCCGTAGCATTAAAACAGGACAAATTAATCAAGGACTGCAATATATCGCTCAGTAGTCTAAATTAATTCAGCTAGTGTTGAGGTAGGTTATCTAGGAGAACCAAAGGCTGTATATTGTGTAGTTCTGAAACTGTTGAGGTGTTAATTTCATGGATGTTAGTACTGTATCTTCGAGTCCTCCTATGATGTATGTAGGTATTTTTTAACCAGGCATTGGTGCGTGAGACTCCTCTTAAGCCTCGTTTGATCCTGCTTAATCCCGGGCATTGAAATGCCATCTGATCCTTTGGTTATGTTCTCTGAGCCGTAATCCATCTGATCCTTAAATTAGGGTACAGCGATCTAAGACATCCCACTAATACCAGTGTCAGCCCAAAGGAGAGGACATCTTTCCCTCTGGTTACAGGAGATACAATTGGGGTCGGCCGTTAGAGCTGGATTCCAGTGAAAACACATCAACTGTATTTCTTTATTTTATAGTTTGTGTAAAGCTCTGCATATAACCTGGGGTGGTTCAGAGCACCCAGGCAGTGGATATACGTAGGAAGATGGAAAAGTAGAACTCCAGATGAGGAAGTCTGTCAATAGGGCGAATACGACCGATGATCGTGGTCCACATCCATGTAAGGAGATCGCCAAAAATAAAAACTCTGGACATGCAGAACGCAAGTCATAGAGGAGCATATTTACTAAGTTTTCATGCAATGCAGCGCAACAGGGGAATTTTCTGCCCTACCTTGTGTGAAAGGAAGAGAGCTGAACTGCACACTATTTACAAAGATATTGTGCAGTTTAGCTCTTTCTTAGAGCTGGCGCAATCATGGCTGCCTAAGTCAAACAAAGGCGCCCTGGCACCTTGGCACAAGGGTGCCTGTGTTATGGGCAGAATTGTTTTTGTTCAGGAAGCGTACCTTCCTGCACAAAATCAATCCTTAGAGGCATGTTGTTCTTTCTAAGTGTGCTGCAGAATATAACACAAATGGAATGAGGTTTACTGTCTTAAAAAAATTCGGAGATTGTGTCAAATTCCATAGGTGGATACACGGGAACGCCCATTCCCCACCCATGGAACACCTACCACAGCGAAATGTAACGTAACATTGCGCAAGCTGCTAAACTGCGCTATATTTCTTTTACAAAGTTATGCAAGTATGCACAAATCGCCCCTTGCTTGGCTTTGTAAATTTCATTTAGAGGCCTGTGTTGCCTAGCGACGACTTGTGCAATGCAAGGACAATGCAAGTTCTTAGTAAACCTGTCCTGTGATTACGTGTAGATGATAAGGCAAGAAGCCAGTTTTAAGGTGTCTGACAGACTGAAGAGTAAAAATGTTGCAATGAATATAGCCCGACACTGCATAGACACTCAGGTGTAATATCGATATGGTTAAGCATAGCTCTGGATGCATATATAACTGCTGTTATACTAAACACATCCTGTTTTTTCTATGTAGCTATTGACACTACTCTTCTTCTATTTTTAATTGTTGCCAGTAACAGCTGAAACTATTAAGGTAATGGGAATCAGTTTAATAACACCGAAGGCAGAGTTTTCCTTGAAGGATTCAAACTCATGACCTTCAGATCCCAGCAAATGTCAGCTCACTGAGCCACCTTTTGAGGTTAGAGTACACGAATTAGAATGGCAAGAAAACCCAATGAAACTCCCCATCGCAGATACAAGCCGCAGTTAGACTTTCAAGTGTTACTGATGGCATAGGGAGGAGGCTGTACCTGAACAGAGAGCACTTCATTAGATTATCAGAAGTTAATGAAACCCAATCAATAGCAAATTCCATGATGGATACCTACAGTAACTCTTTAGTACTGTACACTTGGTTTGGGATAAACTGGTAGAGAGTCCCATGTTGAAGCCATAACCTGTACTACGTCTACGCAGGCCTTAAATGCCTGATGGAGACAACCTTCTGAAGGCAACCTAGTAAATGGTGTGACTCCCTACTTGAGCCCCATCATAAGAATTTTGAAAAAGAAGCAGACTTTGAACAGGAAAATAAATATTACGTATGTTATGATTATCTGATGTAAGTCATAATCACCAGCAAGAAATGTCATGCCTGTCTACAGTTCCAATATAATGTATTTATAGACACCATGGGTCTACCAGGAGCGTTTTCTCTAAGTAAATATGGAAACTGTGCATATGTGTAAGTGAGGTGTGACTAATGGTCATTGGAACAGATGTGAATATACCTAAAAAACAGTATGTGTCTTCACTCTTCACTATTGCTAAGTTGTGAAAAGTGCAGTATCCTCTACAAGATAAGGCTTTGAGGAGACATTTTTATAAGCAAACTAACAGTTTATGCTATTTAATGAAATGTACTTAGACAATAAAGCTTCATTTTTTTAATGATATTGTCATAAACTGTTATTCTGCTGATTTTCAAAAATGCCGAAATATGGAAACAGGCATTTAGAAAGAAAGCACACCAATTAAAAGCTGTTTTTGTAATAGACACTGGCACACAAGGGTGTTCAGCCTATAAGTAAAGACAATAGAATTCGTTGGATTCAGTACTTGATTATTGAGCTGAAGCTACTTGAAAACATCCACAGTGCTGTTATGTCCAGAAGATGTATCCAAATATAAATATTATCAGGCTTTTCTAGTTGAGTTTTTACTTGCCAACTATTCAGGAGTTTTTTTTGGTCTGGTTTGTGAGTGCAGTTTACCCATTGTTCCCAATTCTTTCAAATATTTCTCTCAACCCACATGAATATTACTCCCTCACCTCATGCTGTTGGTTGTGTGGTGCAGCTTGAAGATGTATTGCACATGGAAAATAATAGTTTTTTCTTTTGCTTTTTTTCACTCCATCAGGCTTTTCGTTAATATTTTTGCCAGGACTCTAAACATAAATCTGACATGTTGGCTGTTCAGATGTTTGTATATTTTTGTGGGGGTTTTGTCGCAAAGAGCAGCTTGAATATTTCATGATGTCAGTATTCAGGAATAACTCATCTATATGGGCGTATTGGGTGTTGCACCTCTGACCCCACTGCACGCTGCCAGAATACTTTTATTTGCATTCTAATTTTATTCCGTTCTGACATTCAGGCTTACATGGCGTTGCTTAGTGGGTGTGGCTCAACATTGTCAGAGCAGTGATGGAAGTGCTACCAGCCCTCTATTAAAGAGAAGTGTGCATGTTGAACTGACCAATTTCTTTGATACGACCAGCCCAACATGCGCACTTCAGCCTTCTGCAACATGCACTATGAAAACAAGCCTTGAGAAACAGCGGGATTGCTCCCTGGTCTCAAACGGAGTGGTGCTTGCACCTGCCCAATCAATCTTAATGCTAGTCTCGTGCTATTTCAATAAATAAATACAGGCACAAATCCTCTTCAAGATCGTTGAGGCATTGCCCTCCTATATTTATGTCTCCCCCAAACCCCAACTATTCCTGTGAAGAAGCAAAAACAAAAAAAGAAATTCTGACTACGGCTGTCAGTTTTTTCAGCCGAAAGGCAGTTGCATTAAGTAAAGTACCTGAATCCTGAGTGAGGAGGGTGGGTGGGATGGGGCATTAAAATGCACAGTTACAGTACACACTGAAACTTTTCAGACACTCAACCCTAACCACATATCTGGGTTGAATTCATCATCGTTCTTTAGCTCACTGCGCTAAAAACAAGAATCATTGCTTGGTTCTCCCTCAGTTGGCAGGGTATGTCCAGACATGGGTCCCTTGCTCACTTTGCCACTGGGGAGGAGTTGGCCTAATGGCTAGGGCGGTCGACCTCAAATCTGGGAAACCGGGTTCGAGTCTCAGCAAGGATGCGCAACATCCTGTGATTCTGGACAAATCACTTAATCTCCCTGTGCCTAACAAAAATGAATGTGTCCTCATGTAATGCAACTGGTGCTTGTATGAAGTGCTCTGATACTCCATACCTTCGGGGCAAGTTTGTGCTATATTAAAACTCTGTAAGACAAAAAAATCAAGGTACGTTACCCCAACACCGGTCCCAGGATGCTTCTTTCCGGTCCAGGGAAGACCTGGCTTGGCAGTTCAGGCTGGACTGTTCCTATGAGGAACAGGATCAAGACGGATTTGCATATGGCTGGGTCTGAACTATGGTGGTGAAGTGAGCTAAAGAACGATGATGGATTCATTCAACCCAGATCTGTGACTGTGGTTGAGTGTCTGAAAGGTTTTAGTGCTTAGTCCATCATCTCCTAGTGTTTGCTTTGTTTTCACTAAGTTGGCAGAGTATGCCCCGACGTCGGTCCCTTGCTCACTTTGGGTCAAAGGTCTAGCCCAATTACTTCTAATACAGTATTAACTACAACTTAATTAATGTGAAATTTCAAGTATTTCTTGATGATAAACCAACCCTTTTGCACCAGTATTTAGGGCTCCAGTATATGCACTCGCTGTACATATACCGGAGCACTCCGGCCCCTCAGTTACCAGCCGGGACCGCGGGGACCAAACACAGGTGAAACAGCAGGGAATTCCTGACATTCAAATCGGACACAGTTGAGCCTCTCCCCCCGAGCCCCGATCAAAGAAACAATACCCATGGCAATGAATTTTTTGTCATCATTAAGTGTCAGTAAGTACGCCGACAGTCGTTTTCAACTCCTTTTTCCACCACACACCTTAGCGAGTGTGTAGGTACCACACTGGTTCTATCACGTGGCTCTAATTATTTTCGCCACTCACTTATCACTCTTTCGGTCCTGAAGAAAGCCTCATTTAACCACACATAGGGGCTGAAACATGTAGACCGTCACACATAGCCAACTGACAGGTATTGATCCTTACCAGTTGCACCACACAGATTTTAACATATATCCTGAGCCGCCATTAATAAAGCTGAGGCAAGGATTCTCAGAGATATATTTTAACTGTAGAACTTCACATCACACAAACGCACCAACACCCGCTCCGCTGTAATCAGGCGTCGTAGCACAACCAGGGGGCATTCGGTCACCCGGTTGGGACAACGATGATGAAGCATGCCACCAGCCAAGTTGGTGTGTGAGGGGTCTTTTAAACACCAAATGGGTCTCAACTTATGCCACAAGCAGTTACTACAAGTATCCACACACACACATAGTGAGCTCGTCCACATTTAAGTATCATATGCTCCAGGGGTTCAGGACGTGCGTCCCCCCCCCCCAATACCCTTGCTCTCCCATTGTTTTTCCTCATAAAAGATGCGCACCATTAGCTGCTACTGTTTCAGTACGAGCAAGTAAACTGTGAATCGCAGACAAGCTAATTCGTTGGATGCAAATATTCGACTCTGCCTTGAAGATGGATCCGAGAGCTGCGCATGTTTGTCTGCTGCTCTGCGGATCATTGATTTTTCAATGTTACTTCATGGGAAAGTCTGCGGAAAATTCCCCAAAATTATAACAGCTAGTTAATTGTGGGTTGTGCTTGTTGCTGCAGTCGCTTAATAATAAGTGAATAAAAGTATCTCTGGTTTTTTGTTTAGTTTTATCTTAACACTGAACATTGCACACTGCCTTTTCGATTCTACACAATTAGGGAACAAGAAAAACACGTGCTGCTCCACCTACTTAAAAGGGGCAAGTTTGAGATCAAATCACTTCACTACATTTTTGTATATTACGTTAGCAGCCGAAATAGTGCAGAATATATATGCGCCAATTTTGCTCCATGGAAAACCATTTAATATAGTCATGTCATCAGATCCTTAAGGATCCAAGAGCTAGAAATTTAATTTTTGTTTAAAATTTTGTATTTAAACCTACACCTTGCATTCAAATTCTTCTGCAAAATCCAGAAAAACACAATATTTTCCCCTCTATATTCCAAAATATTCATGCGGGACAAATGGAACACTCCCCCAAGAACACACTTTGGATCACTTGGGCTCACCTGCTTGCAAACAACTTTCATGCCTCACCACTTTTAAAAGTCACCAGTCGCCACTGTCAGTATTGTCAAAAAAGAGGTAAGCTTGTCCCAAATGCAAGCAGTAAACTAGATGAGTGCCCTAGCTGAAAAAGGTTGCCAGGCCCAGGAAGTCTCGATATCCTAGTAATGAGACAATGCCCCTAGAAAAAGAAGTCTTGTAGCATTCCTATGAAAAGCACTTTTACTATTCAGTGCCAACAAAGAAGAGGTTACCAGGACTAAGTAAGAGGTCTTGGTTTGTGGTGCTCCTTATTAAATATTTTGTTTATTTAGGCACATTCTGCATTTGTTACTGCGGACATTCTCAGACCAAGGGAGGAACCCTTCAAATGTATGCGCCAAACCCTCTGGAGGCTCTAATTGTGTTTTTGCTATTCGTGCCTTCTTTTTTGTTCGGAAATCCTTATTTTTTGGCATGCCCCGTTGTTTTGAATAAAAGTGTACATGGCTGCCCATTAGAAATGTAATCAGTGCATATGCACTTGAAAGGTAATCTCTGCTCTCTCTGCCAGGGGTAACGCTGCCAGCCGTGGAGCAGGTGCAGTGATACTGCAGCCAAGGGATGTGAGAGGCCATCTGGACTCTAAAATGGCTGTTTTTATCACTTCCAAACTAAGGTACACGGCTGAATGTGGACCCATGGCAGCCTCGTTACATCGCTCCTCTCTGCCACTGGCTTTTTCATTGCCTTTAAGGAAAAAGCAGAATATCAAAAGCATAGTACAAAAAACGATGACTTCTTGTTTCACATGCAAAACAAATATAAACCCAAGTAGCTGCCAAATGACTCTAGGCATGTGTTACAGTCGCTGACAGCTCCGTGTGATTAGCTTAATAAATCACATTTGGTGATTTGTAGTTTGGCATTTACCGATACAAGTATGGATGTAAAAATCACATCGTGCACTGTACTGTTAGCTGGTAGTACAGGACTAGCTGAAGATGTTACTCGGTGGGGGACCATTTGGGAATACAAAATACAATTCACATATTTTGTAGGAGTCCACTTTTTGATCCACGCCACCCATTCAAATCGGCACTATATTTTTAATGCTGGTTGCCACCTCAAAGAAAAAACACAGGTACCAGCAGTGTAGTGAAAGCCCACACACTCACACAACAAATAGATCAACAATGAAAGTTCCTCTTGTTAAAAAAAATGGTACAAATCAAGCAGCAGCAGTGCAAGCTTCCCTTCCTCCTAGAAAAGGTACTGTGGGGCAGCAGAAAAGCAAGCTTCGCTCGCTTAGAAAAGCGGTACAGCTTAAGCAGTTGCAGTGCGAGCTTCCCTTCCTCATAGAAAAAAGTACAGTGGGACAGCAGGAGTGCAAGCTTTGCTCACTTAGAAAAGGGGTATAACTCAGGCAGCAGCAGTGCGAGCTTCCCTTCCTCATAGAACCATGGCGTGGGGCAGCAGAAGTGCAAGATTTGCTCTCTTAGAAAAGAGGTACAGCTCAGCAGCAGGGTGAGCTGAGCTTCCCTTCCTCATAGAACCATTGCGTGGGGCAGCAGAAATGCATGTTTCTCTCTCTTAGAAAAGAGGAACAGCTCAGCAGCAGGGTGAGCTTCCCTTCCTTATAGAACATGTACTGTGGGGCAGCAGAAGCGCAGGTTTCGCTCTCTTAGAAAAGAGGTACAGCTCAGCAGCAGGGTGAGCTGGGCTTCCCTTCCTCATAGAACCATGGCGTGGGGCAGCAGAAATGCAAGTTTCTCTCTCTTAGAAAAGAGGAACAGCTCAGCAGCAGGGTGAGCTTCCCTTCCTTATAGAACATGTACTGTGGGGCAGCAGAAGTGCAAGTTTCGTTCTCTTAGAAAAGAGGTACAGCTCAGCAGCAGGGTGAGCTTCCCTTCCTCATAGAACATGTACTGTGGGGCAGCAGAAGTGCAAGTTTTGCTCTCTTAGAAAAGAGGTACAACTCGGGCAGCAGCACTGCGAGCTTGCCTTCCTCATAGAACCATGGCGTGGGGCAGCAGAAGTGCAAGTTTAGCTCTCTTAGAAAAGAAGTACAGCTTAGCAGCAGGGTGAGCTTCCCTTCCTCATAGAAAAGGTACAGTGGGGCAGAAGAAGTGCAAGCTTCGCTCACTTAGAAAAGAGGTACAGCTCAGAAGCAGGGTGAGCTTCCCTTCCTCATAGAACCATGGCGTGGGGCAGCAGAAGTGCAAGTTTAGCTCTCTTAGAAAAGAGGTACAGCTCTGCAGCAGGGTGAGCTTCCCTTCCTTACAGAAAAGGTACAGTGGGGCAGCAGAAATGCAAGTTTTGCTCTCTTAGAAAAGAGGTAAAACTCAGGCAGCAGCACTGCGAGCTTGCCTTCCTCATAGAACCATGGCGTGGTGCAGCAGAAGTGCAAGTTTTGCTCTCTTAGAAAAGAGGTACAACTCGGGCAGCAGCACTGCGAGCTTGCCTTCCTCATAGAACTATGGCGTGGGGCAGCAGAAGTGCAAGTTTAGCTCTCTTAGAAAAAAGGTACAGCTCTGCAGCAGGGTGATCTTCCCTTCTTCATAGAAAAGGTACAGTGGGGCAGCAGAAGTGCAAGCTTCACTCACTTAGAAAAGAGGTACAGCTCAGCAGCAGTGTGAGCTTCCCTTCCTCATAGAACCATGGTGTGGGGCAGCAGAAGTGCAAGCTTTGCTCTCTTAGAAAAGAGGTACAGCTCTGCAGCAGGGTGAGCTTCCCTTCCTTACAGAAAAGGTACAGTGGGGCAGCAGAAGTGCAAGCTTTGCTCACTTCGAAAAGAGGTACAGCTCAGCAGCAGTGAAGGCGTCCTTCTGTCCCAGAACTGGTGCAGCATGGTAAGAGTACTGCCAGCTGCCATCTCTTCCATACTATGTATGGTTCAGGGATCGGTGTCATGTAGGATGCATACCGATCTCTGCTGCAAGTGCTTAGTCCACTGAGTTGACAGTGGGGGGAGGGGGGTTAATAAATTAACCTGCGAGTGTTGTCGCCCCTCTCATTCAGTTGCTAGTTTTTGTCAGTGAACCTTATATAGCATTTTCACTGTCTGCTCTTTCTTTGATGTAAGTGATTGAGAAAAACAAATGCAGGAAAAAAGAGTGACTAAAAGGAACAGAATAGGAAAAGTACAGGACCCCATCCATCTATATGTTATATGCCTGTCTCAGTACTGGGATGCCAGTGCATAGTGCAGGCCACAAAATAAGTGCCGTGCGTGAACTCTTGGTGTCTTAGTAGTGGGATAGCATTTAGGCTTAGGGAAGGAACTATGCGCATTATTAGAGCCCCGTCTATGTGTCAGTGCCTAATAGAAATGAAAATGGAGAGCACAGTGAGAGATCAGTGGATGGCTCTCTAGTCGGCAAGGGCTGCATGGAACATGTCAGTCTAGAGCCACACCAATTTCTCACTACTGCATTATCAGCCAAATCAGACTGGCATTGTGAGAGCTCAGGACATGTCTCAGTACTGGGATTGCAATGCTTGCAGAGGTGCATTATGAGAACTAGGTCAATTACTTAGACACCAGTGCACTGCGATGGCCAGACTGTAGGTGCTTTGTATAAGTTGTGTGAATATGTCAGTGCAAGTACATCAGTGTCTGACAGCTCACTATAGAGCTGCTTTTAGTCGTGTAATCAGAGTGCATGATGCAAGTCAACCCCTGTCAATGACAGTACTGGGACATCAATGCATGATGCAGCCCTTGATAGAGGTACATCACGAGAGCCAGATGACGGTCTTGGCATTCCATTGGTAGTGCATGGCACTGATCAGTTTAAGAGGTACATTGAATAAGTTACTCCCCTGATCTCCACCTCCTAGGACACTGAAAAGATTTTGTCAATTACGGTGAGATGCATTTTTGTGCCATTCCTTTCTCGTAGCACCTGTATCTTGTAGAATTAACATGACATCCCCTGCTGGCGGCACCGTAGGGACATGTATAGTCTGGCTTTTATTATACGTTTATTTGATGTTACATACAACATGTGCCTTGGTGTATGTAGCATCACATAAACTTATAATGTATCATACAACAGTAGGCATCCACTTAGTATTAATCTACCCAAGAACCATTGCTGTCTATTTCTCTATCTCACACACAAACTTTTTTCTCTTACCTTCTCCTTCTTCATCCATTCTCCATCATTCATCCGCCTTCCTCTTCTCACAGCATTGCTCCCCTTTCTCACCATTTCTATTCCTCACATGAACTGCACTCCCTTTCCTGACGCCATCTTCTTTTGTATCACTCTCCTGTCGAGATTCTCTTGCTTTTTATCGTCTTTCCTCTCTCCATGTAACTTTTCCCAAGGTTACTTCTTACACACCTTACTATTCTTCACCCTTATCACAAAAACACTCTCTCACCCTTCCTTTCACAACTCCCTGTCAAGCGTATTCTAGACACACCTTTTTGTTAAACATTCTCTTTAACATTCTTCTCTCTTTCTCTTATATCCTCCTCTTACCTACCACCACCACATACTTGCACTCTCCTAATTCACTAAAACTCTGTTGTCGTGCACCCTCTGCTCTCTTACTGCCTCCTCTTCCCCAACCTCCCATCAATCACCTTTCTCGCACACACCCTTTTGCTGCCCCTTCTTTCACATACACTTATTTTAGTTTATTAGGAGTATTAATAATTTGTGACCCTAACCCTGGAGTCCAGCAGAACACTGGAATTAGCAACTGAGTGTGACAGTCTTTACCCCACAGGCAGAAACACAACCTGCCTGTACTCCGCAGTCACTACTCTGACTGCGACGTTACCACAAATTCCTTTTCCACGCTGTTGCAACGACTTGCTTTAGGGGGTGTATTGTTTGGTACCTTGAGAGCTTGCATTAGCTGAAAAGGATTATTACATCCAAATGTGTTCTGAATGTAGAGGTTGTAAACTAGTCTTGAATAGGCCTTCAAAATAATTAAAATGGCACTGAGCTGAGGGTAGCATTATTAGACAACATGACCACCGAAGGCACTTGGAAAGAAGGGACATTGTTTCTTCCAAAGGTGACCACCATGTGCATTTCATAATATGCTGGTTCGCCTATTAGAGAAGAGAAATGTAGTTAATTTGGAGCTACGACTAGAGTAGCTCCAAGTCTGAAATAAACTGGATATACACTACTTTTGTTCCCTAAATATAGGGCGTACATGCTGGTACTCAAAATGAAGTTTCCTAGTTAAAGCTAAAGGCGAACAGGGATACGGTGGTTTGCAAATGACAGCACACACCCATGCTAACCTGTTTCTTGAATGCCACTGTACTGGAACTGGAGAGAACTCAAAAAGGTTGATGAAGCTGTTAGTGTCTCCGATCCTCTACCTAGAGAGGTGGGCCTATGTCGTCTGGACATAGTGGCAGACTAGGCAACTGTGTGAGGAGGCGACGGGGCTTTACGCTCAGTGGCCTTCTATCCGCCCCTCAGCCACTCCACCAAAATATATATATTTTTTTTAAAAAGCTTTCAAGGCTGCTGCCAATGTCCTGGGGAGGTTTTACACCCAGTAATGGACTTCAGCTGTGCAGGGCCTCCAAACACAAACTGGAAACTCCCTGTGTGAAGGGGTGTCCAGCTCATATTTGTTCCACTGTGTGATATCGGCTCTTTACCAGGATACCGCCTGGAGGGAGTCGATATTATGTGTCACACAGTGGCGGTGTGTGAGTTGGCAGGAATGCAGTGAGTGGGTGGTGTGGGAGTTGTGCAAAAATATATTTTTCCTGATGGGTGGTCAGTATCCACTAAGAAAAAAAACTGTTTCTCCGATCTATCTGGGTAATTTGGTATCAGCAAGTGGTGGTTTCCGGCGGCTTCTGACCTACTTTGAGGTATTTTAGTGCTGGCCCAGAGTAGGGTAGATTGAGATTCAGGGCTCAACCTCGCTTCCCACTACTCACTCCCAGGGCACTGTATTGGTTCTGGTAGGAGCTGGCAGGCCCTGTGCTGGCAAGGGTGAAAAGGGGGATCAACTACAACACTTACAGGGGTGATAGAAAAAGGCCTCAAACATCGTGAGGTCAAGTGGGCAGAACAGGGCAGGGAAGGATGATAAATGATTGTGTGCCTGGCACTTTCAAGGACTCTATAGGAGCGGCAGTGATCAGAACACCACTTCCAGATGGAGTGCGAGTGTGCCAAATTGATAACCAGCTCTATCTGGGGCCATTTTCTTAAGTTGGAATATGGTGTCCTTCTTCCATGCCGTTCGCATTTTGCTCCTTTTGTCTTCTGGGTCCATTCATACACCCCAACATAACATAACATGGTTCCTCAGCTTTTGGGAGAGAGCTCATATTGGCAGGCCTGCCATCTTCACAGCATGTCCCGAAGTGAGGTGTGGGCTCCAGTAAAACACCTTCCCTAGCTGGTTAATCATCATCAAAACTATATTTAACCCCTTCGCTGCTGATGACGAGCTCAGCTCAGCTCGTCATCAGCCACGGTGGTTGTGTGCGGATGACGAGCTGAGCTCGTCATGTAACGTGGCTTTTTGTAAATTGCCGCACAGCGGAAAAATAACCGCCGCAGCGATGCGGTTAAACCGCGTTGTAATATTTCATTGCATTTCATTCTCAGACATGTTAATCCATTGACTATAATTACCAAACATTTGAAGACAAAGGGCCAGATGTATCAAGCAAATTCGCATTCGCAAAGGCCGAAATTCGCAGAATTTAGTCCTTTGCGAATGCGAATTTGCTAAATGGAATGTATGAAGCAAAATCTGGTGCAAAATAAGGAATCGCAAAATTTGTGATTCCTTATTTTGCAATTGCATTTAAGGAATCGCAAATTTTGCGATTCCTTAAAGGCAATGTATGTAGCAATAAATATTAGCAAAATGCCCTTAAGGAATTGCAAATTACCAGCAACTTCTAGTTGGTGGTAAGTTGCGAATTCCTTGAAAAATGCACATTTTTGCATTTTTCAAAGTGCCATGTGACACACATACATGCCCTTAGGGCATGTATGTGCACCACATGTGCACCCATGCATATTTCAGGGGTGACACATGGTGTCCTTTGGACACCCTTGCACCCTTGAAATTATTCTCAAATTGAGAATAACTTCCCATTCATTCCTATGGGCCTCCTGGCCCATTGAAATGAATGGGAAATTATTCCTTAATTGCGATTAGCAATTTGCTAATCGCAATTAAGGAATTTTAAGAAATCACTAAAAAATAGCGAATTTCTACATACATCCCAATTTGCAATTCCTAAATAGCGATTACTAAAAAATCGCTATTTGGGAATCGCAAATTATGGCAATGATACATCTGCCCCTTACTTCATTATTTACTTGAATTTAATATTTTCTCATTATTTTGTATTACTCCTTGACTTCAAATTGCTTCAACTTGCTTGAAAACACTTGGCATAATGGATAACTATAAAATGTATTGGTCTGCTAAAATGAAATGAATGGTGTTTCCCCCTTCTATTAGGTCAAAGGCTGTGAAATCTCAAGAACATTCTCTGACTTAAATCTTAGAAGAGATTCAGGCAATACGTATTAATAATTAAACTATCATTAACAACATTAGGTGGATCAATAAAGATTTAGCAAAGCTATCTACAATAGCAAGGGATAACGCAATTAAAATCAACAATAAGAAATGATTAGATTAAGTGTAATCTTTTGTTAAAATGGTTGCACCCATGCTCAATATGATAACTGATCTTGAAATTAGGATTGGAAAATATCAGAGTTTATCAGAGAATATAGAAGGTCAGAATTGTAAGCTCTGTTTTCATACCTTTTTACCCAAACTGCTAATCTTAAAGTTGGTAGACACGTTTGAAATTCATAAGGTGCATCGTGTATCCTCCAGTACAAACCTAATGCTGTCAAATCCAGGCAAATGATCTTCAAAGTACTGCGTTGGCATCATTTCAGTGAAATTTGCAAAGTAGATAGGCCAATTCCTTGACTTCTAGTGGATGGTCACAAAGTATTTATTCCTGTAGACTATGCTAAAAAAGGGTGGAGACTAGTAAAGAATGTTCTCTCCTCAGGCAATGTCTCAAAGATACAGCCTAGCCTATAAATATGGCCATTTGGGTCTGCAATGATGAAAATTTGGAAAGGAGATACCCACAAATGTTTTACTTGTCCATCTGAAGACTTGTAGCATATGTCTCCAAATGTGCACCTAATAATTTATTGCATTATTGGTTTCTCCTATATGTTTTTCATTCTTCTTTCTACTTTAGGCAAGTAATCTTCTGTCTCTTCCTTTGTGTACTCTTCTGCTTTTTATTAATTCTATTTTATGTGATTTTCTTTTATATATTTACCGATCTGTATGTTGTTTGTCTAGATTGTATTTATCTAGTTATGGGCTTTTGTGGTCATATGTAAACAAATGTTCTTGTTTCCAGAAATCGAACTTTACATTTTCATTGGATAGCAGTTATGGATGCCATAGAGAAGTGGAGGATTATGCAGTGAGACCGAATAGGCTACACTATGTAATTTTTTTCACAATACCCCAAATAGGTCACACTAATAAATCCCTGGCTTAGTTCTGGTAGTGTGGCACAAGGCAGTCAGGCTTTACTAGAGAAACATATGTTAAGCATTTCAGAGTACCAACATGGACGATAAGTAATTGACACAACTCTAAAGAAATCTGATACAAATTTATGAAAACAAAGCAGATTTTTATATAAATTTAGACACAAAAAAATGTCCGATAAGTATAACTGGAGTTATGGATTTTTAAAGAAAAGATAAATCAGTGCATCTTACTTTTGCAAAACGATAACATTGCATTCAATGAGAAATCACACTAATAACAATCAGTCACTTGCAGGTCGAGTTTAGGGAAAACCACTGGGTGGTAAGGTGATTTGGGTCCCAGGACCAGGGTCTGACAGGCAATTGAATTTGCGTGGCTTGTAGGGCCAGGTGGCAAAATTGCCTGGCTGTCCCTAGTCCTGAAGCGGGAGCCTGGTGTTTGCTGTTTTTATCTCTTAATCAGTGCTGGTATGGAAATGGGTGCAAAATCTCAACGGGGCAACAGAGGCATCAGGTTGATGGTGCTGTGGGGTTCTCTCGAGGCACAGCGTTGAACAAAAGTAGTGGTAGCTGGACAGGCTACCACCAAGCCTTGGCAGCAGCAAGCTTAGCCTTGGGTTACTTACACGTCCTGGAGTCGGGTGGATAACAGTAGTCACCTGAAGTTACTGGAGGTCAGGACTACATTTCCCACAATGCACTAGACTGTTTAGTTTTGTCTTTTGAGTGATCCCTCAGTGGGCCCGATGGCCAGTAAATCCTTGGTTCTGGGAGTGTGCTTTACCTGCGGGCTGCTGGGGACTAGTACCTCAAGTCCAAGGAGTTATGTTGTTCGCCTTTGGCTTGCAGAGGGCTTCCTCTTTCCTTTGGGACCAGCCTCTGGTTAGGGCAGAGCGGCAGTCATGCAGTTGCAGGATGGTTGCCGCAGGTGCAGGTTATTGCACCTTTGCTTTGTGCAGGTTCTAAAGTCGCAGACTCAGTCTCTTCTTTGTCCTTGGTTGCAAGTTACTCAGATCTGGGATTCTGGTGCCAGGGGAGCCCCTTAAATGCTTGATTTAGGGACATGGGCCTATTAACCCCAGCAGTTAATCCGCCTCTGAGGTAACCACTTCCTGTAGAGTGCGGCAATTTTTCTACCAAGAAGCCTCTATTTTGCCACTTTAAAAAATAGCAAAATCCTTCTTCGGCTGTTAAGACCAGGTAGCCCACCCTAGTGGTGTGGCTAGCCTTCTGGGGCACATGCCTTCTGACTATCTAATTTTGCCGCCTGACAGGATAGCAAAATGTGCCTGTAGCAAGGGGTTAGCTTTTTCCTGCTCTGGGAGGAAGCCTGATTGCATATCAGAGGCGGTGGGTGCTTTGAAGCTCACCTCCTTGATGTGCCACTTCACCAGTCATCCTGTCAGGGAGGGAGGTGACACATCCCACCCATGGAAGGCCTTTGTTTCTGCCTCCTGAGAGAGTTCACACCTCCTGGCAGAAGTTCACATTCCTGTCTTGGCAGCAGCTGCTGTAGGCTGTCAGCCAGGGCACAGGAAAAGCTAGAGCAACCTCTAATGTAGCGGCCTAGGTACATGGCACATTAAATCCGAGTTTAGGATAAGGTCAGGTTTGATGAGATCATTTGTTAGATACCAATCGTGACACTTTTCAGTGAGACTACATGGAGCTGGCAACCTGGGGTGCCCGGGTGCCAGCCCCCAGGAACCTTTATAGTAGCCCCTAATTGAAGGAGGCAACCAAAGGCACATATAAACTTGCCTTCTGGGCTCATGAGACCTATGTTAGGTGTTAATGGAAAATGTTAAAAATAGTGCTGTGACCTTGCCACTCATGGTGAGGGAAAAGTCGAGTTTAAGCAGTTTTAAATGCCCATGCCATCTGCAATGGCAGGTCTGCTGTCATCTGTTTACTTGGTTTACTCAGGGTGGCACAATCAGAGTTGCAGGCACTGGTGACCCTGTGAAAATCCCATGCTCTGGGTACCACTGGTACCACTTGCCAGAGACTTATAGAGGGTTAAAGTCCTTGCCAATTGAGGTTACCAATTCACGTGTATCATATTTAGGGAGTGAGCACTGGCACTGGGGCCAGGTTAGCAGGCTTCAGTGCACTTTCAGAGTCATAACCTTCAGAATTGGACAAAAAAGTGTGGGGATGGCCATACAAAAAGGGCACTTTCCTACAGAGTCTAAATACAATATTCAAATTCTTTCTTTAAATATTAAACATCTGTGTCATTCAGTTCAAAGGAGGAAGATTGGTAAATATTTACATCGATAGAAGATTGATATTTTTTACACGAAACTCATATTGATGATTGCACAAAGGATGGATAAGTATGATTATTTCATTGAATGCTATTAAATGCTAAAATGGGGTAGCAGTACTTTTTTAAAGGATATTAAATGTTCACATTCTACATTATCATAGTGATGCTGAGGGGAGACTTCTATATATGAAAACTAAAACAAATAAATGTATTACTCATTTAATTAATTTATATACACCTGCCTGTGATGAAACTACTATTTGGAAACAGATTACACAAAAATTATGAATTTGCGCTATGTTCCTCTTATTATTGGTAGTGATTTTAATTTAAATAATGATCCATTACTAGATAGACTTTCAACAGTTAAGTTTAAACCATCCAATGCTTATTTGTTATTCACTCCTTTTTACTATTAGTAAGATGGACTTTACATCGCCCTATTAGCAAAGAATTTACCTTTTTTTTATATTCTCATTCTTTGATTTCTGTAATAGACAATTCTTTCTTCATGCGGTTTATGTAACCCTTTGCTAACCCTAAAATGTAAACTATTGATATCTCAGGTGAAGAATTCATTTCTTTTGACCTTGCATTGCATGATCTTCCAGCCCCTCATTCTAAATGGAGAATAAATAAAGAAATTGTTTTAAATGCACAGCATAAATGATATCCCCATCATTATACAGGATGGAAGTAGGATCAAGTACAACACTTACAGGGGTGAAAGAACATGTAGTATGTTTTTCTGCATAATAATATATCAGATATATCAGAGATTATAGATAGGATGCATTCAAACCATTTATTCAAGTCATATCAATATCCTTTAGGTCTAAGGAAAACAAAAATAAAAAAAACTATTGCTGAGCTTGCTAATGATATTGTTATATATGAAAAGGGTTTTTTTCATAACCCCAGGAGACAATACTTACAAGTTAAGTTACAAAAACCGGGACAAAAATTCAATCCATTATTTAGTAAGTGAGCTGGATTAAAAACAATTCTAATAAAAAAGTAAACATGTATTATGGTTCTAACAAGTCTGGTGAGCTATTGACTGATTATTTGAGAATCAGAAAAAGCAAGAAACCAAATGTATGCAATGAGATCCACCACAGTGGACGTATTTACAAGTTCAATGAATATTGCTAATGAGTTTTTATCCTTTTACAGACAATTGTCCACTAACACCTCATCAACTTCTGATCACTTTATTGATAACTTCTAACTATCCTACGGTGTAGCTGCAATCTCACCACAAGACAAATCATCCTTAAATGAGACCTTCTTTATTCGAGAATTCAATTTAGCTATCAATTCTCTTAAATATGGTAAAACCCCTGGCCCTGATGGGATTCTAGCAGATTTCTATAGGGAATTCTCACATATTCTAACCCCAATTCTGATGCCTTTTTATAAGGATTTTTCTGATGTAACTACTATTGGGTGAGGGGGGCATTTAGAGATGTTTTAATAGTTGTCCTCCTCAAATTAGATAAGGTCCTTGTATGCTTCTAATTGTAGACCTATTACTCTTCTAAATCATGATTATAAAATGTATGTGAAAATAGTAGAACATAGACTTAAAAAAATTCTTCCATTAATTATTTATAGTGGTCAAATGGGATTTTTGTAGGGAAAGTTTTCACAATAAAATGCTAGTTATGGGCTTGCTTGGGTTTATGGCTTTAGATGGGGGGAAGAGCTTTTGATAAAGTTCAGCGTCAAATTTTGTTTCGAACCTTAGAACATTTTATTTGGTAACAATTTCCTAACAATGATTGAAGTTCTTTATGTTGACCCTAGAACTAGAATATATGTTCATATTTCTACCTCAAATGATTTTCAATTGTAAATGCAGAAATCAGAAACACTTGTCCAATAATGAGAGACAGTAACTGAACGCAGTTCTAGATGTATATTTATTTAAGTTAAAGCTTGAGAGATAAAAAGCAGGTGGCTTCCAAGTATGCGCCTGCCCGACACAGCTTACACAATCCTTTTATACAATTTGAACTTCAGGGACATATATTGAAATAGCTAAGTCAGACATGTGTACACATAATAGATCTTATAGGTTAAGCTTAAGCCAAACACTAACAGGAATTTTATCAAAGCATGAGTACCTTCACAGGGTGCTGAGGACAGGTGCAGTTTCAACATCTGCTGTTTGTTGTCCTTTTTTTATCTACCTCTTTTCTACCTGATCTTTCGGGTCTTGAAAACAAAGAGGAAGCTAACAAGACTAAGCTGTTCATTGACTTTTACTCTCCTCTGCCTAAGTTCAAAAGTCAGGGTTTGTACAGCTCCATGGCTCATGAAGTCAATGTGAAAACACAACACGTTAGAACAGTTGCTCGATATCACATTTATGCTCTATACAATTTACTAGAACATGACTAGTCATCTTCCTCCTCTTTTATTTTTGCTGGTTATTGAATCTTTTTTTATTTTTGATTAATACATTTCCATTGATTAAGGATTTAAAATTGCAAATGTTAATTTGAAGATCTTGAAATGTATTCATTTATCTCTAGTTGTAATCCAAGAATGTCTAAGCATCTATTATTTACCTTTAATGTCTATTGTAACCCTAACATGATTGCTAACTCTAGTATTAAATGGTGTAGTCATTCTCTGCAATATTTAGGGATTGACTTCAATAAAATCATTAAAAAAAAGTTGAAAAAATTGTGACATTATTGTAAAAAAAAGATTAGGCATTCAATAATGCTCTCCTTCATTTCTCTCATGGTGGGATGGCTATAAAAACTATTCTGATGGCGCCAGTGTTGTATTTAGTATTTATGCTACCAGTACGATTCCCTACCACATTTTTCTTTCCACTTGATAAAATATTTTCCAAGTTTGCATGGAATTATAACAAATCTAGAACATCATGCCAAATTCTTTAAAAAGGTCAAATAAATGGTGAATTTGGATTACCAGATTTTTGTAAATATCATATATCTCTCTTGGTTGGCATGGGCACTTTGTTTAGATGATAGTGTTGCTGAGTCAGAACCTAAATGGCTTGCTATAGAAACAAATCTGGTTAACACTTTTTGGTTATCAGCTTTATTCTCTGTCTCTAACACAAATAAATACCTTTTGTCGCCTGGTAGTCATATGTCGAGAAGAGCTTTTTACAATTTGATTCTCTCTTCCATACTGATATCTCTACTTCACAAAAAAATCTCTCTTTGGCACAATCCATGTCTTAACTTTATGAACAATATATACTTTTGAAATGCATGGGTTAAAAAAAAATTCTTTTCATACATGATATTTACCATAAAGATGCATTTTATTAATTTGAAGAACTTCAAACACATTATCACTTATCATTCCACAGAATATATAAATATTAACTTTTATGCAATACAGTATTACATGCATTTCCTTTGAGGGAACCCAAATAAATTTCCAGATTCCATATTTTGACTTACTGCTTCTCATAATTGGAGACACCTGGGGGGTCATTATGATGACGGGCGGATTGCCTACGCCAGGCTGGCGGTAGCCACTGCCGGCCTGGCGGAGGCAATCCGCCCGACATCCACTGCCCAATTCCCCCCCGCCATATTAGGATGGCGGGGGGGACTCCGGCGGTGTAAAACACCGCCCGCCTGTTAACCGCCCCGGTCGCCTTGCGGCCGGGGCGGAAAATGTTTAATATGTTGGCGGTGTCTGTTAGACACGCCAGCCATATTACAATGGGCAAATTGGCAATGCCGCCACGGAAAGGCAGGCATTTTCACTATGTGGGCCCCCTGCGGGCCCCCAGAGTGAAGGATAATGGGGGGGTGCACACGGGGGGTACCTGTGGTACCCCCCACATTTACATAATCAAAGTAGCAGGCACCGCGCGGTGCCTGCCGCTTTGGTTATGCAAATGCTGCATATCATTTTCAGTATTGTGGCGGGCGGTGCCGCCATCCTAATGATCCCCCTGACATCTAAAATTATAAAAACGATTAATTCCACTTACCACTATCACTAAGCGACTTTCATAAATAGAATGAAAAATTTTCTATAAATCGCCTTCTGGTAATATGGAAGAAAATATGGTTAGACAAAACTTTAGGATTATTTCCTGCAGCACTTTACCAGACCAACATATCGATTTTATGTAAATTCTTGACACCTGAAAAGCTTTAAAGAGCTAAATTAATTGAGGCCTCATTGGATGGTATTGTTGTGAAGTCTCTGGCTCCTTATCTCATATGGGATTTAATTACTCACATTATTACAATTTTGAGACAAGGTTTTCAGAAATAATTAAAAAATGTACCTATTTCTGATAATTTTCCTTCAATGATAGCAATTTGCAAGCCAAGTATAGGTACTTCGTGTTCATCTGTTTCCTATACTAAAAAGTAACATTTCCTTATTTCTATGGCTGGTAAACCTCTTACCTATAGTTTGAAACAGGCTGATAATTTAGTTGTACATGCACAGTAGTCTTTGGCTTTTTAACTACTGTTGGACCCGGCCCTTTTGGCAGGTTCACCCCGAGACTTTTTGCTTTTTCCTAGCCTGTTTCTGTGACCTGGTTGGTGATTTTAGGCCTCTGCGAACTTTTTCACTGTGGTACAGTGTAAAGTGCGTGAGCTCTCTGTGTATGTGTGGTGAGTGACCTGCCCTCCCATAGGAATGAATGGGGAATATGTATGCCCATGGTAGTTCCTGATGTGTGGGGAGTGCAGGGTCGAGTTTGGTATGTGAGAACTCGTGAGATTGAATGCTGTGCAATGGTATATGCGGCATGACTGTATCTAGTGTAGAAGAGCCACTTCGATAAATGTTGGCATATTTGTGTAATTTCTGTCTGGCGTGTGATTGGCTGAGGCTGGCTGGTGAGCCTGGCTCCAAGAGTCTGGGAGGGTCTGCCCCGGTGGTGAATGGAGTGTTTAGCATGCTGATGCGAGGGGAGGAGTGAGCCTGGGCCTGCTTGTGGATTGACCGTCTGGTTTGAGGGTCCTGAATGAGGCTGGGTTTTCCCCACACAATGCTGGCTCCACACCCTGGGGTGCGTCTGATGTCCCTAGCCTGGCCAGTGAAAGGAATTCCCTATAACCAGTTCTAGCTGGTTCTCACACTGCCTGCACCCTTTTAGACAAAGGATTTTGGGTATAAAAAGGGTGCTGTGACACTCTAAAAATGTTCTTGTTTCTGACTTGAATCCTGCCAGGGGCGTGTTGCTGCTTGGGCCCAGGGGAATCCCTGGGCCCTGCCCAGCCCCTGATATCTGATGGACTTGTCCTGTGATGTCCTGCATTCCTTGAAGGGACTTTGTTGCTGGACTTCTTGTGCCTTTAGCGCTGGGAGCGCTTTACTTTCACTGTTAAGCGCGGGGAGCGCTTTATTCCTACTCTAGAAAAGGGGGTGGTGCTGAACAGAGTGTCTGAATTAAGCAGACCACTCTTACCCAGTCCAAAGATCAGGGCTTGATCCATCACCGTTTTTTAGCTCACTGCACCATCCCAGCTCAGAACCTGGCTACATGCAAATTAGTCTGTTCCTGTCCCAGTGCATGATGGGAACAGGGCAAACCAAACTACCAAGCCAATTCTTATACTGAGAAGGAAACAAGCTTCCGGGGACCGGTTTCTGGCATTTCAGCCGTCGTCGGCCCGGCTTGCTTGAATCCTGATGGTGCAATGAGCAAGGGACTCACATCTGAGTATACCCTTCCACGCTTATGGTGGACAAAATGATTAAGAAAAGGGGGTGGTGATGAACAGAGTGTCTGAATTAAGCAGACCACTCTTACCCAGTCCAAAGATCAGGGCTTGATCCATCACCGTTTTTTAGCTCACTGCACCATCCCAGCTCAGAACCTGGCTACATGCAAATTAGTCTGTTCCTGTCCCAGTGCATGATGGGAACAGGGCAAACCAAACTACCAAGCCAATTCTTATACTGGGAAGGAAACAAGTTTCCGGGGACCGGTTTCTGGCATTTCAGCCGTCGTCGGCCCGGCTTGCTTGAATCCTGATGGTGAAATGAGCAAGGGGCTCACATCTGAGTATACCCTTCCACGCTTATGGTGGACAAAATGATTCAGAAAAGGGGGTGGTGATGAACAGAGTGTCTAAATTAAGCAGACCACTCTTACCCAGTCCAAAGATCAGGGCTTGATCCATCACCGTTTTGTAGCTCACTGCACCATCCCAGCTCAGAACCTGGCTACATGCAAATTAGTCTGTTCCTGTCCCAGTGCATGATGGGAACAGGGCAAACCAAACTTCCAAGCCAATTCTTATACTGGAAAGGAAACAAGCTTCCTGCTCTAAGCGCCTGGGAGTGCTTTTATTTCCTACTGGGACCTTGTTGACCCTCTAGCGCTTGGTAGCAATTTTATTCCCCGTGTATTTAGTTAATTTACGGGTGCCATCCCGTTTATTTATTTATTTTATCTAGCGAGGGTGCCCACCCCTCGTTGTGCCCCTTTGAATCACAGCCGCTGGCCCGGAGATCGATACCGAGGCGCTGCGCCCGCCTCCCTGCCAAGGGCCGCGCTGCCATTGGCGGCCCTCAGCACAGGAAGTCAGGCGATCTTTGTGGGACAGAGGCGGGGCCTTGCAAGGCCTTAGGGAAGTCCCGCCCGCTGACCGGAAGTCGCCCGAGCCTCGCTGGGCTTCGGGGGTTGAAGAGTGCCGGGTAGGAAGGAGTATGGCGGCCGAGGCAGGCGCGGCTCCGGTGGTTGAGGAGAACCCCGCGCTGCCCAAAGGAGACCTGCGTGTGAGGATGCCTGAGGAGAAGCTGAGCCCGACGAAGAGTCCGAGAGGAGCCCCGCCCGAAGAGAGCAGCCGGTGAGTGCGGGCTGCTTCGGGAGAGGGGAGCAGTTGTGGCTGAGTGAGTCCCCAGGAGGGGGGACTTTATCGAAGGGGTCAGTATTGTCAGAGGGGGTGTCAGGGCACATTGCCGGTGCCCTCCCCCTCCTACCCAGTGCCCCTCCTGATTTTCAGGCACATTGTTGTTGATTCCTGTTGATTGGAGCCCTGAGAGACTCCGGGGGGCATTCTCCTTTACTGAGAGCCTGAGCGAGGCTTGGGGGCATTGCTTCGTTGTAGAGCCAAGAGAGGCTCATGGCCGCCTTTACATTATTTGGATCCCAGTGAGGCTCTTGAGGGCATTTTATGATTAGAGCCCAGAGAGACTCAGGTGACCCATTTGTTTAAGAGCCAGAGAGGCTCCATGGAGCATATTTGATTAAGAGCCTGTGTGGCTCCAACGTTTGGCTATGTGTATTGTCAGACCCTGTGTGGCTCCAATGTTCTGCGCAGTGTTGCCCAGAGCCTGCGTGGCTCCAGCGTGGGCGCAGTTTGCGCCTAAGGGTCAGTGAGGACCCTGTTGCAGTTTTGATTCCCAGCTGCCCAGCAATTAGTGGGCAGCTGCACCGTTTAGGTCTTGTGATTGTCCCAGGTGCCCAGCAAGTAGTTGGCACCTGCAACGTTTAGGTTTCGCGCCAGTGGCGCACCCCTGACTAGCGCTGCAAGGCAGCGCGCCCTGACATTCTGGACACAGGGCTCTAGTCCCTTTATTGGATGGGGGCTGGTATGTGATTTTATTTAGGCGCAATGTGATTATCTATGTGATGGTAATTGCCTAATGTGAGTTTTGCGCAATGTGATGTGGTGCTAGGAAATGTAATGCATTTAATATGATTACGCACCTTGATCTTACACCTCTGAATGTTTTTAGGCATCATGTGGTTTTGCGCTATTGAGTTATGTTCTGGCACCTTTGAATGTTTTTATGCATCATGTGTCTTCCTTGATTTTACACCTCTGAATGTGTTGGTTTATGCATCATGTGTTTTTCCTTCCCTGCACCTCTGAATGTGATTGATGCATCATGTGCCATGTTATTACACCGCTGAATGTATGTTTTATGCATCATGTGTTTTTCCTTCCCTACACCTCTGAATGTTGGTTTTGCATCATGTGTAATGTGTTCTTACCTATACCCCTAAATGTATTTTATTCTTAGGTGGTTGTTCTTTTTAGTACAGGTGGTCCTAGTGAGGTCCTGGTTCCCTGCGTGACATTCTCCTAAGGTGTTTAGGGTTGCGTAGGTGGTACTTACCTGTTCCCAGTAGTTACTGGATGTGATCTATAACTGTTATTTTGTGCTATACTTATTCTAAGTTCTAGAAGTGTTATTTCTTAAAGTGTTAATTCTGACAGTGGCCCATGTGGCCCTGTCCTGTAAATAATCCCTTGTGAATATTGCCCGTGCCAGTTGGCACAATGTACATGTGCGACTTCTATCTGATGTGTTTTTGCAATCCAAAAGTTATTTTATAATAACCTTGTGTGGAGTTCCTTTTGTGGTGTGCTTAGGATGTTGTTGCTGTTGTGTGCTGGCGCAAATGCTTTACACATTGTCTCCGATTTTAGCCTTACTGCTCGTGCCAAGCTACCAGGGGGTGAGCAGGAGTTATCTTGGCGTGTGACTCCCTTGCCCTGACTAGAATGGTGGTTTCTACCTGGCTTTGGCGTCAGCCTTAGCCAGCCAGAAATAGCCAGCTCTAACAACTACCTTTATCAGATTTACTGAAACCGGCTACATCTCATTAATTGTTATAGGAACCTTTAGAAGATTATATTCCAAATAGTATTTTATTGTTTTTATGATTGTTCTAATTAAAACTTATCATTTTTATGCACTTGTTTTTTAGCCTTATTCAACATACTTCATTCTTTTCATAATTACCTTCTATTAGCATCATTTCTGTAATTTCATATATATGTTACCTAATTTTTCTTATAGCAAGATCACATATTGCTATGTGGTATATATATTTGTGGATGTCTTTTTGTGCATTTATAAAAGTTTCAATAAAAATATTTGAACCCTAGAACACCACTTCAGCCAAAGTGCTCATAACAGAAAGACTAATTATTACGGTCCTCCCATCACCCCTGCTAGGAGGTGGGCTGGCTGCCAGTGGAAGATGGGGAACAGATATTGGCATAACAGGTATGAATGTCCCAGCTTCGCATTACACGAGATCGTCATAGAGCAATCAGAGAAATATTAGCATACCTTAGAGAAATCAAGGATGTGTTATGGACTCATATACTTTCTGCGTATTCCGTTTCTTGAAATAGTAGTTCACCCTAGTGTTGCTAAAGTGCCAGTAGGCTAAAGTGTAGTTAGTATTTGATTCCAACAACCAATGGGCCTTTTGCATGCTTAGCAGTTATAGAACGTAATAACTTTTATACAACCTTAACCACAAGACTGTTAACTAATTTTGAGATATTAATAGGCTAAGATTGATTGTGACAAATAAAAAGTAAAAGTGAAAATAACTGTTCTCCCAAGATCAGTTTCATGGTTGAAAAAGGTAGAGGAAACCTGTGTAAAGAGCTCAGTAGTACACCTCTGTGCGTATGGTTCATTGGGCAAGTTATTTCACGCTACATCATAACAAGTAAACAAGGAACAATCATTACAGTGCTAGCATAGTGTGGCATGTATTCTACCTTCCTGTTGGACATTTGAAATTGTTTAATGTTACTTATTGTTACTTTTCTATTTTAATTTATTCAGCTTTTATACAAACAAAGTGATATTTTTACATCACCCCCAGTCAGCGTCCAAACCTACCATTATTAATGTGAAGGCAGTTCTTCTTGGTTGTTTGTTTTTGTAGATAGAAGGCTGTAACTGACTTGTGTATTATTGCTACAAGCTACATAATAAAGAACCAATACAAAGCTGAATGAGCTCCAAATACTACTGCCACAGGAGTTTGCCTTAGTACCCAGAAAACAAACTGTTGATTCAGAAGATAGTGCATGCATTGTATTTCTCCTTGCCCCACAGCACATACTCATGATTGACAATCTTCCCATTAATAGTCACACACTTATTGACAATTACACAATAGAACTGATCATGATACCCAATCATGACTAAATCACAATGTCCTTAATCCTCGGCAACAAAGCCCAGACAGAGAAATCCTGACCAAGGGCTTGATTAGCAAACAGTATTCTATAGTACATAAAGTGGTACTTCAGTTGTACTACCTATAGAAAAATGCAATTTAAAAAATGTCAGGTGGACCCCTACAACTTCACCTCGCCTATTTTTTCTGTGTGGATCTCCACACAAGTAAATATACTATTTTATACTATAAATGTGGGCAAGACTGGAGGAGTAGTGGTAAAATGAAGCCTCATTTTTCAAATATGAGTGGAGTGAAATGAATAATTAAGGAGGGGTTTGGGAGGGATATTCTAATACAAAACACACACACACCGAACAGTAACAACAGTACAATTCACAAAATGTACTTACAATGTTATACAACCCGAATACTGTGTAGAAACAGCCGTTGCCTAAGTCAACCACCCCACATGGCCAACTACAGGTTTTGATAGGAAAATGCTACTGTTGAGACTGGGAGCACTCCTACTTTTATAATCTTTATTCCAATGTTATGTTCAGAAAATCTGATTTTGGCTTGATGCATGGTCTTTCTCATGAATAGGACATGTGCCACTGGAATCAAGCTATCCTGGCTGAAGAGGGGTGAATCCCCGAAACCCGTACTAGGATGCTTGTTTCCGGTCCAGGGTCAAGACTGATTTGCATTTGGCCAGGTCCAAACTGGGGTGGCATGGGGAGCAAAAGAATGATGGATTTAACCCTGATCTCTTGACTGGGGGTGAATATTTTGATTTGTTCTGCATTTCGTCCATCAATTGTGTGTCTTTTGCTAGGACATGCTACAATGCACGTGTTATGAATTTTTTTACAACGCAAAATCCATTACAACGCAATTACTATTCTAACTCTGCTGGTGCTTTACTTTGGGGAATGCGTTTTAATGGATTATACGATGTAATGACATGTGTTTTAATACATTTTGCGTTGTAAAAAATTCATTGTAATGACACACGTAACGTGTGCATTGTAAATTATGTTTCCCCTTTCTCACATAAAACTTCCCAAATCTTATGATGTAAATACAACCCATTGTGTCACATGTTTTAGGTTGTTTCAATTGTTTCTGTTCTGCAGTTACTGGATGACGTGCAAAGCTACCTTTATTCATATTATTACAATAAATGGTGTTCATACAAGTGTAAGTCCCTCCTTTGGGAATTTGCGTATGAATCACTTCTATTTTGGTTTTTGCTTAATGATAATATCCCATATATTTCTATTTCTTCAGTGTGTAAAAATGGGTTTCTCATGCTCTTTCAGATCTTCATCAATTTCAGTCAATATCCAATGTTTAAGGATTGTTCTCTTGATTTTCTCATTCTCCTTTGAAATGTTGTTCATAAATACCAGCCTATTCTTTGGCTTATTCTTGTTCTGGTTGTTTTAAATTGCTGTTTATTTAATTTTTCTCCCAAGGCTTTAGCTATATTAAGATTATCGTCACTGTAAGCTCTTTTCTGAATTTTTTTAAAGCAATATAATATTTATAAATGTTTATGCATTATATTCAAGCAGGTCTGATGCAGTTCTCATTAAACATGGTAGTTTACTAAAAAAAGGAGGTTTTCAATAAGGCCTCTTGGATGATGGCTTAAGGCATGCATAAGGTCATTTCTGTCTGTTAGTTTAGAATAGACTGCCTTCACATGTTAGACTGATATCCAAATATTGAATAGTTTATTTATTTATAAAATCTTTATTTCGGCAAAATAGCCATAAAAGACACATATATATACATACATAAATCAGAACGAATTAGATTCCAGTTTTCAATTCATAAAAATGAAACGTACATAAGCGTTTTTACTAAGAAGGGTCACCAATCAACAATCTCCTTAAAAACGTTTTAACAGTAAAAAATTCATTTTAGCGTGATTCAATTTAGCAACAGAAGTGCACAGCAGGTGAATAGTGTTTTTCAAAATTTCACATATAAATGTAATGTTGTTACGTCTATTTTTCAATACTCTGATATTCCTTTCCAATTGATCTTAATGCCATTCCACATTAGAAAAATATCATCTATATATCCTAATATTTTAGAACAGCCAGTGGCACTGCAACACACTCTAATTGAAATAAATGGAGGCAGAAGTTTAAACTAACACAACATAGGAGTTTAGGTTAAGTTACTCACATATGCTGTACGTAAACATACATGTATATATAGATATATATGTACATAGAATTACAATTTAATTATATGTAAAGTGATAACAGTAAATGTAATATTTTATCATTTTTAAATGAATAATACACTTAATTTAAAAATAATGTATTTATTTTATTGTATTACTTAACGCACATGTGTTACTTTTAGTTTATGTACTGCAGTTTTTATTTCATATTTTGTATATATTATTTTTCTAATTATCAACATATTATATGTTTACATTTTACATGACAATATGTTTAATTATTGCTTTTAAATAAACTATCAAATTTCAACTTAGTTTCCTAGAAGGTGATCTCCACCATGTGGCAGAAATCACAACCAATGGGTCAAAATGTACTAATAGTAACTTTACACATATAGGGCAGATTGTCAAAGGTAAAGTTAGACCAAAAGTCTAACTTCACTACTTTTCAGTATTCACAAAGGTAAAGTTAGACCAAACGCCTAATTTAAACCAGAAGTCTAAAGTTCCTACTTATAAAGTTAGACTTTTGGTCTAACTTTACCTTGGTGAATACCGAAAAGTAGTAAAGTTCGACTTTCCTTTTGGTCTAACTGTACCTTTGTGAATTGGGCCCATAAATTATAAACCCAGTCTTAAGAGGCTCAACAAGCAGAAGACCACATAAACAACATTTAAAAAATATATCAAATTGTTTCTGTCTGAAAATTGTCCAACCTGCTCCACCCCAAAAATCTTTTGGGACTTATTAAAAGCTACATTAAGCTGTATAATGATGACATTGTTGTTGATTTATCAAGTTATAGCTAAACTAGAATATGAGATTAAAATACATGGACAACAACGTAATTTATTTGGAGACTCTTCTTTATTAAACAACTTAATTTCCTGCAAATAGAAATATAATTGTTCACTGGGCTGCAGAGTCGGTTTTGGGACAGTTTAAATGAAGTCAATCAGTCATTCCTCCTAAATATGGAAGCAAAAGATCTTGTTAATTGCCTAAAGTTAAAACAAAAAAAACAGATCAGTGACACATCCATAAAAGATCCCAATGGTAATATATTCACCTCTGCCAAAGATATTGCTGCTATGTTCTGTAACTCTTACAACAATTCCCAAGAATTCTTATGCTTTTGGTAGGAAGGCTGACACCATTGGTAGGAAGGCTGACGCCCAGGCTGGCATGGATTACTTAAATATTACCTTATCTACAGTATCTGAAGGAATTAAACTTACATTAAAAACCCAACAGAAAGAATGACATTTATAAAAGCCATCAAATCATTAAAGAACATTAAAGCCCCAGGTTCCGATGGCTTGCCAGCTCTTTTCTAGAAATTATGTCCACACGAAATTTTAGATCCTCATATGGACCTCTTTACACTTTTCACCAAGTTCTGTAAAGTCGAGGTCACTGAAGCAGAAGCAGCTATAGTGGTTATTCCATGAGAGAAACCTTACTCATGAAACATTGTAGGCCAGTGTCACTGATCACTAGAAATCCTAAAGTATATGCCAGAATTCTTTCAGACAGACTTAAGAAGGTACCCCGAGACCTTGTACACCCCTCGCCGACTAGCTTTAGGAAATGTTGCCTATCGAGTGAACGTGTCTGCCTCTTGACTCATGTAATTGAATAAGCCAGACTCCTGGCATTGCCTATTGCATTCAGAGTTCTAGATGCACAATTTTGTTTTGGCAAAGTCTCCTTGACATTCCTGCATGTCACACTGCACAGAATTAGATTTGATAAGTGTTTCACCTTTATGGTAGTGGCTATATGACAGCCCCTCAGCAAATGCTAAGCTAAATGGTAATTTTCTAAATTCTTCAATCTTAGCCATGGCACTTGCCAGGTTAACCTCTCAGCCCTGTTCCTTTCCTATCAAAACCTAAGATCGAACCCCAGAATCCTATTGGTATGACTCATACAATATTGCGGTACATGCAGACAGTATCTTAAGCTTTACTAGAAAAATGTACAGTGTTTTGTCAGCAGACCTTAACACTATTGGAAACTTGGTTTCTGTTTTGGGGTATGACCTGAGCAAAGACAAATCAAGAATCCACCTGTAATATAATTTGCACCCTTGCCCTTCAGAGCAATATTTGTCTTTCTTTGCAACCAGTCTTCTTTCAAACATAGGCATTTTCTGTAACAAAAATATCACTTAATCAATTAAGTCCAATGTAAAATAATATCGAAAGTAAATGAGTTGCCATGATGCAGACGAATACCCCATGATGAACTAATGCAAAAACTGTGGCTAAACATTGAACTTTTTTTCTTGGCAATTTATCTAATATTGAAGTTACGTGATGCAGATTACCTTCCAAGCACAGCTAGTCTCCCACTAGTCTAGAGCAGAAGAGACTCCAACACTTTTTTGTATGTTCATTGAAGTTCATGCACACATTTTGAGAAGAGGTTGTCAGAGAAATGAAACTTGTGGAAATTAAATAAAAAGTGTAGGGAAACACCATACGTGGAAGTAGTTCAGAAAATTCTAAAATTTTGAAAAATTAGGGTAGAGAGAATAAGTAACCCAGCTTTGAAGATGGGAAAGAGCATTTCAGAAAGTATTGCAGAGACAGGTTGTAAAAGGAGAAATAGATTACAATCTGCACTATTTTTTAAAGCAATCCACCCAAACTAGAGGTTTATTCTTAGAGAATCTTGAATCGTTGTCGCTGTCAAGCTTGAGATACTTTCACTTGGGATAAGCGTATGTTTCAAAATGGCAGCAGATTCTCATTTTTTATCAGGCATTGATTGTTCATCTCACAAGGTTCATGCAAACTGATATTCCGTAAACCATTTGCAACATTGACGTTCTTTATTTTTGGCAGGCCGCACTCTGTTGGAGAAGCTGTTCAGTCAGCAGGACAACGCACAGCCAGAGGAAGCAGAGCAGCTTTGCTCCCGAATCATTGCCATGGGGCTCCTGCTTCCATTCAGTGATTGCTTCAGGGAGCCATGCAGGCAGATTCCACCACAGGTTCCAACCACATTTCACGTAAGTTGAAAGGAGACCAAACTTTTTTTCACGTCCAAGTGAATATTTATTTTTCCTGAGAATCTAGGATGAGTGGTAGAGGGATTATATATTTTAGATATAAACAGATCCGTGTAAATAATGTGCCCAAAATATAATTTTCAAAAATATTGTCCAATCGCAGTTAATAGTAAAAAGCTACATCCAATGGGAAAATGGGAAAATATTTTTGTGAACGATGTTTAGAAAACTATATTAATGTCAGATTATATTATAAAATAGTCTGGCATGTAACCATATAGATCTTTCTAATGCATCCACCTCCAATTAATTGCAGAAGCTGCTGGTGCTGTCGAAGAGTGGTGGGGTGGGGTAAAGGGTCGGGTGACGACGAACAACAAATGGCAAAATAAAAAATATTAAAAACTGTAACCAGCCGCATCGGCCTCTTCTGCTCCTCTACTCTGCGGACACAGGATCCCAGATTTTACTGTGACCAATCCTGATGCTTCTCTCATGCTGCTAGAAGCTCAATCCAAATGCTTCTCTGACGCTTTGCTGGAGGTGGTCCCAAGAACTAAGAGTAAAATATGGGGTGGCTCCTCCTTTTTGTTCCTCACTACCTCTGCCTGCAACTTCAGGAGTTCAAGGTGGAGCAGACCTTCAAACACCTTAAGAAATGGCTATTTGAAAGAGAATTTAAGTGATTATGTGTCAACAATGATAATCAGTGAGCCTTGTAGCGCGGGGACACTCTCTGAATAGCTGTGTGCTGTACAAATTTGATGATTGATTGTTGTCACTTTATAAGAGTTGTTCCTGTTTTTTGAGAATCAGGCTTCATTTGATTTATAGCTGGGATCCAGTAGCTTTGTCGACTTCACAACTATGAGACCTATTCCTTTTCTGTGGGGATGACTGTCTCATGAAGGTCTGAGGATTGAGTGCATGCCGTTTGAGTGAGTATGTGAATTAGTCTATAGAGCGTCCAGTAAAATGGATTGTCTTATGGTGTATGTGCAAATGAAAACTGTCCCTTAGATGTTTGTGGAAGTTTCATGTCCGAAAACAGTCTTCTTTCACTACAATACAAGCTTTTTACACTATTAGTGAGTGTACATTATACTCTTTGATTTAAAAACTAGTCAAGACTCCAACCCTTTTCAGTCCTTGACCTCTCCGGAAAGAATGTTCACAGTAGTCCCAGCTTTGTTATGATCATGTGAAGAATTGTGTGAGAAATAAACAGGAGATCAACTACAAAGTAATGGAGGGCCTCATTATGATGACATCGTACTTTCGATCGACCGCCATCCTTTTGTAAATGGGACTGCCCTACTGGGTGTTGGCGGTCCCGCCTTAGGCATTAGGATGAAACCACCACAATGGTGGTCCCAATGTCTATATTTTGTATTGCAGCGGGTGCTGCAGGCTGCAGCTCAAATATAGTAGAAATATTAGACATTACACATATCGCTGCACTACGTGGCAGGCACCTTACGGTGTCTGCCACATGGTGCAGGGATATGTAGCGGGGGCACCCATGGTGCCCCCCAAAACCCAAAGTGGAGGGCCAGGGGGGAAGGTGCCAGCTACAGGCCCCCAATATCTCTTTCCGCAAACCTTTTCATGGTGGGTAAACTGCCATGAAATGTCTGGCGGGGAGGAACATCATAATCCCTACAGCGGTGCCTAGCAGGCACCACCACCATTTGTATGAATTGAAGTTCCCTCTGATGGACGGACAGGCTCCTAAAGCCCATCAGATCCATGGCAATTGGTCTCTCCAACTACCATCCATTCGATCCCCATCCTAATGTGGTAGGAAGGAATCCTCATTACGATGGCGGGGGTACCGCCATTGTTGGGCTGATGGTAGCAGTCCCACAATCATCGTAATCAGCCTCTGAGAGACAAAAAGGCGGAGCATAGACCAGTCTTTCAGAGACACTAACCAGAATTTTGATAGACTGTGCCGCCGTCTCATTCATTTTTCAGAAACAGAGTACTAAATTGTGAGTTGCTCTTCCTCAGCCCACTAGCCTTTCAAAGGTAAAGTCTTGATTTATATTTCGTGTTTTCAGCAGGATGAAAAGAAGGTTCTGTAAAAAGGGCATGGCCTAGGAAGTGTAACAAAGAACCCTCTACAAGAGATGTAATCTCTGTAGCCAAGTACATTGTGAGTAAAAGTGAAGTAAATTTATGTTTGAAAAAGTCACAAATAGAAACGTAGGACTATGTTTATGGCAAAGTGGTGCATTGCAGCACAGAAAGTCACCTTCCAGTGCGGTACTGCATTTCTGAGAAAAGGCCAGAATGTACCTCATTTAAGGCTTACGCCTCATTTGTGTCCTTTCCCCCTGCGCTGGTTCACATTGGACGGGCTAGCGCCAACTCAGGCACCCTTGCACCTACACAATGCCCATAGAACATGTTGCAGTATTTCTGGGCCCAATTTGTTTTTATAAGCATCTGATCATAGGGATCTTACCATTGTTGCCTTATCCTAGTCTTTACTTGGTCCTCCGATGGAGCTTGCTTCATGCCAAGAGAGGTTTGATATAGGGGACCCAATCCAGTCATCCAGTAATGACCAGAAATTGGATAACTGACCTATGAACCTAAAATTAAATTCATGTATTTCATTCTCAATACTAAACTATACAACTAGAAATGTTTACTGTTAGACCAAATCTCTTGAAGAAATGTAGTGTGGTCAAAATGATGCAAACCAGTAGTTCAGTTAAGGTTATACAAAACAATAGCAGAAATATTTGATGTTCTGAGATCCCTTTATCTCTGTCTCTCCCAATCATTAATAAATAATTTGAAATGCACCATCAACAGATTAAATGAATCATGGCAAGACCATAGCTGGATTTAGTTATAATTAGATTTTATAAAGATTTAAACAGCAAGTACATTAGTATTAGGAATGTGTTCCAAGAGTATAAGACAGTTTAATTTGATTGGGGTTGTAATAGAATGACCAAAGCTCTAGGAAGTTCAAGAAGAGACATGAGCCATGACAGCTCATAGGCTGTCTCCCATGAGGGAAAGTTGAGGCACAGCACACACAACATATGCATCAGCCCGAAGGAGAAGTCAATAGAGTCTGCAAAAACCCACTCTGCAACAGGAAACAGATCAGCAAATCTCCAAGGAAGTCCTCGGGGAAAGTTCAGGAACAAAAACTAGGAGTGAATATCGATGAATTCAATTCTATTCACAAATAATAATGCTCCGATTCCGCCAAATCAATGTATAATATAATCCTCAAGTTCTGGAGTGGCACCTCCTTGGTCACCTCATTTGGTCAGACCACTCATTCTATTGGTCAGTTCCTGTTGGTTACTTGTCATGAGGCATAAAGAAGACACATATCATAGGAATATAGACCGTGCAAACTACGTAAGTCGTGAGACCATCTAGTAGATGTACATTCTTAAACACAGATCCTTTAGAAAAGGCACATAAATGAGTTCGAAAGGACAGTTTCTCGTTGGGGAATTTTCCCACCGTAACAGAATTTGTGTCCAATAGTCCTTGTATGCGATTGGGTACTCTTGAATTAAAACATTGTTTCAATTCACCTCGCAAACTTGTGAACTTTTCCATGAAAACGAGGTTGATCAAGGCAAGGAAAATGCATGCAAGCAGGCAGGTAAGTAATTGGGTCAAATAGTAACTGGTTCTGTGTTTTTTTTTACTCTCAATGAGTGAAAGAAAACTCACCAACATGGGGATAACCACTGGAAAGGATTAAAGAAAGATAAAAGCTTGAGGTCGCACCGAACAAGGGACAGAAGTGGCTGGGGTGTAGATCTTTAGGGTTTGTAAATATTGGGACTAGCGTTGTGGATTCTTTCAATTCGTATTTAGTTTAGGTCCATTATTTTCATTTCTTTAGTGGACGTGTTCACATCATGATGTTTGTAACATTCAGTCCAAACAATTAGGTCCCAATGCGTGTCATATTTTTTTAAATGGGTGCTCATTAGATTATTGCACTAAAGGAAGAAGCTGTGACCTATGTACGTATTTTGAGCATGCATGGCGGCAGCAGCAGCAGACTAGGGGCCCCATTAGGATGGCGGGTGGACTTTGTCTGCCCCCATCCTGGCGTAAAACGGGACTGCCTGCCATAAGGGCGGCGGTCCCGTGGGGGCCATTAGGATGCTCCCGCCACATAGGCGGGCGCATCCCGCGTTTTTAACATTGCGCACTTCAATGCACAATGTGACAGACACCGTGTGGTGCCTTCCACGTTGTACAGTGAAGTGCAGGGGGGTACCATAGGTACCCCCCATGTGCACCCCCACCCCCCGGAGTCCCTGGGGGCCCACAACGGTCCCCACAGGACATGCTGCCACGGAAAAGCATGTTCCCGCCCACATCCCATATGAAACCCTTTTCCGCCCGGTCAACTCGTTGACCGGGAGGAAAAGCGGCGGACAGTCTTTCCGTCCGCCGCAGTCCCGTCCGCTATAGTAATATGGCGGGGGGAAATGGGTGGCGGGCGGGGAAGGATGTCGGGCGGATTGCCACCGCCCGCATTGCGGTGGCGATCCACCCGACATCCTAATGGGGCCCTAGGTGTGGGCCATGTCAATTGGTGAGACTTTGAGGGGGGTGAAGCCCTCTGGGCCTCAGATCCGGAGGTAATTACAACTGGTATTGAAACATATCCCTACTGGGCTTTATATTGATGTCCTTAACTTTGAAGTTAAAAATACTGATCGATTTCCAAGCAATAGCTGTAAAAAAATTGATGTAATTCATGCTAGCAATGTTTTTCTTGTCTACTTTCCAGATGTTTTACTTACTTTTGCTCTCCCTAAGAGTACTTCCTTTTTCCCCCCAATGCTGGGTTCTGTAGTTTTGTTTCATGCTATGTATTACTCTTGTAGAGTGGGCACTGAGTAATTGTGTAAGTTTAGCTTGTGGGTGTGTATTTTTTTATGGCATACAATTGATAGCTCTGGAGTTCAGTGGTACATATATGTGAGGGGATGGTGATTTGAAGGCAATGCAAGGAATTACATGCAGGAGAGAGTGAAAAGAGGGCGCTAAAGGGGAAAGAGAGGAGGCATGGAATATGCAGATGGAGGGTTTCAGAGACATCAGGAGTAAAGAGTGTAAACGTCTAACCGAGAGACTGCAAACGAAAGTGGTGTAAAGAGAACAGGAGGGACTGGGAGCCTCTGAAGACCACAGCTCCTTCAACAAACCTCCGCAGTGTTTACTACAGTCTCATAATTTCAGAATTGAAACATTTTCCATGCTAAAATTATTTTTGTTATTTATCTGATTGTGCTAACAAGTACTGGCAAAGCAAACAAGTCTGGCTCCTTTTAGGTGCATGCCTATTATTGAATGATAAGTCTTGATGTAATAAAGGAAAACTAACAGAGAGGCATCAAAACACTAGTCAGCTGTCATGCAGTGTGACCATTATCAAAAATGGGGTGACCCAAAAAGTCAAAGACCTGGGTGTTTAACGCTATTCAAAGACAATGGTCTTTAACCATTACTTTCACTAGAATTGAATAGATCAATACATATTCAATATTTCCACTTAGTTACGGGATATGTCTCACAGATCAACCCTGTACATTCAATGTATTTTAACTCATACAGAATAAAGAACAAAAAATGCAACAGCAATAATTACAAATTCAGGAGAATTTTAATTCATTTCATTCATAACTATCTCTATATAGGAGAGTTTAAGGTTGTCCAAAGCGAGCGTGCATAAGATGAAGAAATGTCAAGTGCTTAATAGAAAGAAAGAGGAAAGACAAACAAATATATTTACGAATTTATATTCACAATAGATCGATCAACACAATACATCGTTTTTAGTGACCTGGCCTGTGATGTAAATTCTATACACAATTTTCATTAAATGGAGACATTGCTTCCAAAATTATATTGCACCAGAAAATGTGTTACACAATCCAGGTAATCAAAGAAAGGAGCGTCAACGTTTCGACTCGTCTTAGAGCCTAAAGGTGAGTTGGACTGTGGCCATGCGAGTCTTCATCAGGACTAAAACATTGGGCAACCAAAAGAGTAGTGTGAACCCTGAAATGAAGTAAATATATACATCAGGCTGTTGCACTCAAATTGCGACCAAAGGTAATGTCGCAATGAACTAGGGCAAGGAAAAAATGGCTTACCCGGTAGAAATGAAGGACCAAGTGGAATTCTTCACTCTGTGTCCAAAGGTTACTGAATAATACCTGAAAACAAAATAGGGTGGTCATTTGACTCACTCTCTATTGATTCATAAATAATACTTCAATCAAAAGGAATCTGGACGTATCATTACCTTGTCCAGGGGGCGTAGATGGGGAACTATGTTATCTTGATGTAGCAGGCTTACAGTCTCTGCATACTCAATTTCCAAGGGTTTGATTGGTGGTCCTATAATCAAATAGAGGAACCAAATCCACTTTAATGTTTGTATTATTTCTACAAATATAAAAGGAACGTCATGATGTCGTTCCGCGATACAAGGGCTACACAATGACCCCTATTTCGTATTGAAAAACTGAGAACCTCGTCCCAGCATCTAAAACATGAGCAAAGGCATGTCTCTTACCCATTAGTTAGTGGTATGGGAAGTCGTAAGTGGCTCAGCCCAAGGGTTCGCAAGCAGGAATGAATCCGCTGTAAAGAGTGATAAAATGCGAGTAAGTTCGAGTTTACACGGACTGTGGGAATGACTTAACCTCCAAAAGAAATCCCAGGAGACTCACCAACTCAGTCGTGTCTATTCCGAAATAATCGGCGTTCTGCAGCAGCCGATGCACGCATGCCGTGTTAGTGGCTGCATGCATCACATCAAAACTCTCAGTGCTGCTGACAGGCTGCCTGTGGATGTGGCAGCTCTGCAAGCAAGAGCTGGACTGGCCATTATAGTACCGGAGTCCGGTTTTTAAGGTCCAGGGCTGGTGCTGGCAAGTCTGGAGAGAGAGAGAGAGAGAGAGAGAGAGAGAGAGAGAGAGAGAGAGAGAGAGAGAGAGTGGAAAGGAGGATGAGAGATAAGGATAGGAGTGGAAATCAGGAGGGCTGGTTTGATCATTTTTGCTAGGGTTGCTTTTGATTCCCAGTTCAACCCTGCATCGAGCAGCCCTTGCATCATGTTTGCCAAATGAGATGCCACTGCGAAGCCCTGAGACGTAGTGCGGGGCCTCATCTGTCCTCTTGCTCGTTCTCAGAAGGAAATAAAAATGAGCACGCAGGGGCAACAGTAAGAGACGGAGCAGAAAGGAAGAGAAGTGCAGCACTGGGGCAATGATAGAGAAGCAGGAGCACAACGCACAGGGACAGAAAAGCTGTATGTAGGAAACAGAGAGGAAAGAGAAGCAGCCTTTGGGACTGAGTGCAGGAGGGCAAGAGCCTGGGCCGGCCGGGAGGGGAAAGTTTGGAAAGTTACCTTCCAGATGTCCAAATGCCATGGGTGATTTAATTTTTATGTTCATTTTGTAGCCATGGACGTAACCATAGGAACGTGCAAAGGGGGTAGAACACAGAACGGGTATAACATGTTACTTGGGGCTGCTTGTCAGCAATCCAGAAAGTGGGCAGCATGGCAGTGAAGAGAGACTGGGCCCATAGGGCTGGTGAAAACCTGGAGGGCACAGGTAGTAAACGTGGGCACCTATAAGGTCTGACCAGGCGTTTGGCCATTTCATGTCTTCGCAAAACCCTTGGGTGCCCATGGCAAAAATCAGACACCTTTGCTGATCTCGTGGCAGGCAGTACAGGGGAATGCACAGATTTCCTGACAGGTCATGCTTCTGGCAGACTGGTACCGCAGGCTGTGAAGTGAGGTGGGTGAATGCTAAAGAAGCTCCTGCACAAGAACATATTTTGCAGGAAAACCTTCATCCTGGCAGATCTGAGCAGAATTACAGCTGTTCAAGTGCCAAGGCTGTTTCTCCTAATCCATAAATGTATAATGCTGAAAGTCCCACAGAGCACGCCAGCATATTGTATACATGAGGAGCTGGGTGTTAGTTACACCGCAGACAGTATAGGAGTGAAGCCTTTTGTAGGTTGGTTGAAGATCTGGACCAACAAAGAGGTGGGCCTGACAAGGTTGATAGTACTGGATTGTCTCACCCTGGAACATGCGCGGAAAATCCCATGGCTGAAATATGTCAGGGACCTCTTTGTCAAGCTAGGGCACGTAGACTTATTTGACAAACCTGAGACAATAAAGTTAAAAGATATAAGCGATATTAAAACACTGTTCCCAATGTTTGCGACGGCACGGCGCAAAACTGTTGAACTGGGGAAACACTCGGTGAGAGAATATATTTTAGTTAAAACGTCACAGAGCATAGAACCTTATCTAACATTTATGACTAATGCCTGTGATCGTTTTTTGGTAACCCGTTTTAGACTAAATTATATCCACCACTTATTGGCAGTACCGGCAGGTTTTATTATAAATTCAGAAGAGAGAGAGCCCTGCGGCTGCGACATGAAGTCTCCGCAGGACACACTTCACCTAGTTTTATTATGCCCGTACTATGCCTACCCCAGGAAACTGTTTTGAAAGAGCTGTTAACACGAGCTAGATTCAGGCAGGCTCGGGTAGCTTTGCTGTTTTTAAAAATGTCAACTGATGTTTTTACCCTTTTTTGTGTGACAAACTTTTTAAAGGCCGCTTTAAAACTACGAATAACAAGGGGGGACTGGGTACATCAATGAGGATACGCATAGTAGGTGAAGGACTTTCCACCAATGATATATTATTTTAGCCCATGTCATTTATACGCTTTTATGGTTTGTTTATCAAACCGAATAAAGATGATTATATATATATATATATATATATATATATATATATATATATATATATATATATATATATATATATATATATATATATGTATAATATCAAAAGCAGAGTTAATCAAAAGCCAATATTGCAACATGAAGCATCCGACATCTTTTTATTAGTATGAAAATATTCCTGGTGCATCACTTAGTTGATTTTAACTTTGTAGCCTTCTAGCGTGATTGATAGAATACCTTTAAACTTAGCATACAAAGAAGTCCTACTTCTTTTATAACAGTATAACACTGACTGGACTTCATATTATACTCTGCGTTAGCCATGTGGTAACTCAATGTATTGTTCTATCCCATACTAGCCTTCAAGAGTAAGAAAAGCTACTTCCTGAAATTGAAAGGCTAAACGGAGTATATTGGTAACTCAATGAGTTTAGTACCTGACTCATGTGGCTGCTGGGATAACTGGCAGTGCTTGTCACATGGATTGACCAGTTGCTCCAGTTTTGATGTTTTTCCCTGAGTGTGGACAAAAAATATCCTTGCCTTAAAAAAAAGTGGTAGAATAAGAGACCTAAACCTATAGGCTGTAGGACTGCTGCAAATGTTGTAGCCTATTGTCTAAATATGTAGGTATGGCAAGAATGTATTCTAAGCATTTATATCTGGCAGTACCTATGCAATCAAACTGTAGGAATAATTTTAGTAGCTAGTGTACAAAAGGGAAAGGCCTAAGCAAAGTTCCTGGCTTGTAGACCCCCAATTATACATACAATCCGTGTGTAAACGGGAGACCGCTCATCCTGAGCACCTCACTCCTGTGTGGAGGTAGCAATCACTTAAGCTGTAACCACCCAGCTTCAGTGCTTTAGTCCCTTGTGGGGGTAACAGACAGGTGAAATGTGGACAGGTTGGCTCTGGCAATTCAGTCTTGTGCAAAGGTGGTAATCACTACAGTGGGGACAAAACTCAAACAAGTAGCAGGCTAGGGCAGGCAGGGACTTAATTGTATGCAGCAAAGCAACACTTGTTGTTGGACAGCTGCAGTAACACAGGTGTGCAGTCCAATGACCTTTACTCTTACAGCATGTGGTTTGGTACACCTAGGGAGCCAGTAGCAACTCAGGAACTGGATCGTGGGGCAATTGCTGGAAACAATGCAAGTGTGTTGATGGTGCACTCCACGTTGTTGAGGGCCATGAGCTGTCCATGCTGCTCACTCTTTTTTTCTTTACAGCAGTTTTGTTACTGCGCACACCTGGTCCAGGGAAACGGAGGACTTTAGAAAAAAGTAGAGAACATGGTTGTCCAATGGTGTTGGGTGAACTCATTGATAACTCCTTCGCTACAGCTTAGGTTCCAAAACGATGGAAGCATACCTCAGTAGTTCTACTTCTGAAAAAAACATCTCTTGGCCCATCTAAACCGGAGAATTATTGGCCCATCTCATGGCTCCCTTTTTCTGCGAAAGTTGCAGAATAACTCGTTAATCAGCAACTCTGTGTTTATTGAGTCTAGGGATTTATTGCATAGCACCCAGTCAGGCTTACACTCTTGGCACCGCACAGAGTCATCTCTCTTGCTTGCATCTGAGTCTATATGTCAGATTCTGCACATTGGTTACACGGCACCAATACTGCTGCTGAATCCGAGTGTGGCCTTAGACACCGTATCCCACAAACTTCATCTAAAGCAGTTGTTGAACTGTTGTATCGGTTATAAGGCCCTGCCGTGGTTGGTGTCCTTTCTGCAGGACTGTACCTTTCAGGTCCTGCAGAAGTCTTTTCAATCTGAGGTCTTATCACTGCAGCAAGGGGTGACACAGGGCTCTTCTTTGAGGTGCTCTTTGTTCTATCTATACATGCATCTCCGGGCAGATATTGAGCGTTACAGTTTTTACATCATATCGTATGCCGATGATACTCAGTTAATTGTCACCCTGTCACAGAACTCGGCTGCGGCTTCTCTGAGGACCTGCCTGTCAGAAGTGGCCCCCTGGATGGACCTTAATTGCCTGAATTTAAATGCAGGTAAGACTAAGGTTCTCATTCTGCCAGGGCATTCCTCAATACGGTCCCCCGGTTGGTGGCCAGGTTCACTTAGTCCTCTCCCATCGCCTGAGCCCAAAGTAAAACACTTAGAAATCCTCGTTGATGCTGGCCTCAATGTTGATAGCCAGAATACTGCCTTAGCAGGCAAATGCTTTGGCATATTATAATCCCTTAAGAAGATCATGAGTCTTCTACCTGAAGCTGCTGGGAAAACTGTGATCCAAGCATTAGTAATTTCTCGGTTTGATTACTGCAACAACCTATACATGGGAGTCTCTCAATCTCAGCTACTGAGACTCCAACTCGTTCAGAACTTGGCAGTTCAGCTTTTCCTGGATCTTCCCTCACGGGCCTCAATGGGCTCATCATTGCATAAACTGCATTGGCTACCAACGAAGAAGGGACTGTGTTTCAAAGCTCTCTGTCACTGCTATAGGCTTTTAATGCACCAGGTGCTAGCTATCTTCACCGTTTCATTAAGCCCGACTTACCCTCATGGTGTCTTACCCTTGAGGTGTCTGAGGTCCTCCGGGGCCCTGTTAGCAGATGTCCCCACAGTAAAGAAAGTTCGAATCAGTGGCAGCTCTTTTAACTTTTCTTCATCCAAGCTATGGAACTCTCTTTTGCTTTAGTTGAGGCAATCAAAGACAGAACTTTTATTTCAGAAAAACCTAAAAAATGTTTTTTTTTTATAGATTCTCATCTATTCTTTCAGGCTGTCTGTGTCTCCTCCTAGGAAGCTAGACCTCTCAGCGCTGGGACACTTCATCCATAGTAGCTGTGCGCTACATACATCTTTTTTATTATTATTGCACATATTCCCTTTTTAGGCACAGGGAGTTTAAATGATTTGCCCAGACTCACAGGATGTTGAGTGGAGGCAGGATTTCGAACCAGACTTCCCATGTTCAACCATCAGCAGCTCTAGCCAGTAGGTCGCATCTCTTCATTGCTGTGTCCTACCAGTTATGCCACTTCCTTTGCCATCTCTTACCTTGAAATTCGAAAAGATGGGGGAGTTCTTCTGCCTGTGCGTGCAATCTTGATTCAGAATATACAGCTGCAAGAGGTCTCTGATCTCAGCACAATTTGTGGTTTATCTTTTTATTAGTTGTAAATCACATATCATTTTTTGCCATCTTTAATTTTGGGATATATCAGGAGTTTTAATTTTTTGCTAAACCGATTCTCAAATGAGCAAACTTTTAAAGAGAGGACTTCCCCCTACCAAAGTTCAAACTCATGAAGAGCAAGTTTACGGCAGAGGTGAGCAGCGAATGTCTCTTTAACCGCTTCTTTGTTTAGTTTCCCGCAGAGACTCCATGAGAGAGTAAAGTATGGCCACAAATTGCAGTTATCTCTTTTGACTATCTACACTCTTCACGATGGAGCTAAAATAATTTGTTTGATCTCTTCAGATTTTGGACGCAATGAAATTCTTTGAAGTGGAACAGCCCAGACCGACAATAGCCCAATCGCCATTGTGTAGCTATTATGCTCATCCATACGTAAACTGTTCTGGTTTTGTTTTAATCTAATAATTGCTCTAGTGTGCATAATCCATTTAGCGCATTACCTCATTACATGGCATCCAATTAACAAAAAATGTGTAGAAGGCTTCCGTTCGCATTTTATGGCGCATTAAGGATTAGAAGACCAATACTGGGTTTCAGCTTTTAAATTTAGCAGTAATTGTTTCGTAGGGGAAGTGTAATACGTGTAGAAATAACATCGAATTGAAATATTTTTCCCTTCTTCTATCCTTTTCCTGACTAGACAAAATGTACTCGCTGTGTGTGGATGATTAGACAAAATGTACTAGGTGTGTGCGGATAGTTAAAATACTTAACATACTGTAACCCTATTGCCTGAATAAATATATTTGTTTTCTACTTCTGCTGAGTCGTGCAAACCTTTTGGAAGCAGAAACACATGGATATGTTTTAGAAAATCAATATATGTGAAATGCATAGTACGGGGAAAGGGAAGGACATTATCTAAAATCAGGATACACATAATGTTAACTCAGTAGTGTATGTGAGCAGAGATCCTGCCCCAGAAAAAGGACAAGCATTGGCAAAACCAGTAGGTCTAGCGTTGGCTTCCCGTCTTTTGGCAATTCTTGGTTTGTTTGGTCATGGTTTTTCCGAAACATTATTGTTTGGGAAATTGCCAGGCCCTTATCAATCAAAAAAAAATGTCCTAAAGTAAAAATGTTGCTTTGGTCTACAAAATGCACATCTTGTCATTGTTCTTCCTAGCATTGAAGAGACCTGCTTTGTTTGTGGATCTGTGGGAGCCGAACCACAATACTTTGGACACACTGATTCTCACCTATGGCAGTTAGATTCCATTTGTACTCATAGATCTAACAACAAAAGACACCACCCCCACAACGTTAAACTATTCGTTAGCAGAGTAAAATTCAAATTGAAACAGGGACCACACAGTAACTGAGTTCTAGATTACAGAATTCTTATTATAAGCGATACAGGTAAATGACATAAAGACCCATATCTACAGCACAAAATCCGAAAACAAAATAATAATCCCTATTCAAGCAGGTAACGCTCTTCAAATTGTAAGTGTCAAATTCATAAAGACTATTAACAACATTCTAAGGGAGAGAAGAAAGTCAGAGTCTCGGGAGGATAATGAGAAGTCATCCCCTTATCTTCAAAATCAGTGGTTTTAATAAAATCTGTATGCATAAACAATTAGCAAAACTTCAATTTCTGCATGATATTACCATGGTTCATTCACATTGGACAAATCAAAGCAGATTTGTACACTAACCCCTTTTTATTGGGTAAGAGATATCTTATGTTTCCATCCTCAACAACTGCACTCCAGAGATGTAGAATACAATATGAAACATTTCTCAAAAAAGATTCTTGGAAAATGTTCTTCTGCTGGCCTTCATTGGAAGCTCTTCAAAATGATACATATAGTTTTATACTCATTACACGCCTTCTAAGGACAGGTATCATTTATCTCAAAGCACTCTGTGCTCCATGGAAGCTGTGGGGAGAGAAGCCTTGCAGCAGGTGACTGAATGGGAGGGGAATGAGCATGAGCAAGATGAGCAGAAAACCAGAAACTGCATCTATTTACATAAAATGATGCCTCACACAAAAATGTGGCATAACTATGCTACATTATTAATCATGCTTCTAAACCATATATGTCTGTTGTTTCAAGGGCAACATCATTAATGAATCAGTTGTGACTATTTGCATCATCAAAGTTATTTAGTTTGCCCAAATAATTTGTCCTGCAGAATTGAACATAAGAAAACACTTCAACAGATGTACTCCTTATGAAACGGCAGCAAAGGCATAACTCTTAATGAAATCAGCCAATGGCTGAAGTGGCTGACTCATTGCTTCTTGTTGCATGCTAGAGTTGGTGGAAGAAAAATGTGAACGAGAACAACCACAGATTAATGGATGAAGTCTGGCTGAAAACCCCTATAAGTAAATATAATATACACATAATTTTAGTTAAGTCAAAAGTCTTGGCTAACACATACTTAAAAAAGCAAATCAATTTGGCATTGAAAGAGAGAAAGAGGGAGACAATAAAGAAAGATAGGTTGAAATCAGAAAGAATGAAAGGAAGAAGTAGGAAAGATCGATAGAGGAGAAAAGAGAGAGGTAAGGAAAGAGATAGATAGATAGATAGATAGATAGATAGATAGATAGATAGATAGATAGATAGATAGATAGATAGATAGATAGATAGATAGATAGATAGATAGATAGATAGATAGATAGATAGACTCACATATACCTACTACCCCTCCTGGGGTATGAGCCAACAACCAGAACTCTCTAGCCACTTTTGTCTTGGGCTTTTCTTATAATCTGACTCTAGGTGTAACCCATCGCTGTGCAGTCAGCCTTGAGCCTTGGCATCAGATGTTTCTTGGCCTTCCCCTGTTCCTTTTCTCTTGATGGCCTCCAGGTCAGAGCTTGCCTGGTGGTGTTCGGTGTGGACTTGTGGAGGGTGTGGCCTATGCAGCTCCTTTGTCTTCCTATGAATTCTTCATGAGCAGGGAGTTGGAAAATCTGTTGTCGTAGGTCGTTGTTGCTGATGGTGTGTGGCCATCGGATTTGGAGGATTTTCCTCAGAAAAGAAAGACAGATAGATGAAGAAAGAAAGAAAGAAAAAAGAAAGATTGAAAGAAAGAAAGAAGATAATGAAATAAAGGAAAAGGAAGGCAACAAGCAATAGATGTAGACAAGAAATATATATAGATAGATAATGCAAAAAAAGAAAGATAGATGAAGACCCGAAAGAACAATAGATGAAGACAAGAATGAAATATAGATGGACAAAGACAAGAAAAAAAAGAAGAGGAAGCAAAATAGGAAAAAAAGAAAGAAAGAAACAAAGAAAGAAACAAAGAAAGACAAAGTCAAGAATGAAAGATAGATAGATGAAGGCAAGAAATAAAATAGGAAGAAGGCACGAAAAAAAAATGAAAAAAGACTGCAAGAACGGAAGAATGAGGTATGAACAAATGGATAAAGCGAGTTTGCTGAAAGCCCTTTATTAGACATATAATTTTAGTTGCATTTTAACTCACGGTTAAGCAGAGTACAGTACTCACTATGTCAATCAAAACATGTATGTTAGTGCTAAAAGCTAAGGTGCAAAAGGGTCTTTTACTTGTCTGGTGAGGGACTCAGAATGGAGCTTATTCTCCAAATAAAAATAAAGAAGCTAAGAGCACATTAGAATGAGAGACAGAAGCCTGAGAAATAATAACATGGTCCATCATTACATGGTGGAAGTAGGTGTGATAAATCATTTAGAAACCCAAGTTCTGGGCAAAAACAACTTAAAAATATCCTAGAAAGGAACAGTAGAAATATTGAGACAAGTAAATGTGCAAAGAAAATAACAGTGTCTTCAATGTTTACTGTAGCATATAAAAATTAACTATTTGAAGTATAAGGTTTTAATAACTAGAGACTGGGATTTTCTGAAGTTGGCAATTCTATGAACATTTAGTCGGCATGATTCCAGAATTTGATTTGGCATTATTTTGTAGTAACTGACACCTGAGGATGCCAGTAACATGGCTCAGTGAATTAAACTCTCTTGGGCCAATTCACAGAACTAATCTGAGACAAAATCTTAAGCTTACTACTTTTGGTATTCAAGGAAGGCACTTACGATTTTTGGTATTCACAGAATGCACTTACAACTCTTAACTTTACATCCACACTCGGGCCGAAATTTCCGCTCCCCGACCGTACTCTCGCCACACGAGGAGCGTACTCTCCGCACCCGGACCGTACTCTCCGCACCAGGACCGTACTCTCTGGCTTGAGCTGTAATCTCTAGCTGGGGCCGGATAAAGTGTAATCAATGGGCCGGATTGCAATGTTTACAAAAAGGAACATTAGGAATGTGCGATAAATGGTAGAGGAGGTTATGAAAAACAATTTGGATAGGGAAAAGGGTACGGCCAGAAACTACATCATAACCCAGAAAAGTTTTCTCCTTTGCATCATGGTACATGCAGTGCACCATTTGTGCTGCCCTCGAGGTGTGGCTGAGAGTACGGTCCGGATGCAGAAATTCGACCCGAGTGCGGACGTAAAGTTAGGAGTCGTGAGTGCATTCTGTGAAAACCAAAAACCGTGAGAGCCTTCTGTGAATACCAAAAGTAGTAAGTTTAGGATTTTGTCTAAGATTAGTTCTGTGAATCGGCCCCTCTGCTGTGATCTACCAGTCTTGAGTTCAAATAATTACAAAGCAGTCCCATCCATTTGAGGTCAGTTCATTTTTGGGTAAATATATTACCTGTTCTATCGCAGTGCAATAGGAGCATTATTAATAACAAATAATTATGAGCCGGAGGGCATGAGTCTTGGAGAATCAAGAATAATGTAGCTCAATGTAAACTGAAAGATCATTCTCACCTTTATCATGGAGCTTTGCCGTATTCCTATACCACCATATTTACTTTGTTTATCCATTGAAAAGGCTCATGACATACTATTTTCACAAGGGAGATAGTGAGGATTCATTATTTACTATGTCAGGCCTGATATGGCTGGCATGGGGTCTGGACCTTGACAGCACTCCTGCGTTGTCGTGGTATGTTTTGCTTGTCTCAGATGGAAAACCTGGGGTGCTATGCAAGGTTCGATAAGCCATAAGCAGCTTCAAACACTCCATGGCCCCTCGGCTTTGGAGCAACAGCCTTTTGCCTCCTTCATAGCTTCCACTTGGTGGACATGAATCGCATTGCAAGCACTCAAGGTGGCATCCCTCTTTGGGGCACAACGCTGTACAGGTTGATGGCCCTCTCTTCACGGGTTATCAGGGTAGGGGAAGTTCCTCCTTAGCCAAGAGGGTTACAAAAAGTTGATCCACATGACTGATTGTCCTGTCGCAGAAAGGTCTGTTGATCAGATCTTGGTGCCCTCACACACCTGTTAGGGTGTCATGCTTCATCATTGGGCGCTTCTCGTCAAGCCGGATCTTCAATGCATGACGGGCATGGGGGCTCTTTGTTGAAGATCTTTTGACCCGAAACCACTGTGTAGATGAATGTATGTTAGGGGGCTAACTAACAGAGTTACTGGCGATGTAAGTGATGTATGTCAGTGGCAAATAAAATAGGCTCAGGCATCCTATAAATGAAATTTTAAAGAGGAAGGATACTCCGTCTAGAGTAAAAACAGCGGTGCTATCATGTAGTCTTAAAGTACCAGGATAGCTTTGGGTGTCAGGTGGTCAACGTGTTTTATGACTCAACAGGTCAAAGAAAATCGGGCGTTTTTTAGAAACAAGGGGAACCCATCGGATAGCTAAGGACCATGGGTATAACTACGTTATAGAAAACAAAGGTACCTAGCTTATTCAACATTAACATAATACAGTATAGGAACACAATGGATTACTATACGTTGTGGTTTCCTAGCCCAGCCGGGCAAGGAATTTATTTCCAAGAAACAATGTCAAATATACAATACAGAAAAAATAGCGTGACACAAGCCTGTGCCATACCAAAAGGAGAAAGAAGAATAAAAGTAGAGTGAAAGGGGTGTTTTTCAGGCAAAGGAAGGGAGCAAAACAGGGCACTGTAGACAAATTAAAGAGTACTGACAGTATCGCCTGGAGTAGAGCATACACAATCTCATTAACAATATCGTAAGTGTATCCCCACTCATGGGTGTCGACGTTTCGATCCCTATTGCTCAATTAAATAAATGGGATCATCATCAGGACTTAGAAATAAACAAAGCATGCCTGAATGTAAAAAAGCCTCTATTTATGAGGTAAGAAGCCTCAAATAAGAGGTTTCCTGCACTTCTAGATAATGCTGACGGTAGTTATTGGCGTCGCGCCAGGCCGGGGGTTATAAATCACGGAGGTCCTTAATGGGATCCAATCGTAATGACAGTTTTTTATAAATTAAAAAAACTCGTTACCCGTTTTCGTTTTCGACTCACCTCTGCCGGGAACCGGCATTGACCGAGTATCCACGGCAGAGGCGAGTCGTTATTCCGACTTGCGCCTGAGCACCACACCGATGGTGTATTGCCTGTATGGCCACTGATGCCTACACTAAAAATCCCGTACCCCGCTCTCTCATAGAGTGAACAAAGTGCCTGTAACCTGACGAAAACGAAAACGGGTAACAAGTTTTTCATTTATAAAAAACTGTCATTACGACGAGTTGAATATGGTGTAAACTAAATAGAAAAGGCTAAAGGACTAATTAGTACTTTGTAAAGCATTTATGCCAGATGTCATAGGTCTGATATGTTTATAATGAAAAGTTATGACACAGGCAGTAAGCATGACCAATTTTTTGTGAAAAGCATTTCGTACAGCAGATAGGTCTCTAAGGGTGGATTGTCATACACTGTGTTAAAGGCTGTAGATAAATATGTTGTCACAAGGAAATTTCATAGTAGCCGGCAAGGGTTTTGATGTTGGTTACTCTCTGGCTACCCCTTCTTATAAACACTTGAAAATGTGAAATGTGATAACCCTGTTGGTTCCTTTCCAGTGTCATTATATATTTCTTTATCAACTGTAATTTTGTATATATTTGTAATGTTATGACTGTGTGTTACAGTTTACATGCAATACAAGAGGCTTCAGATAGTTAAGTTGACAAATCAATGATGATTATTGCAGGCTTTATTGATTCATTGGGAAACATTACGTCAGATGACATTGGTCGGATATGATTATAATGAAACGTTTGGACATTAGTAGTAGTCCTGGCTTATTCATTATGAAGGGCATTTTCTAAAGCCAATATGACTGTAGAGGTGGATTGGCATTACATTATGTAAAAGATTGTAGACAGGTACTTTATTACAAATAATTTCAGAGATTACTGTGGTAGGCCAGGTCTTTTGTATTGGTTATCCTCCATGCCAAACCCAGGGAGCAGATTTGATCTTTGGGTATCCTCCTTTTGCCATTTTACAAGGGATTGTATATTATTTTGCCAGCTGTAACGTTTGTACGTATTGTATATTATTTTGCCAGCTGTAACAATTGTAGGTATTTGTAATTTTATGACCGTATGTCAATAGTTACTTTGTGGCACAGCTTGTACTCAATATAGTGGCTGTGAGTTTGTTTTTTATGGCACAAATCTAATATTAAAGGCTATAGGCCTGATCGGTTCATTAAGAAAAGTTATGGCAGGTGCACATCCACCTGAAAATGAGTGAGTTTCAGTGTCTGTGCTGGTGGCTAGTTCATTATTTCTCAATTTTTTGTGTTTTGGGGGTCCCCTAACATTTTTTTCCTTCTTCCCCTTTTAGTGCTGCCTGCAGCTCCAAAGACGGGGCCACTCGTTTACCGCTCATTTCGTCTGCATTATTACTAAGCTGGGAGCCATCTTGGAATTGTACTGCCCATTGTGTACCATTGTTTTACTGTTCCAAGATATCCACCATGTTTAGAAGCATTAGGTTGGCCACCTTGGATCAGTACTTCAATGATACACTGTACATTTTACCATTAAAAAAATAGCTGCCCAGTACAATTTTTACCTGGCAAACATCTTAGAATGGCATTGGGAATAGTGTATCAGTGTTTCACATTAAGGTGCCCAGCAAATTGCTTTTACATGTGACTTTAAATCAATTATACGCTATGTACAATATTCTTGATAGACAGCCACCTGCTAATATGTATTCCAACCATATGCCTGCCAAGTTTAGTTGGTGGCATGCTTACTTTATTCGAATTGTATTCTTTTAATTTTCCTGCCATAGACTTGGTCGTTTATGTGTCTGTTATATTGTGGATGGGTAAGTAGAAGAATACAAAAAATTGTCAGAGGGTTGATGTGTGAGTGCAAGGATGAGTTAAAGAGGGCATATATGTTTAAGTATTCAGTTATCAGCTAGACCTTTTTAGGTTTCGTAACCTGGCGAGGGGCGAAGCCCCTCCCAGATCGAAATCTGTTGTTTTTAATAGTGAGGTTAGGACAGCCTCTGTTTCCAATTGGTTAGCTCCATAAATGGAGACTAGCCATTGGGAGACAGAGGCTGTCAATCGCGCTTTCTCTCGAAAACGCGATTCGGGGGCGTTCCTGGTGCTTTTTTTAAGCCCCGCCCCTTTGTCCCGGGCCGCGCTGCGATTGGCTGCCGGCCCGGGACACCCCCGTGACGTCATTCCCGGGCCGCGCTGTGATTGGCTGCCGGCCCGGGACACCCCCGTGACGTCAGCCAATCACAGCGCGGCCCGGGACCTGACTTGCATATTGATTTAGGTTGATTGCGTCTGAATACGACCGAGGTAGGGCAAGCTACCTTTCCCATTTTAGGAGGTTAAGGGTTTTGTGCTCTTTAAAAAGCTATTATAATATGGTGGCTATGAGACCACTACTTGGACATACTTCTGTGCATTAAACTTTAAAGTGTGGTAGCAGGTCCTTGAGTTAGACCTCTTACGCATGATAAAATATGGCCATGAATTATAGAGTGAATGAGGCTTCATACACTTAGTAAGTGCTTACATTGCTATAACATAGACTATCATTACGATAGAGAACCTCTGGTTCCCGTTCCATCATGGCCGCCACATTCACAACTTCCTCGGTTAAAGTTACCAGTACGCGATAGCTTTTAACTTTTATTACTCTGTGGTATTTGGTTGCTGAGTAGTGTAGATATACCAAGGTTGGCACGCAGTAACAACGAGATTAGTAACGTTTCGAAAAACGCTGGTCACGTGGTGTAAGAGAAAGGTCAATACACCCGGAAGTGCCGGGCTCGGCACTCCCTGACCGTGAAGGCATGAGGAAGAGAGACGTGTACGCTCTAGAACGAAAGTAAGTATTACTTCCCTACACTGCCCCATGCACGGACTGTGAAGGTTAGTTCCGGGGTGTTGTTTCCAGGGGAGGAGAAAGGACACAGCGCTCGCCAACCAAGAGCCACGTCTAGGCAGAGCGGCTGTCAGGGGGCAGCGGCGGGAGGAGGGAGGTGTCACCGGCGGGCGGCGGAGCAGGTAACGGCTGCGGGGTACTGCCTGGGGGTGCGCGGCTTCTGCCGCAGGGTGTAGTGCCAGAGGGCCCTTGTGGGAGGCACCCCCTGGTTTAGGGGTCAGTGTTGTCACTGGGGTAACGGGCAGCTATGGCGGTTGTGCCCCTGGGCAGAGGGCTTTCTTGAGCTGTTGTTTCCTGGTGAGCCCGTAGAAAAGGCGATCCATACATTCATCCTACCTAGGGGGTGGCTGCACCCCTCAATATCGCATTCTGTTTACCTTCGAGAAGGAGCCCCCACCAGACTACATCTGCACCGCCCCCCTTTCCCTTGAGGGATCCTGCCACTGCCCTGTTCATCTCCAGATCTGTTTAGTTGTTATTGCCTACACATTTATTTAACAGTACTATCAGCTTACAAGGGCACTAGGTTAGCACCCTTTCATTTCTGTTGCTTTGCAGAAATTTAAAGATTTTCTTGGAGTTTCTCGTTGCTCAAATGGGTGTTATTTCTGATATTTATATATTTCCTTCGTCTTCATTGCTCGATATTTGCTTGCAAGAAAGTGTCACTCATAGTCGTTGAATGCCACTCATTGTCGTTGAATGCCACTCATAATTACACTTAAATTATGAAACTTTCACACAGAGGAATCTGAAACTTTGGCAGCTATGCATTCGGTATTACTCACCACTCGTACCCCAGTGACCTGGTTAGGGTTTACTTAGTCATCCTAAGACAGGAGAAGGAGCAAGACCCCAGAGGGTGTGAGGCTGCACATCCACAAAGGGTACTGATTAATTTCAGTGCAGGCAGCGTTATCGCATCAGTTTCTTAGAAAGGCCCCTTATACCTTCCCATACAAGGAACAAGATTGACAGTGTCTGTAAGGAGCATAACAGGCCATTAAATAAGGAAACTATTCTGGGGCATGGTGTGGGCAGGGTTGTCCCAATTGTTTTCTTCTTTCTTGACCAGAAGTACAACAGCTACCTTAGGGTGCTGAACATAAGGAATACGCAGCAAACAATATACAAGTATTATAAAAAATACATTGCAGCGATAAAAGTAATGTGATCAGTATTTATATAGTTTCATTGTTATACGCCTTGTTTACTAATAGTTCATGTTGAAAATATGAATGAAATATTAGTATATTTGTAGATCTACAGTTATTTTTCATGGACTGTTGTGGTCGATCTGCATGTGCAGTTTAGTTGGTAAATATACATTGCTAGCCAAGCATATAGCTGTTGTGCTTAGTTGCTCTTGTAAAGGGCTAGAATGTTTAAAGCAACTTTTCCTGAAAAGTTCTAAGATGAATGTTGGTATGGTGATGGACGTGCTGTTAAGTAGGCTGTGTTTTCCAAATGTATGCCTATGGTGCAGCGTTGTGCATTCACGTGTTGTGAGCATGAGAGCGTCAGGGTTTCATGTAGATTGTTCTGCTTGAGAAAGGTGAACTATATATGGACCTTGGAAAGCTGTGGTGTTGTAGTTCTTGTTTTATTAGTCTATGCTTTGCTAAAAATGATTCCTTTGGGTTCTAATAAAGTCTTATTAGTAAATGTAAACCCAAACCACAGAGTTACTTTTAAAATCCCGAGTTTGTGTTTCTCCAGGCTATTCGTTCTTAACCTGTCATGCCCACCTGCATGGACGATTTGCGACTACTGCATCTTATAACCCTCATTGTCTCATGGAACATTTTCAGTGCATTGTTTTACTCACTTTTGTGAGTTATTGCCTCTGCATATTGTGTTCGATGTAAAGTGCTGTAACAACCTAAATTTAGGATGATTAGCACTGTAAAAGAAATTGAGTAGAAAAAAAGTGCCATTTAAATCGTCTTTAGTGCAATTACTCATGCAGATAGATACATCTTACGTTTATACAGTGTGTTCTTAACTCTCTCATACATGGGATGAACAAAGCTGTGGGCCTTTGTTTTCCTCCTTTGTTTTGGCATCTTGATGTTAGGCTTCAGATAGCTCTCAGCAAGGAGGATACTCGAACAAAGGCGAAACCGTTGCATTGTAAATGCTTGTTGGTATTGCCATGCTTCTGACAGTCACATAATCCGGCATTCTATTGAATTTATTAGGTCTCTTTGCAAAGTAGTTTTGTGTTCTGGTAGCATGAATGATGAGAGTGAGTGTTCCCATTATGTGACCCAATTAGCATTATTACAGAAACCTGAAAACGGCGCTTAAATGTCATTCATAAAGCCCTTGGGCTGGCAGATGTTGATCACAATAGCTAGATCAAAACAGTATGGTTGAATTGTACGCAAACGCCCTACTGCTGTTTGTCGTGATGAGCTCAAACTGCATTTTAATATAGTAATTTAGAATTGAAAAAGAATCATTTAGGTGAACACCTCCTTTCATTAATAACCATGTGCAGATAAACAATGGAAGGTAACACACATCTTTGTAATGTTGGCTGTTGGAATTGTGCAGCATACAACTCATTGTAATCTTGGAAATGAGAAATGTCCTTTGATAAAAAAACTAAATGGCTGACATACATTGTCTACCCCATCGGTTACAGACAACGGCCATTTTCCTAAGTGCTGACTCCAAATAATAAGCTCATGCATCTGTTGGTGCTGAAACTGAACAGCGGTGGTGCTAGAACAATTTTCACATAGGGATGCAGAAAAATCTAAGCCTCACACAAGTGTCACAAATGAGCCACGCCCATTCAGCAGGACGGTGGAACTGGCATAGCACGTAGATGTTGTTGCATTTAGAAGCCTACTGTTACAGTAAATTACACCATTACATGGTGTAGTAGCACGCTTTTATTTACAGACAGCATATTTTCCATTGAAATGACTACCAAGTTCGAACAGACAGAGTTTACTCTTAAAACTATGTAGTGCACAAACAATAATATGTGGAAATTGGGTTTCAGCGATTATATTGAAATGTTTGTACAGCTCATTTATAGGTATTTAAGTGTTGTGTGTTAGAAGAAAAGGCAACCCTACAGCATTTGCCTCCATACTAGCAAGAATGTCACATAGTTCACTTAAAAAAATATTCTCTAACACCAGTATGTTAATGTAATAAGCAGCAATTTTTTAGAAGACTAGACTGATTTTTGACCTCTGCCTTTGAACACACAGCAAATGTGACAAGTTAAAGAACAAAATTTAAGTCATCTTCAATACTCATTCACCTTCAGAGATCCAGCATGGTTCTTTTTGGGGTTTTGCAGCACCCCCTGCACCCCTACTTCCAGCACCTATGCTGACCTGGCACACATAACAAAGCAAAGTTGAATTTCATCTCTGTTCTTGCTATTGTTCGTGCAGGACTTAAGCATACCACTATTCTTCTATTTTAGTCCTCAAGGCTTCCTTTTTGATATGTGACATCTCTTACCACACGTTTATCACCTAGAATGACACAAGTAATATTGTCACTTACACGTCAGGAACAGAGCGGTCATTATTCCCCATCATAGCTTTCTCTTTTCATTGTAAGAGATACTCAAAGCCCTTGCTTCGATCCACTGCCTTTTGGCTAGTTTCGCGCCATGGAAATACCATATACGTATGCATCGCAAAAGGCAATTTAAGAAAAAATTGCAATCATCCTGCCTCCTAGATGTTAAGGAGGCAGGAATCATATTGCGACTCATGTGAAATCTATCAAATTGTGGCATGAGGTCTGCTTGCAATAGCAGACTTCAGTCCCAGCATTCGCATCTACACAATGGTGGTCGTTACAAACAATAGGTAGCGGGGCAGGTGGGGAAAACACAGGAGGGGTTGTGGGGGGGGGGGTCTCCCTGGGAGGTTCATGATAATATATATATTTTAAAGAACTTACCTGAAGCCACCAGCCACCTCCCACTTTTCATCACACATCCTCTCCACTTCCTGGTTCGAGCAGCCCCTGGAACAGACTCCCATCCATTCCCTGTGCTGCAGAGCAATGCTGGGATTGGCCTGAGCATGCTGGAAAGACGCACTGCTCACACCAGGGAGTCTGTGGGGTTTCTCCAACCCGGATGTTCAATGCAGCTGGGCTTGAGAAACCTAAGTGTGCACGTTCGTTTTGTTTTGGTTGGCCTTAGACAACTGGCCAAACACATATGCACACTTAGGGAGTGCACATAACACTCCTCCTCCCCCCTCCCATGCCTGGGCCCATCAACTCCCTACAGCGCTGGCTTAGAGCCGGCAAATAAAAAATAAAACAATGCTAGAGCATCCTTTTACTTATCATTGGCTAACTCTGAGCCAGTAAGTGGGGCGATGCTCCTCCGCCATTGCAGAGTAGCCACTGCTACATGTACAATGTGCCTGCAGTTTGAATCTGTCACGAAGGGGGCACAATCTATGATGCCACACCCTGTAGCATATTGCGAATGTGACCTTGTGGACAGCATGCAGCAAACTGCAAGATTACTGTCTGGTCTTCCCTGTGTCCCCAATTCACACATGCGTTGTGAATTGTTAAATATTAATAGCTCAACCTTTACAAAACGTTTCTGCCTGCTCTTGGCAGTGCAAGAGCGGAGGTAAAAAACTAAGAGCTCTGCTTTTAGTGAGACCAGTCTGCCTGAGGACTGGGGACTCCTGTGGAGATGCAAATTCTGATACATTGTCTTTGAGAACATGGGGGTTAAATATCTGCTTATCTACCCCACTGCTGTGTTCCTGTGTGAAAAGCATAACATGCGCATACGTCAATGTTTGCAAACATGGAACCTCATTTTAGCAAGGAAACAAAAAGTCAAAAGTTGAATGCTTGAATTGTGACACTCTAGCTTGGAATTACCCTTGTGCAGATTAGTCTCGTCCTACTCCAAAATGAGCAGTCCACTCCAAGTGCCTGTACTGTCAGGTCACAAACATGCTATTCATGTCTGGGAAATATCCTTTGCATTTAGAGTGCACCACCGAGTAAAAGGAAACAAAGGTTGGCAAAGACAATAAGTGCCTAATTTAGAATTTGGAGGATAGGATACTCTGTCCCAAACAAGGCATATATCCAGTCAGCTGTTTTACAGATGTTTCATATAATATGGAAGCTGGGATATCCATCATATTTGAAATGGGGTATACCAACCGCCAAACTCTATATTTGACCCTAAGTGTCAGCTCTAAAAAGAAAGCAATTGGCTTTGCCAAATATTTTTTCAGATCAAATGCAAACGCATGCATCTAGATGCATGTGCATGCATGGTCAGCAATATTCAATGGGTTTTCTCTTAAAGAAAACCTAGTCCAAGATGCCCGCTGATGAGCACACATGTTTAGTGATGCACATGCTTGTGTCATGATGTTTACGTTACTGTTCTAGCATAGCAGACAGCCATGTCACATTGGTAAATTACATTGTTAAAAAAAAGTGAAAAATAAGCATGTGGAAGTGCAAAAAATGTTTTTAATCCGCCTGGAAGCACTTTGCAGCTGTTGGGTTCTCCTGTCATGTGAAAAATAATTAGATTTAACATGGGCTAGGGCAGGGAGCATGCTAGGGAAGACCTGACCTCAGCTCTCCATAGTGGCCAGTTGTAAACACCCACCCACAACCTGAACTCATGCAAACATATAGAGGCAAGCCTTTTCATAGTGCGCACTAAGCACAAGTAATATGTTGCATGAAAAAAAACTACAGAAACACATTCTGGAAACATGAAATATGATTAGGGAAGTCAAGTGTATGTATAACGTGAAATGCAAACAGGAACAGCATTGTTCTTCTCAAGCTGAGAGGGCAACCCCCCGCTGCACAACATTGCCAGGACAATTACAGATGGGGCATCGCCCCCAAAAAGCTCCCCCATTCCCAAAAGATACTACAATGTTAAAATTCAAATATGTACACATGGATCATTGAACTGGGATGTGCAGGAACGTCTAGTGTGCTAGTAGTAATTGAACTTCCAGTGTAAGTGTTCATAGAATCATTTCCAAAGTTTTATTTGCCCAGGGGCATTTTAGCATTTCTTTTTCTCATGCATATGCATTGCTTGACAAGCTTACAGGGGCCGTTGGGCTAAAACACACAACCAAGGGCCACTCGTACGTACAGACTATGGCTCACCCAGGATTTCTCCATGAACATGTTGAATACAAGACCTTCCCTTAAGACAGATAACTTTACTCACTGATCAAGGTTTAGATTTGAGAGCCTTCATAAGACCTCACCACCTCCTGCTGAGATCTTGCTTAAGTTATACGAAACAGCGCGTCACTAAATTAGTGAGAATGGGAATTGCACGTCAGGAAGCACTCCCACCTGAGTAGACACTCCCCTCCGGATGAAAGAAATGCTGCCAACAATGTCCTCAAGCGGCTGCTAAACTACAGAGAGCTCAAGGAAAAACATGTATGTTCGTTAGTTGGACACCGCTTTTGCACAATAATAAAACAGTAAGCATACGGTCAAAAGTTGCAACATCTGAAACGAAAAAAATAAAACGGAATATCCTTATATATCCCTTATAACATTGAATAAATACTGAACAAAAAGCATAAATAATGCTTATCTTGACTGCAGGAAGCAGGAAAAGAGGGCTCGTTACTTCCAGTCAAGAAAGTTATAGGTGTGTACTGTTACCTGATTGGTTGCTGTCATTGTGATGTTTATTGTAGTTCTTTTCACATTAATTTATGTTTACAGTAGTTTCATCAAATTAAAGCAAGAAAAGACGGCATAATAGGAGCCTTCGGTATTGTAATAAAAGTGCTGCATTATATATCAAAAGAAAATCCTAAGCATAACGAGCACCAAGCATCCACTAAATTGGATGTATAAGGTACGGTGCTAGCATGCTGGCAAATTCAAATGCACATGTAAAAAGTATTTAAAGTGAGAGATTCTGAGTCTGATGTTTACAAATAGCATTCGTTTGCACAATTAAACTAAAGTAGTAAAAAAGATAATTCCCCTCGCACTGTACACTGCATAAAAAAACGAACATTTTATGATAAAAGAATGTTTTAAAAGATAAAAAACCCTTTGTGAATCCCTATCATCACAACAGTAATAACCAGAAAAGGGGCGCCATCCGAATAATGTTTACCATGTACCATGTACCTTGCACTGCACAGGATGGTTGCCCATATGACAGAATCACTGTGCATTGTATGTATATGTATGAAAACCATAAATAAAATGTTTGCAAAAAATTAAAACAAACATGGCATCAGGATATTTATGGAATCTATCTCCTCCACAAGCATTCCTACCTGTAGTGGGTGAACCCTTGGTCAAGTGGGAGGAATGGAGAGAGTATTTTGAAAATTACATATCACAATTTGAGGATGATGATGAGTTTTCTCCTAAAAAGAAACTCAAACTTTTGTTGCATTGTTAAGGGGCAGGGGGCATCAAGGTGTACAACAAAATAAATAAAAAGGCAAGGGGGAAGGTGAAGACAATGTTTATGCAAATGCTATTGATAACCTCAATACATATTACAAGCCCACCGTGTGTGTAGGTGCAGACAGATACAAATCCTTGCACAGAAGGCAGAGCTAGGAAGAGTCTGTTGACGACTCCGTGTCCGCACTCAAGGATCTGGCATTAAACTGCCATTTTGGCGCTTTGCATAACAAATTTATAAAGGACCAGATCGTCATAAAGGGGTCAAATTCAGACATACAAGACAATTTATGGGCAAAGAGGGAGTAGCCTCTCCAAAACATAATCAATATTGCGAGGAAAGCTGAATTGACTGGACGCTGCGCTAAAAGCGGTCATATCAGAATGCAAAGAAAAGAAGGAACAGTAAGCAGAGTGTCACAATCAAAGCATAACCTAAAACAAAAATGGAGCAACCCAGCACCCAAAACGACATACAGCAGAAAACAGGGTAATGACAAGAGGTGTTGCTACAGGTGCAGAACCAACTCACACTGGGCAGATGACAAGAAATGCCCGGCAAGAGGGTTAAAATGCACATATTGTGGCGTGATAGGCCATTTCCAAAAGGTATGTCACAGAAAAAATACACGTTCAGTTAAACTGGTGTATGGTGAGGAAGCAAACAACCAAGAGCCACCACATAAAGAGGATATCAGCATGTGTGTCCTCAGCATAGAAGACGAACAGGTTAATGAGGTTAGTACCTGTACAGTCGTCAAAACCAAGAAACCCGTCTGTTACATGACAATTGGCGGGGTTAAAATCAGCATTGTTGCTGATTCAGGATCCCCATATGCGAATGTAAACAGGAGGAACTGGGAAGAAAAATGTACCCCTAGTATTGGAAAACATCTAGATAAGACTGACATCAATATTAAACCATTCATAGGTGAGCCAATAAATGTATGTGGTTTCAGGAAGGCTCAAATTTGCATACAAGGGAAGGGAGTCAGATGGTAAACTATATGTATTCTCTGTCTGTCTGTCAGTATTGGGATGGATGGATCATGGACATTTAGGAATCATTCTTGATCCAAGCAAAGAAGAACCTGTCCTTGATGTCCAAGGAAATGACGACTATGGTAAGTCACTAATGAGCAAATACACCAACGTTTTAATGGCAAGATCGGTGCCTTGAAGGGGTACCAACATAAAATTCAGGTCAAAACACATGCAAACCCTGTGGTACATAAGGCTAGGAATCTTCCATTTTCAATAAGGGAAGAGGTGAAAGGGCAATTAGAGAAATTACTTGAGGAAGGCATTATTGAACAGGTGGAGGCATCGGAGTGGATGGTGCCTTTGGTTGTGGCAAAACACTCTAATGGCAACGTGAGGTTGTGTGCAGACTTGCGCGATCTCAACAGAAATATAGTGGTGGAATAATTTCCCCTCCCAAAAATAAACAAAATGTTGGCAACTACAAAAGGGGTGAAGTGGTTTTCTACGATCGGCCTAAAGGCAGCGTATCACCAGGTCCCGCTCCATCGCAACAGTAAGAAACTCACAACCTTCATCACACCCTTTGGGTGTTTTCAGTTCACGAGGGTGCCATTTGGACTGGCTTCCGCAGCCGCAGTGTTTCAGAAACTAATGAGCAACATTTTCAAGGGAGTGTCAGGAATACTGCTGTTCCAAGACGACATCCTTGTGATTGGAAAGTCAAGAGAAGAACACGATGAGAAGGTGGAACAAGTACTTAAAATGTTAGATTCAAATGGACTAACAGCAGAACACAAAAAATGCAAATTTGCATGTAAATCTGTAAACTATCTGGGACATGAAATCAATGGCGAGGGAATCAGCCCTAAACAGGATCTACTTAACGCCATCAAGGACTTGTCTATCCCAAACAACAAGGATTTGTTGAGATCCTTTCTGGGTCTAGTAGAGTTTTATGCAAAGTTTATCAAAAAATGTTCAAGTAAGACTTGCGACATGAGACAACTACTAAAAATGCAGAGCAAATTCGAGTGGAGCGACGTATGTCAAAGCTCATTCAATATACTAAAAAAAGAAATGTGCGAGTCCATGCCTTTACAAGGGTTTGACACATTACTCAAACGTACAATCACCACTGACACAAGTTCCAAGGGCCTTGGTGCAGTTGTAACCCAGAAAAACAGTAAAGAAGTGGAAAGTTCAATTGCATTTGCATCATGTTCACTAACGCCAACAGAGGAAAGATTTTCTGTAATTGAACATGAGGCATTGGCATGGTTATGGGCATTAGAACACTTCCGGCAATTTGTGTGGGGAAATAAGCTCTTTTTGTGCACAGACCATAAGCCACTTACTAAAGTGTTCACTACAAAAGGTTTGTATGCCGCATCTCCCAGGTTAGCACGCTTGTCAGTGCACATTTTTGATTACAGCTATGACATTCAGTACGTCCCTGGTGTAAAAAATGTGGTGGCAGATTTCCTCAGTAGAATGCCAGTCAGAACTTTTGAGCAGGATTATTCTACAGAAAGAGAAGAAACATGCATTGCCAGTCTTAGTGAGAACTTTCATGGAATCTCTAGGAACGAATAGCTCACTGAGCTGGAAAAGGACACTGACCTATGCCAGGTAATAAGCATGTTGGAGAAAGGGTGGGCATGCAGAGCAGACTCACTGATTCATTGAGACAGTTTTATGATATAAATGATGTCAAGTCAAGTCAAGTCAAAGAATTTATATAGCGCACTACATACCCAGAGGGTCTCAAGGCGCTTGAGGAGGGGTGGGGAATTACTTGTCAAATATCCACGTTTTAAGTTGCTTTCTGAATGCTAGGTGATTCTGAGTAAGGCGAAGGTAAGTGGGAAGGGAGTTCCAGGTTTTAGCTGCCAGGTAGGAGAAGGATCTACCTCCCATGGTGGTTTTGTTGATGCGAGGTACAGTGGCAAGGGCTTGGTTGGATGATCGTAGCTGGCGGGGGGGGGGAGTAGAAGGACAGTCGTGTGTTGAGGCATTCTGGTCCGATTTCGTAGAGTGCTTTGTGTGCGTGGGTTAGGAGCCGGAAAGTGATCCTCTTGTTGACGGGAAGCCAGTGGAGGTTTTTCAGGTGACCAGAGATATGTTCTTTACGCGGGATGTCTAATATGAGCCTGGCTGAGGCGTTTTGGATTCGTTGGAGTTTTTTCTGGAGTTTAGCGGTAGTACCGGCATAGAGGGTGTTTCCATAGTCCAGTCGGCTCGTGACCAGGGCGTGGGTGACCGTTTTCCTAGTTTCGGTGGGGATCCAACGGAATGTTTTTTTGAGCATGCGAAGAATGTTGAAGCAGGATGAAGAGATGGCGTTGACTTGTTTGTTCATCGAAAGTGAGGAATCCAGGATGACGCCCAGGTTCCGTGCATGGTCTGTCGGGATGGGTGCTTTTCCAAGGGCTTCTGGCCACCAAGAATCGTCCCATGCAGAGGGGGAGGTACCTAAGATAAGGACTTCTGTTTTATCTGAGTTCAGTTTCAGACGGCTATGTTTCATCCATTCGGCTACTTCTTTCATTCCTTCGTGTAGGTTAGTTTTGGCGGTGCTAGGGTCATTGGTGAGTGATAGGATCAGTTGAGTGTCATCCGCGTAGGAGATGATGTTGAGGTTGTGTTGGCGTGCGATGGTCGCGAGGGGGCTCATGTATACGTTGAAAAGGGTGGGGCTGAGTGAAGATCCTTGTGGCACGCCGCAGATGACTTCAGTGGCCTCTGACTTGAATGGTGGAAGGCGGACTCTCTGGGTTCTTCCGTTGAGGAACGAGGTGATCCATTCTAGTGCTTTTCCTTGGATTCCAATGTTTCTGAGGCGCTGTAGAAGGGTGCTATGGCAGACTGTGTCGAAGGCTGCGGAGAGGTCGAGGAGGATGAGGGCGACTGTGTCTCCATTGTCCAGTAGAGTTCGAATGTCGTCTGTTGCTGCGATAAGAGCGGTTTCAGTGCTGTGTTTGGCTCGGAAGCCGGACTGTGAGGAGTCGAGGGAGTTGTTGGCTTCGAGGAAGGCGGCGAGCTGGTTGTTGACAGCTTTCTCGATGACTTTGGCCGGGAATGGAAGGAGCGAAATGGGACGGTAGTTTTTGAGTTCGGTGGGGTCCGCTGTGGGTTTTTTCAGAAGGGCGCTGAGTTCAGTGTGTTTCCAGCTCTCCGGGAAGGTGGCGGAGTTGAGGGAGCAGTTGATGACGTCTCGGAGGTGCGGTGCTATGATGGAGTCTGCTTTGTTGAAGATGTGGTGAGGGCATGGGTCTGTGGGGATCCTGAGTGGATGGAGTTCATCAGGCGGATAGTGTCCTCAGTGGAGATTGGGTTCCAGTCATTAAGGATGTTCGAGGGTGGTGAAGGTCCAGCAGATGGTTGGGTGGGTTGGTCTCCGGGTTGGTTGTCGAAGCTGTTGTGGATGTCTGCAATTTTTTTGTGGAAGAATGAGGCTAGGGAGTCGCAGAGGGCTTGAGAGGGGGTGATGTCGTTGGAGTTGGCCGAGGGATTGGTGAATTCCTTGACGATGTTGAAAAGTTTCTTGCTGTTGTGGGCGTTGCTATCTAGTCGGTCCTTGAAGGCGGTTTTCTTGGCTTTTCGGATCAGTTGGTGGTGTGTGCGAGTGGCGTTTTTGAAGGCTTCCTTGGTGCTGGTGGTTGGGTCTTTTTTCCAGGCCTTCTCAAGGGAGCGGCAGAGTTTCTTGGATTTCTTAAGATCATCGTTGAACCAGGAGGCTTTCTTGCTGCCAAGTTTGATTTGTCGTTTTTTCAGTGGTGCTAGGATGTCGGCGCTGTTGGATAACCATAGGGTGAGGTTGGTGGCGGCTTGGTCGGGGTTTGAGGAGTGGGTAGGGGCGTTTAGAAGAAGCGATGAGGAGATCTGGTCGATGGTGATTTTGTTCCAGTTTCTTTGCAGAGTTGGTTGGGGGTGGTTGTTGGGTTTGGGCTTGTTGTAGGTAAAGTGGACGCAGCTGTGGTCAGTCCAGAGGAGAGCCGTAGTGTGGCTGAAGGAGACATGATTGCTGGAGGTGAAGATAGGGTCGAGTGTCTGACCTGCGATGTGGGTGGGGGAAGTGACCAGTTGTTTAAGTCCGAGGTTGGAGAGGTTGTCCAAAAGGGTGGTGGAGTTATGGTCGTTGTTCTTTTCAAGGTGAAAATTGAGGTCTCCCAGGAGGATGTAATCTTTGGAGGGGAGCGCGTGTGGAGTGCTGAAGTCCGTGATGTCCTCACTAAATTGTGCGCGGGGTCCTGGAGGTCTGTAAAGGAGGGTGCCTCTGAGTGTGGTCTTGGGGTCGATGTGGATCTGGAAGTGAAGGTGTTCAGAGTTGGCGAGATTGACGTCGGTGCTGGTTGAGATGTGGATGGATTTCTTATGGACGATAGCGATTCCTCCTCCTGTGTGGCCGGTACGGTCCTTGCGTATGATCTTATAATCTTCTGGGATGGCAATGGTGATGTCTGGGGCGGAGGAGGCGTTCATCCATGTTTCTGTTAGGAAGGCGACGTCCGGAGAGATGGTGTCTAGTAGATTCCATAGGTCAATGGCGTGCCTGTGGACCGAACGGGTGTTGAGCAAGATGCATTGTAGGTTGTTGGGGTCGGGAGTCTGTGGTGTGATCGTAGCGGAGTTGTTGTAGGTGCCGCTGAATTTGCAGGAGTTGCATGAGAAAGGTCCATGGGTGTATCCAGGAGCGGCTTGGGCGCAGTTGGGGGAGCGGCTCGGGTTAAAGGCTAGGAGGGTGGTGGCATCGTAGGTAATGCGGGAGGGCTGGGCAATGCGAGGGCCAGGGGGTCTGGCGCTGGGCGCGGTCCAGGCGCGGACGGGCGTAGACGGGCTTACCTTTGGCGCACCTTCGGCGCGAATGGGGCGCGATCGCTGCGCGTGAACGCTGCGCGCGGGAGCAACTGTCATATATGGATGGTAGAGGGGGAGGGGCGAGGGCGGCTCAGCTGGGAGGCGGGGCGGGCTACGGAGGAGGACAACAACAAACAAAATGGAGGCGGAGGGGTCAGCACGGCAGAGCGCTTGGGGGAAAACGCGAAATCAGCGTGAAAGTAACGCTGGCAATTCTAAAGTGCAAATAATCAAAGCGGCAATCAAGGCACACAGCAGGCAAAAAAATATCAAGCAGTTTACAGTACAATGCGCTGCACAACGATACCAAAAGGCACAGGGGAGCGACCACTCAGCTCAGAAGCGAAGAGCGAGTCACAGCGCTTCCAGGTAAGGGAGCGCTGTTTGTAGTCTGTGGGAGGGCGGCTCAGCTGGGAGGCGGGGCGGGCTACGGAGGAGGACAACAACAAACAAAATGGAGGCGGAGGGGTCAGCACGGCAGAGCGCTTGGGGGAAAACGCGAAATCAGCGTGAAAGTAACGCTGGCAATTCTAAAGTGCAAATAATCAAAGCGGCAATCAAGGCACACAGCAGGCAAAAAAATATCAAGCAGTTTACAGTACAATGCGCTGCACAACGATACCAAAAGCAACAGGGGAGCGACCACTCAGCTCAGAAGCGAAGAGCGAGTCACAGCGCTTCCAGGTAAGGGAGCGCTGTTTGTAGTCTGTGGGAGGGCGGCTCAGCTGGGAGGCGGGGCGGGCTACGGAGGAGGACAACAACAAACAAAATGGAGGCGGAGGGGTCAGCACGGCAGAGCGCTTGGGGGAAAACACGAAATCAGCGTGAAAGTAACGCTGGCAATTCTAAAGTGCAAATAATCAAAGCGGCAATCAAGGCACACAGCAGGCAAAAAAATATCAAGCAGTTTACAGTACAATGTGCTGCACAACGATACCAAAAGCCACAGGGGAGCGCATTTGATTATTTTTCCAAGTGGCCTGAACTAAAGTTTCTCACTAGACCCAATTCCAAGAGCATAATGGAATTTTTAGATGGAGTTTTTATAAGAGAAGGACTACTGAAGCAAATTGTCAGTGGCATTGGACTGCAGTTCATGTCCGACGCATTCAGAGCATACATAGAAAGAAACCAGATTGAACACAAGACAACCTCCGTTTACCACCCAGCCGGAAACGGTGCATTGGAACGGTTTATTAGAGTCCTCAAGGGGGTCATCCAGTTAGCTAACAGCAACAAGTTGTACTGGAGACAAGAAATTCTCAAGACCTTGTGGGCCTATCATATCACCCCTAGCAACACCACAGGTCACAGTCCATTCATACTCATGCGGGCAGGACACCACTTACAAAGGACAATGTAGGTTGGTCCAAAGCCGCAAAAAGAGAACACTGGTGAGCCGACCAAGTAAGGAAGAAAGTTGAGCAAGTACAATTCTATTACAAAACCCGTTTCGACCAAAAGCATGGATGTAAACCTGTGAAGCTCAAGGTGGGAGACAACATGAAGGTCAAGAGAAGTGGGCACATAACCAAGGGGCAGGACAGGTTCTCCACACCATTGTCTGTACGTGAAGTGTACTGCAACTCTGCCCTATTGAGCGATGGCAAAGTGTGGCACTTCTCTGCCCTCTCAGTGTGCAAACACACACCAGAGAACCCTGTTAACATCTCTCAGGAGACAGCCTGTAGCGAACAACCTAGGGTCAGTAAAAACAACAGCTTATTCTCTGATTCATCTGACAGTGAGTCTGAACACGAGCCTCACATGCGATACTGCTTCACCCAGCACATCCTCTCTACAACCAGCTACCGGTGTACAGGACGCTCCCCCGGGCATCAACACTGGTAGAGTCAGCAGACAGCCTTCCATTCCTGAGGGGTGTAAAGCGCCCCCTTTCTGTACTAGCAGATTTGGGAAAAGAGTATCACACCCTGTGAGACTCTCTGATTATATTTGTGATTAGCCATTTCCACTTTGCAAAGTTATATACTGTAAATCTTCTACTTCTCTCCCTTTCTCCCTCTCGCTCACAGCTCTTTCTTTCTTTCTTTCTTTCTTTCTTTCTTTCTTTCTTTCTTTCTTTCTTTCTTTCTTTCTTTCTTTCTTACTTTCTTTCTTTCTTTCTCTCAATACATCTCTATCTCTCTCTCTCTCCATCTCTCTCTCTCTCTCTCTCTCTCTCTGTTTCTCTATCTCTCTCCTTCCTTACCACCTTCCTCCGGTTTCCCTTTTTGTTCATTCGGGGGAAGATGAGTTATGTTTAGCAGTTGTGTCCCTGCGAGGACACCGTATGTTATCACGAGTTGTGTGTCCCTGCGTGGACACCGTACTGCCCGTGCCCTCCCCAGCTGTTGACAGTTTCTGGCAGTTGACAGCTTATGACCCGGCGTGCAGGACATTTTTCACTCTCCGCCTCCAGAGCGTGTGTTGGAGAATTGAATAAAGAACTCATTCTACTCAACTTCCACGTGTGCCTTGAGTTCGTAACAGCAGCTCTTATATGTGGGGATGAGCTCTTATTTTTGGTGAGTGACACTTATTTGTCTACATCAGCTATTTACCAAGAACAAGTAATGAAAAAACACACAAAGGGGAAAGAAGGAGGAAGCAAAAGATGGAAAAAAGTCACAAAGGAAGAAAGCTGGAACCTGCAGGCGAGAGAGATAAAGGGGAGGGAGTGTCTGGTAGTGGACTACTGTGCCATGAGGGGGATTCTAGACTATGCAGCCTCAGTATTCAGCATGCCGACATGTAATAGCACAGGCCACGGTCTTCCGAGTAGAACTTTGGGCACAGGCATGCATTCATATATAAATTGAGTGAGTACTTCAAGGAGGGCCGCAACAATGGCAGATTTGTAGGCCAGCCACATATGTAAAATTTACCTGCAGCTAAACTAAATACTACCATTTACATAGTCAGTGATAATTTTGAAAAACAGGTTTAGATATGGCCCTTTCCTATCTGTGCTGGAAAATCTGTGTTAGAACAAGGAAGCTATTAGCAAACTGTGATCTAGAATCAAGTCAAAATGTACTTTTTATCCAAGGGTCTGTGCCTTATCCCCAAAAAATATTTTTTTCTGCATCTGATCGCTGCATGTATCCATGCTAAAGGTTACCTTGTCATTCTCACCAACTGCAAAGTCAGATGACATACTTTTATATTGTAGGTCATTTAGTTTGTAAGTGGTCATTTATACATGAATGAGAGACCTAATTTGACCTTGAAATTTACAGCAGGCTGTCTCCAGATCATAAAATCAATATTAAGCTTTGTGCAATGTCTTGCATTTAGATGAACAAAGCGTTTTCTCAACTTTTTATTAATTCATTAGATGAAATGGTATTGAACCTTTGAATCTTTGCCATAATGGAGGTGGAAACTTCTGGTGTGCTGTGAAAACTACAGAGTAAACTCTAATCATCAAATTCCATGATGTTTTCAAAACACTGAATCTAATTGAAGGGAGTCTTAATGCAAAATGAGTATTTGGTGTTGAAATTGCGAGTTTATTTTTCTACAAATGGTTCATTGAAAAACATGAGCTGCTTTTATTCAGTTCATATATATATATATATATATATATATATATATATGTATATATATATATATATATATATATATATATATTCACAGAAAAAACCATAGGTTATAGACCATATATAGTTAGGAATTTGCATTTACAAAACCTTGAAAATTCACTGAAAAAACCATAGGTTATAGACCATATATAGTTAGGGATTAGCATTTAAAAAACCTTATTTTATTTGCACAAAACCATTGAAATTCCATATATAGTTAGTTGCACTAACTATATATCGCGGACCCGCAATCCACTGCTAATGATGTCACATATTACATCATTCATGACATGGTCAGTGACATCACTGATGACATCACTGATGACATCTCAAATGACATCACTGATGACATCACTGATGACATCACTGATGACAACACCCAGTGACTGTATGTTTCTGTAAAGTTAAAATATGTCTTACATATTGAAGAATGAGTGGATGTATAAGTGTCTGGATGAAGGATTTAGTAGGTGCATGACTGACTGTATGAGAGAATGATTAAATGTGTCTCACTGAGTGTATGGGTTAGTGATTAAAGTGTCTTAATTTGGCAATCATTATTTATGTTGTTCTGTAAACTGCTGCATGTTTAAATCAGTAGCTATATCAGTAACTATATGGGTTATTGAATGGTTGCCCAAGTATTTGTATGGGAGACTGAGTATGTGTGTGGGTGGCTGGGAGGTGTATAACTCTGTGCATAGATGTGTGAGCAGTTGATTCCCTAGGTGTATGGGTTCAAAAGTGCATGTAGAAACAGCTGTATGGACAGTTGACTGTGTGCATGAGTATATTGGTGAGTGAATGGATATCTCAGTGCTACATGTCAAAGTAAGTACATATGTAAAACACACTCCATGTGAGAGTTGACATATATAAATAACTGAACATAAGAGCCAGTGAATGTGTGAGTGGCTGTATGAATCATTGTGAACTTGTATCAAGGATTGTATAAGAGAGTAAATATGTGTTACTATATGTTTGAATAAGTAAGGTGTGTATAACTGTATAGTTGAGGAAATGGAGATGTTATTGATTCTTTGCATGATTGACTAGGTGTGTGAGTAACTCCATGGATGTGTGACAGTCTGTGAGTGCCTGTTTACACTGAGTGTAACTAAGGTTATATTAGAGTCTGAAGATGTATTATCACATAAATGATATCATCAGTGATGTAATCAGTAATGTCAAATGAGATGTCAGTGATGTCATCAGTGATGTCATTTGAGATGTCATCAGTGATGTCATCAGTGATGTCATTTGAGATGTCATCAGTGATGTCATCAGTGATGTCACTGACCATGTCATGAATGATGTAATATGTGACATCATTAGCAGTGGATTGCGGGTCCGCGATATATAGTTAGTGCAACTAACTATATATGGAATTTCAATGGTTTTGTGCAAATAAAATAAGGTTTTTTAAATGCTAATCCCTAACTATATATGGTCTATAACCTATGGTTTTTTCAGTGAATTTTCAAGGTTTTGTAAATGCAAATTCCTAACTATATATGGTCTATAACCTATGGTTTTTTCTGTGAATTTCATTGGTTTTTTAAAAGCTAATATCTATAGCTGTAAAATATATTCTTTATTAAGTGACGTATCACGTAGCCCGTGAGACGCCTCATGATGCATCGCATAACCGTGACGTATCGTCTCTGCAGCGCAAACCAAACCCAAAACGTAAGCGCGCCAGAACACGCTTAAAGATATATATATATTTTTTTAACCTTAATTAGGCAAAATCCACACGTGCACATATCACAAACGTTCAAAAAACACAATATGTCGGACTCCCGTTACGCTGCCGGTTAGCTGCCCGGTTAACGTACCAGGAAGCACCTTTACCGCGAAAAATCGCAATTTTTTTTTTCTTTTTCCCCGCAGGGAACTTTAATAGCCCCCTCATCAATCCTAGGGGTTCAGGAGGGGTCTGCCTTACCCCTTTCATTCATTTACACCTTTTGTTTTTTCCACCTCTTGTCTCTCGATCCTACCGAGAGACAAGATGGCGGCCGCTCTGGACTGTTTACAATGTTGACAGCCAATCAGCTACTCCTCAGGATTTTTTTTTTTTTTGGCCCCGCGTGGTTTTATAATATCCCCCTCATCAATCCTATGGGGTCAGAAGGGATCTACCTTGCCCTCTTTCCTTCATTTCCCCCTTTGTTTTGGTCTCCTCTTGTCTCTTGATCCTACCGAGAGACAAGATGGCGGCCGCTCCGGACTGTTTACAATGTTGACAGCCAATCAGCTACTCCTCAGACTCCCGTTACACTGCCGGTTAGCTTCCCGGTTAGCTGCCCGGTTAGCTGCCCGGTTCGCTTACCAAGACGCGTCTCTACGGCGAAAAAATCAGATTTTTTTTTTGGGGCCCCGCGTGGCTCCATAATATCCCCCTCATCAATCCTAGGGGTTCAGAAGGGGTCTACCTTGCCCCCTTTCCTTCATTTCCCCCTTCGTTTTGGCCTCCTCTTGTCTCTCGATCCTACCGAGAGACAAGATGGCGGCCGCTCCGGACTGTTTAGAATGTTGACAGACACCGGAGGGCCAATCAGCTTCGCATCGCAAAGTTCCGATACGCGAAAAGTTCGCTAACCGGATCGCTGCCCGGAGCGCTGTTACAGATATATATCTTGATTTAAACGTTAATTTCTCAAAATCCACTGAAGCACATATATTGAGACCTAGCAAAGGCACATCGGGCTAACAGTCCCTACAATTTTGCCAAGTTTCGTGGAAATCCATTCAGCCGTTCGGGCTAAAAGTGAGTCCAACCGCCCTATGGAAATTAACATGGGAAAAACGCGTTTTGGGACCCCCCTTTTTTCTCGGCCCCCCCTTGACGAACCCCCCCCAAATTTCCAGGAGCTGCTCAGAAACAAAATGTGCCATTTTCCTGAAAATTTCAGCCGATTCCGTCCACAAACGCCAAAGTTATTAGACATAGAATTTTCAGAAATCCCATAGGGAAAAAATCCTAACTATATATACCTACTGGCGACCGCCAGTAGGTAATATATATATATATATACATATATATATATATATATCCAAACGAAATCAATTATGAGCGCCACAATCATTCGAGTCTGGCCTTTCTTAGGTGTGTCACACACCTCCTATATTCCAAACGAACACACGCGCACCTTCAGCAGTGTGAAACAGATCACACCATTGTACTTTCCAAATTCTTTATTTCGGGCAAAAAAGCATTACGCGTATCGAGGTGAAACACCTCTTAATCATATGCATGGCTCAAGGGTGGGTTTGTTAGCTTTTTTGTATGTAACTGAGACATTGAAGAAGGACAAATGTCCATTTGCTTACTTAAAGAGGCAGTCCATTTTTCTTTCAGTAAAGGTGGTAAGTACTTCTCTATAGGAAGAGCATTTTTTGTTTTGCTTATAACTTTGGCGTACTTTGATGAATCTTCATGAAATTTTCCAAACAAATTCTTTGTTCATATCAGCTCCTATGTTGAAAGTTTAGGGGTGATTCATCAAGGGGGGCCGAGATAAAAGGGGGTCCTAAAACATGTTTTTTCTATGTTAAATTACATAATAAACTTTAGACAAGGCTACAGGTCGAACGGGTGAACAGAATAACCTCAAATGTGGCAGGGAGAAGGGTCTCGGTCTAGAAAACATGCTTTTATTTATTTGGTGTAAATCCGCTCTGCAGTTTGAGAAATATCGAAATTTACAGATATCGATATTTGTGAATTCTGCCATCTGATTGGCTGGGGCGTTACGTGCACGAGCTTGCTGCGAGTGGTTGCAACTAGGAAGTGTTGGCCGCCATTTTGTGATTCCGTTGAAGCGAGAGGAGGATAGGAGCACTGTAACCTCTGTGGGGAGTGGGAAGCGAAGTAGTCTGAAAGTGCGGTGTTGCTCAGAGTGGCATGGTGCTGAGATGAGAGTCTGCTACACTCGGGTATGAAACCAAGAGCCTCAACCGTGAGCTCATTGCTGTAAAGTTATGTGGTCTGGTCTTTGTAGCATATGTGTGGAAGTAGTGTTAGTAGGCGTTTATACCATACAGGGAGTGTGAAGCGAACCACTGACTGCTACCGCTCGTTTATACTATACCGGAAGTGAAGTACTCACGTCTACTGGTGTGAAGACTCAGGGATCAAACCGAGCTGATTGGTGTAAAGTGATGGGCTCTGGGCACTGTGGCTTACTGACCGCTGTAGTATAACTGTGCAAGTAATGTTAGTATGCGTTTATAGTATACAGGGAGTGGGAAGCTAACTAATCACCTCTACTGGTCTGAAGACTCAGGGATTAAACTGTGAGCCTAAATCATGAGTTCATTGCTATAAATTGATGCGTTCTGGGCAGTGTAACATACCTGTGGAAGTAGTGTTAGTTTGCGTTTATACAATACAGGGAGTGGGAAGCAAACTACTCACCCCTACCGGTCTCAAGATGCGTGGATGAAACCATGAGCTCATTGCTGTAAAGTCATGTGCTCTGTGTAGTATTGCAATGTAAGTCATAGTAGAATGTTAGTATGTAATGGTACTAGAATGTAAGTATGTAATGTTAGACTGAAGGGCTCATGAGGGGAATCTTGGGGAGTTTGTACACAGTGCTGTTAGAAGATGGTTGCCTTGCTGTTTGGTCCTGTTGGTGGCTGTTTAAGTTGTCTTGTTTTCATGCACTAAATCTACTTATCGGATCCACTGCTGTCTGCCTCTTCAGTACATAAATTGCTTGCGTTGTGCTGAAGACCCGTTTTCTTTGTGAAGCTGTTTTAACTCATCCCAGGGTCATCAGCTCATTGAACTATGTCATCAGACCTCTGGTAGGATTTATATTTTTAGATTTTCGGCTTCCTCTGCCTCTTCAGTACACTCTGGTCGCTGTACTACACGTGTGCAAGTAGTGTTAGTATGCGTTTATACTAATGCTGTAGTTAGGCAGTAACCAATGCATCATGACTCCAGGGAGTGCCACGTCACAGGCGCAGCTCATACAATGTCCCGGAGTGTGCATCCGCGGGAAATTTATTTTTGCTATTACAGGACCGGAGCATGGCTTCCACCCTGTGATAGCAAATCCTTGTTTGGCTCATTGAAGCGAGAGGAGGAAAACCTTGTATCTCTTCAATAAAGCGGATCTGGATGGTAAAAATGGAGAGAGAAAAAAACGAAGCAGGGTCTCACCCGTTCATTTAAATGAGCCCCCTGGTGGGTAATGTTCCGTGGCCAATCCTATTATTATATTGCGGGGTCTGTGCAGGACTGGGGACCTTAATCTCACATGTAAATTAGGCGCGTTGGGCACGGAGACTTTTCGCAGCCATGGGGATCGCCACCTCCCCGGGTATTGTTTACTAATTGTTCGGGGGGCTTCGAGGCCAACTGAAGTCCGGGAATCAATGAGGCTTTACTTAAATATGCTGGGTGGGCCTCGCCAGTCCTTGAAGCCTCGGTGGTGCTAGGCAGTGCCTTATTGGTTTTTAATCACACAAGCAGTACTCATGGTGTTGTAAAGTGATACACGCACAGAAACCTTGCAGTTGTAGAATTCCGCAGGCTTCATTCATGTAATAGTCTGTTGGTTTATATTTGGTAGGTGCACCACAAAATACAAATGTTTTCCCTCATAACCTCCTATAAATTGACGATTTTCACAATAAACTACAGACAAGTGTTGTCAGAAAAAGAAGACGTATACACTCACTTATTTATTGGTAAAAAAAAAAACATTGTTATAACAGCACAAATAAATGGATATGCAAATGTATTCGAAGAAACAACAGTATAACATGAAAGCGGGTGGGACTCCTCCGGAAGCTGCGTACAAACCTGCAAGACAAAACTGAAACATAAGTATGTGTGCTATGTCCAAGAGAAAAAGAAAGGTAGTCAGAATGAAAGGGAGATAGTGAGAATAGGACAGAGAGGGGGTGGATGGAAGGGAGAAGGGGAGGGAGAGTCAAAAGAACAGAGGAAGGAGGAGACAGAGCGTCGGTCTACTGCACCCAGCCCTCACTGTTTATTTCCCGTCACCCGTGTGTCTAGGGTGCTGTGGTCCGCGAGAAAGAGTGCGATCCAGCCAGTCCTTAAAATGAAACAGGTATGAATGAGGCCAGAGATTACATTATTAGCTATGGGAACATCGCTTGCCTGCATCTGGGCACCCAGGCTGCTGCACCCCAGCCCCTTCCCCCGCACTGTGCTCTATTGTATCTCCTGCGCACAGAGGATTCACTGCTCACCTGCCACCATCGGTGTGTCCAACGACATCCCGGTGCAAGTTCCGACTCCGGGGTGCCTCTGTAGGGTGGCACAGCATGTGTCCGGTCGCGGACGGTGTCTTGATACCACAATGGAAGGCGTCAGAATGCCCAGGGTATCATCACGGGGTGAACACCCGCTCCGCCCATTTCGGCGCCACCGATTGAGTGTCTGAAAAGGGAGAAAAAATATTATGGTGGAAATGTCTGGAGGTAAATGAAGGTTTATTTGAAGCTTAATAGAGAACACCAGATCAGTGCATCCTTCCTTCTTGAAGTATGATCTACCAACTGTTAGTGGTAATCGTGGTTCAAAGAGGAGTAGTAGTGCACAAGAATACACAAGGTTAAATAATATGTTATGCCAACGTTCACATACAAAGGAACAGAGCGCATGCTAGAAGCATATTGTGTGCGTGTAATGCAGTGGCGCAAGCCTGTGTGCATGTACACTTAGTAATCAGCTCACTACAGTGCCCTAAAAGGCAACACCACATGTCTGTAGGGCAGCGCTGCCCGCTGGCTGAGGCCTACAGTACGGTCAGCAGGTCCTTAAAATGAGACAGAGATGTGACTGAATGGGGTCAGAGATGACATCATTACGCACGGCAACATCGCTTGTTCGCAGCTGCACACCAAGGCTGATGCACCCCACCCCTCCCACAGCACTGCGCTCAACACGTGTCTGCAGGGCAGCGCTGCCCGCTAGCTCAGGCCTACAGTATGGTGCAGCAGGTCCTTAAAATGAGACATACATGTGACTGAATGAGGTCAGAGATCACATCATTACAGAGGGCAATATCGCTTGTTCGCACCTGCACACCCAGGCTGATGCACCCCACCCCTCCGGCAGCACCATGCTCAAATGCAGCCTCTGTGCACAGAGGCCCCACTTCTCACCTGCTGTCACTTTTGTGTGTCCAAACTCGACGGGCAGCAGTGTTCACAATTCATATGCAGTGTTGATTGCAGGATGGTGTACACTTCATGGATCCCTTTTGAAACATGACGTCCAGTAGGGTTAACAATTAATGTCCAGTGTTGATTGCCAGGATGGCGTATGCCTTATGGATCCCTTTTTTTATTGCGCATTGTGATATGCGAGGTGGATTCGGCTATATCACCTTAGGCCGTGTGGAAGAACTGGGACATGTGGCGTCGTCGTTATCCTATTTCTACGTACGCAAAGTGGGCTGGCGTACGCCAGGCCAGCGTAGGTATGTGAATAATTGTTCCGGGGACCTGGGCGCAGACTCACATGTAAGTGGTTTGCGGTATTATTGAAAGTGTTGCTATCGCCAAGCGCACACATGTGAATGTGCTCGGATGGAGGGAGGATCAGCAGTGAGGCTACGTCATACATAGTGATAACGTTCATAACAGTCAAGCAAGTTATGTCAAACGTCAATCTGAAAGTCTCACATATGACACACTACTATACTGGTAAAGCCTGACAACAGAGCATACAGCAATACAAATCTACACATTACTGTTTACTGATTGTCACATGTGATCTAGGATGTGCACTCTGCCCGTGATGATACCCCTTCGAGCCAGCAATACCCAGGCTGAAAGGCAGCACAATAATGTACACACACACCAGGGGCATCATGTAACGCACAATTGTTTTTTGATGTAACGTTTGAGATGCATGGCCATCACACGTGGACGGCTAATGTACAGACCATGAATATTGATCAAGGTGATCATTGCATGTTGTGTGTAGTATAAGATATGTGTACACAGCAAAAAAACTGTTCAAAAAAGCGCTCTAAGCAGAAGAGTGTGTCTCATCAAATGCTGTGGAGAGAATGACTAAAATGGGTGGGGTCCTCCAACTGTTACAATGGGAAATGTTATGAACTATCAAATGCTTTTTTTTAAGGTCACGTGGCAATCGCGTATCGAGGGCGCAAGAAGGCCGCACCTGATGCGATTTTGGGAAAATATATTTATACTAATATAAGTTTATTACAGTTAGAAATATATAAATGTTTAAAATAGTTTAGATTATCGCTCGCTCTCATATACAATTTAAAGTTCTTTAGATTTAGTTTTGAGACATAAAAAAATAAAAATAAGGGAATGTCGTACCCGGCGCGACAACATATGTCTCTGACATAACACAGGGCCTGGCAGCATGCACTCGTATACGCAATGCGCAGTGGGTGTGATCCCATATGTACATGATATAACGCGCGGCTTGGTACGGCGTACCCGTCGGATACCAAAGTACCAGCTGACGTGACCTCATATGTATATGATGTTATGTGGGATGCGGTGCCATGAACCCGTCGGATAGGAAATGCGCATCGTTTACGAGTTCAGCAATATGGTGGATAGGATTTGCGTGGTGATGGAGCTTGGTACCCTCCCGGTATGGGAGTGTAATTTACAAAAAAAAAAATATATATATATATACATATTTTTGGGGGGGAGATATAAAACATTACATAATTTTTTAAGTTAAAAAAGAAGTATAATTGAGTTCCAAAATATTACAAACTAAATAGAAAAAATATAAGTTTTATTAACATTAAAATATGAAATTAGCATTTAAAAAATCTTTGAAATTCACAGAAAAACCCATAGGTTTTTTCAGACCTTATAGTTAGAAATTACCATTTAAAAAACCTTTGAAATTCACAAATAAAAACATGGGTTTCAGGTTTGTTATAGTTAGTTGGACATTTGACTCATATAAAACCAGAGAAATTCGCCTGTTATAGTTACTTGAGCTAACTATAACTCGCGCGCACGCAATGCACTGCTGATGATGTCACATATTACATCACTCATGACATGGTCAGTGACATCACTGACGACATCACTGATGACATTATCCAGTGAATGTGTGTTTATGTAAAGTTTAAATATGTTTTATGTATATATGCCAAGGTGTATTGAAGAATGAATGCATTTACAAGTGCCTAAAGGGATTCTTTTGTAGGTGCGTGTCTGACTGTATAAGTGAGTTCTTGAACGTGTCTTACTGAATGCATGGGTTACTGACCAAACTGTGTGATAGTCTGTATTAGTCTCTCAGTTGGTGTGTAAGCAACTGCATGGGTTGCTGAATAGCTACATGAGTGTTTATATAGGTTATGGATTTGTTGTCTGAGTATCTGTATGGGTCCCTGAGTGTCTGTGTGGGTGGGTGGGGGTGTATATGAGTCTGTGCATAGATGTCTGAGTGGGTGATTCACTGGTTGTATGGATTAAAAAGTGCATCTGGAAAGGGCTGTATGGGTGAGTTAGTGTGTGTATGAGTGTGTTGGCGAGTGAATGGATATCTGACTGGTATATCTGTGACTAACTACATATGTTTTAAGGAACTATATGTGAGTGTTGGAATGTATAAATGACTAGACGTGAGACTAAGTTATTTGAAGAGTGGGTGTATAAATAAGGGTTTGCTTCTATCAGTGATTGTATAAGACAGTAAATATGTGTTAGTATCTGTATAAATAAGTGATGTGGTATGTATATAAATAACGGAGTTGGTGTGTATAACTGTATACATGAGTAAATGGGTATGTGATCGATTCTTTGCATTACTGGCTAGGTGTGTGAGTAACTCTATGGATGAGTGGCGGAGTGTTACTGCATGTATGGATGTATGAGTTCATATTATAGTCCTGTATTGATGAGTAACTACATGTATAAGGTACTGGATGTGTGTGTAGACTTAGGAAATAGTGAGTGGTATGTAGTATATGGCATTCTTATGTGTATGGTTTCAAAAAAAGTAGTCTGCATTTTAGAATGGGTATTTCAAAGTTTATATTAGGGCATCAGTATGTGCATCAGATGATCACATGGATGATGTCATGAGTGATGTCATTGGAGATGTCATCAGTGATGTCATCAGTGATGTCACTGACCATTTCATGAGTGATATAATATGTGACATCATCAGCAGTGCATTGCGGGTGCACAAGTTATAGTTAGCTCAACTAACTTTAACAGGTGAATTTCTCTGGTTGTATATGAGTCAAATGTCCAACTAACTATACCGTCCCTGAAACCTATGTTTTTTTTGTGAATATATATATATTTAAATATACTATTATATCCTGGCTTGTCAATATTTGAGAATGTGTATTATGGTTATGGCATAAGTGGAAGTCGATATTTCATGTGCAATGTTGTGGTACAGCACCTCTGTAGAATAGGAAAACCTCCTAAATGTTCTCTGTCATGAGTATCTTGTTACGTCCAACAGTGGTAAGAAAACCTAAATAATAGATACTGAAGAGTTCAGACAGAAGGGTGGTATCTTCGCCACAATGGAAGCACGGCCTTGCTATTTAGGGAAAAACAGACATCATACTTGTTGTAAGGAACTACACAAAACCAGAGAGGCTGATTTTAAATCCTTTTATGTAATGACATGGACAGCACACTGCAACTTCTGCAGTCCATCTCTGCTCTCACCAACTGCCAGAGCACGAGACGCACCTCCGGAATGGTTCTACATGAGAAATTTGCTGCACATATCTCCATCTTCCTCCTTTAAAAAACACAGAGGAAAGTAGAACAAATATTAAAAACAGAAAAAATAAAATTAAAATGTAATGAGAAACTATAAATAAACAGGTTGCATACATCACATAAAAACACTGTATGATTATAAAGATAGGGTCATATCCAAAGAAAAAACAAAACTGTCATATGTTGACATGAACGGCCTTCTTAACACTATTCTAGAACATGTTACACTCTATAAGGACATCAAGCTTACAACATTAACAACCCAAAGCCCATCAATCTAAAATATAATCCCATAAATATTTAGGACAATTGGTATTCCTTCGACCTTCCACCCTGGTAAAGTCTGTGGTATCTGTAACTGCTCCTTGACTGACATCTTAGAACTCCCCTGATAAGCCAACACCTACAATGGAATCCGCCACTTCACTGTGAATGACACTGGAGTCCCCACCAACCAGGATGCCTAAACTTGAGTTGATACCTTATTTCACTATCTCACAGGCCCTTCCATTCTCACTGCCAAAGCCCCATCCATTGCCCACACCTGTGGTCATCGAAGGTACCTCTACCACAACATCACTATCCATCTTAAAGCCGCGTTCTTGCTCCACCACTTCCCATTTGTCACCAACATAGCATGACTGGAATCCTTTACCACCCATGTGACTGGGAAACATGTACAACCATTACTTTTCTGCCCATGTGTTCTCTTGATTTTCACCACATCACCCACCTAAAACAATATATCTTTTATTTTGTTTAAAGCATCATGTCCCTATTTGATCTTATTTTGGCTTTCTTACACCTTGCAACGCACCTCTTCTGTATCTGATACTTTCCTACTGGCCTTTGTCTTTTACAGGACTCCTTCTAGAGACAAATCAGAAGTGGAGTACCTGCTTCTTAACAATATAAACGGGTGGACTCCAGTGGAAGCGTGTTAATGCTCATGTAGCTCCATAATCTATCTTGTACCCACTTCAACAGCTCCTCTACAGAAGCCAAAGCACCTTGGATGGTTTTCTTCTGCATTGTGTTGACCCTTTCCACCATTCCGTTCCCTTGGGCTGTAAAGAGCAATAGAAAGATGTTTGATACCATGGCGACTGAAAAACATTTGCATTGCACTAGACTGAAATTGCACACTATTATCGGTAACCAACGCTCGGGGAAAGTTTCCTATTCAAAATAATGAAGAGAGAATTTCAATGACAGCCATGGTGTTGGGTTCCCTCATAACCTTGCACTCCACCCACTTAGAAACATAGTTTACAACCACCAAAGCATATCTCAGCTTTGCTAACAGAATGTACATGGGTTGCACAAAGTCCATGCCCAGCTTTGCTCATGAACAATTAGGAAATTAGACTGGGCAAAAGGGAGTTTTATAAACTAGTAAAGATTTGCCATCCTGACTACAACCAATACACTTACCTACCATCTCTTTATTGTTGTTGTCTATCCCAGGACACCAGTAAAAACTGCATACTCTTTTCTTTTTTTCTTTGTGTCTGTCATTCTCACGATACCCAGATATCGTAGCAATTAACTACAATTTGGTCCCTAAAATAGCTTTCCAAATTGCCATTGAACTCAAATGTCAAGGCCAAAATTCTTAACTCCACAAGAAAGGCATCAGTGGACTCAAATTGTGACAGTCTCCTAGTGAAAAACCTATGACGCTTTACAATTTTGCTGGTGTCATCCTTAAAGTGATTTATAAGCCTATTGATACCTTCAATGTAGGTATTTTCTTCTGTGTCAAGAGGTTGAATGGCTGTAGGTAGATTATCAAATATGAGTTTCCCTTCTGCACCTAAATAGTTATATAGTAATGCAAATGTCCTTCTTGCATTGAACTTCAAGACATCAATGGCTATCAAATAGCTATCACAATCTTTGTACCATTGCTTCCATGTCTACTTTTCTTTTCTTGGCTCTGCCATAAAAGATATAGGGATATTTGCATTTTGGATGTTGGAATAATATATTATAATTTTGCCAGCCAAATTTACACTGTAATGTTCAGGTTATGTTTTAGAAAAGCCAAAGGACAATGAAAATAATAACAAAGTACTTTTTGAATAAATCAATGTCACAAAAAGCGTGTATGTCGCAAGCAGACAGACAACCCAAGCTGGAACAAAAGTGTGCCTGTCACCGATCCAAACTGCAATTTGCAGAACAAATTGCTGCAGAGGTGTGCCTGCCCCTGAGTACAACTCCTTACATGTTTCAAAGATGGCCACCAACTAAATCAGGGAATAGCGTTCCTGTTGCTAAAATACAGGCAAATAGCATCAGAAGATAGAGTTCCTGTCCCAGAACGAGATCGCCCCCAGCATAGTAATTATCGTTAAAGGCATGCCTATCACTGAGGAACTAGCGAAGGCTCCTTTCCCAAAAGATGGCTGCCATGCGTGAAGAATGGGATTTCCACAATGGCTAGGGCTTGTTCCACAAGTGTGGTGCATTTATAAGTGCAAGTTGGCAGGGTATGCTCAGACGTGAGTCCCTTGCTCAAGCAAGCCTGGCTGAAGACGGCTGTAATGCCAAAAACCGGTCCTAGGAAGCTTGTTTCCGGTCCAGGGAAGGCATGGCTTGGCAGTTCGGGCTGGACTGTTCCCATGAGGCACAGGGTCAGACTGATTTGCATATGGCCATGTCTGAACTGCAGTGGCAGAGTGGGTTAAAGAACGGTGATGGACTAAACCCAGATCTGTTGACTGGGTGTGAGTGTTTGATTGGTTCAGATGCTCCATCCATCACCACCACCCTTTTGTACCATTTTGTTCACCATAACTTTGCAGGGTATGCTCAGACGTGAGTCCTTTGCTCACTTTGCCACTGGATTCAAGCAAGCCTGGCTGAAGACGGCTGTAATGCCATAAACCGGTCCTAGGAAGCTTGTTTCCGGTCCAGGGAAGGCATGGCTTGGCAGTTCGGGCTGGACTGTTCCCATGAGGCACAGGGTCAGACTGATTTGCATATGGCCATGTCTGAACTGGGGTGGCAGAGTGGGCTAAAGAACGGTGATGGATTAAACCCAGATCTGTTGACTGGGTGTGAGTGTTTGATTGGTTCAGATGCTCCGTCCATCACCACCCCCTTTTTTACCGTTTTGTTCGCCATAAGTTGGCAGGGTGTGCTCAGACGTGAGTCCCTTGCTCACTTTGCCACTGGATTCAAGCAAGCCTGGCTGAAGACGGCTGTAATGCCAGAAACCGGTCCTAGGAAGCTTGTTTCCGGTCCAGGGAAGGCATGGCTTGGCAGTTCGGCTGGACTGTTCCCATGAGGCACAGGGTCACACTGATTTGCATATGGCCATGTCTGAACTGGGGTAGGCTGTAAAACTACTATATGTCATGAGTTTTTGGTCATACCTGGTAGATTTCTATTGGTCGCAGGGCAATGGATATATTGTCACCTGGCATATGGAGGGGAGAAATCAAACTGGTGTCCCATGAACATGTCCATTACAGTATACCAGGACACAGGCACTTTTTGATTTTTATAGTAGTCCTGTTAGAGACCCCAGGAGGTTAGTTTATGAACTTACCTTGATCCACCAACTTATATACTACACATGCACACACAAATCGCATATGGTTCATATACTATACATCTTTATTAGACACCAATCTAGTACAGGACATATGTCGTATGCTGGTAGCAAAGATGGCTGTAATATTGGAAATAGTGAGCATAACAATTAACTAAGTCTATCAGCCATCTATGTTCTCTGAGGAAGACAGCCAGATTCTTACCAAGACTGTTGTCACCTTTTGGTCTCTAGAGTCCATAGGTTGATTTCGGCTATGAATAAGTGAAGTCCCAGGCATCCTTGGAGAGTCTGCTTCTTTAAGGCTTCCAGTTCTTTTTGTTGCAAAATCATATCCCACAGAGTGCATGGGAAGGTTTCCTTTGTCATAGTGACTTGTATTGAGAACAGTAGCATGGCAATTTACAGTGAGAGCGTGCTCATGTGATGGGCTTAGTAGCCAAAAGCATTGGGGTGCTCAACAATGGACGATTGCCCGGTGGTCCGATTCATGGTCATTTACAGAGAGGCAGGTAATAGGTGTGTTCCTTTAGTGTTGTGAGATACTGTTTTGAAGAGCTGAATCTTCAGCTGTTTCCTGAATTGCAAGAGGGTAGGACCTATTCTGATGTCAGTGGGGTTGCTGTTTCCTAGTCCTTGCAGTATAGATGGGGAAAACCTAATTTTGTCATTTTTTCATTTTTGCACCTTTTCATCTCGAATCTGTCAATATCTTGACTCTGGATATAGCGCTGCCACTACAGCAGGTTAGTTTCTTGGCCAGGTACGCAGGCTATTTTTTCCGATAGCCTTGTTGGGGATGTATCTGGTTTGAAAGTAATATAGGCCTGGAGCGGTAACAACCGTCTTTTTTTCCAGTTTGGCATGATATAGTTACATTTCTTCCAACCCTTGATGAGAGATGTTGTGGCATGTAGGTTGCCTTTGACCGGTTGCCACGGGTGTCAGACTGGCTGTTGAGCAGAATGTTGCCTCCATCCAAGTGCGAAAACCAGTGGGTGCACTGTTCTTCTGAAATCAGATTTGACCAGGAAGGGGTTTATTTCTTTTTACGAAGAAGAGCTGGTGGTACCTTGTGATCTTGGCTTTCTTTGTGGCATGTTCTGTAAATGTTATGTGCAATTTTATTTGAAAATGTACTTAACATTATCTGGTCAAATTTAAAGTTGTAATTTAAATCTGATTCATATTCAGCCAAAATGTTATATCACAAACTTTTTAGTTTTTACAATTCCCCTATAAGATCAGGGGATATGACACTGGAACTGGTGGTGCTGCAGCACCCCCAGATGACCCCGGAGTGGGTCAGTCAATATACAGGCCTTTGCATATTTGTATGCAACATGTAATTGTTTTCAAATCCCAGACGGTCAAATGTCGAAGAGCTTTTCCTAACCCTTTTCTGAGATCATTTTGTAATTTGGCCCGAGAGACTCTCTTGCAGGGGTCGAGAAAAGTGTGAAAGGGAAAGGCTTGTGTATGTCTATGTGGAGTATGTCTATGTGGAGAAGTGTGGCTCAATGGTTAGAGAGGCAGACCCTGATGCAGAGGTCTGGCCCGGGACCAGGGTTCAATTCTTGCCTCGGCCGGTCTTGGCGTGGTCGTGAGCTCTAAATTCCTCGGACCTGATTTCTTGCCTCTGTGCCTATTCTAATCATGGGTCCCATGCTGGAACTCTGGGCAATAGCTTGCTTAATCTCCACAACGGCCCTAACAGCGCTGGGATACCTGGCTTCACCTTGGGGATGCCCAGGAGTGGATATTTCACAGAAAAAAGCCAGAAAGGGTTCCTTAGTGGTATGAGTAAAAAGCGCTGGGAGACCCGGTCCGGGTAGCTGTGCGCTATACAAGTACAAAACATTTACATTTACATTTAGTACACATGCAAATAAAAATAATAAATGTTCTAAGTATATAAAAAAGCAACATTGAACACGGTATAGCTCGGTTATAGTGCACCCAGCAAACATAGATGTCATGCGGTATTTACCAGGTGTGTTATTAAATACTCATTCTGAGTTCTATTCATTGGAAAGAAGGATTATATGGCAATAACACACAATGAATCATTTTCCTTTTTTTCCGAACTGCGAAACTTAGACTACTGCAGATTTTCTCATACAAATTCTGTCAAATTGCCCTTGACGTAATTTGTACAAGGGAAAAATGGTGGTACTTTTGCATATATTTGAATCCCAATCCAAGCAAATATTTCTGGACAATAGCCTACACTCCACATTTTAGCCGTCTATTTGTTAACACTGGGTCCCAAAACTGCACTAATGTACTTCACTGGTCTTTCCTCCCTCCCCATACTAGACTGCAATCCCTTATTAAGTACATTTTCTCTTTTGCATTTTGATACTTCACAATTCCATTTCCTTAGAGATTTGATGACACTGGCCGGCAGGGCTTTAAGTGGGATGAAAAAACTGTGAGGGTCTCTCAAAGGGGCGTGGGCGATGCAATTAGGGCATAGTTTAAAAACTAAGCTAAAAATCTGAGCTTAATATAGTGTGCCTCCCGACTGGTAATTTACTGCTTCTGTCTTTGCATACATATATATAATACAACAAGTAAAATTATACACACAACAAGCCAGGGCTATTGCCTTTGCCAGTGGTTGTTAGTTGCATAAGATAAACAAGCAACAACGATGGCTGCGTTGTAGAGAATATTGAAAATGCTTCAGTTCTAAAATGATGAGACTGTGAGAGAACTATCACGAGTCTCTTTGAAGTTAGAACAAAGGCAGTGAAATGTGGTACTGCCGTAGAATTAAGATTTTTTTTCATCCTGAGGGTGAAGGCCAAAATAGAGAGCTCGATAGAGACCCGTCTCAGCACCAGCTTTTTAGAACTGCTGGCACTAATCACCGGCAGGACCTGGCACACTTAATGCCCTACCAGCCGGGAAAACACACACTCTCAAAACTGTTGCAGCACCATTGGCCTACAGGTGTATCGGACCCTCTGCAACTAATAATGGCTGCATTTTACTGCTCAGCCAGTGACAGGAGGGGCTTATTCTATGCTTGAATTGGGGCTCATGGGACCCTTACTATGCTACTCACAAACTGCACCAAAAACACTTTGGGAGTCATTAAGATAGTGGGCGGATTGCCACCACCCGTATGGCGGTGGCGATCCGCCCACCAAAAACCACTGCCTGCATATAAATCCCCCCCACCACATTACCATGGTGGGGGGGACCCCAGCGGGCGGGGAGACCGTCCGCAGGTTTTCTGCCGGTAGGCAATCCACCCAATTGCCTACCGGGCGGAAAAGCCCAGGAATATGGTGGTGGTGCCCTGCAGGCCATCCATATTAGCATCATGCTGGTAGAATGCCTTTCCGTGGCAGAAGGCTTGTGGTCTTCAGGGATTCTGGGGGGTGGGGGGTGCACATCGGAAGTTCCTATGGTATCACCATGCATTTCAATGTACAAAGTGGCAGGCACCGCGCATTGCCTGTCACGTTGTGCATTGAAACGCACAACTTGCATTTGTGGCATTGCGGCAGGTGGTGCTTTCAGCACCGCCCGCCGCAATGTTACAAATGTGGCAGGCGCCCGCCACTGTGGGGGGCACATCCTAATTGTTGGTGCGGGACCGCCGCATGGATTGCGGGCGACCCCGTTTCCCGGGGCTTTGTCCGCCCGCCATACTAATGAGCCCCTTTATCTTCAATTTAAATTACATAACTGATAGGCCATACTTCTAATGTATGTAATCCATTCCCTGTTACTTTTGGGATATGGATCATATAATTTCATACCTGATAGTGGTGGCCCTTCCGTAATTCTATATACTGCCTTCCATTGTAAGTAAATATGTTAAAAATGATAGAGCTGGGCTTGGCTTAAAAATTATCCTACACACGGGACAACTATCAAAACACACCCAGTACATCAGTTTTTACAAATTCCTCTAGTTGCCATTACTCACCTTCTTCCTTAATAGGTCATTTGAGTGGATGTGATGCTCAAGGCACTCGTTGAAATATTTTGAGTGCCCTCGGTGAAGTTTAATTATGTCACACTTCCCTGGGCAATGACTCCACATCTGTTGCCTGCCTGAGTTGAACTTATGTCTCTTCTCCTTCCACCCCTCTCCGTGTACACCTTACCTTCCGACTGCATTGCCCTGCACTAAAACCAACCCTGGATTCCTAGGAAACATATCACAAAACCTCAAGAAAAGTCAAAAATGTTCTACAGTGGGATTTCCTCTAATTTGAAGTAAATGTCAGACTACTCCCAATGCGGAAAACTGGATGACAAGTGGTTGGTGAACCTTCAGGTTACTGTTTAAACATAACTCACAGGTTGGCTCGCCCAGGAACACCTGTATATGCACCCCTGCAAGATTTGCAAACATGAACATTCCAGAAGAGATACCGAATTTCTCTATGAGCAAACAACATTTTCCGTGTAAAATTAAACTTGACCTGTGTCCTTGGGTATAAAAGCATCCCCCCATGATGCATCAGTGTATAAACAGAACAAGGGAACCCTGAAGGTATAGTATAGGGACCTTGGGCATTACGTTTTTGCAAAGAACAGTGGTCCCTATATGAAGTCAATATACATAAAAAATGAACATATACCTGATAAGTAATATGACTTCTGTCCGTCCGGACAGGATTTATTTTTCAATATGTGCAAAAATAAAAGGAGTTTTCTGAGAAAGAAATGTCAAGTGGGCACAGCCGTGACCCTTAACATACAAGACAGAACAACAAAAGGGACAATATTAGACAAAGCAAGCAAGTAAGTCTGCGTGCTAGTACTTCAGTAGGGCAGACATTAGGTGTCAAAAAAACACTCCATTGCAATTGAAAGTTACACATAGAAGTTTTTGCATATGGGTTTTACAAGTCGACGGCGTTTCGATGCCTATAAAAATAAAGGCATCATCATCAGGACAAGGGTTGACCTTATTGTTGTCTTGACCTTAAGCATAGTTAAAAGCTTTTTCATCACATTTAATTGAAGCCAGCGAGGCTTTCCATCATGGAGGATAAGTCCAATGCAAGCGATTTCCGGATAAATCTGAATTCAATCATCCAGTCCGTATATTCTGTTAAAGGGGGTCCATATGGCAATTTATATTACCGAATACATGACTCAGACGCTAAAATAGCGGAGGAGCACAATGGCTATTGTGAAGGTGCGGCGGCACCGCTGCTAGTATGGCAATCCGGTGTACAGGCAGCTAGCCTTCCCGGGCTTAATCTAGAATAACATTTTTGAGCACCTAAGGTTCAAAAAAGTAGAAGTATTTGGTAGTTATATAAGAGAGGTCACAGTTCCGTTGAGCACATTCCTGCTTATAAAGAATACAGTCCACTTCATAAAAAAATTCATCTTCATTTTCGAATCGGTCATTTCTTTCCTGTAGGTTAAAAAACATACTAGTTCTTTTCGTCCCAAAGCTGTTGGAAAGGTGTCCTTATCTGCCAGCATTTGGCACACTCGCTGAATCTTCCTTGTGGAGCAAGTCAAGTGGTTGTGGGTTGATTCATAGAGTTGCTATATGCGCTTGAAGTAGGGGGCCGGTGGCCCTGCAGAACCCCTTCAAAGTAACTATGCTGGAGTTCAGAAGATGAATGGGCAAGAAAGTTGCCTTTACATTTTGTGTTTATCTTGCCACGTTTTCTGAGCTTCAGAGGTAGAAGTCAAATGACAGGCTATGTCTTCAGGCAAATTGGTGCTTAATCTTTAAACAGGGAAACTCGTGTTTACTTTTCTTTCTCTGATGCAAAGTGGGAGGATGTTGTAAAGGAAGTATGTGAATATCTTGCTGGGGCATAATTAATGTTGAGGAAAGTGTAGTATTCTGAGTTGTTTATTTATGTTACTGCATTTCACTGCATCTAGCTGCTCAGCCAGTGTGAGTGTTCCAAGTAAGAATGTTGGTGTGATTGACATGTATGGAATGCTTGGGTGCTGGGTTTGAGAGTTGGCAGTTAGAGATGGGCTGAGCAGCTAGGAGGCCGCTCCTGGTGGGGCTGCTTGTTCCAGAGTTATACTTCTCGTTATCCTAACTACGGCTGAATAAACCTACTTTACAACTCATATTCATCTGCCTCGGCTACATCATTACATGTATGTATGGACCAACATACTACAGAAAGTCTTTAGGGTTACCATTGTTTTTGGCACACAACACAATTTAAATGCAAGTAAATGAACTATTCACTCTTTTTCTGAATACATCAGAAGTTAGAAAAACACAAATGGGGCACATTTATTTTGTAAAAGTGTGATGGAAACAAAGATTTTAATAGCATCAGAATAAATCGACACTTTAATTTGAGGTGCACAAATTATACATATTTACTGGAACCCGATTTCCACACATTATCGTTTGTGTTCTGTGTAGTTTTATCAGTAAAACTGTATGAGAGAGCAGATTTAGTGACCATTTCAATGGAAAATATGCTGTTTGTAAATAACAGTATGCTACCATTCAACACTTTACTGATATATATGCAGCAGTGTGCTCCAAAATGAACCCTCAGGTGCATCATACTCCCCTTACCACTCTTCTGATGAATACAATTGTGACACGTGTTCTTTGTGTGACAATTTTTACCATCCGTATGACCTCAATGATGTACCATTGATGTCACCCCCCCACTCTGAAAATGGTTCCAGCACTACTTGGTTCTACTGTGACTTAACTACTGCAGGTTTACTGATTCAGTACTAAACCATGAAAGTTAGCCACACCTACTCCTACTTACCTCCAGCCGCGGCCCAGGCAGGTAAGAGAGGTGAGGGGTGGAGCGGGTTTGGGGGGATTCAACAGGCGACCACTAGGGAAAATTAAAAAAAAGAATAATTAATTTTCCCTCATCTATCGAAACCCCTGACCTGGCCCCACCGCTCTTAACTGCACAGGGCAAGGATGCTTACCTCACCTACTCACAGCAAACTCTGTGACTAACGACATCAGGTTCACACCCAGAATTGTCATCACATTCATAGGATGATGCCAGTGTGTTAAAGATTAAAGGAAGACATGCGTCTAGAGGATAGACTAAAAATGAAGTTGTTGGGAAAATGCTTTAGTGACAAATACTGGAACACCACCCGGTGTTTGCACAAAATATCCTACAAAAAATATTGTGTGGACAAAATGGTATCTCAAAAATATCAAGGACAAAAATATTGTGAAGGTAAGTTTTTATGGGAAAGCAAAGTTTTACTGTGCTTAACTCCACATATATGTACGTTGACTAAATATATATCTTTAAGGTACATAGATATGAAATTATGAATAGTAAATCTATACCTACGCTCTCGATATTTTGGTCCTCAATACTTTTGACATGATATTCTGTCCACACATAATTTTTTAGATCAAGCAATTGAGACCTCTTGTATATACTTTGGTATATACTTATATGTGTATGTTCTTTGTGGGCTCTGGAGATCAGCCCTAGGACTAGTCTGCTTCCGCATAGGGACTTTTTTTTCTGTTCAACTGGCTCTATTTAACTGTCTTGATAGAAAACAACCAGAAGAGGTCAGTAAAATACCAGAAGTGCTTTCTGCTGAGGGACTTTATATTTTTATTTTTCTGGCAACTGCCTCTATTTCACTTTCTTGAGAAAAAAACGACCAGCAGAGGTCAGTAAAATACCAGAATCACTTTAGCATTCTCTAGATTCCAGTCCATAGAAACTGTCTTCCACGAGCACCCGTAGACAATAATATTTTTTCAAATCTTGTATTTTATATTAAAAACAGAGCTTTGGATTCTGCTCTTTCCCCCTGAAAGCCAATATTTCTCTCCGTGTGTTCCCATACCTGGAGTGTCATGCAGTTTGGTGCTTATTTTCCCTCCATGTTAAAGAACAGTAGATGTTTCAGCACCCAGGTTAATGTGCTGCATAGCTAAATACATTAAGGTCCCACAGGCGAGACCAATTGCATTGCAAATGCTAGTTACTTTAGTATTCTGTCAGACAACCGTGCCACCCACGTATTAGCACACTTCTATTAATATACTGGCATTTCTGTAGTCAGAGTTAGATGCCAACATCACCTAATTTTCACTGAGGCTGAATGCTTTCTGTATTCCATTTTTCAAATGCCACTGACACAACCTTTTCTTCAGCAGTGCTTTGCCTGTGTGAATGTGATTGCTAGGCCTCAGGTCTGAAATGTAACACATGACAGTAATAATGATGTGATAAGGTGAAAGTTCTTATTTTAATTGCGCAGCTGTGGAAGGAGGGGGCATTTTCTCTGTGAAACGCACAGAGGCTTAGAGATCTTGCAGTGAAAACAAATTACATTCTTTTATGCCACTAAAATAATTGATACGCAAGAAAACAAATTGTATGTGACACATGAGTGCAAAACCGCGAAGTGAATATTCTTAAGTACACTTTATCTGTTAATTTTGTTCCTCATTTAAGTTTAGTAGGTTGTCTGCTGTGCAAATATTACACTCAGTATTGTTTTCTATTGCAAATATCTGAGTTAACATCTCCTGCTCTACCACCTCCCTCATTGCATTCCCCCATGACTCTTGTTTCTACTCAACAAAGATTAGCTTCTAGATTCCCCACCCCCGTGGGAATGGTTTGTGTGAGCTGTTCTTTGCCCCTCCTTTTCTGACACCCACTATAAGCACTCAAGGGTCCTGGATTCCTGCTCTACCTAACTTCAAAGTGACCCTGACTCTTCTACTTACTGACAAATACCAATTTGTGCTTGCAAGATTGTCTCTATTCTCTCCTTCCTGCCCGCATGGCGGTGGCAATGCGCCCAAGATCCATCCCCGCCCGCCATCCATTTCCCCCCACCATATTACTATGGCGGGGGAACCGCGGCGGCCGGAAACACCGTCCGCCGCTTTTCCGCCCGATCAACAAGTGGACCGGGTTAAAAAGAGTTTAATATGGTGGCCGTGTCTGTTAGACACTGCAAGCCATATTACCATGGTGGCGGAAACATGCCAAACGCCGCCACAGAAAGGCATGTGGGAATTGCTTGCAGGTGGGTACCTATGATACCCCCCTGCAGTGTCATGCACAACATGGCAGGCACCGCGTGGTGCCTGCGACGTTGTGCATGGAAGTGCACGACATGCCTTCCTGGCATTGTGGCGGGCGGTGCTGAGTGCACCGCCTGTCACAATGTCAGGAATGCAGGATGCGCCTACCACTGTGGCAGGCACATCCTAATGGCCCCCAAGGGACCCCCGCCCTTATGGCGGGTAGTCCCATTTCACGACAGGGGGGCGGGCGGACAAATTCTGCCCGCTATCCTAATGACCCCCTTAGTTTCCATAGGAAGAGCGTTTTTGTTTTGCCATTTATGTTGGCGCCGCTTGACGAATCTTCACAAAATTTTCAGAATTGATACTTTAGTCAGTTCTGCTCCTGTGCTGGAAGTTTCGGGGATCCGTAAAGCGGAAGGTGAGAAAAAGTGGGAGTCCCAAAACACGTTTCCCCCATATATTTTCCCATAGGGGCTTTGAAAAATAATATAGCCCGAACTGCTTAATGGAATTACACCATATTTGGCAGAAAGGTAGATTCTGTTCCTGAGATCAAGCTTTTTGTAATTTGGTGTAAATCCATTCAGTAGTTTTAGAGCTATTAAAGGTAAAAAAATTAAATGTATAAGGAAGCATACTCTCCAGAGATCAGCCAGCCTCTGTGCTGAAATCTGATTGGCTGCCAACACTTCAATCAGGAAGCATTGGCTGCCATCATGGAACATGGCTTGAGCTGAGTCCCTTGAAAAAAGATTTAAAAAAAGAAAAGAGCCCAGGGTAGAGACACCCTGAGCCCCTAGCCATAGTGTAGAGTTCCACAGAGACCACGCCATGGCTAAAAAATCAGAAAAATCTGCACATGGATCTGTAGATTTTTCAGAGATTTTTTTATTTTTAAAAAAGGTGTTCTGCACAGTTCCTTTACTTTGCCCCCAGGTCCCAGGGGCATTGGGCGCTAAAAAAAGGAGGGTGCGACAAGGCCCCACTCCTAGGGTTTATGGTAGCCTTCATGGGGCTAAGATTAAAGAAATACAGGGGGGACACACAGACCCCCTACGCCTTGGTGAACACCCCCTCCCTGGGCAAAAGTTAAAAAATGAATGCTTGGGGGCCTGCGCAACTCCCACTGCAGCCCCAGGGACCACCACATCCCAGGGGCAGCTATTAGATTGGACGAGGGAGCTGCACAGCCCCCCATGCTCCAGGGACGGCCACCTCCCCAGGGCTAAAATAAAATAATGAAGGAGGTCCATTGCAGCCACCTGGTCCCAGGGACCAACATCTCTCTGAGACTAAAATAAACATTGGATTGGGGCTGCTCACCTTCCCTAGTGGAGTCATAAATGCCCTGGGGACACTCCCCCCAGGGCCGGCTCCTGCTACCTCCCGAGGTGCTCACTCTCGGGAGTGAGCTTTTGATTTTGCCTGACAGCTCCCACCAAGCAAAAGCAATCATACCTCCGCTTTCTGCAAGCGGTAGCTGTCAAACAGCTCCCTGTTGCAGAAAGTGGAGTTTTCATCTGTTTCCTTGCATGCATATAAGCTTGCAGGGAAACAGATGAAAACATTGTGGCTCCCCCTTATAAATAGTTTTGAAAGTAGCCCCTGGGAGGTGGTGGTCCCCGGGGGTCATGTGGCCCAGGCACATACTTATAAAATGTAGCCCTGTGGAGGTGGTGGTCCTCAGGCCCAGGGGGCCCGTGCAGCCCCCTCATATATTTTTTGGGATGTTGTAACGGGGAGGTGTTAATCCCCGGGACCCAGGGGGGTCTAAAGCCCCTCCATATATTTTTTTACTGTTGTCCTGGAGAGCTGGTGGTTCCCAGGACTGGGGGTGGGGCTGTGTCTTCTCCCCGTAATATATATATATATATATATATTTAATGTTGCACCCTTTAAGCTTCAAACCCTTCTGGCTGTGCGTGGAACAGGGTTTAGCCAATTACCGCCGCACACGGCCTTAGGGTGTGCAGGGTTGGGTGGGTACAGGGGGTTGGCTGCAAGGCCTTGCACAGGTCAGTCTCTGCAGCTAACACCCCCTGTGCCCAGCCAAAGGCTGTAAGTGGCGCAAGGTTGGGCAGTTAAATGGGGTTGGCCGGAGGGCTGGCCGAAGGCCAGGCCCTGCAGCCAACCTCCAGCACAAATGGCAGAAAGCCATGCCTGGCTACCTTTGGAGTAACATATAGTAAATAAAATTACTTTGCGTTAAAAAAAAACATAGAAATCCACGGAAAATAACAAAGGTTACAGGGATGCTGTTGTTAGGAAATAGAATTTAAAAAGCTTAGAAACTCAATTAAAAAAACATTACAGGGACATTATAATTAGGCCCAGATTTTACTTGTACAAAACCTTAGAAATTCAGCAGTTATAGTTACCTGAGCTAACTACAACTTACAACCCACAATGCACTGCTTATCACCTCACATATTACATCGCAGATGACATGGACATCGCGCTATGTGTTCCTTACTGGAGGTAACAGGAGTGATTGTTGGCCCCAAAGACCCTCAGCATCCATAGGGGCTTTATCCCCCAACCAGCAGTCCACCAGGAGGTGCTTTTACAGAGTGGTGGAAAAAGGGTGTGTGGCCTCTGAAGTCCTCTCATCAACCTTGCTGTTTGAGACTTACTGAAGGAAACAGGAGGGCTTTTTGGCCCACAAGCCCCTCTGAGACCACTTCTGTCCAGGAGGCGAATTTGCAGAGTAGTGGTGAAAGTGGGCGGGTCCTACAGTGAGATTCCGGTAGGTTTAAAAAAAATTGGGGGATTTGTTAGGGAAGGAGCTGCAGCCCCCCTTCCCTGGGCCAATTTCAGAAGGGGGACTCCATCCCCTGGGGCCAGGCCTTTTTAAAAAAACATTTTAAAACTTAAAGGGTGGGGGGCCACGTGGTCCCCTTCCCTGGGCCAATTTTGGCCACTTTTTAATTTCTTTTTTTGAAGACTTAAAGGGAGGGGCCAACTCTTTTTTGTTTTATAAACAAAGGAAAGGGGACCATGCAGCCCCCCTCTAGGCCAATTTTGGCCCAGGTGACCCCATCCCCTAGGGTCTGGCCTCTATTGTGGGTTCCCCGGTTCCACCCAGGGCACCCACTCACCACTGGTGGGGACCGCGGGGGGAGCCTGAAGGTCCCCGCAGTCCCTGCTGACTCCCAAGCTCCTGCGAGAGCCGGAATTGCTTTTACACATAGGGAGCTGCAGAACAATAGAGCTCTCTCTGTGTAAAAGCAATTTTGCTCTGCTTCCAGCAAGTGAAAGCATTCGTAATGCTCTTTCTTGCTGAAAGCGGAGCACAATTTGCTGTGGTTTGGCTGAAATGGTAAAGTTCCCACCACGCAATAGCAAACAGCTATGTAGTGGGGATGGGCACCCGGGACGTAGCAGGAGATGGCCTTGGGGTTGGCGGTACCTAGGGCCATGTATGGCTCCATGAGGAGGGCAGTGTGGCCCCCCTCCCTTTTTAGATTTTGTGCCATTCATTAAAGTTAAAGGCCAGGAAGTTGGCGGCCCCTGGCATTGTTTAAAACAAAGCCCCAAGGAGGTGCTAGTTCATGGGACTGGGGGGTGTCTGTGCAGCCCCCTATTCATTCAGTTGAAGTGCCGGGGGGTCCATGCGCCCCCTCCTCCATTGTTTCAAAAGAAGGTCCTGGGGAGCACCTCAGGGCAGCGGGGTAGGCTGCACGAGCCTCCCCTGCATAGATTTGTATACAAGCCCTGGGGAGATGTGGGTCCCCATGGCAATATTAAACCACCCGATGGGGGGGCTCATGCCCCCCTCCCTCATTAAAAAAATGCCCCCCCGAGACCTGGACCACCCTGGGGGTTATTAATTAACGAAGCGCGATAGTCCGTGCTTTGTTTTTTTTTTTACATTTTCTGTGGGATTCGCCGATCCTGCAGATTTACTTTAAAAGAAAGCTTTTCTTGGCCCTGCAGGGTCTATGTGGGATGTGAGTCCTAGGGGGTCAGGGTATTTCTACCCTGCCCTCCTTCCTTTACAGTTTTTTCTGGGACTCAACACGAGACTGAAGGTGGCTTCCAAGACTTCCTGGTTTTTAATGTTGGTAGCCAATCAGATCTCAGCACAAAATTGGGAGGGTTCGCAGATCCTCTGCAACTCTATATATAAATTTGAATTTTCTTGAATATTTCAATAACTCCTGAACAGATTTACACCAAATCACAAAAAGGTACATGTGTACCAATTTACTAGATACATAGGTAAGTTAAATATGCCAATTGGGTGTAAGCCAATTTTTGCATGTTTAAGAGAGAGAGCCAAAGCACTTTAGCATTGGTCAGAGTTCTAGGAACAACAAAAATTAGATCAGCAATAGTGGGAGGATTAAGGCAAAAAGTTTTGCGGGAAGACCACCCTAAGGCTGATATGGCTGGCAAGCCTAAAACGTGCCACCCAGCTGCCAGTGGGGAGAACTATTTAAACTCTTGGGGGTTCTCATCACTAAGGTGGAAGAACACAGACAGATCAACCACATTAGAGTAGTCTAACCCAGTACAGTGTTCCACTGTAAAGTCCATAACCTGGAGGGAGACCACCTTAACAGTTTTGGATTTTCACCCCTCCCTTGCATGAGCCACCTGAGGGGCCTGTGGTCTGTTTGGTCTCAGCTTTTTAAGTGCCAGAAGCCCAGAAAAGGCCTACCACTTACTAGCACTCCAACTCTGGTACCTGGGAAGTAATCTGCTACTGAAGAAGGTTACATGTTGGTCTAGGCACTTCTTCAGCTGTGAAAGCACTATCCCTACGCCATGCTATGAAGCATCAATTTTTACAATCAATTCCAGGGAAAAGTCAGGGGCCTTTAGTACAGAGGCTGTACACATGGCTTGTTTGAGGGTTTGAGGGTATGAAGGGCTTGTTGATTGGCCTCTATCCAGATCACCTTCTTTGGTTGCTGTTTCGAAGTCATTGCATTCACGAAAGCAACAATGGCACCATATCACTTAACAAGCATCCTGTATTATACAGTGAAGCCCAGGAAGGCCCTCACTTCTGTTTAGGTTCTGGAGTCTCCCAGGCCAGGATAGTCTCTACTTTGGCTTGGAGGGACTGCACCTTACCCCTGTCCACAGGGTGCCCCAAGTACACCACAGAACCTTGCCCTGTCTGGCACTTGCTGGCCTTGATTGCTGCAGAGCTTGATGCACTCACAGAAGAGAACAGGTGGTCCTCACGCTACTGCTACTAAAGAGAGCTGCTTCATCCAAGTAAGCAGCACTGCAGGCCTACATCCAAGCCAGGACCTGGTTCGCCAACTGCTGGAAAGTGGCAGGGGCATTCTTGAGTACAGAAGGCTGACCTCCCTTTGACCCCATCCTTTAGGGCCATCGTCCAGTATCATGAAGTGAGGTCGAAAGTACTCTAGAACTGGGGAGCCCCTAACCAATCTATGAACCTATATCAGCTTGGAAGATAGGATGTCCATCCATTTTTTGTGACTTTGTTGAGCTCCCTGTAGTCCACACAGAGTTTTGGGGGATGCACATCATTCGGTGGCCTTGGGAACCAACACCACTGGGCTGTATCCGGGACTACTGGAGTGCTCAATCACTCCCTACACCAGCATCTTAGAGCTTTCTTAATTAATGCTGGCACTCACCTACTGGCAAACATTGATTCTTTCTTGTATGATCCTCCTTGCCCTCTCACCTGAACTGACCACTCTATGATCAAATTTATGATGCCTATCACTATGCAGAAACCTATTGCACTGACAGCTGTCAAGTGTCAAACTACTCACAGATCATGGAACAAGCTAACTCCTCAGTCATGTAAGAAAGCCTTCTTGGCAGTGCCGCTTATAGAGGATCAGGATGTATCAAACTCACTGATTACTTTTAATGAAACGTTGGGGAAAGTTCTGGATGGAATCATTCCTATAAGGAAAAACTCCAGACCAACCCCTAACCGACGTTCGGCACAATGGTACACCGCTGAACTAAGGCAGGAAAAGGCTTCCTGCAAAAAATTCGAGAGGCATTGGCGACAGAGTAAATCTCTGCAGACTAAACAGTTTTTTAAATCTGCCTTGGCAGCTTATCATCAGAATTTGAAAGCAGCTAGATGCTTGTATATTTTGAACCAAATTGAGAGCTCAAGTAACTCATCAAAGGCCCTATTTGACATTGTTAAGGACTTTGTGGCGCTGGTAGCGTGTAGACAATCACCCATAGATTCCCAAGAACTATGTGATTCTCTGGACAGTTTTTACCAGGAGAAAATTTCTAAAATCTACTCCAATTTTTTATCACCCGATCTGGCAAGTTTACCCTCGGAACCCTGTCCGGGCAGTTCTATGAGACGGACAGAATGCTCCCTGGAAGGCTTTACGCCTGTCTCATTAGTAGAGCCTTAGAGATGGCTATATCAGGCTCTCCGGTGGACCCTTGCCCCCCAAAAATCATATCTGTTTTGTCCCATATTCTAGCGCCTACTGCCCAAAATATCTTTAACCTCTCAATCCATGAAGGCATAATTCTGGCCTCCTGGAAGGAGGCATTTGTCCGCCCGATTCTAAAGAAACCCTCGGCCAATCCTCAAGACCTGGGCAATTATCGCCCCATCTCTTGGACTCCTCGCAATCGGGTGTCCGTCGGGGTTTCAGTACGGAAACGGCTCTCTTAGCGGTTACCGATTCCCTGAGGATGACTGTCGATGCTGGAGGTTCAGCGATTTTGATATTGCTTGACCTCTCCGTGGCCTTTGATACCATCTCGCATACTAGGCTCGCGGAGAGGTTAAGATCTTTTGGCATCCAAGGTACTGCTCTTAAGTTGCTGCAGAACTTCCTGGTGGATAGATTTCAAACTGTCATCCTGGGCCCTTATCAGTCAGAGAAAACATCTCTGGACAAAGGTGTCCCCCAGGGCTCCCGCCTTAGCCCCACCCTTTTTAAAATCTATATGGCACCATTGGCTAAGGTAGTGGAAGCCCTGGGATTCGAAACTATTTTGTATGCTGATGACACCCAGCTACTATTTAACATCGGCCCAAATATTGAAGCAGATAGACTCCGCTTTGCCTCAGGTATACTTGAAATCTCTAACTGGATGACCAACAACTGTCTCCAGCTGAATCCGGGCAAGACGGAAGTCATGCTTCTTGGGAAGGCTGCAGCAGCCGGGTCCAATGACTGGTGGCCAACACAGATTGGTACCCCCCCCCCTGTTCCTAAACAGTGCGTCAACAACTTAGGCATAAAGATAAATCAATCCCTTTCTATGCAAGACCACGTAGCATCCACCTCAGGGGCGTGCTACCACAGGTTAAGACTACTTCCGAAAAAATTTCCATTTATCCTGACCGAGCACCGCAGAACTCTGACCCAAGCCATGGTGATCAGTCGCTTGGATTACGGGAACGCCCTACTAGCGGAGGTTGGGGTGACCTTTCTAAATAAATTGCAGGTCACCCAAAATACTGCCGCCAGGTTGATTCTGAACATGCCGGCTGGCTCTTCTTCGTTACCGCTGCTGAGAAACCTTAACACCATCGCTGCTAGTGATATTTTCCTCCTGTGCTGGAATTTTCAAAAGTCCATATAGAATGACGAGCTGGGCTCGTCATCAGCCTGGTAGGAGGCTACTTCATGACGAGCCCAGCTCGTCATGAGCCTGGAAGGGGTTAATTGGTTACCCATAAAAAAATTATCTTTTTTTAAGATCTGTTGTCTGACATTTAACGCCCCACAGGGTCAGGGTCCAAAGTATCTACCAAAAAAACTGAAAAAATATATCCCCAGGCGTCCGCTGAGGTCAAGTTCTCCAACATAGGTGTTAGGCCCACTAACAGGAACCAGGTAGGGCCTAAGATACAAATTACAAAACAGAGTACCTGTATTCCCACTTTTTAAATTCCAGAAAACCACACTATATTCTTTTAGTGGTTTGGTTATTTTATTAAACCTCTTATTTTATTCAATTTGAATATTTTCTCTGAATAGGAAATCTCTTCTATTCTCAGAAACACATACAATTTGTACAATAACAACACTTTAAATACACATATACACAATTACTTTATGACGAAATCAATTTGACAACATGAACACGCTTATGTACAACAATTGCTCCACTTTTCATTCAAAAGAGCCTGCTACTCGATATAATTCATCACAACAAGCAGCATGTCTAGTATTTGCCTATTTGTAAAACACCATGTCACGATATAATTAATTCCTTCAATCTATGAGGATGTCTTAGTTAAATCCTTCAAATCATGAAAAAAATGCCAAAACACCATGTCACGATATAATTAATTCCTTCAATCTATGGGGATGTCTTAGTTAAATCCTTCAAATCATGAAAAAAAATGCTGCCGCGTTTCCAGCCACGTATAAATCCTTCACGGGCTTTCATCAGGGGTTCTTATTATAGGCAAAGGATGGATAATCTATGAAGCAAAAAATAAAAATAAACTAATCAGCACTAGTATTTCTATCCTTCCTTGCAGCTTTTATCAATCCCAGAAGGTCACTTCACATACCTTCTAGGTGATCCCTAAGTTGTAGATGTTTAATAGTTTCCGCAGTGTGGGTGGCAGCCAGCGATAAATAATCTGCAAGAAACAAGTTTCTAGTTCACTCATCATGTGTGCTACACTACATTTCATGGTTCTAACAGCGAGCACTGTCACAGCGCCTACCTTGCATCTACTTCTGGTTCGTGCACGCAAACAGTCTTTCTCACTGCGTGGTGATACAGAGGTTCAGGGGCTGGGGTCAGCTCTGTGGAGAAGAGAGTATATGACATTGCAATATTCTCCCATCGGCTTACATTCTGGACGTTTAGCTAAGCCCTTAGTTCAGCGTACCTGTGTAAAATTATGATGGCATTCTGAACGCGGCTATCTTCTTTTTTCAGCCGATCCTGTCACAAGAAAATGCCAATGCACACATTAATGTGCGTTCTCTACCTTAAACTGCAAAAGTTTTACACAGCAACTACCAAACATTCTCACCTCTATCTTTTGAAACGCCACAGGAACCGGTCCCCACGTTTTTTCTTTGACTATGTTTGAATTCCCCAAGGTCTTCCTCAATCACGAGCGATTTCCTCACTACAAAACACCGAAGCCCCAATCACTCCCAAGTTCGCGCTAAATATTCCGGTATTTAAGACTTATAGTTGGATATTTTCTTAGCTATTTCACTTCATGTCAAGCAGACAATCTGGCGTCCTCCCTGCAGGCAACAGTTAATTAGTTTACCCGGACGTGGTGCCTTGTTAACCTTTACAAGGCGCCTCTAAGGATGCTGGGAACTGTAGTTCAATTACGGTCCCTAGTATTTTTATGTGGTTTTATCTCAAATGCCGCCTGTCCTATTACGTAAACACTGTTATAGGCATTATGCTTCGCGCCACAATTTTGAAATGAGAGGGGGGCTATGCTACTCTTGTACTACCTCAATTAGAAAAAGACTATTTCGTAGGCTGCGCTCGAAGGTCGCTGTATACTCAGTTATACACTCATACATGAGTAACTACCACGGAAAGTGAAAACATGACTCTAGGCCTGTCACTGTAGGCTAGCTATCCAGTTTTCAAACTGTCAGTTCCACCTGTAAAAATAAAATTTTGGCCAGGCCTTAATCTTTCTTTTTAAGTAAGTAAGTTACACCCACATGCATCATTGCACCCGTTTGCGATTCCTAAATATGGAAAATTTGGGAATCGCAATTTAGAAATCGCAAACGGCAATGCATGAATAATTCACAAATATTTTTGCGATTTCTTAATTTTCCTTAATTGCGACTCACATTTTGTGAATCGCAATTAAGGAAAACCTTCCCATTGATTCCTATGGGCCAAAAGGCCCATAGGAATCAATGGGAAGGCATTAACATTTTGCGAATTTCATTTTGCGAATCGCAATTTGTTAATGCATTTCAAGGGTGCTGAGGGTGGTCCAAAGGAAAGATTTCACAAATTAACACGAGGTTCACCCTCGTGTTAATTTGCTCCCCCTATTTGCGAATTCACATTTTTAAAAATATTCATGCATTGCATTTAAGGAATCGCAAAAATGTGATCCTTAAATGCAATCGCATTTTTAGAAATCGGAAAAAATTGTGATTTCTACACAATTGTTTAATACATCCCAAAAAGTGATTTTGGTACCGCAAACGGCCGAATTTTGTGATTCGCAGTGTTTGCGACTCCAAAATCACTTGATGCATGTGGGTGTAAGAGTTTTACAGAGCGTGCGAATGCCGAGGCTTCTTGGCGGTAGCGTCCTAGATCTGGGCTAACAAACCGGGAGACCTACTTAATGCTGGAGACAAAAAGCCATGTCTTCGAAGATTTCAGAAAAAAAGGAGCCTGTTCATTTGAAATCTCAACGATAGGGGCATACCGTTCCAGAGGTTGCAGGCTACGTAGGAGAAGCTTCTGCCACCCCAATTAGCCTCCTTTATTTTGGAAATGGTTACTAATTTAGCAGCAGATGATCTTATGGCACATCGGGGGCATGCCATGAAAAGGTCTTCTGAAAGTAAATATGGCCAGTTCCATAAAGTGCGTTGTGTACCATACACAAGCCCTTGAATTTTACCCTTTCACCCACAGGCAAACAATGAAGCCCTTGAATGCCTTTTGAAAAAAGGCTAAACTTAGTGATTTTTAAGAGCAAACTGGTTGCCACATGCTGTAGGGATTGCGGCTTTGGTTGAAGATGTTTTTGAATTCCCAAATAAATACTTATATGCCACCCCTAAAGCAGACCGACATGCCCATTGGGCAGGATGTATGGTATTTAAAAAGTAGGACATGTATATTTTCCTTTAACAAGTCCAGGCAGTGAAAAATATCAAAAGTGTTTTTTTATTGTTGAAAGGCTGGCTCTCTCAAGGAAAAGCACTGGGCTACATCAGAACACGTTACAATACATAACATCAGTTTTGTAATGGCTAGATCAGTGGTTCAAGGGCTCAAATTAAAAGGTATTTAAAATTCAATGTGATGGTAAAGTTAGTATTTTCCTGCCTAAATACTCTAGTAGTCCTTTCAGAGATAATCCTCAGCTCTCACATGCTGGGATGTGTAAATTGCTCCCAGAAAAGGAAGGGAAAGGGCTCAACTAGAAGAAGGAGTGGCCTACTCCTGACAGGATGGCCTGGGTGATGTGCCTAACAACTGTACAAGTTTCAAAGGGGCAGCCCCTGCCAAAGGCTGACGTAACTCACACCTAGGCCTGTCCCTGTCATTGGTTCAGTAGCCAGAGTGACACAAATCCCAATTGGTGCCTAGAACGTCCTGGACCCTTGGCTGCTGAAGATTGGACTCTTTTTCCAGAAACGGTTGTAAAACTTGACACTTAGAAACTTTTTTGAGACTTTTGCTAAGAAGAACCAAAGGCTACCACTGGACCGCTACTGAGCCGCAGGCCCCAACCTTGCACCTCCAGTTGGATTCAACCTGCTGGTTTGTCCTGCTCAAAGAAGTTTGACTTCCAAAGTTTCTAAGCCTGAAGGTAGATATCTTTACTGAGCAAAGATGCCAAACGTATCTAGCAGACAAGGGACCTTCCCTGGGCATGAAGTTTGAATTTCTCCCACTCAGAGTTTTCTTGCCAAAAGTCAACAACTTCACCAGGACTTCCTCTGATGGCTATTTGTTCACAGGAAACGCATCTTGGCTACCGCCTGCTGCCTTGTCCCACTGAGCTGTTTTGCGTTTTCAAATCAGAAGGTAAAACTTTCCACTGAACCGAATCTAGCACCTGTATAGGCCTGCACTCCATTGTGGTTGGCCTTAACTTTTGACTTTGACCTGGTCTAGCTTAATCAGACACCCTTGACCGCCGCTTTGTACTTTTTGGTGTTACAGACATCTAAACATTTGAGAAATCATATCTCCAGGTCTCTACATCAGCATTTTTGGTTTTGCTGTCTATTTGTTCATTGCATTGTCCTATACTCTTTTTATTGTGTTGTGTTCTCTATGTTTTACCTGCTTTCGTACTGATGAATGCTTTAACATATTTCTTCTTAAGTGAATCTGACTGCTCTGTGCTACCACTACCGAAGTTGAACAACGGCAGAAAGGTTTCCTGAAGTGGGAGGCCTTTGGTCACATCGCCATCAGCACAACACCAGAACTGCTGAAAAGCCTTTCTCATAGGAGTATCAGCTGTGGAGCCTCCTTAGGGTACACTTCAAACTGCTGCCCTCTGAATGCGTTGGTAGTTCAGTGGTGAGATACGGGCATCCACTGGGATATCCAGTGCCCATCCTCCTTCAAATGAGCTTCTTTGTTGAACATGATAAAACCTATAGGTTTCTTATTTCAGCTTCAGCACTTGACCAAAATATATGTAATAGTGGGCAAGTTACTTTTTTCTCCCTGTTGCAAAATTGAAAATATATGATGATGATGATGATTAAAGCCTTATATAGCGCAACTTAGCCCGTAGGCGTCAAGGCGCTGATGATGGAAAAGTCTGTGTGGAGGGGGAGGAGGCATGCCGACTAGCAATAGAATTCACTGAAGAGTCAGGTCTTCAGGGCCTTTCGTAAAGGGAAATAGGATGTTTGAGCCTTAAGCTCCACTGGAAGGGAGTTCCAAATCCTTGGAACGAGGGAGGAGAAGGCCCTCCCTCCCCAACTTGCTTTAGTACTTCTGGGAATGACAAGGAGGTTTTTATTCGCTGAGCGAAGGGCCCTGCCGGGGATGTGACGGGACACCAGAGAACAGATATCTTCGGCCCCAACTCCATGCAGAGCACGGTGAGTGAGGCACAAGGCCTTAAATTCAATCCTTGCTTGCATGGGGAGCCAGTGCAAATTTTTCCTGAAGGAGAAGCCTGATGACCGCCTCGGAGCGTCAACAACAAACCTTGCGGCCGCGTTTTGTATAATCTGAAGGCGCTGGACAAGTTTCTTGTTATTGCCAAGATAGAGTACATTACAGTAATCTAATCTTGAGGTTATAAGGGCCACCGTAACCTGTTGATGGGCTTCGGTCGACAGATAGTGAGCGATTTTCTTTAAAATTCGCAAAACCCCACAGCAGGTTGAGGCAGTCCTGCTAATCTGTTTATCAAAGCGAAGCGAAGAGTCAAAAATTACACCCAGATTCCGGGCGGACTGAGAAGGCGTGGAGGCAAGCACCTAGAGCAGAAGGCCACCAGTCAGCAGACCAGGTCTCCTGCTTGCCTCCAAAAATGAGCACCTCCGTTTTTTCCCCGTTTAGCTTAAGGTAATTTCTCACCATCCAGTTTGCAACTGCTACCATGCAGGCTCTAAAATTAAAGGGAAGTGATGTCAGTGGTTTGCGAGATGGAGACCATGATCTGGGTGTCGTCCGCGTAAGATACGACTTCCAGACGGAAGGATCTGACCAACCTGGCCAAAGGTGTTACATAAATATTAAAAAGTGTGGGGCTCAGGAACGAGCCCTGAGGAACCCCACACTGCACAGGCTTGGTAGGGGAAAGATAGTTGCCCAGCTTGGCCCTCTGTTCGCGTTTGGCCAGAAAAGATGTTAAAAGGCTAAGCGCGGGTCCCTTCACTCCTATCTCCCCAAGGCGCATGGCCAAGATGGAAGGGGACAGGGTGTCAAAAGCAGCTGTAAGGTCGAGCAGGACCAGCAAGGTAGTCTGGCCACTGATGACCTTAGCACGTATGTTGTTAGTGACAACTGTGAGGGCGGACTCGGTGCTGTGTGCCTTCCAAAAACCATGTTGGGATGCGTCAAGAAGGCAGGTGTGTTCTAAGAAGGCGCTCAAATGGGTGTTTAAGTGGGCTTCTAACATTTTCGCAGGGGCAGGGAGCAAGGAGATAGGGCGAAAGTTCTTGAGGATCCCTGGGTCTAGCGTGGATTTCTTAAGAAGGGGTTTAACAATGGCTAATTTCCACAGCTCCGGGTAGAGACCCTCGTTGATTGCCTGATTGATGACTTCCATGAAGGGAGGGAGTAGGACCTCTCTGCACTCCTTGAGAATTTTAAGAGGGCAGGGGTCAAGAGGCAATCCCGACTTAAGGGCATCAAGGTGCATATTGAGTTGCTCTAAGTTAATAACGGAAAGTTGGTCAAGTAGCAACCCTGAGGTCTGACAGAAATCATATCAACAGAGGGTGCCGTCCTGTCAGAGGGGGGCCCTAGATCATGGTTAAGGGCTTCTAGACCTGAATGAATATCCGTAATTTTCGCATGGAAAAAGGTGGAAATTTGGTCGCAGAGGTCCTGTGAGGCGCAATGGGGTCGGGAGATTGAAGGGCACACAGGGTATCCACAATTTTGAATAGTTCCCGAGGGGAACTGAGAGAGGTGGTGATTTTGATAAAGTGGGATTTCTTTGCCGCCAGCACCGCAGTTTTTTACTCCTTGAGGAGTCTTTTATGATGATATTTTTCAAGGGGCTCAAGAAGGAGCCTTCAAAGCCTCTCCTGCTTCCTACATCCCTGCCTGAGTGATCTAAGGGTGTCTGAATGCCACGGTGCAGTAGGGCATTTCCTAGCGAGATATAGTGCTGCTTAAGCGGGGCCAGAGTGTTGACGGCCTTGGAGATGGCATTATGAAGGTCCAGAGCCAAAGTGTCAATGTCTTTAAGTGAAGGGGTCATGGAGCAGGACAATAGTGGGACTAAGGTTTCATTATTTATCCCCCGAAAGTTTCTCTTTAATTCCCATCTGCTAGGATCTACCAGCGCAGCGGTGGAATAAGGGGTATGAAAGCCAAGGGGTACGGCCATAAGGTCTGACCAGGACAAAGGGAGGGGGATCCCTCTCCTTAATCTGGGGTCATTGGAAAAGACGCCGTCCAACGTGTGCCCAGCAGAATGGGTTGGGCCCATGACTCCCTGTGTAAACCCACAAGAGGCCATGGAGTCCAACAGATGGATGGAGTCTGTCGAAGTGTCCTTCTCCAAATGGAAATTAAAATCCCCCGAGATAGTAAGATTAGGCCTATCTATATAGGGTTCCAGCATTTTTAGTAGATCAAGGCTAAAGCTGTCCCTAGGGCCTGGAGGCCTGTAAATCAGAATTCCCGCGAAGGTCACAGAGGGGGCGGGGTTAAGGGCAAAGTACAACGCCTGGAAGGAGGCTGAAGGCAGATGTTCAATGCGGCAATTTATAGAGGTTCTATGTAGGATTCCCAAACCACCTCCCCTCTGACCCACCCTATCCATTCTAGCCAGGGAATAACCTTCTGGGATAGCATTCAGGAATTCCGGCCCATAGGTCTCCGAGGCCCAGGTCTCTGTGACAAATGTCCAGGCGGGGCTTTTGTCAGAGATAAAGTCTCTGAAGGTGAAGTTATTTTTGACTAGGGACCGGGCATTGATAAGAAACCGGACCTCCTTAGTCTGCGGAGGAAGCTTGGGTTTACCTAACCCCGATTGTTTGCGGCGAGGGAAAAGGGGGGGAACAGGTAGCTCTTCCCAGGCAATGACACCTAGGGGAGTCTAGGAACATTTTGGGGGTGAGCATATAGTGGCAGGCTTTTACAGGAGGTTTCAGTGAAAGTAACACCTTTAAGGAATAAGGAGGGCTAACCTGCCCGTGGGTGTCTATAGGTGCAGCCGTTCCGGCCCCTCGCGCCTCCTTAGCGCTGACGGGCGCAGACGGGCAGGACTCCGGCAGGACTCCGGCACGTCCGCTGGTCACGTCCGCTGCGCGGAGACATGTCCTTCCCCTTTTATGCGTCATCTAGACCGCGTCAGAGCGATTGCACCCACCCAATATGGCCGCTATGTATCTTGCCCGGGACCGAACTACTCAGCGTCAACACTCGGCTGTGTGTGATAATTATATTTCTAAAGTACTGTTTGACTTTGTAAAAAAACAGAATACGAAGAAGTGAGGTTCTGTAAATAATATGCAGCAATGTTAGTTCACGTCATATATTGTTAGCAGGGAAATAATGTTGTCCTGTTTCTGTCTCGAGAAAAGGAGTTAGTTGATACAGCGATTATTGAAATTTGTCAAGGAACAGCCTCCTCTGGGTTATAAAAGAAATGTAGTAAGGACAGGTGAACGATAGACATGCTTCTGAGATATAATGCTGCGTGCAGAACAGTTAATATTTCGACTCTGAACCTGTGCATCGGCACCTGGGGACAGATCAACAGGCTGAATTCAATATAAATTCAATAAAAATATAATTCAATATTCAATATAAATTCAATATAAATATAAATATGAATTCAATATAAATATTTCCTTTGGGAATTCGGAATTTGGGAATTCAATATAAATATGAATATGAATTCAATATAAATATTTCCTTTGGGAATTCGAAATAAGATTACAAATTAGCAGAAGGCATGGCAGTCTCTTCTGCTTTCAAAAGTAATCAAAGGTAATCTAATTAAGATTGGTGTGCTTCCTAAATAGTTATTGCTATTCCCGGCTATATAATGTAGGCTAACAAGCGTGTACATACAGGACGAGGATGTCAATTGCTGCATCATTTCTTATGACATTAAAATGTGCAGGATGGGCCATCACAAAGTTTGCCCTACATAAGTGAACTGTGATTGGGTGCAATCTCATCTCAAGTATTTTACCTGCTATGCAGCGATTAACTAAATTAATTGTTCCACCCACAAATCTGGACTTTGATTGATCATTCATTTATAGACCTCTCAATATTCTTCAAACGAGATTGCCATACATGATTTTTTTAAATTTTAAGGGAGTACTTTGTACATTAGAACGATATGCTAACTACATCAAAGATACAGTCATTTTACAAATGTAACCTATTCTAGGATAATTCTCATCCGCCAACGGAAATTAGTGAGTATAAACCCAAAATGTGTAAAAAGGAGGTGTCACTGTCTTTGACCAACTATGTGACCGAAATGAGTTAAAGTTATTTATGAATTTACACGAAGACTTTGATATTGTGCAGTTGGGGAAATATTCTAAGTGAATGCCACAAAGGAGGTTTTGTAGTAAGGATAGAGGTATTTAAGTGTTTGGATTTGGCATGTGTTCTTTGATGATGAGGATGATTATGGTGTTGGTCTTTGAATCCACTATATTCAAAATTTCGCATCTCTATTGTATATTGAATCTTCTTGTGACTGTGAAGGAAAAAAATGTTAGACTAATTAAGTGACAACAATATACTGTTTTCACTACACATGTGCATGCCATTACATGGTAATGTATTTTCTGTTATACAAAATGCTTCAAATACCCAAATTAAAATGTTTGTAAAGGATGGCATATATTGATTGTGGATAAACGTAGACACATTGCAGGTAGCATAAATATATATTTTTGTTTTAAATAACAGAATGATATATAAATGTGAGATTAAACTACAAGACCCTGGAGGAATATGCCTCGAAATATTTTCATCTGGAAATCAGAATATCTAGTCATGGAGCTTCTAGATACCTAAGACAGTGAAAGGGTTTCAAAACATTTTTTTGACTTAAGTCAGTGTAACTCCCTGATCAAGACAGAAGTCGACACGAATAAAGATTTTTCTTTTTTTAGAAGCTCTATAGAGTGATTTTCCAGATGAAATCTAATTTCACTACATGTCTTGGTGTCATTTGTTCTGCTTTCTAGTTGCCTTTTGACTCTATGATGAACAGAAGGGTGGATATTGCTGTGATGATGTGAAATAATTGGTAAATGTGTTCTTCTTTTGTCAACAGCATGATCAGCTTTACACCTGGGCTGCTGTTAGTCAACCTACACACTCGCTGGATTACTTAGAGGGAAGGTTCCCAGGGAGAACCCATGCAGTATGGCCACCAGCAAAGCCTTCAGAGCAAGAGCAACCTGGTCTGAATCATGCAGTAACAGGTATGTGCTTGAAACGTGTTGGAAATGAAAATGCAGCTTTTTGGGAAAAAGTAGATTCACCGCTAGTGTCTTAGACTCTGGAACTTTCTCAAGTTATTATTCAGACTACTTTTGATGTACTTCTTTGTTAAATGATCACTGTGCCTCCCCAGTTTCTATCCAAGATGGAGGTGGTCTGACCAGGTGCTGTTTAAATAAATTTCTGCTCTTCCTCATGTTCTGGACTCAGCTTTATAAAGATGCACATTCTGACTGGTTTGAGTTTTAAGAACATTCTTTCAAACTAGAATGATGCTGACATGAGTCATTATAGGAAATGAATGTCTTCCAACCAAAAGAGAATACGAATTGAGCCACATTTGTGTATGTTTCAATTGTTGTATTGCAATGATGGAACAACATTTGAAGCTCATAGCACATACGACAATCATTTACTGTTTACAAATGATGTGTCAGGAGCTACTTTTGCTCTCCCTTTAGTTGTCTTGTTCTTTGCTGACTACAATGAGTACCTCTAAATGATTCTCTGCGTCCTTTTGCACACTCAGAAAAGACTGTCGGGCATATCAACAAGCGGCAGCGATATTTATCGCTGACCGCTTTTAGCGTGACAAATCCTAATGCCGTCCATCGCTGGAATCTATCGCCTGGTCAGTGCACTATTAACAAGGCGCATCGCCGAGGCGATAGAAATCCGGCCAATAGCGGCGATAAGGGCCACTATCACCGGAATTCCAGAAATAAGGAACAGCGTTAGGGAAGAAAACAGTAAATGGGGAGCTGCGGACTCAGGATGATAATCCACCTCCCATGATAGATATGGCATAGTCAAGAAAAAGGCAGGTGTAAGAAAATGGCGAAAAACCTTATTAGCGCAACTTTTGATATCGCTAGTCAGGATAGCGATGCCCTTGTAAATACGGAGAATTTGAGTTAGCGAAGATTTTTACAGTATCCTGGACGGGCCCGCCTACCTCGCATCTCATTAGCGATGCGAGGCGAGGCACAAAGGAAATGGGCAAAGAAGCTTGGATTCACTCGTTTGCGTGTCCATGCTAATAGGGAGTTAAACTTATTGCCGCTTTTTTTCTGAAAACGGACGCTAAAGCGCCGATAATTTTAACTCTGGTTCTTGTTGATATGTCCTTGTGAACTTTGACTCTGTTTGCCACATATTGAGTTTCTTGTATTGTCCTATGGCCCAGTTCTGCAAGTTACGAGGCCAATCAGGATTATAAGTAGTGCGGTAAACCTGAGGTTCTGAACATTTTTCCCATGAGGCTCCTGATACTCAAAGCTACCAAATTCCTTACGCGCAAATGCAGCGAAGAACAAGAAAAAGCCACAGGAGTCGTATGCAGCTAATCTAATGACCCTGGTCGTCCCCTATAACCCCCCGTTACCATAGTGAACAGTAACAGTAACACAGAAGGCCAGAATCGCTGGTCTCATTAATGAGCATCTCAGAATATGGTTGTGATTTGAATATCCCCTGGTGCATACATATCTTGCACTCTCAATTCCAAAACTTTAGTAAAGAATAATACATTTGCTGAAGCAAAGATTCAAAGTTACAGAACAAGAAACAGGATGCAATTATGTATTGGAAATCAACTGTCACTTTTGTTGCAAGGCAGCTACAGACTTGAGTCAGGTTTCCTTGTTCAATTTAGGTTGATTTGTTATTCAGGTTGTCCTTTGTCTGTTTTATTGTTGCAAAGAATATCCAATATCATATCATGTCTAACGAATGTAAATATAAATGAAATCCTAAAGTAAAATACATCAATTTTGAAGATATTGAGGTTACAGCCTGGGATTAACATAAAATAACAGGGATAAGTGTTTTTTCTGTTCACATAAAGGTGGGATTTTTTTCCTGGGGACGTTGCATGAGAAAGGGATTTGTGGGAGTCTGTCGAGGGCCTCTCCCCCTTCACTTACTTGAATGTAGGAGGTTTGAGGTTATGCTGTATTCAGGAAGAACGCATTCGTCAAGCCAATTGAACGAATCTTAAAAATCCAGTATATAAATGTGAGTTAACAAACCACACACATTTAAAGTCTGCGATAACGTGAAATGAAACCCGCAGTTTAAGGATAGTCATAGGTTAACTTCCAAAATGCATGCACACATGCATCAAACAGCTGTCAACGAAGTCTTCGGTTTTTATTGGCTCACTGTTAGTGTTCAAGTACCCGATTGTTCAAATGTAAACTTTTTTTTGCGAGGATATTTCACAGTGGACTTTGTGCCCGCAACCTCAATTCTTAATCCGGATTGACAAAGCTGTTTTAAATCATGCAGTGCCTTTGCCAGCAACATTGCAACCATTTCCAGTGATTTTATCAACTGCTGGAACATTCCACAAGGTGGAGCCCTAACTTTGCTTCCTTTCCTCTCTTAGTGGGAAAGCAAGCAGTGGCTATCTTTTGCCCTTTGGGGGACTGCAGACTACAGCAACTGTGCAAACATCCCATACATGGAACGCCCATTTGTTTATTAAGTACGAAATAGACAAGTACATATGCTAAACGTCAGTGGCTCTATCTTTACTGTTTGTTTCACAAATAAGGTTACAGGACCGACTCAGTCCTGAGGTAAAAGAACAAACTCGCAGTTTCCATGCAATAGGGATCGCATTTGCGAGAGTTTAAGCTATTGGCATTGCAAATGACAATGCTTTTTATTTATGTGTTTTTAAAACAAACTTAGATATGAAAGGCATTGTTATTTATAACCCCATTACGTCAAACTCTCGCAAATTGCAAGACCACTTTAATGGGGTCCACGCACCTTTCTTCAGAAGCTCGCTCTTTTAAGGTTACAACGAGCAGCTTCTAAAGAAAGGGGCGTGGGCAAATTAAAATAAAAGCACAGTATGGGGCGCTTTCACTACCAAATTCTTTTTACATTAAACTAAGGTTCTGTAGCATGGCTGCTACAGTTAAAGCGGACCGCGCTGGAAATTTAAATAAAGAAAAAAGTGCGTCCATTATAGTTCAAGTGGACCGCACTGCAAATTAAATAACTAGGGGCCAGATGTAGGTAAATCCGATTTACCGACTTTTAAATACCGAGTCATACCGATTCGGTATTTAAAAGTCGGTAAATTGGAAGGAGGCAGATGTAGGTAAAAAATTACCGAATCTGTCAGAGTCGGTATTTACAGATTCTGTAAATACCGATTCTGTATTTCCCATTGATTCCTATGGGCCTTGAAGCCCATAGGAATCAATGTGAAATACAGATTCGGTATTTACAGAATCGGTAAATACCGAATCCTGCAAGGGTGCAGGGGGTGTCACTTTGACACCCTCTAGCACCCCAATTCTGTACTTGTGTGCAATGTGGCACACAGACATGCCCTTAGGGCATGTCTGTGTGTCACAGTGCACAGGTGTGCATGCACAGATGTGCATGCACACCTGAATTCGGTATTTTACCACCCAATAGGATTGGGTGGTAAAATACCGATTTTTAAGGGCCTGTGGCACTCTTAGGAGTGCCACCTACATATGGTTTTTCCGAATCGGTAAATATACCGATTCGGTATTTTACCGATTCTGTAAATTTACCGATTTGGTAACTTTACAGAATCGGTAAAATATAGGCCCCCTACATCTGGAAACCCAAATACCGGTCGATAACGGCCGAATTCGGCCGTTACCGACCGGTATTAGGGCTCCTACATCTGGCCCTAAGTGCGGCCGTTAAAGCAAACTGCCCTGCAAATTAAATAAATAAGAGCAGCCCCTATAGTTAAAGCGGACCCACAGCCATTACTAATACAAATATAAAAGCGGGCGGTTAGTTGCCTTGTGGGAAAGCACATCGTGGGTGGAAGATTATTAAAGAAAATTGTGCCCACAGCTTAGATAAAGCAGACTGTGTAAAAACACAAGTAAAAAGTCTAGTCGTTATGTTGGGTTACAAATGCAGACCAGGTGGTACTACTAAGCCTATTTATCAATCAAAAGCAACGATTTCGAAAGGACAGTGACAGGAGGCAATTGAAAAGATGGGCGGGGAAATTGGCGGAGGTTCTAGTCTACACGTCAATACAGCATGCCTCGCAGAGCAGCGAATGCGCTGCCCAGGCTTGATCTAAAAATGAGTAGCATTGAATTGATTAACTATAACACATGTATTTGACCATCTATGAAACGTCAGGACTCTAGCAGCAAAAGCTCTCTAATAGGTTATTTTTCAACACTTTTCAGGTGCATTATGACAATGTACAGGTATACGGCCATGGTTGCTTGAAATATCTTCATACCTCTAAAAAGCTAGGGGCCAGATGTATCAAGAATACATTTTGCAAGTCTATAATAGCAAATGTTTCCAATTTGCTATTATAGACTCGCTAAATGCAATGTATGTAAATTTCTGCAAATATTTTGCGATTCCTACATATTCCTTAAAAGCGAGTCGCAAATTGTGACACGCTATTAAGGAAGGCCTTCACATTCATTCCTATAGGCCATGCGCAATTTGTGAGTACCCAATAGGTACTCACAAATTATGCATGCATTTTCAAGGGTGCAAGGGTGCAAAAGGATACCCTGTTGCACCCCTGAAATATGTATATGTGCACATGTGGCACACATATATGCCCTTAGGGCATGTATGTGTCCTACATGCCACTTGGGATAATGCTAAAAAGTGCATTTTTAAAGGAATTTGCACATTACTACCAACTAGAAGTTGAGGGTAATTTGAGATGCCTCAAAGCTAGGTTGCAATGTTTTCTTGCTTTCTGCATTGCATTTAAGGAATCGCAAATTGCGATTCCCTAAATGCATTTGCAAAATTGGTAGTCGCAAAAATTGTGATTACCTATTTTGCAAATGCCTTTTGAGCAGAATCACCCCTTTTGCAAATGGGAAAACGCTTGATACTTCTGGCCCAGAATTCCCCTTATATGCTGTATGTAGATGAATGGATATATCTGAAAGAAACGTAGAAAATCTGTGTACATATTTGTTTGCATTATTGAAACCCATCTAACACATTTGGTACGTTTTTGCTTGTATATTAACCTCACAGATATCTGCATAGCTGCTTCAGAAATTAAAAGTAGGAAGTCATTTGTTTATTAACACAAGAGGAGCCAGTTTTAAAAGTCAACAAAACACCATCCTACTGTCCTGGAGGCCGGGGAGCCAAACTAAAAGTCTCAAATGCAAATGCAGGGGGGGTTGAGATATTTTTCAGGCAAGGTTCGGAGTGGCCCATACGGCAGTCAGGGAGTGCTCGAAGTTCTGACGCGACAGGGGAGTACGTGGGCCTGGTGTATAGTCTGCCAGGCAGTTTTTACTCCTGATTCCCCTGAGATTACCCCCAGCATTGCCTACAGCAAGCTCATATCCTGGTAGTCTTTCATGCCTTGCAAAACACATACAGAGTGTGTCTTTACAAGTCCAAATTTGCCCTAATTTCTCAAACATGGGCCACTTTTTTTCTAATCCAGTCCTACCCTTTATCTGTGTACATTAGTTGTTCCCTCACATAGGGCAGGACTGAATGTTCTAAGGTATTTGATTTTATGTATTGTTTTAGCTAAGAATGTAAGCCATACAATATAAAAAAATATGACAAAAGTAGAAAATTGAACTTAATGAACTCTATCGCATCTCATAAAAGTACCATATTTATAAAATATAATGGTAATTGAATAATATGTATGAATCAAAAACAGTCAGCTTCCATATGTAGAATTAGGTCCCTCACTCCCACCGTCTTAGTACACAATCTAGGCTACGACCTTCCTGGCTAGTTTTCCTTAAACCATTAAGTACAGGCACACACATGAAATAATAGCCCCACTCGCCAGACACTATGTGCCTCCCAGCTTCGGAACCCATTAGCCCCAGACTAAAATTATGTTCTATGCACTTTCTTCTTTGATGATTGAAAGTGCAATTCAATCTGAGACAATTCTAAACCATGTAAAAATTGGGTCAAAGGAGACAGTTGCTGCTTGACACTTTGCTTTTTTCAAAAATTAAACAGGAGGCGGTGGGCATAGTTTACCGGTGGTACCTGCGAACTCCATGTGATGTTACTAGTTAGTTGGAATACTTTACGACAGACGACTTGACGGTACACAGTCAAAATATCGAATCTTTAATTTCGACTTACACTTATATCGAGTTGCAAATATCGAAGGGACAGAATATCGATGTCCAGAATATCGATGGCCAGAATATCGACCCTAAGGTAAGTAATATCGAAATTACTTATATCGATAGCATATATATCGATGTAAGTAATTTCGATTTACCAATATGTGTTAGAAATTTTAGTTAAGTATTTAAATTAATTGTTATAATATGTGTTTAATATGTTTTTATAAATAAAAAATATATAAAAGTAAATTATATGTTTTACTACCAGAGCGGGTTGTGGGTTTTTAGGGGAATAGGCTGGGAAGTAATTTATTTGTAATTAAATAATTATTTTTTAATGATTAATTTATTTTGCAATTAAATATTAATTGGCAATGATTTATTTTAATTGAATAATTGAATAATTAATTGATAATTTATGTATATTTTTAACTAAATTATATGTTTTACTAATGGAGCGGGTTGTGGGTTTATAGGGGAATAGGGTGGGAAGTAATTTAATTGTAATATTAATTAATTTTGGGTAAAGGAGTATTTTTAGGGTTCAGGGTCAGTTTTCAGTTTTTGGGTAAAGGGGTATTTTTAGGGTTCAGGGTCAGTTTTCAGTTTTTGGGTAAAGGAGTATTTTTAGCGTTCAGGGTCAGTTTTCAGTTTTTGGGTAAAGGGGTATTTTTAGGGTTCAGGGTCAGTTTTTAGTTTTTGGGTAAAGGGGTATTTTTAGGGTTCAGGGTCAGTTTTCAGTTTTTGGGTAAAGGGGTATTTTTAGGGTTCAGGGTCAGTTTTCAGTTTTTGGGTAAAGGGGTATTTTTAGGGTTCAGGGTCAGTTTTGGGTTTTTGGGTAAAGGGGTATTTTTAGGGTTCAGGTCAGTTTTCAGTTCTTGGGTAAAGGGATATTTTTTTGGTTCAGGGTCAGATTTCCCTACTGTTGCACCCACTGGAGTGGGAATAGTAATTTTAACCCCTACGCTATCCAACACTTTCCCTACTGTTGCACCCTCTGGAGTGGGAATAGTAATTATTGTTAAGTAAGTATATATTATATATGATTTGTTAATATTATTTTTTTTATTAAATATGTATTATTTTTTTTTTACCATTATTAAATATATTTAAATATGTTTAAGTAATTTATAAGTATTATTTAAAGTATTTTTCATGTTATTTTAAACCCAAAAAAAAACGATATATTTGACAACGATATTTTTAACATCGATATTATTTTTTCGATATTTTGGTACTTACCATGTTGTACATAGGGCGTCGATATTCTTGCAATCGATATAATTACGCCGATATTTGTGTAGGTCGAAATTCTGTCTGTCGAAATTCTGTCATAGATCCGGCTTGACAGCAGAACTTACTCCTTAGCAGAGGCTCAACTTGAGCCAAATTTAGAGTGGGGGGGCTACAAAACATTTCAGGGGGGCTAATTCTTCCATCAATAGGCAGAGTGGAGATACTGGGGCTCTAGGAAGGGGTGAAAATACTCTACAAAGCCTCCTTAACAAGTAAATGGGCTTTTAAAGACCAGTGAAGTACTCAGGTGCAGCTGCAATGAGACGGGCTCCAGACCAGCTAGCCCGGTAAGCTGTTTCAGTCTGGGCAGACACATTCGACGGGGCGGGGGATGGGGGGTGCTGAAGCCCTTTGAGCCCAATAGGCGTTGAGCGCCTGCTCCTAAGAACAAGCATTTGCAATGCAATCGGTCTCGCCTTTGGGACCTTATATGTATTTAGCTGTGCAGCACATTAGCCTGAGTGCTGAAACATCTACTGTTCTTTAATATGGAGGGAAAGTAATTACCAAATTGCGTGACACGCCAGGTATGGGAACACATGGAGAGAAATATTACCTTACACCGGGAAATAGTATAGTCCAAAGCTCTGTTTTTAATATAAATTCAGGGCCTTCTGTGGTCAAATCACTGAAAATACTAGATTTAAAAAAAAATTATTGTCTACCGGTTCTCGTGGAAGACAATTTCGATGCTAATGGTATCTAGAGAATGCTAAAGTGATTCTGGTATTTTACTGACCTCTGCTGATCGTTTTCTATCAAGAAAGTTAAATAGAGGCAGTTGACAGAAATTTTTTAAAAAGAAAGTCCCTCAGCAGAAAGCAATTCTGGTATTTTACTATCCTCTACTGGTTGTTTTCAATCAAGAAAGTTAAATAGAGGCAGTTGAACAGCAAAAAGTCCCTAAGTGGAAGTAGACAATTCCTAGGGCTGATCTCCGGGGCCCACAAAGTACATATATGTATATACTAAAGTATATAAGTATATACCAAAGTATATACAAGAGGTCTCAAATGCTCGACCTAAAAATGTTGGCGGCGGCATGGATATAGAGGGAGATTACACTCTCCCATAACACCTAAATCAAACCGAAATTGCAGAGGCCGCCGCACCCGCCCGAAGGTTGGGGGAAGCTCGAAGGCCGGCGCCATAACCCTCGTGGTGCCACCAGCGGGGGTAAACTGGTTCTGGGCGCTTCGATGCGCACAGGAACCAGCGGAAGCGGGGTGCGCACCAGCCACCCAACCGGAAGTGACCTGTTGACCTGAGCACCCCCAAAGGGCGCCCAATGGTCAACCTGGCTTTGTTTGAACCCCCCAATCAGGGGGACTCACCTGAGGCCTGCATGGAGGGCTCAAGAGGATTTAAGCGACGCCGCCCTCCCAGCAGAAGCACATCGCATTCGAGGAGCTGGGAGAACGGCGCCACAGCAACAACGACTGAAGAGGAAGAGAGGCGACGCGGCGAAGGACGAAGCGGAAGACGGCAAGGCTCCAGTTGAAGATCAAGGTCGTCATCACCGAGGACGCCTTACGGAGCGCGGCGCGCCGTGCCAGCTCCCCCGAAGCAACAACAGGTAAAAACCGCGGCAAGCTCAGAGCCCGGGATAAGCACACGCAGCTAGCTGTGCCCCCAGCAGACGGCCTGACGCAGACGCGAGAAACGAAGAAGCCACACACAAGTGCGCAGAGACTCACGACATGTCGGAAGGCCAGCCGGACGAGATGGCAGAAGTACTGATGAAGATCCGCGAGTTATCGGCCATCCACGGCGACGACTGGCTTCACCCCCACCTGGGCAAAGGAAAAGAGAACAGACCGGTAGAACAGGCGGACGAAGAACCAGGGCCTTCCGCACCCAAGAAGCTGAAAAACACGCCGATGAAGAGAACATCGTAGAGGAACCCTCCGAGGAAAGTGCGGCAGAAACCCCTCCCGCCGAGACCAGAGGGCAGCGACCAGAGCGAGACCACCGACAAAAAGAAAAAGGGTGAGCATATTAGCAACATCGTAAGGGAATGTCTAAAATCGCTGGCGCCGGGGCTACTTAATGGCACAGGGCAAGGGGTACCAGGGTCGAGGGAGCAGCGCGCGGAGGAAGCGGCAGGTCTCACGTGGCATATGGTCCCATAACACCTAAATCAAACCGAAATAAAATTCACCTTCAGCCATGTTAGACATGGAACGCAATGCCACATCTGATTGCGCAGTTCACTGTTTACTGTGTGCGCCGAGCGCTAACAGGACCGTGCAGCCCATCACAGATGACGTCACAGCGCAGCTGTAAGCGCGAGCCTCGGCGATCGACTACGCAAGAGCGTAAAGCTGACCACCTGTTTGAAGCCGCCAGATCGCCTTTCGCTGGGGACAGCAACGAGGCCTCAGTTTCAAAAGGAGTGCAGCGAGTTACTTGATCCAACTGTAGGGGATGCCTGAGGCCTCCTTTGTACCCTCCGACAGAGGGCCCCTTTGGGACCACCGCATTAGCGTGACTTCTCAATGGCATCTTTGCCCCTTTACCAAACTCTGCAAAATGACACTGGCAGGAAGGCAAAGGCAAACATATTTTGCTTGGGCCATGCTCCCATGCAAATGAAAAAATGCACCTCTGAGGTCACGCCACCACGCAAATAGCAGTTCTGCTCCAGTCCCAGTCCAACCCAAATCAAAACTCCACTTATCTTATGCTGTCAGGCTCTACTATTCACAGGGCATCTTGTCAGCAGCCCATATTATAACCAAGTCAAAATGTGTGCTTCCGGAAGCTGTTGCTCTTTCCTCAGAGCATCTAACGTGAAGCATCGTGATTGCTCGGCTTAACAAAAAAAAGATAACATTTAATTTCTACACATATACTTCTTACCCACTTTTGCAGCAGTAGAGGGTTTCCAAAGGACTGGGAAATATTTGTGAACATCCACAAAACTGTCGAGTGTTTGGTTCGTGGTTGTTCCTGCATGCTGCATGGAAAGCACTCACCATCTATCCAACTCCCCACCCCTCCATCTTGGTAATGCGGACAATAGCGGATTACAACTCTAAAACATTTCCTCTGCAGGCACTTACTCCTATGACTCCCTTTGGCATCTCTGCTACCTTTGCTGCTTAAAAGCTGCAGTTGTGTAATCCAACAGGGGTGATGTGATCACGCGTGGAATGTATGTAACACTCGGCTATTGTGTTCCCATTTTTCTTTTGCTGAAACTTGGTTCATTTTAATTAGAGAAAGGAGGTGGTGGTGTGCCAGACATTACAGGGCTCATTCAACCTGTGGTTTGTTTAAAGCAATCAGAAAACAAAGGTATTTTTCTTCACAGGAAATACTTTCGTATGGGCGTTTCTGATGTTAGAGGCAGTAAACCTAATATGGTGTTGAACAATAAGATCGTAAATATAAAATCTACTGAAAATAAGAGTTTAAATACAGTTATTTAGAGTAAGAAAGGCAGCTCAGAGCGGCTGAAGAACAGTGGAAAAGGTTCCAGGGAGTAAACATTGAAAACATATGAAAAAGCGGCTGTTTGAACAAAAATCAGATCCCACCATTGTTCCTCGTTCCATGCTTCCAAATAGAAGAGATTCGAGGTGAGTCTAAAGCTAAATAACTGTAATGTTCGACAATACTCTGTATATTTGTGGGTTTTTCTTCACCTTTACTCTCAACACAGTGATGTAGTGCTGTTCTTATTTGCGTTTAGAACCCACTACAACAGTGTAGGGTTTGCACAGATGTACAAATAATAGAGCATATTTACAAGGGGATTGCGCCACCGAAACATTACTTTTTTTGATGTTCTGGTGGCACAATGCCCTGCACCATATTTACAAAGTGGCGTTGTGCCACTTTTTGTGGATTAACGCCGCTTTGTAAATATGATGCTTTGCACGCAGGTATCTGCTTGAAAGGGGCGTACAATGGGTCTTGCTATGGGCTTTCCACCATAACACACATTACTTTTTGACTCTGCTCCAGATTTACAAGAATGTGTAAATTTGAGGCAGTGTCAAAAACTAACACCATGCCAAAGCAGGTGTTAGAATGGTGCAACAAGGAGAACTACTTTTATTTGTCCTCATTTTTGCATTTACATTCTGCAGCAAATATAGAAAGAGCAAAATGCCATTAACGATTGTTTATGTGCAGGAAGGTGCACCTTCCTGCACATAAATAAACATTAAATAATGGCGATTTGCTACTCTATGTGTGCTGCAGAATGTAGCACACATAGAAGTAATACATTTCCAATATTTATTGCTTATGTGCAGGAAGGAGCACCTTCACATAAACAATCATTCTCTGCAAAGCAGGCACCTTTGCCTTATGGCGTAAGGGTGTCTGTTCTGGCGCTAGACAGCTATTTTTAGGACCAGTGCTAAGGCAAACACGGGGTGTACCGTATTTACAACAATCCCTGCGTTTTAGTGTGGTGCTGCACAATTTGCTGCAGCTCCTCCCTCCAGCATTTCCTTGTAAATATGCCCCAGTATCTTTCGATATATGTTACAAATAATCTTTGCTTTCTCCCCACATTTCTAACTATGACACCTCTTTCGGAACCAAAATTAAGTAACTGGTTTGTGTAGAAAAGACTGGCTAGCATAAGAAAAATTGAGCTTTTGTGTTGTGTAACACAGCTTGGCGTTTAAACACTGGTAACTTGAAAGAATTCCATTTTTTGCGCTAGTTCCAGTTTTCTAGCATCAGAAAAGTACTACATTTGTTAAAAAATTGGGTAGTTGCCAAAGTTTTTCGCTAGGGCCTACCAACAGGGCTACAGAAAACGGTGGTTGCTGAATACCAAGGCTGCCTACTCTTGATGTTACCTCATGCCTCTATCTTCCCCGACCCTACACGGCTTGTCTCTTTATCTCATTCTTGCAGGTACCTTTGTAGGTCTCGCGCCTAGCGTTGCAGTGCGCAGCACTGTTCGCACAGCGCGAGACCTCTTTTAAGGGGGTTCTGAAAGCTGCTCACATGCTCGTTCATGTGATCAGGCTTTTGCCGCCCGCCATTGGCTTTAGCGTGTTTTTTTTTAAATGCACGTGATTGGGCAAAGGCGGGCAAAAGTCCCGCCTTTACAATGCCCATTCCCGTCCGTGTCTAGCACTCGCAGCAGCGCACGTTCGCCTCGCTGCCGTTGCTGCGCTCCCTCCCCCCACTCCTCTGTGGTGCACGCTTACCACTGGTTTAGAGAATGCAAGCTCCCTTAAAGCTAGCACTTTTCTAGGGAGCATAACACCCGATACCCATCACTCCCTGGGTGTGCCCATCCAGAGGAGAGGCATGAACAATTGTTGGTTGTTTTGGCGTCATCGGAGAGAAGAAAAGCAGATTACCGCAGTATAGAATGACATGTCAGAGTAGAAAAAAAGAATATATGCAACTTCCTTTATAAATTCTTCAAACTACAAAGAGAAATCAGTGTCTAACACCATCAGCTCAACCGTTCGTGATCACAGACCGGGTCCCATAGGTTCTGGCTGGCGGCTCACTTCGCCCGAGACCAGAGACCGTCTTGCACAAGACTGATAATGAATACTGTACGGTTAGTCCTCACTCGCTTACTGTGCAGGGCTCTCGCCACCTCTGCTCAAACCTTGGGTGCCTTTCCTACGTCACACGAGCAGAGTAGTGTGGGAAAGGAAGTCCTAAACCTCCCGGAGCAGGCGGAGTATACTGACCTGAACGTCAAAACATGCACGTCATGCTTGAAGGTGAGGCCACGATTAGTTTGTGGCTATGATTGGGGAAAATAAATGTCACACGGCATCAGTAACGTAAGTCGGTTCGACTAGAGTGTGCAGGCTGTAACTCTTTGTGCAGTAATTAATGAAAAGTGTTTAGAAAAGTAGGATGCAAGGAGGTAATTATACGTCTAGTTTAGCAAGGGGTACAGGTGGTGGTGTAGGATGTGTGCTGGAGAGACGAGGGAATAGGTGTCAGAACTGCACTCGCGTTTTGCGGGTATAACCTGCCTCCTTACAGCTATAGAAGCGTAGTCCACAAAGCATTGTTTCATGTACCTTTATTCAAAGGACACTTCAACTAACAAGAATTTCATGTTGCAAATAATGTGCTATTGTTATATAATTTAATAATACACTTAGTCTCCCTGTTAGCAACACCAAAGGCTAAGTCTGCCCTCTTTTTCCTCTGTACCATAACTCTCAAAATACCACTTTGTGAAGAAGCACATACTGTCCAGTGTCATACATACACTCACAGAGCAGGAAAACGTTTGCCCTCTCTTTCCAGGGGGTTGTGGGACTAACCGCCATGCATAGAATGTTGAACCGGATTCCTCTGCTGACATTCTAGCTTCTTTCAGCAGTTGACAGAATCATTAAACACATATATGTTACTCACCATGAATGTTGATGTCTGACATGTTTTTTTGTATTACCAGCTTTTAAGTTTTTTTTTGGACACTTATATTCAGGGCATAAGTCCTAAAACAAGCATTTGCAGTGCAATGGGAAGAGGATGTGGTCCATCAGCTAGTCCTAGCAAGTTGGAGTGAAGGCTGCAGTTCCATTAGGGTATATTTGTATATTTAAGAAATGAAAGAAGAGGCCTCTGTGGCCCCTGCTTCTTGACAGACCACTCAGCCCTGCTCCCCAGGGAAAATAGCATCGTGACCCCTGTGACTCCAGGTGCTTTTCCTTTTACAAAGCAATCCATGTCACACATAGCATGAGTAGCAGGGAAGAGAAAACATGCTACAAAATAGGCAGCCTATCTCTCATGTTAGTTTCCAGATGCGTTCATTTTGTGTCACGCCCCCAAGTATGATTATATAGGTAAGAAGCTTGTTCATTTTTTTCATTAGTAACATTGTTTTTCTTACACTTCTGAGTGTTTATAAAAATACAGATTCTGATTTCTGAAGGACTGGCATTGTTGCCCCCTCTCTGAATGTTCTGCCACTTCTTCTCATGATTCATGGCTGCATCTTCATAAGCGTCGTATCATGAAGAGATATCACCAGAAGTCATCCAATCAGAGGGCGTACGAGATAATGTTGTGGGGTGAAGGCTCCAGGGGGCCTGCTCAGCCTAATAAATGTATTTTTAAGGGTACTTGTGTGAGAAAGAGCATGGCAACAGACAATGAAAACAACATTTAGTAGGTCAAATTGCTTACATTATACAGAAAGCATTAAGAAATGAGACAATGCAATAAAAAGTCTTCACTATGCTTGATATTTTAGTTGCAGATGTGGAGCTGAATCTCTCTGTGCCTTTCCATCACCAGCGGGAAATCACAGTTCATTGCAAATAAAAAAGCAAAAGTAAAAAACATTGTAATTTTCATCACCAACAGCTCTAACTTTAACAAATGCGAGACCTATTGCATTGCAAATGCTTGTTATTCCTGGTACCTCTCTTGGTCACCCTTCTCCTATCTTGCTTTTCCTCTTTTTTCTTCCTTTTCTGCCTTTCCCTCTTTTGCTCTCGAGGGAAGGCTGACTGAGCAATAATTATCCCCTGCCCACAAAAACACCTGTTGTTGCACACCACCATCACAAATTAAGCACTGCCCAACCTGTTAAATAAACATGGCCTTCATTCAAACGTGATTCAATGTTACACAGTCTGCGCCAGAGAATATCTATATACAACAGAGCATTTATGCCCGTTGTTTCAAAGGCCTGCTCCCTGCATCCTTCCCTGTCCTACTTTTTAAGAGTATGAGTTTCAGGATAGTTGTGGTTTTTTGAGAGGACGCAAAGTTTGCATTCCACTTTATTTGGTGACCTTTTACCTCTTGTTATAGTGACAGGGCCTTACTATGGAGTGTCTTCTCGTTTGTCGCAAACAGGGCACTGTATCATGAGCACTTTGCAGAGAAACTTGGAACATTGTCACATTTTATTTCAAATCACTGCTAAATTATTTTCATGTACATGAGTAAACTGATGTATTCAATAAGATATTTTGGTGTAAAATATGCTGTACCTACAGTTGGCATGACGTTCTGTTTGATATAACGTATATGTTGATTACAAAAATGGGGTCTTTTAGTTATTTTCCGGTAGGATCCGTAACTGGGTATAGGGTGACACTGAATATTGTGCAAGTTGATTCTATTCTCAATCCCATAATTACTTGCTGTCCCCTGCTGAGTGCTATAAGGGCGCCTGGTTAAAAACGATTGCATTTAAAGTCCAAAGCCGATGTGGAAGATTATGAAGAGTAACAGTGTAATTAAACACTGTCATTGCCCCATCGTTAGACAATAAAGTTCCTCACATTAGCATGCTCTCAATTGTCAACCCAACCTATAAAAGTGGAAGTGGTACATCATATTGGGAGCAGTAACGCTGCATACAACACCCACTCCCTACATCGCTATGTATCTCCTCCTGGACCCGCTCACTGCTCCACTCCATAACTCATTCAAAGGAACTCACATCTCTATTTTAAAAAAGCTCACCAGGAGTTTCCTACAGAAGCCTGTGGAGTGCGAAAATGCTGCTGCCATCTGTCACCTTGCTCTGGCATCACCCCATAACAACATAACTATTAGAGGGTGTGGGGGGATGGTGGAGCTAAGTGCCAGCATCCATACTTTCTGCACCTAGTGGAGAAGTGTGGCTCAATAGTTAGAGCGGCAGACCTTGATGCAGAGGTCTAGCCCGGGACCAGGGTTCAATTCCCCGCCTCTGCGGGTCTTGGGCTCAAAATTCCACGGACCTGATAATTCTCGCCTCGGTGCCTATTCCAATCATGGAGTCCCACTCTGCAACTCTGGGCAATAGCTTGTTTAATCTCCACAACGGCCCCCACAGCGCTAAAGGATGCCTGGCCTCCACCTTGGGGGTGCCCAGGAGTGGACGCCTCACAGGGAAAGCCAGGATGGGTTCCACAGCAGTATTCGTACAAACGTCTTGAGACCATTGCGGGTGAGTAGTGCGCTATGCAAGTATCCATTTACATTCACACCTATAGGGATGCAAGGCCCTGAGCCTTTTTTAAACTCCATGACGGCATCTCTATCAGCTCATAAGATGGGTATTGAGTAGCTGGAACCTCAGAGACAGTCATTATAACCCTAGGCAGCGATCTCAAGTCATTGGTGCCATTCTAGACTCTTCCCACTAGTGCAGAAGTGGAGCCAAGTCTCTTCTCCAGAAGCGGCACATACCTTGCCACACCTGATGGCCGACAGCCGGAGCGTCCTATGCCACTTTTCCACTGATTCAGAGCATCACTCACCCACCTCCGGACTGTGATACCCCAAGAGACACAGGAGCAGCAACCACACACAGGACCGCCTCACCCGGCAGCTCCTGTTTCATTAGCTGGCTGCGATCAAACTGCTCTCCATGCAGTCATCTGGACAAAAGTGGATGCCTAGGTGGATGGCGCAGCAGCGGACTGAGAGGCTGGTATCCGGTGGCTGATGCTATGTACTCCGGTACCGGACTCAGCAACCAACCACCTGGAAACATACAAAGGGGACTACAACTTTGGCCGCCATCTTTGTGCAAGCTCAACAACATACCATCAGTGGAGCCTTATAGCTTAACCCTGGAACCAATCAAACATCTGCCTTGAGCACAGCCTTGTTTTGTATTCAACTCAGCTTCCCAACACAGCATTAGATTTTCCATGCTCATACTGCACTGGATATCTTTATGAGGCAGCTCAATCAGTGAATTGGAGAATCCTTCTTCTGAACACCACATACCCAAGGACCACAGTTCCCCTTTTCAACAGTTTTGCGATGTCTGACTGACGACATCTAGAGATGCCGTCCCCTATACCTGGATCCAAAAACTCCATATGAACCCTGATGAGGTCTAAGCTGTTACAATGTAAGACTGTTTTGTGGAACTAGTATACCTGAATGAACTGCAGCCTTGCTCCCCACCATTGCCTAGGAACGCAGAGGCACACTTAGACAACTTATGCTCTCAACAGAAGTTGTCACTGTACTAAACTGCCGGATCCCCTCCACTGTGTATAATGTCTGCATTTTCCCATTTTCCTCACCTATATACCTCTTCAGCTATCGAGAAATGGAGCAGTGGGTTGACAGATGGAGACCACTTCACCTCCTCTGTCTTGACCATTGAGATCACTGTTCTTTTCTCCCCATCTCCATCTCTCTGCACCACTCCATCCTATGTCGAGGCCTAAGCATGTGACCCAACTTTTGTCCTCTGAAGCTAGGGCAAATATTCAACAGATGAAAGCCAAAACACCCAACCCACTAACTACCCCGGATATCTCAAGTACACTCCAGAAGGAACTAGTGGACATTCAAGGTTTCATTGCACTAGTGAACTCAACAAACTCGGAGGTGCAATCCGTACAGTAACAAATTCCAGATGCAACTGACCTCTAAGAATGGCCGGATTTTGGAAGTGGAAACATCTCTGGATGCTACCCCAGACTGGGGATAAGAAATAATGTACCTTCAACAGAAATGTATTGACTTGGAAGATCGGAGCCGTAGAGACAATATAAGGATCACAGGCCTAATCCACGCTTCTGATTGACTCTGTTTAATTATGTGCATCAAACATACCTCATGCTGCGGCGCATACAGTGAATGTTTCCAAAGGAATCCTCAGATGGGCCCCGAATCAGTACCCCTGACACCAGCTTTTACTATATGGTCTGGGAAAGTGCGGTGATACTACAAGCTGGGGGGCAGGTGACTGAAACCATGACTGCGGTTGTGGGACATAAGATCTCATCTACACCTGAATCCTGTCTCCTCAGAATCAGGTCAAAGCTAAAATAGATCAAACTTTTTCATAGACTTATTGGTCTTGCTTTCATCCTATTTAAACGCCAAAATCCTATGGCATGGAAGGCACCCAGGGCCCCAGATATGAGGTGTTGGCTGGGTACACTGTTGAAATGGGTACGTGTTGAGTCGGATCTTGTTGCAGGATGTGCACCAGAGATGGGGACACAGCAGATAACGGGTGCTGGAACATTTTCATTAGGAACATTAAAGTGCAGAATGATAATGATCCACCTTAAATGGTGACTGGACTCCCACTGATAGTCCCTGTATAGGTTGCTGGGGATCATGTGGACTCCCACTGTTAGTCCCTGTATAGGTTGCTGGAGATCATGTGGGAGCCCAGCCTTGTTTTGTATTCAACTCAGCTTCCCAACACAGCATTAGTTTTGCCGTGCTCATACTTCACCAGATATCATTAAAAGGCAGCTCCATCAGTGGATCGGAGAATCCTTCTTCTGAACACCACATACCTGATACAACAGTGAATAGGGCCTCAGCCTGGCTGTTGGGAATTGATCAAAGGGGATGGATGAGACACTCTATGTGGTGTGAAAGAACTCACTGAAATGGGGGCTCCTACTGGTTGCCTCCCAGAGTCAAGAGATTAATTGAGGGTTTTAGTTGACTCCACTGGTTATATTGTTGTTTTGTATGTTTATTTAGAAGTACACTGTATGACACTGACTCATACTGAAGCCAGACTGTCTCTATTATTACCCAGGCTTCAAGCGGTGGGAACCCCCTCCAAGTAGGACCATACGCGGGGCAGGACCCTTGATGACTGTTTGACTATAGGGCTACCCCGATGTATGGTGAGGTCCGACGTGGAGTTTAACCTCTCCCAGAACGGGATGGAGTGAATATATGAGACACACTAGTCTAAGATAAATAAGGAGCAGCTATCTGCCCTTATATAAAGTAGTATAGGGAAATTCTCTTATACTTCCGTTTCCAGGGGGCGCCCAGTCCCGCCCTGAAGAAAGTCCAGCCCCCTTTATGGGGCAACAGGGGACTGAAACCTGTTGGCAATAGGGTCCTAGGACCATAATATCCCTACCAACCCATTCCTTTGTTTTTATTGTCCCTGACAGATTCAAGAATAAAGGGAAACCGGGGTCTGTCTGTGGATTTTTCATCTTTATCCCCCTGGCCAAAAATATCTCATTAAGTGCTCCCTGAAAGTTGGTCGACCCCACCCTGACTTCTATGCGTCAAAGTGTCCCGATGATGAAGCATGACATCACTAGGGTGTGTGAGGGAATATAAAACAAAAGGACGTGCCTCCTTTCCCACTCAATAGTGGCGTTACATTGACAGCTTCACATAGGGTTCTCCACCTAATGGTAGTTCAGGGATTGTTCCAGGAAACTTGACCACTTAGTAGCGGTTAGGTAATCAGGGGAGTACTTATTGGAGAAATAATGTCTCTATGATTAACTATGCTACGTGCCACTGTTTTGTTGTGCAATTAAACATTAAAATGAATTGGAGAAAAAAAAGGATCACAGGCCTTACAGAACAATCTGAGAACGATGATATGTTTCACATTCTAGGCACACTGATCCTATCTCTCATGAACCTTACCTTTAAACCTCCTCTGGATTTCCTATGGGTTCATAAAGTCCGCACTTGTGAGTGCCTCGAGATCCACACCCACGACACATACTTGGATATTACATGCCCAGCAGATTCTTCTAGAAGCCAAGAAACACAGTCCTTATCGTTATGAGTACATCCAAGTCACATTCGTAGCAGATTTTATGGCACCTACCAATATTAAGCGGAAACAATCAGCCATGTTAGAAGGGGAGGGCACCGCAGAGGAGGTCACTAAAGCGACTGAAGCTATGCCTGCTGGAAAGTTGCCTGAGGTGGATGGCTTCCCATGGAATTTTTCCAAGATGACTAAGAGTGTGAGTGTCCCTGTTCTCATCTCCACGTTTAAGAATGGCATCTGTCTCTTGTCTTCCTTAGAGCCACAATCTCTGTGATCCCTAACTCCGGGAAGGATCTACTGGAATATTGTAGTCATAGGCCCTTATTGTTAATAAATGTAGATGTGAAAACATTATCCAGAATCTTAGCAACTCGTCCGAACAAAGTAATATCAGTTTTGATACATCCCTCACAGGTGGGCTTTGTACCTCACCACTCTTCAATCAATCATTTGCATAGCCTCTCCCACATACTCTGGCAAGTGATGAATGATTTGAGCAAGAAAGCTCCCCTCTCCTTTGTTGCTGAAAAGGCCTTCGACCGTGTTGAATGAGACTATCTTTTTCAGACCATGTCGAGGATGGGTATTGTCAAAACGTTTTCACATTTACCAAAGGCATGTATCACAACCCTACTGTGGCAGTCAACTGTGGAGGTTACTCTCCACCATGCTTCCAAATTCACTGAGGTACATGGCACAGAAGCCCCTTGCCCCCATTGTTGTTCTTATCGGTCTTGGGACCTGTGGCAATATTCATACATTCTTACAATGATATCAAAGGTATAATGACAGCAGCAGGGTAGATTAACCTTTTCTACATGCTGATGATATCCTCCTAACTCTCTCATGCCAACTCAGTGATACCTCAACTAAATTCTTTCTGCCAGTTCTCAGGGTATAATATAAATTGGCCAAGTGTGAAGCATTGCTCTTAATGCCGACTACCCCAAAATCTTGCCTGGACAATTTGCCCTCCACACGGCTACATAAAAACCAGAAGTACCAGGGGATATATGTAATCAGGGACTTCATAGATACTTCACACATTTAGACTGTTTTTAGGCATAGTTTCCAGAGGGTTAAGCACAGGTTAGTTTAGTGACTTCTGTGGCACACCCTGACAAGGTTTGTGGAGGTTGCCAGAGTGGGGCTTCCACTCTCCTCAACCAATAACCCAATTTCTTACAGGTTGCAACTGGAAGGTTCATAGGAAGATATTGATACATGCTGTTGTTATCACTTCAGCATTGGGGACCCTAGATTGGATTGGTATGTTTGCTCTTTCACATTGTCACGGGGTAATCATTTCAGTCAAGAATTGAACATTGCTAAATAGCCTCCGGAGATATGGTTGAATCCTGCATATTGTTTCTGACATTAACTGTCACTATTGTTCTGATGTTCTCATTGTGCTCTTGATTATGTTCAATCAAAACTTATTAAGAGTTATGATACAAAAACAACATAACTCCAGGCTTATCAGTGCTACACCTCTCCACATTCCTGCAGGTCTGCTCTCTATCCTACCGGGGCCTAATAATAACACATGACGAACTGGTTCCACACCTCTGTGCTCTAACAGAAGAAAAGAAACATTCAAAACAGAGAAATGACTGAAGAGATGGACTTCTGGACTGGATATAATGAGGGATACCTTTATCCCTCATTATATCCATATAATTTAACCATATATTTAACTGTGTGTCTTTTTCCTCATCACATGCTTCATCTTGCAACTGCTTTACTCCTTGCCAAGTATCAACTACAGATATTAGCATAAGTGAGTTCAAAACATGTTCATTTTCTTTTTCCCGATTTACTAGACAGAAACCGTCAAAATAATAAGGACCTGTTAGCATCCACATGCTTACTGAGCGAGTCTGTGCTATTTGTATTTGCTCGTATAAGGAGCATTCAGAGACAGCATTGCATCTCTTGTGGTAATAGAGCAAATATGAAAGCGTTTTTCTATAATGCAGTTCATCTGCTAAATGTGTCTTGTCAGGAAACGTGGTCATGCCAATGATCTGAAGGTTTATAACAACAAAGCATTAGATGGCTGCGTGATTTGAATTCTCTTTTCTTTGAAGAAAGGACACATTAATCAATAGACATGGCCTTTGTAAACATTTTCCATAGCTGCACAACCTATTCGAATGTGTTATGAATAGAAAATAATATCACCTCTCATCTTATGCGTGATTCATAAACATAAATATAAGACATAACTTGACATAAATGAGTACATACACAAAACATATACAAGTGCATTAACGATGACACTAAATTGCTCAACCAGGCCTATAGTGGATATCCAGAGATATATATTTGCTTAACCCTCTTGGAATAAGCTAAAGGGTTCCGATGTCATCTAATATGGCATTCAAACAATTGATTCAAAAGAGTCTTAATCTCTATCCATATTGATGTAATTAGTTTGGAATTCACATTCTTTTGTGTCATTAACACATTTCGAACCACTGATTGTTGAGGGTTCTCCTCAGGACCAGGGCTGGTGAAACTTTTATCTGAAAGTGAATATAAACAGATGTGTACTGTATAACTATCTGATTTCTTTAACACCTCCCTATTGGTAACAGTCTTGGCCAACTTGGACGACATAGCATTTTACCACAAAACAACACAGATTGGCATATTCATTCGTGTAACTTGTGGCCGCTGTTGCAAGGCAAAAATGTCCTGTGTGACACAAGTTGTGTCTGAAAAAAACAAGCGGAAAAGGCCTCTATTATTTTGTTCAACCTGACAGAGACAGCAAATTTACTTTGAAGATTTCAAGGACGGACTCTTCCGTTATGCTTCCAGTGTTTCTCCATGGCGGCAGTCTTGTACTCTCCGGTAAATGAATGCCGACCTAATTAGTCAATCATAGAGTTTTCAACCGAGTGCATTCTGGTAGATAGAGTTTATCAATGATCTGGAGGTCGCATATCCATTGTTACCCAGGTGCCTATTTGGTGAAGTGAAATGATTTACATTTATCATGAGTTATCTGTTTTTGACAATGTGATGATTATTAGTGGTATATATTATTTGCTTCTTCGTGTGTACCATGTGGCACTTCCATAATTCCACATTACTTTTTTGGAATAGGATTTTCTTGGCATTTGGTAAATACATCTATAGGATAAAATATTATGAAAAAAGCAAATCAATGGTGATGTGGTGGTGTTTATCAGATAGAATGTGATAATACGACAAAGCAAATTTAGAGATGTGGAATAATTCATATGTGGCTATAAGGCCTATACAACTGGGTTTGAAAGTACTCCAAACTTGCACCTAAGAATATGTCATATTTGCTACTACATCCTCGTCGCGAATCATCTAATCATTGCTTTTAACCACTCCTGAAGGGGCGGTGTGCTGGAGTATCCCCAATATTTACTGATTTGTTTTTATGCAAGCAGCAGCCCCAAACTAATCAGAGTTGTTGCCCCTTGTGTAGCCCTCTGCTTCCACAATACCTGGAAATACTAATTTAGGTGAAAGTGTAACTCACCAGCCTACTATATTTGATAGGCCCTATGGGACCTCCAGTCAGTAATTCTGAATATCTGCTAATCTACACGTAATGTGAAGAAAATCTCCAAACTCTGACACAGTTGGCAATTGGGCAATTTCTGTTATCCATCTCCGAGTGGCGCTCTGGTCAATAGTAGACCATGTGAAAACACTTAATCTAGATTAGCCATAATTTGTTTGAAACAGCCAACTCAATAGAGGCATTGTGGCCTTCTACTTTCATCCAGTGGGCCAAGATCTTTTTTTCATTAAAATCCACATATCAAGAAACTTCCCAGTTTATTAGCGAAAAGGGTTTGGTGCAAATGGGATAGCCCTTTGGTCTCTGATTTCTTCACAAGTCTAGCTTCTAGGATATTAAATTCGGGGAGGAGATTTACTTCGGGTTTGTGGACCTAAAGAGAAGGCTGCAGTTGAAGGTACTTAAAAATGAGATTTTACCAGCTGGAATGCTTCACTTATGATGTGGAGTGATTGATATGTTCACATACTCACCAGATTTAGAAATTCTTATGTGGTCCCATTGATTGAAGTCTGGAAGGCAGCCAAGGAGAATTAGCCAGCATCCTGCCCACATGGAAGACTCCTGCACTAGTTTATGATCCAATTCCATGCATCTGAGAACCTTGTACCAGCAGTTTAAGACCACTTATGTGACATGAGAAACAGGTTTGGGCAGAGGACTACCATATAGTGTAAAGATCTGATTCACCCCCAGTTGACCAATCAGTTCCAGTCGATATGCATAATCCCACATTATTACATGGTTAACTGTCCATGTTATATATTTGTCCATCTTCTAGGTGATATAGGGTAGTGGGTCAGAAGTATTGGCTATAATTGTTAGGTTCATTTACTCGGGTAAAAGCCACAATGTTAAGTATGATTTGCACATGTTAGTCAGAGGTTAATTGATTTTTTTTATTTATTTAAGGGGATTCTGTCAGAACACATTTCTAACAAGCTAGAAAACATAATTTTAGACACTTGAGAAATTTTCTACGATTCACCTTACATTTGCCAGATTTATGGTCTTGAAAAATATCGACCTGTAATAATATGGAGGTCAAAATATATGCAAGCATAAATTTGACAATCCTATATGCACAATACCTTTTAAAAAAGAACCTACAGCCAGACATACGTCGTCATCAGTTAATAACTATAAAAAGCGGGTACATTACTTTTAGAATTTCTTGATTTTAAAAGTGCAATCAAAAACCTTATAGTATACAATACATAAAATCTACAAAAATCGAAATAAAATGTATCAGCATCTTTATAGAAGGCAAAGGACAAATGTCAATACTATTAGTTGCATACTGGCTCTCGGGAAAGCTCAACAAAAAACGAATGGTGACCGATCTAAATCTAAACAGTAAGCCACGCTTCCAGTAGCCAGCATTCCACAACAGTTAAGGCTCGGTAAAAGGGAAAGTCTTGAGAACTAAGGGCCACATGCACAAACCTTTTCGCCAGTCGCAAACTGGCCAATTTGCAGAATGTTTAGCATGTACAAAGCCCAAATAACGAATCGGTAACTTGTTACCAAATCGCAAATTGGGTTTCACCAATTGGTATTCGGAAGGGGCATGTTTAGGGCGTCCCTTCCTGATGCTGAATTCAAATGGTCTGTATAAATGTTTTGCAACTGTAATGGGGTTGCAAAACATTCACAATTTAGCGCCATTGAAAAATGGTAGCAGCTCATTCGCAAATGGGAAGGGGTCCCTAAGGTCAATAGTAGACCATGTGAAAAAACAGTTTGAGAATGGTTGGAAAATATTTTTAAGAGCAGACATTGGTCCCATGGACCACTGACTACTCTTAAATAATTAAATGGAAACTATTAATTTCATTTTTTGAAACACATCCCGTTTTCCTTTAAGACAAATGGGCTGTATTTTTAAAAAAAAGTGCTGTATTGAAAAAGAAATCACAGACATGGTGGTCTGCTGACCCCAGCAGGCCCCCATCCCTGTGATTTTAGCGATTCCCAATGGCTCGCAAACAGAGATCTATCTCATCAATATTCATGAGTAAGGTCTATTTGCGATCCCCTGGGAAATCGCATGAATCTCAAAAGATTTTCATACATTTGTAATAGCGATTGCTTGATTGTGATTCCCAGAAAATCGCAATTAGGAACTCGATATTTCAAAGTTTCGTACATGTGGCGCTAAGTACTGTCTGATGCTGGATTTGCTAAGCTTCATAGCATCACAACCAGTTTATATTATTGCTTGAAAAGTGCTCTTACCCACAGTTTGTTGTAGAAGTAGGGTAATCAAATAATTCCATTCTGCTGATTGAAATGCACGACTTCTTTATATAGTACAATCATGGAATCTCTGACCAGTGTTTGCATTTCAAGCAATCACTGATAAACTCACAATGAAACTTGGCACTCTTGTTCGACCATACAGATAGCCAAAGCAACACGGGAACTACATTTTTCGAACCCTCAAAATATTGAAAACACAACTCCTCGTGACTTATATAATGCGAACTACTGGGGGAAGGAAGTAAGAACAGGGAAAACTGGTTATCCTCAATTTGTGAGGCCATAGTGTTTGTGTAGCCCCATAGACCAGTGTCAAAAGTCGCAATTGGGAAGCACTGTGTCTAATAAATATTTGTAACAGGCAATAACGGTTTTCCACTCAAGATTAATTAATGCCCCAACCAGATCCGTTCAGAATTTGTACTTTGGAACCAGAAATGCCAGAGAATTAATCCCTTTGTGAAACTATGTTGGAAGTTCCATTCCTCAGAAACTGGTTCATTAAACAGCTTATGCTGGGCAGAAATCAAGGCCCAGCTGGACCAAAAGCCTGGGAATACATGGAGTGAATATTTGAGCCTTAGCGGAATTAAGTATCCAAAAGGTATGGCATAGCAAGGCAGACAAGGCAGCATTTAATAGGGTCTACAACGTTACTGTAAAGAAAATATCCTTCCATGAAGACAAAAAATTCTGGCTAAATGACAACATTCATGGACAGTAATAAACTCCTATATACACCTCAAGCCACAAGCCTATTTATCAGCACACTTTCATTTAGAGTTAAAAACGAGTTTCATCCAGTATCGGTTAGGAGCACACGACTCAAAGGATTTGCCACCGACTTGGAAAGGCAAATATTATAACGCAAATTGTCACCTATGTGAATGCTATAAGGAATCTATAAGCCACTTGATGTGTGTATGTCCCGTAGTCGAGGACTTAGGAAGGACACTTCTTAAACCAAGTTTTAATGAACTAAATATTCACACCTGTAGGCAAGCCGAAGTCTGCTGGATGGAGGGCACATCTAACAACTTAACGTGCATAGGGGTTACATTTCTCATACAAATTAGCAACCTCCTCCTGAAAGCGGTCCCATTATAGCCAATGGGCCACACAATTGGACAGTCTCTTTTAAATTAAATGAATTTATCAGAATTGAATGTCTAATATTTAAGTTAAACGTTGTAAATACAACATGAACTATTTTATGGGAAAGATTACTAATTTTAACTTTTGTACATTAAATATTTTATTATGTGATAAATTTATATTTTATTCATTGAGCTTTATGGTTAGGAAAAAAGCAAATAAAGTATATAACGTATTTATATATAATGCCCCAACCCATAACTTTTGTCTCCTAAATGAATTATTTAAATGCCAACATTGGGTGCTTCCAATGGCGATCCCCAAAAATGGGAAGCTAGAAACCCTAAGTAACTTTTTCCGCATTGATAGGAATGGAACACATGTAAATGTTATTGCTTTTTTCCACAAATCATAGTCTGTGAATTGGAGTAATTAATATTGAAGTCCACATCAGATATAAAAGAACTGAAAGCAGATACCATTTGGTTACACTAATAGGAGTGCGTGCCAGCAACACAGCATCACCAGCACACAACGCTGAAGTTACAACAGAATTGATGATAGGCATCAAGACCATGCTCCACTAATACTAAGCTTAAATTATTGATGTCTAATATTAATAGCTAGTGAGCAAGGATACAACTTTGGCTTACCCCTTGCTCCAAGTTAAAGGGTTGGTGGACTCTCCCAAAGGTTCAAAGCTAACTCTGGCAGTCAGATCGCTATGAAACACATAAAAGGTGATGGGAGGCTGCTTGCAATAAGTCTAACCAATGGCAATTGCTCAGGCAAAAAAAATAATGGATGAATGTTTGACATTGTTCAGCTTTCTGTCCATCAATTGTTCTTTATGCATTAGTCAGATCGTTATGAAACATGGATTGGGAATTAAGCAAAGATGGATCCATCCCCATATGAAATAACATTGGCCATAGCTTTGACCAATTAGCCCAGTCAAAAGCACTTGAGGGGTCAATGAAGACCAGATACAATGGACAAAGCCTAGAAAAAATATATTTACTAATAATAAGATACACATTTAGGCACTTCTCCATTGTACCTAGGCCGTTTCTGAACCAGTAATGGTAGGTGCTCAGTATACCCTGCTCATTAGTGCATAACTTTATCCTGTTGAAGATAACCTTGCCTAATACTTTTACAGTAGAATCTATTAGTGAAATATCCCAGGAACAGCACGGTTCTGTATGATTGCTTTTTTTTTAGATAGGGACAGTTAACAAATTTGACCATACGCCAGGTAAATTCATGTTGCTTATGATATTAAAAACATTAGGAAGCAAAGGGACACTTGAGTTGATATTACGTTTAGAAAGGTCAGTTTGAATGCCATCTGCGCCTGGAGCCTTATTGGAGGTGCAATCAAGAAGAGCAGAAAGGACCTCTTGTAATTATACTTCAAGCATGAAAAAAGCTCATTACCTCCATAATGGTTACAATGATGTGTGCTGGTGGTCGGCATGGAGTGAATTCAAGAAAATGGTCGACCCACCCCTCAGCAGACATACGGGAACTAACGCTGGTCTTTTGGGAATGGCCATTTCTTATTGAGTTAATTAATCCCAAAAAAGGTCATAGAGTTTTGATGTTTAGAGGCTATGACTAACTGGTGGTAATCATTCTCTTTAACTTCCTTCTTGGCACAAACGGTAATCTATACTTGGTATGTTGAGTAGTGACTAGATTAATGTCCCTGGGTTTTGCAGATAAGGCGTACTTCAAGTGCCAGTTTGCTACAGAGCAGGCAGCATCAATTCATCTCAGGGATTGCTAATTACTAGTACCAGCCGGTTTTGCAAGAGGCTTTTAAAGGCAACACATAATCCCTCATATGTGGAAAGAATCGCAATGCCCCCAGCTTGTACAGTAAGACTGATGTTAAAGTGACTGAGTTTCAGTGCAATCAGGGTTTTGTAAAACGGCATTAGAGTTCTTCAGTTTCCATTCAATGGGCAAGTCTTTATGTTATGGTCATTGTCAATTGTCACCCACCCATGAATTTCATGCAATTCCAGATTTCCTAAAGTTTGTAGTGTTGGAAATGTGTGAAATCGGTACGCCTACCACATATAAATATGTTTATTTCTCCTCTTTACTTCCTCTTTCTATGTGTGATGCACTCTACATCACACATAGAAAGAGGGTAGAAATGCCTCTTTGGATGGGTTTTATGCAGGAAAGGATCCCTTCCTGCACAAAAACAATCCTTTCCAGAACGCAGGCACCTATGGTGCAAGGGTGCCTGCATTGGTGCTAGCCAGCCACAAGTGCACTAGCGCTGGGAGAGAACTGATTAGCTCCACATTTTTGTAAATGTGGCGCTCTTCAGCTCCCTCCTGTTGACGCAAAACAGCACAGCAACTTGTCTTGCTGCCCTGAATTGTAGGAATTCTTAGTAAATATGTCCCTGCAAGCATCACAACTACTCTTCCCACTCAAAATGAAATAAAGCGGGTGAAAGTATTGGACTCTGGAAGGATGTACTACTTCCCACCCCCAAACTAAACAATACTGGGGAAAACATTAGATTGTGGGGGCAGACTTACAATTCCCATTGTAAGCTAGATAACATTGGATTTGGCGTAGAACTCAGAGGGTGGTCAGATTCACTATTCCTACTCTAACCTGAGCAAGATCAGAGAAAGCTTTGGATGCTGGGTGGTCAGATTTACCATACCATTCCAATCTAAGTGAAGGGAGAAAGCATTTGACTCTATGTGGGGGTGGGAGGGTCACATTAACGTTTGTCTCTCCAAACTAAGCAACATTGCAGAAAGCCCTGGACTCTGGGGCAGTCAGATTTACTGTTCCACTCTAAAGTAAGCAACATAGGGGAAAATGTTAGACTCTGTTTGGTCAAAATTGCTGTTTCCCCTCCAAACTACACAACATTAAGGAAAGGGTTGGACTCTCAGAGGGGGCACAAATGCTATTCCCACTCCAAAAGAAACTATATTAGGCAAAGCATTGGACTCTTGAGGGGCCAGATTTACTATTCCTATTAAAAAAACTAAGTAACATCGGGTAAAGTGTTAGACTCTGGAGAGGCCAATTTTACTATTCCTACTCCAAACGAAGCAATATTAGGGAAAAGATTGTACTTGTGGGTGGGGGCACCTTTACCGTTGTGACTCTAGCAACTAAACAACATTTGGGAAAGTGTTGAACTCTTGGGGAGTGGAGGGGGCTGATATATTATTCCCACTCCAAAGAATCGCTGCAAATGCAAATACACATTTAGACAATGTATCTAAATAAATATAGAATAAAAATATCGGACAATTATTGCCTATTGTCAAAAAATTGCAACATCATGTAATAACAAACCTATTAAAGTAATATAAATACAAACAATTAAATATCTGATTGATACATTTAGATTAATACAATAATATAATTCACAAAATGTAATTTTACCTGTGTATTAACTACTTTGAAAAGTTCTAAAAAAAATAATTAAAAAGTGCAAAACAAATCTGAAATAAATGTCCTAAAACAAATTCTTATTTTTTAAAATAAAACAATTAGATACTGCGAGTTATAGGCCCATCTCCTTAAGTAACATTTGCGTCAAAATACTGGCAAAAATACTGGCAAATTGGTTGAGCTTTGTTCTGCATTTCTCTTCAGCAGCAAATCTGAGATCACCAGCATATGTTTTATGGCAAGTGCGTAATGACGCTGAGAAGAAAATTGTGACCTCACTGGACACTGAGATGGTTTCTGACTGGGTTGAGTGAGGATATTTATTTAGAGTCCTTGCTTATACGGGGATCAGAAAGGTCTATCTATCAAAAATACGATGGCTTTACACAAACCCCACAGCAGTAGTGGCATGTAGCAGTCATACATTACAACCTTTTGAAATAAATAGGGGCATGCCATGGCTGCCCAATATTCCCATTACATTTTGTTCTTGCCCTAGAGCCTTGGGCGATTGCTTTTAGGTAGTCAGTAAACATCAAAGGTGTACTCACCCCAGCAAGTGAAGATACGTCATTATTTTATGGAGAGTATATTGTATTAACTCTATCTAACCCGCTAACGTATATCACACACCTCAAGCCCTGATATCAAAATTCTCAGTATTTTTAGGTTAGCATATCAACTGGGGAAAATTTGAAGCCCTACCAATATCCAGATCATTTACAGCAGCAATGTTAAAGTCGTACCCTTTCAAGTGGAAAATACTGAAACTGAAATACATGGGAATTTTTCTTAACAAAGGTCTGTGAAATTTTGAAGTGGATAAGATGAGTCCTTTAATAGATAGGCTAACCTGTGACGCACCACAATGGTCTACCCCCTAATCTGTCTTTCTTTGTCAATAATATTGCACTTCAATTAGATTATATCTTTGTAATACTACCTCTGTAAATACCCAAGGTAATGCTAAATGAGTGATTAGGCCATTTGTGTGGGAGGCTTACATTCTGCTACAAAAGGGGAAGGAAAGAGATGCCATATCTCACAATTCACTCAGTCATTTCAGCAAGCTCATATCTGTTGAACAGACTGTTCTATTCATGTAGGGGCTACACTATGGGGAAATGGTAAAGTATGAATATTGTGTTATGGCCTGCTGCCTAGAGCTATACCGATTGTTAAAGGCAATTATTTAACAACCGATATAGCCGGGACTATAAGGCTATTGGGACAGCCCACCCACTAATAATAGAATGTTCTAAATTAAAAAGGGAGAATCAGAAAGACAAACATTGAAAAGTTGGAGCAGAAGGCTTATACCATCCATTCTAAACATGGAGCCACTCTATTGTCTCCAATTGAGCTCTCAACATTCCAATGTTCTAATAGAGAATAAATAACTCATGTTGTCTGATTTCATTAACAAAGCAATACAAGTTATTGAGAAACTGATGAAAGACAGCAAGCTGATGACATTTTCAGAAGCTGATTCAGCCATTAGATTGAGTACAGCCCATTCCTAGAGATACCAGCAGTTGTCACACTGCCTTGGTGAAGCTCTGGATCGTCAGCCAATTACTCTCCTGAACTCTAACTTGTTGGCATATCTAAAAGTATGGGGGACTTACTAACTTGTGGTGTCAGGAATGTATAAAATCCTACTTAATATAGCCTTTGCATACTGTTAGAGCTGGCATCTTTTATGTGCTTTCCCTTGCCTTTTTGCTTCTGACCTCCTGTTTTTGCCTGTGTAAATAGTGATTGTGATTGGTTATTCATGGTTGGCATATTTGACTACTGGTAAGTGCTTGTTGTGTGCCCAGGTCCTGTAGATCAAATGCTACTGGACTTGCAGCACTGATTCTCAACCCACATATGTTGCCCTGAAACTGTGTCTCAAATCTGATACTGTAGTGACTGTGAGAGCAGTTTTAAACTCCCATGTCGACCTTTCAAGTGCACTCACATTCCAAGCCCAAACCTTCCCAATTTCTACATACAAGGCATCCCTAAGGTAGGCCCAAGGGCAGGGTGCATTTTTCAAAGTTCAATGTTACACATACACACGTGCCCCAAGGGCATGTGTGTGCGCAACATGTGGTCTCATGGCAATTTCAGGGGTGCATCAGGGTCTTCTTTTGGCACCCTTGCCCGTTTGAAATTGCGTGCGCAATTTGCAAGTACCTTTTTGGTACTCGCAAATTGCGCATGCAATTCCAATTCATTCCTATGGGCCTCTAGATCCTTAGGAATGAATGGGAAGCTATTCCTTAATTGCGAATCACAATTTGCAATTCACAATTAAGGAATATGTAGGAACCGCAAATTTTTTTTGCGATCCCTACATGCATAAGGAATTGAGATTCCTAAATAGCGATTTCAGAAAAATCGCTATTAAGGAATCGCAATTCCTTATGTTGATACATGTGCCCCTTGGAGTTTGTGGTCCCTGAACTCACAATTTTGAAATACATCTTTTAGTGAAGTTGGCTTTTAAATTGCGTGTTTGAAAATGGCACTTTTAGAAAGTGGGCATTTTCTTGCTTGTGGAATCCACATCTCGTTTAGACTGGCAGTTGAGCTGTTTGTGCATTCACTCTAGACAGTCACGCAAATGGAGCTGAGGTGTGCCGTGCATATCCTGATGGTCCATCACCAGGCTGATGGGTCTTCCTGAGCTAGAGTGGTGGGAGGAGTAGTCACTGTCACCTGAATAGGGCTGTGCCTGTCTTCACACAAAACTGCCTCCACCCCCTCCTGTAGTGTGTCTGGAGTCAGGTCAGGGAAAGGCAGGGTCTTGTGCACTACAAAGACTTTCGTTTGAAGTTTGCCTACTTCAAAGGCAGACACTGGTATAAGTACTGGGGCTGTGACGCATTAACTTCGGATCAGCTGTAGAAGCTGTAGGAGGGTAACTGCCACTCTGCTTGTAGCTATGTTGTGATGGCCTACTGCTTGCTGTTTCTGTCTTGGAGAGTGAAAGTACTGGACTTTGTTTTCATTATCTTGCTTGACAAGGTTCTCCAAGGGCTTGTGTGTGCTTGCCATCAAAGACTTCACCTGCAGCCCCTGAACACCTCTGATGGAGTTCTGACCTGCTAAGTGGTGCCAATTACAGTTCTGGGCCCTTGGAGGTGGCTTTCCTGCAAAGAAGAAAAGAAAATCAATGCATCGACCTTCAGCGCCTGTTTTTCATGCTGTGTGGTTGAAACACCAAGCATCACTGTGATGTGGCAGAAGAATCGACGCAGCGCCTGTCATGTGTCCCAAAATTGGTGCAGCTTGAGTCTTGAGCACCATATCTCTAGCGTCCAGGACACTCGCTCCGACTTCGGCTGAAGAAATCGGCGCATCATCTGCCACGTGGCTGGAAAATCAATGCAGCGAATGGTTCGCTGCTGCCACATTGACCCAGCACGTCTGGATTTTTGTCACATCTCTCCTGTGTGCCAAGTTCTTCATTAACTTTGCGCAGTAATAAGGAACCAAGGCCGTGTGTCCGGAGATCGACGCATCACCTCCCCTTACAATAAGGCACCGACGCATCACCTCCCCTGGCAGTAACGAACCGACACATCACATTACTTTTCCAGTGCCTCACCTCCCATGCACCTGTTTTTGTCTGAACTATTTTAAACCTGGTATCTTTGCTCATGTATGTGGGATGTTTGTCATATTGGTCTTGTTTTATTAAGATAAATATTGGTTATTTTTCTAACCTGGTGTGGTGTCCATTTGTAACTTTTTCACTCTGTTACTGTGTGTGTATGTACAAATAATTTACACATTGCACATTACCCCTGAGATAAGCCTGACTGCTCGTGCCAAGCTTCCAAGGGTGTGAGCAGGAGTAATCTTGGGTGTGTAGTCATCTTACCCTGACTAGAAGGAATGGTCCCTACTTGGGCAGGGTGCAAACCACTGCCTACTAGAGGCCCACATTTCTAACACATACTGAGTAATATCCCAATTTAAAGAATGGCAGTCCCATAGGATGCAGATGAATACGCTGAGGAAGATTGGTTAGAATACTTTCGAAATCTTGATAAGTGTCTTCATGAAGCTAGATTAAATATGTAGATACATGTAATATATCCCAACTAGGGATGGTAAATAAAACTAATAATCCTCTATAAATTGAGTCAGGATTAGAGACATACCTAACCATGAAATGGGATGGTAGAACCTTAATTTAAAAGGAAAGCACGTCTAATGATACAGGTGACACACTTTTCCCTGGGTAGAACAGAAGTATTCCTTTCAGCTTCTGGGCCCAGAATGTTTAATCATGCAAGCTGCAAATCATGGAGACAAGCACCCTTTAATGGTGAGGAGAGAGCCATGCGGTGAATCATGCGAGTTTGTGTCAGGAGTCCATATCTACCTTTTAAACACAAACCATTACACGTACGTACATATCAATTGTGGCACGTTTTCTCTTTCATAATGAAGCTTTTCAGAAATATTTTATAAATGTTTTTCCTTTTGCCCCTTTGTAAGTCTTAGGAGGCCTAACAAATGCCAATACGCCCCATTATGACTGACAACTTCAAATCATAGTGAGCTAGAACACTGTTGCCCCGTCTCCCCACTTGCAGCTATTTGTTGACCTGGGTAGGTTGAAGACAACAAGCAGAGACATTCTATTAGAAAGTTGGAACTGAGTCATTTGTCGTTGTGGATTTCAGTGAAAACCCTTGTGCAAAAGACAGTGGGGGGAAATAACATAGTTGACCCAAATGAACTGGTAACAGACAGGAGAGTGATAAAATGATTGCCACAAAATTCACAGCCACTTTTTTTCTGGAAGTTGTCAAGGAAAAGTGTAGAAAGTCCTATTAAAGATTACTGGTGGCCTCCCTCCCAGCAACATGAGCCAGACTGAAGACATGGGGGAGGAGTTCTTGACAGAGAACTGTCTGTTCACTTGCAGATTAACACTGAACACAATGTTGAGTACTCACTTGCCCTCTGGTGGGCTTTTAGGAACAACACAAGCTTACTGATAGATTCAGTACCATTGGTCAGTACAAGACAGAGATTACTGGTTATAAGAATAAGATTGGTAACACTGTATATTTACTTTGTACACAGAACATCGAGGATTTGAGAAGCAATATGAAGAGGAACAGAAGGAAGCACAGGTAATGTTGCAGAAAGTGGTCACTTTTTTCTCAAGTACTTAACAGTTAATTTTCTAATTTCATAATTCCTCAATGTAAACATATTTGACGTGTGTTTATTCCTGATGTTAGGAAGTTAGAGTGGCGCTAGACTAACAAGTGTTGCCTGCTTTGACCCCAACCTTTCTGAGCTGAGGAATTGGTATGTGAGGCAGATTTATCAAAATTGCACGCTGCGCAATACAGCAAGCCACCTTGCTGCGTGAAATGGAAAGGGCAGGAATGCGCCATATTTAACATTATACAGAGCATTTCTGTCCTTTCATTGCGCTGGCGCACAATGTGCTGCCTAGCTCCAACGCAGGCACCCTTGCATCATAGTTGTAAGCAGGATTGTTTTTGTGCATGAAGGAACACTTTCCTGCTCAAAAACAATTCTCTGAGGAATTTACTCTTTCTATGGAAAGAGGAAAAAACAAGGAGAAATAAAGATATTTCTCCTTGTTACGCCTCACATGGGAAGGCGTAGGATTTTGACTCATACCTATTAATGGTGAATCTGTGCATGCACCATAATCCATGGGTGGATGCAGGGGAACACCCACGTTCAACTCATGGAATGCCTCCCTGGGGCAGTGTAACAACGCAGCAATGTGTGCTGCGTTACTGTAGATGTATTAAGCCACTCAGGGCCATGCAAGGTGGCCTGGCATGGCTTGATAAATCTGACTTAGTAGTTGCCTCACCTATGCGGCGTAAGCTCCACACAACTCAATTATAAATGCGCCCCAGGTATTTATATTTTAAAGTGCTTTTGCAAATGTTTCAGAAAAAACACATGCACAATAAGGCAAAATGGGCGACATTGTTGTTAAATGGGAAAATATGACAGGTCGGTGGAAGAGTAGAGAACATTTTTAAGGTGAGCTTTGAATATGTAGAAGGTTGTAAAACAAAGGCCAGATGAAAAAAGAACCCACGTTTAATGACTTTCAGGATGACGAAATTGTGAAAGAACACCAAGAAAATGAGGTAACTCCTGAGCATTTTCACTGAGACTGTAGGGACAAGAGGTGGCAGGAGGGAAACAATTTCAAACTAGAGAACAGAGATAGGCATGAGTTACAGCATGTACGGATTTGAAGAAAACCTAAGAAACTATCGGCCATGTTTAGAGTTTGACAGACAGAATACTTTGTCACAAACACAAGAGAGTACCACAACTGCCAAACCCCTGGTCTGCCCTTCTCCTAGAGACTGGTGGACTTTTAAGTATTTTGTCGAAAAAGTCCTGTTTGCTCCTTTGATGGATTATTTCCTCTGATGTCCCGACAGACTAGTGGCTGTTGGAGAAACGGCATTACACTATCTGCCATATGTAGGGTGGATATCCTAATGCTTTTTTTCCCCTGTCCATCTCTGCCAGGAAAAACGTGGGGATGAGGGGCTGGAACAAAGTAAATTCCCAGGATATGGGGATAATTAATATTTGCTTTTTCAAAAACAAACTCCCACTTTGGGAGGGTCCACCAATCTCTAAATTAAGCTTTAACCCCCAGATTCATCAAAGTCCTGTTTTGCAAGTCCTTAATAGCGAATTTTAAGGATTCTCTATTAAAGACTCACAAAACGGAATGCATGTAGAAATCGCAATAATTTTAGCGATTTCTACAGCTTCCTTATTTGCGATTAGCAATTAGCAAATCGCAAATAAGAAGCAATTCCAAGGGTGCCAGGGTGTCCAAAGGACACCCTGTTGCACCCCTGAAATGATAATGTCCACTGGCGTTGCGCACACACATGTCCCAAGGACATGTGTGTGTGTAACATACAACTTAGAAAAATGCACTAAAGTGCATTTTTCTAAGTTTTTGCTATTTACCACGTAGTTAGACTTTGCGGTAAATAGCGGCCCCAGATTGCGATTTTGCAATTTTAAAATGGTTCATAAATTGCATTTAAGGAATCTCAAATTGAGATTCCTTAAATGCAATTAATCGCAATTTAGCGATTTCAACATTTGTGATTTTTGAATTTGGGATGATGCATTTCAAATGCAAAAATAGCGTTCGCAAAGGGCCAGATTCTCAGAATCCGGCCCTTTGCGAGCCGATTCTGGTTTGATGAATCTGGCTGTAAGTGCCTTGCCCAAATTAACATGATGTTGAATCGAGCACCAAGTTCTGGATTAAAATCTATGGGCCATATGTATCAAGCAAATTCGCATTCGCAAAGGCCGAAATTCTGCGAATTTGCTTAATGGATGTATTAAGCAAAATGTGGTGCAAAATAAGGAATCGCAAAATTTGCGATTTCTTATTTTGCAATTGCATTAAAGGAATCGCAAATTTTGTGATTCCTTAAATGCAATGTATGTAGCCAAAAAATGTGCAAAATGCCCTTAAGGAATCGCAAATTACCACCAACTTCTAGTTTGGTTTCTAGTGAAGGAGTTAGTGCCCAAAAAATTATAAGTGACAGATTATACAAGGACTGAAAATGTGATGTTAAAAGTTTGGGGTCCTGAATAAATGTGTTCAATGAAAGAAAATGCTGAATGAAAACCTAAAGTAAGATTGCAGATAGAAAAATGGTGCAGGGTGGGTGGATGGAGGAAGACAAGGTGAGGAAATGATAAGATGAAACAGGGAGGTCACATGTGCCAAACAGCTGCCTACCATCTACTTGCGATACATGATATACATGAGAAGGAAATTCCTCACCTGCATACATCTATGTCTTCACATCTGTGCAGGAATTCATGATACCTATTTTATTGTAGACATCATTTTTTCAACTTACCTCACTAGTAACTTTCTTCCACATGTCCAATTAAAGTTGTTTGTGCCTTAGATCAAACTCGTTTTTGTTGCATCTCCAGCCTATTTGAATACAAACATCTCCCCATGCTCAAAAGGAAATAGTCAGAAATTATTACAACATCAGCAACCATGATCACTAACTATTTTAAATGCATGGTTGCTGTCAAAATAGTGCCAATGAATCTTTCACTTACCTGACACAGAATTGAAAGCTCTATTGTTTACCATATTATCAAATTTACCTTAGTTAGTACATATTTATAAATAGGCAAATGTACCAAAATGGCAAATGCAGAGTACTTAAATACATATTGGTATTTGCACAATTGAATAAGGTTACGTTGCACATTATCCTATATTTGGATCTGTCTTCATGATCCACGCTTAATTTGCATAATTTCTGCGTCTTTCGCACTCAGCGTTCTTTGCACATTAACATGAGTTGGCTTATGTATGTCTTTTATGCGTTATATTTATTAGTTCATTTGCGATTATGGAATAAAATGTTTTAAATATTGTGTTTTGCACTTAAAATACGCATTTACATAGACATTGCATTTGAGATATATATATAGACGCATGTGCTTTAGAGCACAGTATATTAGTCCTGTGTAAAAGTTTTTTTTAAATATTAAGCGATGGGATAAACAAACAACATGTATTTCCATGACTGCATGTGCAACTGCGTTTCTGGTGTTTTAAACTTATATACAATGTTTTGCTTTTACGAATAGCCACGGTAGGGTAAAGAAATTGTTTACTTACAGTATTTTTTCTATGTCTATTAGATGCTGATTGACGTCACTGGTTCACGCCAAATGTGTGCCTTTAAATTGTATGTTTTAGCTTCCCGTTTATTAAGTGATCAAGGACACAGCCTAGTGTCCGAAACGTGTCTGAGGCAAGCACCATTTTATCCACAGCAACAATAAATTGATTCTGGCATCAGCAAATTTTTGTGTCTGTGATCCTGTTTGTGCTAGGAGGCACTAAGGAAAAGTGGAGAGGAGATATATATATATATATATATATATATATATATATATATATATATATATACACACATATATATATATATATATATATATATATATATATATATATATATATATATATATATATATATTCACTGAAAAAACCATAGGTTATAGACCATATATAGTTAGGAATTCGCATTTACAAAACCTTATTTTACTCACACAAAACCATTGAAATTCCATATATAGTTAGTTGCACTAACTATATATCGCGCACCCGCAATCCACTGCTGATGATGTCACATATTACATCATTCATGACATGGTCAGTGACATCACTGATGACATCACTGATGACATCTCAAATGACATCACTGATGACATCTCAAATGACATCACTGATGACATCACTGATGACATCTCATTTGACATTACTGATCACATCACTGATGATATCATTCATGTGATAATACGATGAACCTCTTCAGACTCTAATATAACCTTAGATACAATCAGTGTAAACAGACACTCACAGACTGTCACTCATCCATGGAGTTACTCACACACCTAGTCAGTCATGCAAAGAATCAATCACACCTCCATTTCCTCAACTATACAGTTATACAAACTTTACTTATTCAAACATATACTAACACATATTTACTCTCTTATACAATCCCTGATACAAGTTCACAATGATCCATACAGCCACTCACACATTCACTGGCTCTTATGCACAGTTATTTATATATGTCAACTCTCACATGTACTGTGTTTTACATATGTACTTACTTTAACATGTAGCACTGAGATATCCATTCACTCACCAATACACTCATGCACACAGTCAAACACCCATACAGCTGTTTCCACATGCACTTTTGAAACCATACATCTAGTGAATCAACTGCTCACACATCTATGCACAGAGTCATACACCTCCCAGCCACCCACACACACACTCAGTCTCCCATACAAATACTTGGGCAACCAATCAATAACCCATATAGTTACTCATATAGCTACTTATCAACACATGCAACAGTTTACAGAACAACAGACATAATGATGCACAAATTAAGACAGTTTAGTCACTAACCCATGCACTCAGTGAGACACATTCAATCACTCACTCATACAGTCAGTCATGCACCTACTAAATCCTTCATCCAGACACTTATACATCCACTCATTCTTCAATATGTAAGACATATTTTAACTTTACAGAAACATACAGTCACTGGATGTTGTCATCAGTGATGTCATCAGTGATGTCATTTGAGAAGTCATCAGTGATGTCATCAGTGATGTCACTGACCATGTCATGAATGATGTAATATGTGACATCATCAGCAGTGGATTGCGGGTGCGCGATATATAGTTAGTGCAACTAACTATATATGGAATTTCAATGGTTTTGTGTAAGTAAAATAAGGTTTTGTAAATGCGAATTCCTAACTATATATGGTCTATAATCTATGGTTTTTTCAGTGAATTTTCAAGGTTTTGTAAATGCTAATTCCTAACTATATATGGTCTATAACCTATGGTTTTTTCAGTGAATTTTCAAGGTTTTGTAAATGCTAATTCCTAACTATATATGGTCTATAGCCCATGGTTTTTTCAGTGAATATATATATATACATACATATATAAACATAAATCATCTGTATATCTATATAAATACAAACATAAATGCATGCATACATATACTTATATGCATACAGATGCATGTTATTTACATGAAAGTTGAAAAAACACTAATAAAAGCAAAGCTAAAAAGCCACCTCATTACAAACAGAATGGCTTTAACTTAAACGAGGGCGAGATCTATTGCATTTTCAATGCTTGTTTACTTTGGTTCCATCAAGAAGGCATTCAGATGAGTCACACATTTGCCATAAATTCTGAATGTTAGCACTCTAGTTGCACATTAGATCACTGTAGTAAAGCTACTGCTCACCAGGGACGTCTGCTGCTGGTATTCAAAGTGCATGTTTCAGTCTGCATGTCAGATTTTTTTTAATGAAATAGAAGAGGATTTGAGAAGTCACTCAAAATGATCCCTAATTTTTCTTTCTGAAGCACTAATCATACTTTCTATGGCAAAATTAACCCCCTCATGTTGTTCCTTTTTAAATTGAGTGTTTTCAGACTTACCACTTCATTCCAATCAAGATGGCTTCTGGTGTGCCATACTTTTGTCATAAGTAAGACTGTTAGCGCTCTAGTTGTTCTTTAGAACACTCTGGGACATTCTGTCATTGGGCTATACTTGGGGTACATCTGGGTGATATTTGGGCTACATTTAGGCTCTTTTGTCTCTGGTGGCCATCTTGGGAGACTGTATGTCAGAATTTTTTAATGAAAGTGAAGAGGGTTTGAGAAGTCACTCAAAATGTGCCCTAATTTTTCTTTCTGCAGCACTAATCATAATTCATATGGCAAAATATACCCCCTCATTTTGTTCCTTTTTAAATTAAATGTTTTAAGAGTTACCAATTTATTCCAATCAAGATGGCTTCAGGTGTGCCATACCTTTGTAATAAGTAGGACTGTTAGCGCTCTAGTTGTTCTTTAGAACACTCTGGGACATTCTGTCATTGGGCTATACTTGGGCTACATCTGGGTGATATTTGGGCTACATTTGGGCTCTTTTGTTCCTGGTGGCCATTTTGGGAGACTGCATGTCAGAATTTTTTAATGAAATAGAAGAGGATTTGAAAAGTCACTCAAAATGTGCCCTAATTTTTCTTTCTGCAGCACTAATAATACCTTCTATTGCATAATGTACCCCCTCATTTTGTTCCTTTTTAAATTAAATGTTTTAAGAGTTACCACTTTATTCCCATCACGATGGCTCCAGGTGTGCTATACCTTTGTAATAAGTAGGACTGTTAGCGCTCTAGTTGTTCTTTAGAACACTCTGGGACATTCTGTCATTGGGCAATACTTGGGCTACATCTGGGTGATATTTGGGCTACATTTGGGCTCTTTTGTCTCTGGTGGCCATTTTGGGAGACTGCATGTCAGAATGTTTTAATGAAATAGAAAAGGATTTGAGAAGTCACTCAAAATGTGCCCTAATTTTTCATTCTGCAGCACTAATCATACTTTCTATGGCAAAATATACCCCCTCATGTTGTTTCTTTTTAAATTAAATGTTTTAAGAGTTACCACTTTATTCCAATCAAGATGGCTTCAGGTGTGCCATACCTTTGTAATAAGTAGGACTGTTAGCGCTCTAGTTGTTCTTTAGAACACTCTAGGAGGCTGCAGTAGAACACAAAGGAATCAACTGACAGTCTCTGTCCTTGTTGGATGTACATGTTTTACTGAGAATGTCAGACTTCATTTTCACATGACTGAGAAAGATAATGTGAATTTACAGAAAATATGCTTTCAGTTTAGCTTATAGATCCCCTTCCAAACCACTGTGGGAAAATCATGAGATATTAGTTTTCTTTCAAACAATATTCATGATATCACAGCAGAAGGTTTTTTCACATGGTAAAATCACCTTAGAACCCACCACAATTCCTAAAAGGAGTATGGTACCATCAACAAATGATTTATAATGTAACTAAAGTCCTAAAACCCTCTATTAACTAAAATGCTTTTTAATGAGGTGCTATCATGTATATTGGTCCCAAGATGGCTGCCAACACTTCTTGGATGAAGTGCTGACAGCCAATCAGATCAGATGTGTGGTTAGGCTCCGCCCAGATATATATCTTTTTTTGAACCTAAATTACTCAAAACCCACTGGAGCACATATATTGAGACCTAGCAAAGGCACATCGGGCTAACAGTCCCTACAATTTTGCCAAGTTTCGTGCAAATCATTTCAGCCGTTCAAGCTAAAAGTGAGGCCAACCGCCCTATGGAAATTAACATGGGAAAAACGTGTTTTGGGACCCCCCTTTTTTCTCGGCCCCCCCTTGATGAAACCCCCCCAAATTGTCAGGGGCTGCTCGGAAACAAAATGTTCCATTTTCCTGAAGATTTCAGCCAATTCCGTCCACAAACGCCAAAGTTATTAGACATAGAATTTTCAAAAATCCCATAGAGAAAAAATCCTAACTATATATACCTACTGGCGACTGCCAGTAGGTAATATATATATATATATATATATGCATATGCACTTCCAATCCAGGAAATTACGAAGTAATCCACGAGACAGTACGTGTGCTCAAATTCAATTTATTCCTCCATTTGAAGTTCCAGCATGTGATACACGGCAAGTATGGAACAAAACCTGAGGAAGTGGGCTGATCTATATATATATATATATATATATATATATATATATATATATATATATATATATATATATATATATATATATATATATATATATATATATATATATATATATATATATATATATATATATAAAGAGAGAACAAATCATTAATATAAATTGCCCACTTGTGATTTAAATTGATAAATGGGTTTGGTGGGTGAGGTCTGAAGAATGAAATTTGACTGCAAACTATATGTTGGTCTAAGTGGAAGGCACATGGTTTTTGTGTTCATTAGAACATGCGTTTACATGATAATCAGTATTTGATCTATGGGAGATCCTTAATGATATAAGTAGTGAGAATAGATAGCCTTTAACTCGAGAGTCTGATGTAGCGATGGGAAATAACGTAAAATGTACTAAATCTGCTATCAGTGGAGTGTGCCGCTGTCTAATTACACCAGATATATTACCATGCTCCTGTTGTATCACATCAGTACGATCAATGGTGGATTTCATACATCTGTTGGGAATTGGCATGTTTTACATTATTTTAAGTCACTATCTCGTAATTCTGTATTTACTCCCTCAGGGCAATAGAATAAAATAGAGTTGTATCGAAGAAGTAATCATACTCCGAAGTATGATTGGTCCACCCCTCCAGCGGATATTATTGACTTTGGCAGGGATCACCGTCACAGTGATTCCTGTCAATGCATTGAAAGGGTGCCATGCAGCTCCATCAACGTGATAGTGTAGTAAATCACGCTTTCAATATCTTTTTTTTATTTCAAAAACGAAATCAGGAAGTGGGATTTTCATTTGGAAAATTAAAAAAGTAATGAACCTCTATCCATGGGGCTTTTCTTTGATGGTGCGGGGGGCTCATTAAAATGTTTTTACATTCACTTACCGCTACATTTTTGATGGTGGTATGTGAAAGTAAAAACTGGCTCCTTGCCTGTCACTCTTAATAGGACAGGTGGAAAAAGAACAAAACTCTGATAGCAGTTGCTCCTTCAGACTGTGGAAGAAGTTTGTCGTTGGGTAGAAGAATTAGTGTAGGACAACTCTAAGTGAGGTAGAGAGAACATCAGTTTGGCAGAAAAGTTACTCTGTTACCATTGCAATGGAGTATTCACTCTGCCAAACTCTTCCACTAAACTTTATCTCAGGCCCAGAGTTTCCTGATATGCTGCTGGACTTCAACTTTGCTCTAAGAAAATAGTTAAATGAGTACAGATTTTTTATTGTCTGCTTTTGACTTATTAAATTGTTTTGCTTTTATTCATGCAATTAATATTTTACTTCCAATTCATCTAAAATTGTTGTCTCCACCACATTTTGAGTAGTGCCTACAGTTCTTGCCTGGCGAGCTTACGGCTTTGGTGTAGACTGCTGGTCTGTTACCTTCACAAGTACTTTGACAGTTATTTTTAAAGTAGGGTTTGTCTTTACCTTTTCTTTAATAGATGACATTGCCGGTTATGTAGTACGTCTTCTTGATTCGTAGACATCCTAGTTTTTCCATAAGATCAAGTGCAGGACAAATCAGAAAAAAAAGTGTTATATCAATTATGCTAAGAGAACACACTTGTAGGCTAAAAATAGAAGCTTTCAGGTTGCTAAAGCAAACACAGTCCCTTATAGAGAACACGTTGAAGCTATATAGGTGATAAAGTTGTGTTTAACACTGTTTCCATGCCTAAAGGGAAAAGAGTGGCCATATTCAAAGAGGAACTCAGTTTGTGCTGTTGTATTGCAGTGGAAAAGATGCTTTATAAATGGATGTTGATGGCAAAGTCCAAATTAGCAAAACACTATTATGGACAGAAAGACAAGTGATATTAGTATATAAAAAAAAGTCAAACTATTTTAATCAACAAGTTTGCTTCTAGTAGTGAGTGCCGTGCAGACAAACAACCAGGAGCAAGCGAGCTACCAGACTAAAGAGCCTTTGCAAGCTCACGCCATCAGTCACACATTTGAGTACACAGTAAGGTGCTCACTTTGCTAGCACATTTAGGTTTGGTAATTGAAAAAACATAACATGATGGCCCCGTGTTGAATGTGATTCAGGGCCCTAAGTCCACCATATCTCGTCGGTATTCTTTAGTCCCTGAAGGGTTAGGGGAGCACCCTGCACCACAGGGGCTGTTGTGGTCTGCCCTACTCCCCGACTTTGATTGCAGAATTCCAGCTCATACCAGATATAGAAAAGTATGCACCTATGGCCCCAGAAGAGGCAGATATAATATTACTGTACAAATATTGGCGGCTAGGGAACTTAGTCACTGCACCACCCAAAATAATCACACATTTGATAGGCAAAGATTGTTGCCCACCACAAGTGACCCGCTACCGTCCGGTCACACTTTTAATTAAATTAATTAATTGTGGGTTTGTAATGCGCTAGAATCGACTCCCGAAGGAGTATCTCTTCGCAGTAGACCGCTGGGGAACCCGTCCTGGCTTTCCCTGTGAGATGGTCCCTACTGGGTATCTCCAAGGTGAAACCAGGCATCCCTGGCGTATGTGGGGGGCCGTTGTGGAGATGAGGCAAGCTAATGCCCAGAGTTGCCGAGTGTGATCCCTGGTTAGAGTAGGCACCGAGGTGAGAATTATCGAGTCCCTTGACCCTGGTCCACGACCCTGCCGCGTTGGGAATTGAACCCTGGTCCCGGGCCGTCCTCTGCTCCCGGGTCTGCCGCCTCTAACCAGTGAGCCACACCACTCCATTTTTGACATTATATAACAAGAAAATGAGAGGAAACTAGAGTTTTCAAATAATAACAGCTAACTCTTTTTCTGAAGTATGGAGATAGAAGACAGACAAGCTGGTTTTTGCTTGAAAGTCTTGCTTTCAGGCTGCGGAAAGGCAATTGGGCTGGGACAGGAAGATAACGAGACAGACCTGACTATGGGAAGGTAACCGCCCCCTGGAAATTTGGAAACTGGAGGTGTTTAAAGACTTGGACAGGATAGGAATTTTGAAAGTCAAGGACCTAATAAAAGAGGGCACCTTTGAAGCCTTGCAGCAAGAATTCCAAATGAGAGATAGGCAACAATATAAGTACATACACATACAACACACATGGGCCGCAGAAGGGATAGATGTTGAAGGTACCCTGGAATTTGCGCCACTTGAGGGCAGACTCCTTCAAGAAAAAATATCAGAAAAGGCTGTCTCCTGGACCTACAAGATACTTATTAATAACATCCCAGATAATTTAGTGGTTCTGAGAAGGAAATGGGAGAGTGTTGTGGGTACCTTAGAGGATATAGATCGGGATGCAGAGCTAATGTACCCAAGAGAGATTGCCATTAAACTGAGACTGTGTCTAATCCAACTTAAAATCCTACACAGAACTTATGTGACCAGATCCCGTCTTTACACAATGGGGTGGATAGATTCCCCAGACTGCCTCCGTTGCAAGATTGAGACCGGCATGTTCATTCACAGAATGCACACCTATACAAAGATATTGGGCCAAGGTACTGAGAGAGCTAAGTGCGATACTTGGATGTCATCTTCCAAAAGACAGATGTGTTACTTGGCATACCTTCAGACATAGACCTTCCTCTGAAGAGTCTTATCTTGTGCAACATGGGAATGGCGGTAGCTATGAGAGACATATCCAATAAATGGGGTGCGCAGGAAGTCCCCACTCTGATGGAATGGAGCGCAGGAATGGACATGTACATGGGGCGGAGTGGGTAACATACAAAACAAGAGGGTCCCCTAAATTTCTTTTCAAGATTTGGTGGCCTTGGCTTATATATTACGGATTAGACCTAGAGGAGGCCCTAGTTCAGCTCACAAATGGACAAGGGCCACAGAAGAGGACTAATTTTTCTACACATATATCCGGGGGAGAGGAGGGGTGGTGTGCTTAATATGAACTTGCTGTTACGATCTCACGTAGATGTGTATTGATGTTGCTGAAATTGCTAAACGTCTGTAAAGATTGGAAAGACGTGAACTGTATTGTTCCCTACTAGGTGCCAAATGTCTATATGATATGAAAAAAGAAAACAAAAACCCAAAAACTTTCAATAAATATATATATATATATATATATAAAAAAAGAAAGTCTTGCTTTCATTTATTCTTTTCTTCTTTAAATAGAAAGATGCATGCATCCAACACGTTTCACCTAAACACAGGCGTCAACATTTGATTAGAATCCAAGAGTATCTTTACTGCGTGTGAACTCGTACTCGGCGATCTCTACAAACACTCTCCATGCCGAACACGGTGTATCATTTATGATACTAAGGATTCCTGAGCAATTCATATGCTCTTGGATTTTAATCAGACGTTGACGCTTGTGCTCCAATTTTACCAAACACAAAGATCCGTCAGTATAACACTGATGGTCGCAGTCATAGCTTGACACATTTGTTTATTCAAAACGTGATCTAATCGAGCCTATAAGAAGCATATGCTTAAGTGAAATGTGTTGGATGCATGCAACTTTCTATTTGAAGGAGAAAAGAATCAAAGAAAGCAAAAAGACTTTTAAGCAAAAAAACTTGTCTGTCTTCCCTCACCTCGCATAAGAGTTAGCTGTTATTATTTGAAAATTCTGCTGCCTCTCATTTTCTTGTTATATAAACCAGATATGATATTAGTTGTCCTGTCACATATGATAAACAAAAGCTAATGACGCAGGCCCCACACAAGCATTTTTGGATCTTGGCGATACCAGCGTTACAGCAATGAGAGCTAGAATTTGCACTCACCATGGCTGACTGAATATGTTTGTAGATGAGTTAACCATGGAGATGAGTGCATTAATTGAAACGTTTGGTTGAATCTTTAACTTATTACTTATTAAACCATTGATGGTAACAAGAAAGAAAAAGCAAATACACAAGCAACTCAGATGATATGTGCTTTCAAAGACCCCTAACATTGTGTGTTGTTTGTGAGCTTTAGAGACCACCAAAATGTACACCTATTTGTTTCTTGTTTAATACTTTCTAATTACTTTGGGAGAGTGTGGCAACAAACCGAGTTACGCATAGAGAAGTGGACAACCCCTCTATTACAAATAAAAGTTTTCTTATCGATGGCCATTAGTGGGCAATAGATAGTAATATTTCTAGTTATTTGACTTGAAGTCCCAGTGTGACCTCCTCCCCAAAGATGCACTCCATAGCCCTTAACTCTGAAGTGAGGATGTTTTAGGCTTGGTCAGATTCAGCTTGAATTCTAGAAAGATTCTGTCTGTAGACATGAGCAAACAGAAGGTCAAATATTATATATATATATATATATATATATATATATATATATATATATATATATATATATATATATATATATATATATTCTCACAGTATTTAAAGAGAAAGCATCTTGGAGACACTCTGTAGATTGCTATATTTATTTATTGACAAATCAATGAGATATTGTGTATTGTCTGCATTGACGTAAAGTTACAAATTATAAATATAAACAACCACACATACCTCATAGGACCCTCTCTTCATTACTTCACCAATGACATATTCATAATTCCTTAACTATAGTAGATGTGCTCCTGGAAGAATAGCGAGCAAAGCATAAATCTGTATATACATTATAACAATTTGTGTTAAACACTTGGAGTTGAAACAGGAACACTCATTTTTGGTGACCAATGAAATCATGTTTTATCATTCAAACTTTGGAAGTAAGATTTTTAATATTTCAGAAAAGAATCTGCTCTCCAGTCTCTTCTTCAATAAGATACTTTAGAGTGGTAATAACTTTTTATGAGGCTCTGACATTCAGATGTAAATTATTTTATGAAGAAACTTTGAGTTAAACCAAAAGTTAATTGCAATTTCATACAATATGTCTATCAAAAAGGTATTAGACTAAATGTTGTTTGTTTATCCCTTGTTGAGATTGCTAATTGGAAATGGAATGTTCTCACTGTTAATGAAGAAATTCGCAATGCAATATTTGAACATTTTTCATTTTTTTATAGGAGGACTATGAATTGAAAAGTGTTGTATTCAAGGAAGAACACGCCAACGTAATTCAACAGTTGGAGCAAACCATTGAGGATCTCAGGACAAAAATAACGGAACTGGAAAAACAGTCTGTACCGATGGATACAGCTCGGACCACAATAGATCTGGGGATTCAGTGTGAAACTGCTTCACGTTCAGACTCACAGCATTCTGATCTTCACAAAGTTGACTTGAATGTACCTCCCAAAAGTATTTTGCTAGTAAAATCTGTACAAACATCACCAACAGAAGAATCTGTTTTACAAAAAGTGCCTTCCGCTGTTTCACTGCCACAGCTACCACCCATACTTGATGGGGACAGTGGGGCAGAATCAGCTCTGGAATTACCAACTTTACAACCTCAAACTCCATTAACTTATTGCTCTGAAATAGCTCTAGTTTTATCACCAAAACAATCCTTGTTGCAGCAATATTCGTGTAATTCCGTTGAAACTATGCAGGGTTTTCCTGCTCAGACAATTTTTCCAGAGACAGAAAAAGAGGCCTCCATATCATATCCAGGACAATCATTTTTTGCATCTGCTTCATCTTCAAGTACAGAAATTGTACACGATTTTCCATCTAACTCTGAACTTGAACCCAGTTACCAGGATCTAAATTCTTACCATACATTAAATGGCACTTGCAGCACATCCTCTACTCCAGTTCAGCTTGTCACAAGGTTGGCTCCAGATCTGCTCGAAGGGAAGGATGTTACACTTCCTCCCCCGGCACCACCTCTGCCTGGCGAAGGACCTTTACCTCTGATGCCTTGTATGGGAGTCCCTCCTCCACCACCTTTGCCTGGAACTGAATATATTCCTGTCCAGCCACATCAATATGGCATTAATATGCCCCCCGCCCCACCACTTCCACATACTTTAGAGTTTACAACTGTCCCTTCGCAGCCACCGGCCCCTCCTCCTCCTCCTCCACCTCCACCTCTTCCTCCTCCATTGCCTGGGTTATGGAATTCTAGTACTCCTCCTTGTCCTCCACTACCTGGATGTGTCGGTCCACCTCCACCCCCACCTCCACTTCCTCCTCCATTGCCCGGCTCTATAATTCCTCCTCCTCCCCCACTGCCAGGCTCTGACGTTCCTGTTCCACCCCCTCCTCCTCCTTTACCAGGTTTTGGGGCTCCACCTCCCCCACCACCTTTGCCGGGTCAGAATTTGGGGCCACCTCTCCCTCCACCACTACCTCCGATCTTGCCCTGTTCAGGCAATGGAACACCACTACCACCACCACCACCACCAGTACCTAGTTTGAACATAACAGCCTATCCTTATCCAGTCAGTGGGACTCTTGCTCCTCCATTGCCTGGATGTTTGTTTGCACTTGGAATTCAGCAAGACAGTCTTAGCAGGAAAAAGGCGATAGAACCATGTCGCCCAATGAAACCTCTCTACTGGACAAGAATCCAACTTCATAATAAAAGGTAAGTTTTTACACTCTTGAGGCTTGAACTGTAGGAATTAAACAATATTTATGGATATGTTACTCTAATTATATTTAATAAAAAATTACTTTTCTCTAACATGGTATTTCATACCAGAATTTAGATATGTTGGAAATGGTAGGTGTTAATATTGCCCAGTTTAATGGTGTTGGAATTAATATTCTTTTGTAGCTGACATTCATGTTTTAGTTATGTGTTGTCAATTATGGGTGAACTATGCTTTATTATAGCCTTATAGCCCGCCGTAGCGGGCTATACCGGCTATTAAAGGCCCGCTGAATCGTTAAAGGCCGGAGCCGAAGGCGAGGGACTTTAACGAGACAGCGGGACTTTAATTGCTGGTATAGCCCTGCTACGAAGGGCTGTAAGGTTATTAGAACATTCTGCCACTAGAGGGTAGAATGTTCTAACAAATTAAACAAAGGGTTCTCGAAGCTCGAGGGGATATAAATCCCCTCGAGCTTCGAGAAGCCTTTGTAGAACATTGGAATGTTGCTCTGCGGGCCTTTACCAGCCCATAGAAGCAGGGAGCACTCCATTGTCTGCAATGGAGCACCCAACATTCCAATGTTCTAATTCAATTTATAATTAACTTTACCTGTCCTTATACCTCTAAAAGAAGGGTTATAAAAGTATTATGGAAAATGCATGCATCAGTACTACGGGGGAAGGGTTGGTGGGGTGAAAACAAAATAGGAGAAGGTATTTTGTTAGTTACCTGGAAAGGCAGTGTTCATGTTTTCTAAGTGGCGAGAGTGCAAAGCCTTTTATGCTCACGTCGACGTAGAACAGGTAACTGTTTTAGTGTCCTGCAGGATACAGTTTTGGAAAATGTATACATGCATTGACTACAACCATTGTCTATTAAACATTTATGTTTTACATCTCACTAAAGACAGTTGCCACTCTTTGCAAAAAGTACATTTATCATTCCATAAAATACATCTTCAATTACCAATCAGCTTGAAGAACATAAGTTGTAATCCAGAAAATGTTGTGACTTGTGGCAATAAGGTTTTTAGGCAATTTTGCACATCGTGACACTATTAATACTGGTATTCAAATTCAGAAAAAAACTGAACACCTAATAGTTAAAATATTATTATTCTACCACATTGCACATCTGATTTTAGGAAATGCTCTACTGCAAAGTACACTAATCCATTAGGAAGGCTGTGAAAAATAGAAGTCAACCCAGCATTGTTTAAAAACATACTTTCCCAGCATTGAATGAAGGATCATCTAGAAAATCTAACGTAAAATATACAAAAGAAAGTTAAATATCATAAGGACTGATTGTGTGTAACCATTACGAAGACGTTCAGAAATTAGCAGATCAAAATTGATTTAAGGGAAATCATAAAAGAGCGTCCTAGCACTTTATATCACACATTACACAGAGATAATGAATCATACGTGTGTAAACCAGTCTATAGCAAATATTACATAAAACAATGAGGTTTACAAGGTGCGGGAATCTCATATCATCCATACTTGTAGACAATATATTTTAAGAGTGTTTGATCTGGAGAGGCACAAACTCTGGATTTATAATGTACCAATGTGTCTGGGGTTGACATTATTAAAAAGAATGTATTTCGACACCAAACTAACACTATTTAGCAACGTTAGGATAATGAAAGACTGGGAAAGAACAGTAGGTTCCAGCCCCAATGCCTTGCAGCTCTGCAAGTAACAAAAGAATCTATGTGACAAAAGCAGTAGCCCACTGAGCTATCCACATAAAATACAATTCTGTGATTTGCATGTAACATGTTCTTTGCAGCAGGCATATTAGGCCTCTGTGCTACTTTATGTTGAGTCAGAACAGCCACCAAATAAAACTCGATTTCTCTCCAGCAGGAACATTAATCCTCAGAATTATCTTGACATTTTTATTGTTGCCTGAAAACTGCAACACAAAAGGAACTCTGCAGTGGAGAGGTTACTTTTGAGCCCATAAGGTATTTCAAAACACAGCGCCCCCTTAGGTCAGTGCTAGATGCGACTGTACCGGTTATACCCCCCTAGAGCTAACCCTGGGCTTGTCCATTCGTCCTGATCGAAACCCAGAGTAATTGCAAAGCTTACTCGATAGAGTCTTCCAAATATTGTAACCGTGATGACATGAATAGTGTGGGATGCTAGGGGGTGCAGACAAAAGACATATCCAGAAATAGTTCTCTCCAAGCTGTAATGGAGAGCCCTTGTCATAACCCCACACTCCTGCCCATAAGTAGCAACAGGTATACGCTGACTTTAATAAAATTTACTACAAAGGAATCAAACATTTCCCCTCTGAATTTGTTGGTAATTTGTGTAAACAAGCCACCAATTGCAAACAATCCTGGCAACAAAACCCAATTTTGTTATCCATGAATAACCACTATCAAAAAAAATGCCAAGGTAAGGAAAGTTAAAAACCTTTACAAGACTACTATTATCAATGGGAAAAATATGTAGTTTTGAGTACCATGAGACAGATGACCTAACTTGCAGCTCAACAAAATTTGTGCTTAGACCTAAACTAGACATAAAATCTGTAAAATAAACCACTAAATTTTATAGAGCCCTCGGTGTTCGAGCCAGTAACACTTCATCGTCAACATGTAGCAACACAAGCATTGAATACCTCCAATCACAGATACATCAAAACTGTGTTCTATAAATAAGAATGAATATTATTAATATACAAAATAAACAATGAAGAGGGTAGAATACAACCTTGGTGTACTCCTCTTTGAAGGTAGAATGAGACTGTAAGTTCCCTGCTAGCATCAAACCTCACTTTGGCAGTAAGGTTGATGTGAAAATGTTCCCAAAAAGTGACTATATCAAGACCTATCTCCAATTATAGGTGCCCCCTTCGAGATGGCTTGACCCCTCCTCTGACGTCAGAAGCAGGGTAGAATACCCTAGAGGTGTAGCTACCAGTGGGCTGCATGCCCACAGGAAAACCGGTTTGGGCACTGATTTCCCCTACCTTGGCTCTGTCTCCTAAGTGTCTACAGGAACAAAAGGCATCCTGCTCAGGGATGTTGTCACAGGGTCCTTCAAAGGCAGCTTCATCTTCCTGCGTTTTGGGTTAACACCCTGAACGGCCATCCTGGGAGAGGAAGTAACAACCCGCTCTGCAGTAGCTAATTTGTTTGCGGGCCTGGGAGTCCTTCACAAGTATCCCCAGGCGGCCAGAAACCCTTCTCTGTGTCAGTGCCTTTGTGAGGTAACTGGGCTTTCTAAAAGTTACTCAACATTAATAGTTACTTTAAATCTGGCCTGGGCATCATGTCAGATTTAATGTCCCCATTAATTTGATACCTTACTTGACTTATTTAGGTGGTCCCATTCAGAAGTTAGCCAGACTGGGGTGCCAGCTGGTAACCTTGTGTTAGCCAATGGGGCTCCTAACCCTTCCACAGCAAAACGTTAATTTGGAAATGTTGCTGTTGAGACATATAGAAAATCAAATGTATCACTTCGTGATATATAGCTCCCTGCCATAAGACTTTCTAGATCTTCATTAGGGGAGACTTACAAATATTACGTAATGGGAAGTGGTGGGTTTTCCGTTGGGTGTGATGGCAAAATCGAATAGCAGTGTCACACACTGCACTGTCAGTCTGCAGTGGCAAGCTGGGGTCCATTTTGTTTCCATTACATGCAGAGTGGACAGGTGGTGCTGCAGCCGTGGATGAGCACTCTGTCTTACATGCCCTGGGCACCTGGGTACTATTTTCTAGGGACTTATAGGTAAGCCAGCGCTTGCCAATTGGATGTATCCAATTCAACATAACTTGATGTAGGATTAGAACACCGGCACTGAGGTCTGGTTAACAGGCCTCAGTGCCCTCTCCGAATTGAAAAGACTAGCAGCACCAGCCCATGAATTTGAGGGTGAACATGCAAAAAGATGCATTTCCTTACAATCAGATAAGCATGATAGGTCAACTGGCAAGTTTGATTTAATCAGGGAGTCCATACATTGTAAGGCCTTAGTGTTCATTGTAAGCAAAGCTCTGTATATGCTCGTTGCCATTTTGTCAATAACAGTAGCTAACTTTTTAATCTATTTGTTATTTAAAATGATGACTAAGGGTGGAATGATTGCTCCAAATATGTCTCCTGTTAATCCTGCTCCCATCTCTCTCCGCATTTCACGTGTGTCTATGTGATGATGTCATTGTTAATGAAGCTAAGTTTTCTACATGACACCTTTTTGGAATTATTATGCCTAGGTAATTAATACCTTCCCAGTCTGTTGGCAACCAGAAATAAGCATTTAAGCCACAAATATGGTAAACTTCAAGATTTGCATTGTCATCTCCCTGCAATATTTGCCATGATCCCCTTGGGAGTTCAAATGTGGGATCGCAGCAACGTATTTGTACATGTCTAGTTCCCTTAAACATCCTCCTTCTGTAAATGAAAAATGTCCCTTTGTGTTGGCTTTCTAATCTTAGTTTTGGATAACTATCTTTTTCCAAAATTCATTCTCCTCTTTCTTCCAAGCGTTTTCTAAAACATCACTACTCTTATCACTAATTCGGGTTATGTTACTTCATCTTTCTTCTAAAGCCATTATGTATATCTTTTCCATTACCCGCATTGAACAGGTTAAGTTATTCTGGCAAGCTTCTACCCTATCTCTAGACCCATGATGGAAGAAATAATACCAGGCAGTATCCATTTCTTTTGCTTGCGAGTGTAAATTCATGTTTTCTTTCAAAGGAACTCTAGAAAGTATCAGATCATAGTTACTGTAAAAGTAATCAAAATCTCCTCTAAACTAAAGTAAGCAGGATGGTACATGAAACAGCATAAGACAAAGGCATGTGGCAATATATTACTTTTTTTGAAATTCATGTAGTCAAGTGTGCACAGACATAGCAGCCCTTAGCATCCATAACATTAGCGTATTCCTGAACTAATCTAGAGTATTAATTTGCTAAGAAATCATCTTTCTTATAACTCACAAAGGAATATCTATACTGATCTTCTAAGCTAAGATGGGTATGGGGTTTAGTAAAGTTCTTAATATTATTTTCTGTCTCAAGCGTCACATGTCTCAAGCGTCAAATGAAATCCTATTAGTAGTATAGAAATCATTATTACTGTTATTACAAACACATAATATATTTACAGATATTTCTAATGCAACACATTTCTCTCTGAGCCAGTTTCACTCTTCTTGAGTTCAACAGTTTGTTTTTCTTGTTTTCTTTTCTTCATAAGTCTTTTAGAGTTAGGTTACTTAGCAGACAATCCTTAACGTTACTCTGTGTTCTTCTAAAATGCTATCCCTATTCGTCTACTGCTCACTAGTCCTAGGTTGAAATTCTGTAAAATAAAAGACTAAAATAATAAAGGTGTAACAGCACATTTTGTTTTGTTGCTAATTTCTCTAAGGTCTCTTATTTTTGCTTCTTTCAAAATTCTTTTGACCTTTAAGCGTTCAGATTGTTCTCAAGGGGGCTCAAGCAGTTCAGGGCTCACTTTGCACAAATCTTTGAAGGTGTTCACGTAATATGACCATTCAGGTGCTGAATTCCTGCCACCAGGCACCCTGGCTCTTTTGGAACTTCTCAGAGATGTTTTTTTTGTTCTATACCACTTTCATCACTAGACTCAGTATCTTCAGGTATAGTCTCTAGTATTCATGTTATTGATGAGTTTTTTGTCGGTACACTTATGGTGATAGCTTTGCAGCCATTCAGCTTGTCGATTCTTTCTTTTTGTTTCAGGACTTGTTCATTTTCCTGGATCTTCTATATGTTCAGATGCAGTTTCAGCTTGACTTTTGTTCTGAGGAGAAGTCTGGTTCTTTTTCGTTAGAGACTTCTATTCCACTCTGTGTTATGTCAGATATGTGACTTTCTCGTTCGGTTGGTTGATCTTCACCCTTCTCTTCCTTCTGCTTTTGCTCAGGTGCTGCTGGTTTGGGTGGTCTCTCAGGAATTGGTGCAGTCACCAGTGCTCTTGTTTCAGGATCATAGACCACAAGTGTGTTGTCTGGATTTCTCACCTTCTTGGTGTGTGAAGCATGAATCCAGTTTGCAAAACCAGCACATTCAACAGCGGTATTTCTTGTCAGAATCACCTGGAAGGGGTATTTCCATTTGGGCTCTAAACAAGTCTTCCGAGCGTGCTTCTTGATCACGACCCAGTCACCAGGGCTGAGGTCATGGCAGTGTTCTTGATTCGGGTCTTGAGTGGTTGCTGAAACCTGATTGGAAATAGAACGGACCACATCAGGCAAATCTTTGCCGTAATCCAAGATAATGTTGCAAGTGATAGTCTTTTTTTTTTTGTCCTCATTTGCCATTAGCTCTCAAGTGTGGAGAAAGCCCCAGCCGCCTTTTCTTGTCTGTGTAGGCGTGAGCACATGCACCCCTAGGCTCAAGCCTCACGCTGCAATTCACAATTATCTGGATGGCGGAAGAAGTTTCCACACCCCTAAGGGCTAGCTAGATGACTCCATATAGGTGTTTTATCACCTGTTAGACCGCAGTTATCGCCGAGGGGAAACCAAATCAGGGTCCATGGAGCAATGCAGGCATAATCATCGGACCCAGGGAAAAAAAAAGAAAAAAAACGGAAATCCTAACTCCACTGTACTAACAGATCCCAGAAGGATATTCAAGAGAGCATTTGCAGGAACAGCTGGTAATCTCATGCCCCTTCGAATCAGAATCTCATGTGGGGATAGTCCCGTCTTCCTGTCTGGAGTACTTCAAATACTCATTAACATCAAAGATAAAGCATTTGGCCATTTCAGAGAGGTTGACGCACAAACTTTTTCTAATTGGGATTTGATAGTCCCATTGACTTCTTCAACTATTCCGCAAGATTCAGGTCTGTAACTGCAGTGTAGTCTTTGCTCAATTTGTAATGTGGTGCAGATCAATTTCAGAACTTAGGTGTTGAAATGTGTTTCTCTCTCTGACTCAAGAGAAAACAACATCCATACCTAGGGATCAGTTCATGCAATAACAGCTTGGCTAATGTGACATTGTTATTTCTCTGAGTTGGGTAGGCTTCCACCCATCTCGATTAAAATGTACACAATGACCCCAACATATCTCAGCCTATTGTAAACTGTCTGTGAGAGTGAAGGGTGGAAGAAGAACCGAGGAGGCCAGATTACAGGCTCAATTATGTTATTTTTATTGGAGGTTACAACACCAACAAAAGCAAATGAAAGTCAATATGGAAGGGATTTAGGCCTCTTCTCCCCAAATGGTGTCTGGGCCGACTGTCTGGTGGTCCTTGGGTGTTCTTTCTGTGAGAAGGGAGTGTCCCAGAAGGCTCGCAGGGGAGAAAAGCAACATAAAATAAAAGAAGCGGTTAGTAACCCTGTCCTTGCACTGGTTTGGCAAGACAGAACCCTTCACCGTAATAAAGGAGTCCGCAGGGGTGCGGCGTATGTAAAGATGATTGTGAACTAAAGTGAAAAGGGGGGTGAGAAAGAATGGTGTCAGCGATGATAAAACAATATTCCGAGGTACGGATGCTAAATAACCCATGAAGACATGTCTGACCTGTCACACTCGGTCAGCACAGAGGCCACATACAACCGTGGGGAGGAAACCTCTTTCCTCCAATAGTGCAGTGTTATGGCGTGAATGAGTGGGGTGGGTGTAGGAGGAAGTAGGGGCACACTATCACGCAGTGAAGACACTCGGTGAACCCTTAGAATTAACCTTCCAGTTAGCCTTCCCTGTTACTCCCTCCTTGCACTCCCTCCCAAGTCATGTACCACCTCAGCCGCAGCTCTCTTGAGCTGCGACGGCTCTCCCCCGACCTCCGGGGGTGTCCACCACTCCTCTGTCCAGGAGTGGAGTCCTCCATCTCCCTCTGGATCCTGAAGGTTGGGACTCTCAATGGTATCCTTCCCGTCAATCGCGAAGCTCTGCTCCCGGTACGACTCCTGCAGCACAGAGTTTTCTCCTTTCTCCTTCCTTTCCTCCGGGCACAACAACGCACTTTCCGGATTCTCTGGTCCTGCCTTTAGTGGGTATGGCCCACCCCTCCGTGTCTGGATTGGCCGGGAGCACTCAGCTGTCCATGACATCCCTGTTGGCGAGGAGAGGCAGGCGGTGTTAACTCCTGCTTTCCTAGTCCTGGTGAAGGGCTATGCATGGTTGTCGTGTCATGGGGTTCTAATGGCAGGAACAATAGCATGGTGTTCCAATCGACCCCCTCACACTGTCATTTCGATAAAATCACCTACATCCTGTTGAATGGTCCACCTTGACAAATTTCTTCAGCAAACATTCTGAATCTTGAATTAAACCAACTTTGCCTGAAGATCCTCACCATGCAATCCCTTCCTAAATGTGTGTACCCATAGTAATATTGTGTCATTGGAAATAACAAGCTATTGGGCAAAACTTGTGTCCCATCAGCTGACATCCAAATGTCATTTGCTGTTTTCGCACAACCTGCTTTTATCCATCCAATCTCATCAACATTGTGAATGAACTCTCTTCTTCAAACTTACATGTGAAATTGCCATTAAATGTGCAGGCCAACAAAGCACAATACTGTTCCACTGAATCTGCATATCTATTGCCGTATTTATAGTACTATATTGATCCCACTTTGGTGTCCTGCACACTTACCCACAACTATTTCCCTAGGCAACTGCAAAGCTTCCAACAGATTTCTAACATGATTTCTGTTCCAAATGGGAGTGCCTGAAAAAGTTAGAAAACCTCTATGCCACCACAACTGTCCAAAATCATGGGCCACACCAAACCCATACAGGCTGTCTGTAAAAATAGTGTCTCTCATTTGTGCAGTTACACTGTAGGCTCTGGTAATAGCAATTATTTTTGACAACTTGGGGTAAGGTGATTCTTTGAATCCAGGAAGCTTCAATAACGTAATTCATGTTGCATCCTGCATATGTGTAACATTGTTGCCTCGTAAACATGAGCTGTCTACAAACAGTCTACAGTCAGACTCAGTTATGGGTTCATCCTTAATATCAGGTCTTGGTTTGGTGCGTAGACCTGTGATAACATCTAGACCATCGTGTTTGACTTCATCACAGTCAACATAATTTGTAGGTAACAAAGTTGAAGGGTTCAGTACAATGCATTTTTGAAGAACTAAATTATCAAAGATAGGATAGTCTGCTGATATTTAGTCAAACAATGAGTCAGGTACTGAGTCTTAGTTCTTATTAACAATAGCTCCACAGAGTGAGGGACCATAACAGTTATATGGTATCCTATCGCTATCCTCTCACTCTTTCGCAGACTAGTGATTACTGCAGCTACCGCTTTTAGACAACCAGGAAGACCAGCAGCTATGGGGTCAAGTTCTGTTGAGAAGTATGCTATTGGTTTTCGGGCAACCCTATGAACCTATGTCAACACTGAGAGAACACACCCATCTCTATCACTGCAAAATAATGAAATTCTTTTGACTGATCAGGCATTCCTAGGGCAAGGGTGTGACACAATTTGCCGTTCAACTCTAGGAACACCATTGAGCATTTGTTGTCCTATGGTTTCGGATCTGACACACCCTTACCTGTCCACCTCATTAAAGGTTTTGCCAATATGGAAACATTTGGTATCCCCTGCCTGCAGTAGCCAACCATTCCCAAAAACATTCTGACTTCCTTATGAGATTGTGGTGGATTCAGCTGCAAGATGGCTTTCACTTTCTCTAGTAACACCTTTCTTGCTCCTTTCATAATGATATGTCCCAGGTATTGAACTTCTATTTTACAGTACTGCAGCTTCCCTGGAGATAATGTGTGTCTATTTTCAGCCAGGTGGTTTAACAAAGGAATTGAGTCTTGTTTACAAGCCTGAGTTTGAGTTTGAGTTTAAAATATTTGTATAGCGCACTTTCACCAGCGGTATCATGGCGCTGCAAAAGACAGATCTCCAGAGTAGGAGTGGGGGGAGCAGAATAGGATGGGGGGAACACCAAGTGGTTTAGTTAAAACATTTGACAAATAGGTGGGCTTTAAGTTGCTTCCGAAATTGAGGGTACAGAGTTATAGATCTGAGCTCAAGAGGAAGGGAGTTCCACAGGAGTGGGGCAAGGGTTGCAAACTTGGATCCTCCCCATTTCTTTCTCCGAAAGCGGGGGCTGAAAGCAGGAATTGCGAGGAGGAGCGCAGTTCTCTGGTTGGAACATAGGGAACAATTTCAGATGTTATAAAGGCCGGAGTCGCGCCCAGTCGTGCTTGAAAGGTGATAGAAGCAAGTTTAAACTGGACGCGTTCACGGACCGGCAGCCAGTGTAGAGATCTGAGAAGGGGAGTTACATGGTGAGATTTCGGGAGATTGAACACCAATCGTGCCGCCTGGTTCTGGATTAGTTGCAACCGCCATAAACTATATGCAGGGATCCCCGCATATAGGGCGTTGCCATAATCCAGGCGGGATATGACCATTGCCAGAAGGATCAGTTTCAGGGCATCAAAGATGAAGAAGCGAGATACCTTGCGGATGGAGCGTAGTGACAGGAAGGAGGAGGACACCACGGAACTGACTTGGGAGTGAAGAGTGAGCTGAGAGTTGAGTTTGATACCTAAAGTTTTGACTGAGGTAGAAGGGACCGGGGGGGGAACCTAGGGAAGGGGGCCAAAAGAGTGAGGACCAGGGACTGGAGCAACCACCTGTTAGCACCAGCTCGGTCTTATCTGGGTTAAGTTTCAGGTGGTTGTAGTTCATCCAGTCCGGGATAAAAATCATAATAGACTGGAAGTTGGAGATGGAAGTAGGGGAAGAAGACAGGTTGAAAACAAGTTGAAGGTCGTCAGCATAATTGTATATGCTGACGTCCATTTGTTGTAGTGAAAAAATAAGAGGGGCAATATAAAGGTTGAACAAGAGGGGTGAAAGGGAGGAACCTTGGGGGACCCCGCACTGAACTTTTTGGAAGTCCGCAGAGAAGTCTCCCAGGCGAACCGCCTGGGTGCGGTCCCTCAGGAAGGAGGATAGCCATACCAACGCGGAACCTCCGATCCCCGCCGCCTTGACACGGGAAAGCAAGATGGTATGATCAACAGTGTCAAAGGCGGCTGAAAGATCGAGGAGAACCAAGGCCTGGGCCTGGTTGGTATCCATTCCATCCCTGAGGTTGTCGAGGACCGAGAGAACTACAGACTCCGTAGAGTGTGCGGGGCGGAAACCGGCCTGGCGGGGGGCGAGAATCCCATACTCCTCCACAAAGGTGCTCAGGGACCTGGTGACATGGCGTTCGAGCACCTTCGCCAGGAATGGTAGGAGGGAGATAGGGCAGTAGTTGGTGGGGATCGAAGGATCTGCGCCCGGTTTTTTTAAGATGGGGACAATAACAGCGGTTTTCAGTGGGTTGGCTACAACCCCCTGGGAAAGAGAACTGTTAAGGAAGTGAGGGGGGGGGTCTGGACAGGTTGTATAGATGTGACAAAGGATGTGTGCAGGGCAAGTGTCCAGTGGGGATCCGGATTTGACAAGAGGAATTAATGAGGCCATGGAGTCTTTAGTCAGGGGAGGAAAAGCGTCGAGTTGTCCTTTGGGTGGGGGGCACTGGGGGTCAACAAAAGTCGGAGGGGGTGAGGGGATGAATGGCAATCTTCTCGATAAAGAAATTATTTAAAGAGTGGCAAAGGTCCTGGGACGGGGAGGGCTTGAGAGATGTCCTGTCAGAAAATGCCAGGTTGTGGACAATCGAGAAGATTTCCCTTGGTTTATTCTCAGCTGCATGGATCTTTGCGGAAAAGTAGGCCGTTTTTGCAGCCAGGATGCCCTTCTTATATTGAGCAAGGAGAGTGGTAAACTCAGCTCTAAGTGAGGGAGAGTAGTTCCTCCTCCAGGCGCGCTCGGCTCGGCGTACTGCAGGTTTGGTGGTTTTAAGATCCTCATTGAACCATAAGTTGGCATCTTTCTCCCGTTTAGATGACACCCGCTTCAACAGGGCGATTGAATCGCAGCTAGAGGAGAGCCAATGTTCAATGGCAGCGGCCTGAGAAAGAGTGTACAGGCCTTGTAGGGTAGGGTAGGAGGAAGCTAATAGCGCAGATAGATTCTCCGGGTCCACTCGGCTCCATGAGCGGACCCAAACATTCTTTGGGAGCGGGGGCCTGGTAGGGGGATTGATGGGAAGGGTAAACGAGATCAGATGATGGTCGGACCAAGTACAAGGCGAGAGGGTCAGAGAGTCTATTGGGCAGTTCAAGGACCAAATCTGGTCTAAGATGTGTCCTTTGATGTGAGTGGGGAAATGAACATGTGATACAAAATTAAGAGATAGGAGTGTATCCGAGAATTCCCTAGAGGAAGGGCATTCCGCAGGATCTGAAGGCCAAAAGTTAAAATCTCCCAGTAATAGAATGGAGGAGCTATTGACCGTCAGTGTGGAAAGTACCTCCTGAAAATCGGGGAGGAAAGATAGGGGTGATTGAGGGGGCCGGTAAGTGAGGACACAGGTGAGAGAAGGATTGATAGAAGTAGTGCGGATAGCTAGGTACTCTGTTGTAGCAATATCTGGCAGGGGTAGGCATTGAAAGGGGAGGTCGGACCGGGCGATCACTGCTATGCCGCCCCCATTTCTACAGTTGGAACGATCTGCTCGAAGAGCATAGTGGAGCAGGAAGAGTGGCCAGTAGGGAAGGGAGAGAGTCCTCGCTGAACCAAGTCTCTGTTAGAAAGAGGAGATCAGGTACGTGGAGGTCTAGCAGTACCGACAGTTCGTGTGAGTGGGCTACTGCTGACCGGGTGTTAAGGTAATAGGCCGAGAGAGTTTTAGGTGAGACTGGGCTGGCGTCCTCTCTGGGAGAGTGAGAGGGAGTGGGGGGGCCGGAGGGTAGGGAGATGAAGAGGCGGGGGAAAGGTTAAGTGTAGATATGAGAGAGCGGGTGGAGGCAGGGAGAGGCCAGGGGCCCTGTAAACTGCGGAGTTGGGAGGTGGAGTAAGTGATGAATTGAGCAGAGTGGCATGCCCCTAGCCCCGGTCGGCCGCGGACGGGCGCAGACGGGCTTGCCCCAGGCGCTCCCGCTGCGCTCGTCCGCTGCGCTTCCTCCAGTGGCACATTTTATAGTGAGGGAGAGGCGGGGGGACGTGGCCAGAGAGGGGGCGTGGCCTCACTGCACGCCATCAATGGCGGCGGCCAGAGGGCGTTTGTTGGAGTTAGGGAGGCACTGCTCGCTTTCAGCAGGCTCCCAGGACGTGTGCAAATGGCTTTGTCAGGTAGGATGGTTATTTCTAAAACACAGTTTCAAATAACACTCAAAGGTTTAAAAGCTTTAAAATCAGCAAAAGCCTCTCACGTCTCTGATTCCACTAGCACATTTTCAATGTTTTGGACAAGAGTTGATTTGTTGGGCATGTGTAGGGTTTCCAGACTACTCTTCAGAATCTGGTTGAAGATAGATGGACTCTCTATATACCCTTGTGGGGCATGACACCATGCTAATACCTTCTGTTGGAACACAAAGGAGAAAATGTACTGGCTTTCTTTGTGCATTGGCGCTAAGCAGAAAGCTTGGCACAGGTCAATGAACGTAAACCATTCTGCAATACACAGGATCTGAAAGAATATGGTGGCTGGATTTGGTACCACGAGAAAACATGAAATAACTATCTCATTTATCCTTATTAAATTCTGCAGTATTCTAATTTTCCAATTGGGTTTCTGCAAACCCAAATCACCTCTACTCCATGAAAAATTTACAAACATTCCACCTTCAATCTCTCTGAGTGAAAATGCTGTAGTCTCGCCCTCACTCCCCTCATCTTGCTTCCTTGCTATAGCTTCCTCTCTCTTCTTCTTCTCATGTATCTGTGTATCTGTGCTCATTTTATTTCTAGTTTCTCAACTTCACTCCATTTTTAATGCATTTGACCAATTATGAAATGTTTAAACGCATTCTTGAAATTCTCATGTTTTCTAATGCTGGGTCATCTAATTGAACTCTGTAGCTTCCTCGCAAGTGACATTTTTTCTCAAGATGAATCTTGTACTTCGGGGCCACTTCTGCCAATTTATTGTACACTATAGCTACTCTTCATACGATTTCTTTACACGGGTAAATTGTTTCCTTTCTGTGGTACTGCTCAATATGTTCAAATTCTAAACAACCCCATATTATTTCTACTAATTCCATCTTTAATTGGGCTACATTTAATGGTTTTTCCCTTTCTGTGTCCTGTCTTTCTACCACCTGTGTGTTGTCTGCCTTTCTACTTCTGCTGCTTCTTCTAGCTATACTGTTATATATGCCCTTCTGTAGAAGCATTAACGTTGACAGAGGCAACAGGAGTTGGGAAGACTAAGATCCCTCCATCTATCAGTTCCTGTACTGTCTGTGGGGGTCTCCGCACAACAATCTGAACATTTTGTGTAATCTGGACACATCCTGTGGTAGGCACACTTCCAACAACCTGAGAAGCTTCTGACCTTAAATCCACATTTGAAGGAGAGGTTGCAATAACTCTGGGCACTAGCTGGGCATTTACGGGTGTTATCTGGCCAGTAGTATGTATTCTAGTCATATTGGTTACCGTTGGAGCTGCAACCTGTGGTCAAACCACAGTTGGTGGGACAATTTGGAAAACCTGTGCAGGTCTTTCAGTCTGGAGTAAATTTGGATCTGCAGGAGCAGTTGCCATTGTGATGCTTACATCAGCACTAGGATCTATGTGAATAATAGGAGCCATATATGGTGGAGTTCTCAATGCTTACATCTGTTCTAAAATGTCATCTCTGAAATCTGTGTCAAAATCATCCCCAACTTTCTTTTGGAGATGTTTCTCTTTTCCCTGCTTTGCTGCCCCTGTAGCAATAGCTGGATATAATCTGGTTCCTTCTATGATAGCCTTCCTCCATCTATGCTTTTCTTCATCCCATCGAGCATCTGCATAATCCTGCACTGCTAGTTTTGTCCTTCTCTGATATTTTTGTCACTCCTTTTCCCTCGCAACCCTCTCCCATGCATTAAAAGCTTCATATTGAGTAGGTCTATCTGGTGGCCTCATCTCATGCAAATTTTGCTTCAAAGTTTCAAGAATATTTGTATTAAAGGTCCAGTATCTAGAAAAACTCAATGCACCCTCTTTCTCAGTAATTCTGCTCCACTGGCGAAGCCTAGAACAAGTGTGTAACCCATGTTCGGTTGTTATAAAATGAGCAGGCGTAACTTAAGGAGGTGCTTCTTTGCCTTTCTGGACAAGAATAGCATGCCCTCTGACTAAACTCTTAAATTCTTTTATAAAAAAAACATTTTTGCAATACAGTGAGACTTGAAATTTCAATCACAATCGGTTGCATATTGGTTGGGGTTTTATTTGGAAGTCCTGCTGCCATGATCAAAAATAAGTCATACCTAAATACTTATAACCTAGTATTGAGGCCACTGGGGACCAGAGGGATAGACAAAGCAAGAGGACACAATGGAAAAGGGATAAGTCCAAAATGCAGTAGCAGGCTGGGTGACATTTTCTATAACATCTATAAAGAAATAGATAATAGGTCAAGAGATAGCTAATGGAGGTAATAATATGGTAGGATGTGGGAAGAAAGTAAGGCTGATGTTAACATTAAAATTGGAGTGTGATTATTTAATTTTACAATTTTGTGTGAAATACTTTGTTTAAATTGTATTTGTATGTAATAAAAACAGTTTGCATTATTTAATTGGCGTAGTTGGTATTTAGAAATATATAAAAATAGTTAGTTGTATGTCTGTAATAAATAATATTAATTACATATTTTTATGGAACAAAGACATGTAACAGTTTTTTCAAATTTTATTTATGTTTTCAAAGTTCATTTAATGTATATGTTTACATTTGGTAAACATATATATTTCAACTTAAAAATAAAAAATGTTATGAAGATAAATAAATAAATAAAAATGATGTATCTTTATGGGTAAATAAAAAATATAAATCATATTAAAATAGTATTGGGCCATACATTTTCAATTTTTTCTACTGTTTCACTTTTTTTAACATTTCTAAAGTTGTTTTATATACATATTTTCTTCATCCGTTTAACACAAGTTTTTTCAGTATATAGTAAATTACTGTATACATTTTATACTAATAATGTATTTATACTTTTTCCATCCTTTAAATTTTTTACAAAAATCTTTGACATGTTTTACATGTTTAATAATTCATTTTTTAATACATTTACTCAACGTTTTTAATTTTTTTCTCTTTCATTTCGGAGATAGTCTTTTATTTATTTGTTTAGTTTTGTATGGGAGTACGGGGTGTAGAGGGACAATCTAGGATTTAGTTATGGTGTTTTTAACTAGTTTGTAGTTAGGGGTTTTCATACCCTGTTTTAGTAATGTATTGCTATGTTTGGTTCAAGGTCACTGGAATTATGTGGCAGTAGGGGTCAAATTATGCGGCAATAGGAGTAACTTATGTGACAAGAAAATGTATGCGTGCAATGTGGCATATTTTGTTATAGTATTACCAGATTATTTTGGCAGTTTTTCACTTGTTTTCACTATCTTGGCATTGGTAGACCCTAATTAGTACCACTCTAACATCCAAATATAACAATAAGCAGCAGGTGACCACTTACATTTTGCAAACGGCCTCCAACGGCATGGCAACATGTGTTGCTATGATTTTAGTAATGTTTGAACCCTTTAAACAAGAAACAAATTATTTTTTGTAAAAATCTGCAGATTATGCAGCAGATGATGGAATATGTGGCAAATGTGTTAAATGTATAATTAAGCTAAATTTGCAAAGGCCGTACAATAGCATAATTCCAGTGGCCCTGGTTATGTTATGAAAGGGGCAGGTCCAAAAGTTCTAGACTGTGCTAGAATCACACTCCGATTGTCTTTTTCAGCAGTATGAAATTATAGAGGTGCAGAAAATCATTAGAGAAGAAACCAATTAACCAATAACTCTCCTGGATACATAACAACTACTTAAGGTTAGTGAATTTATTACAAAGCCAAGGACAACTTTAAATAGAAACACCTCAACACGAGAGTATAGAAATACATCGGAATTAACATGAAGGAAAATCTGCGTATCTGATTCAGAGGATGCAGCATAAATAACATAATGAATCCAAGAAGTAGAATACAGAAGATCAGGAAACATGCGTCCAAATTTCCATGCATTGAGAGCTGGTGAGTTAGAAGCGTAAATCTATTCCTACTGTAGCACTAAAGTGACCTCCCTAATTAAGCATTTTCAGTAAGAAGTGTAAAAGGCAACTTTCCACGATATCGAAGGTGATGTTCACTCTCTGGTTAGTGCGCTTCCCCTTTTTAGGCTCCTGTCTTTTTACTGTTATGTTTTCCAGCTCTTTCTTTAGGTCTGGAGCACAAAGCGCCGGGACACTCCTTCGGAGTAGCCGTTGCGCTATAAAAGTCCCATTTTAACATAACATAACATAACACTTGTGCCAACTTTTCCTTGGTTCCCAGGTCTTCTCCCATGTGAAGCACAACAACCTTTTCCTAAAGAATATATTCCCCACCTGCAATGGAAACTAAAGAAACAGAATGAAATTCAACTATTAATTATTAAACTGAGTGTTTCCAGGGGTTTGGATTTCAGGCCTAGAACTTCAGCTAACATAAGAAAATCTGCATATAAACTTTACTAATTCACATAGCATTAATTTAATTTCAACGAATACATTTACTTATGCGAAAATACATAATTAATAAGCACACTCAATATACTTGTGTCAGCTGCACAATACAACTTCTTCATGTCAATAATGTTCTCTGCCGGTTACATTTATTTTCTACGTTAACTCTCCATGACATTTATCCATAGCTAAGCATGTCACATAATTGTGTTAATACGTTCCAAAATTCTAATAACTAATGTTAACAATGACTGCATGATTATATGTGGATGTGTTCTACTAGGTGACAGCACACTGTGATGTTGTAGGGCCCGTGCCTATCATGCTAACACAATGACCACAGGAGCATACTTGCTCAGATGCGGGTTTGGGGGGCGTTGGCAGTCCTGGGGTTGTTGCGATGAGTCTTGTGGCCCTCCTGGGTATCTTATGATGCACCCCTACAATTTGAATGATTTTTCAGCTATACCTTTTACATTGTGTTATGTTGCTTGTTTTATGATGCTCAAGTGTAATGTATATTTATTTTTGGGAATATAATGTGCTGTGCAGGTGGGTTTTCTTGTTTACTTTGCAGGTTTTTGTCTACGAACATGTCCTGGGGGCATGTGGAGTTACTGGTTTTTATTTTTAAAGGAATTACTTTTGATTTATGTTTATCCTATTTTTAGGTTTCCAGGAGTCTTTCTGTTTTTGAAACACTTTTACAAATTTTCTATGGTTCCTAGATGCTTTGGATTGCTTCGAGGCATGTCTATTGGATTCGTTTTATTATTGCCTGTTTTTGGGGCTTTTTGAAATGTATTAATTTTTGACTAAGTGGATACTAAGGAAGATCTGCAGATGCAGAACAGTAAGTTATCTTTTTTATTTTGTTTGGGTGGGAAATGTGTTATATTTTGTCTGTTTAAATATTATGTGATTGTTATTTAGAATTGTGTGGTTTCTGTGTTTTAATTATTTTATGTCATGGATTGAGTTTGTTCGTTAGCTTTTTGGTTGGTGTGGTTTACATTTTTCATGTAAATATTTTATTTATTATTTTATTATCTCAGTTTATTCCACATTAGAGTTTTGTTTAATGTTTAGACAGATGTAATAAAATATAATGATATATATATATATATGGTCCAGTGGAAGGCTAGTAGTAGCCGAAACGCGTAGGCCATCCTATTATTGCACGTTTTGCACATGGTGTGTATAGAATAAAACTTTCATAAAAAGAACCTACCTGCTGTTGTGCCATGACTTCCGCCAGGAGGGAACTGGGAGGCGAGAAGATTCAAAGGAATATATATATATATATATATATATATATATATATATATATATATATATATATATATGCTAGAAAACGATGGCAGCTGAATGGGAAAAAGAGCGCGAGGAGGCAGCGCTTGACATCTTTAAAGTCAAAGATACTACACCAATGGAACAGACAACAACTAGCAGTGCACATCAATCAACGGAAATCACAGACCTTAAAAAATACCTGAATGAATCAGAAAAACTAAGAAAGAGCGAAGTGGCCAAATGGTGGGAGTGCACTTCACTGAAGAAATATTTGGAAGTAGGCAGAGTACCGAGGGGCCTGAGAGTGCTAGTAGCCCCAACCTACGAAAACCCTGACCCGGCAATGCTCCAGGATTGGGCAGATAATAGTGCAGCATCATCCAAAAACATGTTGCGTATCCTGGTAAAATATGCGACTTCCGACTGAGAAACATTGTTGGCACTAATAGATTTTCTCATGACGGAACTGAGTAAACTGCCTGATCAAGAAGAGGTACAAAAAGGACTCACTGAGATCACGACAAGAGTGCAAAAAATAGAAAACACCATAAAAATAAGAAAGGCGGAAAAATTCCAGAGAGACTGAAATGACTACCTCCAAGGCCGAATATATACTTTTGTGAGAAAATTTGAAAATATCAGTCGTCAACAACTATCTGCAACACAAGTGTATCCGCATGCACCAAGTGAATCGGAAATAAGCTCAGGAGCTGAATCAGACCAAGGTACGAGTAAATCAACTACAGGTCAGGATAAACAGGTACCAACCCCTGCAGCAGAACTTGCTTTTTTACGCATGGGACGGCTACAAAGCTTGAGGTCAAACACACAAAGACAGAACAGACCAACAAACAGACAAAACCCTCCAAGAGCAGAAGGAGGAAGAACAGAAGGTGGGGAAAACATGGCCCAAAAACCCAAACCCACTTACAGACGCAACAGGAGGAGGTAAATCCTACATCAACGGACCAAAAAACAGTTATAAATCTATCAAATATGGATTTAACAGCTGAAGAACTAAAAACTTTGGAATTGGGACTCTCATTCTGTAAAGAGACTAATTTTATTTACACTAACACCAGGGTTGATCTATTTCATTTCACTCGGAAATTGAAACTTAATAAGTTCTTTGTGAACCAAAAAGACAAATCACCAGATCTACAGGATAAACAGACTAATCAGAGAACTGCAAGTACTTTGAATGAGAATGATTGTGATTTCCTAAGAGATATGACAGAGATAGAGCTTGATTTGGAGGAAGGTATGTTGAGTGCCACGCAAGCAGCTGCCTATTTCCAATTTGTCAACCTATGCACCTGAACCCTCCCCTTTCAGACCCAAATCAATTTTCTATCCACCAATGCCTAAAGATAACATAGATGTGTTTGCAGAGAGAGTGATCAAAGACCTCAAAGACCTGGCTTTGGCAAGCAGCACAAATCAAATGACTACAGAGTGAAATATGAGAAAGTAATGAACAAAATAAAACTACGACAAGACATTGTAATCCACAGTGCTGATAAAGGTGGGAACATAGTCCTATGGCCATTGGACATGTATAACCAGGAAGCCTTGAAACAACTCCAGGACAGACAATGCTATAAAAGAATAAACAGCTCCAACCTTGCCAACACCAAAGAAAGATATCATACGAGCTTATATAACTGGAGAAGTAAAGGTCTTCTAACCAAACCAGAATTCACCTTTCTGAAAAATGACCACCCAGTAACACCTCAGCTCTACCTACTACCGAAAGTACACAAAAACATTGAGTGTCCTCCTGGCAGGCCTATCATCTCGGCCATAAGAAGTCTCTTTGAGAATACTAGCAAATATATAGACTTCTTTTTACAACCTTTGGTACAGACGCTACCAGCTTTTCTAAAAGACACTGGGGATTTTCTGTTAAAAATTGATGATTTTGCTTGGGAATCTGATTTCATATTTGTAACTTTGGATGTTCAAAACCTATATACCAGCATCAGACACTTAGATGGTCTAAATGCAATGAAACACTTCCTGGGTAGTCGTAACATCACACTACACCAAAACACTATGATGCTGGTACAAATGGCAGAATGGTGCCTGGTCAATAACACTTTCACATACAATAAATTTCTGTATCAACAGACCCAAGGCACGGCCATGGGTACTTGCTTTGCCCCCAGCTATGCGAATTTGCATATGGGCTGGTGGGAGGAGCAAGTACTCATGGCCCAACACACTCACACATACCTCAACCATGTTGTCCTTTACAAAAGATACATAGACAACATTTTCATGGCATGGAAAGGAACAGAAGAAAGTGCTTGTGCCTTTGTCAAAACCATTAATGAAAACAGTTTGAATCTCAAGTTCACATGCACCACCAATACCACCAAAGTCACATTCTTAGACTTCGAGGTTTTTCAGAAGGAAGACAAAATTGAGACCAGAACGTACTGGTAAAACAATATTACACGCGTCTAGTTTCCACCCGGCGAAACTGAAGGAGAGTATACCATATGCGGAATGCCTCCGCATGAAAAGAAATTGCAGTCTAGTGAGTGACCTAAGTGACAACACTGAGAGCCTCTTTGCCAGATTGAGAGAGAGAGGGTATAAAGAACACACACACTAGACCAAGCAAAGAGTAAAAGCAAAAAACTCACCCGAAAAGATTTGCTAAAAGAGAAATCCCCGCTATTGCCCAGCCAGAGTGATAGTAAACCCTTCACTCCCAGAATGATTACAGAGTATAATAAACACCATAAGGACCTACGCAGAATCATGTACAAACACTGGCCGCCCATTAAAATGGACCCTACCATTGGACAAAACTGTGCCAAATTACCTAGTTAACTTTCCGGAGAGCAATATCAATGAGACAGAAACTCGTTAAATATGCGCCCACCATCACCAAAAATATGAACAAAAACTTGCCTTGGTTACAACCTCAAAAAGGCTTTTTCAAGTGTCCAAAATGTAAAGCGTGTTCACATGGAGTCAACACCAAAACAGTCGAATTTCCTTTCAGGAAAATCCCTTACACAATCAAAGGTCATTTTACCTGTAAAACTGACCATGCAGTTTATGTGCTTAGTTGTACTTGCAAAAAACTGTATGTAGGGAGCACGATTCATCCGGTCCATGTAAGAATATTGCAGCACTTGCGCGCCATCAGCAATGATGACCCGACTTACCCCTTTGCAAGACACATAAACGCTGACCACAAGGGCAATATAGACGAATTAACATATTTCGTAATTGATCATGTGGCACCAAATCCAAGAGGTGGAAACAGATTACGAGCACTCAGACGGCTAGAGTCTAAGTACATTATTCAGCTAAATTCAAAGATTCCGAATGGCCACAACGCTGATGAAGCACTAAGTGTCCATTTATAATTGCATCATAGACTATCACATTGTCTTAATGAACCCCTCGCGCTCAGAAGTTATATCCCCCAGCTGTTTTAACATCTAGCTTCACCATCTTTTTGCAATTTTTTAACCCTCACATATTCACTTTTTTTGTATATTTAATTAATTTGTTAAACACTCCTATCACAAATAGGACTATGCCTCCCCTTTTCTGACCTTATTGCTTTGGTTTCTCATTTTTCAAAACCTCACTCAATCGAATAATACCAGCATTTCCATCACATTACTCATGATTAGGTGGGGTTAAGCGGAAAACCAGCTATACACAAAGACGCTATCGTCTATTTCCACTTAGGGGTCACAAAAGATGTAGTTTCACGCATGTTTCCTCGCCCACTTGGGCGGAATTGTTTTCGTTTGGAATTATCCAGTGTATTTATGTCTCATTTATGTTATAAAATGTATCTCATGCGCCTGTATATCACAAGAACATACGGCATCCTGTGCTTTTCAAACTCTACACTATGTATCAATTATGATTACGAGAAACAACAACATTGCTCCACTACATAAAAGCGTTTTGTGTGTATACAATGTTGTCTATCTTTGAAACATGTCACCCATGGGAAAATCACATGTCTTGTGGGTCCGCACATAGGGGCTGATTAGGATGGAGGATTTTCCGCATCCTCCGGGAAAATCCTCTGCGGACCCACCAAGACCCACTGCCACATTAGGATGGCTGGTGGGACCTGGTTTCCGTCCGCAGCTTTTCCTCCACGGTTGGCTTACAACCGCGGCGGAAAAGCACTAATATGGTGACGGTGTCTCTCAGACACAGTCAGCCAGATTAGGATGTGCTTGGAAACATGCTTTTTCGCGGCGGCTTTTCCGCCATGGAAAAGCATGTGTAACTTCACTGCGGGGTCCGTTGCGGGCCCCTAAGGTGAAGGGGGGTGGGGGGTGCACATGGGGGGTACCTATGGTACCCCCCTGCATTTGTATGCAGTAAGCGGTAGGCACGGCGCGGTGCCTGCCACTTTCTACATACAAATGCAATGCGTGCATTTTAAACATTGCTGCGGGTGCAGCTTGAAGCTCCACCCGCTGCAATGTTAAAAATAGAGGATGTGACCGACACCCTGGCGGTCACATCCTAATCTGCACAGAGGGAACGCCGCAGCCCATGCGGACGTTCCCTCCTACTCAGGGGTTGCGGACGGACTCAAGTCCGTTCGCGATCTTAATGACCCCCATAATGTTTATTATTTTTATACATGGCACCTATAGGCTCAATATGTCTGCATTGAGCATTTAATATCACTATGGATAACCACTTAATGAGCTTTGTTCGCATTATGGTAGTATTCAGCTCTTTTGTAATCTACCCAGCAGAAACGCTGAATCCAAACTCTCCGCTTATGAGATTGTGGCAACGCGGTTTAAAGAACCAGCCCAAACTTTTTTACTTTTTTGTTTTTCCGTCCCCCCGTGAAAACCAAAATTGGAAACATGCTTTTTGGCAGTGAGTTTAAATTAAGCTCTTGGTGACATGTTCACCAGAACATGCCCTAGCCAAATCCCTGTAAGAAACCTAACCGCCACCCAGGCCCTCCTACCTTCCTTCACAAACACGAGGCATGGTCATCAATGCGGGTGGAAAATTACAGAGCAGACACGCGCTGTCAGCTCATATAGCAAGGGCAACCTTTCTTTCATGTCGACTGACATATAAACCGAAGACTTTTAACAAAGAACCGATGCTTTATTGATTCATTTTTTGTAATACATGAATTTGCAAAAATGTAATTTTCTTTCATGTCTATTAAGGTGTCACATGTCAGTTTTGTCGTTTCACAATGAACCAATGGGTTATCAGTTAACACTATAAATGTTTTACATGCACTTGGTGAAATCAGATGTAGTGAGCAAGGCGGAAACGCGTCTGATCGTTTTTTCTTGCAAATAAAGACCCTTGATTTGAATCCTACAGAGTCGGTGCCTGTTTTTCGAAGTATTATGAACACAGGATTGGAAAAAGGCCGTCAGTTTCGGGCGGTCCGAGCATGGGTTGCCAGCAACCTCTCAATCACAATCACCTTCCTCCCTGTATTGGATACATGTTAAGATGGATGCCACAGTATTATACTGAGAAGCCAGCTTTATTCAGTAGTCCTCTTTCCCTGTTTTCTTTTCACTGTTTAAATGGCTGGAATGAAATGCAAATGTCAAGAGCGTGATCAAGGCGAAAGCTGAAACGCGTTGTTTTTGGAGCAATTAAATCTATTTTTGCACGGAGGAAGGTGATTGTGTGGTTGCCGGCAACCCATGCTCGGACCGCCCATAACTGATGGCCTTTTTCCAGCCGGGATTGTTATATATATATATATATATATATATATATATATATATATATATATATATATATATATATATATATATATATATATATATATATATATAAATATATATATATATATATATATATATATATATATATATATAATATATATATATTTATATATATATATATATATGTATATATATATGTTCAAACAAACGAAAATAGTGTACGCTCTCAGGAAGACAAATCCCGCAATTCTGATTTGTTCACACAACAAGTTTCGGCGCCAAGCCTTGATCACATGTGGCATATATATATATATATATATATATATATATATCACGCTCACACTGCTGCTTGAACGACCCTCAACCAAGCAACGCTGATGCCGTCGGTAGCAGCAGCCGCTACCTGAATGCTGAAAAGTACTGGATCCCACCAAATAGAAGGAAGCAGAGACGGCACACCAGGAAACCTTGCACAAAATCCCTTTATTGTGCACTCGTTAACCCAAGACGACGCGTTTCGGCGTAAGCCTTTTTCAAGTAACCGCCATTTTGTTTTTTGCCACATTTATAGTCCCACAACTATTTTTGTAAACAATAGACATACAAGAAATACTTCAAGGTAAACCATTGAAAATGAAAGATTAAATCTAACAAATTACATTTCATTGTGTCCAAAATTTCAACATTCATTGTAAGTACGTTGATGTTTGTGTATTCGGTGTGGGAAGTGGACGATATTTGTTTACCCTACTGCCAAATTGCGTAATGGTCATAATACAGGTTGACTGTGTGCCCTGCCGGGAACGTTAGCTAATTAATGTATTAAGCAACTGAAACCCGCATACACAGATATCGAGGTAAATATTCCTCATAATGTGTACTATCGCTGGCATAAAAACCGCTCAGTATCATGGGATATGTAGTCTGATACAGCGGATCGGGACCATAGTCCCGAGAAAATGTATGGGAGCTCCCTGATTTTGAATGCGTGGTTGGTATCACCAGGCAGGGCTGTGTCATAGAGGAGAGCTCCCCTCATGATTAGACCATCATAAGAGATAAGGCAGGGGGTCTATGGGCGGTAAAGGTCAAGGTATGAGTGCTTTAATCTAGGATGAGTGTAAAGTGAGAAATATTGATCTAAATGCATGTGTATATACAGTGAGAATTTAAAGAAAAACATAAAATTAAGTGACAACCAACTCAAATTTAAATCCATTGTCCTGAGTATGGGGTCATATTCCTACGTTCAGATATTAGTGCAATACATACAATTCAAACAGTGGGTATAATGCCATGCAGTCCCCCAATTCCTAGAGGCTGAGCCACCCCACTCATTGTCTTACGCATATCCAAACATAGGAAAGATTATACATAAAACGTGCAATAGTGTAACTCACAAATCATTCATCACAACGCGGGTATACTTCTGCTTAGTCCTGGACAGTTCTAGGAGCCTATATGAGATGCCAATTCCTCCCCATAATTAAGTCCTTTTGGGGCCTTACTCTCCATATCAATGATTTTTCTGGACTCTCTAATCCTAAGCTGCGTTTCACGGTCCCCACCTCTGATGGTTCTAGGTATCTTATCTATTCCATAGAATCTGAGACTGCCATTATTGCTGTCATGTTTTTCCTCATAATGGCGAGCCATGGGATAATTATGGTCTTTATTAGAAATGGCACGGAGGTGCTGCAGAATCCTGATTTTAAGTGGATGCTTGGTGCTTCCCACGTACTGGAGCCCACATGGGCATTCCAGTACGTAGATGGCAAAATCGGTATTACAGTTAATGGGTTGACTGATAGTACGTGTTTGACCTGTTCCCGTTTTATAGTTTTTGCAGGATTTCCCATTACGGTCACATTTACAGCTCCCACATGTGGTGAAATCATTTGGGATTGGGGGCCATTTCGTATTCTTTTACTCGTTGGGATAGCTACGAACTAGTTTATCTTTTAGGGATCGTGCCCTTCGGTACGTTATCTGTGGTCTATTACCCACTAGTTCCCCCACTATGGGGTCCGATGTTACTATGTTCCAGTTGGCTCGCATTATTCATTCCAAGGCCCAGGCTCCCCTACTGTAGTTGGTAATCATTCTGGGTGGATTGGGTCGGGTACTATTCTCCAATTCTTTCCTTCTTGAGTCACTTCTAGATGTGCTAAAAAGGACTTCCTCCTGTTTTAAACCTTGGACTTTGGTCTGAGCACTGGTTAGTACCTCCTCATCATATCCCCTTTGGCTGAACCGTTCTATCATGGCCTTTTGTTCCAGATGGAAATCTTCATCGGTGCTGCAATTGCGTCGAGCCCTCAGAAGCTCCCCGTAGGGGATACTTCTCTTCAGGGGAGTAATTTTTCAATATATATATATATATATATATATATATATATATATATATAATATATATATATATATATATATATATATATATATATATATATATATATTACCTACTGGCAATAACCAGTAGGTATATATAGTTAGGATTAATTCCCTATGGGATTTCTGAAAATTCTATGTCTAATAACTTTTGCGTTTGTGGACGGAATCGGCTGAAATTTTCAGGAAAATGGCACATTTTGTTTCTGAGCAGCCCCTGAAAATTTGGTGGGGTTTCGTCAAGGGGGGCTGAGAAAAAAGGGGGGTCCCAAAACGCGTTTTTTGCATTGAGTTTTCCATAGGGCGGTTGGACTCACTTTTAGCTCGAACGGCTGAATGGATTTGCACGAAACTTGGCAAAATTGTAGGGACTGTTAGCCCGATGTGCCTTTGCTAGGTCTCAATATATGTGCTTCAGTGGATTTTGAGAAATTAACGTTTAAATCAAGATATATATCTGTAACAGCGCTCCGGGCAGCGATCCGGTCCGCTTACTTTTCGCTTATCGGAACTTTGCGCGCAGAAAGCTGATTGGCTCTCCGGTGTCTGTCAACATTCTAAACAGTCCGGAGCGGACGCCATCTTGTCTCTCGGTAGGATCGAGAGAGAAGAAGAGGTGAAAAACGAAAGGGGAATTTAATGAAAGGGGGCAAGGTATCCCCCTCTTGACCCCCTAGGAATGTTGTTGGGGTTATTAAAGGGTCCCGTGGGGAAAATAAAAAAAAAATGATTTTTCACGGTAGAAGCGCGGCCGCGAACTGGTAGCGAAACGGGAATTCGCCATTTTGTGCTTCGTTAATTAAATTACTAGTTATAAGTGGGTGCGGGAGACGTATCCTAATCCCCTATGTTTCCTGAGGGTGGCTGAGGAGGCTCATATATGTTGATACATCTCTTCCAGCGGCTGTGCGTGAGCTTTTTTTTTTTTTTGCTGCGTGACAGTCCGGAGCGGCCGCCATCTTGTCTCTCGGTAGGATCGAGAGAGAAGAAAAGGTGAAAAACTAAGGGGGAATTTAATGAAAGGGGGCAAGGTATCCCCCTCTTGACCCCCTAGGAATGTTGTTGGGGTTATTAAAGGGTCCCGTGGGGAAAATAAAAAAAAAATGATTTTTCACGGTAGAAGCGCTTCACGGGCCGCGAACTGGGCCGCAAACTGGTAGCGAAACGGGAATTCGCCATTTTGTGCTTCGTTAATTAAAGTACTAGGTATAAGGGGGTGCGGGAGACGTATCCTAATCCCCTATGTTTCCTGAGGGTGGCTGAGGAGGCTGATATATGTTGATACATCTCTTCCAGCGGCTGCGCCATCTTGCCTTTTTTCGAATGCCACAATTTTGTCGTGCACGGCAGCCATTTTAGATGCCAGGCTGGTCCCAGGCTATCACCTAACCCTGCGGATGTAGTTTATGGCCCCAGCTGTAGAGAATTCAGACATGCCAATCCTCCTGATTCAGGCGTGTGACTACTGATTTCAGTGCTAGTCTCCCGCCTCCCGATTTCTGCAAGCAAAAACCCGGGGGCATATTACGAACAACTAGCGATAATTTTTGTCTCTAACTTGTTTAGAGACAAAAATTATCGCCGCACATCGGCGATTTTTATCGCAGATAAACCTTGCTATTATCGCAGAAAAGTCAGCGATATTCATGTATTATCGACCTAATGCTCTTAGCCATGTTATCCACCTCCCATTGGATAACATGGCTAAGAACTGCTCAGGGCAGGTGTTAGATTTTGGAGATATTCGCGCTTAGCGCGAATATCTCCAAAAGTTGGTAATAGAAGGTAGCGATGTTAGGGACTGTTTCCAGTCGCTAACATCTTGGCACACCACTTTGCATGTCATTAGTGATAAGTATCACTGACATGCAAAGCGGGGCCCAAGATGGTCGCTATCTCCTTTTAGCTGTCACTAACTGGTGTTAGCGACAGCTTGGTAATAGGGAAATAATTTTATCTCCGCTTTCATGGCTTTTAAAGCCAAAAAAGCGGAGATAAACCCCCTTGATAATATGCCCCACGATTCCTTGGGGGTTTCAGCTGACAGGGCTTGGTATTGTGTTACATGGTAATTTTTCCATGAAACGTCAGAGGGTCGATGCAGGGGTTCTAGAAGAGGTGATAAACCATTTAAGCCTCATGAACAAGCGCATGGTCTTTTAAAGATTTGTGAAGTACTCGGGGCGGCGGTGTGTGTGTGCCCTCTTTCAGGAGCGGGCGGGGGGGCACTGCCAGCAACTTGCCAGGTCAGGTAGTGTTCAACACGTGCATCACCCTTTCTCTGCCTGCTATTGCGCTCCATGCTTCGGAAAGGTAAGAAAAAGAACGTGCATTTGAGTTTGAAATGTCCGATCCTGCAGCAGCACGCTTCCAAAGCCCACACATGACAATAACCCGATTCAAGGCCCCATTCACCCGTTTTTAAAAAAATAGATAACACTCCAACAAAGTAAGGTTATAAAACTTTATTAACTACTAACTTTAACGAACGGAACAAAAACTAAAAACATTTAAACATTTCTCAACACAAAAAGCAACAATGGTTAGAAGCTGTCTTTTGTGCGAATAGTCCCAAGGCAGCACAACGTGCAGAGTTCTGGACGGCACCCAGGTGATGTCGCCTGGGTGCCGCACTGGTTTAGGGATCCTACAATGCTGCTCCGAAAATTGGCGTGGGGCGTCCCGGGTGGGGCGGGGGGAGGCCTCGTCAGTAGCGGTCTGTTGTGCGAATAGTCCCAAGGCAGCACAACGTGCAGAGTTCTGGACGGCACCCAGGTGATGTCGCCTGGGTGCCGCACTGGTTTAGGGATCCTACAATGCAGCACAGAAAAACAGCGTGGGGCGTCCCGGGTGGTGCGGGGGGAGGCCTCGTCAGTAGCGGTCTGTGTCCAGTGTCACATGGCTGACACAACATGTACGACAGGCACCCAGGTGATGTCCAGTAAACTGCCGCACTGGTTTTGGTATCCTACAATGCTGCTCCGAAAATTGGCGTGCGGCGGCCCGGGGGGGGGCGTGGGGGAGCCGGCGTGAACGGGCCTCCCCAGGTGGCGGCCATCTAGCTGAGTTGCGCTCGCTCTTGCGGCCACAGCGTCTCGCTCACCATGTTGTTGAGTTGCTCCCACTCTTGCAGTGCAGCGATAGGCGGCTGCCACATGGCTCTTAAAATGGCGGACAGCTCCTCGGTTTTAGGCCTGGTCCACTGAAATGGCCCTGGGACACTTTGGAACTCGGACGCTTGCCTGCTAGGGCTTGGGCTCCATTCTCGAAAAGCGTCCCCTCAGCCGTGAAGATTGTATAAAAGTCTTGGGGGCCCCCGACTCCCGCAGGTTTCCGGTGGGGAGCGGCTGCCATGATTGCTCGCGGAATGACCACGACGGAGCCACGAGATGGTGGTGCTCTCATGCTGACGCCAGCTTCAGTCTGAATGATCCAGAAACAAGGTGGGGCTTTCATCGTTTGGGAAAAAAAAATGTTCTAAACCAATGAAAAGTGTTATTTTTAGGTCATATGACCAAGCCTTCCATCTTTAGGAAACCAAAAGTAAAATGAACCAATGAAAAGTTTTATAAACAAGTCACATGACCTGTTATGCGGCATAGGGCTACAAAAAGCGTAGAAAATCCGTTGGCACGTGAGGCGGCGTCAGTAGCGGACCGATGTGCGAATAGGCCGAAGGCAGCACAACGGGCCGAGATCCGGATGGTACCGAGGTGGTGTCCAGCAAATTGCCGCACTGGTGTGGCCATCCTACAATGCTGCGCCGAAAGACGGCGTGTCCAGCTGAGTTGCGGTCACTGTTGCGGTACAGTGACTCGAACGCGCCGAGATGCGTATGGCACCGAGGTGGTGTCCAGCAAATTGCCGCACTGGTGTGGCCATCCTACAATGCTGCGCCGAAAGACGGCGTGTCCAGCTGAATTGCGGTCACTGTTGCGGTACAGTGACTCGAACGCGCCGAGATCCGGATGGCACCGAGGTGGTGTCCAGCAAATTGCCGCACTGGTGTGGCCATCCTACAATGCTGCGCCGAAAGACGGCGTGTCCAGCTGAATTGCGGTCACTGTTGCGGTACAGTGACTCGAACGCGCCGAGATCCGGATGGCACCGAGGTGGTGTCCAGCAAATTGCCGCACTGGTGTGGCCATCCTACAATGCTGCGCCCAAAGACGGCGTGTCCAGCTGAATTGCGGTCACTGTTGCGGTACAGTGACTCGAACGCGCCGAGATCCGGATGGCACCGAGGTGGTGTCCAGCAAATTGCCGCACTGGTGTGGCCATCCTACAATGCTGCGCCGAAAGACGGCGTGTCCAGCTGAGTTGCGGTCACTGTTGCGGTACAGTGAGTCGAACGCGCCGAGATCTGGATGGCCCCGATGTTGTGTCCAGCAAGTTGCCGCACTGGTGTGGCCATCCTACAATGCTGCGCCGAAAGTCGGCGTGGGGTGCCCCGTTGGCTTATGAGGTGATGTCAGTAGTGGACCGATGTGTGAATAGGTCGGAACCAGCACAAGGCACCAAGATCCGAATGGCAAGTCCTGGATGTTGAGTGCCTCAGTTGAGAGTTCTGAGCAGTGCTTGTAAGACTGTCTGAAGCTTATTTGCACCTGCTGCAGCTTCACTAGGTCCGGCGGAACTTTTTTCCTTTTCCTTTCTGCTTCTTTTCCTACAATGCGTTTCATCTGAAGACACGACCAGGTCCCTGAATGTGTGCAGGGGGACGCTATTGATTGAATGAAAATGGCGGCTTGACACAAAGCTGACTCAAGCGTTACTGTTGGTGCTATACAGACAAAAATTGGTTTTCAGTTTGTACATTCTTCAGGTTTTTTTTTTCCATCCAAGTCTGATTGAGAGTTTGTAGAAAAATGGCTTCAGATTTTCCACATACTACTCTTCAACATTCTTCCTAAATGTAACAATGTGAAACTCACTAGGAGAACGGCTGTTTCTGTTTCCTTTCAAAATGCTGCCACCAATATTTTCTGAATGGAAGACACCATCTTGTAGCATAAAGGGCCGAAAGGGGTTCTGGTCTGGCCGATGGTTGGTGGAGACATTTTGACTATATCTTGGACCTGCCCGGCCTCGCCCAAAATGGCGCCGGTATAAATGGGACTCGTAACTCCTTGCCCGCAAATGTATATCTAGAAAATGTTATTGTAAGTGGCCCTGTCGTATTTTAATTACAAAATGTACGTCCACCGATTCCGCAACTGTTAGACACCTTTGTTCTTGTCACCTAATGGCCCGCTCGTTACGTTCTTCTACAGTGTAAATGTCTCCTCATCATATACGATTTCAGTTTGCTCCGTGGCCGGCCCACGTGGTTATAGGCCCGTATTTGTATACTGACATTTTCACAATAAAGGTTTTTAAAACAAAACACGGTAGTAGTATTTACATTTGTAAAGTTTTTACTTTTAGTGACTGTTTTCGAATCAGTAAAAGGCAAGTGAAATAAAGCAGTCCAATTACATGACGGATAAAAGGTATAATATGTAGGAACGCAGTAAAGATAAATGGTCAAGGGCAGTTGTGTTTTTCATGTCTGCAACATAAAGTGATCGATAAGAATCTGATAATCAGGCGTATCGGCGACTAAGACAGCAGGCCGAATCTCTTTTACTCAACGGCTCCGTCATGGAAGGAAGAAACGCCCTTTTTCTCGAAAAAGGAATATATTTTACTTGCAAGACAGTTGTAAATTTTCCGGGAAAGTACATTAGCCTGGAATATTATAATATATGTTTGAAAAAAAAATATTGTTCGAAAATAATAAAAAGCGTAATTTTTAGGTCATATGACCAAGCTTTTCATCATTAAATTAACAAAAGTAAAATGAACCAATGAAAAGTTTTATTAACAAGTCACATGACCTGTTATGCTTACGTTACGCGCTGCGCGCCGCGCCTCGGATCACTTCCGGGTGCGCTAACGCGGCGTGTCATAAAACGCATTACGCGACAACGTAGGTCAAGAATATAGTCTAAATGTCTCCACCAAACAGCGTTCAGAACACAAACCCTTTCAGCAGTCCAAAAAGTTCTGTTAAATGACAACAGAGGGGACAGGCAACAAGAACCATCAGTCAAAGAGGGGAGGGCAAGTTCTTCTCTTCCGGGGCATGTTGGGGCGCTACCGGAACTGATCGAATTGGTAGTCTATAGTGTTTCTGGATGTTTCAGACTAAAGCTGGCGTCAGCATGAGACCACTACCATCTCGTAGCTCCGTCGTGGCCATTCCACGAGCAATCATGGCAGCCGCTCCCCACCAGAAGCCTGCGGGAGTCGGAGGCCCCCAAGACTTTTGTAGAATCTTCACGGCTGAGGGGACGCTTTTCGAGAATGGGACCCAAGCCCTAGCAGACAAGCGTCCGAGTTCCAAGGTGTCCCAGGGCCATTTTAGTGGACCAGGCCCAAAACCGAAGAGCCGGCCGCCATTTTGAGAGTCCTGTGGCAGCCGCCTATCGCTGCACCGCAAGAGCGGGCGCATCTCAACTACATGGTGAGCGAGACGCTGTAGTCGCAAGAGCGGGCGGTAAACAGCTGAATGGCGGAAGAGGCACAGTGTAGCAAAAGCGGGCGGAATGGCAACTAAAACGATAAAGGGGCGCCCCACTACAGCTTGTCTTTAGGTCAAACGGATTGTGGGACAAGGTCCAGAATTGAAGAGTCATCAAAAGGCAAAAAGTTCCGCCGGACCCCGGGAGCCGGCCGCCTATGTCGGGGGCGATCTCAGGCTACACCAGTGCTATAAGACTTGGGGAGGGTGTCGGAGCCAAGCGTCTTCTCCGAGTCCATGGCCATCACACCGCCCCTCAGGGGCCTCCGTCAAGCTGTTTAGGAAGGTAACATATCACATTGTTTTCTAATGCAGTCAGGTCCACAAACGACACTCACTTACTTTGAGAATAGTGAAGCTGCAGTAGGTGGAAATAAGCTTCAGACAGTGTTACAAGCACTGCTCAGAACTCTTAACTATGGCACCCAACATCCAGAACCTATGCTATTTGAGAATGGTAGTGACATCGAAGCATCTCAGGGACCAAAACCATTAACGTACTTTCACGTATGAAAATCTTACTTGGGGAGGGGGCAGGAGCGAAGCGCCCCCTCTCAGTCAGCGCCACCACACCGTATGTTGAAAATCTGAAGCCATCGTTCTACAAAGTCAACCAAACTTGGATTGAAAAATCTAGAAAAATGTACAAACTGAAAACCAGTTTTGGTCTGCATAGCATCAGTAGCAACGCTTGAGTCAGCTTTGTGTCAAGCCGCCATTTTGATTCAACAAAGCACAGGCATTGAAAAAGGCTGCAATTCAGAACTCTAAACTATGGCACCCAACATCCAGGAGCTTGCCATCCGGATCTTGGAGCCTTGTGCTGTTTTCGATCTATTCACACATCGGTCCACTACTGACATCATCTTATAAACCAACGTTATGTAAATAGTTTTTTAATAAAATGTTTTACCCTGTTTCTTTGCTGGTGTGTTGTCTATATTTTTAATATTTGCATAGGGTTTGTCGTTATTTTGTGCGGGATGGGTGATGGAGCCGAGCTGTCTTGCAGCCCTCATGGTGTGGAGCTCAGTCCATCTCACTATTTTCGTATTTCTCATGAAGGGTTGTTCCTAATATTTCTATTTTAGCGAGGTCAAAAAGAGATCCAATTAGTGGCCTACTGATTTTGCTCGATTACTTTTATTTTTTTACACGATTTTTCACTATCTGCAAAGACTAAACAGAGTATTGCGACTTTGTGCTTGTTTGTAAATAGAGAATGATCCAAAGAGAACCAATTCTAAAACAGTAAATGCTTGGACAACAATCAATCAAATGGAGAGACAAGGAGGCACGACGGATTACAACGGGGGTAAAGGCCTGCGTTAACTACCCTTCAGTATCTGCAAAGAGAGAGTACTACTAAGACAAAAGAGGGGAGGGGGGGGGGTGCAGCGTTCAAAGCACATCAGCGTGCATAAATACGAAAATGTTTTTATCTATCACGTACTTGACATTTTAAAGCTTTTCATATTTGCTATTAAAAAACCAATGAAATTCACAGAAAAAACCATAGGTTATAGTGGATATATAGTTAGGAATTTGCATTTACAAAACCTTGAAAATTCAATGAAAAAACCATTGGTTTTAGGCCATATATAGTTAGGAATTAGCATTTACAAAACCTTATTTTACTCGCATAAAACCATTGAAATTCCATATATAGTTAGAAGCGCTAACTATATATCGCGCACCCGCAATCCACTGCTGATGATGTCACATATTACATCATTCATGACATGGTCAGTGACATCACTGATGACATCACTGATGACATCTCAAATGACATCACTGATGACAACTCAAATGACATCACTGATGACATCTCAAATGACATCACTGATGACATCACTGATGACAACTCAAATGACATCACTGATGACATCTCATTTGTCATCACTGATCACATCACTCATGTGATAATACAATGAACCTCTTCAGACTCTAATATAACCTTACATACACTCAGTATAAACAGACACTCACAGACTGTCACTCATCCATGGAGTTACTCACACACCTAGTCAGTCATGCAAAGAATCAATCACACCTCCATTTCCTCAACTATAAAGTTATACACATCTTACTTATTCAAACATATAATAACACATATTTATTCTCTTATATAATCCCTGATACAAGCTCACAGTGATCGATACAGCCACTCACACATTCACTGGCTCTTATGTTCAGTTATTTATATATCTCAACTCTCACATGTATTGTGTTTTACATACGTACTTACTTGCACATGTAGCAATGAGAAATCCATTCACTCACCAACACACCCATGCATAGTCAACTGCCCATATAGCTGTTTCCACATGCACTCTTGAACTCATACTCCTAGTGAATCAATTGCTTACACATCTATGCACAGAGTCACGCACCTCCCAGCCACCCACACACACACTCAGCCTCCCATTCAAATACTTGGGCAACCAATCAATAACCCATATGGCCACTCTTATAGCTACTGATCAACACATGCAGCAGCTTACACAACAACAAACATACTGATGCACAAATTAAGACAGTTTAGTCACTAACCCATGCACTCAGTGAGACACATTTAATCACTCACTCATACAGTCAGTCATGCACCTACTAAATTCTTCATCCAGACACTTATACATCCACTCATTCTTCAATATGTGAAACATATTTAAACTTTACAGACACATACAATCACTGGATGTTGTGATCAGTGATGTCATCAGTGATGTCATTTGAGATGTCATCAGTGATGTCATTTGAGTTGTCATCAGTGATGTCATTTGAGATGTCATCAGTGATGTCATCAGTGATGTCACTGACCATGTCATGAATGATGTAATATGTGACATCATCAGCAGTGGATTGCGGGTGCGCGATATATAGTTAGCGCTTCTAACTATATATGGAATTTCAATGGTTTTATGCGAGTAAAATAAGGTTTTGTAAATGCTAATTCCTAACTATATATGGCCTAAAACCAATGGTTTTTTCATTGAATTTTCAAGGTTTTGTAAATGCAAATTCCTAACTATATATCCACTATAACCTATGGTTTTTTTGTGAATATATATATATATATATACATATATATAGGAAGGCAGGCGATTCCCCGCTCCCCCTCCCCGCAGCCAACCTGTCACCCCTACATAAACAGAGCCCTATAACACCGAACGCTCTTCAGCTACCTTTCTCACTCCAGCCAGACAAATGGGATGGATGGCACCAGTAACTCCTGCCCTGCAACAAAGAAGAGGAAAACAGCGTTCAAGGAGACCACATGGAGTCACTGATGAGAGAACCCAGAGAACCATTCACTGCAGGGAGACGGAAGCCGGTGATGGACAAAGGGACCGGACGGAGAAGGAATAGTGCGGCACCCGGAAGATGTGGAGGGAAGCAGCATGGATCCCGACGATGGAAAGACGAGCCTGACTGGAGCGGAGAAGATCGCCGAAGGAGCTGAGAGAGAGGAGGGAAAAACAATACCACTGTTGCAATGCTAAATGTACTTTGTAATCTAAGTACATCCAGTAGTCGTAGGTATTCTTAAATAGATGTTTATTAATTAAAAGTTGGTAAATAGGAAGGCCCCACCGGGAGCAGCATCCAGCTGCTCAGCCCCACTCATTCAAACTGACCACACATTCAAACCATGCACACAGGAACATTCTAATGACATCACACACACACAGGCTGAGCAGCAGGGAAAGAGATGATCAGTATATAACACATCTCCCTCTTTTAAAACAATGAACACAAAAGAAAGCAAGAAAAACTAAATACAGTATGCCCTGACGATGACAAGGTCAGGATTTTAAATAAGCAGTCAACATAAGAAAATGAATGACTGTAAATAAAAATTATGAAATAGCAATATATCATAACATAAAAATTGTTGCATAAAACACGAAAAGAGGAATAATATCCTCTCGCACAAAACCAATGCAAAATCACATAACCACCATCCCCCATCACAAACCAAACCCAAAATATCACCAATCATGCCAGTTGGCCAGACTGTCACGAAAAGCAATAAACAGGGAACCCAACTAAATAAAATGCACTGAGTATATGACTTCCCAACGGCACTCTGTATAAATGAACACCTTTAATGAATAGAGCACTTACGTGGTTCAACAAAATAAATCATGTATACATCTGAGCATTAACAGAACTGAGGACTCTGCAACCTCATATAATTCAATCTGAAACAGATGGAGCGCCTCAAACAATGAGCACTTATGTGGCTCCGCAAAATATGCATACTAAAAATCCAAACTGGAGAATTAATCTTCAGAAAATACACTGAAACAGATGGAGCGCTTCAAACAATGAGCACCTATGTGGCTTCGCAAAATATGCATACTAAAAATCCAAACTGGAGAACAAATCTTCAGAAAAATACACACTAGAATTGAACACCTCAAAACATTTGAGCACTTAAAGTGGTTCAAAGCAATAAATGTAGTCCCTGCACGACTATTCACCGGGGATCCAGCACGGACTCTTTAGAGACGGCGCATTGCTGTTGTTTCAACTCTGTGGCGACAGTCCTAACTAACGACCTGTGTGGCGTTTTAGTTATCACATTGCTGTGCAACGTCTCTGTCCTGAAGATGGTCCGACGGATCGACTTGACCAGCATGGACCGAAACGTCAACGCTTAACACCTGACATGCAACACACTGTATAATTCACTGTAGAATCTGACTTGTGAATTTGTATGTGTAAATAGCTACCCTTATGTGGTCCGTATATCGTAGCCACATGTTACGCTGAAGGTGTATGTAGACTATCAATCAGTTTACATGTTGTGGTAGTCTGTCTGTTGCCAGTTCTGAAATTCTTTTCATGCATTTAAAATGAAAATTGAAAATCAAAAATAAATAAATTATATTTTTGATATAAGCCCTTTGGTTACCATATCTATTAGAATAGAGCACTATGAAATAAGTGGTTCATCAAAACATACAGCATAAATAAATCTCAACACTTACCAAAAGTAGTTCCAAAACATATACCAGTATCACACGCTCCAACATAATAATCATTAGAAATACATTAAATTGAGCATCGCATCTCAAATTGTGAACTTATATGGCTCAACAAATTAAAGCAAATACAATAAAGAATGAACACCTCAAATAAATTGAGCACATATGTGGTTCATTACCATAAATAAAAATCTAACATTTCCACGACTCAGCATAGTAAAACCTGACAACTAAAAATCAACACTTAAAGAAATTCAGTAAACATAAATTAATCCATCAAAATAACAGTAAAGAAGCACTTGAATAAAATATTTCAGCACATAACAGTTCCACGCAGTAAATGTAAATAAGTCAGTCACTCTGAACACAAACATGTAAATAAATATACATGTGTTTAGCAAATAATTGAAAATAAGAAACTAAAATAATAAAAGTAGTCACCGTTGTCACCCGGAAAACATGCTAGACGTTGTAAGTCATGAAGAAATAAACAGTACCTTGTCTCGATGAAAATAGAACAAAACATCCCAGAGACTTGTGGAATGCAGGGTTTCAAAGGTAAGATAGCGTGCCAGTCGCTGTAAGAAATTTGAAGAAATGAAGTAGGCAAATATGATAAAGCGTGCCTATCGCTGTAGGACGATGGTGAGATGCGATGGCAGACTTGATTGAGACCTTCGTTAAGTAAAGCAGGCAAACCACTAGAAAGGAAAACGATGTTGGTAAGGAAATAAAAACACAATGAAAGCGTTAGATTGATGACGACAGCACACAGCAAGCATCACGCTGTCACGTCTTCACCAGATGGCTCACGGCGAAAATGTGCTGACAGAAGAAAACTCCGAATGGACAAAGGCGGTGACTCATAGTCTGACATCACAGCAGTAGAACGCGAGGAGAGCTTCACTTCGCTAACTCCTCGAAGCCCTCAGAAGACGTCATCAATCACACTGAGGCAGGGAAGGGGCAAAGATCGGTGCAAACCAACTGACAACTCAACTGTCATCTGCCAACCGGACGGTGAGTGTCAGAGTTTTTGATGAAAGGCAAATAAAGCTTACTGAGTGTGACGGCTCCTTTTCAAAATAGGAAACATTAGCTTTTCCACACACAAGCTGCTTGACAAAAGTTTATAAACTTGACCACAGCACGCTTGAACAGTTTTCCAAAATTTTGTTAATGTAGGAAAAACATATCATGAACGAAGTGAAAAGCTCTTCAAATGCCTTCACTTCGCCCAGTTGCCCCATAAATCTGTAATCATCAGACAAGCAGGGTCGGAAAGGGCACAGCAAAAACAGATGATGACAGATAAAACCCATGACTCGGGCGGGTGCAATAACGAAGCCTTTCCCCTTTACAAAATCAAGCCGGTGTCAAGGCAGTTAACTCTTTAAGTTGCAGGAATCCACGGATATTCACACAGGGGCTTTATACCAAAAATAAAGTCAAGTGTAGCTTTCACTTAACAACTGTCTCCTTGAAAACACACTGCAGGCTTATGAATCAGCACAGTGCAAACTGAATTAAAGTTTTAAAAATAGGAACAGGTTTGTGAAGATGGTTTAAACTACGTGAAACCTCATCAATCCTTGTTTTTGAATTTGACACAGCATATTTATGAAGGTTGATTTAAAGTAATAGGAGTCAAACATTGTCCAACGCCCAAACCATACCTTTAGAAAAGATGTATTCAGTAGGCTGTCAGATGTATCATGACACCGGTGGGGCATCAAAAGGCGTTGCTTGTCTTCTTTAAAAAGCTTTTCTTCACATCTTGTAGTTCCATGTCTCAAATATAGTTCCTGCACGCGTAGTTCTTTCTCCATCGTCGCCATTGTTGCAATGATAAATGTACTTTGTAATGTAAGTAGATCCAGTAGTCGTAGGTATTCTTAAATAGATGTTTATTAATTAAAAGTTGGTAAATAGGAAGGCCCCACCGGGAGCAGCATCCAGCTGCTCAGCCCCACTCATTCAAACTGACCACACATTCAAACCATGCACACAGGAACATTCTAATGACATCACACACACACAGGCTGAGCAGCAGGGAAAGAGATGATCAGGATATAACAACCACTCCCAGAAGACGACAACACCATAGAGATCTGGAGCAAGGAGTGGTGGTCACCCCGGGAAGCCGGACTCCCCGCCGCAACTCAGGAGAGTTGTGGCTTGCACAGTACGTGTGGGTGCAGGGACGGGAAACTGCAGGAACAAGAGGGAAAGGGGGAGGTAATTGAGGGAACAGTTTACAGACATAACAGAAAGGTCCTGCGGGTGAAAAGCAAAGACTTAGAAAAGCATGTTCTAAGGTTTCGCTGATGTCATCCTTCAACTGGCCTGCCAAATCAGCTTGTATCTTCTTTTGTTGTTATATTTTTGTTTGTGTGTGTGTGTGTGTGTGAAGAAAGATAAGAAGGGGCAAGGAAGAGCAAAGCATGAGTAACCATCAAAACAAATATAAGAAGTGCATAAAGAATCCCGTTAGGTGTTGGGTGTTGGGGACAAGTTCTGCCTATCCACTTGTGCTGCCAAAGCATTATTCCATCCTTTCCATATAGAAATAGAAGGGTAGTTAGGAAGGAGGGATGGGAAATAGGAATAGACCGTTTTTTTTCTTCTTTTTCCCACCTTAAGAGATAGTCAAATTACTCTTCCCCCAGGGCTGTGGTGATGGTTCCTTTCCCTTTTCAGTAAATCCCTCCACATTTTACTCACCTTCCTTTTATTGTTTTCTTTTTGGAGCAACCGGAGATGACCAACCTCAAAAGGCACACCTAAAAGAAAGCAGAAATAGAGAAGAAGACGGTCATCAGAAGAAGAACACAACAACTCAAAGCGACCAGCCAAACATCTTCTACATATATATATATATATATATATATATATATATATATATATATATATATATGATTTATGATTTATTTGATTTATTTATTGCACAATTACTTAAAATCCTTGCAAAACACCCTTAGCGTTAACAAACATCTGCAGTATAAATATAATAGTGAACATGAGTAATTCATTAATAAAAGTAATAAAAAAGACCAATAATACGTTAAGATCAAGCATTTCAAATGGTAGTTGGTGTGATGTTTTCCCCCTGCTTTAGTTAGCATGTTGTGCTAAGGGGAGTCAATAAGACAGATATCTCTTCAATGAGAGTCTGGGCATTATAAGCTACGAGAGCTTCCGCCCCCGACCCAGGGGCATTTTACCAAGCAATAGCGATAATTATCGCCATGCATGGTTAGCGGCTAAAATTATATTGCCGTGCTCCGACGATTATTATCGCTGAGATACCTTGATATTACCAAGGTTTATCTCAAAAGCGGTAAAAATCCTGCGAAATGCATTAAAATCGCTGAAAAATCAGCGATATTCATGCATTATCGTGACAATGCTCTTAGCCATGTTATCCACCTTCCATTGGATAACATGGCTAAGAAGTGCTCTGGGCAGGCGTTAGCTTTTAGAGATATTCGCGCTTAGCGTGAATATTTCCAAAAGTAAGGCTTTGTTGATAATTGGAGATAGCGATATTAGCGACTGTTTCCAGTCGCAAACATCTTGACGCACCCACTTTGCATGTCATTAGCAATAAATATCGCTGACATGCAAAGTGAGCCCCAAGATGATCGCTATCTCCTACTAGCTGTCGCTAACTGGTGTTAGCGACAGTTAGGTAATAGGGCGATAACATTATCGCCGCTTTAGCGGGAAAAAGTCCCGCTAAGGCGGGGATAATGGCCCTTGGTAATATGCCCCTAAGTCTCTTATGATTGTCAGCAGACAGCAGGGATACTGCAGCCTTGATGAACTTCACAAAGCAAGCAAACTATTGTACAGATTCCCCTCTCAGACACACAGCTACAGCCCCTTGGCTGGTCCGAATGTACAAAATTCACCACATTGGTCGTAGCAAGTACCTCCTTAGCCGGATCAGCTCCTCACAAATACACTGCCAATGGGACAATGATTCCTCTTCATTAGCATAGAGGCAGCATTGCCTGTCTTTCTCCTCTAGGTTTGTCTGCCCAGACCAATAGGCGTTCAGCAGGACTAAAGCAAAGTACAGATTTATTAACTGACATTTCATGGTGAGGGTAAAGGGTACTGACAAGTAGGATGGTAGGGACCCTGGGTCATGGAGCAAAGAGGCCCAGCCACCATGCTTCAATCTTTTCACTGCTTGTGCATCCAGGTCTGCGGATATCAACCAAGCTTGTTTCATCAGCAACTTGGCCACCTTGGTGACAGGTAACCCGCTTGTTCATACAGAGCTTGCTACTTTGTGATGTTGGTTTAGATCATGGGTACTCGCAATCTTTCCCAAGGATCGCAAAGATTAGTCTCTGATTTGACCGAGGGCTGCATCTATGGCAGCAGGGTAGTGACCCGGGCACGGGGGGGGGGAGGGGGTTAGTAGGGCGCTTGGTAAGGTGGGTTTAGTGGAAGTGAAGCATATACATCTAGTAACTGAATTACACAATGTGAAACCAGAAAACCTGGGATTAATCCAGCTTTCTGACTTTTGTTTTATTTCACTTTCCCTCCTTTTTCTTTTATTATCACATATAGGAGGACCTCAAAATACATGACTTTGCTTGTTTAATTTAATAAACTGTGGTGTTGTTCATGTATAATAGGAGGCCACCGTAAAAGTGCACATAACAACTGACTTACCTCTTAGTTTAATACTGCCATTGTTGTCAGTGTGTGGGAAGAATGTATGATTCTAAATTCATATTAGAAAACTATCACTTAAAAGAAATACTTCTCAACGCACTGAAATAATCTGATATACTAAGGTGAAATGGGTCTGTGGGTTAATCAAATACCCTTTTTGAACTTTTGAAGAAACCTTATCATATTTTTTCACTTTTGCTGCATGATGGCTTTGAAAATTAAGGTGTTGCTAAGGTTAAGTGGTGCAGGACAACATAGATACTTCCTTTCTTTAACTTCAATTAATCCATAAATAAAGGCTTGCCTGTGTATTTAACATTGTTTTAATGTTAGTGCTGAGTCGAGTTAACAGCAGCCCAGTGCTGCTGTTGAACAGGGTCCGTATGTAAAGGTCCTGAGGGCTGCATGCATCCCCCAGGCCGTACTTTGAGTATCACTGGTTTAGATTTAGTGACAGATTTTTGGAACTTTGTAGGTTACTATTTAACTAATATACATTTGGCTATTATTTCTCAGTATTCTATTCCTTTGCCTTTTATGAAGAGTTTGACTTTAAATTGTAGCATGTTGTACATTCCTTTGGTTTGTTTGCTAGGTTTAGGTGAATTTTGGCTAAAAGATTGCTCCATTTGTAGTTGTTGGTAGCTTTGTTCTTTTGTAACACTTTTATAAATGTATAGACTGTAGGCTGGGTTCTGACTAGTGTGGATTGGAAGGCATTGTTCCATCCTTCCACTGTGTCATTTGTTTTGGATTGCTGTGCCAAGGTGCTGTCATAGACATTCCACCATGGTATTTGAAATTTGGGTTAGTGTCTGTGTCCATAGTAATGCAGTCTGCCAACTCAAGTGTCTTCAAAATAATCCATTAGATGGAATATTTTGTATTCAATGTGTTGGTAGGAAGAGCTTTCTATTAGTAAACTGTAGTGGTTAGCTACCTTTGTGACAAGGACATGGTCTAGCGTTATCATTGTTTTTATTTTACCGGTATGTTGGTTGTTTGTAGAATATTCTACACGTAATGCAGATTGTTGAAAGTGTCTCCATATGCTTTGATTGAAATGAGAATAACAGCCTTGTATGGCTGTGTGGGAGTACATTTTTTAAATGGCTTGAATCATGGATAGCTTAATGTCTTTTTTAATTTTTTCTGAGTAATATTTATTTTGTTTTACGTGTAAAGTGGTCTAAAAATTCGTAGTACTTGCTGCTTTTTTTATTTGCTAGCAGTGCGTATAAATAAGGGATATTTGTGTTTTGATATTCACTATATATGGTGTATATGTGAGTGAATGATTTGATACACATTTTGAATGTTCTGTCCATCATCCATGGTTGACAATGGCTTAGTTTTAATAAGTTTTCTTCTGTAGAGAAATTAGGATTGGTTTATCAGTATTTAGGTTGTCATATAAAAAGAAAGGTTCCTCATTATATTTCATTGCTAAATATTCAGGTATTTCCATGTCTTGGTACCTTCTAACGGAAGGAGGAGTGTCACTGGTTGCTTTTTCTAGTTGTGCAATTAAACATTTACAACATCATATTTTGTTGTGGGCCTCCCAAAGCAATCATTAGAACATTATTTGGTACATTTCCAATTTATATATTCTGTTGATGCACTTTCTTGGTTGTAGGTTTTGCCCGTGTGACTTCATTTCTGCTTTTCTTTTTGAGATGTTATGTATCTTGCATTCTATCTGACAGTTGTTTAATAGTATAAATATATACAATGTTTTTAAGTTTATACGTTTGTTATTTATATTTAAATTATGCAATTATTTCTATTTTTTATACTTATATGTAGTTTTAAATGTTTCATTCTGTTTTGCAGCTTTTCTTTTGGGAGTGTTCTAATCTGGGGCCGGTGCTTTCTTTTCCGCTGGACAAAACAAAAGCGACAGTTTCATTTTAAACGTTTATTTGTTTGTAGAGTTGGAGGTATTTAGGTTTATTTTACTCGCTATTGAGGTGAACTTATATTTTGTTATAATTTATGTGTACTTATTTTTTTATACTTTTTGCTAGTTTGTGATAGTTGTTTTTGTCTGGCAGTTTATCTTTTTTCGACACTGTGATGTTTTCTTTTAGGAAGTACCTGCAAAGAGATAGAAGTTGGAGAGTGTTTTCTTAATTATTTGCTGTTTGACAATTTTAAATTTATTTACAAGTATGTTTTAGTTTAAATATACATTTTACTTGGTTGTCGTCGAGATTTATATATTTCTCCTTTAAGGGTCCGTTCAGGGAATTCTGTAGAGTTTCCTCATCTTGCAGTGTTTGTCATTTTTAAGTATTTCATTAATACAATCAGTGTGTCTTTCATATTGTTGATTTTATTGTTTGTAATGATTTCATAGGTTAAGGTTGTTGAGAGTTTCATTTGATTTGTTGGTTTTGTTTTAGTTTAATTATTTGTATTAGTTATGTCCTTCTCTGATAAATTCTAATTTAGGTTTTATTGATAATGCATTATATGTAGTTTGATAGTTCTGAAAATACATTTTGTGTATGTATATATATATATATATATATATGTGTATATATATATATATATATACATATATATATATATATATATATATATTTATATATGTATATATATATATTTATATATATATATATATATATATATATATATATATATATATATATATATATATATATATATATATTACCTACTGGCGGTCGCCAGTAGGTATATATAGTTAGGATTTTTTCTCTATGGGATTTTTGAAAATTCTATGTCTAATAACTTTGGCGTTTGTGGACGGAATTGGCTGAAATTTTCAGGAAAATGGAACATTTTGTTTCTGAGCAGCCCCTGACAATTTGGGGGGGTTTCATCAAGGGGGGGCCGAGAAAAAAGTGGGGTCCCAAAACGCGTTTTTCCCATGTTAATTTCCATAGGGCGGTTGGCCTCACTTTTAGCTCGAACGGCTGAATGGATTTGCACGAAACTTGGCAAAATTGTAGGGACTGTTAGCCCAATGTGCCTTTGCTAGGTCTCAATATATGTGCTCCAGTGGATTTTGAGTAATTTAGGTTCAAAAAAAGATATATATCTGGGCGGAGCCTAACCACACATCTGATCTGATTGGCTGTCAGCACTTCATCCAAGAAGTGTTGGCAGCCATCTTGGGACCAATATACATGATAGCACCTCATTAAAAAGCATTGTAGTTAATAGAGGGTTTTAGGACTTTAGTTACATTATAAATCATTTGTTGATGGTACCATACTCGTTTTAGGAATTGTGGTGGGTTCTAAGGTGATTTTACCATGTGAAAAAACCTTCTGCTGTGATATCATGAATATTGTTTGAAAGAAAACTAATATCTCATGATTTTCCCACAGTGGTTTGGAAGGGGATCTATAAGCTAAACTGAAAGCATATTTTCTGTAAATTCACATTATCTTTCTCAGTCATGTGAAAATGAAGTCTGACATTCTCAGTAAAACATGTACATCCAACAAGGACAGAGACTGTCAGTTGATTCCTTTGTGTTCTACTGCAGCCTCCTAGAGTGTTCTAAAGAACAACTAGAGCGCTAACAGTCCTACTTATTACAAAGGTATGCACACCTGAAGCCATCTTGATTGGAATAAAGTGGTAACTCTTAAAACATTTAATTTAAAAAGAAACAACATGAGGGGGTATATTTTGCCATAGAAAGTATGATTAGTGCTGCAGAATGAAAAATTAGGGCACATTTTGAGTGACTTCTCAAATCCTTTTCTATTTCATTAAAACATTCTGACATGCAGTCTCCCAAAATGGCCACCAGAGACAAAAGAGCCCAAATGTAGCCCAAATATCACCCAGATGTAGCCCAAGTATAGCCCAATGACAGAATGTCCCAGAGTGTTCTAAAGAACAACTAGAGCGCTAACAGTCCTACTTATTACAAAGGTATGGCACACCTGAAGCCATCTTGATTGGAATAAAGTGGTAACTCTTAAAACATTTAATTTAAAAAGAAACAACATGAAGGGGTATATTTTGCCATAGAAAGTATGATTAGTGCTGCAGAATGAAAAATTAGGGCACATTTTGAGTGACTTCTCAAATCCTTTTCTATTTCATTAAAACATTCTGACATGCAGTCTCCCAAAATGGCCACCAGAGACAAAAGAGCCCAAATGTAGCCCAAATATCACCCAGATGTAGCCCAAGTATAGCCCAATGACAGAATGTCCCAGAGTGTTCTAAAGAACAACTAGAGCGCTAACAGTCCTACTTATTACAAAGGTATGGCACACCTGAAGCCATCTTGATTGGAATAAAGTGGTAACTCTTAAAACATTTAATTTAAAAAGGAACAAAATGAGGGGGTATATTTTGCCATATGAATTATGATTAGTGCTGCAGAAAGAAAAATTAGGGCATATTTTGAGTGACTTTTCAAATCCTCTTCTATTTCATTAAAAAATTCTGACATGCAGTCTCCCAAAATGGCCACCAGAGACAAAAGAGCCCAAATGTAGCCCAAATATCACCCAGATGTAGCCCAAGTATAGCCCAATGACAGAATGTCCCAGAGTGTTCTAAAGAACAACTAGAGCGCTAACAGTCCTACTTATTACAAAGGTATGGCACACCTGAAGCCATCTTGATTGGAATAAAGTGGTAACTCTTAAAATATTTAATTTAAAAAGGAACAAAATGAGGGGGTATATTTTGCCATATGAATTATGATTAGTGCTGCAGAAAGAAAAATTAGGGCACATTTTGAGTGACTTCTCAAACCCTCTTCAATTTCATAAAAAAATTCTGACATACAGTCTCCCAAGATGGCCACCAGAGATAAAAGAGCCTAAATGTAGCCCAAATATCACCCAGATGTACCCCAAGTATAGCCCAATGACAGAATGTCCCAGAGTGTTCTAAAGAACAACTAGAGCGCTAACAGTCTTACTTATGACAAAAGTATGGCACACCAGAAGCCATCTTGATTGGAATGAAGTGGTAAGTCTGAAAACACTCAATTTAAAAAGGAACAACATGAGGGGGTTAATTTTGCCATAGAAAGTATGATTAGTGCTTCAGAAAGAAAAATTAGGGATCATTTTGAGTGACTTCTCAAATCCTCTTCTATTTCATTAAAAAAATTCTGACATGCAGACTGAAACATGCACTTTGAATACCAGCAGCAGACGTCCCTGGTGAGCAGTAGCTTTACTACAGTGATCTAATGTGCAACTAGTATGCTAACATTCAGAATTTATGGCAAATGTGTGACACATCTGAATGCCTTCTTGATGGAACCAAAGTAAACAAGCATTGAAAATGCAATAGATCTCGCCCTCGTTTAAGTTAAAGCCATTCTGTTTGTAATGAGGTGGCTTTTTAGCTTTGCTTTTATTAGTGTTTTTTCAACTTTCATGTAAATAACATGCATCTGTATGCATATAAGTATATGTATGCATGCATTTATGTTTGTATTTATATAGATATACAGATGATATATGTTTATATATGTATGTATATATATATATATTCACTGAAAAAACCATAGGCTATAGACCATATATAGTTAGGAATTAGCATTTACAAAACCTTGAAAATTCACTGAAAAAACCATAGGTTATAGACCATATATAGTTAGGAATTAGCATTTACAAAACCTTGAAAATTCACTGAAAAAACCATAGGTTATCGACCATATATAGTTAGGAATTCGCATTTACAAAACCTTATTTTACTCACACAAAACCATTGAAATTCCATATATAGTTAGTTGCACTAACTATATATCGCGCACCCGCAATCCACTGCTGATGATGTCACATAATACATCATTCATGACATGGTCAGTGACATCACTGATGACATCACTGATGACATCTCAAATGACATCACTGATGACATCACTGATGACAACATCCAGTGACTGTATGTTTCTGTAAAGTTAAAATATGTCTTACATATTGAAGAATGAGTGGATGTATAAGTGTCTGGATGAAGGATTTAGTAGGTGCATGACTGACTGTATGAGTGAGTGATTAAATGTGTCTCACTGAGTGCATGGGTTAGTGACTAAACTGTCTTAATTTGTGCATCATTATGTCTGTTGTTCTGTAAACTGTTGCATGTGTTGATAAGTAGCTATATGAGTAACTATATTGGTTATTGATTGGTTGCCCAAGTATTTGTATGGGAGACTGAGTGTGTGTGTGGGTGGCTGGGAGGTGTATGACTCTGTGCATAGATGTGTGAGCAGTTGATTCACTAGATGTATGGTTTCAAAAGTGCATGTGGAAACAGCTGTATGGGCGGTTGACTGTGTGCATGAGTGTATTGGTGAGTGAATGGATATCTCAGTGCTACATGTCAAAGTAAGTACATATGTAAAACAGAGTACATGTGAGAGTTGACATATATAAATAACTGTGCATAAGAGCCAGTGAATGTGTGAGTGGCTGTATGGATCATTGTGAACTTGTATCAGGGATTGTATAAGAGAGTAAATATGTGTTAGTATATGTTTGAATAAGTAAAGTTTGTATAACTGTATAGTTGAGGAAATGGAGGTGTGATTGATTCTTTGCATGACTGACTAGGTGTGTGAGTAACTCCATGGATGAGTGACAGTCTGTGAGTGTCTGTTTACACTGATTGTATCTAAGGTTATATTAGAGTCTGAAGAGGTTCATCGTATTATCACATGAATGATATCATCAGTGATGTGATCAGTAATGTCAAATGAGATGTCATCAGTGATGTCATCAGTGATGTCATTTGAGATGTCATCAGTGATGTCATTTGAGATGTCATCAGTGATGTCATCAGTGATGTCACTGACCATGTCATGAATGATGTAATATGTGACATCATCAGCAGTGGATTGCGGGTGCGCGATATATAGTTAGTGCAACTAACTATATATGGAATTTCAATGGTTTTGTGTGAGTAAAATAAGGTTTTGTAAATGCGAATTCCTAACTATATATGGTCGATAACCTATGGTTTTTTCAGTGAATTTTCAAGGTTTTGTAAATGCTAATTCCTAACTATATATGGTCTATAACCTATGGTTTTTTCAGTGAATATATATATATATATATATATATATATATATATATATATATATATATATATATATATATATATATATATATATATATATATATATATATATATATATATATATATATATATATATATATAGCCCAACTCCTTTTTGCTCTCTATGTGGAGTACCTTGCAGAGACCGTCCACTGCAGCAAACTGCTTGCCGGAATAACCCTTGGCAAATTAGAACAGAAAATTGCCCTTCACATGGACAACATCCTTTTGACGTGCAATAACCCTAAGCCCACACTCCCCACCCTTTTGAGAAAGCTAGAGGCTTTTGGACTGGTTCTGGGTTCAAAGTAAATGCCCACAAATTACCGAAATTGGGGATCAACGTGCCCACAGACCTGTGGGACACCTTGTCTGAAGCATGCCCCTTCACTTGGCTGCAACGGTCTGTCACATACCTAAGCATTACCTCTGCCACAGAACAGAATGTACAGCCATACATAACTATTCAAAACTCCTCAAAACAGCCCACAGAAACTTGCAGAACTGGCAGACAGGGGTCTCTTTTATTCTGGATGTGTAATGGCCCTGTTATAAATATTATACCAGATGCAAACCCTGCCTTTTCAGCTACCTGGGGCATACTACCAGCCCTACAAAATATGATGGAGAGCTTTGCCTGGAAAGGAAAGAAAGCATTGACCCTCAAACTACAATAATATGCCTCATAAGAGGCAGGGGTACTGTGAATGCTCTGGCTCAAGTATTAATATTTAGTCTCCCAGCTCAGTTATTTTGTGTAATGGCATTTCACGGCTTTCGAGAAACACTGGTGCTTCATGCAATTCAAGTCTGTAGCCAGCATTCATATGTGGAAGATCCCATGGCTCCCTAAAAAACACAGACTGTGGGCATATATAGCCCCCCGATATTGTGGGCTATGGTGGCTGCCTTGGACTCAGTAGCGCTCCCCTTGGAGTTGATACCTATGCCTTTCCAAATGTTCCCAGTCATAGGGAACCCTAGATTTACACCAGTCAGAGACAACACCTAATTCCAATCACGGCAACTAGCAAACTGTAAACACATCAAGGACTTTTTTATCACGATGGGATTCAGGCCATTGAGCAATTGTGGGAGGGTTATGGCCTACCAGAGATGGAACGCCTATGCTACTTGCAAATCTGACACTGGGTGACCCACCCCGCAGTATGGAAAAGCTTTGAGAAATAACTTCTAATCAAAACTGATGATAAAACACCTGGTCTCTGACTTATACACACTTCTACAGAAGGCAATGCCAGTGCTCGCATGGCAGCACAAAAGAGGTGGGGAGGCAGAACTGGGGCACACCCTTACGGATAAAGAGTGGGGGAGATCTTCGATTGCACATGCTGCACAACAGCATCTAGCGCTGTTGGGAAGGAGTCTGTTGTTAAGAACACTCAATATCGGTGCTATACCCTAGCCCAAATTCATTTCTGCTTCCCAGGTTGATCTTGGAACTGCTGGAGAGGGTGTGGCGCACCAGGCACATTCTTCCACCTATTGTGCACTGCCCCAACACTGAAACACTACTGGTTGATGGTCCTACATAACATTAACAAAATATTCCATTCTGATATCCCTCCATTTCCAGCATATACTATCCTGGGCTACCCAACAATATCACATTCCCCCTACACTCACATAGAGGGACGACGACCGCGCTGACTCTTTGTGCCACCAAACAGACCATCCTTGCACACAGAGATAAAGGGGCAGCGTCAGAATATGGGGCTTGGATTCACCGCCTTTGGCCCCTATTAGGAATGAAAAAGATCTCAGCCACATTGAAGGCACGATTTGAAAAACATGGGCCCATATATCACTTTCCTTGCACAAGAATATAAGGAACTAACAAGCCCCAATTACTTAAGGGTACTGCGACTCACATCCCCTGTCACACCCACTTGATGCCATCGGACCTGTCCACACTTTACAATACCATCCCTGGGGACTCAGTGTGGTATTCACCTGATGGGGGATATAGATAAGCGCACTGTAAGACTCTGACTAGGGAATTTAGGGTGTTGGGGGTTAAGGGTAGGGGCTGGGGGATTAGCCGCGGCTGGTACTGGGACTGTTGCACTGTTCTACCTCTAGTTTTCTTTTGTAGGTCCACTTGCCTTTGGATGTAACTGGCAAATGTTGTAAATCAATGATCAGATTTAAACCATAAAGTTCAATAGACCCTCTGGTAAAGCCTCCAAAAATCAGGAACCAAGAGCCAGCAGCCAGCGAAAGGAATAATAGGCAAAAACCTAAATGTCATTTCTCCCAGACCAAGGTACCACACATTTTTGAACAAAGACCAAGAGCGTTGCCAATGCGTGTTAGATGTACTCTCCTAACCTACCCCCTCGGCCAAGTTTATATATGAAACCAGGTTTTTCTGCAGCCAGCAGGAGCAGTGTTAGCTCAAACATTAGTCCACACAACAATGGCGTATTCCCTTTAACTATGTATCCTTTAGAAATACAGGATTTAAGATAACCTTATCATATAATCTGTTCAGTGAATATAATGAATTAACCACAATAGGTTGTTGTCCTGTTGTTGGTGTTGTATCCTTGATTTAGGGCAAACAATAGGACTTGTAACACACAAAACCACAGTTACTGTTGTATCTGTGAAAAATATCAGTAGACAAGCTTTACTGACTGCATCAAAATGTACTGTTTTGAAGTTGCAATTTGCAGTTAATATATTGCTTCTCGTCCATTGTTTACATGATTCCAAAACAATTTGTAATCTGCAGCTATATGCTACATAACTCATTAGAGTACTTGGTATAGTGTCAAACTCCATGTTCTAATGTGATTTGTGGTGTACCAGGTTGCAATGGCTGTAAGAGAAACAAATGATCCAGTGTTTACTTGGACAACAGTTTGATAGCTAATCAATTATTATAGGTGCACACTACTGAAAGAAAACAACCAGTAACTGCATATTACTTTATGTGGGTACTGTTTGCTTAGTACTTCCTCAAAAACACAAACTGAAGGTTGTTTTGAGGTGAACGGGAAGGTCATTCCAGTAAGTTAAGGGAGTCAGCCTGTATACTCTTATGCAATGTTAGAATTTTATGAATGTATGCCATGATTTGGGGGATTTCTTTTAGTTTCTGTATGAGGAATCTATTACATTGAGATGTTGATGCCTCAGGGAGCAAATTTCGCCTGATCTTATTAGACGCTGAAAAAGCATTTGATTGGGTCGCGTAGGAATTTTTTCATGGACAGTACTTTGACGAGTAGGTTTTAAACAAAGCTTCATCTCAGCCATCCAAGTTTTCTATCAGGCACCCGACAGCTAAAATCTGCATAATGGGCCTTGAATCAGATATGGTATACATTACACGGGGTACAAGGCAGGGATGCCCCTGCTCCCCCTTGCTATTTTCATTATATATCAACCCTTTTTTAATAATGTTAGAGCAAAGTACAGGGATAGAGTCGGTAATTTGGAGACAAGAGCACTATCAGGTGTTCACATATGCAGAAGATGTGGCAGTGGTCACTCCAAATCCTGTGATGGCCATGCCTAAAATAGAGCAGTTGGTGCTTGAGTTTGGAGCAGCTCCAGGATATAAACTTAATTTTTTGAAGACGCAAATGTGTTTAAATCAAGCCAGCTATGACGATCATCGGATTCTGAGTGAAGTATCATACCTGGGGGTCATAGTAAGGACATGTTTAAAGTCACTGGTGGAGGTCAACTGGGGCAATATTTTAAATTCTGTACTAAAGCAATTAGACTGGTGTGAATGTCTACACCTCTCACTCGTGGGGCAATGCAATGTTCTTAAAATGCTAACATTACCCAAAGTTTTATTTTTTTTTAGATTTGTTCCGCTAGAAATCTCCTGTGTCCAACTGACAGCGCTTCAGTCAATATGTGCTTGGTTTCTATGGGTGCAGGGAAAGCCTTGCAGAGCTATGAACTATATGGTTCTCCCTCTCGAGAAAGGCGGTTGGACAGTGCCGGATTATACTTTATACTACTTTGTGTGTATACTGCAACATATGAATATATTATTAACAGGTGTAGAACCATTTAGCATTGCCGAGGCTCCCTCCATATATGAAATGCTATTGGGTAGCGATGCAAAAAAACGGTTATTCGTCAGCCTGGAGCCAAGCTACTATAAAAAAAAACAGGTTTATGGTTTTAAATGCTGCTTATAGGGTATGGAAAGCTGTGTGAAAATGCTATAGATTTGAGAGGGTCTACCATTATACCCCATTCACAGCTACAGCATTTTTACCCCCTATAGGACCATTGATAGATGGCGGATTAAAGGTATTCAATATATTGGTGATCTATATGCTAACAGGGATTTGATGTCCTTCGAGATGCTAGATGAGAAGTACCTCCTTCCCAGATCCACATTTTTTAAATATCTACAAATGTGTGATTATTCATGCAAAAACCAATGGAAAGTTAAATTAAACCCTTTACTTGACGCTGTGAAGAAAATTGCACGCTTTGGCGTTTTATACAATTTATTATTAGACACCAAGGGTGGGGATTTCGATACAAACAACACTAAGTGGGACAACAGATTCGGGTGTCAAGGCACCCGGGTGGAATACTCTATCGAGCTGGCGGGGAGATTATGAATGTCTGCTAATCTTCGTGCACAACACTATAAAAACATATTAAACCTCTATTATACCCCAGCCAGGTTGTTAAAATGGGGTGGGGCAAATGGCGGAGATGTTTTCACTGTTGAATGGAGGACTGTTATATTCTGTCACACTTTTATTATTAATTAGTATTTTATGCCTGCCTCTTTAACTACATGTGACATGTTATGTTTCTGCATGCATTCCATGTTCTGAACAGAGCTTTGCTCATGTAGCATTCTGTATTGCCTGTCAGTTGTAACCTTGATGTGGCTGTACAAGGACCATATGCTGTGCTGGTGAATAATCCTATATATATATATATATATATATATATATATATATATATATATATATATATATATATATATATATCAAGCCATTCCTGGATTATTACAAGGACGCTGACATTGTGCACATTTTATTTACATGTAGGCACCTGAGTAACTTTTTGGAGCATCTATAGAAATTTTTAGCGGAAATTATGGGGGTCCAGTAAGATTGTCTGCTACACACATGTTGTTGGATGTACAAGAGAGTGATAGATGTGGCCAGCTGGTTTATACATTCTGATATTTGATCTTTTTGGCTACAGCCATAGTCAGGTTATGTATTGCCAAAATGTGGCTTCAGAAAGATGCTCTGACTTTTGAATTATGGAGAGCCAGAGTTTTTTACCATCTTTAATTTAGAACATGGTTTATAGGCACTAAAAGGTTTTCGAAAAAGGAAATTAATTATGGAGATATGGGGCCGGTGCTGACCTATATGGAGGAATGATTGTCAACCGGCCACTGATGAAAGGATTTGGACTCCTGAAACGCGTCTGGCCTTACTGTGGATGCCTGTGCCCTGGTGCTGTGATTGATGGCATGTTATTCACAATAAAGAAACGAACCTATTTCATTTCCTAGAGGCTCTTCTTCAAAGTGCTGCCTGAACTGTTGGATTTTATACGGCCTTGCACGGTCGCATAAGAAGAGCTCACTGCTGTGCAGGTCCGTTTTGGCTCCAAGTTATGAGCCAGAAATATCGGAAGGGAAGGTGCTTGTCTTCAGTTCAGGGCTGCAGCCTGCACATGTTCGTGTGAATTCCTACAAAACCGAGCAGTCACGGCGCTGGGACCTGTGCATCAACCCACATGGGATTTATTCATTTAAATATTTTAAAAATGAAATGTTTGAAAGCGCACCCACATGGAGAAACGCAGACGAACTACAAACACCACAAGGCTGTGAGAGAGCCACGCCCATCGGAGCAGGTGTGTGGAATATAAACTGTTGGTCTGCAGCGCGACCTTTCATTTCTCAACCGGCCACTGATGAAAGGATTTGGACTCCTGAAACGCGTCTGGCCTTACTGTGGATGCCTGTGCCCTGGTGCTGTGATTGATGGCATGTTATTCACAATAAAGAAACGAACCTATTTCATTTCCTAGAGGCTCTTCTTCAAAGTGCTGCCTGAACTGTTGGATATATATATATATATATATATATATATATATCAAGCCATTCCTGGATTATTACAAGGACGCTGACATTGTGCACATTTTATTTACATGTAGGCACCTGAGTAACTTTTTGGAGCATCTATAGAAATTTTTAGTGGAAATTATGGGGGTCCAGTAAGATTGTCTGCTACACACATGTTGCTGGATGTACAAGAGAGTGATAGATGTGGCCAGCTGGCTTATACATTCTGATATTTGATCTTTTTGGCTACAGCCATAGTCAGGTTATGTATTGCCAAAATGTGGCTTCAGAAAGATGCTCTGACTTTTGAATTATGGAGAGCCAGAGTTTTTTACCATCTTTAATTTAGAACATGGTTTATAGGCACTAAAAGGTTTTCGAAAAAGGAAATTAAGCATGGAGATATGGGGCCGGTGCTGACCTATATGGAGGAATGATGTGCTATATTGGGGTCAAACCTCAAACGTTTATGCATTTGCACTTTAATAAATTGTTATGCACTTTAGACTGGCAACAATGTTGTGTGTACTGTAACTGATGAGCTAGCTAACCACTATTCTACCTATTGTGTTGTTTTTAGGACTATTATGACTTTTAGATCGGTAAGATGAAGTATTCATTGTGCTTAGAGAAATTGCTAAACACTGTAAAAAAAAAGAAAGCGAGCCAAAGTTATGGTGTGATCTAGCATACCAAATAGTGTCAAAATACCAAGAAATCACAAGACGATCAGACACCCAGGTCATAGCACAATTGACAAGAAAAAGAGATTGATCCAAAAATACTAAAAAAGCCTTTTTGGCATGCTTCATATGGTGGAAATTATAAAGACATTTTGAATGCAGCTCTGCGATAACAGGGATGGCGACTTCGTTTGTAATATAGACATTAATTAAACAATTACACAGAAAAAAAGGGATGTTGATGCCTGCCATTTTAACATCCCTACTTTCTTTTGAGGCTGCTGTTTTATACCAGCAAATGGCTGTTACATTGTTAGGTTATGTTTACTGTCTGTTCAATTGATACAAAACTTTTCAAACTATGTTATGAATAGCTATGATCAATGCATTGCCATTAACTCACATATTACTGTATTTACAGCTGAAAGATTGAAAGTTGGCCATAAGAGCAACTTACAACGTAAATGATATATGCGCTCTTGCTTTCATCAGGTGCAGTAGAGTGCATCATCACTCAGGGCGGGGGGTAGGAGGAGTAAGGGATGGTTCTTTCCTGCATATTGTGAATTTATTCCAGTGCTAGATTTGTTCCTCATGTATGCAATGTTCTAATAAACAGCTCCCGCAAATAACAGTGAAACCCCTAGGTCAATGCTGAGCATAATTAGAATGACCATATCAATAAAGTATATAATTTGATTTGGCTTGAAATGCCACCTTAAAATATGTATGAGTATTACCAGATTGCAAAAGTGCCATTAAAATCCCCATAGATTGCAAACTTTTTAATGTTTGCCCAGGCTTGAGATTTGTGTATCACCATTGTTTCACCATTGTACAATGTCATTATATGACTGAAGGAACAGAGTAATGCATTGCAATCTTAGATCAGTGTAATCACATGCATTTGTTAAACGATGAAGCACAATCCAAAATCATTTTTTAGTGTGCTAAAGATACAAAGTTAAGATCATTTTATCCTGGATTCTTCTCAATACGATCTCATGTAAGCCCTATGACGTGTGGAAAAGCAAGTCCAAAAGAATTCAGAGCATTTTGCCCTAAGTATGCACCTACATTGTTCAAACTCATTCAAACTGACCACACATTCAAACCATGCACACAGGAACATTCTAATGACATCACACACACACAGGCTGAGCAGCAGGGAAAGAGATGATCAGGATATAACAACCACTCCCAGAAGACGACAACACCACAGAGATCTGGAGCAAGGAGTGGTGGTCACCCCGGGAAGCCGGACTCCCCGCCGCAACTCAGGAGAGTTGTGGCTTGCACAGTACATGTGGGTGCAGGGACGGGAAACTGCAGGAACAAGAGGGAAAGGGGGAGGTAATTGAGGGAACAGTTTACAGACATAACAGAAAGGTCCTGCGGGTGAAAAGCAAAGACTTAGAAAAGCATGTTCTAAGGTTTCGCTGATGTCATCCTTCAACTGGCCTGCCAAATCAGCTTGTATCTTCTTTTGTTGTTATATTTTTGTTTGTGTGTGTGTGTGTGTGTGAAGAAAGATAAGAAGGGGCAAGGAAGAGCAAAGCATGAGTAACCATCAAAACAAATATAAGAAGTGCATAAAGAATCCCGTTAGGTGTTGGGTGTTGGGGACAAGTTCTGCCTATCCACTTGTGCTTCCAAAGCATTATTCCATCATTTCCATATAGAAATAGAAGGGTAGTTAGGAAGGAGGGATGGGAAATAGGAATAGACCGTTTTTTTTCTTCTTTTTCCCACCTTAAGAGATAGTCAAATTACTCTTCCCCCAGGGCTGTGGTGATGGTTCCTTTCCCTTTTCAGTAAATCCCTCCACATTTTACTCACCTTCCTTTTATTGTTTTCTTTTTGGAGCAACCGGAGATGACCAACCTCAAAAGGCACACCTAAAAGAAAGCAGAAATAGAGAAGAAGACGGTCATCAGAAGAAGAACACAACAACTCAAAGCGACCAGCCAAACATCTTATATATATATATATATATATATATATATATATATATATATATATATATATATATGTATATATATATATATATATATATAGATATATATATATATGATTTATGATTTATTTGATTTATTTATTGCACAATTACTTAAAATCCTTGCAAAACACCCTTAGCGTTAACAAACATCTGCAGTATAAATATAATAGTGAACATGAGTAATTCATTAATAAAAGTAATAAAAAAGACCAATAATACGTTAAGATCAAGCATTTCAAATGGTAGTTGGTGTGCTGTTTTACCCCTGCTTTAGTTAGCATGTTGTGCTAAGGGGAGTCAATAAGACAGATATCTCTTCAATGAGAGTCTGGGCATTATAAGCTACGAGAGCTTCCGCCCCCGACCCAGGGGCATTTTACCAAGCAATAGCGATAATTATCGCCATGCATGGTTAGCGGCTAAAATTATATTGCCGTGCTCCGACGATTTTTATCGCTGAGATACCTTGATATTACCAAGGTTTATCTCAAAAGCGGTAAAAATCCTGCGAAATGCATTAAAATCGCTGAAAAATCAGCGATATTCATGCATTATCGTGACAATGCTCTTAGCCATGTTATCCACCTTCCATTGGATAACATGGCTAAGAAGTGCTCTGGGCAGGCGATAGCTTTTAGAGATATTCGCGCTTAGCGTGAATATTTCCAAAAGTAAGGCTTTGTTGATAATTGGAGATAGCGATATTAGCGACTGTTTCCAGTCGCAAACATCTTGACACACCCACTTTGCATGTCATTAGCAATAAATATCGCTGACATGCAAAGTGAGCCCCAAGATGATCGCTATCTCCTACTAGCTGTCGCTAACTGGTGTTAGCGACAGTTAGGTAATAGGGCGATAACATTATCGCCGCTTTAGCGGGAAAAAGTCCCGCTAAGGCGGGGATAATGGCCCTTGGTAATATGCCCCTAAGTCTCTTATGATTGTCAGCAGACAGCAGGGATACTGCAGCCTTGATGAACTTCACAAAGCAAGCAAACTATTGTACAGATTCCCCTCTCAGACACACAGCTACAGCCCCTTGGCTGGTCCGAATGTACAAAATGCACCACATTGGTCGTAGCAAGTACCTCCTTAGCCGGATCAGCTCCTCACAAATACACTGCCAATGGGACAATGATTCCTCTTCATTAGCATAGAGGTAGCATTGCCTGTCTTTCTCCTTTAGGTTTGTCTGCCCAGACCAATAGGCGTTCAGCAGGACTAAAGCAAAGTACAGATTTATTAACTGACATTTCATGGTGAGGGTAAAGGGTACTGACAAGTAGGATGGTAGGGACCCTGGGTCATGGAGCAAAGAGGCCCAGCAACCATGCTTCAATCTTTTCACTGCTTGTGCATCCAGGTCTGCGGATATCAACCAAGCTTGTTTCATCAGCAACTTGGCCACCTTGGTGACAGGTAACCCGCTTGTTCATACAGAGCTTGCTACTTTGTGATGTTGGTTTAGATCATGGGTACTCGCAAACTTTCCCAAGGATCGCAAAGATTAGTCTCTGATTTGACCGAGGGCTGCATCTATGGCAGCAGGGTAGTGACCCGGGCACGGGGGGGTGGGTGGGGGGGGGTTAGTAGGGCGCATGGTAAGGTGGGTTTAGTGGAAGTGAAGCATATACATCTAGTAACTGAATTACACAATGTGAAACCAGAAAACCTGGGATTAATCCAGCTTTCTGACTTTTGTTTTATTTCACTTTCCCTCCTTTTTCTTTTATTATCACATTTAGGAGGACCTCAAAATACATGACTTTGCTTGTTTAATTTAATAAACTGTGGTGTTGTTCATGTATAATAGGAGGCCACCGTAAAAGTGCACATAACAACTGACTTACCTCTTAGTTTAATACTGCCATTGTTGTCAGTGTGTGGGAAGAATGTATGATTCTAAATTCATATTAGAAAACTATCACTTAAAAGAAATACTTCTCAACGCACTGAAATAATCTGATATACTAAGGTGAAATGGGTCTGTGGGTTAATCAAATACCCTTTTTGAACTTTTGAAGAAACCTTATCATATTTTTTCACTTTTGCTGCATGATGGCTTTGAAAATTAAGGTGTTGCTAAGGTTAAGTGGTGCAGGACAACATAGTTACTTCCTTTCTTTAACTTCAATTAATCCATAAATTAAGGCTTGCCTGTGTATTTAACATTGTTTTAATGTTAGTGCTGAGTCGAGTTAACAGCAGCCCAGTGCTGCTGTTGAACAGGGTCCGTATGTAAAGGTCCTGAGGGCTGCATACATCCCCCAGGCCGTACTTTGAGTATCACTGGTTTAGATTTAGTGACAGATTTTTGGAACTTTGTAGGTTACTATTTAACTAATATACATTTGGCTATTATTTCTCAGTATTCTATTCCTTTGCCTTTTATGAAGAGTTTGACTTTAAATTGTAGCATGTTGTACATTCCTTTGGTTTGTTTGCTAGGTTTAGGTGAATTTTGGCTAAAAGATTGCTCCATTTGTAGTTGTTGGTAGCTTTGTTCTTTTGTAACACTTTTATAAATGTATAGACTGTAGGCTGGGTTCTGACTAGTGTGGATTGGAAGGCATTGTTCCATCCTTCCACTGTGTCATTTGTTTTGGATTGCTGTGCCAAGGTGCTGTCATAGACATTCCACCATGGTATTTGAAATTTGGGTTAGTGTCTGTGTCCATAGTAATGCAGTCTGCCAACTCAAGTGTCTTCAAAATAATCCATTAGATGGAATATTTTGTATTCAATGTGTTGGTAGGAAGAGCTTTCTATTAGTAAACTGTAGTGGTTAGCTACCTTTGTGACAAGGACATGGTCTAGCGTTATCATTGTTTTTATTTTACCGGCATGTTGGTTGTTTGTAGAATATTCTACACGTAATGCAGATTGTTGAAAGTGTCTCCATATGCTTTGATTGAAATGAGAATTACAGCCTTGTATGGCTGTGTGGGAGTACATTTTTTAAATGGCTTGAATCATGGATAGCTTAATGTCTTTTTTAATTTTTTCTGAGTAATATTTATTTTGTTTTACGTGTAAAGTGGTCTAAAAATTCGTAGTACTTGCTGCTTTTTTTATTTGCTAGCAGTGCATATAAATAAGGGATATTTGTGTTTTGATATTCACTATATATGGTGTATATGTGAGTGAATGATTTGATACACATTTTGAATGTTCTGTCCATCATCCATGGTTGACAATGGCTTAGTTTTAATAAGTTTTCTTCTGTAGAGAAATTAGGATTGGTTTATCAGTATTTAGGTTGTCATATAAAAAGAAAGGTTCCTCATTATATTTCATTGCTAAATATTCAGGTATTTCCCTGTCTTGGTACCTTCTAACGGAAGGAGGAGTGTCACTGGTTGCTTTTTCTAGTTGTGCAATTAAACATTTACAACATCATATTTTGTTGTGGGCCTCCCAAAGCAATCATTAGAACATTATTTGGTACATTTCCAATTTATATTTTCTGTTGATGCACTTTCTTGGTTGTAGGTTTTGCCCGTGTGACTTCATTTCTGCTTTTCTTTTTGAGATGTTATGTATCTTGCATTCTATCTGACAGTTGTTTAATAGTATAAATATATACAATGTTTTTAAGTTTATACGTTTGTTATTTATATTTAAATTATGCAATTATTTCTATTTTTTATACTTATATGTATTTTTAAATGTTTCATTCTGTTTTGCAGCTTTTCTTTTGGGAGTGTTCTAATCTGGGGCCGGTGCTTTCTTTTCCGCTGGACAAAACAAAAGCGACAGTTTCATTTTAAACGTTTATTTGTTTGTAGAGTTGGAGGTATTTAGGTTTATTTTACTCGCTATTGAGGTGAACTTATATTTTGTTATAATTTATGTGTACTTATTTTTTTATACTTTTTGCTAGTTTGTGATAGTTGTTTTTGTCTGGCAGTTTATCTTTTTTCGACACTGTGATGTTTTCTTTTAGGAAGTACCTGCAAAGAGATAGAAGTTGGAGAGTGTTTTCTTAATTATTTGCCGTTTGACAATTTTAAATTTATTTACAAGTATGTTTTAGTTTAAATATACATTTTACTTGGTTGTCGTCGAGATTTATATATTTCTCCTTTAAGGGTCTGTTCAGGGAATTCTGCAGAGTTTCCTCATCTTGCAGTGTTTGTCATTTTTAAGTATTTCATTAATACAATCAGTGTGTCTTTCATATTGTTGATTTTATTGTTTGTAATGATTTCATAGGTTAAGGTTGTTGAGAGTTTCATTTGATTTGTTGGTTTAGTTTTAGTTTAATTATTTGTATTAGTTATGTCCTTCTCTGATAAATTCTAATTTAGGTTTTATTGATAATGCATTATATGTAGTTTGATAGTTCTGAAAATACATTTTGTGTATGTATATATATATATATATGTATATATATATATATATATATACATATATATATATATTTATATATGTATATATATATATATTATATATATATATATATATATATATATATATATATATATATATATATATATATATATATATATATATATATATATATATATATATATATATATATATATTCACTGAAAAAACCATAGGTTATAGACCATATATAGTTAGGAATTAGCATTTACAAAACCTTGAAAATTCACTGAAAAAACCATGGGTTATAGACCATATATAGTTAGGAATTCGCATTTACAAAACCTTATTTTACTCACACAAAACCATTGAAATTCCATATATAGTTAGTTGCACTAACTATATATCGCGCACCCGCAATCCACTGCTGATGATGTCACATATTACATCATTCATGACATGGTCAGTGACATCACTGATGACATCACTGATGACATCTCAAATGACATCACTGATGACATCACTGATGACATCTCATTTGACATTACTGATCACATCACTGATGATATCATTCATGTGATAATACGATGAACCTCTTCAGACTCTAATATAACCTTAGATACAATCAGTGTAAACAGACACTCACAGACTGTCACTCATCCATGGAGTTACTCACACACCTAGTCAGTCATGCAAAGAATCAATCACACCTCCATTTCCTCAACTATACAGTTATACAAACTTTACTTATTCAAGCATATACTAACACATATTTACTCTCTTATACAATCCCTGATACAAGTTCACAATGATCCATACAGCCACTCACACATTCACTGACTCTTATGCACAGTTATTTATATATGTCAACTCTCACATGTACTGTGTTTTACATATGTACTTACTTTGACATGTAGCACTGAGATATCCATTCACTCACCAATACACTCATGCACACAGTCAACCGCCCATACAGCTGTTTCCACATGCACTTTTGAAACCATACATCTAGTGAATCAACTGCTCACACATCTATGCACAGAGTCATACACCTCCCAGCCACCCACACACACACTCAGTCTCCCATACAAATACTTGGGCAACCAATCAATAACCCATATAGTTACTCATATAGCTACTTATCAACACATGCAACAGTTTACAGAACAACAGACATAATGATGCACAAATTAAGACAGTTTAGTCACTAACCCATGCACTCAGTGAGACACATTTAATCACTCACTCATACAGTCAGTCATGCACCTACTAAATCCTTCATCCAGACACCTATACATCCACTCATTCTTCAATATGTAAGACATATTTTAACTTTACAGAAACATACAGTCACTGGATGTTGTCATCAGTGATGTCATCAGTGATGTCATTTGAGATGTCATCAGTGATGTCATCAGTGATGTCACTGACCATGTCATGAATGATGTAATATGTGACATCATCAGCAGTGGATTGCGGGTGCGCGATATATAGTTAGTGCAACTAACTATATATGGAATTTCAATGGTTTTGTGTGAGTAAAATAAGGTTTTGTAAATGCGAATTCCTAACTATATATGGTCTATAACCCATGGTTTTTTCAGTGAATTTTCAAGGTTTTGTAAATGCTAATTCCTAACTATATATGATCTATAACCTATGGTTTTTTCAGTGAATTTTCAAGGTTTTGTAAATGCTAATTCCTAACTATATATGGTCTATAGCCTATGGTTTTTTCAGTGAATATATATATATACATACATATATAAACATATATCATCTGTATATCTATATAAATACAAAGATAAATGCATGCATACATATACTTATATGCATTTTAGGGTTGTTAGGGCGTTTTCGTGTGTATTATGTTGCTTTTTTAGGGCTTTTGGGTCAATTAAGTAGGGTTCCCGGAGCCTAGGGCTGAGGGGCCGGTTCAGTTTCGTGCGTATTGGTGTTGGCAAGGTTTTGAGGGATTTTGGCGGTTTTTGGTCGAGATTTGGCCGTTTTATGGCTTTTTTTTGTGTTTGCGGGGGGCGCATATTCGGGTTGAAATTCGTCCCCGTTCCAGTGGATGGATTGGGCTGATTTTTGGTGAGATGTTAGGGAATCGCTGGAACTAGTGTCCAGCCAAGTTTGAAGCGGATCGGAGCAGTGGAAGTGCTTTAAAGAGCAATTTTTGTGCGGAGTAGCGAATTGCCATGTTATTCAATGGGAGTTTTTGGTGCGCATGGAGAAGGTGAATTTGGGGTGTTCCAGTTGCGCTAGAGGGACGGGGCTTGGGTGAGCTGTAGGGAGAGTGGATCGGCAGGTGTGCCGAATTTTTGGGATTTGTTGGCCGAAGGGAAGGGTGTGCTTGGGCAAAGTCGATTTGGTGAAAACGGTGCGTTATTTACATGAAAGTTGAAAAAACACTAATAAAAGCAAAGCTAAAAAGCCACCTCATTACAAACAGAATGGCTTTAACTTAAACGAGGGCGAGATCTATTGCATTTTCAATGCTTGTTTACTTTGGTTCCATCAAGAAGGCATTCAGATGTGTCACACATTTGCCATAAATTCTGAATGTTAGCACTCTAGTTGCACATTAGATCACTGTAGTAAAGCTACTGCTCACCAGGGACGTCTGCTGCTGGTATTCAAAGTGCATGTTTCAGCCTGCATGTCAGAATTTTTTTAATGAAATAGAAGAGGATTTGAGAAGTCACTCAAAATGATCCCTAATTTTTCTTTCTGAAGCACTAATCATACTTTCTATGGCAAAATTAACCCCCTCATGTTGTTCCTTTTTAAATTGAGTGTTTTCAGACTTACCACTTCATTCCAATCAAGATGGCTTCTGGTGTGCCATACTTTTGTCATAAGTAAGACTGTTAGCGCTCTAGTTGTTATTTAGAACACTCTGGGACATTCTGTCATTGGGCTATACTTGGGGTACATCTGGGTGATATTTGGGCTACATTTATGCTCTGTTGTCTCTGGTGGCCATCTTGGGAGACTATGTCAGAATTTTTAAATGAAATTGAGGAGGGTTTGAGAAGTCACTCAAAATGTGCCCTAATTTTTCTTTCTGCAGCACTAATCATAATTCATATGGCAAAATATACCCCCTCATTTTGTTCCTTTTTAAATTAAATGTTTTAAGAGTTACCACTTTATTCCAATCAAGATGGCTTCAGGTGTGCCATACCTTTGTAATAAGTAGGACTGTTAGCGCTCTAGTTGTTCTTTAGAACACTCTGGGACATTCTGTCATTGGGCTATACTTGGGCTACATCTGGGTGATATTTGGGCTACATTTGGGCTCTTTTGTCTCTGGTGGCCATTTTGGGAGACTGCATGTCAGAATTTTTTAATGAAATAGAAGAGGATTTGAAAAGTCACTCAAAATGTGCCCTAATTTTTCTTTCTGCAGCAATAATAATACCTTCTATTGCATAATATACCCCCTCATTTTGTTCCTTTTTAAATTAAATGTCTTAAGAGTTACCACTTTATTCCCATCACGATGGCTCCAGGTGTGCTATACCTTTGTAATAAGTAGGACTGTTAGCGCTCTAGTTGTTCTTTAGAACACTCTGGGACATTCTGTCATTGGGCTATACTTGGGCTACATCTGGGTGATATTTGGGCTACATTTGGGCTCTTTTGTCTCTGGTGGCCATTTTGGGAGACTGCATGTCAGAATGTTTTAATGAAATAGAAAAGGATTTGAGAAGTCACTCAAAATGTGCCCTAATTTTTCATTCTGCAGCACTAATCATACTTTCTATGGCAAAATATACCCCCTCATGTTGTTTCTTTTTAAATTAAATGTTTTAAGAGTTACCACTTTATTCCAATCAAGATGGCTTCAGGTGTGCCATACCTTTGTAATAAGTAGGACTGTTAGCGCTCTAGTGGTTCTTTAGAACACTCTGGGACATTCTGTCATTGGGCTATACTTGGGCTACATCTGGGTGATATTTGGGCTACATTTGGGCTCTTTTGTCTCTGGTGGCCATTTTGGGAGACTGCATGTCAGAATGTTTTAATGAAATAGAAAAGGATTTGAGAAGTCACTCAAAATGTGCCCTAATTTTTCATTCTGCAGCACTAATCATACTTTCTATGGCAAAATATACCCCCTCATGTTGTTTCTTTTTAAATTAAATGTTTTAAGAGTTACCACTTTATTCCAATCAAGATGGCTTCAGGTGTGCCATACCTTTGTAATAAGTAGGACTGTTAGCGCTCTAGTTGTTCTTTAGAACACTCTAGGAGGCTGCAGTAGAACACAAAGGAATCAACTGACAGTCTCTGTCCTTGTTGGGTGTACATGTTTTACTGAGAATGTCAGACTTCATTTTCACATGACTGAGAAAGATAATGTGAATTTACAGAAAATATGCTTTCAGTTTAGCTTATAGATCCCCTTCCAAACCACTGTGGGAAAATCATGAGATATTAGTTTTCTTTCAAACAATATTCATGATATCACAGCAGAAGGTTTTTTCACATGGTAAAATCACCTTAGAACCCACCACAATTCCTAAAACGAGTATGGTACCATCAACAAATGATTTATAATGTAACTAAAGTCCTAAAACCCTCTATTAACTACAATGCTTTTTAATGAGGTGCTATCATGTATATTGGTCCCAAGATGGCTGCCAACACTTCTTGGATGAAGTGCTGACAGCCAATCAGATCAGATGTGTGGTTAGGCTCCGCCCAGATATATATCTTTTTTTGAACCTAAATTACTCAAAATCCACTGGAGCACATATATTGAGACCTAGCAAAGGCACATCGGGCTAACAGTCCCTACAATTTTGCCAAGTTTCGTGCAAATCCATTCAGCCGTTCGAGCTAAAAGTGAGGCCAACCGCCCTATGGAAATTAACATGGGAAAAACGCGTTTTGGGACCCCCCTTTTTTCTCGGCCCCCCCTTGATGAAACCCCCCCAAATTGTCAGGGGCTGCTCAGAAACAAAATGTTCCATTTTCCTGAAAATTTCAGCCAATTCCGTCCACAAACGCCAAAGTTATTAGACATAGAATTTTCAAAAATCCCATAGAGAAAAAATCCTAACTATATATACCTACTGGCGACCGCCAGTAGGTAATATATATATATATATATATTCACTGAAAAAACCATAGGTTATAGACCATATATAGTTAGGAATTCGCATTTAAAAAACCTTATTTTACTCACACAAAACCATTGAAATTCCATATATAGTTAGTTGCACTAACTATATATCGCGCACCCGCAATCCACTGCTGATGATGTCACATATTACATCATTCATGACATGGTCAGTGACATCACTGATGACATCACTGATGACATCTCAAATGACATCACTGATGACATCACTGATGACAACATCCAGTGACTATGTTTCTGTAAAGTTAAAATATGTCTTACATATTGAAGAATGAGTGGATGTATAAGTGTCTGGATGAAGGATTTAGTAGGTGCATGACTGACTGTATGAGTGAGTGATTAAATGTGTCTCACTGAGTGCATGGGTTAGTGACTAAACTGTCTTAATTTGTGCATCATTATGTCTGTTGTTCTGTAAACTGTTGCATGTGTTGATAAGTAGCTATATGAGTAACTATATGGGTTATTGATTGGTTGCCCAAGTATTTGTATGGGAGACTGAGTGTGTGTGTGGGTGGCTGGGAGGTGTATGACTCTGTGCATAGATGTGTGAGCAGTTGATTCACTAGATGTATGGTTTCAAAAGTGCATGTGGAAACAGCTGTATGGGCGGTTGACTGTGTGCATGAGTGTATTGGTGAGTGAATGGATATCTCAGTGCTACATGTCAAAGTAAGTACATATGTAAAACACAGTACATGTGAGAGTTGACATATATAAATAACTGTGCATAAGAGCCAGTGAATGTGTGAGTGGCTGTATGGATCATTGTGAACTTGTATCAGGGATTGTATAAGAGAGTAAATATGTGTTAGTATATGTTTGATTAAGTAAAGTTTGTATAACTGTATAGTTGAGGAAATGGAGGTGTGATTGATTCTTTGCATGACTGACTAGGTGTGTGAGTAACTCCATGGATGAGTGACAGTCTGTGAGTGTCTGTTTACACTGATTGTATCTAAGGTTATATTAGAGTCTGAAGAGGTTCGTCGTATTATCACATGAATGATATCATCAGTGATGTGATCAGTAATGTCAAATGAGATGTCATCAGTGATGTCATCAGTGATGTCATTTGAGATGTAATCAGTGATGTCATTTGAGATGTCATCAGTGATGTCATCAGTGATGTCACTGACCATGTCATGAATGATGTAATATGTGACATCATCAGCAGTGGATTGCGGGTGCGCGATATATAGTTAGTGCAACTAACTATATATGGAATTTCAATGGTTTTGTGTGAGTAAAATAAGGTTTTTTAAATGCGAATTCCTAACTATATATGGTCTATAACCTATGGTTTTTTCAGTGAATTTTCAAGGTTTTGTAAATGCTAATTCCTAACTATATATGGTCTATAACCTATGGTTTTTTCAGTGAATTTTCAAGGTTTTGTAAATGCTAATTCCTAACTATATATGGTCTATAGCCTATGGTTTTTTCAGTGAATATATATATATATACATACATACATAAACATATATCATCTGTATATCTATATAAATACAAACATAAATGCATGCATACATATACTTATATGCATACAGATGCATGTTATTTACATGAAAGTTGAAAAAACACTAATAAAAGCAAAGCTAAAAAGCCACCTCATTACAAACAGAATGGCTTTAACTTAAACGAGGGCGAGATCTATTGCATTTTCAATGCTTGTTTACTTTGGTTCCATCAAGAAGGCATTCAGATGTGTCACACATTTGCCATGAATTCTGAATGTTAGCACTCTAGTTGCACATTAGATCACTGTAGTAAAGCTACTGCTCACCAGGGACGTCTGCTGCTGGTATTCAAAGTGCATGTTTCAGTCTGCATGTCAGAATTTTTTTAATGAAATAGAAGAGGATTTGAGAAGTCACTCAAAATGATCCCTAATTTTTCTTTCTGAAGCACTAATCATACTTTCTATGGCAAAATTAACCCCCTCATGTTGTTTCTTTTTAAATTGAGTGTTTTCAGACTTACCACTTTATTCCAATCAAGATGGCTTCAGGTGTGCCATACTTTTGTCATAAGTAGGACTGTTAGCGCTCTAGTTGTTCTTTAGAACACTCTAGGAGGCTGCAGTAGAACACAAAGGAATCAACTGACAGTCTCTGTCCTTGTTGGATGTACATGTTTTACTGAGAATGTCAGACTTCATTTTCACATGACTGAGAAAGATAATGTGAATTTACAGAAAATATGCTTTCAGTTTAGCTTATAGATCCCCTTCCAAACCACTGTGGGAAAATCATGAGATATTAGTTTTCTTTCAAACAATATTCATGATATCACAGCAGAAGGTTTTTTCACATGGTAAAATCACCTTAGAACCCACCACAATTCCTAAAACGAGTATGGTACCATCAACAAATGATTTATAATGTAACTAAAGTCCTAAAACCCTCTATTAACTGCAATGCTTTTTAATGAGGTGCTATCATGTATATTGGTCCCAAGATGGCTGCCAACACTTCTTGGATGAAGTGCTGACAGCCAATCAGATCAGATGTGTGGTTAGGCTCCGCCCAGATATATATTTTTTTTTGAACCTAAATTACTCAAAATCCACTGGAGCACATATATTGAGACCTAGCAAAGGCACATCGGGCTAACAGTCCCTACAATTTTGCCAAGTTTCGTGCAAATCCATTCAGCCGTTCGAGCTAAAAGTGAGGCCAACCGCCCTATGGAAATTAACATGGGAAAAACGTGTTTTGGGACCCCCCTTTTTTCTCGGCCCCCCCTTGATGAAACCCCCCCAAATTGTCAGGGGCTGCTCAGAAACAAAATGTTCCATTTTCCTGAAAATTTCAGCCAATTCCGTCCACAAACGCCAAAGTTATTAGACATAGAATTTTCAAAAATCCCATAGAGAAAAAATCCTAACTATATATACCTACTGGCGACCGCCAGTAGGTAATATATATATATATATATATATATATATATATATATATATATATATATATAGCCCAACTCCTTTTTGCTCTCTATGTGGAGTACCTTGCAGAGACCGTCCACTGCAGCAAACTGCTTGCCGGAATAACCCTTGGCAAATCAGAACAGAAAATTGCCCTTCACATGGACAACATCCTTTTGACGTGCAATAACCCTAAGCCCACACTCCCCACCCTTTTGAGAAAGCTAGAGGCTTTTGGACTGGTTCTGGGTTCAAAGTAAATGCCCACAAATTACTGAAATTGGGGATCAACGTGCCCACAGACCTGTGGGACACCTTGTCTGAAGCATGCCCCTTCACTTGGCTGCAACGGTCTGTCACATACCTAAGCATTACCTCTGCCACAGAACAGAATGTACAGCCATACATAACTATTCAAAACTCCTCAAAACAGCCCACAGAAACTTGCAGAACTGGCAGACAGGGGTCTCTTTTATTCTGGATGTGTAATGGCCCTGTTATAAATATTATACCAGATGCAAACCCTGCCTTTTCAGCTACCTGGGGCATACTACCAGCCCTACAAAATATGATGGAGAGCTTTGCCTGGAAAGGAAAGAAAGCATTGACCCTCAAACTACAATAATATGCCTCATAAGAGGCAGGGGTACTGTGAATGCTCTGGCTCAAGTATTAATATTTAGTCTCCCAGCTCAGTTATTTTGTGTAATGGCATTTCACGGCTTTCGAGAAACACTGGTGCTTCATGCAATTCAAGTCTGTAGCCAGCATTCATATGTGGAAGATCCCATGGCTCCCTAAAAAACACAGACTGTGGGCATATATAGCCCCCCGATATTGTGGGCTATGGTGGCTGCCTTGGACTCAGTAGCGCTCCCCTTGGAGTTGATACCTATGCCTTTCCAAATGTTCCCAGTCATAGGGAACCCTAGATTTACACCAGTCAGAGACAACACCTAATTCCAATCACGGCAACTAGCAAACTGTAAACACATCAAGGACTTTTTTATCACGATGGGATTCAGGCCATTGAGCAATTGTGGGAGGGTTATGGCCTACCAGAGATGGAACGCCTATGCTACTTGCAAATCTGACACTGGGTGACCCACCCCGCAGTATGGAAAAGCTTTGAGAAATAACTTCTAATCAAAACTGATGATAAAACACCTGGTCTCTGACTTATACACACTTCTACAGAAGGCAATGCCAGTGCTCGCATGGCAGCACAAAAGAGGTGGGGAGGCAGAACTGGGGCACACCCTTACGGATAAAGAGTGGGGGAGATCTTCGATTGCACATGCTGCACAACAGCATCTAGCGCTGTTGGGAAGGAGTCTGTTGTTAAGAACACTCAATATCGGTGCTATACCCTAGCTCAAATTCATTTCTGCTTCCCAGGTTGATCTTGGAACTGCTGGAGAGGGTGTGGCGCACCAGGCACATTCTTCCACCTATTGTGCACTGCCCCAACACTGAAACACTACTGGTTGATGGTCCTACATAACATTAACAAAATATTCCATTCTGATATCCCTCCATTTCCAGCATATACTATCCTGGGCTACCCAACAATATCACATTCCCCCTACACTCACATAGAGGGACGACGACCGCGCTGACTCTTTGTGCCACCAAACAGACCATCCTTGCCCACAGAGATAAAGGGGCAGCGTCAGAATATGGGGCTTGGATTCACCGCCTTTGGCCCCTATTAGGAATGAAAAAGATCTCAGCCACATTGAAGGCACGATTTGAAAAGCATGGGGCCCATATATCACTTTCCTTGCACAAGAATATAAGGAACTAACAAGCCCCAATTACTTAAGGGTACTGCGACTCACATCCCCTGTCACACCCACTTGATGCCATCGGACCTGTCCACACTTTACAATACCATCCCTGGGGACTCAGTGTGGTATTCACCTGATGGGGGATATAGATAAGCGCACTGTATGACTCTGACTAGGGAATTTAGGGTGTTGGGGGTTAAGGGTAGGGGCTGGGGGATTAGCCGCGGCTGGTACTGGGACTGTTGCACTGTTCCACCTCTAGTTTTCTTTTGTAGGTCCACTTGCCTTTGGATGTAACTGGCAAATGTTGTAAATCAATGATCAGATTTAAACCATAAAGTTCAATAGACCCTCTGGTAAAGCCTCCAAAAATCAGGAACCAAGAGCCAGTAGCCAGCGAAAGGAATAATAGGCAAAAACCTAAATGTCATTTCTCCCAGACCAAGGTACCACACATTTTTGAACAAAGACCAAGAGCGTTGCCAATGCGTGTTAGATGTACTCTCCTAACCTACCCCCTCGGCCAAGTTTATATATGAAACCAGGTTTTTCTGCAGCCAGCAGGAGCAGTGTTAGCTCAAACATTAGTCCACACAACAATGGCGTATTCCCTTTAACTATGTATCCTTTAGAAATACAGGATTTAAGATAACCTTATCATATCATCTGTTCAGTGAATATAATGAATTAACCACAATAGGTTGTTGTCCTGTTGTTGGTGTTGTATCCTTGATTTAGGGCAAACAATAGGACTTGTAACACACAAAACCGCAGTTACTGTTGTATATGTGAAAAATATCATTAGACAAGCTTTACTGACTGCATCAAAATGTACTGTTTTGAAGTTGCAATTTGCAGTTAATATATTGCTTCTCGTCCATTGTTTACATGATTCGAAAACAATTTGTAATCTGCAGCTATATGCTACATAACTCATTAGAGTACTTGGTATAGTGTCAAACTCCATGTTCTAATGTGATTTGTGGTGTACCAGGTTGCAATGGCTGTAAGAGAAACAAATGATCCAGTGTTTACTTGGACAACAGTTTGATAGCTAATCAATTATTATAGGTGCACACTACTGAAAGAAAACAACTAGTAACTGCATATTACTTTATGTGGGTACTGTTTGCTTAGTACTTCCTCAAAAACACAAACTGAAGGTTGTTTTGAGGTGAACGGGAAGGTCATTCCAGTAAGTTAAGGGAGTCAGCCTGTATACTCTTATGCAATGTTAGAATTTTATGAATGTATGCCATGATTTGGGGGATTTCTTTTAGTTTCTGTATGAGGAATCTATTACATTGAGATGTTGATGCCTCAGGGAG